>NC_064927.1:491892193-493109431 GCF_023897955.1 Schistocerca gregaria | reverse complement strand
ACACTAGATCGCGTGTTTCCCCCTATCTCCCTCCCCCCTCTCCCTCCCCCCTATCTCCCTCCCCCTCTCCCTCCCCCCTCTCACCCTCCACCCTCTCTCTCACCCTCTCCTCCCCCTCTCACCCTCCACCTCTCTCTCCCCTCTCCTCCCCCTCTCACCCTCTCCCTCCCCCTCTCACCCTCTCCCTCCCCCCTCTCCCCTCCTCTCCCCCCTCTACCCCCCTCTCCCCTCCCCCCTGCCCCTCTCCCTTTTCTGCTCCCCCTCGTCCTGCTCCTCCCTCTCCTCCCTCTCCCCTCTCCCTCTCCTCCTCCCCCCTCTCCCTCTCCTCCTCCTCCCCCCTCTCCCTCTCCCCTCCTCTCCCTCTCCCCTCCTCCTCTCCCCTCCTCCTCCTCCTCCCTCTCCTCCTCCCTCTCCTCCTCCCTCTCCTCATCACCCTCTCCCCTTCCATTACCCTCTCCATCCCCCCCCCCACTTGCAACCCTCCCGCCACATATTTTAGAATCTAATAATCATGGAGAAAATGTTAATAGGGAAATGAATAGAAGATAGAGGTATGGGGAATATTGACCCAATAGTAAAAATGAGGGAGGGGGGGGGGAGAGAGAGAGAGAGAGAGAGAGAGAGAGAGAGAGAGAGA
Source organism: Schistocerca gregaria (assembly GCF_023897955.1). Lineage (NCBI taxonomy): Eukaryota > Metazoa > Arthropoda > Insecta > Orthoptera > Acrididae > Schistocerca > Schistocerca gregaria. Next base: position 493,108,794 of record NC_064927.1, on the reverse strand, counting down.
GAGAGAGAGAGAGAGAGAGACTTGCTATGCTCTGCAATAAACTTCAGATAGCAACAGCAAAACATACAGTTCAATAACCTCAATAGGAGGTGATGTACTAGGAAAAGGCTTGGGGACAGTGGAAGTTGCCAGCTACATTATATGTTACTGAGACAGAGTGAACTTGTAAATTAAACCTTGTACCGAGGGTGCATCTTCACTCACACACTCGTGTAATTTTTGCCTTAAAACCATGTAACTGGTTTTCTTCTCACTGGTTTTGTTCAGTTCATGTTTAAAGATTTCATTATTTCATATTTTCTTTATGCAATCATTTGGCCACAGCGGCTATGCTCCGCAGTTCATTCAGAACCTTGATTTTTATCCACATTTTGGCCTGTGTCTCTAGCTATTTGACCTGCAGTGAGGATTTCTCATACTTTGAACTCTGCCCCCTCGGATGTCAAAGGGCTGCCACCTGTTGACAGAGCTGCAAAGTTCACACAGCTCAGCACAGCCTCCTCGATTGTCAAACACTGATCTCTTGACTGTCTTAACGTTTGCCAATTGAGCTGCCGGTTTTACAACAGGACAAGTGTGCCCGGCTGCCTGTTGTTAAGTTTTTCTTAGGCATTTTCGGAACATATTGTCTCGACATGTATCTGCATGAGTGAGTCAGTGTTTTATGAATGATAGTGGAAAATGTTATCGCACAATTTAGGCTTTAACATCCAGTTTTTGTTGTTAGTGATTTTTCTTTTATGGGCTTTAGGCGACGGTCAGAGGCGTATGCCCAATGCTTTGTCTCTGAGTGCTACGGACATTGTCAGTTTGTGCAAAGCTTCAGAAAGCGATATCTAAGTTAAATTCGGCAAACTGGTCACTTTAGTTATTTATTTATTTTTCTTTTACAATGATTACTGACTTTTATCTGTTAAATAAATTAATTTCCTACATTGGCTGTTATTTTATATCCATTTTAATTTTATTTTGTACATTACAGCATTCTGGTTTTGTAGCAATTTTCAAGCAAAATTTTTAGCCAATTAAACACACATTTTGGGATACAGTCACATAATTATGTATGTGATATTTGGTTTGTTCGGCTAAAGAATTGTAGTTGTGATACCTGGCAGTACAAACCTGTCCGTGTAGGTTCCATTCTTGACTTGTTTGTCAGTCTGATGCTCTTCACACTAGTAAATGGCTTGACTGCATATTACTGTTCATACTGAACCAAATATAGCGGCTCTTGAGCTCAACTGTCCACACACTGAGCATAAAATTGTATAACTACAGCCCAGAACATATGTATTTAATGGGTTTAACACAAATGCAGGAAACTAATTTCATTCAATAAGTGTATTCTGGCTGTGGACTCTGTTGCAAATAAAACATTTTTTTTTTTTTTTTTTTTTTTGTAGGTTCACTGAATTCTTTGTAGATGAACTTACATCAGAGAGTGATTTGAAAGAAATGATGCATTGTTACATTGGACAACTTGGACTCGGAGCAAGAAAAATAAAGGATTTAGTGCAGTTCTACTGCAAACTGAAAAATGTTGACAGTTATAGTCTTTGTGATGGGACTGGAAATAAACCACACTACAGGTGAGAAACAGATAAATTGGCCCACCTTTAGATTGCTGTTTTGATTCCTGTGATTGGAAGAAATGGCTATGAAAGTTCACAGTATGTCAGACACAATTATTTATTTCTACTTTAAATTGTATGTTTTTGAATAACATTTAGATAATTTTTCACTACTTGAAAAATTGTGGATGTGTGACACTTTAAAATGTTTTTGAAGTTACACCTAAAACTTTTTTACAAATAGCAGATAATATTTGGAATTCACTGATAAATGTGTATATAGCACTTGTGATGAATAACTTGGGGTGAAACTGTCCAGTGTTGGTATTTATTCTGAATGTGTGTGAAAATTAGGGCAAGAGACAATATCCGCAAATATCAGAATAAAATAATTAGAATTGCCTTAGTAAAAGTAGTCACTGTCATGTGTTAAGAGTACTATGGGCTATTTTTATTCAATACCTGTGTCATGATCGTCACCACCAACAACACGCCTTCTGTTATATAATTGTCTTCCTCTTTCCTTATCTTGTAAGATCGAGCAAAGGATATTCTTAATCTGTTTCCCATCCTTTTACTTAGCTACATGTCCTGTGGCAGTCCATTGTCTCAATTACACGTCCAATCCATCTTCTTTGCACTTACGTTACAGACTCAATTACATCTTCTGCTCAGCCTGCACCCAGGGTAGATTAATTTATTTGTTTTTCTGTTATTCTTAAGAATTCCCAATAAGCATGTCTCCTTTGCTAGTTTTCCAAAAGTATGGCAGTCTATTATTACTCTTCTTTTAATTTATTTTGCTATCTTTTCGGTCGTCAATGACAGCCTCAAATGCAGAAACTATTCTGTTGGTTCTGTGATTTCATTGTTAATTTGTACAACTTTTTTTCAGTGCATTGATTATACCTTATTTTAGACTTAACTGGAGTGATTTTTGAGGTCTACTTTCAGACTCGCTCTGTTATGTTTTTGTAACAATATAATGAAAGGATAGTTGCTTACAGAGGAGATGCTGAGTTGCAGAAAGGCACACCAAAAAGACTGTTACACAATTAGCTTTCAGCCAAGAAGGCTCTTGTCAAAAATAGACAACACACACGTACACACACACACTCACGCAAACGCAACTCACACACACATGACCACAGTATCTGGCAGCTGGAGCCAGATTGCAAGCAGCAGGGCATTGTGGGAGATGCAACCAGATGGGGGTACAGAGGAGGCTGGAGTGGAGAGGGGGAGGGGTAACAAGGTACGGGTGGGGGATGGCAAAATGCTGCTGGGAGGGTGCAGGGACAAGGTGGAGAGAGGGTAAGGCAGCTAGGTGCGGTCGCAAAGTATGTTTTTTCCTACCTGTGTTCTTCCACAAGAGATAGGAAATACTGTAATGTAAAAAGGTGTTTACGTTTTACAATACATAAACAAAAAAGGCTTACACTGTACACAAACAAGAAAGAAAATAGCTAAATAGTTTTTTTAGTAAAATTTGATTCATCAGTGAAAAGATTAGATCTGTTAAACAAGAGAAATAAAACAATGAAAAATCCAGGGTGGAAAAATGACAATATATGAAAAGGATATTTGTTCTGCATGCCAACTAGCTCTGCAGATGACGAAGAAATTGAAGAAATGTATGAGGAAATAAAAGAAATTATCCAGATAGTGAAGGGATACGAAAATTTAGTAGTCATGGATGATTGGAATTCGGTAGTGGGAAAAGGGAAAGAAGGAAACGTAGTAGGTGAATATGGATTGGGGCTAAGAAATGAAAGAGGTAGAATGTTGCACAGAGCACAACTTAATCATAGCTAACACTTGGTTCAAGAATCACAAAAGAAGGTTGTATGCATGGAAGAAGCCTGGAGATACTGACAGGTTTCAGATAGATTATATAATGGCAAGACAGAGGTTTAGGAACCAGGTTTTAAATTGTAAGACATTTCCAGGGGCAGATGTGGACTCTGGCCACAATCTATTGGTTATGAACTGTAGATTGAAACTGAAGAAACTGCAAAAAGGTGCGAATTTAAGGAGATGGGACATGGATGAACTGACTAAACCAGAGGTTGCACAGAGTTTCAGGGAGAGCATAAGAGAACAATTGACAGGAATGGGGGAAAGAAATACGGTATAAGAAGAATGGGTAGCTTTGAGAGATGAAGTAGTGAAGACAGCAGAGGACCTACTAGGTAAAAAGACAAGGGCTAGTAGAAATCCTTGGGTAACAGAACAAATATTGAATTTGATTGATGAAAGGAGAAAGCACAAAAATGCAGTAAATGAAGCAGGAAAAAGGAATACAAACGTCTCAAAAATGACATCGACAGGAAGTGCAAAATGGCTAAGCAGGGATGGCTAGAGGACAAATGTAAGGATGTAGAGGCTTATCTCACTAGGGGTTAGATAGATACTGCCTACAGGAAAAGTAGAGAGACCTTTGGAGAAAAGACAGCTACTTCTACGAATATCAAAAGCTCAGATGGAAACCCAGTTCTAAGCAAAGAAGGGAAAGCAGAAAGGTGAAGGGAGTATATAGAGGGTCTATACAAGGGCAACGTACTTGACGACAATATTATGGAAATGGAAGAGGATGTAGATGAAATGGGAGATACGATACTGCGTGAAGAGTTTGACAGAGCACTGAAAGACCTGAGTCGAAAAAGGGCCCAGGAGTAGACAACATTCCATTAGAACTACTGCCGACCTTGGGAGAGCCAGTCCTAACAACCATCTGGTGAGCAAGATGTACGAGACAGGCAAAATACCCTCAGACTTCAAGAAGAATATAATAATTCCAATCCCAAAAAAGGCAGGTGTTGACAGATGTGAAAATTACTGAATTACTGAACAATCAGTTTAATAAGTCACAGATGCAAAATACTAACGCGTATTCTCTACAGACGAATGGAAAATCTGGTAGAAGCCGGCCTCGGGGAAGATCAGTTTGGATTCCGTAGAAATATTGGAGCACGTGAGGCAATACTGACCCTACGACTTATCTTAGAAGCTAGAGTAAGGAAAGGCAAACCTACATTTCTAGCATTTGTAGAGTTAGAGAAAGCTTTTGACAATGTTGACTGGAATACTCTCTTTCAAATCCTGAAGGTGGCAGGGCTAAAATAGAGGGAGCGAAAGGCTATTTACAATTTGTACAGAAATCAGATGGCAGTTATAAGAGTCGAGGGGCATGAAAGGGAAACAGTGGTTGAGAAGGGAGTGAGACAGGGTTGCAGCCTATCCCCGATGTTATTCAGTCTGTATATTGAGCAAGCAGTAAAGGAAACAATAGAAAAATTCGGATTAGGTATTAAAATCCATGGAGAGGAAGTAAAAACTTTGAGGTTCGCCAATGACATTGTAATTCTGTAGAGACAGCAAAGGACTTGGAAGAGCAGTTGAACGGAATGGACATTGTCTTGAAAGGAGGATATAAGATGAACATCAACAAAAGCAAAACAAGGATAATGGAATGTAGTCAAATTAAGTAGGGCGATGCTGAGGAATTAGATTAGGAAATGAGACACTTAAAGTAGTAAATGAGTTTTGCTGTTTGGGGAGCAAAATAACTGATGATGGTCGAAGTAGAGAGGATATGAAATGTAGACTGGCAATGGCAAGGAAAGCATTTCTGAAGAAGAGAAATTTGTTAACATCGAATATAGATTTAAGTGTCAGCAAGTCGTTTCTAAAAGTATTTGTATGGAGCGTAGCCATGTATGGAAGTGAAAGATGGATGATAACTAGTTTGGACAAGAAGAGAATAGAAGCTTTCGAAATGTGGTGCTACAGAAGAATGCTGAAGATTAGATGGGTAGATCGCATAACTAATGAGGAGGTATTGAATAGGATTGACTAGAAGAAGGGATCGGTTGGTAGGACATGTTCTGAAGCAACAAGGGATCACCAATTTAGTATTGGAGGTCAGCATGGAGGGTAAAAATCGTAGAGGGAAACCAAGAGATGAATACACTAAACAGATTCAGAAGGATGTAGTTTGCAGTAGGTACTGGGAGACGAAGAAGCTTGCAGTGGATAGGGTAGCATGGAGAGCTGCATCAAACCAGTCTCATGACTGAAGACCACAACAACAACATCATTTGTTCTGTACCTTATAGCAGAGATGTTGAGCCAGAGATAGGCACAAGAAAAGACTGTCAAATAAGTAAGCTTGTGGCCAAAAAGCCTTCATTGAAATTAGACAAAACACACACACATACACGCAAACGAAAACGCAACTCACACACACACACACACACACACACACACACACACACACACACACACACACACACACACACACAGCCAGACTCGCAAGAGAAATAGAGAAATAGTTTTTGATGCTGCCTTGGCACTTGGAAATAAAACAATATACAACGGATAAAGTAGAAAGATGCTATATACAGCCATCTAAATATTTTGTGACGAGGTTTTAAATAGGAGTCCATATTTCCGTGAGTAAATAAATGTGGATGTTTTGATTTGTTTGGATGATATGTTTCCTATTCTTTCAGCTCTCACAAGTATGAAGAACTTACTATACAACCTTAGTCAGACACATCCACCAAGAATTTAGCATTGGTTCTCAATAAATTCTGTTGTCATTGGTAATTGTTACAATCTGTTACAGTACTTTGATTCTTTTTCTTTCCTTCTTCATAAAAGGGTTGGTTTGTCATAATTTCAATTTCACTGTTCATTTGGCAAAGTGCATAGAAAACATCTCTCCCAACATGTGCAGTATTGATGCTGACATGTCAACAAAAACATCCACTCGGGACATGTGAGATGGGGTACACACACAAAATGCTAGGGGTGCTGCAGTAGACCCACTTGCCACAAGTAATCAATTGAGACAAGGAAGTTACTCATGTGAAAGAGGCCTTAGTAGTATAAACACCTGATCAGTAGCCAAAGTTCTTATCACAAAACCAGCCCCACAGAGGGCTCACAACTCTGTGGTGAGTTTGTGCTTGGTTACCATGGGGCCCCAGCTGTTTGTAGCACCTTTTGCGTTCCATGCCGCCTGTCTACGCTCCTGCTGTTGTGGCACGTATCATGATAAGTGGGCCTTTCATTAGATCTGGTGAAGTGTCCTACTCTGTTATTCGCAAGTTACTGGCTAGTCAAAAGTGCTGCATTTTACCACCTGGCATTTACAATTTTGTTCTTGCCACACCTTGCTCCACAAAGGGCAGGAGCAGGTAGACTTGTGACCTCAAATTCAGCACCACGGTTGTAAAATCATTCAGTGTCACTACAGCATCCCCGTCTCCTTCTCATCCTGCTGTGTAAGAAGCCACCAAATCTTCGCCTCAAGTGGTGAAATCACCTGATACACAACCAGGTCAGAAAGGACAGAAGGAATACTCCCGTGAAAACTTCTATATTCTTCCAGCCACCAAACATTTGAGTCTTCAAATTGGCAACCACAAAGGCTCCAAGATATCAAACAAAGAGAAACGGTCTTCTCCTTCACTGAATCTGAGATACTCTACAATGTGTCGCTGCATTATAGCTTCACCTGGCTGACCTCCATTTTACCAGTGTGCACTGCCAACTGTTTTTATGCACTGGAGTCCACAGGCCAATCAAGTGAGAATGTGGTTGCCTCTGTAGATGTAATGAGTCTTCGAAGGCTGGCACTCAGCAGCCATCAAGGTGACAACCCTTCATTCCACCCCCCCCCCCCCTCCTCCTCTTTCTCTCTCACGACTCTCCTCCGATGGAATGTTCATTCATGGCATTAGATCCAACAATTACGGGTGCTCTTGGAATCACAGCGTCCAGTTGTTTTTTGCCTCCAGGAAACAAAATTGCATTGTCACGACTGCTTTGACCTCTCACATTTCTGTCCAGTCTGCTTTGACTTTCCCCCCGAGGACAGCATTCCATCTCATTAAGGTGTCATGCTGCTTATCTGCGATGATGCACATAGTCAAACCATGTTACTGAACACTGGGCTGCAAGCTGTTGCAGTCTGCATTTTTATTTCTGCTCTTTATAACGTCTATATATCCTTCTGTCATTCAGTGTCATCTTGGGAGACTTCCTCCAATTTAATGGTCAACTCCCTCACGCCCTTTTGCTGCTCGGTGACTTTAACACACATTGTCCCCTCTGGGACTCTTGCAGAACCTGTCTGATTGTGCGCTTTTGGCTGACCTTTTAATCAACTCAATCTCATCTGACTTAACATTAGAGCCCCCACATCCTTTTCATACTCAACGCACACCTATTTCCACTTGGATCCCTCGTTCTGCACTGCCCAGCTCTCCTGTCATCTCAAGTGGTCCGTCCTCTCTGACACATACTCGTGTGATCGCCGAACAACATTTGCCCAGTTGTGATGACTGTGTAGAACGCCTTACAAGCCTTATCCTTGTTGCTGCAGAACATTCCATTCCTCACACATTATCTTTACTGTGCTGTGTCCCAGCCCCTAGTGAGCTACAACACAATTTGTGTGTGGAGACGTGCTCTCCACATTTTTAACCGTCAGCATATGATGCAAACTGTTTTTGTTATAAATATTTGCGTGTGCAGTGTCATTGCAGTCTATAGCAACCTAGCTGGATTTCATTTACTAGTCCTTCTAACAGTTCATGCCACTCCCTCTTCCATCGTGTGAGCCAGTCTGAAGCGGCTCTTTGGGACCGAGGTCCATTCCCCAATTTCTGGCCCGACTGTGGCAGTTGATGTCTCTCTGGACCTCCTGGAGTTCATTTTCAGCTACTGCTCTGGCAACTTAACTTCATGTTACTTGCCACTTCTTTGGTGGATGTCAACCCTTCACCACCTTGGCTTCATGCGATGGCTCGTGTTCACCATAGACTTCATTCGCTTCCTAAGGAAGCTACTGCAGATGCGATCTGTCACTGTAAGTTTCTCGTCTTTCACACGGAACTTAGTAATAGTACCTTTGCGTATATGATGGCTCTTGGACTGACTGTGACGTCGGATGTGCCTTCACCGTTGGCACCGACAATTTTTGGTATTGGCTTCCAGCACACTGCTCAATATTTACTGCAGATCTCTTCACCCTATTATCAGGCAACGCAATACAGCTGCTGACACAGGCTTTTCAATTGTCATATTCTCTGATTCTCTCAGTGCCCTTTAGAGCCTCTGTGTGCTGTACACAATCCATTCTTTAGTGCAACAGGTCGAAGAAAACCTCAACATGCTCACTCCTGAGGGAGATGATGTGATGTTCGTGTGGGTTCCCGGTCTCGTTGGTCTGATGGGAAACGAACCCGCTAATCCTGCTGCCAGGGCTGCATTCCTCCTACCTTGGCCAGCAAGTTCTTCCATTCCTTTCTATTATCTCCGTGTTGCTGTCTGTCAGGAGGTGGTGTCACTTTGGTGTCACCACTGGTCTTCCATTCGTGGGAACATGCTCCGGGGGATTAAACCTCTCCCAGAGGCTCGGCTGACCCCCTCTCGGCCCTCTCGCCATGAGGAGATCATTTTAGCTAGGTCACATTTTGGGCACTGTCATTTTAGCCATCATCATTTGTTAAGTGGTGATCCCACATGACCTTGTGCTCATTGTCATCTACCTTTGACAGTGTGCCATTTCCTGACGAAATGCCCCTTTTTTTTTAACCACTTACATTCCAATGTATATTTGCCTTCTGAGTTATTGGACATTTTAGCAAACGACCCGTCAACCACGTTTTACCTTTTATCTGTCATAGCAGTATAGCAGTGGACATTATTTAATCTTTAGTTCAGGACCCCAGTGTGCCTACAGTGTATTTGTGGGCCTTTCTCCAAAAGGAAGTCCTTGTTCTTAGCTCTCTTTCCTCCCACTGACGGCGTGTAATGTGTAGTCATTTTTAATTCCTTTTTTTGTATTACTGTTTTGAGGTTTTGACATGGGCGCTTATGACCTAGTTGGTTTTGCACTCTAAAACAAAACAAAACAAAACAAAACAAAACAAAACAAAACAAGTCGCCAAACCAAACTAGATGGAAAGATTTGTAACTGTCCCATGTTGCTGTGAAGTGTAAAAGGAGATAATGATTAGTGTGTCACTGCCCAGACAAGGCAGTAGTTATTTTTTCTTACCTTTATTATTATATTCTGTTATTTGTAAAAATAATATATTAATCCTAAATCTTGGAAACATGTTATTTGTAAAAATAGTATCCTAATCTTAAATCTTGCAAACATATAAAGCAAATGATAATGTTATATATTTGAGAAAATAAGTAGCATGGAGGAACAAAGATGCTCCGGGAAAGATGTAAATTTGCTAAAGTATAAAATAATGTCCATCCTTAGACCCAAGGTGAGCATGTTTATGTTATGACAGAAGGATATAGTGGCTGCATGTTTCCTGAATGATCCACTGGATTTGCACTGTGTAACATTGGATTTTCCATCTGAGCGTATATCTGCATGAGAACAGTTGGTCAATATTATGGGAGTGTATTCTGTAAGAGTGACTAAGCATAGAGGAACAGCTGAGTTCATAGAACGAGATTTTCACTCTGCAGCGGAGTGCGTGCTGGTAGATTAAAACTGTGCTGGATCGAGACTCGAACTCAGGATCTTTGCCTTTCGTGGGTAAGTGCTCTATAATCTGAGCTACCCATACATTACTCACACCCCGTCCTCACAGCTTTACTTCCGCCAGTACCTCGTCTCCTACTTTCCAAACTTCACAGAAGCTCTCCTGCGAACCTTGCAGAACTAGCACTCCTGGTAGAAAGGATATTGCGGAGACATGGCTTAGCCACAGCCTGGGGGATGTTTCCAGAATGAGATTTTCATTCTGCAGTGCAGTGCGCACTGATATAAAACTTCCTGGCAGATTAAAACTGTGTGCCGGACCGAGACTCGAACTCAGGACTGAGTTCGAGTCTTGGTCCGACACACAGTTTTAATCTGCCATTAAGTTTCAGCCGAGTTCATGTGCGCAATTATAGTCGTCCACATTTTTAGCCATAGATGTTTCACAGGAGCTACATTTTTTAAAAAGCAATATCAGTGTGAAGTGAAAATATGATTTGCTAATATAATTTAAAAACAAGATGTCTTTGGGGACATGAGTGTGAGCCATGCCCAGAACAGATATTCCCACCGGATTAATGGCAGTTGGCCTGGCACACCAGCCAAACTGTGTGTGGCTTTTAGTCAGTTTTTCACACTTGTATAGATGTCTAGCAGGATGGTAGTCCACAAGGCTTGTTCCTCATCTCTCTCACACACAAATAACTCAGATAGAGCTACACACAACAAAATTTGCACAGTTTGCAGACACACATTGCACAAAAATTTCTCGCTATGGAGTAGTTGTTGATGTTTGGGGTGAGAGGAATGGCACCCAGGCCGGAGTAAAAAGAAAAACTAATTGCCAAATTGTAGGTAGATGATTTCCCATCCTTAGTGGAGCGTACCACAGATGAAACAGAGAAAAATGAAGAAGGTTGTGTAGTGAACATCATGAAAACACTAAACCTTGTAACTGTTTCTGGTAAATCCAAGACATTAACTCATAGTCACTACCAAACTGCAAAGCATCTTTCAAAAACTGAGAGTCATGTCACTATTGCAAAATGCTTTTTGCAGCTCAGGTATTGAAAAGCATAAAAGAATGAGCCATTCGAAGGTAAGTGGCTTAGAGGGGTCCAGTAAATATCCTCATTGGTCTGTGGAGCAGTGGTGGAAATGACTTTCAGGAAATGTGTTGTCACACTGTAAAAGTGTTACTTATAAGGGGTGAGGTGAACCTAGCATGTGCCTGCAAATGCTATTTATCTGAGAGTCTTGTGGTTACAGTGGAACTGGTTGAAAGTGATGTAATGGCCTGAGGGTGTTTTCACTAATTTCAGTAAAAACCATCAGCTTTGACTGAGAAGAAAACAAATGAAAGTGTGTATGAAAACAGTTTATAGACGACAAAGCACATGTTACACTATGCCAAATACTTGAATGTGGATATTTTTGGTACCTGCTTGTTAACACTATCCTTACAAAGGAAGAATTGTTGCATCATCATTCAAAGAAAAAGCCTGTTCAGTGCCTCAGTCTTACTCGTATTAAACGTTTTTGGGGTGTGGTAGTGTGTCTGTTGCATATCTGATAAAAAGAACTAATGAAGCTTCAGAAAAACCGGAAACAAATCTCATCTTCACAGTATCAAAGACTTCTGAGAATATTAAATGCCATAATAGTAAGTGATAGGAGTTCTACATGCCATTAATCATATGACTGATATCTTTTGAGGGAAAAGTAGAATGTTTGGTGACTAGGAGTTGTACCAGTTTGTGTTGCTAGTGTAAAATGTTTCACTTAGAAATGAAAGGTAAGTTTTTTTTAATTGTTTGACTCTGTTTCCCTCTTCTTTCAGATTGATCTCCTGAAGACCATATAACACACAACATTATTTCCATTACAATAATTATCACTAGATTCCTCTTTGTTGCTTGTTGTATTTGTAATGGTCAACATAGTTGTTTATGATAAATCTATTGTGGTGGTATGTAAAACACACATACTGTTTCAGAAATGGCTTAATACATAGAAATTATTCCACCAGCCATTTTCATTTCTCCATGATGATTCTTTCACTCTGAAATGGAGCCTGCAATGTTTTTAAACTATTTTGCAGATGAGAAGTACCCAGAATGAATCTTCAGTCTCCAGTGAAGTGTGCACTGATTTGAAACTTCCTGGCAGATTAAAACTGCATGCCAGGCTTTAACTTGAACCTGATACATTTTTTTTTTTTTTCGCGCAAGTGCTCCTTGCCCAAACTATCCATCTAGGACTCATGATCTGCCTAGATAGCTTCACTTCCTCATGAAAGTCAAAGTTCCTAGGTTTGAGTCATGGTAAGACACACAGTTTTAATCTGCCACGAAGTTTCACATCGGACCACACTCCACTGCAGAGTGATAACTCCATTCTTTAAACATCCACCAACTGTGGCTAAGCCTTGTCTGCGCAGTATCCTTTCTTCCGAGAGTGCTCGTCCTGCAAGTTTTGCAGGAGAGATTGTGTGAAATTTGGAAGGTAGGAGATGAGGTACTGGCAGAGGTAGAGCTGTGAGTTGTACTGGGACAGCTTATTCAGTAGAGCAGTTGCCTGTGAAAGGCAGAGTTTGCAGGATTGGAGTCCCTCTCTGGCACACAGTTTTAATCTTCCGGGAAGTTTTATTTTCATATTGATTTTGCTATTTTCTCAAATGATAGTGTCCCAACTTGTTACCTGTTGCAGTTTGCGGACATTGTGCCGAGCTCTGACTGTTGCTGCAAAAAACCTGTGTGGGTCGGTGCCACGTTCTCTGTATGAAGCCTTTTGTATGAGCTTTTTAACACAGCTGGACTATAATTCTCATCCAGTTGTAGAGGGAGCTATAAGAGAGTAAGTAATAACACTATTATAAAAACTTAAAGTGATCACTAAAAACTAGATCATTTCTTCAGTGTACTATTCACTTAAGTATAATTTTTTTTTATGGTTATCACTTTGGTATCTCAATCCAAGACCACATTGCTCATAAATGGAGTACATAACCACTTGCATGTACGGAGAATACAGTTATGTTCAATTTTTCAGATGTATTTAACATTGGCCTTATAGCTTTTCGTTGGTGATAGCAATGTGAGTACTTTTAAGATAACATTGATGCAAAGGTTGACATTATGTAAAAAGCACAACAATCTATGATTACAGGTATTGTTTTTTTGACCAACAGGTTTCATTTGTAGTGATCATATTGAGATTGATCTGCATTCTTGAAGTTAATGGAAAGGCAAGGACTTCAGGGACACAGATTAATCTGAAGATGGTAATTACAACTGAAACTGGTCAGTGAATAAAACATACATACTTGCTATCAAAGAGAGTTGGGGTTGTCAGATTTTATTTTTTCTTCTCGATGGCTCTTGACAAAGCCGTTTGCTGTGTGCAGAATTTAATCGTGGAATAACTTTAGAATAATGATAAGTAAAGATACTAACTGTGTGGCTTATTTAAAAAAAGTGTATTTTTGGATGGACATGTTACGGTTACCAACAGCCACTATATGATTTGTTATTTGTCTTGATACATTTCAGGTGGTACTCATTTTTATGCAGGAGGGATTTTATAAAATATTTCTAGCGTGAAAATGGGCAATGTATGTTTATGTCAATGACAATGAATAAATAAGTGCTTGCTGTTAATAAGTGCAAAATGCCCCACCAAAAGTATATATTGGCTATGAGGTGTGATTCACTTAAAAACTTCAAAGATATGTCCTTTTCTCCACTTGCTTTTTTTTCCACAACTAAATTTTACACATTTTTATTTCCTTTAATTTGCAATTGTACTCTTTCTATTTCTCACGAGTAAATGAAGCAACTCACCACATACGCTGCTGGGTGGGTCAAGGGGGGGGGGGGGGGGGGGGGAGGCAGTGTGGGTAGTTGCAATGCCCTCAAGGACAAGGCCATTTTATTGTCAAGCGGTGTGACAGCTAGTTCATCATTGTAGGAGTATTTGATACTAAAGGCAGACCAAATGAAACTCGTCACAGCAAAGGGTGAGCAAACAGTTGTATCAGTTCATTACGTAGCCCCCTCTGCGGCAGCACATCTGCATATTCTCACGTGCAAATGATTGTAAAGTTGCCAAATGTCATCCTATAATATATTGTCCCAAACATCTTGCTCCATTTATTGCAGTTTGTCAACGGTTCTTGCAGCTCTGGAGATTTGCTTAAGTTCCAATTTCGTCATGTCCCGTACTTGTTCATTTGGTGAGAAATATAGTGATCTCGTTGGCCGGGGCAGTTATTGTACACCACTAAGAGCACCTCGCTTCGCACTAGCAGTATGTGGACATGCACTGTAGTGCTGAAAAAGCACATTACCTTCATGTTGAAAAAAAAGAAAGACTAACACAAGGATAACAACCTGATGTGTATTTTATTGGGCAGTACCCTACATTACCCCGCAGAAACACCAAATGTGACAGCAAGTTGCAGCTAGACTGTGGTGAGGTGTTGTATTGGATGAATTGGGGGATAATAAAAATAAGGCAGGAGGGGGAACAGTGGCCAGTGACTGCAAAGGAAAGGCAACAGTTACACAGGATGAGACTCTGGCACCGGCAGACTAGCCCTGGAGTGTGAGAGCTGCGTGGAGCACAAAGGTGTGGGAAGCTGAGGTCAGTAGGACTGCAGGATCAAAGGGTGGAGTGCAAGAACAGTGCTCATTATAGTAGTTTGGAGAACACGATTTGGGTTGTGAGGTGGCAACGACTGTGAAACAGCCACTGAAGTTTAACCTGCTGTTCTCTTGGGCATATTCAGCCATTGAGTGAGGAAAGTTGCTCGTGGACGGCTCGTCGGTCGTCGTGACCACGTAAAAGGTCGTGTACGAGCTGCAGCAGAGCTGATACAGTATACAGTGTTATTGCTTGCAGTAGTGGCTCTGCCTGTGATTGGATATACCTGTGAAGGAACTGGAATAGGATGCGTAGCACTGGAATAGGATTCGTAGCACTGGACAGGTTTTGCACCTGAGTCTTCCACAGGCATGTGATGCGAATGGCAAGTCATTGGCCATAGGTATAGTACAAGGATGGACCAGAATATTCTGTACTTTGGGTGGACAGTGGAGTACCACATGGGGTGTGACACGAAGCATTGGGGGTAAGATGTTCCTCATTTCTGGATGCGTATGTAGGTTGTCGAAGCCTTGGTGAAGTATGTCACTGAGTTGTTTGCTGCACCTCTTTCCCAGCCAGTGGACTCATTCCCTCCAACTGAGTCTTTCCCTTCTTCCTCCTTATCCCCTCATTTTTCCATCCAGCAAAATCCCTCACAACAGTCTAGTTGTGGACATGTGAATGTTTGTGTATGTATTTTATACTAGTTTGCTGTGAAGGAGGACATTGTCCGAAAGTGTAGCAAATTATTCAGTCTTGTTTATGTGTCTGTCTACCATTGTGTGGTTGGTTATTACCATTACTTTCTCCGTTATTTATCATTTTTTCTGTTGTCTTTGATGTTTAGATTTTACATCACATGCAGCACATTATTTGGAGTACTCCAGAATTTCAATCTGTGCTTTTTCTTCCATTTATTTCCTAGTTATTCCACAGATAATATGTGTGTGTGTGTGTGTGTGTGTGTGTGTGTGTGTGTGTGTGTGTGTGTGTGTTTTGTTCGAAACCTTGTTTTCTGATGACTTTTATATTATAGGCATTGTTTATTTTCTTCTTTTGGGAGTTTTCTATATTTGCAGTACTTAAGACTTTGATTTCATATTCATTCAAATTATGTTGGAATTTGCAGTGCTGTGCTGTCAGGTAAAAAAGACACTGGAAATGAATTAAACAGACAGTTGCCAGTACCTGGGAAAGAGAACTTGTATGTTTGTGTTGAAGGATTTTGGATCCGAAAAGGAACTCTGGATCCATTTATTCCACAGAAGGTAATAAATATTTGTAATACTCAATTTGTACTTTGTAATGTAACTGAACTATGGAAAATCCAGGATGGAATGTAACACTATTATGAAAAGGAAAGTTGCTGGCTCGTGTGTGTGTGTGTGTGTGTGTGTGTGTGTGTGTGTGTGTGTGTGTGTGTGTGTGTGTGTGTTGTCTATTTTTGATGAGCACCTTGTCGGCCAGAACCTTATATTGTGACAGTCTTTGTGTTGTGCCTATCTGCAACTCAGCATCTACACTATATAATGAGGGTAACTTTTGTTTTCATTGCTTTATTATAATGTAATTGGCTAGATAAATTGGCGGTGCCAGGAGAACACAAATATAAAAGGTATTATGCATGCAGGCTTTCAGAGCCAGTGGCTCCTTTCTGGCAGAAGGGTTGAAGGGGAAGGATGAGGGGTGAAGGAAAAGGACTGGAGAGGCACAGTGAAAGGGGCACAGTGCAGAAAAGTCACCCAGAACCCATGCCTGAGGAGACTTACTTCTAATTCCATCCAGTAAGTCTCTCCCAACCCAGTGTTGTGGGCAACTTTTCCGAACTCTGCCCATTTTCCTAAGCCTCACCAGTGCGTTTCACTCACCCATCTTCTTTCCCCTTCAAATCTTCTGCGAGCCACTAGCTCCGAAAGCTTGCATACGTGATACCTTTTATATTTGTGTTCTCCTGCCACTTGGTGAGCAGACTTTTTAGATATCCAATTACATTATATTTTCAATTTGTACTTTGTAATTGCATATAAGTGCAGTTGTAGATACTTAACAACCAATGACTGATAAGTGTACACGGTCAGAATGGTATCAGGAGCTCAGGTGGGTATCCGGGAGGCTATTCTTACACATAAAATGAGAAATGCTAGGAATCAGAGAAAAATAGATTTATCCCAAAGAATTACCACTAAGGGGTGCAATATTCACGGAAACTGGCTATGGGTGTAGAGTGAACCGCGCATGGTCCAGACTAGAAAGAGCATTTCACTGTGAGTGAGGAGGACTGGTGATCACATCCAGAGGGTAAGGAATCTGACAGCAAGAGAGGAGCCGCTGTTGCGAGCGCTACCTCACCGAAACCTCGTCTACCTCAGATGGTGACACCCGGTCTTCCCATTGGCGGGTTTATGGAGAAAGTTGACTTCTTTCAGTCAGCAATACTGCGGTGGTGTCCGTAGCTCAGCATAATAGTGTGTGGGAGCCAGCCACAAGTACTGCGGAGTGGTGTAGGTAACTGCTCACGTCAATGGCTGAGGGTAAATTTACAAGATGGACGTAGAATACAATACAAATTTATACCATACATAAGCACAATTTATGTTTTTATTGGTGTCTGTATTTATGAGCAGAAAGATATTAAGAAGTAGAAAGTTGGATGTCCTGCAAGTCACGAGTATACTGGAAACGTATGAATTTGAGGGAAACATTGTTTTCTCATTCATGTTGTGGCACGTTATCTGTATCATCTAAAGAAAAGTGATGATTCTGTTATGTTGTTGTTGTCTTCAGTCCTGAGACTGGTTTGATGCAGCTCTCCATGCTACTCTATCCTGTGCAAGCTGCTTCATCTCCCAGTACCTACTGCGACCTACATCCTTCTGAATCTGCTTAGTGTACTCATCTCTCGGTCTCCCTCTACAATTTTTACCCTCCACGCTGCCCTCCAATGCTAAATTTGTGATCCCTTGATGCCTCAAAACATGTCCTATCAACCGATCCCTTCTTCTAGTCAAGTTGTGCCACAAACTTCTCTTCTCTCCAATCCTATTCAATACCTCCTCATTAGTTATGTGATCTACCCATCTAATCTTCAGCATTCTTCTGTAGCACCACATTTCAAAAGCTTCTATTCTCTTCTTGTCCAAACTAGTTATCGTCCATGTTTCACTTCCATGCATGGCTACACTCCAAACAAATACTTTCAGAAACGACTTCCTGATACATAAATCTATATTCGATGTTAACAAATTTCTCTTCTTCAGAAACGCTTTCCTTGCCATTGCCAGTCTACATTTTATATCCTCTCTACTTCGACCATCATCAGTTATTTTACTTCCTAAATAGCAAAACTCCTTCACTACTTTAAGTGTCTCATTTCCTAATCTAATTCCCTCAGCATCACCCGATTTAATTTGACTACATTCCATTATCCTAGTTTTGCTTTTGTTGATGTTCATCTTGTATCCTCTTTTCAAGACACTGTCCATTCCGTTCAACTGCTCTTCCAAATCCTTTGCCGTCTCTGACAGAATTACAATGTCATCGGCGAACCTCAAAGTTTTTACTTCTTCTCCATGAATTTTAATACCTACTCCAAATTTTTCTTTTGTTTCCTTTACTGCTTGCTCAATATACAGATTGAATAACATCGGGGAGAGGCTACAACCCTGTCTCACTCCTTTCCCAACCACTGCTTCCCTTTCATGCCCCTCGACTTTAATAACTGCCATCTGGTTTCTGTACAAATTGTAAATAGCCTTTCGCTCCCTGTATTTTACCCCTGCCACCTTTAGAGTTTGAAAGAGAGTATTCCAGTGAACATTGTCAAAAGCTTTCTCTAAGTCTACAAATGCTAGAAACGTAGGTTTGCCTTTTCTTAATCTTTCTTCTAAGATAAGTCGTAAGGTCAGTATTGCCTCACGTGTTCCAACATTTCGACGGAATCCAAACTGATCCTCCCCGAGGTCTGCATCTACCAGTTTTTCCATTCGTCTGTAGAGAATACGCGTTAGTATTTTGCAGCCGTGGCTTATTAAACTGATAGTTCGGTAATTTTCACATCTGTCAGCACCTGCTTTCTTTGGGATTGGAATTATTATATTCTTCTTGAAGTCTGAGGGTATTTCGCCTGTCTCATACATCTTGCTCACTAGCTGGTAGAGTTTTGTCATGACTGGTTCTCCCAAGGCCGTCAGTAGTTCTAATGGAATGTTGTCTACTCCGGGGGCCTTGTTTCGACTCAGGTCTTTCAGTGCTCTGTCAAACTCTTCACGCAGTATCGTATCTCCCATTTCGTCTTCATCTACATCTTCTTCCATTTCCATAATATTGTCCTCAAGTACATCGCCCTTGTATAAACCTTCTATATACTCCTTCCACCTTTCTGCCTTCCCTTCTTTGCTTAGAACTGGGCTGCCATCTGAGCTCTTGATATTCATACACATGGTTCTCTTCTCTCCGAAGGTCTCTTTAATTTTCCTGTAGGCTGTATCTATCTTACCCCTAGTGAGATAAGCTTCTACATCCTTACATTTGTCCTCTAGCCATCCCTGTTTAGCCATTTTGCACTTCCTGTCAATCTCATTTTTGAGACGTTTGTATTCCTTTTTGCCTGCTTCATTTACTGCATTTTTATATTTTCTCCTTTCATCAATTAAATTCAATATTTCTTCTGTTACCCAAGGATTTCTAGCAGCCCTCGTCTTTGTACCTACTTTATCCTCTGCTGCCTTCACTACTTCATCCCTCAGAGCTACCCATTCTTCTTCTACTGTATTTCTTTCCCCTATTCCTGTCAATTGTTCCCTTATGCTCTCCCTGAAACTCTGTGCAACCTCTGGTTCTTTCAGTTTATCCAGGTCCCATCTCCTTAATTTCCCACATTTTTGCAGTTTCTTCAGTTCTGTTATAGTTAAGTAAAAAAAGTTATACTCACAGTTGTAATAATGTACAGAAAGTTCAGGTTGAGAATTAAGAATTATTTAGGAATAAAGCAGACAACTCACTGAAAGGCAGAAGCGCTGTGTAATCGATAGGTACACAAACAAAAGGTACAGAGCTTTGCTAGCTTTTGAAATGGACTTAGTTTTTCAAGCTTGTAGGGAAAACATGCTCGCAAAAACACACACACACTCACACACTCCACACACACACACACTCACACACTCACACACACTCACACACTCACACACCCACACACTCACACACTCACACACCCACTCACACACTCACACACTCATACTCATATGCAAATGCCTGTCTCCCTACATTTTATTCATTTGACTGCCAGCTCTTTTCTGGCCCACCATGATTGTACTGGGGTGAGGTGTGGGGTGGGATAAGATGAGGTGAGGTGAGTGATGGAGAGAGGCTGAGAGGGAGTTGGGGGAAGCGTCTAGCAGCTCGTGGGAGCCGTCTGTGCGCTGGCTAGGAGTGCAGGTAGAGGAGGCAGGTGGCTGACAGTTGGGCTTGCAATTTCACGGTCTAGGACATGAGATGGCAGCACACAACTAGGCTAGATAATGTGGGACCCCAAAGTGCTTGGAGGTACTGGGCAGGGGATGATGTGGACACACACACACACACACACACACACACACACACACACACACACACACACAAACAAACAAATTGGGTTTTCCCCCTGTGGTCCGGGGGTTAGAATAGGCCCGAGGTATTCCTGCCTGTCGTAAGAGGCAACTAACAGTCTCTCACACCTTTCAGCCTATATGTGATGGTCCCATGTTGGGTTTGACCTCAATTTTAGAGTGAGCCAATTTGGGAAGGGTGCCTTTACACATTGCATCGTGTCCTTCGTGCATTGAGATCTTTAGCCCACTTTCTCGTCGTGGCATTGCAGTCCCACTTGTCCTCCATCTCTTGAGTGAGGATACTTTTCTGGGTGCGATTTCCTCCACCCACTATGTAGTGTCGTTTTCTACACTGACGATGACCGTGGAAATAGTTACACCTCATATCCAGCCTGGTAGCCAGTCCGTTGTGGTGGGGCCGCCATTTACCCTGTTGGATGTAGTCCCCTGACTTCACAGGGATTGCTGTGCTGATGTCTGTGCCATTAACTCCCGACATATGCCGAGGAGTAGATGCCAGTCACGCTGGGGCATCGGGACTCCCGGCAGTGGCCATCTTGCCAGGTGGCCTTTGTGCGGCTGGGCGGCACCCGTGGGGAGGGCACCTGGTCGGAGTGGGTGGCATCAGGGTGGGTGACGCTCCGTGAAGCGTACCACGTCATCACTCGCCGGTGATCAAACACCAGGAATCTCTAAGCATTCCGAGTCTCAGTACAATGCGAGGAAGTATGACCCTAAATCGTTCCCCTCCGTGGCCACAGACCGTGGGAGGAACGGGGGGACTCCTTTGTCTTGATGAAGCGTCAGTTTATTATAGAGCATTTCGAGGACAAGTTTGGGGAGGTAGCATTTAGAGGACAAGTTTGGTGAGGTGGAGAGCTTGTCCAAAATGCGGGTGAGTCTTGATAAAAACAGCATCCTCTGTCCAGTCAAGCGCATTACTCAATTGTGACAAGCTGGAGGATGTTTTCATTACCATCACGCCTCATAAGAGCTTAAATATGGTCCAGGGTATTATATTCCACAGGGACCTTCCTCTGCAGTCTGACGAGAAGCTGCACACCCACTTAGTGACGAGGAGTTCATTTCGTCCATCACATCAGTCGGGGTCTGAGGGATAATCAGGTTGCCACCGGTGCCTTTATCTTGGTCTTCGAGGGTGACACAGTACCCGAGAAGGTCGAGGTGATGGTCTATCACTGTGATGTCAAGCCATATATCCCTCCCCCAATTTGGTGCTTTAAGTGCTGGAAGTTCGGGCATGTGTCTTCCTGCTGTACTTCCAGCATCATATGTCGAGGTTGTCGATGTCCATCCCATCTCAATACTCCATTTGCCCTGCCTCCCATCTGTGTCAACTGCGGAGAACGTCATTCCCCTTGATCACCAGACTGCAGGATTTTGCAGCAAGAAACTCAAGGTAGCAATGTACACTCAGGCCAAGAGGAAATTTGAGTGCCTACATCCTGTGGCTATGACCTTCTCTTATGCCGTCGCTACGAGAACAGTTGTAGTCCCATCAGTTCCGTGTGTTCGAGTCAGTTCTAAGAGCAGGAAGACTACCCCTGCCTTCTTGATGGTGGGGGGCATTTCCCTCCTTTACCACCTGCCTCAGGAGTAGCACTTTCCCCCCAACCATCAGGAATACCAGTCCCCATTTCTCATCCAGAGAAGCATATGTCTTCTTTAGCTCCTCCCGCTAGGAAGGGGTCCCTTGGGTCACTCCCTTCCCAGGTTTCTGCTAGTGGTAAAGATGACTCCCGCCAGTGGCAGAAGTGCCCAAAAGCAGCTGGTTGTAGGGCTTCACGATCATCCTCAGTGATGCCCTCCCAGGCAGAGAAATCCAAGGATCAGCGAGAGAAATGCAGAATGGAGACCCCCAAGACCAAGGGGATTGTGGTGGCACCCACACCACCGCTGAGGACGAGGTGGAGATTCTGGCTTCCACTGAGGACCTAGATCTCACTGGGTCCTCAGACACAATGGATGTCGATTGCACAGGTACTCATCTGGTGGCAGTAAGTGACTTGGAGGCGTAGACTGCCTCCTTGCATGCTTCACGCCTTCCCAGTCTCACGATCCCGTAATCGTTCAGTGAAACTGCGGCAGTTTTTTCCACAAACTGGCTGAACTACGGTGACTGTTAAGCTTTACATCTGGTTTCTGCATTGTCTTCCAGGAAACCTGGTTCCCGGCACTGCAGACCCCTGCCCTTCACTGCTTACAAGAACCATAGCGAATATAATAGAACGTCAGGTGGAGTTTGTGTTTACGTCCTGAACTTGATATGTAGTGAACCTGTGTGCCCCTTCAAACGCCGCTTGAAACTGTGGCTTTCAGATATGGATGATGCAGGAAATAACTTTCTGCAATGGATATTTCCCGCCAGATGGTGCGGTACCCCTGAACGTATTGGCTGCACTGATTGATCAACTCCCTAAATCTTTCGTACTTTTGGGAGATTTTAATGTCCATAACCTCTTGTGGGGCAGCACCATGCTTACTGGCTGCGGCAGAGATGTCGGAAATTTACTGTCCCAACTCCGCCTCTGCCTCTTAAATACTGGGGCCACCACACATTTCATTGTGGCTCATGGTAGATACTCGGCCATTGATTTATCAATTTGCAGTCCAGGACTCGTCCCATCTATCCACTGGAGAGCACATGATGACCTGTGTGGTAGTGACCACTTCCCCATCTTCCTGTCACTCCCCCCCGGCATCATGCACACGGACACCTACCAAGGTGGGCTTTAAACGAGGCAGTATGGGAAGCCGTCACTTCTGCTGTCACCGTTGAATCTCCCCCATACGGTGCTATCGATGTTGTGATTGAGCGAGTCACTACAACGATAATTTCTGCGGCGGAAAACGCGATCCCTTGTTTTTGAGGGTGACCCCGGTGAAAGCAGTCCCTTGGTGGTCACCGGAAGTCACTGAGGCAATTAAACACTATTGGCGAGCTCTACAGCGACATAAGCAACACCCTTCCATAGAGCACCTAATAGCCTATAAGTGGCCTCATGGCTGCATTTGCCAGCTTATAAAACGAGTGAAACGAGAGTGTTGGGAGAGGTACGTGTCGACCATTGGGTGCCATATGTCACCTTCCCAAGTCTGTGTGAGGATCAGATGTCTTTTTGGGTACCAGACCCCAACAGGTGTCCTTGGCGTTAACATCAATGGCATGCTCTCTACTGATGCAGACGCGATTGCTGAGCACTTTGCTGAGCTCTGTGCTCGAGCCTCTGCATCATAGAACTACCCGCAGCCTTTTGCACCATCAAACAATGGATGCAAAGGAAAGTCCTCTCGTTCACTATACGCCACAGTGAACCCTAAAACGCCCCATTTACAGTGTGGGAGCTCCTCAGCGCCCTTGCACATTGCCACAATGCATTTCCTGGGCCGGATCGGATCCACAGTCAGATGACTAAACATATCTCGTCCGACTACAAGCGATATCTCCTCGTCATCTTTAACCGGATATGGTGCGATGGTATCTCTCCATCGCAATGGCAGGACGGCACCATCATTCTGGTGCTAAAACCCAATAAAAATTCGCTTGATGTGGGTAGCTATCTGCCCATCAGCCTCACGAATGTTCTTTATAAGCTGCTGGAATGTATGGTGTATCGGCGGTTGGGGCGGGTCCTGGAGTCACGTGGCCTACTGGCTCCATGTCAGGGTGGCTTCCGCCAGGGTCGCTGTACCACTAATAATCTTGTATCCCTCGAGTCTGCCATGCAAACAGTCTTTTCCAGATGGCAACATCTGGTTGCCGTCTTTTTTTGACTTACGTAAAGCATACGATACGACTTGGCGACGTAATATCCTTGCCACTTTGTATGAGAGGGTTCTCCAGGGCCAACTCCCGATTTTTATCCAAGACTTCCTGTTGAACCGTACTTTCCCTGCCAAAATTGGTGCCTCCCATAGTTCCCCCCATATTCGGGAGAATGACATTCCACAGGGCTCCGTATTGAGTGTATCTTTATTTTTAGTGGCCATTGACGGTCTAGCAGCTGCTGTAAGGCCGTCGATCTCCTTTCCTCTGTGTGCGGATGACTTGTGAATTTCGTACTGCTGTTCCAGTACTGGTGTTGCTGACGGCGCCTACAGGGAGCCATTCACAAGGCACTGTCATGGGCTCTAGCTCATGGCTTCCAGTTTTCAGGCACGAAGTCGTGTGTCATGCATTTCTGTCGGTGTCGTACAGTTCATCTGGAATCAGAACTTTATCTTAATGACGATCCACTCACTGTAGTGGAGACATATCGATTCTTAGGACTGGTTTTCTATGCTCAATTGACTTGGCTACCTCACCTTTGTCAGCTTAAGCGGAAGTACTGGCACACCTCAATGCCCTCCGCTGCCTGAGCAACACCCACTGGGGTGCAGATCGCTCTATGCTGCTGCAACTCTGCAGAACCCTTTTTCAATCCCACCTTGGCTATGGGAGTCTGGCTTACGGTTTGGCAGCACCCTCAGCATTGCGTTTACTCGATCCAGTGTTCCACTGTGGCACTCACCTAGTGATGGGAGCTTTTAGAACAAGTCCGGTGACAAGTGTCCTGGTGGAGGCTGGAGTCCCTCCTTTGAAGGTTAGGCATGCACAACTGCTCACCAGTTACGTTGCACACATTCGTAGTTCTCCTGTGCATACGAATTACCATTTCCTTTTCCCAACCACAGCGGTTCATCTCACGCATCAGCGGCCCAGGTCAGGGCTTACGTATGGTTCGCTTCTGGTCTCTTCTTTCTGAACTGGAGTCCTTACCATTACCACCTCTCCTCAAGGTCCATTCATGTATACCTCCATTATGTACATCTAGGCCACAGATTGTTCTGGACCTTTTGCATGGCCCGAAGGACTCCGTAAACCCTGCGGTTTTCCGCTATCACGTCCTCTCAATTCTCGACATTTACTGGCGCCATGTAGTGGTTTACACCGACGAGTCAGTGGCTGATGGCCATGTAGGCTTTGCGTATGTCCACGGGGGACATATTGAACAGCACTCCGTGCCAGATGGGTGCAGTGGATTCACTGCAGAACTGGCCGCCATACTGCATGCTCTCGAGCACGTCCGCTCCTGCCCTGGCGAGTCAGTTCTCCTGTGTACTCACTCCTTGAGCAGCCTACAAGCTTTCTACCAATGCTACCCTCGACATCCTTTGCTAGCATCCATTCAGGAGTCCATCTATGCCCCTATAATGGTCCCTTCGTTCAGTGGTGTTTGTGTGGACCCCAGGACACATCGGATTCCAGGCAACAAACTTGCAGACAGGCTAGCCAAACGTGCTACGTGGAAACCGCTTCTGGAGATGGGCATCTCCGAAACTGACATGCGTTCTGTGTTATGTGGTAGGGTTTTTTGGCTTTGGGAGATGGAATGGCATAACAGTACGCACAATATACTGCGTGTCATTAAGGAGACTACAAATGTGTGGAAGTCTTCCATGTGGTCCTCTCGCAGGGCAGTTGTCCTCTGTTGGCTCCGCATTGGCCAGATGTGGCTAATGTGTGGCTACATCCTCAGTTGCGAGGACCCATCTTGGTGTCGTTGTGGCTCAAAATTGATGGTTGTCCACCTCTTGCTGGACTGCCCACTTTTAGCCGCTCTGCAGCGGACTTTTTAACTTCCCCAGCACCCTACCTTCAATGTTGGGTGACAATGTGTCAAGAGCAACTTTAGTTTTACATTTTATTCGTGAGGATAGGTTTTATCATTTAATCTAAGTTTAAGCGCATGTCCTTTGTCCCTCTGTGTCCTCCACCCTAGTGCTTTTAAGGTGGAGGTTTTAATGTGTCGCAGATTGGCTGGCTTCTCGTTTTTATTCTCATGGTCAGCCAGCCAAGGTAATCTGCTCTTTTGTTTTGACCTCTTCCACATGTTTCTTACCTCTCTCTATGGTTTTCTTGTCTGATTTTGTCCATTTTAGCATTTGTTTGCTCTTCTGTCATTTTTGTGGTTTTTCTCCTTTATTCCAGCTGTGTTTTGTAGGTCTTGTTTATTTTACTCCCACACTCGTGGAATTTTTTAAATCAGAACGAGCGACCACTGACCTAGCAGTTTGGTCCGTCCTCCCTCCCACTCTTTTAAACCAACCAAAATTGCTTTTTTTTGGTGGTGGTGGTGGTGTGGGGGGGGGGGAGGGAGGGGGGAATGAATTATCTTGGATTTAGACGAGGCAGGTTATGGGAGTGAAGGATGTCCTGTACAGATAACTCCCATCTCCACATCTAAGAAAAGCTGGTGATGGTGGAGAAGATCCAGAGGGCATGGTTTGTGTAGCTGCTCAGCTGTGTGCCACCTGCCTCCTCTACTTGCACTCCTAGGCAGCTCCCAGACAGCTCCCCACTCTCCCATGAGCTGCTAGACACTCCCCCCACGACTCCCTCTCAGCCTCCCGCCTCTCTCCATACAATCACCATGGGCCGTCGACTGAGAAAAATGTAGGGAGGCAGGCGTGCGTGCGTGTGTGTGTGTGTGTGTGTGTGTGTGTGTGTGTGTGTGTGTGTGTGTGTGTGTGTGTGCGCGCGCGTTTTCCCTAAAAGTGTGAAAAAGAAGCGCATTATGAAAACTAGTAAAGCTCTGTACCTTTTGTTTGTGTACCTATCGATGACTCATCGCTTCTGCCTTTCGGTGCACCGTCTCCTTTATTCTTAAACAATTTGATTACAGGTCACATGTGAGGTATGCTGGTAAAAGCCTTTTGGAAATCTGGAATCAATTTGCAATCCCTTGTGGATAGCACTGAATGTTTCTTGTGAATAAAGAGCTAGTTGTGTTTCACGGGAACAATATTTTCTAAATCCGTGATGATTATGTGTCAATAGACTGTTCTCTTTGAGGCAGTTGTCCTCGATTCGAATTCTGGAATATTTACTTCATCTTCTTTGTGAAGGAATTTTGGTAGACTGTGTTCAGTAACACTGCTTTAGTGGCACTGTCATCGATAGTACTTCCATTGCTATCGTGCAAAGGAGGCATTGCTTGTGACTTGTCACTAACACACTTTACATACGAGCAGAATCTCAGGTGATCTTCTCCCAGGGTTTGAAACAAAACTTCACTTTGGAAAATATTATAAGCATCTTGCATAGAAGTCCGTGCTTCTGTAAAAGAGTGGTAATTTCTAAAAATTATTTACAAAAGAATATACAAAGAACAGGTCCCTCATACACAGGTCTCTTTCAGAAATACTTTTGCTACTCAAGAGGCTCTGTTCTACATTCCAAAGCTATGTAGACATGAACTGTTGATGCCTATGCCTGTTTTATCATCAAAAGGTTTTTGGTAGTATATAACATTACAAGATGGGTGCAATGATAAGAGATGTAAGATGGATGAAAAAGACCTCTGGATCATAATTAATCTGTAATGGAGTCAATAGACTGCTGTAAAAGTAGAAAATGAGAAATATGACACATTAAATACATGCTAAGGAGTTGAACAGGGCTGTATTTTGCTGCTGCCAATATTTAATCTTTATTCGAAATATATCTTCAAAGAAGACGTTGAAAAAGTTGAGGAAGGCATTGTCTTTAATGGGGAGGAGCTGAACAATATCTACTACACTGCCAATACTGCAATGTATGCTGGCAGCTTAAATAGTCTTCAGCATCTTGTATTCCAAATCAACGGCCTAAAACTCTACATTAAGTAAAACAAAATTAATGATCATCAGCAAGACAAGAAAGACATAACAGACTATCATCTAAACATTAATGCTAAATTTATTGAACAAGTAAGAAACTGCACATATCTCAGAACTAACATTAACATCCAGTGGGATAACATGCAAGAAATTGAAGTCTGCATTGAGAAGTCCAGAATAGCATTTTGTGAAATCATTAATGTGTTCAACAGCCACCATCTCCCAAACAAAACAAAACCAAGATATCTATGTTGCTGTTTATTTCCCATCCTCTTCTGTGGAACTGGGAGCTTGACTCTGAGGAAGATGATGGGCATGCAACTTGAGGCATTTTGAGATGTCTCTACAGTCGAAAGCTAAGTGTGCCATGGACAGGTAAAATTAACAATGGCATTCTCCCCAAAATGAAGAAAGGAGAGGGAATTGTCAAACACATAACATGCAGAAAACTTTAATATCAGATCCACGTAATCAGAAAAGGAAACAGAAACAAACAGCTGCAGAAAACTCTTCAAGGAAAGATATCAGGCAAAAGAGGTTGAGGAGGAAGGAGGAGGAGGACAAGAAGAAGAAGAAGAAAGCACATGGATCGAGGACTAGAATTGTAGATATAAGTTTACGAGTGTAGTACAGATATTTCATGGAGCACATAGTTTTTTTTGTAGGCTCATTATCATACTTTTACTATAAAAACAAAATATTTTTGGTGCTATATTAAGAATCGGTAATCACTCAAAGAAGACAGGTGGGTTTAAATAATGTATTAGTAGTAACATGGTATTTACATGTTACACACGGTAAATAAAATGTAATGTGTTGCAAGTGAGTAGTTTGTAAATGTTTGGTCTGTGCATTAAGGCTCTCTGTAATTTATTGAGATTGCAGAAAGGATCGCATCACTACATTTTGTTGTTGTTGTTGTTGTTGTTGTGGTCCTCAGTCCAGAGACTATTTGATGCAGCTCTTGATGCTACTCTGTCCTGTGCAAACTTCTTCATCTCTGAGTAACTATTGCAATCTACATCCTTCGGAATTCTGTTTAGTGTATTCATACCTTTGTCTGTACGATTTTTACCCTCTGCACGTCCCTCCAATACTAAATTGATGATCCCTTGATGCCTCAGAATGTGTCCTACCAACTGAGCCCTTGTACTAGTCAAGTTCTGCCACAAATTCTCATCTCCCCAATTCTATTCAGTATATCCTCATTAGTTACATGATCTACCTATGTAATCTTCAGCATTCTTCTGTATCACCACATATTGGAAGCTTCTATTCTCTTATTTCCTGAACTATTTATCATCCATATTACACTTCCATACATGGCTACGCTCCGTACAAATACTTTCAGAAAAGACTTCATGACACTTAACTCTATACTCGATGTTAACAAATTTTTCTTCTTCTGAAAAACTTTCC
This sequence comes from Schistocerca gregaria, assembly GCF_023897955.1. Taxonomy (NCBI): domain Eukaryota; kingdom Metazoa; phylum Arthropoda; class Insecta; order Orthoptera; family Acrididae; genus Schistocerca; species Schistocerca gregaria. The sequence goes on along the minus strand of NC_064927.1, from coordinate 493,079,389 downwards.
TTGCCAAAGCCAGTCTACATTTTATATCCTCTCTACTTCGGCCATAATCATAAACAGTTATTTTGCTCCCCAAGTAGCAAAACTCATCTGCTACTTTAAGTGTCTCATTCCTAATCTAATTCCCTCATCATCACCTGATGTAATTCGATTACATTCCATTATCCTCATTTTGGTTTTGTTGGCATTCATCTTACATGCTCATTTCAAAACACTGTCCATTTGGAAGTCCTGTGCTGTCTCTGACAGAATCACAATGTCATCAGCAAACCCCAAAGTTTTTATTTCTTCTCCATGGATTTTAATTCCTACTCCAAATTTTTCTTTTGTTTTCTTTACTGATTGCTCAGTATACGGGTTGAATAACATCGGAGATTGGCCACAACCCTGTCTCACTCCCTTCCCAACCACTGCTTGCCTTTTGTGTCCCTCGATTCTTATAACTGCCATCTGGTTTCTGTACAAATTGTGAATAGCCTTTCACTCCTGTATTTGACCCCTGCCACCTTCAGAATTCGAAAGAGAGTATTCCAGGCAACATTGTCAAAAGCTTTCTCCAAGTCTACGAATCCTAGAAATGTAGGTTTGCCTTTCCTTAATCTACCTTCTAAGATAAGTTGTAGGGTCAGTATTGCCTCACGTGTTACATCATTTCTATGGAATCCAAACTGATCTTCCCTGAGAATGGCTGGTACCAGTTTTTCCATTCGTTTGTAAAGAATTTGTGTTAGTATTTTGCAGCCGTGACTTATTAAACTGATAGTTCAGTTATTTTGATACCTGTCAACACTAGCTTCCTTTGGGATTGGAATCATTATATTCTTCTTGAAGTCTGAGGATATTTCACCTGTCTCATACATCTTGCTCACCAGATTGTTATGGCTGGCACTCCCAAGTCTATCAGTAGTTGTAATGGAATGTTGTCTACTCCGGGGGTTTTATTTTGACATAGGTCTCTCGGTGCGCTGTCAAACACTTCATCTACATCCTCTTCCATTTCCATAATAGTGCCCTCAGATACATTGCCGTTGTATAGGCCCTCTATATACTCCTTCCACCTTTTGTTTTACCTTCTTTGCTTATAACTGGTTTTCTGTCTGCTCTTGATATTCATACATGTGGCTCTCTTTTCTCCAAAGGTCTCTTTAATTTTCCTGTATTCAGTATCTATCTTACCCCCAAGTGATATATGCATCTACATCCTTACATTTGTCCTCTAGCCACCACTGCTTAGCCATTTTGCACTTCCAGTTGATCTCATTTTTGAGACGTTTGTATTGCTGTTAGCCTACTTCATTTACTGCATTTTTACATTTTTTCCTTTCATTGATTAAATTCAATATTTCTTCTGTTACCCAAGGATTTCTACTAGCCCTCTTCATTTTACCTACTTCATCCTCTGCTGCCTACACTATTTCATGTCTCAAAGCTACCCAGTCGTCCTGTACTGTATTTCTCTCACCCATTATTCTCAATCATTCCTTAATGCTCTCTCTGACTCTCTCTACAACCTCTGGTTCTTTTAGTTTATCCAGGTCCCATCTTGTTAAATTCCAACTTTTTTACTGTTCCTTCAGTTCTAATCTACAGTTCATAACCAATAGATTGTGGTCAGAGTCCACATCTGACCCTGGAAATGTCTTACAATTTAAAACCTGGTTCCTAAATATCTCTCTTACCATTATATAATCTATCTGAAATCTTCTAATGTCTCCAGGTCTCTTACATTTATATAAACCAAGTGTTAGCGATGATTAAGTTGGACTCTGTGCAAAATTCTACTAGGTTGGTTTCCTCTTTCAATCCTTACTCCCACTCCACATTCACCTACTACTTCTCTTCCTTTTTCTACTATAAAATTCCAGTCCCCCATGACTATTAAATTTTCATCTCTCTTCACTATCTGAATAATTTCTTTTATCTCATCATACATTTCTTCAATCTCTTCGTCATCTGTGGTGCTAGTTGGCATATAAACATGTACTACTGTTGTAGGTGTGGGCTTCGTGTCTTTCTTTGCTACAATAATGCATTCACTATGCTGTTTAAGATAGCGTACCCGTGCTGCTATTTTTTTATTCATTATCAAACCTACTCCTGCAGTACCCAAATTTGATATTGTATTTACAACCCTGTATTCACCTTACCGGAAATCTTGTTCCTCCTGCCGCCGAACTTCCTTAATTCCTATTATATGTAGCTTTAACCTATCCATTTCCCTTTTTAAATTTTCTAAACTACCTGCCACATTAAGGGACCTGACATTCCAAGCTCTGATAAATAGAACGCCAGTTTTGTTTCTCCTGATAAGGACATCCTCCTGAATAGCCCCTGCCCGGAGATCTGAAGGGGGGACTATTTCACCTCCTTAATATTTTACCCAAGTGGGCACCATCATCATTTAATCATACAGTAAAGCTGCATGCCCTCGGGAAAAATTACGGCTGTAGTTTCCCCTTGCTTTCAGCCGTTCGCAGTACCAGCACAGCAAGGCCGTTTTGGTTATTGTTACAAGGCCAGATCAATCAATCATCCAGACTGTTGCCCCTGCAACTACTGAAAAGGCTGCTGCCCTTCTTCAGGAACCACAGTTTGTCTGGCCTCTCAACAGATTCCCCTCTGTTGTGGTTGCACCTACAGTACAGCTATCTGTATTGCTGAAGCAAGCAAGCCTCCCCACCAATGACAAGGTCTTGTCCTTTCTTATTGGAAAATCTCTTCCTTTTTTCCATGTCATTAACTTATGGTGGCTTTGTGAGGTGCAAGGTGAAGTGGTGCTTGAGAGTGAGTGTTATCTGATCCTTGCCTTTTGTGTTCAGGTTAGCATCCTTTATGTGACATGTTTCACATATGATCATTATAGGCCCTTTGATTGAAGTCAACATGTGTAATACCACAAGGACAGTAGGTTCAGTTATGAAGCATCAAAAGTTGTATGTAAATCCTGTGCATCATTGCATAACCATGTAATCTTCGATGATTTCATTCATTTTCTTAGTCATCCAGTGTTCATTCACCAGTTTCATCAGCGAGTTATAGTTTAGCAGCAGTTCTATTTTGTATTCACGAGTAATGTAGAGTGTACTTTGTACTTGTATCTTTAATCTGTCTGTATTTTATAATTATTTAAGTCTCTCATTTAGCTGCTTCTTATTAATTCTATCTAACAAACCCAGATTGTGTTGAAACAGTTCAAAGGAGCACCTTTTATTACACATTAAATTCAAGGTGTGCTAAATTGTATCATATGAAATTGTCTTACTGATTTTTTATTTTATTCATTATATCTTAGGATAATATATAAAGTTAAGCAAAGTCAGCCTCTCACTCATATCACATCGACGCGTGGAGAACAGAAACACACATATTTCCATCCAGGAATTTCAAATATTGTTAAATATGTTAGAATTAAACATACTGATTTTATAGATCTTTAAATATTGTAAATTTAATGACCAGAACTTTGGCTTTCAGTACATATTGACAGAATCTGTTAGCCGCAATTTGCGAGACCTGGCACGTATTGTGTCTTTGGGCCAACTGCCTGTGTTGCTGCAAGGTGACACGTCAGTTGGCAAGACGAGTATTGTGACTTACTTGGCTCAGATAACAGGTCACCACTGTGTGCGAATCAACAACCATGAACACACAGATCTGCAAGAATATGTGGGTTCTTATATTGCTGATGCTTCTGGATCACTAGTTTTCAGAGAGGGTAAGTTTAGACTTTTGTTAAAAAGTGATTTCTTATATGTTTTCTGTTATTTGAATCCTAATCTGTTCTTAAGACATAAAAATTTATACAAGTGTGAAACCAAATGTTCTTGGTGTTTAAGCAACTGTGTGTGTTTGTGTTTGTGTTTGTTTTTGTTTTGTTAGTACTCTAGCTCCATCAAAGAATTTATCTTGAAATCTGGGAAGTTTCTTCTCTTTTGCTTGTGCGTGACGGTGACTTAACACTTCTGCTGTTCGGTGAGTGGTCTCCTTCACGCCTCAATTATGTATGTTCTCCCAGAACTTAATTGATAGTTATACACTGATAAAAATTGCAGAGAATGTAAAAGAAACTTCAGTGTTTTTTCCATATGTTGTAAGTGTTCTGTATGACTCCCCTTGATCACGCAGACAACATTTAAGCACTAACCCATTTCACACCACATTCTTAGGCATATGTGAAGCCACTGATGCGAGTGCATTAGAAATGGGCATTTTGTGTTCCAGAATTGTTTCCGGCAAAGGAGGCACATACACAAGTTGTTTCTCATAACTCTATAAAAAGGAAACCATAGATGTTAGGTCCAGGAATCTAAGTGATCAAGAGCAGAACACTGTGTTGTCCTGTCCTGTTTAACTGGTGCAATGGCATGGAAAATGTTGATTTAATAATATATGACCTCTATACCCAATTGTGGGGGCTCTTCATCTCTCTGAAAAATGTGGTCTTTAGAATCTGTATTGCTGTGGCATCAGAAGGCATTTGAGAATGTCCAGGTAAATGTTTGTTGGAACACTTAGCTCAGTGAAGAGAAATGGGCAGTAAAATTTTTGTGCTGACATCGCACAGAACATGTTAACTTTCGATGAGACGTGCTGATGTTCAGCAAATATTTGTTTGTGCATGGCTTCCAGTCTTGAAGCAGCATGCTAAAGCATTTGACGTAGTCCTTCTGTTTCAGTTCCTGTAAATTTTGAACTGTGTACAATGTCATTTCCTGTTTCGTTTTGAGAACACTCCAAAGCTTTACTGGTGTCTAGAGAGTCCCATGAAATTTCAGGCAAACTGCTGGTTATCAGTAACTTCCTGCCGTGATATATTGGTGCAATCTTCTGGTTATTGTCAGCTGTGTCATGGTGACAGTGCACTGGGTTCTTCTGTTCAAAACTGCTCAAACACAGGCCCGACATGTGCATGGTGGAACCAGTTACAGACGACTGCTGTGTAAGAGCACGTGAACACCCTAACATTCGACACCTTGTGGATTTATTGGTTATTTTTCTTTGAATGCTTTTAAACATAACATAGATGCTGCAACCTGAAAGATACATCACTTAAATCTTCGGCAAAACTTCTCTAGACTCCGTGAAGCTTGGCATCAGGGTTGTGAGCACACCTTAAGTTGTGCACATTTAAGGAACTTTTGTACATACACAACTTGTGTGACGTAATTGTCTTACAAGCCATATACGTAAGCATTTGATGAACAACGTACACAGTTCATGAAGTGCACAGCTAGCTCTTGTCACTCAACTAGAGGTTTCCGTCAATGCCACCAGGTTGTAGCACACTGCGGCAGACTTTTATTCCCGTTGGCTCGTCATAAAGTCCTGCTAGGTGCTAGCACACTCCTTAGGTATGATAATTCACTTGCAATATATTGTAGTAAAATTAGATCGGACATCAGTATATGTCAAAGTCGTACTGATAGGAAACCTATTTGTGGGTTTGTGAATGAGTATATTAAGTTATGAGTTTTATCATACAGTAATCCATTTGTGACACTGAGAATCATAAGGGCCTAAACCACATCACCGTCAGTTGTGAGATTATAGCATTTGTACGTGCTAGTAAAATATTTAGTAAAGTTTATCTGTGCTTAAGGCCCACATTGTACATATGGGAAGTTACAGAAAACTGTATCGCTGGTTTCCCTGATATTCACTTCAGTGTGGGATCACTGGGGCATGCTTTAGGCCTGTATGGATCTCAACATCTCATTTGTATTCTAGTCAAGTGACCATGTTGGCAGACATTACCACTTGTGTTTAATCATTTCCACAAATGTCATTTTTTATTTGGTATTGGTTGTTTACTGTGTGGGGATCTGATTTTGGGTGCAGTGTAAACATGAACTACGTTGAATCTTTTTTAAATGCTAACAGAAAAGTAAAACTGTGAGGGGGGGGGGGGGGGGGGTCATGAGTTGTGCTGGGATAGTTTAGTTGGCAGAGCACTTGCCAGCGAAAGGCAGAGGTCCCCAGTTCAGGTCTCATCTGGCACACAGTTTTAATCTGCCAAGAAGGTTCATATCAGTGCACATTCCTCTTCAGAGTGAAAATCTCAGTCTGAGAACAGAAAAGTAAATTACCAGGAAAAGTTAGTCACAAAGAAACTAGGGTCCCTGAGAACAGATCCTTTGATTGAGAGGCTGAAAAAATCAAATAAGCATGATTACAAGCGAACATTTAACAGGGAAATGTACCATTAACACAAGTTGTTGTATGGATGCAGTGTAAGAATATCCAATTTTCAGCCAAGAAGAAAATTCCTGAACAGTTGGAGATCTTGTACATTCGTCCGAAAAAATGGAAAAGCATAAAAACTCCCATTTACACAAAAATGCGAAACGGAGTGTTGCGAAAGCTTACACATACAAAACAACAAAATTCCAGAAAACAATTCCTTCTTTTGTTAGATAAGTTATGCAGATTATTATTATTATTATTATTATTATTATTATTATTATTACTGTTGTTGTTGTTATTGGCAGTGGCTGTAGTTGTATAAACTTGTTGAAAAGTGTAACTGTTATACAGTGGATACTATTAATTTCACAATATCAAATTTATCTGAATCTAAAAATTTGTGAACACCTAGAATGTATAATCACAAGTCGCCACTGCTCGGTTTTCACTGTACGTGCATTGATAGAGCTTATGCCTGTCTGCTACAAGTCTGTGTGGCTATGAGTGCCCTCTGTGGAACTATGTTGGCTTCCTTCATTATCTAACTGAAGGTGGCCAGAAGACTGTGCAGCGAAATATTATGGCCACAAGTTATTGACCTCCATCAGTTCACCCGAAATTTCATGGAGCTCTGAACCATTGTTTGTGGCATTTGTAACGCCATGCTTGTTTCATAGACTGGTTTTTGTGGACTAAGTTCAAACAAAGCCCACCAGATTTTTCCGTGCGCATGGACATCTCATTTCTTCAACCTACAGGTGCTGTCTTCAATGTTGTTAGCATTTGGAGGTGCTAGATTGTGTCACTGCAAAAAATCCACTCACTTTTTTGTAAGTTTGTATATTCATCTCGCTGCTTTCAGCAGAATTAATCCTAAGCAATCACGAATATGATAGCTTCCAATAAGTTTCATTTTATATACATGCATGATGATCATTTTCTCTCCACTCCACGCCTCCCCTTTTCAGTATTGTCAAAATTTTTAAAATTAAGTCGTTCCTCCCTCTGCATTCTTTCATCACTGTCCTTCCCCTGCTACCCTCTCCCTTGGCATCCTGCACGTCACCTAGAAATAAACTGTTAGTTAATTGCCCCCCCCCCCCCCTTTTTATATGTTTATGTAACTAATTTCATTTACTTTTCTGTTCAAGTTTTGATCAGTTTGCGAGGTGATACAGAGTAACCCTTTTCGTGTTTTTAATATACATAAAATATCAGGTCCTGCTAATGCATTTCAACTCTGAGTGAGTTCTTAGGGTAGAGTAAATTTCACCTGCTATGGTGGTTGAGTGGCTTCTGGGTATTAGTAACCACATTCGAATTTGAAGGTCTTCAGTTACATTCTGGTATTTTCATTTTGCATCTTTGTATTAGTCTGATTAGCCTCTTGGCATGGAGATCCGAGGCAACTTGTCATTCATTAGGTTGCTGCTGGATTTTCTATGTCTATTCATTCACTCTTGTAAACTTAAAGTTTATCTTACCCACACATCACTTTTTAATTGAATGCTTACATTTTCTGTCACTTGCAAAGAGTGATTTATAATTTATTTTTCCTGCCTTTTTTTCCAACTTGTAATACCTGTATAATTACCAAATGAGAATGAAAGTGTGAGAGACAAATTCTGATTATGGAAAATCTTGCTACTTGGCCTCAGTAAAGAGTTTTACTAAGGCAGGATGTACTTCCTGCTACAGTCAGTGTCTAGATCATGTTCATTGGCTGGCATTAAAAAATGTCCTGCCAGTGTCTCTTGAGCCCATCAGTAAGCACTTTCTTTTGCTCTTCTGCTAAAGGCCCTCTCCATTTTCTGAGTACTTATTTAACTATAAATCCTGGTAGCTATTCACCGTTCTTCTGAAACCATCCCTGCCATTTATTTTATCTTCAGCACTGTCCATCTCTTGTAGATCTCTCTTGTTTCTTTCTTTTAACTTTGGGTAAGTTTTAGAAAATTTCAGTTTCAGAAAATCACAGATTTTGTTTGTGAGATGGTTATTACCCGTACAGAAGACGTGGCGTTAGAACAGTACTCATTCCTTTTTAATTGCCATCATCGTCAGAGGCATTGTTGTTTCCACCTTGCTGTGAGTTTCTTTCTGGATCTCAGTTGAATCTGTCTCTCAACCTATACTTTGCCTGTGATCTTCTGCAGTATCATGCATTCTTTTTTAAGTAACTAGTCAGCAGGTCCTCTTCACTTACAACAGTTATCAGTGCATCACTTCTTTTAGCTCTCAAATATTGAATAAAAGACATATTTATTAAATTTTTAACAACAAAGCTGCTGTTTATTTGCTGGCTGACAAATTTCAGGCTTTGCCAATTTGCACAACCCACCCATTACAGAGAACAAAATTTGCTACGAGTGGATGTGTCAAATGTGGGCAATAAAGATATCAGTGATAGAATGTTTCTTATGGTAATTACTTATGTATTTGTATTTAGGATATGTTTGTCACTGATATCTTTGTAATCCACGTTCAGCACATCCATTCACAAAAACAAGAGTAATAGGTGGCTTGTGAAAATGGGCAAAGCCCAAAACTAGTGAGCCAGCAAATGAACAATAGCTTTGGTATTAAGCATTAAAAAAACTAAATAAATAAAAATGTTTTTTTCCTTTTCAGGTGATTCAGAGCATCACTGAAGTGTACAAACCATGTGGTCTTACAACGGTCTTTAATGTGTTATTTTTGTTTCTGTGCTCATCATCTTCTTACACTGAGATGACAAAAGTCACGGGATAACTCCTAATGTCATATCATATATCACATCACATTTTGTGCAGTGTAGTGCAGCAGATCAGAGTGGCATGGACTCAATAAGTCATTGAAAGTCTCCTGCAGAAATCTAAGCCATGCTTTCTCTACAGCCTTCCATAATCCGAAAGTGTTGCTGGCACAGGATTTTGTGCACGAACTGACTTTTCAATTGTGTTCCCTAAATTCTCTAAGGGACTCATGTCAGATGATCTGGATGGCTAGATGGTTTGCTCGAATGTCATTCAAACTAATCGTGAATAGTTGTGGCCTAGTGACATGGCGCCTTTTCCTCCATAAAAATTCTACCATTGTTTGGGAATATGAAGTCCAGCAATGGCTGCAAAAGGTCTCCAAGTAGCTGAACATAACCACCAGTAACATAACCAGTCAGTAATCATTTCAGTTGCACCGGAGGACCTGGTTGATTATCATTGCAGGTAAGCACAGCCCACACCATTATGGAGCCACCACAACCTTGTACAGTGTCTTGTTAACAACTTGGATCCAACCTTCATAGAGTCTGCATCACACCCGAAATGTACCATCGAGTCCTTCCAACTGAAATCAGGACTAATCTGACCAGGGCACGGTTTTCCACTAGTTTAGGATCCAACCAGTACCATCACGAGCCCAGATGAGGCGATGCAGCAATGTCGAGTTGTCAGCAAAGGCACTTGCGTCAGTTGTCTGCTGCCGTAGCCCATTAACACCAAATTCCGGTCCACTGTCTTAACCAATATGTTCATCGTATGTCCCACATTGATTTCTGCAGTTATTTCATGCAGCACTGCTTGTCTGTTTGCAATGACAAACTCTACTGAAATGTAGCTGGTCTCAGTAGTTACGTGACGGCCGTCAGCCACTGCGTTGACCGTGGTCAGAGGTAATGCCTGAAATTTGGTATTTTCGGCACGCTCTTGATTCTGTGGATCTTGGATCATTGAATTCCAAACAATTTCTGAAATGGAATGTCCCATCTGTTTAGGTCTATCTGCCATTCTGCATTCAGTCAGTTAATTCCAATTGTGTGGCCATAATTGTGTCTGAAGTCTTTTCACATGGATCACCTGTGCACAAACGACAGCTCCGCCAATGCACTGCTCTTTTATACCTTGTGTATGTGGTGCTATTGCCGTCGGTATATTCGTGTATCGCCATCCCACGGCTTTTGTCACATCAATGTAGTATAAGCAGTGATAGTCGGTTTGTAGACCCACTCCAGTTTCCAGATCCCAGTCTTTTGAGTTGTTTCTCCGATGTACTTAAACTTCTGCTCTCTTTCAATCTTCCTGTGGTCAGTTTAAATCCATTCTGGCCCATTGCTGATGTTCATCATGTATTTTGTCTTCTCACAGGAAGAGTGTAGTCCTACTCTGTGCTGTTTCTTTAAGATAGTTTATCTTTCTGATAGCTCAACTGGTGGTAGAGAAATGGTTAAGTTATCTGTGAAAACTTGAAATTCAACATGTACACCCTTTATTTCAATTATTTACTTGTTCAGGAGTAATGTGACTGTGTGACTCTCACAAACTCTTTCTTTTCTATTGTGTTTTTATTTTGGGTTTTTCTCATTCTTGGCTCAGTCTGTTTTTTTTTGTTTAAATGTTCTATGGTTATGTGACATTAAACCTGATCTTTGGACTGAAACATAGCATTAATTCACATATCCTTTACTCTTTTGTGAATATTGTCCTCTCTTTAATTTATGCTGGTCTTACGTCTTTTCTTTGAGTATGTAAACCTCTTTCAGCTAGCGAAAGTGAGTTTCCTGTTACAATCGATTTCGATAATTACAGCTATTTTTTAGACCCTTTGCAGAGACAAACATCAGCTGTGCAAGTCTCTGCACATATGTGTACAAGGTTATGCTTTTAATGTCATTTGTTCTCACCTTAGAAGTACTGCATTGGACTCTGAGAGCGTCTGAGGGAGCCTGAGAGAGAGAGAGTTGAAAATGTTACAGGTGCGCTGGCAGAGGCAATGAGACATGGCCACTGGGTTATATTAGATGAGCTGAATTTGGCACCAACAGATGTTCTGGAGGCTTTGAATCGTGTTTTGGATGACAACAGAGAGCTATTCATTCCTGAGACACAAGAAGTCATATCGGCACATCCAAACTTCATGTTGTTTGCAACGCAGAATCCACCTGGTCTGTATGGTGGGAGAAAGGTAATTTCCAGGACTTCTTAGACACTCAATTTATTGTAAGATCGAAATTTTAATTCTTGAGTTCTGTGAATGTCGTATGTTATGTTAAAACAAACATATTCCAGTACAAATTTGTCTGCCACTGAAAGTTTTCAAAGTTGTGCTCCACATATAATTGATTATGTGGCTGTCTGTTATGGTTGGCACAGATGTCCTTTCTCTACAGACTGCATGCATATTTGGATATTTGTGCCTGCATGTGTGCGCAGAAAGCTTCTAGTAGTAAAGAAAAATCTGTTTGTGGTTGAACAGAAAGTGGGGGGGGGGGGGGGGGGGGGGAGGGGGGGAACCTGTTACATGCTACTAACTGGAGCCAGGCTGTATCAGTGGAGGTATTTCCTTCCTCTTTAGTATTTTTATTTGATAGTCTTTAAGGAAAGTGAAAGATCTAAACAAGTCAAAGGCATTCCACTAACTGAGGCTATGCATAGGACTTTGCCTGGTAAAGCACCGTGTATTCAGAACTACCATTGGACCGATATCAGATTTACTTTAACTTTCCTAAATGTAGTGCTGGCCACAACTCAAATTTTAGCCCGTATATATAACAATTCCTATTTCAGTTCTAATTTTTATTTTGCAGTTGCTGTCCAGGGCATTTCGCAACCGGTTTGTCGAGTTGCACTTTGATAAAATCCCATCACACGAACTGGAAACTATATTAGAGAAGCGCTGTGAACTGCCTGAATCTTACGCTCGTCGAATGGTGAATGTGATGAAAGATCTACAGGTATTTAACGAAAACTTCCTTTTTAACTTTTTTGCTTTTCAACTGCTGATCTGTGTAGACTATTTAGTATGTAGAATGTGTTATGAAGGGCATATTATGTGCAAAGTGAAACTTTTGGCTTCATGAAAAGTGCGCAAAAATGAATTTAAAATTCACAAGTAGTGGCTTCTCCCTGGTCTTGTGTTGACTGTTTACAGTGTGAAACAACTGAACTAGGAAGTACAATAGAGTAGAAAGGCAAAATAATAAAACTTCTGTGAAGTGAAGTGATATTGGATCTCTCAGAAAGGAGATTAAATCCCTGAAAGAAGCAAATACTAAGCTAGCGAGTGAATAAACATCCTGTGTGTGGAAATTCATTGCCAGGTGTAACACAAAACTGTGAAAATTCTTGTGTGCAAAGTACTACAAAAAACTGTGAGAATTCTCATCTACATATTACAGCAGAAAAAGACTTGGAGAACTTATTGTGAGAAAAATCTGTAAATAAATGTTGCTGGAAAACGGTGACATACAAGAGAAAGGAAAAACACAAATGTTTTATATAAGTAAGGTAACAGAAATAAATTTCTTGTTATTAGTGATCTTATATTGAAAAATGTAGTGGTTCTGCACTGTGATATTGATGTTCGTCCTGGCAAATGAGCAAACATTTTCAAAATATCATGAACACAAAGCAGTCTAACTACAAAAATAATAACAGTCCTGAGACAAAGTTCAAAGGTGTTATAATTCATGCTGGAACAAACTAAAATCAAATCGGCGGCAGTTGGGAAGGAATCAAAAACAAACATGAAATATAATTGACCCAGTTTGTATGTATACAAGATAAAGACTGGTAATCAGTGGAATTTTACACAGAAGATTGGTGAGTAATGTTTACATAAACAAAATAAACAATGAAATTAGGCAACAGTGCGATGAGCTTGGTGCAATATTCCTCGATCCCAACAAATTTCTAAGTGAAAAATGTCTAGGGAAGGATAGCATGCACTTAATTATGATGTTCATTCAAATGAAACCTGGTCAGTGCATCTACGTTTGCCTTACACGTAAGGTGGCACCAAGTAACTGCGGGCATGGTGGCTCCATCTATTGGTAGAGAGGCTGACGCGTGTGCAATGTTTGATGTCGTGTAGCGACAGTGTGATTTCACAACGAAGAGAAGGTGGTCACGCAAGTTATTGTCCAGTACTGAACGTGCAGGTGACTAAGCAGGAACAATGAGGAGTAATTCGATTTTTGGCAGTGGAGGGAATTGGAGGCCATGAAATGTATCGACGGATGAAGGCTGTGTATGTTGAGTACAGTCTGAGTTGTTAAAGTGTTGTGGAAAGGCGCAAACAGATCTTTCTAGGGAGCAATAGATTCACAGTTGGCGACGAAGTTTGTGACTGGCTCCAGGTCTGGATATGACAGCAACCTACTAGCTTCTTCAAGTATGGAATCGACCAGCTAGTGTCGCAATGGGATAAATGTGCCAACAGTTTCGGTGACATATTTTTGAATATGTGTACCATGTATAGCTACATTTTTGAGTTACTGAAAGTGTTACCATTACTTTACACTAGTGACTGGGTTTCATTTGAATGCCCCTTGTGGACAGCTCAATGACTTTTAGTCAAATGATTGTGGACATTTGTAAAATAATTTAAAATAAGGAAAACTGATAGGGTCCGAAGGAATGATAAACCTAAAATGTCCCGTGAAAATACAATACATGAATGTGTTTGAAATGACAAACCAAACAAACCTGTGCAAAAGGACAATAGAGCAAATAGAAGAGAAAGTGCTGAATGTAGTAAAAATAAGCCAACAATTGTTCACCAAAATAGTCAGTGTCTAAAAAATGAAGTACAGCGGCTAGAGATTGAACTGGAGGTCATAGACAGCTCTGTTGTTTGTATCACAGAACACTGTGCACAGAATCAGAAATTAATCGTTTATAGTCGTAAAGTTTAGCCTGTGCATCTGTAAAGTGTGGAGGTTGTTGTATCTTTGTGAAACAAAACTATCAGTATAATGTTAGAAGTGATCTATGTGCGATCAGTGAAGAGAACCATTTTGAGTTAACTGCAGTAGAATTGAGACACCAATGTTGTTTTTGTGGTCTTCAGTCCTGAGACTGGTTTGATGCAGCTCTCCATGCTACCCTATCCTGTGCAAGCTTCTTCATCTCCCAGTACTTACTGCAACCTACATCCTTCTGAATCTGCTTAGTGTATTCATCTCTTGGTATCCCCCTACTATTTTTACCCTCCACGCTGCCCTCCAGTGCTAAATTTGTGATCCCTTGATCCCTCACAACATGTCCTACCAACCGGTCCCTTCTTCTTGTCAAGTTGTGCCACAAACTTCTCTCCTTCCCAATTCAATTCAATTCAATTCCTCCTCATTAGTTATGTGATCTATCCATCTAATCTTCAGCATTCTTCTGTAGCACCACATTTCGATAGCTTCTGTTCTCTTCTTGTCCGTACTATTTATCGTCCATGTTTCACTCCCATACATGGCTACACTCCATACAAATACTTTCAGAAACGACTTCCTGACACTTAAATCTATACTCGATGTTAACAAATTTCTCTTCTTCAGAAATGCATTCCTTGCCATTGCCAGTCTACATTTTATATCCTCTGTGATGAAGTGGTTTCAATCATATCTAGAAAATACAGTGCATTTGACAGAAATTACTCAAATATCAAGTAGCTCCAAGAATACATCCAAACATAATTCTGGCCCTACATGTATAAATATAGGGGTACACAAAGTATCAAATGTGGACAAACAGCATTGTTTGAAGATAACTGTGACATACTGATCACGGAGAAATCACTTGAAGCACTAAGAGAGAAACCTGAAGAAACACTAAGCTGCATATGCGCATGGAAAATAAACAATAGAGTAACACTTAATGTAAAGGAAACAAGCACTATGAACTTCTACATAAACAAAAAGCCTGATTACACAACCTGAAAATACATAATGAAGTTAGATAATGTGTGGAAAGTACAAACTTTGTGGGAATGCATGTTGACCGTCAGTTATGTTGGGAAGAATATGTAAAAATACTTACTGGTATAATCTCTACAGTATACTATGCTTCTGAATTCTTACATCAGTATGTGATATTTCATTCATCAGATCAGTGTATTTTGCTTATATTCGTTCTGTTATTAGCTATGGAATAATTTTTTGGGGGAATGAATAAGAAAAATATTCAAGCTATATTCAGGCTGAAAAAAAGAGCTATACATATAATGACCAAGAGTGGAAAAACTGCTCACTGCCTCAAACTTTATAAAATGCTGGAAGTATTAACTGTAGCTTGTGAATATATTTTGCAGTGTGTTCTGTACATTAAAAAAATATTGACCACTATGTTAAAAATTTATTAGTATGTGATTATAAAACCAGGAACTGCTACAGTTTGCATCTGGACAGAAAAAAAGTTAAAACTCAGCAGAGTTTATTGAACATTGCTATCGTGTTATATAATAAATTACCACAGCATATAAAAGACATAGATACTCTTTCAAAACAAAACTGGAAAATTGTTTACAAAATAAAAATTTTTACACGGTAGTGGAGTACCTAAATTAAAGCAGCTTACGTATTACAAGAAGTACTGTTTATAATGTGTATATGGAAATAATAATTAGCAAAGACTATTAGAAAACAAATGTAACTAGATCACAAAATCCATTGCCATTTAGTGTATAACAAATTAATCTTAAACCATAAAAATTTCGATGTTTTTCATGATGAAATCCATACAATGTAAATTGTTTCACGAACTAATAACAGAATCAGTCAGTCAATCCAATCAGTC
Source organism: Schistocerca gregaria (assembly GCF_023897955.1). Taxonomy (NCBI): domain Eukaryota; kingdom Metazoa; phylum Arthropoda; class Insecta; order Orthoptera; family Acrididae; genus Schistocerca; species Schistocerca gregaria. The sequence continues at coordinate 493,063,670 of NC_064927.1, read as the reverse complement.
AGTAGCATATCTTTGTGTAATTGTGTTGCTTGAATTAATTTCCTCTGTGACTTCATGGTGCCTAAATCTGGATTTTGCACAAAATAAAATTGTGTGTTAACGTAGGACTCTCAAATGTAAGGAGTAACTGTATCATTAGTTACTTAAATAAATCGTGTTTATGTATCCTTGTCCCTGTTTAACTAAATATTCTTCTGTGGCGCCAGGGGGAAATAAGTAAAATTATTCTGCCTGTTACTGTTTTACAGACAGGATGTGGTCAAATATGATTCCACCACATTGGCTTATTGGAAACTTTTCTTCTCATATACACAGCAGGTCATACACATTGTAGGATCTACAATCAAGAGAAGCTTGTGAAAAAAATACTACATAAGTTACAAACAAAATAAAGTAGTTAGTTGTATAAAAATTGAAATTATCTTGAGGAAGCTATAAAATTATGAGGCAGAATTGGTGGCACTTGCTAATCTCCAGGAGAGGATATACCAGTACTGTCTGTTTATTTCCACCGAGTTTTATCTCAATCAGTGTGAAATGCCAACTGTTTACAGTACATCAAAAAATTCGAGGACTAAGAAGCAAATATTTGAACTACACTCCTGGAAATTGAAATAAGAACACCGTGAATTCATTGTCCCAGGAAGGGGAAACTTTATTGACACATTCCTGGGGTCAGATACATCACATGATCACACTGACAGGACCACAGGCACATAAAAACAGGCAACAGAGCATGCACAATGTCGGCACTAGTACAGTGTATATCCACCTTTCGCAGCAATGCAGGCTGCTATTCTCCCATAAAGACGATCGTAGAGATGCTGGATGTAGTCCTGTGGAACGGCTTGCCATGCCATTTCCACCTGGCGCCTCAGTTGGACCAGCGTTCGTGCTGGACGTGCAGACCGCATGAGACGACGCTTCATCCAGTCCCAAACATGCGCAATGGGGGACAGATCCGGAGATCTTGCTGGCCAGGGTAGTTGACTTACACCTTCTAGAGCATGTTGGGTGGCACGGGATACATGCGGACGTGCATTGTCCTGTTGGAACAGCAAGTTCCCTTGCCGGTCTAGGAATGGTAGAACGATGGGTTCGATGACGGTTTGGATGTACCGTGCACTATTCAGTGTCCCCTCGACGATCACCAGAGGTATACGGCCAGTGTAGGAGATCGCTCCCCACACCATGATGCCGGGTGTTGGCCCTGTGTGCCTCGGTCGTATGCAGTCCTGATTGTCGCGCTCACCTGCACGGCGCCAAACACGCATACGACCATCATTGGCACCAAGGCAGAAGCGACTCTCATCGCTAAAGACGACACGTCTCCATTCGTCCCTCCATTCACGCCTGTCGCGACACCACTGGAGGCGGGCTGCACGATGTTGGGGCGTGAGCGGAAGACGGCCTAACGGTGTGCGGGACCGTAGCCCAGCTTCATGGAGACGGTTGCGAATGGTCCTCGCCGATACCCCAGGAGCAATAGTGTCCCTAATTTGCTGGGAAGTGGCGGTGCGGTCCTCTACGGCACTGCGTAGGATCCTACGGTCTTGGCGTGCATCCGTGCGTCGCTGCGGTCCGGTCCCAGGTCGACGGGCACGTGCACCTTCCGCCGACCACTGGCGACTGCATCGATGTACTGTGGAGACCTCACGCCCCACGTGTTGAGCAATTCGGCGGTACGACCACCCGGCCTCCCGCATGCCTACTATACGCCCTCGCTCAAAGTCCGTCAACTGCACATACGGTTCATGTCCACGCTGTCGCGGCATGCTACCAGTGTTAAAGACTGCGATGGAGCTCCGTATGCCACGGCAAACTGGCTGACACTGACGGCGGCGGTGCACAAATGCTCCGCAGCTAGCGCCATTCGACGGCCAACACCGCGGTTCCTGGTGTGTCTGCTGTGCCGTGCGTGTGATCATTGCTTGTACGGCCCTCTCGCAGTGTCCGGAGCAAGTATGGTAGGTCTGACACACCGGTGTCAATGTGTTCTTTTTTCCATTTCCAGGAGTGTATTTATGTGCATTGACGAATTAAGTCATCCAACTTGGCTGACATAATCTGCCTCTCTGAAAATCATATGACCACTGGTACAGATGTGTTAAGTGCGGCAGGATTTAAGTTAACTTCTCACTTTTGTAGGACAGAAATGGAGAATGGAGGAGTTGCCTCATTTATCAGGCATTTCCATAAATTTAATAACGTAGAAATTCATAAATATTATCTAGAGCAGCATATGGAAGCATGTGCGGCAGAAGTAGAATTTCATAGTAAATCATTCATAATAGTAGTATATACTCAGTACCAGCAAATACTTTCAATCTGTTCGTAAATCACTTTCAAGCCCTACTGTCCTATTTAACAACAGAAAATAAAGAATTAGTGGTTGGTGATGATTTTAATGTAGATTTTCTTGAAAACTCTTCTACTAAAAACTTATTGCAGTCAGCAGCGTTGTCTTTCAAATTCATTCAGTAATTTTCCAGCAAGAACAGCTAAGGGGTCAAAGATGGCCATTGATAATACCTTTATAGAAATGCCTAATGAACAAAATTATATTATAAAAACCAATAATAAGTAGCCTCTCTGACCGTGATATGCAGTTCCTTTCGCTAAATGTTAATACTGGTACAAACTAGATGCAAGACCTGTCTCATACGTTCTCCCATCACCACCTACTCCAGTCCGGCATAAGCATCACGTATCATATCAAATGCAGGGCTAACTGTGTAACCAGTCATGTGATCTACAAGCTAAGCTAAAACCACTGCGCTGCATTCTCTGTTCCCGTTCCAGCACTACACATCCCTCAGTCCACCATCGCACCCTGTCTTCTAACTTCTCTCCATTTCTGCTACCCCGCCCCCCACCCACCTATCACCTGCCCTCTATCCTCCATCTAACCTCCTGATTGCACGTAGCTGTCACACCCTCTCCCCACCAGCACTTCACTGTCCGCCACCTCTACCGTACTATCCCTACCCTTCCCCACGCACCCCTGCCTCCTCCTTACCCCCCCCCCCCCCCCTCCCCACCCAGTTACCACCTCCTGACTGCACTGGTGCTGCTGCTTGCAGTGTGGCTTCAGTTGCTTGAGACTGCAGCCATGTGTGAGGGAGTTGCATTTCCGTGTGTGTGTGTGTGTGTGTGTGTGTGTGTGTGTGTGTGTGTCGTCTATTTTTGACGCAGGCCTTATTGGCTGAAAGCTTTATTTGTGACAGTCTCTTTTGTTGTGTCTATCTGCGACTCAGCATCTCTGCTATATGGTGAGTAGCAACTTTCCTTTTCATAATATTGTTGCATTCTATACTGGATTTTTCATTGTGTGATCTAAATACTATAGATCAATACAAAACGTATGGGGAAACATTGAAGATAGTAATAGAGACATCATGCATTATCAGAAAAAGATAAAAAAATAAAGATAATATGGAATATAATGAAGGAAGAGACTGATAGAACTAGAGATGAAGAGGAGCACATAGCATTAAGAATAAATGATACATGGATAACAGATGTGTGCAGTGTTCATGACTTTTCAATAAGCACTTCATCACTGCTACTGAAAAGAGGGAGTGTCATGTTCAGTAGATGCTGCCACGGAACATCTTAGACCAGTCACTACAAATAACTACAATAATACGAGTACGACCCTCACAGCAACAGCAGAAGAAATGCCTATCATAATCCTTAGAATAAAAATAATCTTGCGGCTATGATAATATGTAAACAAAGTTGATTAAGCAGTGTGGCTCTAAGTTTTGTGACATTTTAAGTTACTTGTGTAACCAGTCTTTTATCAGTGGAACATTTCTTGAATGGTTGCAATATGCTGTAGTTAAGCCTTTGTGTAAGAAAGGAGATACAGAAATACCATCAAACTTCCATCCAATATAACTTTTGCCCTGATTCTCAAAAATTTTAGAAAAGATAATAAACAGTTGTCTTCTTAACCAAAAGACCACAGATAAAATATTATCCAAGTCACAATTTGGATCTCTAAAGTATTCTGATATTGAGAAGGCTGTATTACATGCACAGTGAGAATGTACTTAATTCAGTAGACAATAAATTACTGGCTACTGGTATGTTTTGTGATCTGTCAAAAGCATTTGACTGTGTAAATGACAGTATGCTTTTAAGTAAATTATAATATTACAGTGTATCAGGAAATGCTGCAAAAAATGGTTCAAATCTTATATCTCTGACAGAAAACAAAGGGCACCAATAGGAAAGAGATGTGTACCAAGCTGTCAGCCATCATCCAACTGGGAACCAATAACATGGGGTGTCACCCCAAGTTCCATCTCAGGGACCTTAGTTTTCCTTGTGTATACCAATGACCTTTCATCAGTAACATTACCAGATGCCAAGTTTGTTTTGTTAGCAGATGATACAAAAACTGCAATAAATAACAAATCAAGTTAGTCTTACAAAGGTCGGCTTCTGAAATTTTCATAACATTAATCTACATCTACATGGTTACTCTGCAATTCACACTTAAGTGCCTGGCAGAGGGTTCATGGAACCATTCTCGTACTTCTTCTCTGCCATTCCAGTCTCGAATGGCACATGGGAAAAAGGAACATCTAAATCTTTCCATTTGAGCTATGATTTCTCTTATTTTATTATGATGATCATTTCTCCCTACGTAGGCGGGTGTCAACAAAATATTTGCGCATTCAGAAGAGAAAGTTGGTGATTGAGATTTCGTAATAGATCTCGCTGCAAAGAAAACCGCCTTTGTTTCAGTGACTGCAACCCCAACTCGCGTATCATGTCAGTGACACTCTCACCCCTATAATGTGATAACATGAAACGAGCTGTCCCTATTTCCACTTTTTTGATGTCCTCCATCAATCCTACCTGGTAAGGATCCCATACTGTGCAGCAATGTTCCAGCTGAGGACGGATAAGTGTAATGTAGGCTGTCTCTTTAGTGGGTTTGTCGCATCTTCTAAGTGTTCTGCCAAGAAAGCGCAGTCTTTGTTTCAACTTCCCCACAATATTATCTATGTGGTCTTTCCAGTTTAAGTTGTTCATAATTGTAATTCCTAGGTACTTAGTTGAATTGACAGCCCTTAGATTTGTGTGATTTATCGTACACCCAAAATTTATTGGATTTCTTTTAGTACCCATATGGATGACCTTGCACTTTTCTTTGTTTAGTGCTAATTGCCACTTTTTGCACCAAACAGAAATTCTCTCTAGTTCGTTTTGTAATTGGGATTGATCGTCTGATGATTTTACTAGACAGTAAATTACAGCGTCATCTGCAAACAACCTAAGGGAGCTGCAGCAGTAAATGATTCCTAACCAATTCTTGGTCACTAAACATTGAAAAAACATGCTATATGCAGTTCATAACTTGCAAAAGAATTCCTACTATTACATACCTAAAATATGATGACAGACAAATAGGTGATGTTGACAGTGTTGTATTCTTGGCATTGCAGGTTGATAAAAAGTGTAGCTCTGGAGAGCATATGCTCAGATCTGCTGAAGTGCCATTTGCTATGCAAATGTTGTCAGACATAGACGATAAAAAAATCAAAAAGCTAGTGTACTATGCCTACTTTCAGTCCATAATGTCATACAGGAATATTTTCTGGGGAACTTATCAAACAAAACTAAAGCTTTCCGAGCCCAAGAATGCGCAGTAGGAATTATTTGCGGTGTGAGCTCAAGAATGTACTGCAGAGGGCTGTTTAATGAAAAAGTTTAACTAGTAATAACAACATTATGAAAAGGATAGTTGCTACTCACCATATAGTGGTGATACTGAGTTGCTGATAGGCACAACAGAAAGACTGTCATAAAATGAGCTTTCTGCCAATCAGGTCTTCCTTGAAAATAGCGCCCCCCCACACACACACACACACACGACGTCAATAGCAGAAGCCAGACTGCGAGCAGCAGCAGATGATGGCAGAGGCAACTGTGTGGTAAGAAGGAAAAGTTCAGTTTGAGAAGAGTCTAAAGGATTTATTAGTGGTTTGCTCCTTCTACTCTTTTGATGAATTTCTTAGCAGAAGCGATTGATGTGTTTATGTTGTTATTGTGTACTTCTGTATTAAATCTGTGTAGTAATGCAGTCATTGTAAATAAGTGCTGTAAAATGTATTTTATTTTTATTTTTTGCATTTGTTGATGCCTGGCTCAAAAGCCTAAGAATTATCGTACATACTTAAGTGTATTGAACATTTAATATTTGGTGACAAGCTTTATATCCTTTCAAATATGTTTAAAGAGTGTGGTTTTCTTTTCCTGATTCCACATCTACAAGGGCAATTTCATTTGGGATCTGTGAGGGATATATTAGCACATCTGTTCTTGTTTTGTAAATGTTTGTTTTCTGTCATGTTCCACATCCCAGAGAATATCCTCACTATGGATCAGTTGGAATGTGAAGCACATCTAATCTTGTAGATACATAACATGACACTGCCCTAGCTTTTATAACTAATAGTTCCTTCCTCAGGAAGGAGAGAGGAATAGATTGGAAAGGGTTATAAGGGAAGTGCAGGTCACTCAGACTACAAGATGAGAGGAAGCCCCCTTGTTGTGAGTACATTTTAAGTCAGCACTTTTGTTACTTGAAAATATGTGGATGGTGTCAACTGTGATCTGTAGCTGGATTTGTCACTGTTGAGTTCTGAAAAATCATGCTTTGCACACTAGCTGTAATACCACTTTATTAAAAAACTAATGGTGTTGGATAAACAACAGACCATTCTCAGGAATATGTAAAGAAAAGGACTTGCATCAAATCGTGTCCTGTAATTGATGTCATTTTTTATACCTGAGGGTGGTCTGTTATATGATAAAAAATGGTAGCTTTTAGTAAAATGACATTATAGCTATTGTGCGAGTCATTATGTATCAAAACTGATATCACCTAAATGTGAGTGTGCCTTTTTGCACAGAAGCCTATTGGCACTGTCACTTATGTGGTAACAAAGCCCTGTCTTGCTTTGTTGGTATTAGTGGTTGTTAACTCACTACTTAATATTTGTCTCCTTTTGAGTACAGACAGATTGTTCTGTGGTCATGGCAGTCTTGGCATCACTCGCATGCCAACAGTCGCACAACTTCCAAATCTGACAGTTCGTAAGTGTGCTCTGTGTTTGTAGTCGAGCTTAATCTGAATTGAGAAACGTTGTCTGAAAATTCCTCCTGCTGCTTACAGACTCCCCACTGACATGCCATACACACCCATTTGTCAATTCTTGAAAGATGCACCAGTAAATACAGCATCTGAGGATAGGAATGACACGTTATCTGTTCTGCAAACTTCGTGCATGAATTGTAGTTCCTTTTAAGCATTGTTGCTGCGCATGCAAAATGTGATGTATTACTTATGAGTGTGGTACCATAGCAAACTGGCTCGTAGGAGGTATAATTTTTGGTGTCCAACCGTGTTTACTGATCCATTTTATGTGCCGTATTTAAACAACTGATGTCATCTTTGTGCTCGTGGTCTGGATCCAGGATCACATAACTCCAGCCAGCGAGCACATCTACCCCCTCTCTCCACCCTCTCTCCCCCCTCTCTCCACCCTCTCTCTCCCCTCTCTCCCCCCTCTCTCCCCCCTCTCTCCCCCCTCTCTCCCCCCTCTCTCCCCCCTCTCTCCCCCCTCTCTCCCCCCTCTCTCCCCCCTCTCTCCCACCATCTTCCCCCCTCTCCCCCTCTCCCCCCACTCTCCGTCCTCTCCACACCCTCTCTCCCCCCTCTCACCCTCACTACCCCCTCTCCCCCTCTCACACACCTCTCCCCCTCTCCCCCTCCCCCCTCCTCCCCCTCTCCCCCTCTCCCCCGCACTGTCTGCCCCCTCTCCCCCTACCCCTCTCCCCCTCTCCCCCTCCCCCCTCCCCCTCTCCTCCTCTGCCCCCTCTGCCCCCCTCTGCCCCCTCTCACCCCTCTCCCCCTCTTCCCCGTCTCCCCCCTCCCCACTCTCTCCCCCCACTCTCCGTCCTCTCCACGCCCTCTCTCCCCCCTCTCACCCTCACTACCCCCCTCTCCCCCTCTCACACCCCTCTCCCCCTCTCCCCCCTCTCCCCCTCTCACACCCCTCTCCCCCTCTCCCCCCTCTCCCCCCGCACTGTCTGCCCCCTCTCTCCCCTCTCTCCCCCGCACTCTCTGCCCCCTCTCTCCCCCCTCTCTCCCCCCGCACTCTCTGCCCCCTCTCTCCCCTCTCTCCCCTCTCTCCCCCCGCACTCTCTGCCCTCTCTCTCCCCTCTCTCCCCCCGCACTCTCTGCCCCCTCTCTCCCCCCGCACTCTCTGCCCCCTCTCTCCCCCCGCACTCTCTGCCCCCTCTCTCCCCCCGCACTCTCTGCCCCCTCTCTCCCCCCGCACTCTCTGCCCCCTCTCTCCCCCCGCACTCTCTGCCCCCTCTCTCCCCCCGCACTCTCTGCCCCCTCTCTCCCCCCGCACTCTCTGCCCCCTCTCTCCCCCCGCACTCTCTGCCCCCTCTCTCCCCCCGCACTCTCTGCCCCCTCTCTCCCCCCGCACTCTCTGCCCCCTCTCCCGTCTCTCCCCCCGCACTCTTTGCCCTCTCTCCCCCCTCCCCCATCTCCTCTCTCCCCCTCCCTCTCTTCCCACTGTGTGTGTGTGTGTGTGTGTGTGTGTGTGTGTGTGTGTGTGTGTGTGTGTGTGTAAAAGATAGAGCTTAACCATTCGTTTGTCTTTTCTAACAAATGGTTGCGGCAATAATTATTGTTTGATTTAGGTCCACCGGCGAAGCAGTGTTGCTTTTGCTGGAAATAAGGGATACATGACACTTCGAGACTTGTTTCGCTGGGGAGAGAGGTACCGACGTGCTCCTCACAGCAGTGGTTTCCAGGACTGGAAAGAATACATGGCTGAAGAAGGATTTCTCGTACTGGCCTGTCGAGTTCGCTGTAAGGAGGAGGAGGAAGTGATCTGGAATGTAATCACGAAACATTTTGGCAGCTCCTCCAACCGACAAAATCTGTTTTCGTGTAAGTCTTCAGCTGTTGTACATGTGATGTGGCATGCTATTAGATGAGTACAAATAAGCACAATCTGAAAGCATTTGCTTTTCCCATAGTTAACACATTTCTTCTGCAAATTTGTACTTCTCATGTAGGCTCTTTTGAAGTTTTAGTTGTGTTCTTCCATTGTTATCTATGCATGTAGGGCTTTGACAGTGATACTTCTATCATACTAAAGTTATAATTCTCTACATTTCGAATTATTCTCACATTACATATGTTCATTTAATTGTTTTTAGTCACAGACAACACATCCTTGGTTACGTCACCAATTCTGCAGAAAATTAAAGCTCTTAGCAGTAAAAATCCAGACAGTGGTATTGTGTGGACACATGCTATGCGGAGAATGGCAGTACTTGTATGTAAGTATTTTTACAATAATGTTTTTTTCTCCTTTAACCAAGATTCGGATTTAATTATGTGCTTTAACCATCAGCTAATAAACAGTGTTGTCCTGTTAGTTGGGGACACTATCATGTTATGTAATCAACTGCGGATCCCCCCCCCCCCCCCCCCCCAAAAGTCAGAAGTTTGAGTCCTCCCTTGGGCATGTGTGTGTTGTCCTTAGTGTAAGTTAGTTTAAGTTGGATATAAGTAGTGTGTAAGCCTAGGGACCAATGACCTCAGCAGTTTGGTCCCATAGGAACTTACCATCACGATGTTATATAATCAATCTCAGAGGGAAAATGAAATTCAAGTTACTTTCTCAGAAAAAAAATAAATTTTAACTCAAATATCATTGCATTTCTGCTAAACTTGACCTTGATCATGGGGCAATTATTAAGATAGTCTTATTAAAATTACTTGATAATTCACACTTCACGTATTGGAGCTTGTTTCCTCCAATCAGAACGCTAAACATCACGTGCAAACCATCCGCTGTTGCCAAAGTGGCACAACAGCTGGTCAGTTCACTTCCAGTTCCGTTTCTGGCATTCATTCGCAATGTTTGTCTTTCGTGAATCATGGGCATGGTACTTTTATTTAATCTTTCGTTGCAAATATAACTTCTAATGAAATACAGTTTTCATTCACAGCAGTAACTGAATACTACTGGGTACTTCTGCACAAGACGTGATTCGTCATCACATATATATTTACCATAATGAAAGATATCTGCGTACAGTATCTATTTGCTCTTATTTTTGTTCCATGTTATTCTTGGATTTGGAAGCTGCTTATGTTACCTATAATCTGTAACCAAGTGCCTACCAGGGGTGCTCATTGGTTGGTAATGCAGCAGCTCATGTAGCCAGAGTAAGGATATATTCAGACAACTGATTATAGCAGGACATTCCTGTTTGATTCTAGCTCTGAAATGGAATTTTTTTCTGTGTTGTTTGCTTGTAGAGATTACCTTTAATCTCTATAAACAAAGCGATTGTGATTTTTGTTCTGCCGTGGATTACTTTTCTCAAATACACTGCACATCATGAGGTTGTGGTTAGCTTAAGACACAAGTTTAAATTCAGGCCAACAAAATGCATTTTCCAACGCAGTTCAGTCATCGCTCACTTAAAATCAGCTGTCAGCACAGCATCTTGCATTTCTGACATACTTAACAGCAGCCACTTTTCAACATCGCTTTGTGTTACACATTAACAGCATACTCACATAGTAACCAGCACCAGATCAGTTATCAACTGTACATACATACAAAAACACGATACATAGAGTTGATCTACACACTGATACATTTTGTTGTTAGGACACTACAAAATGTTATTTACCATTTAATTTACAACACAACATTATATTTACAAATTGCAAGTAAGATGTATGACACAAAACATTTATGGCCCCGGTCTCTTTCCAAACATGACAACATCAGAAGTTTTGTTCTATCTAGGAACATAAGGAAACACAGGGATGTAAAAGAGAGAGAATATTTTTGGATCACTGAACATCATCAACTAGAATACAACACATCTCGACACTGTTAACAACTTAGGGCGCGCAGGCATTATGAAGGTCCTGTCCATGTCACGTGTTGCTGGTGTAGTGCTGTGTGTGCACAGCAGACCTGGAGATGGTGCTTGGTGACCGGGCTGTCCCTGGCGGCCGCCACGGTTAATTGCGTGTGCACTGCTGGAATGTTGGCGCACACTGAGCTTGCTGCAGTGGTTTGACTTAGTCCGCTGGTGCGGTAGGTGCAGGAAATGGTGTGTTATTACATTCCTCTTTCCTTGCGAGAGGAAAGACGGGCATTGCTGTCCACAATGATGTTACTGAAGAGATGTCCAGGGCAGTGCTGAGGGTGGCAGCCGAAGGTATGAGAAGTTCCCGATTTGTCCGGTTGGGTGAAGTGAGTGGGACGAGGGCAAGCCTGCTGCCCGCAGGCCGCAGGGGGACTGGTGGACCAGAGCAGCAATAGGGGGCAGCAGCTGTCTGGATGTCGGAGTCCACAATGAGGGGGGGGGGGGGGGGCATGGCCTGCAGTGGATAGGAGAGGCTCTCCATTCCCACTGACGGCAGCACCTACTCAGCATAGTGGGAGATGTCAGCACTGGCTGCACGAAGCAAACCGGTTTACCGTGCTCATAAAGCCCCGACCATCGGGGTTGGCAGGCATGACACGGCCCGGTCGACACCTGGAGTAGTCGAGGCTGACAGAGATTGAGGCGTTGTGCTGACAGTCCGAGGAGCAGCCTCTACCCCCATCGTGGGATGCAGCTGATTCTGGTGGCGTGCCCCGGGTCTATTTTCAGTGCGAACTGTGAAGACCGGGTGACCACACTAGCTGTGGATGAAGGCCAGAATTCAGGGACGGTTCCATCCAGTCATCATGGCTCGTGCTGGTGTGCTGACCGGGAAAGTTGACAAAACTGGCACTGCTGGGAGGACGTACCCAACGGCAAAAGGTCGAGAAGTACAGACGACTGACGAATGTGCAGGAGCTCAGTGGGGCTCTTGGATCCATTGGTGTCATTCTGTAAGAGATTGAAAAAAATGTGAGAACTTCCTCATCCGGGAAATCGTCTATGTACCTGCGCAACTCTGGATTGAAGGAAGTTGCTGTGCTCTAGCAAATGCCATTGTGTGCACAAAGGTCTTGAAAGTTTGTGCCGTGGACTGGGGACCTTTCTCCAAAGCTGGGGTGCAAGGCAAGCCTTAAATGGATAATATCGTCAACAGGGCCCTGAAGTCACATCTGCTATCTCAGAGCGACCATGAAAGGCACAAGGAAAATGAAAAAGAGCATCAGGTGCCAATAACCAGAAAGTGACCAAAAAGAATCGGTGAACTCAATGCGAACTCTTTCCCGAGACTGTGTAGGGACTGACCGTTGGGAAGGAACTTTGTGGCACCACCTGTGGGGGAAATACCCGGTAACTCAGCCTGGCTCAATGTAGCCGATAACTGTTCGAGCATGGCTGACTTTGGCACAGAAAGGGGTAAATTATGCTGCCACAAAAGTCTTTGGGCACCTACCAAACAGCATCAAAAGCCTGACAGATAGCCAACTAACATTTAAAAATAAATTAATAGAATTTCTAGATGACAACTCCTTCTACTCATTGGCTGAATTTTTAGATATAAACTAAGTAAAAAAAATATAAATAAATAAATAATAATCATTAGTGTCATGCAATATTTTGTGTAATGTAATTTCTTGTACAGACATCTTTTATTAACCTGACACGTTCCACATCATTACGAAGTGTCGTATTCATGATCTATGGAACAAGTATTAATCTAATCTAATCTAATCTGGCTGTATGTGCCTGCTGCTGTTGCAGAAGTAGCTGCAGTAAATCTTGCATGGGTGAGACAAACGGCAGGAAAACCACAAAACCTGAGTTGTATGAAAATTCGATCCTCACTCATCACCACTTCTCGTCATACAAGGAACGTGACAAAAGATACGACTGTGAAAGAGATACAAATTTATTAAATCACAGAGTGATATCAACTAGAATATATGAAAACACATTACACATCTCGACACTACTGACAACTGAAGGCCCAGAGGCCCATGCACCTCCTTATAAAGATGCTATCCACACTAGGTGTCGTCGGTGTAATGTTGTGGTGCACTCGGAAACAAAGGTCAGTGACCAGGCTCCCCTGGCGACTGCTTCGAGTAGTTGCGGGTGTGCCATTTGAATGTCACTGCACACTACGCTTGCTGTAGTGCTGTGACTTAGGTCAGCTGTGGGCTGTAGGTGCAGTATCCAGTTCAGTAATCTGTGCAGCTCTCTCTGTCTTTTTTAATGTTTTATGTTGTGTGTGTTTGAAAACTGTTCTACATGAAACTTGTACCACTTTGTTGCAGATAAAGCATTTGAGTTTGATGAACCAGTGCTTCTGGTGGGTGAAACTGGTTGTGGAAAGACAACTGTAGTCCAGTACCTTGCAGCTCTACAGGGTCACACTCTCTACACACTGAACTGTCACATGCACACAGAGGGCTCTGATTTCCTGGGAGGTCTACGTCCTGTTAGGCATCGTAGCCAAGATGATGTAAGTTGCCTCCATGTAATTGAAAAATACTGTCTCTATACAAACGTTATCAAAAATCCAGTTCGATTAAGGCATGTCATAACATTTATCAATTTGAATATTTAGTTTATTAAAAACAAAGATTCCAACACTTACCAGTTTCCTCCTCGTAACATCTTCTGAGCAATTATTATTTTGCACGAAGTATTAAATTATATTATTTTGAAGCAGTTATTTTTACTTCAACAGTGGATGTGTATGCTTTGTTGTCTAGTTTTAACGTCTGTGGTATGTACTTCTGAAATGTTAAAGGAAGCCATTTTGATCCGGGCATGAAATTTATACCGAAATGACATTTTCATCATATTAGAAAATAACATAATTTTTGAATTTTGTAAGTTCTGTTTAGAAAACAACTACTTTTGACCTGTAATAACGGTTCAGCATGCATCCCCGTATAATTTTACCATTACTGTAATAAATTAGCAGTGAAACCATCTTGACCACCTTGTTTTTTTGACATCCTATGTTGGGCTGCCATTTATATCTCACAAGTTTGTTTTATTTTCAGAGTAAAATCTGGGTATGGCCTCTTCTTCATGATGGATACAATGTTTAAATATGAAAACTCTAAAAAGCTTTGTAATGTTAAAAATATGTTGTGATTTAACATGCTTTATCAAAGGAGATATTTTGCCTTTCCTAAATTTCATTTTTATCTAACAAACCAAGCTTCATAATATCACTTCACTCCACTTGTGCAGAATTCTGTAATAAACTTTACCCACTGCATCCAATAGGCTGATTCCTATGTAGCTACTGTAGTTCTTTTGTATCACTTTTTAAAATTGTATGTGAGTATCATGCTTTTAGAACTGCGCTGCTTTTCCAGTATATGTTGACGAAATGCAAAATTCTTAACATTCTGAACTAAATCTCCTTGTATAACTATTCAATTATATCACCACCACCTCAGTATTTTCATATGAAAAGAAGAACGGAAAGAGTTGAATGGAGTCATATGTCTTTACACAAAAGTAATGCCTCCTCTAAATCACACATCATACTAAACTAAGTTTTCAGAAATTCATATTCATCTCAAATTTGGCAATTGTAGAATGGAAGGGCCTTCAGTGTTAATTTTTATAGAATTATATTCTTCAATTGCTGCTTCATTCATTCACTCATTTGTGGGATTCCATAGCTCCTATCACGAACCCTCAGGGATGTAGAAGTCATTGATAAATACATTGGCAGAAAATTAGCTGTCATAAACTTCATTCTGTAGACTAGAGGTTTTTAGATAATCTATAAAAGGCTAAAAAAAATTAGCAAAAAACTGAAAATTTGGAAATCAAATCATCTGATGCGAATTACTTATTTTTTACAAGACTTCACTGATGATTATCAGTAAACAATAATAATATGTGTGCCATCACAATGAAGGGCTATTTATTTCCTCATTAAACTCGGTTTTTTGAGCCTTCTTTTTAGATTTTGCATTAGTATGGTGAATGTAAATGCTTTTGCATTGATAATCATTGGCATGTTTTATCTCTTCATGTCCCCTGTAAAATCTTTGGGAAGAATGGCTGATGGCTCACTGCAGAATATTGGAGTAGTATACATATTTACTGAACTAGCCAGTGCACAGAGGGGCAGCTGATGCCACTTGTAGCTGTTGGGATTGGTGTTCAGCATTGTAGGGAAGGAATGCTTTGATGGTTGGAAGGTTACATGAATAAACGGAGCAGAGAAACTGGAATTGCCGTTTTTAAAGTAAGATGAGAACTTCGTGCCTGAATAACTGTTTGTTTTTATTTTTCTGACTTTTTGTGGTTTTTAGCTGCATACTTATGAAGTGTTAATACAGGCGTCCAGATGATGGGAGCTGGACCCCCATCATCTGCAAGTTAAATGAAATTGTTGCGAATGTCTCAGGAAAAATGTAAGGAATAATCAAAAAGTTTCCATTTGTGGCTGTTGCTGCAATGTGGTGTGACTCTGTTGTGATATATAGGCAAGGGCTTAGTGTGGAACTTGTGTCTTTCCAACATGTGTGTGGTAAATGCAAAAATGTGAACTGTGGTGACATTACCTTCAAATGCGCCGAACAGTACCAATGTGCTGTTATTCTTTACTTGAATGCCAATGGACAAACTTGTACACATCTGTTGCAGAATGAAGAATGTGTATGGGGCAACATGTATCTCAAAAACCCCAATTTTGGAATGGTGTGCCAAGTTCTGGGTGCCGGCGCTTCATGATATAACAAATACTGTAACACAGAAATTGTGCCAACTCAGGGGAGACACTCGAGCACCTGCCCTATAGTCCTGATCTCTCCTGATGTGATTAGCATGCTTTTGGTTCCTTAAAAATGGTGTTGAAGTGTTGACAGTTTCTGTTGGCTGAGGACGTGCAGCTGTTAGTTATGGACTTCTTCAGGAGCAGAACATGGTGTTTTACCAAACGGGTATCTTCAACTTGGTGCAGCAGTGAGATGATTATGTCAGTGTTCACAGTGATGTTATCTGATTGACATACCAATTCTGAATTGTACGGCCTTCAAACAAAGTTTTTTGATTACCTCTGATAATATTATGATTGCTAAAAGCTGTTCTACATATATCTTCGACTGATATACACTAAATGGAAGTTATTAAGAACTGCAAACAGCCACTTGACAATGTAATATGTTTCTATAAATTCTTGTCCATCTTCAGTCAGAAGGGCTTGGACTGTACTCTCTCTCTCTCTCTCTCTCTCTCTCTCTCTCTCTCTCTCTCTCTATTGCTGCATCATGCATGACATTTAAATTTATTACTTGCTTGCTACTAACTCTGTCCACAACATATTTTGCAGACAGTATCCACATACACTGCTGAAAGTGCTTACACAAATGTGTCATTCTATGACATGTAGTTTGAGATGTGTTATCACAAACACCGAGATGTGTAAAAAAAAAAAAGTTGTATCTTGCATATAGTTTTAATACATTTATTTCTTACTACTAAAGCACCCCTACAGTGGAGTCAATGTAAGGAAATCCCTGACACCTGAATCCTGACAGCACTTTTGACAGCTCTCAGCTGCAAACTACAAATGGCTGCTGGGGAAAACGACAGCCATCTGTAGCTTTATGAAGAGACATTGCCATAGAGACATTTACAAAATCGTTATTAGGTATGTGAAGCAGGTATATCCAGTATACAGAAACTTAAACTATAAACAGAGTTCAGTTTTTGTTTTAAGTTTTAATAGAAAACTTGCAAAAGAATACTAGGCATGCCTAGTTGCTCAGCTAGTTTCTAACAAAGTCTCTACCGTGGTGGTACACTGTAACTTGACTGTGTGTAGGAAAGGGGGATATGCATCTCTTACAATGAGCCACATAGCTCCCAGAGAAGATCCAGCAAAATCACTCTAGAGACATTTCCACAGGTGTGCGAGCTTTAGCCACGACAAAATACTTTGGGTAGCTGCTGTTTGAGGCATTCTATATGCTAGGTGATTCTGTACAACATGTAGAACGTATTTGTTAATTTTTGACAAGTAAACATTCCTCCTAGCAAAATTTTTCATCCTTGTAATTTCCCATTGTCGTTAGCATAGTAAATTAAAAATACAGTGTCACAAGCAAGATAGAATAAAAATCCTGGATACTTCATTTTCAAATTTCGAGAAAAACATGCCTTTGAAACCTTGGAATTTATCTTGCTTTGCAGCATGTGGCAAAGGAGGAGATGTTCTTCTGTTAATAGCATGGTTGGCACCCTTGTTGCACGTACTACATTGTTGTGCTTAGAATGAAATCTGCTCTGTAGCTGTTTCTTTGTTCTGGGTGTGATGGTGAATTCCTTCAAGGCTTGGACAGTGCAATGTTTACAGGCGCAGAATGTGATTAGTCAGGGCAGAATAGGTGTGGACACCTTCAGGGAGCATCCAGGTAGAAAATTAAGTTTTTCATAGACGATTGCTTGTAAAGGTTACAGTTGCATGCAACCTGCGTGTTTTGCAAGGCCACCTGTCAACATCGGCTGGCCCAAGAGGCAATTGCCTTAGAAATGTAAGTTTACCATTTAGGACCTGGATCCAAAAAGGAGTCAGCAAGGTGAAATATGCCCTAGTTACCTGGCCTCATGTGAGAGAGAACTTGCAGCTGGGTGAACACTTTTTCAACAGGGCCCAGCAGTCAACACACGATTTCTCCCCCACATCGTGTTGGCTACACAATTTGAGTACACTGGGAGCAGATTTGTTCGCTTTAGTGCAGGCGAATGAACAACCTCTGGTGAGCTGACAATGTTATTTCGCACATAGGCCACAGTGAATTATAATTGAACTTTAGATGATAATTGACTGGCTGGACCTTCTGCACAGGTTGTCCATTTGGAAGTGTATAGTTTCTAGCTGTTGATCTCTCGATCAGGAATCGTAGGCAATGTAGATAATGCATCTGCATTTGAATGTATTTATAATGGGTATTAATAAAGGGAATAATGAAAATTTGGCAAGTATAAGACCCAGTTCTAAAGCGGTAGTGCCGTACAGTCGGGCACTTTGGTTATGGCCCTAATTGGGAAAGAAAATACTTGTGAGTAGTAGTAAGCTGAATGATGTTGCTGTATACAATGATTTTAGATTTATGTACATCAAAAATAATGGTCAGAGTTTCCTTTAAATTTGAGAATATTGCTCTTATATTGGTGACATTGTTTTAATGAAAAAACCAAAAACCTCTCGGACCCAGTTGCTAGGACCAGGACACAACTAGTCTCTGTTGGTTTTGAGTCTTTGAAACAAATTTTGTCAAGCCTGAAACCACTCAAATTTTGTGCCTTTTTGAGTTGAGGTCATCATAGAGTGAGAGATATTGGCCGCTCAAGGTACAAATCACATGTTATTTAGGCATGGACTTGCAAATGTTTCAAGGTTGTTGGGAGCAGGCAGTTTCTCAGTTTCAGAATGAGTTTTCACTCTGCAGCAGATTGTGCCCTAATTTGAAACTTCTGGTAAATTAAAACTGTGTGACAGACTGGGACTCTGACCTGAAACATTTTGTGGGCAAGAGTTCTGTTGACTGAACTATTTAAGCAGTACTCACAATCTACCTTCACGGCTTCACTTCCCTGCAAAAGACAAAGGCCTCAGGTTTGAGTCTTGATCTAACACACAGTTTTAATCTACCAGAAAGTTTCAAATTTGCACACATTCTGTTCCACAGTGAAAATTCATTTTGGAAGCAATCCAGCAGGGAGTGGCAATCCATGTCTCCTAAATATCATTTCTTCCAGGAGGGCAAGTCATGCAAAGTACATAGGAGAACTTCTGCGAAATTGGGAAGGTAGAAGAAGAGGTACGGGTGGTAGTAAAGCTGTGGGGGCGGATAGCTCAGTAGAGCACTTGCTCCACAAAAGGCAGAGATCCCAGGTTTGAGTTTGTCCATCAGAAAATTTTGTTTGCTGGGAAATTCCAGTTTTTCAAGTGCTCTGAGATTCTCTTAATTTGGTTTGAGACCTTCCTTGCTTTTGATGTGCCTTACACATCTCGCAATGGGTTGGAAGGGGTGAGGGAGGACATTTGGAATTGCTACATTTAAGTCCTTGCTGTGAAAACTGCTCAAACAATAGTTATATGCTATGCAGATGTTCAACATTTGTTTTATCTGTGATGATATTGTTATCGAGGTAATTAACATATTGTGGAATAGGTTTCATAAATTGTTCCAGACATCTTTGGACTGTTGCTGGGGCACCTGAATTGTAACCTGTTGTATTGATGCACCCTGAAAGGAGTGTTCATGACAGTGAGTAATTTTTTGGGGCTCTTGGTCTGAAGGGGGAGGGCAAAAATAAGCATTGGACAAATCTTTCATGGAAAAGCATCGCTGAATTCAAAGCTGCACAAGCAATTCATCAGTTCTTGGTGTAGGATATGGGTCTACTACTCATGCATTCACTGTTCCTTTAATATTGTCACCCAGTCACTTTGCTTACAGTTTGAAGATGACTGCCAGATAATATAATATAGATTCTATTCAGTGAGAATGTTAACAGATTTAATAATGGGTATAGTTTCTGCACAAAATGGTACAAATACAGATTTGTTGTCAGCAAAATTGTACAGCGCTACTGTGAGTCTGCGGCTTGACTTGGCAGGAAATGAGGCATCTGTTGTCTTTAGTAGATGTCCCATTCCTCTGTGGCCTCATCAGACAATGGAATGCCAGGATGGCTGTAGTTGATGCCCCTGCTGAGCTTCCTGCAGTAGATTTTAGGAAGTGCAGTACTAATGTTATCCTCTGCTGTTGTTCCAGTAACTGTCGAATAACTGAACAGAAGGTCACTTGGTGAGGTTAGAACTGTACAGTGTGACACCACCCTACACACCACTGCTGCATTGCTTGAAATACATGAGTGGTCATCTAATCTTACAAGCCAGTTTTCATCATTTATGTTGGTAGCACACACTACGCATTTCCTCGTGATGCTCTGTTCAAATAAATGCTGTATCAAAATCTTGTAAATGGATAAGTTTACCATAGGATAAGGCAGGCAAGTTATGAGAAGAAAAAACCTCCATAATCCAGTTCCAAGCGAGATTCCAGTAGCAGCAGACACGGGCGAAGTGTGGAAACAAATCTAGCACGGTCTGAGGAATCACTCATTTCACCTCATAAGACACACAGAGATAGCTGAAGAATGTTGACACAGGTAAACACGAGAGTGGCTTAAGGCAGGCTATTGCCAGCATTTCACGGGCCTGCAAGGTGGCCTCTGATCTCTTGCCAGACAGTTTGCAGCATCTCTGCCAGACAATGTGGAGCATTCCCACCAAACTTTGTAACAGTTATATGAAATGATGATGCATTTTCCATGTCGCATTTGGCGGGGCTATTGAACTCAATTTCTTTCCTGTTGTAGCAGGCAGCTTGTTAAAGATATTTGCACCAGAATACAAAATGTTGAAATTAAAATATAGAGACAAATTATATACTGAAATTTTTGTATAATGTACTGTGTTTGTAAATCAGAAGTTGTTAACTGCAAACATATTTACAGAGTAAAACCATTTTCAAAGGAGTAGAAGGTAACAGTTAAATGATAGTTCACGTTTCAAAATGAAAATCATCTCAAGAACTGTAAAAATATGAGACACAATTTGTGGCTGTTTGTTACCTTCGGGGTATATGTCAGTAGTGCTGATAGATGGATTGAGGATGGTTCAGAAAGGAAGGGCAGGTCACTGAAACTGCAGGGTGAGATGGACCCAAGGGAAGACAAGGGTAAGGGGAGATAGTTCATGATAAATATTAACACAGCTGCACTTCTTTTAATGTGTTATGTTGATTTATTCTATGTGATTGAATACTATCAGTCATTATAAAAACTACAACACAATGAATTAATGCCTAAATGAATATTGTACAGTATAGATGAATTATTGAGCAGTAAATAAGCACATAAATGAGGTGGTGCTTTCTGTAATGCAGATTTCTAGTTTACATGATTTCTCAGAGGATACACAAATGTAAAATATAATAATGTGCTATTGCTTTGTTAACATCTCCTGCTATGACAGTCTTCCTACTCACTGTTTGAAAGCTTAATGATAATGTAAGTTTAATAGTTATTTGTAAATTTACCATTGTTTGCAACACATTCTTCTTTTTTCCATTTTTGTGCATTATCTTAGTTAATGGCTGAGTTCTGTAGTACAAGGGTAAAAAATCTGTAATGCTGACAATTTAATTTTCCAGTGGATGTAATGTTGCTGTTTGTCTTTCCTAGGACAGTCCAAAGAAGTTATTTGAGTGGGTAGATGGCCCCCTCATTAAGGCAATGGAAGAAGGATCATGGTTTCTCTGTGATGAAATATCACTTGCTGATGACAGCGTGTTGGAGAGATTGAACTCATTACTAGGTTTGTTGATTCATTTGAAGTCCTTTCTTACACATCTGTCATTTATCAAAGCATTTTACTTTGTACATATGAAAACTGCTTTGAAATTGCCACCAACTCTCTGTTATACTATAAATCTAGCAGTAATAGGTTGAGATCATTACTTGATTATGGCTGAGCCAGTTCCATTTCCACGATTCTTGAGTACAGGCTTAATAATTGTCACAAGGTGATTTTTAAGCAAATAATGCAAATATTTATCGAGATAGTATAAAGCTTATGTAGTCCATCATTTGACCTGGTGTTTTTTCTCGTTTCAGAGCCAGAGCGGAAACTCCTGCTCTCTGAAAAAGGTAGCACAGGATCAGTTTCTGATGGTGCAGGTGACAGCTCTTGTATTGTTACAGCTGCTCCATCCTTTAAATTTGTTGGGACAATGAATCCTGGTGGTGACTATGGAAAGAAAGAGGTACACTGCTAACAAAAACTGAATGAGCATAACAACAGTGGTATAGATAGTAATGGTGGTAGCATTATTTGCTTGGATCATATGGAAAAATAAGTGCTCAGTAATAGAAAATAAACAAATGTCAGCATTGGGTGTTATACCTCATTGCCAGTACAGTGTTACCACAAGTCTGTATTGTCCATGAAAGAGGAGGCCAGTCCAATGCCAAAGTGGATTCTTTCAACTAAAATAACAAAATTAAGAGAAGTAGGAATAAATATTATTAATTTATAGTAGTATTGCAAATATTGTAATGGATGACTGCAAACTGGGAGAGCAGTCTTTGCCCCAGATAGCTGATAATAAATGAATCAATGTAAAGATTGAAAAGGAAATAAGATATCTTGAAGAGGTAGGTAATTATAAAATTAAATGTTTTACTGGATCTGACATCCATCAGTTCCATTGTTTGCAATCAGAATTTGGGAGGACAGAATTTGAAAGACATCAGCTGTTTTACAGAACAGGCAATTCCCTATCAGTGAAGGACAGTAAGTGTGTGAAAGTGAGCTGGTTAAGAAAAAAAGAGGAAATGGTGGTGTTAGTAGGGAAAACCTGCTTAACATTCACATTCATAATATGTACAAATTTACATTTTTTTGTATTATACTATTATCCTAGCTTGCTTGCAGCTCCAAATGCTCAGTCATTTTCTTCTGGGTGAGCACCACAGCCTCATTAAATTTGAGGAAGGACATCATTTCAACGAGCTGTATTTTAAAGTCATACTTTATTCAGCATTGTTATTGCAGGCATAGCTCATTTTCTGTTCTTACCCCCCCTCCTCCCGTGGGGCTGCCTGCATTGCCTCCTGCGCTGCCCCCGCCAGTCAGTCAGCATGCTATTTGGTTTTCTTTTGTCAGTTGACTCAACTGAATCAAGTTATGAGTTGTACTTTCCTATATAGCATGCACATCCAAGTCATCGAATTTTATACTTTTCTGTCTGGCACATACATAGCTAACACACGCCTACAAGAAAAGTCGTGGCCATTCTAGTGATCTCGAAAAGGTTATTCTGTCTGGCA
This sequence comes from Schistocerca gregaria, assembly GCF_023897955.1. Lineage (NCBI taxonomy): Eukaryota > Metazoa > Arthropoda > Insecta > Orthoptera > Acrididae > Schistocerca > Schistocerca gregaria. The sequence continues at coordinate 493,040,765 of NC_064927.1, read as the reverse complement.
TTTGTTCAAGGAAAGTGGGAAATACTCTACTGTTTTCTTGTACAGAGAACCTTCGATACGTAGCATTATAAATACGTACTATTCGCCGATTAGGAAGCTAGTTTACATTGAGAAGCAGAAATATTAAGACTGAAGAATGACTAAGTAAGAAGTCCTAGTTGTAGCAAGTGCAGGTGTGAAGATTAGTCAAGAGTGAGAGTGATCAGTAGATTGCTAAGTATTAATAACAGAAATTTGTAGTAATTTCTCAGAAAAATATTGTTACAATATTCGTAACAATATTTTTACTAATAATGTAGAAATAGTTCCCCATACCCAACTTTTACTATGTGTTAGGTATGGGAAACTGTTGATGTGTGTATCTCCATAATAGTGACTTTCGAGAAGATTCCTAAAAACGCATTGTTAGTTTGTAGGCCCTCTATCGAATGCACTAGAAAGGAAAGGAATTGACAGTAAGAGTTCCATACACATAAATTGCTGGATGACGTCATCATTGGAAACTCGCCCTTACGTCATACGTTGTAAGATACACATTGGTTTGTTGCTTTCACAGAAGGTATTTTTTCACACTCCATAAAAGTCTGGAAGCGAACATTATGGCAGTGAATGTTCTCGAAACAACCAAGCCACATGTATAAGAGAAGCAGAGTTGCTACCAGGTAGTCAGTGTGAAAGCTGCAATTGTCGCGATAACTTGGAAGTGATAAAAAGTGAACATCTGTGATTATTGGCTATTACCACGGAATTCGGTCACTGTTGTGCTTAGTGATATTAGAAATATGCGAATTGTGACCGGGTCCGTTTTAGTGCTAAGTGTACTAGTGTCGCATTTTTCAGTGTGAATAAAGTGTATATTTGAAAATAATTAGCATCTAATTAACCTATGTCATAACAGTATAATAAAATGGATCGTTACGTAATAAGAAAAAGAAAAATAGAAACATCTGAAGATTCTGGTCACCATTCAGCTGCAAAAACAGCACCAGAGTGATTTCCCTAAATCACTCCAGGCAAATGCCGGGACGGTTCCTCTGAAAGGGCACGGCCGACTTCCTTCCCCATCCTTCCCTAATCCGATGAGACCGATGACCACGCTGTCTAGTCTCCTTCCCGAAACCAACCAACAGCACCAGATTTACAGGCAGAGCGCAGCACTTCCTCGAAACTTCCACAACAAAGATTATCGACTGATTCCTTTACTCCCATGGATATTGGCGATTATTTGGATATATTAGTATCAGGAAATATTGGCGATGCTATAAATCACAAGCTTTTCAGACCTCCAAGGAAATCTGAAATAGGTTATACCTTTCCTACTTCCAAACACAACGACAGAGGATGGGTTGAACGCAGAAAAGTGCATGATAATCGCTTTGAACAGTATCCATGGCTGGTGTTCCTAAAAGTTAAAAGGGTCTTCTTTGCATTAACTGTTCAATTTTTGTGAATAATAAAATGGTTGGAGGAAAGAAGTCCATTATCTCCAACAAACTTGTGACTGAACCACTAACAAAGTTTGCCAAACTTCCTGGTAAAGATGGTGACCTTGAGACCCACTCTCAGCTCAAGTACCATTTTGGAATGTCAACAGATGGCGACACAAGACGACCGCGAACTTGAGGTCTTAAATCAATTGTCAAGACAGAGAATGGAAAGCATTAGGGAAAACAGAGACCATCTTGTACCTATAATATTTAACAATCATATTTCATGGAAAGCAAAATATTCCTCTGCAGTGGCATAGAGATGATGGGAGTCTATTAGAAAACGGAAATGAATGTGAAAGTATAGTGAGTAACGAGGGAAACTTCAGAGCTCTTCTAAGATTTAGAATTGACTCTGTAGACTTGCCACTAAAACATCACCTCGAGATCACTAAAGCAAACTTACTTAAGTAAAACAATGTTCAATGAACTTATTTCATGCCATTAAACAGTCATGTTATTGAGGATAGTGGAGGAAATCGAAGATTCTCGTTATTACAACATAATTTTTGATTAGACTGTGGACATAGTGCACATCACCCAACTGAGATTAGCTGCTACATATGTTGATGGTGACGGCAAATTGCATGCAAGATTTTTGGGTTTCGTTGACATCTATAAAGACAATGATTGTAGTGGAAACATTGATGATGAACCTCAAGAGTGTCAAGATGAAGAGAGTAGCGTTACTGGTGAAGCACTAGGTACTACGATTCTAAGGCGAAAGAAAAGCCTTTCGCTGTCACTAGAGAACTGTGTGGGTGTAGGCTGTGAATGTTGCTCTGTTAATATGTCAGAATTGAAAGGAACTGTGGCTTACAATAAAAAAAAAGAAAGCTATCAACATGCAAGTAGCACAGTGTCGAAGCCATCAGCTCACTTGGTACTATTGAAGAAGTATCATTCTTTACAGCATCTAGCAAGTTGTGTGCGACACTGAAGAGTCACCTAAAACACTCGCTGCAGTCACATTGTCAAACGAGACTTGTTGAGCGGCATGGTGCTGTTATTTAGTTCGCAGCTGATCTTGGAACAGTTTGCAAAGTTCTTAAAAAATACAGTGGTGGAGGGATAGAACAACGGCTGCCAAAGCCAATATTCTCCTTCGAGCTCTCTCTAATTGTGAGTTTATCATCACTCTGTTTACACTGAGTGACATTATGAGCATAACATATCCACTCAGCAAGATCTTGCAAGACCCTAGTTTGGACATCGTGACGGCAAAAGCAAAATTGATTTGACGCTCGAGGTGTAAAATGACATGAGAGCTAATGCTGATAGCCACTTTGCTCATATTGTTGAGGAAGCAAAGGCAGTCATTGATGGTTTAGACGTGGAGATGAGTTTGTCGTGGAGATGAGTGTTCCTCGTCTTACAGATGAGATAGACAAAGACACAGGGAAAACTGCGATCATAATGATGGTGCTATGACATATTGGAAAAGAACTGTTTTTATTCCCTCACTGGACCATGTTACGACTAACGAGAGAACATTTTGCTGAAGAAAATATTTATCATTTTAAACAACTGAAACCTGATGGTTATAAATTGAATCAGTGCTTAACTGAATTACTGTTCTTTGAATAAGAATCACTCTTTGTGATTAAAAAGAGACTAATTGGAGAGATACTTCAATACAAGCAAACGAGCATAAACACCCTTAATGATCGTGGTTCTGTTACGCAATCATTGTCTGTTTGTCCTAAATCTGACTATCCTACTTTGCACACTCTGTACAAAATATTTGCTTGTCTACCTGCATCTATTGCTACAGTAGAGAGAAGTTTTTCAACATTGCTGCATACAAAGATGTGGCTGAGGTCGACAATGGAGGATGATTGACTTAATGGCTTAACTCTGTTGAGCACTCACCCTGACATTGCTTGTTCTATTGATGATGCAATTAACAAATTTTCCAGGAAGAATAGGCGCATAGAATTCATCATTTAAGGAAGACAACCTCAGTTCTAACTTTTTTACATCATAAGATGGCATTGTCTTTTGTGTGTCATAAGATATCATTTTCTTGTGTGTGTGTGTGTGTGTGTGTGTGTGTGTGTGTGTGTGTGTGTGTGTGTGTGTGTGTGATCAGTTTAAATAAAACTTTCTTAAACTTTGTGTGACTTGATTATTTTTTATTGTGTAAAACTAAAGGTAGCTAACGATATCTTTAGCAACACCTCCATGAGGTTTTTCTTCATCCACCGCTGGTCTGGTAGAATGATGTCTTTCCTTAAATAAAGTGCTGTTTCTAATGTTTCATACTTACAATGTTTTGCTTCTGTTTTCTTGCTAGTCTACTTGGAGTTGTTCCAAATTTCCAAATGAGGCACAGTTCTCCCATTTATGTTGTTAGTTTCCTTTCATCTCCTCTCCTCTCCATAATTATTGTGTAACTAAGCATTAACCCATTAACCCTCTATGTACAAGCTCAACAAATTGCTGTATCTGCATAGTGAGAAACAGTGTAGGAAGTTATGCTGCACTGTGAGAATTTCTTCAATTACTTGAACATGTGCATCTTGGGAATTCTGTGTAGCATGGATGCTTGTTTTCAACTATGGACATTTATTATTACTGCTCTTGAAACGTAAATTATCAGCTTTAAGTAAATATTGCACGATAGAGGTAATATTTAGCTATATATGGATACAAAAATGATTACATGGTAGACATTACTTCAGAATTTGTGAGTGGAATTTTTAAATGTTACGAATCTGTGAACTTAGGCATTCGCAAGCCGAACTGTTCTTGTTTCTGATAGTGGCTCGTACAGTACTCTACAGAAGGGGAGGAGCAGCGTTGTCACTCGTGAGGCTGATGAGGAGAGTGGCTGCTGTCGTGTGAATGTCTGATCTAGTAAGGGGACCCCATTGGGTAAGAATGCCAAAGAAAGGTGCGAGGTTGATTGTGCAGCAGATACTCTTCTTTGCAATTAGTTTATGGGAGGAGTGGATCTTCCAGATTCACTAATTGCATTCTACAAAATTGACATCAGACTGAAGAAGTGCTACCATTGGCTATTTTTTCACTTACTGCGTCGCTAATGTGTGTGAGAGGCCGTGACCCTCTCGGTGTACCCGAGAATAAGCAGAAGCCACTTCGTCACTTCAGAGCTGAAATAACTGATGCCCTGTGTAAAACCAACGTGGTCATAAGTAGGAGAAACAGGTGAAGAGCTTCTTGAAGTGTAGCTACTGAATATTCAAAGAAGAAGAAAATAGGGCATGCATCAAAGCCATTTTCCCAAAAGTTTGTTCACCAGGACAATGTTGGACATTGGTCAATTTTTTTCCTAGAAGAGAGGTTCATACAAGACACCAAACTTCGAAGGAAGTCCGTCAGTTATCTTCCAGAAGTGTAACATTAATTCGCGCATTGAGAAGAAAAATAACTGTCTTATGGGCTTTCGTTAGGAATAAAAAGTAAAAGACTAGTCAAATTTTGAAATTCTTAAATATTTTCAAATGCTGGGATGGGGGTTGGGGGGGGGGGGGGTGTAGTTATCAACAAGCTGACACTTACCTGTATCCTTAAAAGTCTAACAAAAGTATATAACACTACAAAATTATTATATGAGGTCATCTTAATGTATTTGTTATCAATATACGTTTATTGTGACCCTTAAGTAGCACAGATATAGCATTTAGAATTTTTTTTGTCTTTATTGCTTTGTAATTCTGTCTGTGGAGGGTTAATGATTAATGATCAATGGCTTCTGTTCCAGCTTTCTCCAGCTTTACGCAATCGATTAACGGAGATATGGTGTGAGTCACACTCGAAGCGGCAAGATTTAGAACAAATTCTAAAAGCTAATCAGAAGGGTGGCTTGCAATTAGATGTCTCTGTTCTTGTTATGGATTTTCTCGATTGGTTTACCAGTACAAAAATTGGCTCAAAGTAAGTGGTTTTTATTGCTCTACCATTGGATACTCCTTTTTAATTGTTAGGTACTTCTTTGTCTCATAAATATACAATATTTATGCTGTGGATTTGAGTGCAGTTGTATTGCTCTGCTGTGTAATAAGATGTAATTGTCAACAAGGTATGATTCTGGATGTGCTGTTGTCGTACTAAATAAACAAAAGTAACTTATTGTCATTTTCTTATGTGAAATATGAGAACAATAGTTTTCACATATCTGTATAAAACTTTTTATCAGTTTTACTTGCTGGTTTTGGATGCCATGACGCATCTGCAAATTAAAAGGGCAGTACATAAACATCTATATCTATGCATACACTCCAAAATCCGCTGTATAGTTTGTGAGGGGGGTTAATCCATACTAATACCAGTGATTTTTATCCTATACGATTCACGTAGTGAGTCTCCGCACACACCTTAATCTCTGTTGTATGATCTCATGATCGATACATAATGTGTATAGTGGTGACAACCTAATTATTACATGAGTGCTTGTTCTGTGAATCTGCTCAGCAGAACTACAGCCTGGCCACCTGGGGATGGCATATCTGCAGTGACAAGAACTACTTTGCCCAGTATGTCATGAACGAGCCATTGCACGGCTTTTGATATGGGTGTCACTACCAACCAGCTGACAACCAGGGTGAACAGTCATTGCCCAAGTGTGGCCAAGAACCTCCTCTCAGTCTGTCTCCCCATGCTCATTGTATGGTGCTGTCTGGCAGTGGATCCGCCAGTTTTTTCACCTTCTCTCCTCAGTTACGACCTTGTGTGAATCTCGACAGTCAGAGAGGGCCTTGAACCCTGTTCTGTCCAGATTCAGTCGGTACTGTAACCAATTCACTGCATTGCTCAATTTTAAGTCTACAAAAATAATTCTTTGGTGAACAACATAGTTATCACTCTTGCTCAATTCAGCTTTGCATGAGTTTTTGTGATAAAACTAACTGTGGTCAGGTTAGTAAAGCACCAGGCACACACTCGCTCCAAATCTGTCAGTGTGTTTTATGGCCCGTTAATTGTTTTTGTTTATTGTAAACAGCATATACGAGGAATATGATGATAATGATTTCATAAATTTATCACCTACCTGACATCCTTTCATTGAATAAAAAATAAGCATTTTATTTGCAGGTAAAAATAGTGGTTATTTTGAAGTCAGGTGATGCAGTCTCCACATTTTGCTGACAATTAAGTTTTGCTACACCAGAGTAGCCAGATTTTATGTTACTTTTGTAACAGTTGGTATGATTTATGTAATGTAGCATAACTTTGGTGACATTTTTACAGGTTTCGTGTAAATGTCCGTGACCTCATCACATGGGTAAACTTTTACAATGTATGCACATCACTGAAAGGGATGTCTCCTGCACTTGCTTATGTACATGGTGCTTTCCTGACGTTTCTTGATAGCTTTGGTTCAGGGATCACTTCCAATGAAAGGTCAGTATTCTCTCTCTCTCTCTCTCTCTCTCTCTCTCTCTCTCTCTCTCTCTCTCTCTCTGTGTGTGTGTGTGTGTGTGTGTGTGTGTGTGTGTGTGTGTGTGTGCAAAATATAGAAATTTTTGTATTAAACCCCTTATTTTTCAGTGAAGAAAATTTGAACATTTTGAAATCAGCTGCTGTGCAATTCTTGGCAAAACAAGTGAATATCTCAGAAGAAAGCCTCGAGCAACCTGCTAACATTATTCGGGGCAAAAATTTATGCATTCGACCATTCTCCATTGAGACAGGTTAGTGTATATAAATAGAGTATTTTTATAATTGTGCTTGTGAATTCCAGTTCAAGTTGTTGCCTGGTTTTAGCATTTAACCTTTTATATTTAACATTTTGTGATTGGAACATACTGAGATCCATCACAGCTTTTGCAAGTTTTGGTAAAATATGGTATGACATCACTGGCAGTGATCAGTGAAGTAAAATATTTATATCATGCGTAGAAAGAATCTTTTTATCAAGCACTAGTTCCAGATGGAAACAAAAGAAAAATCTAAAGTTGCTAGCTTTTAGAACCAGGAGATCATTCTTCTGACAGAAGTGAGAAAAGGGTGGTTGGAAAAAGTGGACAAGCCTTAAAGATTTCGAAAGTCACGCAGGACCCCAGGTCAGTAGACTTGCCACGTAGGAATCTCTATCTTAAACTCTCCTTTTTTGTGAGGAGGAGGAGGAGGAGGAGGAGGAGGAGGAGAAGTGTTTGGCCCAAGACCTAGCAATTTTCCAACAGTTTCCACTCAGTAAACACATTCAGTCAAATGGTATTATTGCTGTAATAGTGTCATTGTTAATAATAATAGTTATGGGGTAGTGTACTTCTTAACACTCATAATCAAATGATTTTAAGTCATGCAAATTATGTAACAAATAATGGTTTGTGGATGTAAGTTGCTGCTTCTGATCAGAGATGTATAGTATAGATGGCAGAGATGTAAACATCATGTTATAAAGTACAGTGTAATGATACAAACTTCTGTAGCCACTTGAGGCTTACATGCAGCCAAAACATTCTATACAGATTTATTTGATTACTCTTAACATTGTTTTTATTGCTGTAAGGAATTAGAGATGTTTATTCGTCTAATGGAAGTAATGAATGCTACAAATATGTTAAACAACTTAAGGCTGAATGTAAAATATGACATCTGTTCAAAACTGCCAAAATATTTCAATAAACTAAAATTAAAATGCTAAAGATAATTGTTTCTACCCAAAGGGCAGCCTTTACAGTAATGATGGTGTTTGTTCTTGGAATTCATTGCGTCTTCAGTCGTGACATCCAAATGCAAGAAATTGCTGGATACTGTTCACTTAAAAGGGAATCCCACTGTTGTTACTCATTTTCTACATTCATAAAAAAAAGAGGCTACTTGTAGGGAGTGGATGATTTTCGTATAAATAGCATTGCACCCCCCCTCTCCCCCCTCTGGGTATATCTGCACAATGCACTGTTCTGTTTGCTCTGTTTCTGAGTTATACAAAAAAGAAAATAGGTATTGATTTGAATTTCATTTGAAATCTTTATGTCATCTACCAACCATAAAATAATTGCACTCTAGTGGACTAAAAGACTTTTTTGGGGAACTGAACTGAGAAGTTCAAGGAATACTGCACTTGTTTAGTGGTATGCCATAGAGCAGCACGTAACAATCAATGAGTCCTGGTTGGAAATTGTAATTAGACAATTGACATGAAGTGTACCAAATATGGATTTCTTGCAAAAATAATTAAAACATTTGATTTGAACACAGTTGTACAAGATAATGAACACAGTCTTTGCTGTGCAGTATAGATGTGTTTGCTGAACAGAAGCAATTGTAAGCACATAGTGTGACGCAAAGTTGCCAGCTTTTGGAACAAGCCGCCCCCCCTACCGTCCTCCTCCTCACAAAAAAAGGTGAGGCATTGATTAAGACAATTTGCTTTGCTTATATATAAGTAGGGGGGAGGAATATTTAAACACCCAACTTCTTATTAGGGTTTGAACTTTTGAATTCTGTCCTTAAATCAATTTATATGAATGCTGAAGCGATTTCTACAGCAAAACAGCAGTTGTATCATTCTGCTACTTGACTCGCTGATATTCTTTTTTTTTTGTCTTCGCTACTCTCAACATTATTGGGATGTTGAATGTATAACACTGCCTCACATATGTGTATGAAAGCTATAATCATACTAAAACTAAACTAAACTCCGCTCGAACAGGCTATGAAGGCCCAACGGTACTGACCGGTCGCCATGTCACCCTTAGACCACAGGCATCACTGGATGCAGATATGAGGGGCATGTGTTTAGCACACCGCTCTTCTGGCTGTTTTGTCAGTTTACAAGACCAGAACTGCTACTTGTCAATCGAGTAGCTTCTCACCGCTTGCCAACAGCACTCAGCAGACCAGATAGTCAACCATCCAAGTGCTAGTACAACCCGACAGCACTTAACTTCGGTGATCGGATGGGAAATGGCGTTACCACTGTGGTAGGGCCGTTGGCTATAATTATACTACTCATTGATATTTTATTCGACATATATGCCGCAAGATATTAATATAGGAGAGTCATGGTAACGAGTCCACAAGTGTTAGTGTCTTGATAATTTTAAACTCCAAATTCTGCACTATTTCAGTATAGGAAGACTGGAGATAAGTGATCAACAAAGAATTCCTTTTGTAGATGAAACAGTAAAATTATATGTATGTGCAACTTTTGAAGTTAAAACAAGGATAAGGTATTACTGTTCGTGTGTATGCTGAGCAGCTATTGTAACCTGGACTATTAACTGAGAATTATGATAATGTTTGACAGAGTATGTTTTGAACAATGTAGGAAAAGATAGGCTGCTACTAAATGAAGGCTGTGGCTGAATTCTCATGTGTAAGTGTCTCTTAATTGTGCTTGTCTGCAACTTAACATGTTCATTTTTTGTAAGTACAGTAGCAATCTATCTTTTCCTACATTGTTTGATTTTGAGTATGTTTTTACCTGTGTACGAGACATAATCTGCACAAGATTATATTATTTAGGCTGTGAATTACTTTAAATGATGATTGGATTAGCACTGTAAGCAAAAACAGCAACTAGCCACAGTTAATGGTTATATTTGTTAAAAAAAGAATTATTACTGGTTTTGAACCATATAATGGTTGTTCAAACTACATTATGTTAAATAATTTATGTCAGTGAATTGTGTTTGCAAGAAATTGCCCTGCAGGTATGGTTCAGTTATTTACATGTTTCCTGAATCATAATTGTGACCTCTCATTGTGATATGGACTATTTAGTTTCTGGGGATAGTTCACTTTCTCAGCGACACACACACACACACACACACACACACACACACACACACACACAGAGAGAGAGAGAGAGAGAGAGAGAGAGAGAGAGAGAGAGAGAGAGAGAGAGAGAGAGTGTTGTCAGGCACCTGCTATTTCAGTATGTGTTAGAAGTTAATTTTGTCATCTTTTAAATTCTTTAAATTCGTGGGTAGGTGGTATGAGACTTTCATGATAAAGTGAAACAGCATGCAATAAATAAGTAAATAAACCATTGCACTCCCTGGATCATCAAGACGTACATTAACTGTCAAATGTATGTTCAGGTTCAGGTGTCCAGACTTCCATTCAACACAATAAGAGTGCAACCAGTTGTGCGTGTCAGCTGTGTATATTTTATCTTTAGACCAACAATCTTGTTTCAAGTTATGTGGGACTGTTCATTGTGTAACTCTACATTTTTTGTTGATAGAAAGTAATGGTAATATTCATATCATTTCTGTCAACAGGTCCTTTGCGAAATCCTCTGAAAGGATTTACCTTTGATACGAAAACAACATTATTAAATGCAGAGCGTGTGCTGCGAGGCCTGCAGTTGACCCGGCCCGTACTTTTGGAAGGCAGTCCAGGCGTTGGAAAGACAGCTTTAGTTGCCGCTCTGGCGTGTCTTGCCGGGCATCACCTTGTACGCATCAACATATCGGAGCAGACGGTGAGTAAACTGTCTTTACTGTTTTTCCCCTATCTTACAAATGTATGTCTATTTGAAACTGTTTTTTCTTGTTGTTATACACCTCTACTATTGTCCTGTCATGTCTCATGCTCCATTCTGATACATTATGTAGAATCAAGAGCTTGTATACCACATAACATAGAGGCCATCAGGATCAATCTGCTGGGTACACCCGTCGCATACATTTTGGGCCCTATGGAATTGATTTTCATGTTAGTGGGTATATAGGGGTGTCTCTTTTACCACAAGTATTTTATCTCCCCCCACCCTTCTCTCTCATGTTAGTGGGTATATAGGGGTGTCTCTTTTACGACAAGTATTTTATCTCCCCCCCACCCTCTCTCTCTCTCTCTCTCTCTCTCTCTCTCTCTCTCTCTCTCTCTCTCTCTCTCTCTCTCTCTCTCTCTCTCTCTCTCTGTGTGTGTGTGTGTGTGTGTGTGTGTGTGTGTGTGTGTGTGTGTGTGTGTGTGTGTGTGTGTGTGTGGGCACATGCTACTCTACTCAAATAGTTGATATAACAAATATAGTGCTGGCCAGTAATGTTATTGCACCAGGAAGAGCACATGATTGAATTTGTAAGTGATTCGGGATATACAGGGTGCAACATTCAGTACAGAGGACCACCATCTCTGAGACAGCCAGCAGTGACTGCGGTGCGGCTGGCCATCAAGTTGAACTGGGCTCAAATGACAAATACGGGTACGTCATTCAGTGCTGCTTCGATCCTGTGCCGGAGTTAATCAGTCATAGAGGACAGCACGTGGTGACACTGGCGGGTCTCTTAGCTGACTGTGAGCACATCTGGAGTGGGAAAAAAATCAGAAGAATGTGGTGGCCAGGGCATCATTCCAATACACAGCTGATCGATATAGGTCAGGACAGTGCAGGGAAAGCGTGATATCTCATTCTCTTGAAAAACTAGGATACGGCCACTGGCCTCGACACGCCATAATTGCTGTGCTCGCTATCCCCCGTACCGTAACCCTAAATGCTTGGTCCAAATGATGGTGATAAATGCAGTCTTTCAATGTTCATTCTCCATGGATACATCTCTTCTGATGTTCTATGCAGATTCATCTGAAAAGAAAATGTTGTGCCACTCCAGTGTCACCAGTGACACGCATCTCTCTTCTGCTGCATCATGTGAAACTGCAGCTATGGTTTCTGTGCTGACAGTTAGTGGCATTGTAACATCATCACACTGTATGTATGGATAGTTGTCTTGCTGCAAAAAAAAACCCACAATCTGACTCAGCATATGTAACGTGGCTGTGAGACTCTGCACAGCAGAGTGTACAGTATATTTTTCCCCTCGCGGACTAGTCATGTGGGACCACTGAAGTCCCCCGTGGCTCTGAGTGTGGTCCTCTTGAACCCACCTATTCCTATTCTCGTGACAGTCATGGGATCCCAGCCAACATTAGCAGCCGTATCACAGAATTACAAACCATGTACTGGAAAGGCGACGAGTGTGCTGCTCTTGAATCTGACAAGTTCTGGTAGATGTTTATGTGAGATGTAACACTTCTCGCAAAAAACTAATGCACCAATATGATTTCTGAATTAGAAACCTGCAGTGTAATCTTTACCATTTAAAAAAGCAGATAAAAATTCACTTGACACCTTCCCATACCCAAGATTGACAAAGTTTTATGGAAGTTCAAAATTAAGTGTGAACTTCAGTGCGAGATACTTTTAATAGTTTCTACAACAAAACTCTTTCCTCGAAAACTGGCAGAAACCCCAAGAGATGCTGGTCACACGTAAAGTACATCAGTGGGAAGATACAATCAATACCGTCATTGTGCGATAATAATGGTGATGTCACTGACGACAGTGCCATGAAAGCAGTTACTAAACAATTTTCCAAAATTCCTTCACCAAAGAAAATGAAGTAAATATTTCAGAATTAAATAAAAAAAACTGCCAACATGAGTAACTTCCACTGATGAGGCAAAACATTATGCCCATTGCCCACCACAATACTGGATGCTACCTGTTGGCATTGCTGGCATGTGACACTGTAACAGAAGTATGTGAGCAGAGCTAGTGAAAATGTGGGCTGCAAATGGGGAAATCCAAGGAGAAAAACAATTTTGATGAAGGGCAGATTATTATTATGCAGAGCCTTTGAATGAATATATCCAAAACCGCAAAGCTGGTACAATGCTCACATGCTGCTGTCATGAGCATCTACAGAAAGAGGTAGAAGGACAGTGAAACTGCTCTAGGAGCTAAATGGTTGGACATTCACGACTCTTCCCTGAACGTGGGGTTTGGAGGCTTGTCTGCTCTGTAAAATAGGATGGATTGTGATATCTGGTATCCCTGCCAAAAGAGCAGACTGGTGCTGCACGCACAAGTGTTTCAGGGCACACTGTTCATCATCCTTTGTACAACATAGATCTCCACAGCAGACCACCCAAACATGTTCACGTGTTGCTCTACATGTACATCTACATCTACATTTATACTCCGCAAGCCACCCAACGGTGTGTAGCGGAGGGCACTTGACGTGCCACTGTCATTACCTCCCTTTTCTGTTCCATTCGCGTAGGGTTCACGGGAAGAACGACTGTCTGAAAGCCTCTGTGCGTGCTCGAGTCTTTCTAATTTTGCATTTGTGATCTCCTCGGGAGGTATAAGAAGGGGGAAGCAATATATTCGATACCTCATCCAGAAACGCACCCTCTCGAAACCTGGACAGCAAGCTACACCGTGATGCAGAGCGCCTCTCTTGCAGAGTCTGCCACTTGAGTTTGCTAAACATCTCCGTAATGCTATCACGCTTACCAAATAACCCTGTGACGAAACGCGCCCCTCTTCTTTGGATCTTCTCCATTTCCCCTGTCAACGCGATCTGGTACGGATCCCACACTGATGAGCAATACTCGAGTATAGGTCGAACGAGTGTTTTGTAAGCCGCCTCCTTTGTTGATGGACTACATTTTCTAAGGACTCTCCCAATGAATCTCAACCTGGTACCTGCCTTACCAACAATTAATTTTATATGATCATTCCACATCAAATCGTTCCGCACGCATACTCCCAGATATTTTACAGAAGTAACTGTTACCAGTGTTTCTTCTGCTATCATATAATCATACAATAAAGGATCCTTCTTTCTATGTATTCGCAATACATTACATTTGTCCCTGTTAAGGGTCAGTTGCCACTCCGCTGCAGATCTTCCTGCATTTCGCTACAATTTTCTAATGCTGCAGCTTCTCTGTATACTACAGCATAATCCGCGAAAAGCCACATGGAACTTCCCACGCTATCTACTAGGTCATTTATATATATTGTGAAAAGCAATGGTCCCATAACACTCCCCTGTGGCACGCCAGAGGTTACTTTGTCTGTAGATGTCTCTCTATTGATAAGAACATGCTGTGTTCTGTTTGCTAAAAACTCTTCAATCCAGCCACACATCTGGTCTGATATTCCGTAGGCTCTTACTTTGTTTATCAGGCGACAGTGCGGAACTGTATCGAACACCTTCCGGAAGTCAAGGCAAAGAACATCTACCTGGGAGCCTGTATCTAATATTTTCTGGGTCTCATGAACAAATAAAGCGAGTTGGGTCTCACACTATCACTGTTTCCGGAATCCATGTTGATTCCTACAGAGTAGATTCTGCGTTTCCAAAAAAGACATGATACTTGAGCAAAAAACATGTTGTAAAATTCTACAACAGATCGACGTCAGAGATATAGGTCTATAGTTTTGAGCATCTGCTCGACGACCCTTCTTGAAGACTGGGACTACCTGTGCTCTTTTCCAATCATTTGGAACCTTCCGTTCCTCTAGAGACCAGCGGTACACAGCTGTTAGAATTTGGCAGAATTTATCTCTGGCTTCAGCCAGCTTTCTGTACCTATAACGATTTCCGACTACATTGTCAGTTACGAATGCAGTGGGTATGGGACCATCAGAAGTCAACCTTCAATCAATGGAAACGTGTTAGCTCTTTGGGTGAATCACATTTTTGCTATACTACGTAGCTGGTCATATCCACAAACTCCGTCATCGAAGTGAATGGCGGCTCGAAATGTGCAGCACGCCACAAACGCAGGCTTGTGGGAGCAGTATTATGCTATGGGAGATATTCTCTTGTGCTTGCTCAGGACGTATGGTAGTAACTGACAGCTGCAAACCACCTGCATTCTTTCATGCTTGACGTCTTTCCCAACTGTGATGTCGTCTTTCAACAGTATAATCGTCCATGTGTCTGAGCCAGAACCGTGCTAGAGTGGTTTGATTAGCATTATAATGGACTTACGTTGATGTCTTGGTGACCAAATTCAACTGACGTAAATCCTATGGAACCCATCTGGGTCACTATCAGGCAGGGTACACAAATCGGTGGCCTTTTATTTATGCAAATTACATGACCTGCACGTAGGCATCTAATGCCACATACCTCCACACACAGTGTTGGATGCCTGATAAGCAGAATCAGTGATGTATCTCATTCCAAAGATGGACAAACAAGCTATTAAGGAGTTTGCCATAGTGTTTAGGCTCATAAGTGTAAGAGTAGATATGCCTGGTGTAGTGAAGCAGCTTAAAACACTTAATAAAGGCAAGGCGTCTGGTCCTGTCTATAACAGTCAGGTTCCTTTCAGAGTATGCTGATATACTAGCTCCATACTTACCAATGAAACACAACCATTTTCTCGTCAAAAGATCTGTACCCAAAGACTCGAAAGTTGCACTAGTTGCACGAATATTCAAGAAAAGAGAGTGTAATCTGCTGAATGACATACCCATATCACTGACATCAATTTGCTGTAGGAGTTTTGAACATATACCGTACTCAAATATTATGAATCACTTCGAAGAAAACTATTTATTGACAAAGAGCCAACACGGATTCAGGAAATATCGTTCTTCTGAAACACAGCTAGTTTTTTTATTCTCACAAAGTAATGAGTACTATCAACAGGGGACGACAGATTGATTCCATATTTTTAGGTTTCCAGAAGGCTTTTGACATTGTTCCTCGCAATTGACTTCTAATAAAATTGCGTCCATGTGTAGTATCATCCAAGTTGTGTAACTGAATTCATGATTTCCTATCAGAGAGGTCACAGTTTGTAAAAACTGACAGAAAGTCATCAAATAAAACAGAAGTAGTATCTGGTGTTCCCCGAGGAAATGTTGTAGGCCATCTGCTGTCCTTGATCAACATGAATGATTTAGGAGACAATCTGAGCGGCCCTATTAGATCGTTTGCAGATGATGCTGTCAGCTACCATCTTGGAAAGTCATCAGATGATAAAAAAGAATTCCAAAAAGATTTCAACAAGATACCTGGATGGTGTAAGCCAGTGACTATAGGTAATGAAAAATGTGAAGTCGTCCACATGAGTACTAAAAGGAATCTGCTAAATTTTGGCTACACAATAAATCACTCGGATCTAAAGTCAGTAAACTTAACTAAATATATAGTGATTACAATTGTGAATTACTTGAAATGGAACAACCATCGATAGTGTTGCGGGGGAAGCAAACCAAAGACAGATTTATTGGCAGAACACTTAAAAAACGTAACAGTTCTACTAACGAGTCTACTTCCACTACACTTTTTCACCCTCCTCCGGAGTATTGCTATGTGGAGTGGGATCTGGCTCAGATTAGATCAATGGAGGACATTGAAAAAGTTCCAAAAAAGTGCAGCTCATTTTGTATTATTGCAAAATAGGGGAGAGAATGCTGCAGATATGATGCATGAATTGACATGGCAGTTACTAAAACAAAGGCAGTTTTTCACTGCAGCAGTACCCTCTCATGATATTTCAATCTCCAATTATTCATCTCAGAGAGTGAAAATATTTTTTGGTACCCACTTTGATAGGGAGAAACGGTCAAGTAATGAAATTAGAGAAATCAGAGCTCACACAGAAAGATTTAAGTGTTCATTTTTTCTGTCTGCTATTAAACAGTGGAACGGTAGAGAAGTTGCATGAAGGTTGTTCGATGAATCCTCTTACAGACACTTAATTCTGAATGGCACAGTAATCATGTAGATGTGGATGGAACACTATAGAACTAGGTGGCGTTACTGCTACCTAATTTGTGCAGTTGTGTTGAAATGCTTACTATTTGCATATCCAAGCATTTAGTACACTTCATTCCAAATCATTTTAGTGTTTCTTCTTCGATATTAATAAACCACTTCAGTTGTGTTTAGTCCTTTATTTTTAGATCACTACCGGTTTCTTGGCTCTAAGAGCCACATCTTCAAGAGAACATATAGCTACAACATTAGAGCTAAAAAGTTTGGAACTTTTACCCAACATTTGAATAAAGTATTTAGCTCTAAATGGTGTAGTTATATAGTCACCTGAAAATGTGGCTTTTAGTGCCATAAAACCGGTAGTGATCTAATGGTAAAGGAGTGAACAAAAGGAGGATAATATATATATATATATTAAAAACAAAGATTCCAAGACTTACCAAGCGGGAAAGCGCCGGCAGACAGGCACATGAACAAAACACACAAACACACACACAGAATTACTAGCTTTCGCAACCGATGGTTGCTTCTTCAGGAAGGAGAGGGAAAGACGAAAGGATTCCCTTAGGGGAAAAAAAGGACAGGTGTACACTCGCACACACACACACATATCCATCCGCACATACACAGACACTTCCCCTAAGGGAAGTCTTTCCGCTCCCGGGATTGGAATGACTCCTTACCCTCTCCCTTAAAACCCACATCCTTTCATTTTTCCCTCTCCTTCCCTCTTTCCTGACGAAGCAAGAAAGCTCGTAATTCTGTGTGTGTGTTTGTGTGTTTTGTTCATGTGCCTGTCTGCCGGTGCTTTCCCGCTTGGTAAGTCTTGGAATCTTTGTTTTTAATATATTTTCCCATGTGGAAGTTTCTTTCTGTTTTATATATATATATATATATATATATATATATATATATATATATATATATATATAGCTGAAGCTGTTTATGTGAAATGTGTTTTATTCATCTCATAACGTCAGACTTTCAGAACATATCTGATGTATAGAGACATGTCAAGGTTACAGTTTGCTTCTTTGAATTTTTGGCATACTTAACAATATTACTTGGTGAAGAATTTACTTATTTAAAATTTGTGAAACTTAACAATATTTACATCCACTATACCATTCATAAATTTTTGTTCCATTTTAGGGATCCAGCTCTAAGTATCACTTCATCCTACATGAAATCTTCCACTGAGTAGTAACATCTTTCAACTAGAAAATAACATAACCCGCTTTTTAATATATTTATCTCTATATTCATTATGTCACACCCTTTTGTGTCAAGAGTTTTCATGCCTGTACTGAGGAGTCTGAGCTCACAATTATAAGCGATGTGATGTGAGCATAAAGTTTTCTTTGTATCTTGTACTGTATGAGTGTTCCAAAAAAATTTTTTAAAAATATATCATCTCTGCTGTGTAGGAAAAGAATCACCCAAGAGATGTGTAAAGAGGGGACAGTTACTATTTTTAGGTCTTTAAATAATTGTTGACATGATGCCCTCGGCTGTGCGGCGCACATCTTACGAATGATTCTTTTTGCAACTTTAAAATTTGTGTAGTGTTTCCCAAGCTTCCCCCCAAAATTATGCCATATCTAATAAAAGATTCAAATTAACTTTAGTATGCTATTCTCCTTTTGTCCATATGAGTGGCACTGGCTGAAATTTCCATTGCAAATGCAAGGCTGTTTAATTTATTCACTAGATATTCTATATATAAATTCCAACTCAAATTTCTGTCTAAGTTTATTCCTAAGAATCTGACTGAGTCATATTCTTCCATTTTCTGATTATTTTAAATAATACATATTTCTTGAGTTTTTGACTGTTTGGCTTTAAAATTTGTCATGTGGGTTTTTGAAACATTTAGCCTTAAGCCATTTAGATTGAATCATATTTCCAAGTTACTTAACATATTCATGACACTCTGTGGGATATTGTCAGAATTTTCATTTTCAATTAGGGCAGAAGTATCATCTGCAAACAAAGTTAGATCAGTATTTATATTGAGAGGAAAGTCATTTATGTAGAACATAAATAAAAATTGCCCAAGGATTGAGCCTTGAGGAACACCTTGTGACACAGTTTTTCACCCCACAAAGTAATCTCCTTCTTTTGATGTGATTGCTACCCCTTGTTTCCTCTCCATGAGGTATGATTCAAACCATTTCAAAGCAATATCCCATATTCCATACCTGTTGAGTTTGAAAAGCAGCAGGGTTTGGTTTACAGAGTCGAATGCTTTTGTAAGATTACAGAATATTCCTGTAACTTTAGAGTTCCTACCTAATGATGAAGTAACAATATTATGAAAAGCAAAAGTTGCTACTCAACTCTCTCTCTCTCTCTCTCTCTCTCTCTCTCTCTCACGCTCACGCAAACACAGTTCACACACACGACTACAGTCTAAATATCGTCTTGAATTTTTTAAGACTTTCACTGATATAGCCTTTCAACTCAAAACTATTTACTGTCTTCTCATAACTTGCTAATCTAAATCAAATTTTGCAACATTTGAGAAGTACTCATTGAAACACTCAAATATTTGAGCTGGATTTACGACAGATGTTTCCTTAAGTTTGATTTTTGAAATGAAATGTCTTGTTTGTAATTTTTGACACCTAATTCAGACTTAACTATAAATAGTTTTTTAGTTCCTAACATATTTTACAAAATCAGGATCTTTGTTGTACTTCATGTGATTGTGTAGCTTCCTTTTACTCTCACTGGAAATTTTTATTTCTGGTGTGATCCATCTGATCTAACTTGACGTTTTATTGTAGTATGACATTGATGGGAAAGTCTCATTAAATACGTGCAGAAAACTATTTGAGAATGTATTAAAGTTTTCATTTATTGAATCGCCATCCCCGAGAGAGCACTTTACTCAGTTTCTCACAGAATATTTCAGTATTCCATTGAATTAAGTTTTTCTTGCATTATGTTTATCAATTTTTGGCAGTGAGACAAACAAGGGTGAGTGACTAGAAAGTTCTAAGTCCAGACAGAATTTATGTATGTTATTAAAGTAGTAATTTGTTATAACATTATCAGTGCATGTTGCTGAGTGAATATTTTCCTTTGTAAATTCCAAAAAATTCAATTTAAAACCAGACTTTTTCAGTATGTCAGTCAATTTTATTGATTCTTTTTGTCATTTGCAGTGTTTATATTAAAGTCAACTGCTATTACAATGTTTTCTTCTTTTCCTTCTTTAGTTTATCTAGCAAGCACTGGAATTCAGTGAGAAATGGTGTGGCGTATGCCCTTTCTGGAATTCTGTAAATTGAAATAATTAAAATGTTAACGTCTTTAAGTTCTACACAACAGCTTTTGAATGTACAGTCTTCATTTAAGCAATTAAAATCTGTTTTCACTTCATTGCTTACAGAAGATTCCAGGAGTACACAGCAACCTCTGTGAGATTTTTTTATCCCTGCAGTAGCTACTTGCAACATTCAAATTTTCAGTTTTATTTAAAATATTTATTGTATTAGAGGTAGGCCAATGTTCATTTAAACAAGTAATTTTTCTGTTTATACGTTCTGAGAGAAGAATTTGTAAGTCACTGAGTAGGTGGCACAGTGTTTAGCACACTGGACTTGCATTCGGGAGGACGACTGTTCAATACCATGCCCGACTATCCTGATTTAGGTTTTCCGTGATTTCTCTAAATTTCTTCAGACAAATGCTTGGATGGTTCCTTTGACAGGGCATGGCTGACTTCCTTCCCTAATCTGATGAGACCAAAGACCTCACTGTTTGGTCTCCCCCCTCCCAAATTTGTTAGTCATCAAGTTTGTAGCTTAGGTTGCTGGAAGATTTCGAATTTAAGCCATTTATAGTCAGATCAGAATTTTTGCTAGTTTTAATGGTATTAAGCATACATTAATACCCAAGATTATTACTAATAGCTGTGGTTCCCTACATACAAGTTTGTCTGCTTTTTGACATCTGTTGTGTGCTGTCTTCATTGTGTTGCAGCTTAGGCCAGCAATGTGGAAAATGTATTTTCACTGTTACAGGTTCACTGGTTGTGTGTTTCAAGTGAGGTATATATTGAGTGACCCATGGCTTTTCATTCCAGGATATTTCAGATTTGTTTGGAGCAGATTTGCCAGTAGATGGTGGAGGTGAAGGACAGTTTGCATGGCGTGATGGTCCATTGCTTAGAGCTTTAAAGGATGGGGACTGGATACTCCTAGATGAGGTATGTCAGTTGTTCATTTTTCTTAAAATTTTGTGGAATTGAATGTGTGTGTGTGTGTGTGTGTGTGTGTGTGTGTGTGTGTGTGTGTGTGTGTGTTTGTTTGTTTGTTTGTTTGTTTGTCAAAACATTGAACTGACAGTTGGTGGTGTTTCTGAATGTCCCAGTAACATTTTGACATGTAACTCATGTTTCCTTTCAGTTGAATCTAGCGTCTCAGTCTGTATTAGAAGGCCTCAATGCCGTATTTGATCATCGTGGAGAAGCATATATTCCAGAACTGGGATGTTCGTTCAAGTTACGGCATCAAACACGATTATTTGCCACACAGAACCCACAGCGCCAAGGTGGAGCTCGTAAAGGTTTACCACGATCTTTCCTTAATAGATTCACACAGGTGAGCAGCAGAGCTTACTCATGCCTTTTCCTTCTATTCATGTTTCTAAGACAACGTTTTCTATTAGTTGTTCCATAGACCATACTCATATACACGAGGGCCATCCAGAAAGTAATTATATTTTCGCTCGCAGTAGTTGTGAACGGACTAGTGCAGCCATATTGTTGCATGAGTGTTTGTCCGCTCAGCTGGCATCTAGCCGTACCAGCATGAGGTTTGTATTATTTCCTATTATTCCACAATGAAAGTTTTAAATTTGTGCTGCATTTGAAAATCCTGGGAGTTGTGAAATGTGGTCAGTAATTAGGTTTTTGTTGGCAAAAAACCGTAAACGTACTGAAATTTATCGGAATCTGTGTGAAGTGCATGGAAACAAAGTAATCACAGAAGATGAAGTGTGCCAATGGTGGATTAGATTTAAAAGTGGACGAACTAATGTTCACAGTGAAGTCCAAGGTGGACGACCAAATATTGTAACTGATCAACTAGCTGCAAAAGTCAATGAGAAGGTTCCAGAAAACTCCTGATTCACAATGAAGGAGCTCTCGATCAGTTTTCCAATAATTTCACAAAGTTTGTTGCATCATATTGTTGCACAGAAGGTAGGTTATCAAAATTGTAGAAGGAGGATACCGAAAATCTTGGCAGAATACTACAAGAAACAGTGTATGATTGTGTCATTAATATTTCCGGATTTGTACAGAACAGATGGTGTCTCATTAGTTGATTGAATGATAACTGGAGATGAGACTTCGGTCAAACGTGTGAACTGCAAGACCAAATTGCAGTCTGTGGAGTGGGGGCACCCAAATTCCCCTAAAAGCCAACAAAATACTGAAAAGTGTTATCTGCAAGAAAAACTATAGCTTCTGTTTTTCGGGACAGGAAAGGACATGTTTTTTCTGGACTTGCTTGCACATGGCACAACAATACGCTCTGTGAGTTATTATCAACTTTGGAACACTTGAGTTTGAGCTCAAAACTTTTGTTCTTGCACACCAACAATTGACCACACGTGGCAAACTGCACTCGAAAAGTATTCGGTGCTTTTAAGTGGGAGACGGCACCTATATAGTGATTACTGTCTGTTTCCAATGGTGAAGACTTGGCTTGCAATGCAGAACTTACAAAAACAATGCCGGACTGCGGGAGGGTGTGACTAACTGGTTGAAGTCTCAGACAGCAGAATTTTATGAAAGTGAAGGTTCAGGGTTTGTTCACTGCTATGGCAAGTGCCTAAATTTGTGTGGAGACTGACGGTTTTGGAAAGTAATATTTAAGTGCCACTTTCAAACGAATAAAACATCATTTATTCATATACTTTTAAAAAAATTCCAAAATTAATCTTCTTTCTGAATAGCCCTCGTGTATCCAAAATAATGAAAAAAGAATTGTATGCAATTTAAATGTTTTTTCTGTAAAAATAACTGATGATTTCTATCCGAGAATTCCTCTATGGTATAAGAGTTGTTGTTAAGGAGCAACATCTTTAATATAAGTTTGAAAACACTTGTGCTATCTATCACACATTTTATTTCTGCAGGTAGGTTGTCAAAGAGTTGTACAGCTAATATCTGAGTGTAGCTATATTTAATTTCAAATATAGTATTACTTTTAGCGGTTTAATTTGTCGTTAATTAACAAAATGGTTTGTGGTGTTCTCAGTAGTAAGGATGCAAGTTGTGTTTTATTGTTTTAAACAGTTTATTCAAGTGTTTTTTCAGCATAATTGATACTTTCCTCATAAGTTATGCTTTTTGAAAACAAAGATAGAAGCTTCTCATATGAATTGCCATTGCTGAACTGTGCTAGAATCGAGCTTGACCACGCTGTTGCTGAACATTGCTGTGGCATTGGGATTCCCTCCCCTCCCCTCTCCACCTGCACATCTGATCAGCATAGTTGGAAACTGTCCCTTCAGAATATTCTGTGTTTATACATTCCCCTTGATATGAAGCTCCCCTTTTTTCATTCCCTCGCCCTTACTCTTTCCCTAAGGCTGATCGACACACTACTGTTTGCCCACACACATGATATTTCTGTAAACAAATCGTAGTGTGTGGGCTGGAATTCTTTCCATGTGAGATCTTCAAAAAGTCAGATCATGCATTTGTAAGTTTGAGTAACCCCCCCCCCCCCCCCCCCCCCCATATTGCACTCTCTCTATCTCTATGTCTCTATCTCTCTCTCTAAACTGAAATCAGGGCTGAGTGATGTAAGAGGAAGAACTACTACTTTTATGAAGTATAGGTTATTTACCAGTAATTCACTTAAATGCTTATGTGAGTAGATTACTGCTAGTCATAACCAGTTGTTAGTAACTTTACATGGCCGCTTCTGCCTGTTTACATACAACATGGGTTATTCCACATCCTTGAAGATTCTCTGTCTTCATAGGATTTACAGAATACTACTGAGTGAAGAAGAAGAAGAAACAAATCGGAATTTTGAAAGTAATCCATCTTGTGGCAATCGGGAGGGATAGTGAAGAAGAAAATAAATTACTTGAGGGCAATATATTAATAAGAATTGTCAAAATAAATCAGTCACTTAGAAGGAAAGCAGCTTTTGTGGAAGAATAGTGTAGTAATCATTGTCCTAACATTTTATGACATGCGTTGCATCTAAGACAACTTTTTTCACAGAAAAAATGTAAAATATTGACTAAGCTCTATCCCTGTAATGAAACAATGGATGTGAATGGATACACCAGTGTTGTAATTATTGAATTTTCTCATTTGAGAGAGCTGAAGGGTGATCAGTTTTAATTGTTAAAAACCATTCAACAGCTAAAACAGCGTAAAATATTTTTTTGATTTAAGACAACAGGTTTCAACAGACTATACTGTCATCTTCAGGTCTTAAAATATTTTTGTTGTAAGACATGTTCATTTTATGCTAACATTACAGACAATACGTCAAGTGGATAAAAATAGCACATTATAAAAGGCTTATCGTCACTAAAACATAAAGCACCTTGTGTTACAGGCTATGTCCATATACAAATTGTTCAGCAATGTTCTTCTATTGTTGTTGATAAACCTTGTTTTTATCCGCTTGACATCTTGCTTGTGATATCAGTGTAAAATTAACATATTTTACAACAAAAAGATTTTATTGCCTCAAGATAACAGCATAGTTGAAACTTGTTGTCTTATATATACCAAGCGGGAAAGCGCCTGTAGATAGGCACAATAAAAAAACACACACAAAATTTTGAGCTTTCGCAACCGGTGGTTACTTCATCTGGAAAGAGGGAAGGAGAGGGAAAGATGAAAGGATGTGGGTTTTAAGGGAGAGGGTAAGGAGTCATTCCAATCCCGGGAGCAGAAAGTCTTCCCTTAGGGGGAAAAAAAGGATAGGTATACACTAGCTCGTGCGCGCGCTCACACACATATATCCATCCACACACATATACAGACACATCTTTGTTTTTAGATATATTTTTCCCACGTGGAATGTTTCCCTCTATTATATATATACTGTGGAATGGTTTGTAGTAATTATACAGGGTGAGCACAAAATCTTGCCATGATTATAAAAATTTATGACAGTATAACTGTTTGACTTAATAAGTTACATTTGATGCAGTTACATAGGTTAGGTTAATGTTACTAGTTGTTGTGACCAATAGATGGCACTAGTGCTCCACAACACCGACGCGGTCTGTTAGATCACATTAGTTGCTGGCGAAGTGGTGTCAAAGCAGGAGAAAGCACATTGTGTGCTTTGGTTTCACAAAATGAAATTGCCCGTCAGTGTTCAGCGTAAATTTTGGGCTTCTTACGGACGCAGCCCTCCTGAAGTTAAATCAGTAAAGCGATGGTATGCAATGTTTAATGAAACAGGCACCGTTGAAGATCGTCCTCAAAGTGGCAGGCTTCGTGTGAGTGATGCAACTGTGGATCGTGTTTGGCAATCGTTTCAACAGAGTACGTCTAAATCAACTCTTCAAGCATCACGTGAACTTCAGATACCGAAAGAAAGTGTGGTGAAGATTCTTCATGAAAGGCTGAGGTTGCATGCTTACAGAGTGCAAATCGTGCTGACACTTGCTGAATTTTGCAACTGAGATTCTCGACAGGATTGATGGCGCTAACGATTACTTAAATCGTGTATGCTTTACCGATGAATCCTCCTTTCATGTCAGTGGAAAGGTAAATAGGCATAATGTCCGTATATGGGATTCAGTGTGTCCACATGCTACTGTACAGTTACAGTGAGATACCAAAAAAGTGAATGTTTGGTGTGGCCTCACGCATAACAAGGTTTTTGTATCATTTTTCTTTGCAGAAAAATCCACTACTGCTATCATTTACGTAGACGTTTTCCAACAGTTCATTTCACCACAGTTAGAAGAATATCAACCATGGATAACTTTACAGTAAGGTGGAGCACACCCCCACTGGGTTGATGTATTAGATCATATAGCAGCCCTTCAGCCATTGATAGTAATTTAATGAGTTTTTATTTTTCAGGTCTACATCTCAGCTTTGACAACAGATGATCTTGAAGCTGTGTTGAGTGCAAAATACCCCAAGTTAGAGCAGAACCTTATCCGTCAGATGGTACAATTCAATGAGAAAATTCGCTATGAGACCACAGTATTAGGTCTGTGGGGTCAGCGAGGTGGTCCTTGGGAGCTGAACTTGAGAGATCTTTCACGATGGGCTAATGCTATAGTTGCTGGTCAAGCATTTGACAATCCAGGGCTCTATCTACCACTCATTTATGCATCCAGAATGCGCACACAGCATGACAGAGAACAGGTAACAATAAAACTTCTGATGGAATTGAATGTATCTAATGCTTGTATTGCAGTTTAATTTGTAGAGCTGTCTTTGGAATTAAACAAAGAATTTTATAAAGCCTTGGTATTCTAGTTAATCCAAATAAAAACAGCAAACAATACAGATAGCCTATATTAAAAAAATGTATAAATGAAACTATTTGACAGATAAAGTTGATAAATGGCTGGCATTATTCTGTTATGTGTACAGACATAAAAATACGAATATTACATTGACGCCATCCATTACACTAAACTGAGAAGTTTTCACTCTTCCCTTGTATCACTACTAAATCTGTATATACTAACACCTACACTTCCTAAACAATTCCGTTTTCAGTCTTTATTTAATTGTAAATACAGTATCACTCATTGCACTAATCAATTGCATTTATTTAACTTTGCTGCTCTTTTTGATTGGTAAGTTTACAGTAAAAGAGGAATAGAGTGGTGCTAATTGAGATGGTGCTCTTATTTTACAAAATTTAAACTATGAAAAATTGAAGATATTAAGCCAGGCTGGTATTTAAACCTGGCACCCCTGTTTATTGCAGGCAGTTACTATAGCTATTTAAACCATCTCGGCATGCCTCCAGAAATGACAGAAACCTTCATAGTCGCTATTATTTCCAGACTCTAAAATCTGAGGTTGTCCTTCAGGGTATGTGAGAAATGCACAGCTAAGAGAATCAGTTTTGTAGAGGCATCGAGTTTGCCTCAGGCCCAGGGATGTTCTTATATGTGGAACCACTGTAAGCAAAGACACAAATTAACTCAGTCTACCTATGTTGTTTCTGTTGTGATATTTGTAAGATTAGGATTCGTACCTGATTTTCCTGCTCTCTACAGGTAGCTTCCTACATCAGTTAGGCTACCTGAGCATGGATGCAGGAGTGTCTGAGATTTTCAGTGTCACTGCTGATGGGTTTCATCCAAGTACACACAAATGAAATTGACCTCTACACTTCCATTGGTATTAGCATCTCTGTATCATCTTTTAATTAATTCTGAGAAGGTTGAATGCCACACAGTGACCAGAGACAAGCTTAGCAATCCAGTTGTTGAGCATGTCCTCAGCCTTGTGGGTCAGTTCATACCAAATGGCCCAAGAAAAAAGTAATTGGTTGCTTGACCATCTCAGAAAAATTTTATATTTGCTGGGTGAATTCCCCAATGTTTAGTAGTCATAAAATATGTACTTTTTTTTTTTAAAGTATTGTTTGTTATTTTGAAATAGCGGCCATATTTGTTCCATGCCGCATGCATTTTTTCGTATTTGCAAGCATCTACATTTTTAACAATTATTCAGTGGTGGATTGTTCTAAGCCTTTCAGATAAAATGCATTTAGTTCAACACACTCTGGGCAACAAATTAACATCATTATCACTTATCTGAATGTATTCTTTAATATATTGTAATAGTTTAAAGTTATCAGTCAATTTTTGAAGACTAGTTTTCCAAAGAAAGAGTAATTTCTCAGCTTTAAATTACATTTTAAAAATACACTATTTAAAAAAAATGGATTTTTTTTAAATTTTCCATTTTGTGTCCTGCAATATCTTTGTTGGGGGACCAGATAAAAATCAGAAAACTTCACAGTTAATAACTTCAGTATAAATTTCAACTTTGAGATTCAATTGAAAGTTATGGAGAAAAATTACAAATGTGAGTCAAAAATGCATTTTTTAACATCTGTGATATCTAGGCTTATGGAATAAGATATATCAGTTACAGTATATAATTTAATCATATCTGTGATTACTTACTTTTTTTTATTGAAAATAACCCTGCAAATGACATTATATTGTTCTCTTGTTATTTGTTTTTAGTACATCGTCCATAGACCATTTGAGAAATTTGTTCACTCAGTTTGGGTATTAGATTATAAGTTTGCCCAGACACAGTTGTAAATTCCGTGGGAGACAACTTCCTTAGTACATTTTTAAGTGGCATCCAAACTTGATCCTACTCAATTTTTTTAAAAGATGCCCTTGGTCATGTAGGGTGATAAAATACAACATGTACGTCTTGGTTTTGACAGTCAATATTATCAACTTTCCCAACCCACCACTGTTCATTGTAAACACAAGCCACTATGTCTTTATTTTGAAGAACCAGTTGTACAAGTTTTTCCACACTGATGAAGTTCACTGTCAGGTGAAGTTGGTGTGCTCTTACACTTCAGTAAGTTGTGTGAATGGGTTACAAAACAATGAAAAGATTGAGTACCTTTAATCTTCTGACAGGTGTTGTACCTTTTCTTCAAGACACTGTCACAGACTTCTTGAATTTCCTCACATTGCACAAAAACGTAGGTCATTCCTTTGATATGTTTTTTGCAGAATTCAAACATTTCTTGGGGTGTTATGATATGATTGTCATCGGTCCACTGCACACTTGCTTTTGTGACAGCTCGCTTTGTGGTACTTGTGACACCATCACAAGCTTTCTTCCCATGGCAGGAAGTGACAAAGTGCCATTCTACATCAAACCCAAAATCTTTTTTATGAAAGGAGACGTTAATAAAATTTTATCAATTTTTTTATGGAAGGGTGGTGCTGTTTAATATAGTTTATTAATTTTAGTTGAAAAATGTGCACTGCTGTAGTGTTGTGTTCAAGGTAGTCACTTATGACACAGATGCTGTACTCATTAGTTTATCTTTGTCTTGAAATAGAATACAAATGGATGAACTGTGGCCTGTTTGTTTACCCATAGGTGCCTTTGTACCTCATCTTGAACAACAAAGAAATAATTTTCCGAAAAGTCAGCAATAACTAAGCATTCATCAGCTGCCAAGGTTTGTGTTTGTCTTTCAAAAATTTACTTTGAGCTTTTGCAATAAAATGATGCATCTTCAGATTTTCAAGGTTAGCCACCAACACTCCAAAAAACTCTTCTCGTGATTTTATGACTGTCACCATTTCAGTTCTGTCACGTGTCACCCATTGTTTGTATTTTATATTGTCAGGCATCAAATCGTCTTCTTCGGATTCTTCAAACATGTCAAGTAAGGCTTCTTTGCCTGGACTATCTTCACATAGTCCTTTGATCATACAATTGTAACTGTCAATATTGCACACCATAACTTCCAAAAGGTCTTTATAGTCAACTCTAAGATTGGCCCCATCTATGATCAACTTTACATTCTGATGATACAAACAAACACAAACATTATGGGTGCCAGATGCCTCTGCAACAATACACCATCTTGGTCTCAACTCGCAAAACTTTTATCTTCTAATTTTAATGTAAGGATTTTCTTTCTTAAATTCAGTGAATAGTTCGTTGAAATTACACAATATTAACCTTTTTTGTCTTTGAATTTTAGAACCATTTTCTTTCACAGAAAGACATCAAATGGCTGTTATTGTCATTGTCATAATACTTAATAGCTTTATTGATTGTGTTTTCATCTACTAAAATTCCCTGTTCTTTTACTAATTGCCTTGTAAGTTAACAAGGCAATTAGTAAAAGAACAGGGAATATTTTGACACATTAAATTCATCACTTTTTCTTGACTCCGTTCGGCAGTAAACTGATAATCTTAATTTTATTCTCTTTGTTTGAAGTGCTGCAGTTATTTTTTAGTTTTTCTATTAAATCATCATATTCAGTTGGTGAAGTTTTAGAACTTCCAACTGTTTTAGTACAAATTGTATTTTGAAATGAAACTTCCAAATTCTTTTTGACTGTAGCTGCCACTTTCTCAGTTTTTGTATTCAAGGCACTTGGTCTTTTATCTTGACTAAGTTTTCTAATTTTACTAGCAGGCGATATACCCAGGATTCCACAAGCTGTATCTACCGTTTTAATGGGTGCTGATAAGTCACAAAATTCTGTATCTGAGGTTTCAATATCCTTTCTCTTTTGAATTACAAATATATTAGAATAACATGTTGGACACAATGATTTTCGTGGTATGAGATTGACAAAAGGGCTTTTATTTTTAGAATAATGATCAAATGTTATTTCTCGCAGACCTTTTGTTATAGGTTTCTTATACTTCTCAAAAGGGTCCATGCAAGACAGACCAAAAAGGATATGAAATTTTTTTAAGTATTTCATTTCATGGTATTTGCATGTTGATTTGAGCTCTGGGCCGACTCGTAAGTAAAACAACACTTTTTCTTCTTCACTGTAATCTTCGATTAAAGTAATGTCTTTAGGATACACTACATACACACTTTTATGACATGCTTCATTAATAATAACACCAACAGAACACTGACACACCATTTTTTAACTGCACACTTCAAGAACTTCTAAGTGTGAGGAGACAAATGTTGGTGTAAGGGGGAAGACAACAATCAGACTTGTATAGGCTTGGAGGTGCAATTGTTTGCCTGCTGAAACAATTACCACAGCATTATTTCGATGAATAACTATTAGCTAGTGTAATGTGGTGTGTTACATTATACAATTGGTGTACTTTATTTGATTAGCTTACCAGATATTGCAGATATTAAAAAACGTATTTTTGACTCGTGTTTGTAATCTTTTTTTCCATAACTTCCAATTAGTCTCAAAGTTGAAATTTCTACTGAAGTTTGATATCATAAAGGTCTATTAACTGTGAAATTTTCAGATCTTTATATGGTTCCCCAACAAAGATATTGCAGGCCGCAAAATGGAAAAATTAAACAATCCAATTTTTTAAATAGTGTATTTTGTAAGTGTGAGCTGCTCACCATTGATACTCCTTAAGAAGTAACTATACTATACAATGTGATAGCAGAAAAAATATTAAATCTGAGAAATTAATCTTTCTGTGGAAAACTACTGTTCAAAAATTGAGCTTTTTTTAAATTTGTGGCCGATAACTTTGAACTATTAAAGTATGTTAAAGAATACATTCAGCCAAGTGATAATGATGTTAATTTGTATCCCAGAGTGTAATGAACTAAATGCATTTTATCTGAAAGGCTTAGGACAATCCACTACTGAATAATTGTAAAAAATGTAGATGCTTGCAAGTATGAAAAAACTCGTGGTCAGGAACAAATGTGGCCACCATTACAAAATAATAAAAAATAACTTTTTTGAAAAATTTTTTTGTGACTAGTAAACATTTGGGAATTCATCCTGCAAATATAAAATTTTTCTGAGACGGTCAAGCAACCAGGGCTGGACCTCTTGGTATGGATTGACCCTTGGGTGGTCAGCTTGAGTGTTTTGCAATTCAGACTGTTTGAAAACCACAATACTGTAAATTATGTCCACTTCTTATGTCTCATATTCATGTGTCTTGCACAAACTGTGCAGCGTGTTGATTATACTTAATTCCTTTCAACTTTCAGTGAGGAATATCCTCCTCTGTTAACATTGTGCTGTATATATCTGTGTAAAATTGGTGCTTTTTAAAATCAATGAGTATTAAAAAGGAAACTGGAACTAGTTGTCTTCATTAGTTATAATTGATTGTTACATGAATTATAGAAGATCCTTGTCTCTTAAATTAAACTTTTTTGGGGAGATAATATTTCTGATGTGTAAGTGTGTGATTACAGACAAATTTAGTTTCGGAAATGCAAATCAGGGAACAGAATTTTTTTGCCACGGCTATATTTGAATTCAGTTAATTAGATTAAACTTTTTATAAATGAGTCCAAAAGGAATGTTGAAGTGTTTTTTGCTTCATATCCCAAATAAAATGGTATCCCTCTCAGTTCTTTACATCAGTTTGATTGCAGAGAGCTATGACATATTATAGAGTATGCAAAATTCAGTGCAACACATAAAAAAGAAAATGAAAATACTTGTCAGATTCGTAGTAATTGTAGTATTATTGGGAAAAGTAATAAGGCTGTCCAAAGTGCGCACATTTTCAGTGTGAGTTAAATGGTAATAGCTAATGCGCTCAAATGATCTAATCGGAGATGGAAAGTGGATGAAAAAAGGTACTGTGTGTGTGTGTGTGTGTGTGTGTGTGTGTGTGTGTGTGTGTGTGTGTGTGTGTGTGTGTGTGTTCGCTCATGAAAATACATTACTTCCAGTACTCCACATGAAAACTTAGCCAAATGAAACAAAATGCTAAGTTCATGAATCCAACTACCAGAAAATACTTCTACTATAGAAAGTGAGGATGAAGGGAAGTGGATATCTTCTATGTTGGCAGATAATTGTTGTAGTGATTCAAGAGGAAGGCTTTTAGTCCAAGAGATGATGTTGACAGTTTACTTGGAAGTGACTCATTTTTGTTAAATTTTTCATAAATATTTGTTTAGAATAAGTGCTACTAACCAAATACTATAGGAACAGAGTCATATGTTAGTTTCTTTGATTACTTGTAAAGCATCCCTGATTTGGTGGGTGAGGGCTGCAGATTTGAATTCAGTGCTGAAAGTTCAACCAGGATCACAATGTATTTCTCCAGAAAAAAGGTATTTTATTTTAGATCAGTGTTACTGATGATTATGTTCTTCATTTGGTACTCATCTTTGGTATTGTTATCCTGTCATTGAAAGTTGTAAAATATCTTGATTCAACATCAAGCAGAGGATACACAGAAGTGCACACATTTCTGTAAAACTCTGTAATTACCACATTGTGAGTCTTAAATACCATTGAATATTCTGTATGGCATCTTAATATTCTTGTTTGTCTGTTGAGTCAGGTCTTTAGGGTGGCTGCAGAGGAAGGTTTCACAGTGCCAACATGCGAGTCTTCAGTGACAGTCACGACAGACATGCTTCATGTCGGTGAAACGACAACAGAAAGGCTGGGGCGACAGATGAAATTGGGGAGAATGCGTGGCTTGCTTGAACCACATCCCAAACGCCGCATGCATTTACAGCTGGCAGCATCGACGTCTGGTCCTTTCTCGAGGGACCCAGTGGTTCTGAGGAGCTTGCAGCCAGCTCTGCATTCACTTCTCCGGTGCCTTAGTCTGAAATGGATGCCTATATTAGTAAGTTGATGAGAAACTTGGAACTGGTTTGGTAAGAATTTCATGTATTGTACTCCAAAATTGCTAGTTTCTTATGTATTCTGTATGGAGATCAAAACTGAAGAATGGCAATATGAATAATGTAAGAAGCAAAGATAACAATTCGCCTAATGGCCGAGTGCCGAGTTGTCAGTAGGCGTGTAAACTAGAATGAGAACATTGGTAGATCTTGGATGGAACCTTATTCAGAGCTATTGAGCACACTTCGTACACAGAGTGCAGCTGTATTGCTCAATTGTCCCAGCTGACTGCATTGTGCCGTGGCTCCGGTGGGGTGTGAGGGTTTGTGTCAGGTGGAATGTGCGAGAGGAGAAAGGAGGCGGAGAGGAGGAGAGATGGATGGGAAAGGGTGGCTGACATTTTAGGAAGGACGGACAGGCAGAGCAGGTGCACAGGACAAGTCGGTGCGGCACTGGCGAAGTTATTCTGGCCACAAGCAGGGATGGCTGTACACGGTACACAGTAGCACTAAGGATAGGGGCGGAGATCAGGATCACGGGTCAGGGGTAGAGGTGGGGGAAGAGATTGCTTGGATTAAGGCTGGGAGGGTATGTTTCAGGGATAACACAAACCTAAATAATTCAGAGAATCTATTGTCAGGGGGTAGGATTCAGAGGGCACAACCTGTGAAGCAGCCATTAAAACTGAGCATTTTGCACTCGGCAGCATGTTCTGTCAGTGGGTTGTCAACTCTGTCCTTGGTCACAGTTTGGCTCTGGCCATTCATTCCATGGGCGGTTAGTTGATGGGAATGCCGACATAAAATGCTGTGTAGAAATTACAGTGGGCTGGTGTATGACATGATGTCTTTCACAGGTGAGCTCATCTCTGACTTAAGCCTCTGGCAAAATGCTTCCAATCTGATAGCAGGCACATCATGACTACTTAAACAGGTGGATTAATAGAAGTCTCATTGTTAAAGTTGTTAGTGTTACAGTTATGGGTGGGGATGGGGGTTGGGGGGGTTGAATAGCCGAACATTTATTGACAACCAGTGTCATATGTCAAAGCTTACATTTTCTTGTAGCTATACTGTATGTATATTAATTTAAACCCTAAAGTTTTCTTATTTGTGTTCTCACACTGTTTAACAATGATGTTATTGGCTGACTATACATCATATGTAATATGCCCTGAATATCTGCTGTCATTGGCTGGCGAGATCACATTATGTGAGCAATGAGTGGTTGACAAAATCGTGTCACAGTCTCGAGTTGAGTGTTTCAGAAGATACCATACTGTATGTGGTAGAATTTGTGTTTATACTTTCATAAATAGTAAATTCTTGTTGTAGTCTTTCGTTGTTGCTCCTGGCTTCACAATACCTGTGTTGCATCATATTTTTTGTTTTCTTTGAAAAGTCTCATCATGTTTTTGCTGTGACTGTCAAAAATAATGCACTACTTTCGTGTTTGCGCTGTTGTACATTTTTGTTGTTGTTGTCTTCCTCATTCATCCCATTAGTATGTGCAAAAGATGGCATGCTAAAGTTCATGTTCCAATACCGATGTTAGGTGTAAATCCACCTCTTCACTCACGGAAAGAACATGAAATTTGTTTTTAACCACCAACTGTTTGGTGTTTTCACTCCCGGGTGATGTTTTCGTATTTAAATCTCTGTTTTTGTATGGTATTTTCGTCCACTCATTGGAGTCTTTTTGCGGAAGAGAAATGGACTTTTGTTTGACTAATGATCCATTCTTCTGGCCAAGTTGTACCACAGATTTCTCTTCTCTCCAATTTTATTCAGTACCTTCTCATTAGTTATGTGGTCTACCCATCATATCTTCAGCATTCTTCTGTAGCACCAAACTTCAAAAGCTTCTAGTCTCTTCTTGTCAAAACTATTTGTTGTCCATGTTTCACTTCCATACATGGCTACACTCCGTACAAATACTTTAGAAAAGACTTCCTGACACTTAAATCTACACCCCATGTTAACAAATTTCTCTTCTTCAGAAACACTTTCCTTGCCTTCGCCACTCTGCATTTTATATCCTCTCTGTTTCAACCATTATCAATTACTTTGCTACCCAAATATCAAGACTCACCTACTACTTTAAGTGTCTCATTTCCTAATCTAATTCCCTCACCATCACCTAACTTAATTCAACTACATTCCATTATCCTCATTTTGCTTCTGTTGATGTTCATCTTATATCTTCCTTTCAAGACACTGTCCATTCCGTTCAACTGCTCTTCCAAGTCCTTTGCTGTCTCTGACAGAAGTATAATGTCATCAGCAAACTTCAAGATTTCTATTTCTTCTTCCTGGATTTTAATTCCTACTCCATTTTTTCTTTTGTTTCCTTTACTGCTTGTTCAATGTACATACTGAATAACATGATGGATAGGCTACAACCCTGTATCGCTTACTTGTCAAACACTGCTTCCCTTTCATGTCTCTCAACTCTTATAACTTTCCTTTGGTTCCTATACAAGTTGTAAATAGCCTTTTGCTACCTGTATTTTACCCCTGTCACCTTCAGGATTTCAAAAGACTATTCCAGTCAGCACTGTCAAAACCTTTGTTTAAGCCTACAAATCTATAAATGTAGGTTTACCTTTTCATAACCTATTTTCTAAGATAAGTCGTAGGATCAGTATCGCCTCGCATGTTCCTGCATTTCTCTTGAGTCCTCCTGATCTTCCCTGAGGTCTGTTTTTACCAGTTTTTCCATTCTTTTGTAAAGAATTAGTGTTAGTATTTTGCAACCATGACTGATTAAACTGGTAGTTTAGTAATTTTCATAGCTGTCAGCAACTGCTTTCTTTGGAATTGGAATGACCACATTCTTCTTGAAGCCTGAGGGCATTTCACCCATCTCGTACATCTTGCACACCAGATGGAAGAGTTTTGTCGTGGATGACTCTACCAAAGCTATCAATAGTTCTGACACAATGTTGTTTACTCCCGGGGATTTGTTTTTCCATGTTTCAGAACATTGTCAAATTCTTCTCACAGTATCACATGTCCCATCTTCATCTGCACCCACTTCCCTTTCTATATTATTGTTTTCAAGTTCATCTCCCTTGCATAGATGCTCCATATACCCCTTCCACTTTTCAACTTTACCATCTTTGCTTAGGACTGGTATACCATCTGAACTCGTGATATTCATACAGCTGCTTCTCTTTCACCCAAAGGCCTCTTAAATTTTCCTGTAGGCAGTATCTATATTTCCCCTAGTGAAATATCCATCTAAATACTTACATTTAAAGCAAAGATTCCAAGACTTACCAAGCGGGAAAGTGCCGGTAGACAGGCACAATAAAATAACACACAAACACACACACACACACAAAATTTCGAGCTTTCGCAACCGGCGTCTGCTTCGTCAGGAAAGGGGGAAGGAAAAGGAAAGATGAAAGGATGTGGGTTTTAAGGGAGAGGGTAAGGAGTCATTCCAATCCGGGGAGCGGAAAGACTTACCTTAGGGGGAAAAAAGATAGGTATATACTCGCGCGCGTGCTCTCACACACATACATATCCATCCATACATACACAGACACAAGCCAGACACAAGCTTGTGTCTGCTGTTCACACGGTTCCCTTTGCCGATCTGCAGTGTTTTATGTGACGGTGTTGGTATTTTATGCTACACACGTTGGTCTGCACTTCCCGATAATATATTACGGGACGTAAGACGTCTTCCCTCTGCTTGGACATCTTCCTCCCAGCCTTCTCGTTGGGAGGAGATAATTTTAACTAGACTCCTGACAGGGCACTGTCTTTTCAGACATATACATCTGTTACGTGGCCATCCTCCCCCACTTTGTCACCACTGCTCTCAACTGTGGACGGTGCCCCTATTTTAATTTGCTACTTGCCCGTTTACAGCTGTCGCCTGATATATCTTCCCTTTTAGCAGATGACATGGGCTCTGCTGATCACGTCCTTGGGTTTATCAGTATCAGTGAGAAAACATCGGTCATCTGAAGCTCTTTTTTGAGGATAACAACCCCCCTTCAATAGCAGTCTTCTAAGATTTCCTTCCGTTTTTAGTTTCCCTCCTCCTTGAGTTTCACTCTATACAGTGTGGTTTCTTATCCTTCACTAAGCCACAGAATGGGCGCTTATGACTAGCAGTTTTGCGTCCTAAAATCATAATAATAATTTTAAAAAATGCATATTTGGCTGCTATTGTAGAATAATCCTTTCACTGTTATCTATTTACCACCCAAGTTCTTCAACAAGGCTAGAGATGACATATTACTCCAGATGGTATCAGCTATCCAGTCTTCAGGCTGGCATGGAGCCTTTGCTATTATTAAGATCTTCTGCTCTTCCTCATTGTTTCAGGTTGGACCTTCCGGCTGTGGGAAGACTATGCTTGTCAAACTGGCAGCGCAACTAGCAGGACGTGAGCTGCGCGTACTATCATTTAATTCTGCTATGGACACAATGGAAATCCTGGGAGGATTCGAGCAGGTGAG
This sequence comes from Schistocerca gregaria, assembly GCF_023897955.1. Taxonomy (NCBI): domain Eukaryota; kingdom Metazoa; phylum Arthropoda; class Insecta; order Orthoptera; family Acrididae; genus Schistocerca; species Schistocerca gregaria. Next base: position 493,003,045 of record NC_064927.1, on the reverse strand, counting down.
ATGGATATTCACTAAAAATTCACTCGTAATCCAAAAGTACAGCAGTTTGTCATTAGATTGGAAAAATATATCGTTATATTCCTGTAACAGATTTGCTGTCTATCATGTAGTGCAACACTTTAATTTAGCATTCTGGTGGGTGTATCATCTATGAAAAAATAGACATACACACATCATCCCCATTTTCAAGAAGGGACATCGAACAGATGTGCAGAGCTATAGACCTATATCTCTAACATCGATCAGTTATAGAATTTTCGAACACGTATTATGTTAGAGTATAATGACTTTTCTGGAGACTAGAAATCTACTCTGTAGGAATCAGCATGGGTTTCGAAAAAGACGATCGTGTAAAACCCAGCTCGCACTATTCGTCCACGAGACTCAGAGGGCCATAGACACGAATTTCCCTGGTAGATGTCGTGTTTCTTGACTTCTGCAAGGTGTTCAATACAGTTCTCCACAGTAGTTTAATGAACAAAGAGCATATGGACTATCAGGCCAATTGTGTGATTGGAGTGAAGAGTTCCTAGATAACAGAACACAGCATGTCATTCTCAATGGAGAAAAGTATTCCGAGGTAAGAGTAATTTCAGGTGTGCCGCAGGGGAGTGTCGTAGGACCATTGCTATTCACAATATACATAAATGACCTAGTGGATAGCGTTGGAAGTTCACTGAGGCTTTTTGCGGATGATGCTGTGGTAGATTGAGAGGTAACAATGGAAAATTGTACTGAAATGGAGGAAGATCTGCAACGAATTGACGCATGGTACAGGGAATGGCAATTGAATCTCAATGTAGACAAGTGTAATGTGCTGCGAATACATAGAAAGAAAGATCCCTTGTCATTTAGCTGCAATGTAGCAGGTCAGCAACTGGAAGCAATTTAATTCCATAAACTATCTGGGTGTAGGCATTAGGAGTGATTGAAAATGGAATGATCATATAAAATTGATCGTCGGTAAAGCAGATGCCATACTGAGATTCATTGGAAGACTCCTAAGGAAATGTAATCCGAAAACAAAGGAAGTAGTTTACAGTACACTTGTTTGCCCACTGCTTGAATGATGCTCACCAGTGTGGGGTTCCTACCAGATAGGGTTGATAGAAGAGATAGAGAAGATCCAACGGACAGCAGTACGGTTCGTTACAGGATCATTTAGTAATTGCGAAAGCGTTACTCCAGTGGAAGCCACTGCAGGAGAGACGCTCAGTAGCTCGGTACGGGCTTTTGTTGAAGTTTCGAGAACATACCTTCACCAAGGAGTCAAGCAGTATATTGCTCTCTCCTGTGTATATCTTGCAAAGAGACCATGAGAATAAAATCAGAGAGATTAGAGCCCACACAGAAGCATACCGACAATCTTTCTTTCCACGAACAATACGAGACTGGAATAGAAGGGAGAACCGATAAAGGCACTCAAAGTACCCTCCGCCACACACCGTCAGGTGGCTTGCAGAATATGGATGTAGATTTTGATGTAGATGTATACAAGTGTAGATGTAGACAAGTGAATTATCCATAAAACATACAAATGAGCATTACAACATTGAACTCTATTGGCATTATTGCAAAGGGAGCAATTGGACCTGTATGGTTCGAGAGGTTATACAATGAGCCCAATTCCAAGGAGTATTGCAGTGAAACCCACATTTGTAACAGGATGAAATATTATCTTACTGTCTAAACTCTGTCCATGATCAGTAAGAATATTCTGGCAGTATTAAATTATCTCTGATATGTAGTAATTTTATTTTATTTATCTGCTCTTGAGGTATCTGTGCTAACGTAGCACCACGTGTCTTAATTTCCTATGTAGGAAAATACAATTTTTATCAGATTTCTGTAAAATTAAAATTGATGTTCATTTTATTAACCTCTTAATGCCGATTGTTGCAAATTCACGTCATACCAGTGCTGTAGAAATAACTGAAAGGTTAACTGTTTTTTAATGCCAATACTGGTAAATGCTGATTCTTCGTAAAGCTATCAGCACTTGTGACAAGTGCTGAATTCTTCTGAGTGTTTTGGGAACCTCTAAAGAACCACAATTTTTTTTTCATCTGGAAATTTTATTCAGGCATTAAGGGGGTTAAGAAATATTCTGCAATTACATTTCTACATCATATATTATTCTGTTCACCGTGTGGCAGATGCAGTTCAGAGATCATCAAGTAAATCATAGAAGTTAAAATGAACAGTTCATAGGAAAAATTCAGAAGAGAAAAATTTGCTGGTGGAATAAGAATCCCTGGCATGTAATAAATATTGGACATGGCAAAGAAAACTAAATTACTAGAGTGGACTTAAAATAGTGTGTGCTTGCAGTTAACATGTAAAATTAATGAAATACACTAGACTCCTGCTAATCTGGCCATTCCTGGCACATATGGGTGCCGGATTAGCAAAAGTGCCAGATTATTAAGTGTCTGAAATTTATTTTATTCATTTATTTTGAAAACATAGGGGATATAGTGTACTGTACTTTATTAAACCGAAGGATACAACTTTAAAACATAGAGGATATACATTAATTTTCAAAGAAAACTTGGTCCTTGAGTGTATACTGTATATAATTATACAGTCATATCACTCACTAAGAAACATGCCGCTAATTTTTAATTGTCGCAATGATGATACACTAGGTGGCATGCTTTATCACCCTACCCCTTTATAAGCATTACATTGGTACTGCATGTCTCTGCTTGTTGCATAATGTACTCCGGGAGACCTCTGCAGCTTCAGCACCAGCACTGTGGAAATCTTCATGCTCTCTCCTCCTGCATCATCTTCTTCATCACTTTCATCATTACTTTCTTGCACACTTTTGATTATTTCATCATCTGTTAAAGTTTGGTCTGCATCACAGTTTTCCTCATTCAGCCACTTAATAACATCTTCATTGTCAATTTCTTCTCCTGTGGAAGGTTGTGGAACATGTCAGTGTACAAAGCAATTGATAATTCCAAATTGACTGGCTCACCGCTGTCACTCACTGCTGGATCCAACTCGGCATCAGTGGATGGCCACAATTTTTTCCAGCTCTTCATTATGGTAGCGCTCTCTACTTTATCCTGTGCTTTGGCTGCTTAGAAAACGTCGTCTCACATTTTAATTGCTTTCCACACCTTCAGCACAGTCTTGTTTGAGTCATTTCCACTTTTGTTCAGCAAGGAGGTGAGAAATGAATGTCGATAATGGCTTTTAATTGATTCCAAAATTCTCTGGCCCATGGGCTTAATTAGGGGTGTCACATTGGGTGGGAGTGCTTGTATACTGTCGAACTTGAGAGAAACATCTGAAGGATGACTGGGAGCATTGTCAGGTATAAGGATAGCTTTCAGTGGAAGCTTTTTCTTCTTTAGCTCTTTTCTCACTGCTGGTACAAACATTTTGTGGAACTACCGTGGGAATATTTGTTTGTCCATCCATGCTTTCTTCCGAGCCCAGTACTTCACTGGTAGAGTATTTATGTCAGTGTGTTGAAAACAATGTGGATTTGGGATATTCCAATCACCACAAGTGGTAGTTTATGACTCCATTTGTATGACAACACGCCACTAATGTTATGCGCTGTTTCTGTTTCTGTTGCTTGTAACCATGATCTTCCTTCATGTTCTTGGCAGCTAATGTTTTTGAAGGAAGCACCTTGTAAAAGAGTCCTGTTTCATCAGCATTATACAAGGCGCCAGCAGTAAAATCTTCTTCCTTGTTGTCTTCCGTAACTTGCTTACAAACTCATCAGCATTCTTATCGTTCGCTAACCGACTTTCCCCGGTGACTGTCAGCTGCCGAATGCCATGTCGTTTTTTCTAGTTTGATTGCCAACCTTTGATTGCTGCAAACAAATTACTACTGCCATGTTGTTTGTTAAATGCAGGTGCTTTTTCCTTTATAATCGGGCCACTAATTGGAATTCCTTCAGTGTATTGTTGTATGAACCATCTATAAACAGCTGCCTCCAGTTCTTCATTCTTACTCTTTCACGTAAGCTTCCGTTTTCCCAACTCACTATCCATTTGTGTTGAGTACTGTCAAATAACATCATCTTTCTTTTTGATATCATAAATAGTTGCACGCCAAACTTGAACTCAGCAGCAATGGCTCTCTGTGAAGAACTTCAATTTAACTTGCGTAAAATTTCGAGTTTCTGCTTGAGGTCCAGAGTCATGTGTTTCCTTTTAGAAGACATTACTCTGAACTGTAAAGAAAGCTACAATTTCAAATACAGTATATAAAGCATTGTTTAACTAAGATTGTTGCACATGATAATTCATTGTGCAGGTGGTTTTGGATGTGCGCCAGATTACTGAGAGGCTGGGCTACTGAGGGCCGGATTAGCGAGAGTCCAGTGTAATAAACACACATTTACACCCAAATATTTGAGTAGATGACAATACACCAAAATATTTGAGTAGATGACCATTAGTCACATACTTACAGCATCATATTTATTACTGATGATACAAGTATAGTAATAACATCCAAACACCAAGAACTAAGTGATGTAATTGTAAATGATGTTTTTCACAAAATTATTAAGTGGTTCTCAGCAAACGGACTCTCTTTAAATTTTGATAAAACACAGTATATACAGTTCCGTACAGTAAATGGCACAACTCCAGTAATAAATATAGACTTTGAACAGAAGTCTGTAGCTAAGGTAGAATTTTCAAAATTTTTAGGTGTGTCCATTGATCAGAGGTTAAACTGGAAGCAACACATTGATGGTCTGCTGAAACGTCTGAGTTCGGCTACGTATGCTATTAGGGTTATTGCAAATTTTGGTGATAAGAATCTCAGTAAATTAGCTTACTATGCCTCCTTTCATTCACTGCTTTCGTATGGTATCATATTCTGGGGTAATTCATCGTTGAGTAGAAAAGTATTCATTGCTCAAAAACGTGTAATCAGAATAATTGCTGGAGCCCACCCACGATCATCTTACAGACATCTATTTAAGGATCTAGGGATCCTGACAGTAACCTCACAGTATATATATTCACTTATGAAATTTGTTGTTAATAATCCAGCCCAGTTCAAAACTAATAGCAGTGTGCATACCTATAACACCAGGAGAAAGGATGATCTTCACTATGCAGGGTTAAATCTGACTTTGGCACAGAAGGGGGTAAATTATGCTGCCACAAAAGTCTTTGGTCACCTACCAAACAGCATCAAAAGCCTGACAGATAGTCAACCAACATTTAAAAATAAATTAAAAGAATTTCTAGATGACAACTCCTTCTACTCATTGGCTGAATTTTTAGATATAAATTAAGGGAGGAAAAAAAAACTAACTTAAGCATTAGTGTCATGCAATATTTTGTGTAATGTAATATCTTGTACAGACATCTTTCATTAACCTGACACGTTCCACATCATTACGAAGTGTCGTATTCATGATCTATGGAACAAGTATTAATCTAATCTAATCTAATCTAATCTACATTCTGCCATGTCTAGAGTGCCATGAAAAATTTTGCTTATTTCATCTGTGCTTACATTTCTCAAAAACAGCATCTATCGTGCTTTCGCTCTTGGAGAATGAATTCATGTAATTAAAAAAAAAAGTTCATTTTTCTTATCTGTCACATATTACCCTTCTCTCTATCCATAGCTTCTCCTTCTGTGCACATAATAGTTATACAGTATTATGTTATTTACTTACCACAAATTGTTATATCAAGCCTGTGCTACTTTTTCTGCTACTGAAGTTATGAAATTTGATGTTAAGAAATATATTCATTTAAATATCTTACATAATGAATTCATGCAACTTTTTTTTCCCTCTAAAAATGAGTGCAGGTTGACCACTGGCGAAGACTGTCAGATATTTCAAGAGAAGTTGAGTGGGTAGTCTATGCTTTTGTACGTTCATTGCTTCTGCAAAATGAGTGGCATGGATTGTCAATTCTGCAGGAATGGCATGCTTTCTGCCAAAACACTACTGGTAAGTTCATTTTGTAAATGTGGTTTGTTTTACTGGTATATCTCCCCTACTCCTCGAAACATATCCTTTTGTATACCACAAATGCCAGAAATTCTCGAATATCATTATTTCCACATGATTTAAGGAAACTGTAAAGCTTAAATTAACTTGTCTGTTAATTTTCTTTTTTTATTACTAATCATAAAGGACTGGAAAATTTCCCATTTGGCAATAAATGAGAAATTAATGCTGTCTCAAAATGCAAAAACACAAAATTACCTGATAGACTCTATTTTATAGTGAATTGCATTCATATATACTATTTTATTAGAGATAGTTTGAAATACCTTTATTTTCTGTGTATAAATATTGAAAATTCAACAAATTTTCAGTTAGTGATATTGTATCTCATCTGGCGAAGCCAAATTTGGAAAGATAGCAAGTGTAAGAAACTGTTTGCAAAATAAAAAGTGCATAAAACAGTGATGTGTCAATGCACTTGATGCCCTGGTGCCATAGCAGTTGTGGTTGGTTGAATGTTTTGTTTAAGATGGGTGACCCGTAATGCAATGTAGTACTCAACTGTGTGACACCATTTTATAGCAAAGAAACGGGTATGATTGTCTATTAGATTAAGTTCAAAAGTTGCTATAATGCAGACACTTTAACATGGCAAGTCAGGTAGTGGATGTTTCAATCATTTGTGTCGAGTACAGCTGGAGGTCAGACCTGAACTATGTCGTTAACAATACTCTTCAAATCTCGACAAGCAGTTGTCCATTAGCTCTTCCCGAATGTTTTGTGGTGTGCATTGCTCGTTTTCTTTTCTTATTTTGGAATGTGTGATGCGACTAGTCTTGGTCCATCACGGATTTCCAGTAAGACCCGTCCAACACCAGAGAAGATTAGTGATCCCTGCACTGTGAGAGGGCAGTCAAAATTCTTGTTTGTTTTTGCATTTGTGGTCATCTGCCACTGTATGAATATAGTGTCTGCACCTTAGTGAGTGGTAAACAAAATCTGCCATGTTTTTCAACTGTGCTGAAATTCCTTCTCTAACTTTAAAATAGAGTTACTTTCAGTTCTATGTCTATGCTAAGTGCCTTGTCTGTTCTGTCTGTGGCATTATCAAGCATGGATCGCACAGCTATAAATGCCCACGAAGAGTCGAACTTATCTTTCTGCAGATTTTGTAGTCCCTCCAGAATAAAAAAGGAACAGTAAAATCCTAAAGCATTTCACAATACTGTACACTAATACGAGGTGCGTTCAAAAAGTAAGGTGACATTATGTTTTTATGAAAATCACCAATATTCATGTCATCCCCTTAAAAGCAATCCCCCTCAGATACAATACACTTGTGCCAACGCTTCTTCCAATCCTTGAAGCACTTCTCATAAGCACTTTTTGCTACAGCCTTGAGTACTTTCAGGGATGCAGTTTTTATTTCCTCCCTTGATAGGTCTCTTCAGTTTTGGGAACAGGAAAAAGTCGCAAGGGGCCAAATCCGGTGAATATGGTGGCTGAGGTATGATGGTCATGTTTTTGGCCAAAACATCTTTCACAAGCAACGATGAATGAGCAGGTGCATTGTCGTGATGCAAAAGCTGTGAATTGTTTTTCCACAATTCTGGACAGTTCTGCATATTGCTTCTCCTAAACAGCGCATAATGTCAAACTACGCCACGGTAACTGGTGGTGGTGGTGGTGGGGGGGGGGGGGGGGGGGGGGGGCAGTGAGCAAGACGTTGATATTTGATCGAACTTGGCATGCTTTTTTCGGTCTTGGCTCTCCGGGATGACTGGGCTTATGGTTTCTATGTCATAACCATAAACCCATGTTTTGTCACCAGTTATGACCCTTCTGAACAAATCAGGATCATCAGTGATGTCATTCAAGAGCTCCTGAGCGATGCTCACACTACGGCTCTTCTGATCAAAATTGAGAACTTTTGGAACAAACTTAGCCGACACATGTCTCATGCACAAAACATCCGAAAAAATTGCACGACATGAGCCAACCAATATGCTGTCATCCTCAGCAACTTCTCATATGACTATTCGACAATTATCCAAAACAGTTTTCTTCACAGCTTTGACATTTGTCATCTGTTGTTGATGGGTTGGTGCGTCCAGAGCGAGGTTCATCGTTGGCAGCTTCTTGGTTGTCTTGGGAGAGATATTACCACTTGTAAACTTTTTTTTTCTCATACCGAGCGAGGTGGCGCAGTCGTTAGCACACTGGACTCGCATTCGGGAGGACGACGGTTCAATCCTGTCTCCGACCATTCTGATTTAGGTTTTCCGTGATTTCCCTAAATCATTTCAGGCAAATGCCGGGATGGTTCCTTTGAAAGGGCACGGCCGATTTTCTTCCCAATCCTTCCTTAAACCCGAGCTTGCGCTCAGTCTCTAAACACTTTGTTGTCGACAGGACGTTAAACACCAACCACCACCACCATCATTTTTCACACACAATTTGATGCAAATTCTTTGTTCCATTTTTCATAATAATAGAAAATTGCTGAGCACACTAAAACACATCTGTCAAAAACAAATAAAGTATGCTGTCCACTTTAAATTGTGAACAAATGTTTGGGGCATGTGTACCAACATAACAAAAAAAAGATCGATAATCGAATGTACGTTACCTGCGCAATTTTGAAAAGTCACGTTACTTTTTGAACAGCCCTCGTACAGTACTGTACCTCTACATGCACAAAATAATAGCTCTAAACCATATTGAGGTAGTATGCCTCACTCTCAAAAACTATTCTACTGTACTGACTCCATGTTAAATGCCTTTAGTTACGTTGTCAGTTTACTGAGTGTCATCAGTGACACATTCTGTGGCTAGAGACAGATTGTGACAATTAAGTATGTTAGAATATGACATGTTATGGACTGCAGTCCACAATGCAACCTCTGAACCATCAAAATGCGTTAAACGGTGTCGTTCTGTTAGTGTATTTCAACATGCTTGCTTAAATGTTTTATTTACTAGTGCACTCGGAATAGTCATAGCAGTTTTAAGGACATGTTCAGTACTTGAATATTTAATACAAACTGCATAGTCACTGCTACTCAAGCTTAGAGAGAGGACAAATATAAGAGCTGGTGAATGTTTATTGGCTGCTGCCATAATTCCCATACTTAATTGTTTATTGCAGATATTTTGAATTTTTGTTCTTTCTTATTCTGGTGCTGAGTCTCTCTAAAATGCCTTTGAATTAGTCACATAAATTACCAGTTATCCCACAGGAACTGTTATGAGATTGATCTGTGCGTACACATGGTAGCCAGCAAGTTCCTCAACGTAACCTCCTAGATCAAAACAAAGTATTTCTAGCATCAGTTGCATGGCAGTGGCATAGTCACATATTTGCTTATCATTTTTGTGTTAATAACAACTTTTTAATTATTTTAATTTATATTTGGTAAAACTAAAAGTGATGTTCCGAAATGCCACTACACTAGAAACTGACGATTACAGCTGAATGTGACTTTGAACCATGAATTTTCGCAAGTCCTGTATGATCTGGTTTCACAGTGATATAATCTGGGATTAACATTTATAGAACACAGATTCCCAAGTTAAGTTTGATCTGAGACTATTTTCTGTCTTAGTCTAACGTTAAATGCTTTATATGCAGCCTTCTCCTAAAAAAGTGCTAGACAAGTGAAGTGGACCAATGCTTAGTACAATTGACTCTTAAACGGGAGGAGGAAGCCTTAACTGGCTGTGTGGGTTTAAGCATCACTAAATTGATTAAGATTTTTTAATATGAAGGATTTGACTGATTTTCTGCCTGTCTTTGTTTTACCCAAGATTGTGAGGACGGTACACCGAAGATGTCCATTGTCCACTGTCAGATAACATTATGAATATTTCCCATTATTGGATTTTGACTTGGCTGTTTCCTGGTATCATGAAAACCGATTTGATCACATTTTGTTCTTGTAAGTACCTCTCATTTCCCGCATATGCAAACAAAAACAACATACTCATCTCCCTAATGTCATATACCTATATCTTGAGGTACAGTTCAGTCTTTCACTATAGTTTTACTTATAAACTTGTGATGATATTGTTTGTATAATTTGAATGGTTTCTCTGGAAGTAGTATTGATACTCATGAGTAAGAAATTATGTTTAACATAGCCTAATAAGATAACTGTTGGTTTAGCTACTACCCTTTTTTCAGATAAACAACAACAAAATAGTGTGAATGATTTCCTCATGAAAGTTAATATTTTGGAAGATATTGTCGCAGACATCTCTTCAAGCCCTGTAAAAATGGTACCAGAGAATTCTGTGCAACAAATACTGGAAAATCTTGGCAACAAGCTCACTGATTTAAGATCTCAAGTAATAGCTGATGGCAGCCTAAGCGGTGGTGGAAAGTTTATGTGGGTAGACAGCATCTTGATAAAGGTGAGACATTATCTCTATCTGTCAGTGACAAATACAAGATGTTAATAATAATACGTAGAGGTTCATAAAACATTATAACATATACGTAGTTTAATTAGTGCTACATTTTGGCCTTACCTTCTAAAAAGTTGTTCTGAGGTCTTTATTTCTGAGAAGTGAATGTATTGACTGAAAAATCTCGGATACAAAAATTCTTTTTCATTTCTCTTCCTTTTTGTGAAACTAAATTTACTGCTAAGTGTTTCTGCAGGTCTTGCAGAAGCAACTCACATATTTTCATTAAATATTAAATAACTGTGAATATTTGAGATTCTGTATTACTGAGGCAAAGAACTTACCTTATTGAAAAATGTATCATACTAGATAACAGTTATCTGCATTAGTTTATCCACGATATTGCTAATTTAGCTCTCTGGCTGTGGATTACATTACATGTAGAAGTACAGCAAGTGGCAGTAAAATGATTCTTGTACACTACATTCCCTCCATGACAAGCTGTACAGTGGCTTGCAGAGTTCGAATTTAGATGTGCAATGAACAAAGTGCTCCATAATCTTGTTTGTTTTATGGAAGAGACTTTATTGCAGCTTCATAACTGTGCCCTACCGAATGAATGAATGAATGAATGAATAAATAAATAGTGTCACTGTTGAGGAGTCATTTCCAGGAAAAAAAAACCAATAATATGCTCTTTGTGCTCTCATTAATTATATTCAGTTGTTGGTTGTGCCCCACACTGGAATGTTTTCTACTTCGAAAATGGGATAAATGTCTGGGACATGGACATTAAACAAACATCATCAACTAGTTGTTCACAATTATTTCATCACTCTCAAAGTATGCCAGTGCTGTCAGTGTGTGGACATTTAACAAACCTGACAATTCCCATATTGTTAATCCTCAGCAATCTGTTGACCAAATCCTTTTGTTTCTCAAGGTCATTTAAATCAGTGTCCTTCGACATCCATTGCACACATGGCCAAAAAGTGGTATTTATGCACCACAGAATCTGATAAATGCATTTCTCATGTTGTCACATGCCAGTTACTTTTATTTCTGTAGTAACGGGTTGATCATAATAATCTGGTTGATCATTCAGAAGTTCATTAAACTGTTTGTTCAAGCATTGTAAAAAGGAATACTGGAAAGTTTTTAGATTCATTGTTATTTTTGTTGATTTGTGGTGCTCAACTAGGTGATTGTCAGCACCCTTCAAATTCATGTATCTCTCTCTGTCAGTGGTAAATATTGCAGGATGGATTGTGATGTATAGTTGATATTAGTGAGCAGCATACAACCAGTAAGAGACTTTTAAATAGTATAACTAGTCATTGTGAATATTATTAGTTTTTCCATGTTTAGAGAGTGCTGTTTTTCACATCTTTATGCGCAGTTAATGAAAGGCCACTCCAGTTCCTCCACCACTGTAAAATTTTCAGACCTCCCCCCCCCCCCCCCCCCCCCTCCTCCTCCTCCTCCCTAGAAAATGGGTGTGAAGGCTGAAACTAATCATGCACTTAAATAAAGAACATATCAGCAACTGTAGTGCAGCTCCCACTCATTGTGCATTTGCAATAACATAACTGTACAGGCAGGGCTACTTGTTAGCCTTTTGGTCTGCCTTTGAAGTTCAGTACTGCAGCAGTTCTGCATGGCAAGAATTCAGCAACTTCTTGGTAAGCTCGCAGAAGTTTGTGGTGCCAGATGTCTGCACTCAGGTAACACGATTCCCATAAAATTGTTCCAAGGGTTTGTGACATGGAGCATCCAGCAGAATTCCAGATGTCTTCTATCAGGTGAATCTGGTGTCCGAGACATCACCTCGTGCTCACAGTCGTGCTCCTGACTGAGCCCCTGTGTGCACATCCCTTGGCAGCGACACCCCTTGGCAGCGACACTGCACATACTGCATCAGCGTGCACTTGGGGAATGGGGAGGTGGGCACATGTCACAAGCTGTGTGTACCCGGGCAAGCATACATGCGAGGACAGCTCACTTTATTGCTTGTGCAGTACCTTACTTGCTCACCAGCAATCATTATAACTAACCTACTGAAATGTGATTGCAGCTGCAGGTAACAGCTAGCAAGTTATAGAACCTACCACTTTGCTCAGAAAAGGAAGGTATTTATTTGGTGTCTGCTACAATCTTCAGATCATTCCAAATATGTAAAGGCAGTGAATAAGCATTGTAAAGCATTGTTAGCTGTAGTCATGCAACAAAATGCATTTGTAAATACCAAAATAATAACATTACCTAGTTCAAAATGTCACTGTGAGCGAGCCGGGTTGGTGACCTGTCGAAAGAAGGTAATTTCACGGGTTGATGGTCACGTAGGAAACTGTCCAGTTCTGTGAGTAGAAATTGGGTCAAAAGCTCATTATTTGCATTAGTATAACAGGCAATGTGTGCAATGATTCTAAAACTATCAACTGTTTTGCAGACTGGCTTACACAAGAATGATCCTGCGTGGCATATAGCATAGTCGTCTTTATGAAATATGTACAGATTGAATGATAATATGGGAACACTGCGCACCACCAATCTGACTTGACATGTCAAAATGAACTTGTGACAAAAAATGATCTCAGATCAACCCAGGAGAATTGCTCCAGTTTAACCCATGTACTACAGAAAATCAGTATTAGTGTAAGTGAAGCCAATCTACTAAGTTATGTCAATCAATAGCTGAAATTAGTAAAATTCAACAAAGCTACAGGGCCTAATGGAATCAATATCAGCTTCTATACTGACTTTGCAGCTGAGTTAGGCCCCCTTCTAACTATAATATATTGTAGATCCCTCCAACAAAAAACCGTACCCAGTAGTCTGAAGAATGTGCATGTCACACCTGTCTAAAGAAAGGGTAGTAGTGGTGATCCACAAAACTGTCTTCCAGTATCCTCAATATGGATTTGTTGCAGAATCTTAGAACATATTCTGAGTTCAAACATACTGAGGCATCTCGAATAGAATGACCTCCTCCATGCCAACCAGTGTAGATTCTGAAAACATCAGTCATGTTAAACCCTTAGTCGCACTGTTCTAGCACAACATCCAGAAAGCCTTGGATCAAGGCAGCTGGGGGTATATGCAGTAGTTCTTGACTCCCAAAAAGCATTTGAGACAGTACCATAACTATGAGAGTTACCAAAATTACGTTCATACGGGATGTCAAACAAAATGTGGTACTGGATTGAAGATTTCTTGTAGGGTCAATGCAGCAAGTTATCTGGGATGAAGAGTCATTGAAACATACAGACATAACTTCTGTGGGGCACAGAGAAGTGTGTTGAGACCATTGCCGCTCATGTTGTACACTAATGATCTTGCGGACAATATTACTAGTAACCTCATACAGATGACACAGCTATCTGTGATGAGGTACTTTATGGATGAAGCTGCGTAAATATTCAGTCATATCTTGATAAGTTTTCAGTGGTGCGAAGACTGGCAACTTGCTTTAAATATTGAGAAATGTAAAACTGTGCGCTACACGAAACAAAAAATGCAGAATCATATGAGTATAATACCAGTGAGTCACAGTTGGAATAGGCCAACTCGTACAAATACCCGATTGTAACACTTGTAGGGTTAAGAAATGGAAACACTTTGTAGGGATAAGAAATTGAATGATCACATAGGCTCAATTGTGGGTAAAGTAGATGGCAGACTTCAGGTTATTGGTAGAATGTTGGAGGAATGGATTCAGTCCTGCACTCCATATTTGGATGGAATGGGAAGAAACCTTAATAAATGGTACAATGGGACATATCCTCTGCCATGCACTTCACAATGGTTTGCAGAGTGTGGATGTAGATGTAAATGTAGATTTGAAGAATGCATGTCTGAATACCATTTTTGGCAGCCTTTCCACGTGATCAGAATTTCATTGTGTTTTGTGGGAGGTGTTTTGATACAGTTTTGCTGTGGTAGTCATTGAAGGTTTTGCACTTGACAGCCATATGTGTCTGAATCAGCATCCTCTGTCTATACCCCAGTTCTGTGTTTTACGTCTATGGTGCAGTGATGCCTGTTTCTTTTGAAGTTCCTTTACATGGACCCTCACCATGTAGGATCCCTCCCATTGTGAGCTGTTCTACTAGGTATAGATCTATTCAGTGCTTAGTCTATTATTCTTTTAATCTTGAGCCACAGTTCATTTAAATCCTCCTGCCTGGAATTAAGATATATAAACTTCGTCCTTGAGTATGACACTACTGCATCTTTATCTAATTTCATGAACATCAAAAATTTTTGTACTTGTTTTGAATGCCTTTTTTACTTTGGCAGTCATTGTCGCTAAAACAACTACATGGTCAACAATACCAGTTCAGCCTGGACATCCTCCAAAAGATCAGGTCTATTTGTTGCCATTGGATCCAATATATTTCTGCCATGAGTGGGCTTCCAAACCATTTGTTTTAGACAGTTCTCAGAGAAGGCATTTAGTATTATTTTGCGGGGTGCCTAGTCAGGCCCACCTCTTCCAAAACTTTAAGACAGTATTATTTGGGAACATTTATATCAGCTAGCTAAAGTTTTCTCAACAGTTCTCAGCTACATGTAGAGACCAGTCTGGAGGATGATACAAGGGTAAGTAATAAAACCCAGCATGTTGTCCTGGACAGTGAGTACTCGTCATAGACAAGGACACCATCAAGAGTGACTTGGGGGTGATGAGTGGCAGCTTGCTTTAAATGTAGACGAGTCGGAGAAACAGTCATGTAATGTTCTGCTTGACACATTCACACTGATTAAATATCGAAATAGTTACATAAACTTCAGTTTATTGGGAGGTTCCTGGGTATGTGTAGCTCACGTATAAATGAGGCGGTACACAGAACACTTGTGCAATCCCACCTTGAGTTATGCTCGAGTGATTGAGATTCCCACCAGTTCAGAGTAAAGGAAGATATTGAAGCAATTCGGAGATATGCTGCCAGATTTGTCACCAGTAGGTTCGATCAACACATATTACAGAAGTGCTCTGTGAACTCATGAGAAATCGTGGAGGGAAGAAAAAGTTCTTTTTGAAAAACACTGATCAGAAAGTTTAGAGAAGTGGCACTTGCAACAGACTGCAGAATGATTCTACTGCTACCAATGTGCTATTTTTACTCCTCGTTTTTCCTCATATATTGTTCTTTTGTTTTGTTTGCTGTGTCACTTGAATGTAATTTTGCGTTACAGGTTATTTTAAAGCTAACCCACAGTTTTGCTAACCCACAGCAGTTGGTGAGACCGACGTGATCTACAACGATCACAGTTGTAAAATTCTACACACATTTGCACTCCGTACCGTGCCGCGTCACACAAAGTACAGCCGCGTCCACCATGTGGTGCATCTTCCACGCTCCACGCCCGACGTACAAAAGATTTTAACTGTGTGTGCCAGTCATCTAGATTCACTAGTGCAGACCGCTGATAGAATATCTGAAACGTATTCATCTGCACGTGTTGCAGCAGTTAGCCACCACCCGAGGGCAGACGGCAACTTTGATTTGCTAGGAGCTCAGATCACCGAACTTACCGTACAAGTCGCTGCAATGCTGGCTCAGAACAACAGTTGTCGATCCCATTGCTATCGGTCACCCAGGAAATGGTCACTCACCTTCGGCTACAAAAATATATTGGTACTGTCTCCGATTTGAGTTCGAAGCATAGAAATGTAGCCAATTTTGTGAGTGGGGAAGCACAACAGGAGCTTAATGATGAAGGCCACAGACTCTACGAATGGCAGTTGTCGGTTGTTTATTACTGACCGAGGTACGAAATTACAGTCCTTAGCAGACACGTTAGCAGAGGTATCAGTCTACTCGTCCATCTGTCTGCAATCTCGTAAGTGTGATGTTTGCCACCTCTTTGCTGCCAGTGGATTTACAATAGCTGCTGTGGTCTTGCCACATTAATGTTGAACCTAGGCCTACGACATGAGCTCGAGTGGCATTTTGTCGTGGCAGCCATTCCACATCCTATACTGAGAGCAGATTTTCTATCATTTTATGGACTCGTGTCCGACCTCTGGCATCAACACCTGCTAGACATTAGCACTAACTCAGTTAGCAGAGGACTAGAACTTCATGTGCATGATTCCGGTGTCCAAGTGATAACTGGAGATCCTCAGTTTATCGAACTTTTGAACAGCTCCCAGGATCGTGTGTTGAACACCCACAATAGGTCCTGTGCAGCACTCCACATGCGCTACATTTTGATTACATACGGGCCACCTGTTCGTGCTCGATGACATCATTTAACGCCACAGAAACCAAAAGTGGCTAAACACGAATTTGCATCCCTGCTCGCACAGGGGATCTGATGTCCATAAGTAACGGTTGAGCATTTCCTCTCTGTGTGGTACCGAAAAATAACAGTGGATAGCATCCTTGTGGAGACTACTGACAGCTAAGTGCAAGAACGGTTTCAGACTTGCGTTCTTTGCCACACATCAAGGATTTCACATCCAGTGCATATTCTCTACATAGGATCTCATTAGAGCTTTTTACCAGATACACTTAGCACCAGATGACATTCACAAGATAGTTGTATGCACGCCTTTCGGATTGTATGAGTTGTGTATGTAGACAGTGTTTGGTTATCTCGCACTCAGAACCTGAGCACCTGTCACATCTGTGACAACTCTTTACCACCTTTGTGAGCTTAGACTCATTATTAATCCATCCAACTTATCTTTGCGGGTGCAGTTGTTCAGTTTATTGGCTGTACCATTAATGCTAAAGGAATTCAGCCATCAAAAGAGAAGATAGATGCAATACTTGGTTTTTGATGACCTACGAGAATCAGAGGAACTACGATGCTTCCTCAGTGTCCACAAACTTTGGTCGCCGTTTTGTTCGTAACCACGCCCTACTGGCTGTGGCACTAAACAAATTCATACAAAGCAGATCATTACCGAAGGATAAACTTCACTGTAATATAGAAGAGGAAACGGCATTTTTCTGATTTGAAGACTGCCATTGCTGAAGCAGCACTCTCGGTGCACACAATACCACGGGCACAGCTTGTACTGATGGCTGACACCTCTGCCTCCACACTTTGTGCTGCACTACAGCAGCGCATGGACGGAAACTGGCAACCACTAGCCTTCTTCAGCAAAAAATTGTGACCTTTGCACCAAAATTGGTCAACATACGACCATGAACTGTATGTTGCCCTTGCTTTCATCAGAAAGTTCTGACACATTGGAGGGACAGAAGTTTGTTTTGGTAATGGATCACAAGTCACAAATATATGTGTTCTGACAGCATGTAGAGAACATTTTACCATGACAGCTGCAGCATTTCAACTTGATCAGTCAGTTTACTACCAGCATAATCTGTGTTGAAAATGAACTGAACATGCTGACACACTCAAACATAGAATCTATTTCTGAAGCAATTGACTTTGAAGTTCTCACAGTGGTACAACTATCGGATGATGAGTTATGTAATTTTTTGACACAACTGTCAAGCATGCAACTCCGCCACATCGTGCTGCCATTGTCAGCTGTCCAGCTATATTGTGACGTTGCCAATAATTGCCCGTGACCATTCGTGATTGCCGAGTTCTACCAAAAGGAATCACCTCACTGCATAATATGTCATACCCATGGTTAGAATGGCAACAAACATGGGGAAGCAAGCATTCATCTGGCTGTTTATGGACAGGTATTGGAAGCAATTTGTACGACAGTTCATGGCCTGTCAGTGCATTAAAATTAGCAGACACGTCAGTTCACACTGGGCAGCTTCGCCCCTCTGCATCTATGAATCTACAATTGGAACACATGCACATAGATCCTATAGGATCTCTCCCACCATAAGATGGGTACGCTTACTGTCTCACAGAAGTAGACCATTATACATATTGGCCTGAACAGGGTGTATACGCCCTAGGACAGTCGAGAAACTCTCGAATAATCCGCAAATTTTTCAATCAGGAAAAATGCAGATAATTTTTAGGATTCGGGGAAATTTTTCATTGTTTTAATTTTCAGTGAAATTTTTGCAAGTTTGACTGATACTGTAATACAGAATTTTGTTTTAACTCACTACTGCAGAATAATGATTGTGCAATAAAACTAAATGAGAATAACACTGAAAGAAAACTTCAGTCACAAAGAAAATGCCATTTACAACAACAAAATACACTGTACTCATGAGAGCCTGCCAAAAGCAAAATGTGTCAAAGACTACGCAATACTTCATAACATCAAACTGCTTTCGATGCGGCTTTCTCGTTGGCCTAGTTTCGATGAATGTGACATCTCAACTGTTTACATTTCTAACAAGTCGTGGAAAAATATTGCGATTGATGGTTTCAGAAGTGTTAGTCTCAAAGTAAATTTTCTGTTACGCAAGATGAATTACTGTACTTGTGGGAATGTGCGATGAGGTTCTTAAATCATGGAGCGTTAGACTGTTACTCAAAACTTAACATTGAGGACCAGACACATCTAGAAAAATTTCAGGCTCAAAAGACCAGCCATTCATGCCATTACTTAAAATTTTACTGGCACATTTATATTTGATATATCTTAAACATGTGCTACAAAAAGAGCTTATATCAAGGTTAGTTTGTCTTAGTTATTTTAGTTCTTTCATAGACTACAACTTATGGAATAATGCTGGCAAAAGGTGTAATCATTCTTTAAAAAAAAGTCCAAAGTGAGTTCTTGAGCAATTTCACTCATAACTGGCTTTTCTATGGGAAAGTAAGTGCTTGACGGAACATGTATTCTGTCATAACCTACGAAATGTTTGGTGTACAGCAGTGAAATTTGTTATTGTTCTCATGAGAAGTATTCAGCTGCTGAAATTTAAGCTGTGCTCTTGGGATCCCCTCAGAAAAAACAGCAAAAACATTTTGATGATCAATATTATTTGTGAAAGCTTAGCTTTTCTTGGAGTTGTATGTATGTTTGTATGTATGTATTTATTTATATATATAACAAACAAAGATGCAGTGACTTACCAAATGAGAAGGCACTGGCTGTTCCCTTTAGTTGTTGGTATGTCTGGCCTTCAAAAGAGAAGAAGTTGTGAGTGCCAGGATGGCCCCCTCATACGCCAACCTATTCATGGGTCGCTTAGAGGAAGCATTCTTGGTTACCCAGGCCTGCCAATCCAAAGTTTGGTACAGATTTATTGATGACATCTTGATGATCTGGACTCACAGTGAATAACAACTCCAGAATTTCCTCTCCAACCTCGACTCCTTTGGTTCCATCAGATTCATCTGGTCCTGCTCCAAATCCCATGCCACTTTCCTTGACGTTGACCTCCATCTGCAAAATGGCCAGCTTCACACGTCCGTCCACATCAAACCCATAAACAAGCAACAGTACCTCCATTATGACAGCTGCCACCCATTCCATATCAAACGGTCCCTTCCCTACAGCCTAGGTCTTTGTGGCAAGCGAATCTGCTCCAGTCCTGAATCCCTGAACCATTACACCAACAACCTGAAAACAGCTTTCGCATCCCGCAACTACCCTCCCGACCTGGTACAGAAGCAAATAACCAGAGCCACGTCCTCATCCCCTCAAACCCAGAACCTCCCACACAAGAACCACAAAAGTGCCTCACTTGTGACAGGATACTTTCCGGGACTGGATCAGACTCTGAATGTGGCTCTCCAGCAGGGATACAACTTCCTAAAATCCTGCCCCGAAATGAGATCCATCCTTCATGAAATCCTCCCCACTCCACCAAGAGTGTCTTTCCGCTGTCTACCTAACCTTCGTAACCTCTTAGTTCATCCCTATGAAATCCCCAAATCACCTTCCCTACCCCCTGGCTCCTACCCTTGTAACCGCCCCCGGTGTAAAACCTGTCCCATGCACCCTCCCACCACGACGACCTACTCCAGTCTTGTAACCCGGGAGGTGTACACGATCAAAGGCAGAGCCACGTGTGAAAGCACCAGCTTGATTTACCGACTGAGCTGCCAACACTGTGACGCTTTCTATGTGGGAATGACCAGCAACAAACTGCCCATTCGAATGAATGGACACAGGCAGACAGTGTTTGTTGGTAATGAGGATCACCCTGTGGCTAAATATGCCTTGGAGCACGGCCAGCACATCTTGGCACAGTGTTACACCGTCAGGGTTATCTGGATACTTCCCACTAACACCAACCTGTCAGAACTCCGGAGATGGGAACTTGCCCTTCAGTATATCCTCTCTTCTCGATATCCGCCAGGCCTCAACCTCTGCTAATTTGAAGTTGCCGCTTCTCATACCTCACCTGTCTTTCAACATCTTTGTCTCTGTACCTCCGCCTTGACTGACATCTCTGCCCAAACTCTTTGTCTTTACAAATGTCTGCTTGTGTGTGTGTGTGTGTGTGTGTGTGTGTGTGTGTGTGCGTGCATGTGCGCGCGCGCTCGCGTGTTTATACCTGTGTCCCCCCCCCCCCCCCCCCCCCTCCCGCCGGGAGCGGAAAGACTTACCTTAGGGGGGAAAAAGGATAGATCTTTACAAAATGTATTTTCCCCCTAAGGTAAGTCTTTCCGCTCCCGGTATTGGAATGGCTCCTTACCCTCTCCCTTAAAATCCACATCCTTTCATCTTTCCTTCTCCTTCCCCCTTTCCTGACGAAGCAACCGCCGGTTGTGAAAGCTCGTAATTTTGTGTGTGTGTTTCTGTGTTATTTTATTGTGCCTGTCTACCGGCACTTTCCCGCTTGGTAAGTCTTGGAATCTTTGTTTTTAATATATTTTTCCCATGTGGAAGTTTCTTTCCATTTTATATGTATGTATTTATGTCTGCATGCATGTATGTATGTATGCTTATTAATTTAAACCATTATGTTTTCTTATTTGTGTGTTCACGCTACTTAACAGTGTAGTTGCTATTGGCTGGCTAAATCACATCCTATGTTCTGAACATCTGCTGTCATGGTGAGATCGCACAACATGAACTATAATAGGCTGACAAAAGCACGTTGCACTCTAAATTTCAGTGCTTCGGAAGCTACTGAGCTGTATTTGGTGGAATTTGTGTTTATAATTTTGGAATACAAAAATATGCAGTGTAAATGTTGCTGCACATCAAAGATCTTTACAAAATGTTTTTTGCTGGGTTTTGTTTCCTAAAGTGCCGGGAAGTTTTGTGCCAATGTAAAACCTTCACTACTCAAAGGATTGATAAGTTTTACAACTCCAAGAGAAAATATATTGCCACTTAACATGGTAAAAAGTACTTTTCACTCAACAAAAAGTGAATTTTCATTTGGGACAAAGTGAATTTTCACTTTTCACCTGAGGAATAAATGTATTTTCAGCTGAGAAAAAGCGTATTCTTTCTGGGAAGAACGTGGGAATTTTTTTTCTTGTCTGCGTATAAACCTTGCTGAAATATTCTCGATAATCGATATAAGCACTGAAACTGTCATGACTGCATTCTTTCATAGGTGGATCACACATTTTGGCATAGCCCCACAGATCATGACTGACCAGTGGTGACAGTTTGAATCCTGTTTCTTCAAAGCTCTCTCTGTCTTACTTGGCACAAAGCGAATTGGGACTACAGCATACCATCCATCAGCAAACAGTTTAGTTGAGCTTACACGGTGCCAGCTCAAAGTGTAATTGTGATGCAATTGAAAGATGATCTCGCAGTAACTATTGCGAAGCTCACGTGTGGTCAACCTATACACTGTCCTTGTGGGTTCTCGCCAGTGTACAAGATGAATACATTGACCCGTCGTAGTTTGTGAATAGCCTAAGCACACAGATACGACTGCTACATCCAATGGTGCCAAGCGATCGGCTGAGCTGCTACCTGTTCATGTTCTACGAGCTACGTGATGGTCACTAAATTTTTGTCCAACACTATGTGGTGCGCAACCCGCTGCAGCCACCCGATGATGGACCATACTGTTTAGTCAGCAGGCACAACAAAACATTCACCATTGATGTAATGGACACACAGATGGTTACCAATGTTGACAGACTTAACCCAGTTGTTTGTGTAACGTGCACAGATCGTGACGCAAGTGCAACCACCACAGACACAGCAAGCACATCTGCCACCCGACCTTGCACTGCAGATCAGCCACAACAGTTGTCAAAGCACACCACTAGGAAACTAGAAGTAACCAGTACACAACAGTCATCACCTGATTGGCATGTTGCATGAAATTCAACAAGAAGGGGGGGGGGGGGGGGGGTAGTGAATTATATGCAAGCTAATGTACAGAGTGTGTGCGTGCGTGCGTGCGCGCGCGCACGTGCACATGAAGATTCTTGCAAGATCATCTGTGCCTCATTCTACAATCTGTGTTTACTCTTTGTTTTTCTCTGATATATTGTTTTGTTCGCTCTGTAACTTGAACATCATTTTGTGATCAGCATTATTTTAAAGCTAGTAAAGTGAGTTTTGCTAACCCACAACATTGCGCTTGGAGTGGAACAGGAAAGGGCTACAAGGTAATTTCTGCCGTGCAATTTGTGGTGGCTTGTGGAGTATGTACATAGGTGTAAATGTAGCTGTAGATCCAATTATAAATTTGTCTCGCTCAAACAATACTGGATGCAGTTTCAGTTTCTATCCTGGTGGATTCGAGTTTCTCATTTACTGCGACAAATACAGCATCTCCATTGGCAATTATCCTAGCCTTTCAACATATACTTTGATTTACCCAAAAAAACTTAGTGCTGTTGATTTCGGGTTTCGGCTAGGTTTCTGCCCCCAACATTATGCGAGTGCCACTGCAGTGTAGGTGGCACTTGAAAATTGGAACTTCGTTGTGCATATAAAATGATTGACTCTGCGTATAATCTAAATATGTGTAAGAATGCTGGAACTTCCCACACTGTACCATTTCTGTGCCATCGGCCACCTCCTGACAATGTTGGAAATCCACAAATGTTAGAGAACAGCCTCTTGTGGTATCCTTTTAACAGTTACATTTCATGTAGTAGGTGATACTGTTGTATTCACTACACACTTTTTTATGATATGTAAATAGGTTTTGGTCACAGCCTTCGTCAGAAAAAGAAATAGAAACACACACACACACACACACACACACACTTGTTCACATGAAACCTTACGCACACATGATTGCCATCTCTAACAGCTCAAACCAGATACTTCATGTGGATTATTAATGACACTATAATGCAAATAATTCATTAATAATAAGAGGTCAATACGGTATCTCTTGCAGGCACTGAAGGAGGGATGTTGGCTGCTTGCAGATAATGTGAACCTGTGTTCACCAGCTGTTCTGGACCGATTAAACGCTTTGATGGAGCCTGGAGGAAAACTTGTAGTTGATGAACTTGGTGTGAATGCTGATGGAAGGGTTGTTTCCATTGAACCACATTCAAAATTTCGTCTTATTATGACAATGGATCCACATCATGGAGAAATTTCAAGGTATACTGAATTTCATTTTATTTTTGTTTCAGTTTGATGTCGGTTTGTCATGTAGTATTTTGATTTGCTTGTATCCTTTATGTGTTTCATATTTGTCTTATAATGTAAGACCTACAAAGGCCAAGTGGTCTGGTGTGACTGACAATTCGCAATTTTTCACAAAAACAACTTTTATTGATGTAAGTTCACAAGGTTGATGACTGAACATACAAACAAAGGGTAACAATAATGATGCCAGTAAGTCTCCTAATTGAGGCAAACAAAAGTTCACTTCTAATTCTCCACAAAGGTTCATGGTAACACACACACTACTTACAGTTAAATTCAGAGACGAAGACGTGATCTTCGACGGTTGTAGTACACAAGTTCGGCATTCGATGTGAACTGAACTTAAGGGCTGGTTCTAGCCCCTATATAGCTGTCTCCGGTCAATCAGGTTTTGGCGTAGTGATACTTCCTGCAGGCAGTGGACTAGCTCCCCCTGCAGGAAGTTGTGCTCAGAATGCCTGTTTCCATTATCTTGTATGTAAATAGCCGGTGTTCACCATAGTTCTTTTGGTACGCCTTGGGCATAGGCAACCTCGTCCTCTGTAGTCATATATGGGTTGCTGGTCCTCAGGGGCTACCTTGGCTCTGGTATAACATGGTCTAGCAGTAAAATATGTGCACAGAAAGTGAATGGGTGTCAGATCGAATCTTGGCTGAACCTTTTGTATTTTATTATTATTGTCTTCCCACTCTATCATGTAACCTAGCGCACACCTCTCAGTGATGTGGAGATTCGCCAGAAACAAAATGTTGTTCAGATTCCACGTTCTCCTTTCCCCAGTTGCACAACTAGCTATTGATGTGCAAGTTGTCTAAGCAATGTCCAGTTGTTCTAGATTAATTGCATAGTGACAAACTTTTTGAATCCAGAATTTCTGGTTTTCAATTTTTTATTCAAAAAGTAAAACATTTTTTGAAAAACTGCTTCAGCATGGAATGCAGCTTCACTTTGTTTACATAAAGTAAGTTTTTCATCAGCAAAGCAGATGACCAAGTTTTCAGCATTGCGTGAATGAAAAGTAGATGCGAATGTGATTCTTTGCATAGTAGGACATCAAATTTTCCCATAAAAAGTGTGACAAAGAATTGCAGCAATGAATATCAACACTGAATACATGTGTACTAAGCATTACAATGGGATTGCCATGATCGGCTTATATCAAAGTGATGATATTCAGTTAACTAATGTTGTTCTCTGAATTTCCTGCATAGCTCTACGCAGTGTCTTGTAAAGAAAATTACTGCTACGCCAGGCATGTCATGCTGCTATAGATACTTTGTGCTGCCCTTGTGAAGCTGAGGTGGACTGCTAGATATTTTATAAGTAACTGATGAGGATTGATTTCATCAGTGACTTTAAATAAACAACACACAATTAAATTAAAAATGTTAATTAATCTTTCATTCATGTCTTCATTTTAGATAATGGTGTTAATATTGACTCAGATATTTAGGTTTATATACCATTTGTGTCATCTTTTTACCAGATTGTTTGGCTGTTATTGCTTACAGTTTGCTCAGAAATATTGATGAACTACAGGAAACATTAGTGATATCACCTATGTTTCTTGAATTTTGTTTAATGTCCTAAAAGAATTCTCTTACATTGAATTTTATTTATTTATTTATTTGCTTTTAGGGCAATGAGAAACCGTGGTGTGGAAATATTTATACAAACGGAAGAGGATTTTAGGAACTTAGATGAATTGTCAATTCTTTTTAGATGTGGAATAAAAAATTATCACCACCAAAGTGCATTATTGGATGTTCATCATGCTGTCTGTAGCATGCTTGGAGGTAAAGCACAACCATTATAATATTAGTAATAACTGTTATTATTACTATTACTACTACTGATACTTTTATATATTTTGTGAGGGTTACAATTATATTATTGGATATTTTCTTGAAATGTGTTTGCAATACATTATGATGTAATGTTGGGATTTTAGAGGTTTGAATTCTTTTCATCCTCGTGTCTATTGCAATTAACTTCACTAATATCCAGAAGTAACAGAAGTATATTTTAACAAATTGTTTATAGCAGAGTACCTTGATTCAGATTAGTGTCGGCTAGAATATGTGTGTGTTGGTAAAACTGCCATCTTGAATGGTATGTTCCTGATTTCATGCTACTTTCTGAAATCATTTTCCCCATTGCACACGTATTCACATGTAATTACTGTTTATCATTTATGGCTGAAGGACATTTGCAGGACCAAACTCATAGAACAATATGTGACATAATTTTCTCTCTTCTTACATAGTTTATAAAAAGAATCACACAGCGTATTGAGAAGGCCTCCCTAAGATACACTGAAAAATATTTTACATGTGGGAAGAAGTATTTGAGAACTGGAGCTGCTTGTTGGAACGGATGGTGGATTAGTAGGGGGTTTGTAGGAATTTAATATGTAGTAATTGTACGAGGTAGTGTGTAAAGAAAAAAAAATGTACAAGTTAAATGCATAACAATGGAGCAATAAAGAATTAAGTTTAAAAATATCACATTGTGGATTGGGGTTGGGAATGTTGAATCCCCACTTGTTTTATAACCATTGCCCATACATCTGTTCTGGCAACTGGAAATTGGACCTGCAGTCGTACTCATAAAACCATAAATATATATTCATCTCTGACAACTGTGAAAAGCTCACAGTAAATGTACTTGCTTGGCCTCATAGATTATATACATGGTGCTTCCTTTAGTACACTAATTGATCATACTGAGGTGGTTTAGTTAGATCACATTTAACAAGAGTGATGAGTCTTCAGATAAATTAAGTTTGTCATTAAATAACCATTTATCATTACCACAGTATTGCCAGATTCATCAACAAAAATTACTTCTTGAAAAATCCAGAATGGAATAATGACAACATTATGAAAAGGATAGATTGCTACTGACCATATAGGGAAGATGTTCAGTCACAGAGAGGCACAACAAAAAACATTGCTAAATGTGAGCTTTCGACCAAAAGGCCTCCTTCTGAGAGAGTCAACACACACACACACACACACACACACACACACAAACACACAAACACAACCTCTGTCTCCGGCCACTGAGGCTAGACTGTGGGCAACTGTGCCTGGTAGTTGAAGCAGTCTGGGTGGTGTGGATATGGTGGTGGCTGGCACAGGGAGTGGGAAGGATATCAGGGTAGTAGTGGGGAAAGGTAAAATGCTGTCTGTGAGAGCATGAAGGGACACGTGGTAGGGCAAGGGTACGGTAGCTGGATGAAGTCAGGAGGTTAATTGGGGAGAGGGGAGGTTGGCAGGTGCCAGGCGGGTGAGGTAAGAGAGGGAAGGAGAGAGGAAGGGGGGGGGGGACTGTTGGTGAGTTGGTGGAATAGAAGGCTGTTAAGTGCGGGAGTGGGAATAAGGAAGGGCATAGTTGAGTGAGAACAGGGACTAACAAAGGTTGAGGTCCCAGGGGGTTTCAGGAATGTAGGATATATTGCAGGGAGAATTCCCACCTGTTCAGTTCAAAAACGCTGGTGTTAGTAGGAAGGATCGAGATGGCATAGGCTGCAAAGCAATCACTGAAGTGAAGGACATTGTATTGAGCAGCATGCTCAGCAACTTCAATACAGTTTTAAATTGTCACAGGTGATCCTCTAAACAACCCTATTTGAGTCAGGCATATTTCAGTAGATTGGTAAAGCCTTGGCAAAGAGCATTGATTGTGTACTAGTGACTGCATCTTCATTGTATTGTTTCTGAAGTGGAGATTGACATCATAATCATTCAGTAGAACTGGATCTGAAAATCTTCTCAAAAGGTTCTTCCAACATTGAAAGCTGTATACATTCCATGGCTCTACCTGTGCCATCATGAAGCGTATTTGGGTCACCAGGGTACAATATTCAAAACTAGGAGGGGGTGGGGTGGGGGGGGGGCAGGAAATTTGGACCAAGAGTCCTTGTGACAGCGTAATATTTGATAGATTTTTTCCCTTGACCCTATTTAACAATAGTATTCCCATAAAGAAAATCAAAATGACGTACAGCAGCCACAAAGCCAGATCTCTAAACAGACAAAATATGTGGTACGCTAAACACCTGACAGATCTAAAAAAAAAAAAAGTTTTCTTACTGTACTCCATATACAGTAGTTTGAAGTCTGACTGTGCCAAATCAGCCTATGTGGAATGCACGATTGAATACAAAAAAGGCATCCTGCAAAAAAAAAAAAAAAAAAAAAAAAACAATAACAGTGGTGCTACAGATACTAAAAAAGACCAAATTAATACCCCACTTCAAACACTCAATGAGTTTTTTATTAATTCAGTGAAAGAAATAGGAGGTACAATAATCAAACCAGACATTAGTCCATCAGAGTTACTGTCTAAAAATTAGGGTATACAGTCACTAAACACAAGCATGCTAACTTTCTCCGAAGTATCGCCTAAATTTGTACAAGGAGTCATAAAACAACTGAAATCATCTGATAACTTAGATATATATGACATATCATGCAACCTGCTAAATAAAGTGTGTGATTGCATTCTGTACCCTTTAACCCATTGCATAAGCAGTGCTTACTTGAGGGAAATTTTCCTGATGGATTAAAACTGTCTAGGATCGTCCCAGTACACAAAAAGGGAGATAAAGACTCTACATCTAGTTACAGGCCTATTTCAATAGTACCCGCATTCTCCAAGGTAATAAAATGCATCATGTACCAACAATTATCATGTCACATTGAGAACCTAGGAATAATTAATGTTACACAAAATTGGTTTAGGAAGAATCTGTCGACCATTGATGTGATCGGCACAATAGTCAGTTACATCCTCAAAGTTTTTGAGGACAAAGCCTTTGCTCAGGTCTCTTTCTGTGACCTAAGCAAGGCCTTCGACTGTGTTGAGCACACACCGCTACTAGAGAAACTAAAATCCTACGGCATCAAAGGAAACGGTCTCAGACTATTAAAAGCTTATCTCAGTAACTGTAAACAGGTAGTTTGTGTTGGTAAGGAAATGTCAAACATAGAAAATGTTGAAGTAGGTGTGCCTCAGGGATCTTTACTGGGCCTCTTCCTGTTTCTGATAATGATCAATGACATCCCCTCCTTTATTAGATCCACCACTGTATTGTGCACAGATGATATGACTTTTCTACATAGCAGTAACAATTTTAAAACCTGTGCTGAAAATACACTCCCTCACGCAGCATATTGGTTCAGAGCAAATGATTTCTTGCTAAATGAAAGTAAAACTCGCCAGATAATCTTCACTCTGAGACAAGCCACTATCTGATCACCCTAGTTCTGTTAAATTCCTGTGAGTTTTTGTAGACGAAAAGTTATTGTGGGGTCAACATGTAAACTTTATTAGTAGGAAGCTATCTACAGTAATTTATTTACTAAGACAACTCAGAAATTGTGTACCTGAAACATATGTTAGATCATTTTATTTTGCATTTTTCCAAAGTATAATATCCTATGGCATTATCTTATGGGGTAATTGTAGTCATATACATGACATCCTATTATTTCAGAAGAAAGCCATTAGGATTATTACAAATTCTTCATATAAGGCTCACTGTAAACCCTTATTTCCTGAACAAAAAATTATGACAGTAATAAAACTCTATGTATACACTGTCTTAATCAATACGAAGAAGAACCTACAACATGTGAAACATAGAGAAAATGTACATTGTTATAGTACAAGAAGCATCAAACACACATACACACCTTACCACAGATTATCAAAATCGACAAATAGCCACGAAGTCACAGGGCATGAACTATTTAATAAGCTGCCACATGCTATACAGAATCTTCCTGAACATACATTCAGTGAGAGACTGCATAAATAGTTAATTGCCGACCCATTCTATGCATCAATGAATTCTTCAACTGTAAAATGAATAATCCAATAGATGATCCATTGTACATTTATTGTAATATAAGCTAAAATATTTCAGTAGTCAGTACATTATCACACTGTATTGTAAATTCTTCATTTGATGCTGTCAATCGCTGTAATGGCCTAAAGACAATAAAATACATATTATTATTATTATTATTATTATTATTATTATTATTATTATTATTATTATTATCATCATCTGGTAAGCAAACATGAGACCGTGTTGAAAGATGTTTTCTTTTCCAGTGAGGTCAGTGTGAAAGAACCCTTTAGAGCATCAATTAATAAAATATGAGTATATGGAGTGGTAAAAAAAGAATGTAAAACATAAAATAACAATTTAAAACATACAACAAGTTTAATATAAGAATGTTGAAAATATTCTGACAGGAAATTGTGACCAGCTTATTTTCTAAAAATAGCATTTCAGAAACAAGTTTTATTACCAGCAATGAATGTGGCTTGAAAGCTTTTTTAATTTATGTTGTAAAACTCAGTGTGGTCTCAGCTGGCAGAGGCTTTGGTCGGTGTTTGGGTGTGTCATCTGTATTTGACAAAATCGTTGTTGGTAGAAAGTTTATTTTGTGACAGTGTTTGTGTTGTGCCTCTCTGCGACTCAGCATCTTCGTTATATGGTTAGTAGCAACTATCCTTCTCATAATACAAGGTGTCCCAAAAAGAATGACCCAATTTTAATTTGTAATAATATTTAGACAAATCTCCTTAGGTAACAGAAACAGTGCTAAATGTAATCGGTACAGTGTAGAGTTTCAGAAAAAATCCGCTAGATGTTGCTATGAGTGCTGACCTGGAGCGTGCAGTGAGTCTCACGTAATATGGCGTCAACGTAACAGCCGGCATATTGTGTTGTTGAATTTAGTCTCACTCAATCAGTGATCGCAGTTCTTCGGGTGTTTCATATTCAATTTCCTGCTAAACCACCATCACCAAAGAACATTCGACAGTGGTATAAACAGTTTGAAGAAACAGGGTGCCTCTGTAAAGGCTAAAGTCCTGGCCGACCACGTGTTACTGAAAAAATTGTTGAACCAATCCGATGAGCATTTGAGTGGATGTCATCCATGCAGCCAGTGGAGGACATATTGAACATTTATGATAGATTTTTATAAACTTCTGCCTTTCATGAGTAATTTAGTATGCAATTTGTTGGTGTTAAGCCCTCCTTCCTAATAAATAATTCTATTTAAAATTAGGTCATTCTTTTTGGGACGCCTGTATTGTTACATTCCATCCTGGATTTTTCAAGAATATTAATTACATATGAACTTTTGTACAAAAAACATTTTTTATATATATATAATTGTTTCAAAGATATTCTTCCAAACCTAAAATGCCACATTACAATTCAGGGTATTTTTTACCCCTTTAAGACTGAAATTGGACACAAACAAAAAATAGGTATTGCACTATTTTGCTCCCCTACACACCTGCCAAGTTTCATCAAGATCATTTATTAACACATTGGAATGTTCCCTCGTGAGTCACGAGGGGACTACTGCTTTTTGGCTCTACGGTGGGGCTCTGGGAGGTGATGAATGACTGGAGGGGTAAGACACAGGGTGTGTGTGTGTGTGTGTGTGTGTGTGTGTGTGTGTGTGTGTGTGTGTGTGTGTACAATATTGGGACAGTAATTTCTTTCTGTGAAGGCCTCAGTGAGACCCTTGGTATATTGGGAAAGGGACTGATTGTTACTACAGTTGCAATTACCTCGGGTGGCTAGGTTCTATGGAAAGCACGTCTTGGAGTGGAATGGATGGCAGCTTTTTAAATGTAGGTGTTGCTGGTGGTTGGTAGGTTTGTTATTGACTGAGGTACTGATGTACCCATCTTTGAGGTGGTCAGCATAGAGGACGTTGTGTTGAGAAGTGCCACATAAAGTGAATGGCAGAGAAGGTGTTGGGTTTCTGGAGAAATTTGTATAGGCTGTCCTCATCCTTGGGCCAGATCATGAAGGTGTCATTGGTGAATCTGAACCAGGTG
Source organism: Schistocerca gregaria (assembly GCF_023897955.1). Taxonomy (NCBI): domain Eukaryota; kingdom Metazoa; phylum Arthropoda; class Insecta; order Orthoptera; family Acrididae; genus Schistocerca; species Schistocerca gregaria. Next base: position 492,971,356 of record NC_064927.1, on the reverse strand, counting down.
AACAGTTTGGGATTTTGGGAGCTTAGGGAAAATTCCTCTGGAAGGCCCATGAATAGGTTGGCTTAGGGTGGTGACATGCAGGTGCCCATTGCTGTATTACAGCTTTGCTTGTAGGTTATGCCATCGTAGGTGAATTTGTTGTGGGTGAGGATATAGTTGGTCGTCTTGATTAAGGAGGAGGATTTAGGTTTCTATTGAGTTGGGCATTGGGAAATTTAGTATTCAGGAGCAGCAAGGCCATATGCATTAGGAATATTTGTGTAGAGGTCACCATGTGGTAAAGGAATAAGAACTATGGAGAGTTGGTTGAGGAAATGATTGGTTTCTATACACAGGAGGGTAGGTTCAGATAGTAAGCAGAGATTCTGTCAGTGGGGTCACATTAACTGCTCCCAAATCAGGTATCCTGAAAGTATTCTGAAGGTGGCAGGGGTAAAATACAGGGAGCGAAAGGCTATTTACAATTTGTACAGAAACCAGATGGCAGTTATAAGAGTCGAGGGACATGAAAGGGAAGCAGTGGTTGGGAAGGGAGTAAGACAGGGTTGTAGCCTCTCCTGATGTTATTCAATCTGTATATTGAGCAAGCAGTAAAGGAAACAAAAGAAAAATTCAGAGTAGGTATCAAAATCCATGGAGAAGAAATAAAAACTTGGAGGGTTGCCGATGACATTGTAATTCTGTCAGTGACAGCAAAGGACTTGGAACAGCAGTTGAACGGAATGGACAGTGTCTTGAAAGGAGGATATAAGATGAACATCAACAAAAGCAAAACGAGTATAATGGAATGTAGTCTATTTAAGTTGGGTGATGACGAGGGAATTAGATTAGTAAACGAAACACTTAAAGTAGTAAAGGAGTTTTGCTATTTGGGGAGCAAAATACCTGATGATGGTCAAAGTAGAGAGGATATAAAATGTAGACTGGCAATGGCAAGGAAAGCGTTTCTGAAGAAGAGAAATTTGTTAACATCGAGTATAGATTTAAGTGTCAGGAAGTCGTTTCTGAAAGTACACTCCTGGAAATGGAAAAAAGAACACATTGACGCTAGTGTGTCAGACCCACCATACTTGCTCCGGACACTGCGAGAGGGCTGTACAAGCAATGATCACACGCATGGCACAGCGGACACACCAGGAACCGCAGTGTTGGCCGTTGAATGGCGCTAGCTGCGCAGCATTTGTGCGCCGCCGACAGTGTGAACGTGAACCGTATGTGCAGTTGACGGACTTTGAGCGAGGGCGTATAGTGGGAATGCGGGAGGCCGGGTGGACGTACCGCCAAATTGCTCAACAAGTGGGGCGTGAGGTCTCCACAGTACATTGATGTTGTCGCCAGTGGTCGGCGGAAGGTGCACGTGCCCGTCGACCTGGGACCGGACCGCAGCGACGCACGGATGCACGCCAACACCGTAGGATCCCACGCAGTGCCGTAGGGGACCGCACCGCCACTTCCCAGCAAATTAGGGACACTGTTGCTCCTGGGGTATCGGCGAGGACCATTCGCAACCGTCTCCATGAAGCTGGGCTACGGTCCCGCACACCGTTAGGCCGTCTTCCGCTCACGCCCCAACATCGTGCAGCCCGCCTCCAGTGGTGTCGCGACAGGCGTGAATGGAGGGACGAATGGAGACGTGTCATCTTCAGCGATGAGAGTCGCTTCTGCCTTGGTGCCAATGATGGTCGTATGCGTGTTTGGCGCCGTGCAGGTGAGCGCCACAATCAGGACTGCATACGACCGAGGCACACAGGGCCAACACCCGGCATCATGGTGTGGGGAGCGATGTCCTACACTGGCCGTACACCTCTGGTGATCGTCGAGGGGACACTGAATAGTGCACGGTACATCCAAACCGTCATCGAACCCATCGTTCTACCATTTCTAGACCGGCAAGGGAACTTGCTGTTCCAACAGGACAATGCACGTCCGCATGTATCCCGTGCCACCCAACGTGCTCTAGAAGGTGTAAGTCAACTACCCTGGCCAGCAAGATCTTCGGATCTGTCCCCCATTGAGCATGTTTGGGACTGGATGAAGCGTCGTCTCACGCGCCAGCACGAACGCTGGTCCAACTGAGGCGCCAGGTGGAAATGGCATGGCAAGCCGTTCCACAGGACTACATCCAGCATCTCTACGATTGTCTCCATGGGAGAATAGCAGCCTGCATTGCTGCGAAAGGTGGATATACACTGTACTAGTGCCGACATTGTGCATGCTTTGTTGCCTGTGTCTATGTGCCTGTGGTTCTGTCAGTGTGATCATGTGATGTATCTGACCCCAGGAATGTGTCAATAAAGTTTCCCCTTCCTGGGACAATGAATTCACGGTGTTCTTATTTCAATTTCCAGGAGTGTATTTGTATGGAGTGTAGCCATGTATGGAAGTGAAAGATGGACGATAACTAGTTTGGACAAGAAGAGAATAGAAGCTTTCAAAATGTGGTGCTACAGTAGAATGCTGAAGATTAGATGGGTAGATCACATAACTAATGAGGAAGTATTGAATAGGTTTGGGGAGAATAGAAGTTTGTGGCACAACTTGACCAGAAGAAGGGATCGGTTGGTAGGACATGTTGTCAGGCATCAAGGGATCACCAATTTAGTATTGGAGGGTAGCGTGGAGGGTAAAAATCGTAGAGGGAGACCAAGAGATACACTAAGCAGATTCAGAAGGATGTAGATTGCAGTAGGTACTGCGAGATGAAGCTTGCACAGGATAGAGTACCATGGAGAGCTGCATCAAACCAGTCTCAGGACCGAAGACCACAACAACAACAACATGTTTGCTTGCTGATATTTTTGATGAGAAAGGTGGAATGAGGATTGAGGCAGCTGATTCTCCACTTTTGTCAGATTCTCTTAAAGAGGAATATACTCACTATTTTTGTGCTCTGACAGGATCTATTTTCCACCGGTTCCCTTCTTTTTCCCTGTTACAACAGGGTGTGCTGTTCATATACACTGAAGCACCGTAGAAATTAGTATAGGCATGCGTATTCAAATATAGAGACATGTAAAGAGGCAGAATACAGTGCTGCTGACGCCAACACCTATACAAGAAAAGTGTCTGGCGCACTTTTTAGATCTGTTACTGCTGTTACGATGGCAGGTTATCAAGATTTAAAGTGAGTTTGAACTTGGTGTTATAGTCAGCGCACGAACGATGGGACACAGGATCTCCAAGGTAGCGATGAAGTGGGGATTGTTCCTTACAACCATTTCATGAGTGTACTGTGAATATTGGGAATCCAGTAAAAACATCAAATCTCCGACATTGCTGCGGCTGGGAAAAGATCCTGCAAGATCTGGCCTGATGATGACTGAGAGAATTGTTCAATGTGACAGATAATTGTTCAATGTGACAGAAGTGCAACCCTTCCGCAAACTGCTGCAGACTTCAGTGTTGGGCCATCAACTAGTGTTAGTGTGTGAACCATTCAATGAAACAAAATAGATATGGGCTTTCGCAGCTGAAGGCCCACGCATGTACCCTTGATGACTGCATGACACACAGCTTTACACCTCACCTGGGTCAGTCGACACCGACATTGGACTGTTGATGACTGGAAACATGTTGCCTGGTCGGTCGTGTTTCATTTCATGTTGTATCAAGGGAATGGATGTTTATGGGTATGGAGACAACCTCATGAACCCATGGACCCTGCATGTCGGCAAAGGACTGTTCAAGCTGGTGGAGGCTCTGTAATGATATGGGGTGTGTGCATATGGGATCCCTAATACGTCTAGATACAACTCTGACAGGTGACGCATACATAAGTTTCCTGTTTGATCACCTGTGTCCATTCATGTCCATTGTGCATTCCAATGGACTTTGTCAGTTCCTGCAGGATAGTGCGATACCCCACATATCCAGAATTGCTCCAGAGTGGCTCCAGGAACGCTCTTCTGACGTTAAACAGTTCTTTCCAGACATGAACAATATTTAGCATCAGGGACACGCTGCAACATGCTGTTCAGAAGAGATCTCCACCCCCTTGTACTCTTATGGATTTATGGACAGCCCTGTAGGATTCATGGAGTCAATTCCCTCCAGAGCACTGCTTCAGACATTAGTCCAGTCCACACCAGGTTGTGTTGCAGCAGTTCTGCGTGCTCGTGAGGGGCCTACACAATATAGGTAGGAGTACCAGTTTCTTTGGTTCTTCAGTGTATTTAAGCAAAATTCTGTAGGTAAGTAAAATTCATATACATCTACATGGATACTCTGCAAATCAAATTTAAGTGCCTGGCAGAGGGTTCACGAACCACCTTCACAATTCTCTATTATTCCAATCTCTTACAGTGTGCGGAAATAACGAACACCTATATCCTTCCGTATGAGTTATGATTTCCCTTATATTATCGTGGTGATCGTTTCTCCCTATGTAGGTCGGCGTCAACAAAATAGTTTCACATTCGGAGGAGAAAGTTGTTGATTGGAATTTCGTGAGAAGATTCCGTCGCAACGAAAAACGCCTTTGTTGTAATGAAGTCCTTCCCAAAGCCTATATCATTTCAGCGACACTCTCTCCTCTATTTCGCGATGATACAAAACTTGCTTCCTTTCTTTGAATTTCTCGATGTACTCCGTCAGTCCCATATGGTAAGGATCCCACCCGCACAGCAGCATTCTAAAAGAGGAAGGACAAGAGTAGTGTAGGCAGTTTCCTTAGTAAATCTGTTACATTTTCTAAGTGTACTGCCAATAAAACGCAGTCTTTGGTTAGCATTGCCTACAACATTTTCTATGTGTTCCTTCCAATTTAAGTTGTGCGTAACTGAAATTTGTTGGTATTTAGTTGAATTTACTGGCTTTAGATTTGACTGATTTATCGTGTTCCCGAAGTTTAACGCATTGCTTTTAGCACTCGTGTAAATGACCTCACACTTCTCGTTATTTAAGGTCAATTGCCAATTTTCTCACCATTCCGATATCTTTTCTAAATCATTTTGCAATTTGTTTTGATCTTTTGATAAGTTTATTAGTCGACAAATGACAGCGTTATCTGCAAACAACCTAAGACGGCTGCTCAGATTGTCTCCCAAATCGTTTATATAGGGCCTATAATTCTACCTTGGGGAATGCTAGAAATCACTTCAGTTTTACTCGATGACTTTCCGTCATTACTATGAACTGTGACCTCTGTGACAGGAAATCACAAATCCAGTCACGTTACTGAGACTGTATTCCATAAGCACGCAATTTCACTAAAGTCACTTGTGTGGTAGAGTGCCAAAAGCCTCCATCCAGAAATACAGAATCGATCTGAAATTGCTTGTCAATAGCACTCAACACTTCATGCTAATAAAGAGCTAGTTGTGTTTCACAAGAATGGCAGCCCATTCGTCGTGGAGTGCTGAACTGAGGAGAGGTATCGATGTCAGTCAGTGAGGCCTGGCACAAAGTCGGCATTCAAAAACATCCCAAAGGTGTTCTATAGGATTCAGGTCAGGACTCTGTGCAGGCCAATCCATTACAGGGATGTTATTGTCATGTAACCAAACCGGTGCAGGCCATGCATTATGAAAAGGTCCTCGATCATGTTGAAAGATACAGTCGCCATCCCCGAAATCCTCAACAGCGGGAAGCAAGAAGGTGCTTAAAACATCAAGGTAGGCCTGCGCTGTGATAGTGCTACACGAAATGATAAAGGGAGCACCCCCCTCAATGGAAGACATGACCACATCATAGCACCACTGCCTCCGAATTTTACTGTTGGCACTAACACGCTGGCAGATGGTGTTCACTGGGCATTCGCCATACCCACACCCTGGCATCAGATTGCCACACTGTGTACTGTGATTCGTCACTTCACACAACATTTTCCACTGTTCAATTGTCCAATGTTTACACTCCGTACACCAAGCAAGACGTCGTTGGCATTTACCGGTGTGGTGTGTGGCTTATGAGCAGCCGCTCAACCACAAAATCCAAGTTTTCTCACCTCCTGCCTTACTGTCATAGTACTTGCAGTGGACCCTGATGCAGTTTGGAATTCCTGTATGATGATCTGGATAGATGTTTGCCTATTGCACATTACGACCCTCTTCAACTGTCAGTGGTCTCTGTCAGTCAACAGATGAGGTCGACCTATACTCTTTGTGTTGTACGTGTCCCTTCACATTTCCAGTTCACTATCACATCGGAAATAGTGGACCTAGGGATGTGTAGGAGTGTGGAAATCTCATGTAGAGACGTATGACACAAGTGGCACCCAATCACCTGACCACGTTTGAAGTCCGTGAGTTCTGCGGAGCACCCATTTTGCTCTCTCACGATGTCTAACGACTACTGAGGTCGCTGATATGGTGTGCCTGGCAGTGGGTGGTAGCACAATGCACATAATATGAAAAACATTTTTTTGGGGGGGTGTCCAGATAGTTTTGATCACTTTATACAAAAAAATACACTGTTTGAAATGCAAGTTCAAACAATTTTATATAGCAAAATAGTTTTTTTTAATGAGTTACTTACACTGTCAGCTGGCACCAAAGAATAATTTCCGGGTCAAGACAGCCTGTATTGACATGAAGCACCTATTTTAGAGATACAGTGCACCATAAAATTTTTCCTGGCAAAAAATGGCAACTAAACAATAGTTTGGTAAACTCGGAACCCTTCCCGTGTGTTCACTACGTCTGTCAAAACTATGTTTACACCTCAAGCTGGATGCAATGTACATATTTTATGTGTATAAACATGGTAACTTTGAACCTCTCGATCTCAATAACATATAACTATATTGAAAAAAGTTTTGAGATTCCCTTCATCTGAAGAATATATAGTAAAAATTTTGTTGATTTGATGTGGATGAAATTATAGAAGTGGCCCTCCCCACAACTAGTACCCAAAATCATGGTTTTCCAGGTGTGTCGTGATAATGGATAAAGATTTTTGGAAACAGGAATATGGTGTTTCTAGATAAATGTCTAAAGAATGTACACTTAAAATTTGAGCCCTTTGCAATGTTAATTTTATTGATAATTGTGACTCACAGTGCAAAAATGGTTAAAAAAAGGATTTTTATGCATAAACACAGTAACTTTAACCTCTGGATCTCCATAAAGATATTTTATATCTTTTGCAGTATTGATGGGTGATTCCAGCTTTGCCCGTGACATTATCCGTGGTACATTTTGATATTGTTGCAATCCTCTTTGTGTTGTGTATTCATATTTTGTGTCACGCAATTCAAGTAAAAGAAAGTGCTTATTGACAGTTTCAGATAAAACACTCAACCTCTCAAGGCTAGAACAGACAGCTTCATTACTGTGGCATCAACTCGCACGAGGCCACAAGGCACTGACATCTCTCCCCGCTGCATGTTACGATGTTTACACCCGCGCTGTGGGCAGCAGTCAGTCCCTTCGGGCCAGCATCCAACAAGTCCTCGTGGAGAAGCTGTCGCGGTACAGGAGCTTCCTGAAACACAGCACTCGAGAAGACACTTTTCTTCCACTGTCAGCACTCGCGTGCCCTGCGCCACTGCTTACTACGAACAGCATTTTCACTGGACTGAAGAGTTCTGCTGCTGCTCTTTTGACAGTAGCAGCAAATGTGGAGGTTTGTAGTCGCGGATTGTGTCCAGCTGTCTGTGCTTGCCCACAACACTGTCACTTTGTATTGTGGATGTTACTTGACCCCTCTGTTCTGTTGTTTAATTCGTTTTGTCATTTCTTACAGTTGAGTAGTGAAACAATTTCCATGGTGACAGGTGTTGATGTGGCGCAAAATTCCACAAGCCTTCTTGACGACCTCACATTTGTTCTTTTTTCTATGATGTCACACAGAGGAATGCAATTGGCTGACATTTGGCTACCATCCAAAGTTCAGTCCAGTGGTAATGGAATTCTTCAGCCTGCTCTTCAAATGTACCAAAAACTTTCAGACAAATGGAGGAGGTAATAGGACGTAAAGTGCCTTCCGCCACACACCGTTGGGTGGCTTGCGGAGTATAAATGTAGATGTAGATGTAGATTTAGATTTAGAAACTCATATGAGATAAATGTTTTCTTCCTGTGATGATGAGGTACATAATTATACTGAGACTAAGGATTAGTGAATTTCCATAAAGATTGTATGAGAAAAATGAAACAAAAAAATTTAGTATCCACGTAATTAGGAATAGCAAAGTTGCGGTTCTTTTGAATATACTAGTCAGTGTGCTTCATTAAATCTTTGTAACATTCTTGAGGACACTGTGCTAAATGGCATATTGAAGGGCAGTATTATTTAAATAATGGAAAATCCAGGGTGGAATAAAAACAAGGTGAAAAATGTATATTGCTACTTACAACATAGAGGTGGCATTGAGTTAAAGACAGGCATTCTGCATTCTTTTTCATTGTGCCTGTTTGCAACTCAACACTCCCAGCGTTATCCTTTAGTTTATTTATGTGTTTGTAACTTGACTATTCCTCATAACAGTACAGGGCGTGTTAATTCATTGCAGGTATAAGTTATATATAATCCTACATAAAGGATATACATAATTTATCGAATTATGCAAGAATGGAGTAAGAGAAGCCAAGGAAAAACCGAGTCAGTATGGCTGAACACGGGTTCAGAGCTCGCTCCTGCCAAATGTGAGTCCAGTGCCTTAACACTGCACTAACTCACTCAGTATTTTATTTGAGAAGCAAACCCTCAATAAAACCCCATGTATCTGGAGACTATAATTAGCATTCATCATCTGCCAGAACTAGAAACATAACATTCTCGAACAAGAACCTTTGTTAGTATTACACTTCAGAAAAATATATAGACACAGCCACCTCCCAACACCATTTCCTTCACAGTTATTCGTTTTAATTGATTATGTTCACTGGCGTGGTGTGTTGTGACTGTATTACAGTGTGTATACGACCCGGGACAACTAGGAGATCCGGGAAAAACCCAGGAATTTTTGCATCTGGGAAAAACCCGGGAATGTTTTAGAATCCCGAGAATTCTTTGGTGTTTCAGTTTTCTGTTAATTTTTTAAAATTTTGATTGGTAAGAACCGATACTCTATCAAAGGACATTACTGTATCCCACTACTGCAGAATAACACTTCAACAACAAAACATAAATGAGAGAAAAAAATGAAAATAACTTAAATTGCAAAGGAAATGTGCCATATACGACGACGACACACGTGCTCATGCAAGCGTGTGCCAGCAGCAAAATGTGTCAAAGGCTTTAGGAAGACTTTACAATGCTTCATAACAACAAGTTGCCTACGATGAATGTGAAGTCACAACTGTTTACATTAGATTCGTTTTAGCAGTTATGAGCGGCTTTGTGCGCATGTGCAGTTGTCACATTTGAGCAGTAGATTCTCCCGCTTCTGGCTACAGGAATGTGGCTGTTGGCTGTGCAAGCAGTCGCAGCAAGCAGCTAGATGCTAGCGGGGAAAGGGGGCGCCAAATTCATATTCTTGAGGAAAAAAGCGAGTTTCACATAGCACTTAGCATCCAGCGGACGTTCATTTTTGAAAATTTTATAACACATTTTAAGTTGATTTCTGAATGAATCATAAGTTGATTTTTGAATGCATGCGTAGTGTATGTGTGATATCTCTGTCAGGAGATTACTCGTTGTATCTAGAAATAAACTTTCCGCAGACAAAAGGGGACGAGGCTGTATGAGCTGAGTGGAGTAAAGCCGAACATATGAATGCCAATCAATGTCTGATTAGGTGGTTGATTGGGTTTGCAAATGATCAGCATTGTTATAATTAAAAGCGAAATCCATAGAGTCAGACTACCAGAATGGAAACAAAAGACTAACAGGAATAACAGGTGAGAAAGATAATGTATTATCTTCTCGGTGTATCCAAGAAAATGAAATTTTGACAGAAAATTTTTGGCTAGATTGCTACACTAGTAGGGACCAGTTCTACAGTCCCTGGCTAGCAGCCGCTTAAGTTCCATCCTGGGAGTAGTGCAGAAAACGCATTGTACGGACACATAATAATGCCTAACTGGAGAATAATCGCTGGATAACTAAACCGGTGATTGTGGTAGTGTTAGTGAAGTTAATTGGCGAACAGATTTTGACAATGGCAGGAAGAGCTACAGAACTGGTGATGAAAAGACTGTTTGTTAGAATGAGGAAGGAGAAGAAACGGGGACATCACACAAATTATCGAAGAATAAGACAATTTCAAATTTATATAAAAATTTCATAATACTACTTTATGATCTCGTGCTTGAGAAACTGGTGCGTATAAATGAATTTGGAACTATTTACTAATGTAAAGCTTTATAATTGTAGTAGGCCACATAGGCATTTGATAGTGGTAATTCGTGAATTATATTTTGTCATATTATAAAAAATGACCATTTGTGCCAAAACGGTCTCGTTTCCAAGAAAATTTACATCCCAAAAACCACACTGAAAATCTTAATATCAGGTCGAGGTCTACTTCACTGGGAATCTGGATATATGAATGTGCACTTTAAGTATGCATTTTAAATGTGCACGTTTTAGTGTGGTTCACGAAATTCCGATGCTCTTGGAATATCCTCTGATGTCTTGTTTCTTTTATGACATAATGTATGATCTTTCAGTGTTTTACACGTACGTACATACGGGCTTCCTACATCATGGTAGCTGCGCAAGTGCGGTGTCGACTGTTATCTGCGCTATCTGGCAACTGCTGAAATGAACATATTTTGAACAGGTCATGGAAAATATTGCGAATGGTGGTTTGAAAAGCGTTACTTTCAAAGTAAATATCCTTTTACATAAGTTGAACTATGTGCGAGAATGTACCATGAATTTCTTAAATTACAGAGCGTTTGACTCTCATTTAGAAGACTCTCTTTAAGACCAGCTGTTTCTTCAAATAAAGATATACAACATGCTCTTTTGATAAATTTTTTTCTGCTATAATTCCTAAGTGATATTTTGAAAACTTATCGCTCTGTAGTTCATTGTGATACTTCCATCACTTTTTCAAATATAAAAACCACCAGAGATTTTCTCCAGCCAAAAGGATTTTTGCAGTGCTTGGAGCACGTATTTCACTATCTGTGAATATATTCCATCCAAGCAATGCCATATTCTGTTTTCCCCTCAAGCATCCAAGTAGCTGATAAAAATTATACATACATATATATATGTGAGTGTGTGCGTGTTTAGAGTAAAATGGTACAGGACATTTGGAATTCTGAGAAGAAGGGGGAAAAAAAGAAATAAGCTGTAGAGAAAGATGGGTAATGTGCAATATGTTCAAGAACCAAGAGGGAACAAATGAAATACTAAGATTAAAAAAGGCATAAAGCAGGGAAAGATGAAAGAACCATGAAAAATTAGCAAGCAAGGAATGCTAAACAAGTAGGGAGAGATAAAAATGAATACCTAAGAAAACAAAGATGTATGGAAGGCATAATTAGAATATCTATATGATTCTACAGCTGATCATGAAGGATTAGTCTTAGGAGATGAAGAAGAATGTAGACAAAAATCACTGGGGACAAATAATGGGGAAATGAGAAGTGGAGAAAGCTTTCCAGGATCTTAAACAAAGGAAAGTGTTGGACTGTGATCAAATAGTGTGTCAGACACTGAAGGCCTTAGGGACTGGTGCTGTAATTAGAATTAAAAATGTAATCAATGGAATATATTACACAGGCCTCCTTAAGGCCATAATGATGCTCTTACCAAAGAAATTCAATGCCAGCCAATGCAAACATTATATGGCAATTATTTTTATGTGCCATGTTACTGAGGCTCTGATCTACCCATCTAATCTTCAGCATTCTTGTCTAGCACCATATTTCAAAAGATTCTATTCTCTTGTTGTCTAAACTATTTATTGTCCCCGTTTCACTTCCATACATGGCTACACTCCAAACAAATACTTTCAGAAACGACTTCCTGACACTTAAATCCATACTCGATGTTAACAAATTTCTCTTCTTCAGAAATGCTTTCCTTGCCATTACCAGTCTACATTTTATATCCTCTCTACTTTGACCATCATCAGTTATTTTGCTCCCCAAATAGCAAACCTCGTTTGCTACTTTAAGTGTCTCATTTCCTAATCTACTTCCCTCGGCATCACTCGACATTCCAGTATCCTCATTTTGCTTTTGTTGATTTTCATCTTATATCCTCCTTTCAAGACATTGTCCATTCCGTTCAACTGCTCTTCCAGGTCCTTTGCTGACAGATTTACAATGTCACTGGTGAACCTCAAAGCTTTTATTTCTTCTCCATGGATTTTAATACCTACTCCAAATTTTTTGTTTGTTTCCTTTACTGCTTGCTCAATATACAGATTGAATAACATTGGGGACAGACTACAACCCTGTCTCACTCCCTTCCCAACCACTGCTTCCTTTTCATGCCCCTCGACTCTTATAACTCTTATAATTTCTGTACAAATTGTGAATAGCCTTTCGCTCCCTGTATTTTACCCCTTCCACCTTCAGAATTTGAAGGAGAGTATTCCAGTCGACATTGTCAAAAGCTATCTCTAAGTATACAAATGCTAGAAACATAGGTTTGCCTTTCCTTAATCTATTTTCTAAGATAAGTCTTAGGGTCAGTATTGCCTCACGTGTTCCAACATTTCTACGGAATCGAACCTGAATCTTCCCCGCGGTCGGATTCTACAAGTTTTTCCATTCGTCTGTAAAGAATTCGAGTTAGTATTTTGCAGCCATGGCTTATTAAACTTATAGTTTGGTAATTTTCACATCTGTCAACACCTGCTTTCTTTGCGATTGGAATGATTATATTCTTCTTGAAGTCTGAGGGTATTTCGCCTGTCTCATACATCTTGCTCACCAGCTGGTAGAGTTTTGTCATGACTGGCTCTCCCAAGGCTATCAGTAGTTCTAATGGAATGTTGTCTACTCCTGGGGCCTTGTTTCGACTCAGGTCTTTCAGTGCTCTGTCAAACTCTTCACGCAGTATCGTATCTCCCATTTCATCTCCGTCTACATCCTCTTCCATTTCCATAATATTGTCCTCAAGTACATTGCCCTTGTATAGACCCTCTATATACTCCTTCCACCTTTCTGCTTTCCCTTCTTTGCTTAGATATGGGTTTCCATCTGAGCTCTTGATATTCATGCAAGTGATGCTCTTTTCTCCAAAGGTCTCTTTAATTTTCCTGTAGGCAGTATCTATCTTACCCCTAGTGAGGTTACATTTGTCCTCTAGCCATCCCTGCGTAGCCATTTTGCACTTCCTGTCGACCTCATTTTTGAGACGTTTGTATTCCTTTTTGGCTGCTTAATTGACTGCATTTTTTTTTTTTTTTAATATTTTCTCCTTTCATCAATTAAATTCAATATCTCTTATGTTACCCAAGGAGTTCTATTAGCCCTCGTCTTTTTACTTACTTGATCCTCTGATATTTTCACTATTTCATCTCTCAAAGCTACCCATTCTTCTTCTACTGTATTTCTTTCTCCCATTCTTGTCAATCGTTCCCTAATGCTCTCCCTGAAGCTCTCTACAACCTCTGGTTCTTTCAGTTTATCCAGGTCCCATCTCCTTAAATTCCCACCTTTTTGCAGTTACTTCAGTTTTAATCTACAGTTCATAATCAATAGATTGTGGTTAGGGTCCACATCTGCCCCTGGAAATGTCTTAAAATTTAAAATCTTGTTCATGTATCTGTGTCTTACCATTACATAATCTATCTGATACCTTCCAGTATCTCCAGGCTTCTTCCATGTATACAACCTCCTTCTACGATTCTTGAATCAAGTGTTAGCTATGATTAAGTTATGCTCTGTGCAAAATTCTACCAGGCGGCTTCCTCTTTCATTCCTTAATCCCATTCCATATTCACCTACTACATTTCCTTCTCTTCCTTTTCCTATTATAGAGTTTGTCACCCATGACAATTAAATTTTTGTCTCCCTTTACTATCAGGATACATCAATCTCTTCATCATCTGCAGAGTTAGTTGGCATATAAACTTGTACTAATGTGTTTACTGTGCTGTTTGTAGTAGCTTACCCGCATTCCTATTGTCCTATTCATTATTAAACCTACTCCTGCATTACCCTTATTTGATTTTGTGTATATAACCCTGTAGTCAACTGACCAGAAGTCTTGTTCCTCCTGCCACCAAACTTCACTAATTCCCACTATATCTAACTTTAACATATCCATTTCCCTTTTTAAATTTTCTAACCTACCTGCCCGATTAAGTGATCTGACATTCCGAACTCCGATCCGTAGAACGCCGTTTTTCTTTCTCCTGATAACAATGTCCTCCTGAGTAGTCCCCATCCGGATATCCGAATGGAGGACTATTTTACCTCCGGGATATTTTACCCAAGAGGACGCCATCATCATTTAACCATACAGTAAAGCTGCATGCCCTCGGGAAAAATTGTACGAGATAAGGTTCCGTATTTATACTAGTTGTTTCAAATCTACTTCATGAAAAACTATTGGATTTCAACTACTACACTAACATTGAAATGTGGTTAACTGCTGCCATTTGTTGCAAAATTCATATTGGCACTGGAAATGGACATTTATATTTTAGTCACATGTCATTTCTGCACTGGATAAAATTTCATCATGCTTCAGTATATGTCAAAATATATCTTAAAACTACATCATTAAAAATATCTTTCCATATATATCACCTAAAACATACATTAAAAAATACACTTTTAAAAATATTTATATGAGGATAATGCAGCAGGTAGTTGAGATTATGCTTTGAATGCTTATCTACAGCACCTCTTAAGATAACTGGAAGAATCCATATCAGTTAAATTCGTTTTCTTCATTTAATAAATTTTGTGGTTTTTCTTTTTCCACAAAAATTTGTAATTGTTTCAAGACATTTAGCAAAGGGCCTTCATTGGTGGTATGGATAATTTTTTGCTGACTTGAATCTTCATAAAGTACATTGACCAGACTCGAAAAACGTTGTAAAAAACACTGTAATTCAAATTCCAACTTTATAGCATTAGGTGAGCATTTAAAGACAACTAACCATACTTTAGGTGAGATTCTAGGCAACATCAAAATTATCCACACTAAAAGTCTTAGAGGAATTAGAAATCTTTATGGGAAAGGGGGAAACCCGCAAAATTGATTAAATGAACAAAACAAATTTAACATGCAAAGATTCTTCCTGTTATGTGAAGAGGTGCTGCAGATAATCATTCAAAACGTAAACTTGACTAGGCGCTGTATTATCGTAAAATATGTATTTTTTTAAATAGCTTAATTTTTGAATGTGTATTTTTGGTGATGTATTTGTAAGGACAGTTTGAAAGATGTATTTTGATAGATATTGTAGCACAATGAAATCTTCTCCAGTGTAGAAATGATGGGTCTATATACATGCCCGTAAAAGCGGTGACTGAAATATAAATTTCCATTTCTGGTACAACATGAATTCTATAAAAAAGGGCAGTAGTGTACCATATTTCAGTGTTAGTGTAGTAGTTGAAATGCAGTTTTTTGTGAAGTAAATTTGTACCAATGAGTAGGAATACAGGTCCTTTTCTCGCTCAATAAGAATACTTTATTATCTTTGAATATGTGTTCCTACAGATGCTGCAACCACTATTGTACAGTTGACTTAATCTCTGTTGCCAACAATGTAATCATCCAACTACTGTATTTTATAGTACTACAGGGTGGTTATAATTAAACTTTCTGTATTTGACACATTACAACACAGAAACTAATTACTGTACTAGAACCAAACTTGATAGCATTCATGTAAGGACATGGCGAAGAGAAATAATGCAGAATCAATTCAATTGAAAAACTTTTAATGTGCTGCCACGGTACATCATACCATTACATACCGGTACCATTACTGCTAAAAAAGGTATTCAACATAGTGCCCTTCAGTGTACAGAAGAGTCGGAAAGCACAGGATGGCATTCAGCACAGCAGAATGGAACATGTCCATAGGTATGCTACCTATCAGCCCCACAACCAGAAATCACTGAGAGTGAGATCAGATGATTGTGCCGGTCAAGCATTTGGAAACAATTGACTGACGATTTGATAATTTCCAAATGCCTTTCATAGAAACAGTTGAACTTCACAAGCAATGTGTGATGTGACCCCTTCTTGCATGAAAACTATCTAGTTCAATGCATCTCTCTTCTGTGGGGCAGGTATGACACGCTGGCAAAGCATATTGCAATAACACTGGCCAGTCACACTGCACGGCTTTGGTCCTTGAGTGCCAACGTGTTAAAAAAAGAATGGTCCAGTGATGAACATAGCTGTGAAGCCACACCGCACGGTGACACATTCACCATACAGGGGAAATCCATGCACAGTGACTGGAGATGAAGATCCCCACACTCAGCAATTCTGTGTGTTCACCTCACCTGTCAGAGAAAAATGATCTTCAGCTGTCCACAGGATGGTCCAGGGCCATCCCTCATCAACTTCCGGATACCATTTGAGAATGGTTCGAAGCATCTTCCGTACAGTGGACCATGGATGTTCAACTATGGTGACACAGCACGCGCACTGCATGACGATTTGGAAGTGCACACATCATTGTCTGCCATAGCAACAGGGGTCGCTGGCTTGTTCCCAGAGCAACACCCAGTTCTCCAGTTGATTCGAACCACTTCATCATGCTCCACACAGTAGGTAGACAAAGAGGACCCTTCTGTAATACTTTCAACCGGCAATGTTCTTGAAATGCAGCTGCAGCATTATTATTGTTTTGATAACAGAGCTTCACCAGTAATGCCCTGCTCCTTTGGTCCAACCTCATGTTAACACGGCAACAAGTGCACTGCGACTGGTCAGGTGAGTGAGACTGTGAATCATGATGACTGATCACAGCACCTGGTGGCCATAGTTGGAACTGGACGGTGGCATTGTGATGCATGGAAATCGTGCACCCCATGCTCTGGACATTAATGCTACCAAGGTAACTAGTTTCCATGTTATAATGTGTTAAAAGAAAGCAGGTGTTGACAGATGTGAAAATTATCAAACTGTCAGTTTAATAAGTCACAGCTGCAAAATACTAACGTGTATTCTTTACAGACAAATGGAAAAGCTGGTAAAAGCCGACCTCAGGGAAGATCAGTTTGTATTGTGTAGAAATATTGGAACACGTAGCCGGCGTGTGGCCGAGTGCTTCTAGGTGCTTCAGTCTGGAACCGTGTGACTGCTACGGCCGCAGGTTCAAATGCCGCCTCGGGCATGGATGTGTGTAATGTCCTTAGGTTAGTCAGGTTTCAGTAGTTCTAAGCTGTAGGGGACTGATGACCTCTGATTTTCAGTCCCATAGTGCACAGAACCATATGAACCATTTTCGAATGTGTCGCAATACTGGCCCTATGACCTAGCTTAGAAGATAAAGGAAATGCAAACCTACATTTCTAGCATTTTCTCGTTTTCATTTCCACTGTCTTGTCTCTCTCTTAACGCCCAATGCTACAATCTCCATCCATCTCTCTCTCCCTCTCTCTCTCTCTCTCTCTCTCTCTCTCTCTCTCTCTCTCTCTCTCTCTCTCTCTCTCTCTCTCTCTCTCTTACTGCCACTTTCTCTCCCTCACTATCAGTGTCTCCTCAGTCTTTCTCTCCAACTGGCACTGCCTCCTCTCTTAAACTGTCACTGTGTCTCTGCTACTGTCTATCAGCATAAAAAAGCGTGAATATGGTTGCAAACCTACGTTTCTAGCATTTGTAGACTTAGAGAAAGCTTTTGACAATGTTGACTGGAATACTCTCTTTCAAATTCTGTAGGTGGCAGGGGTAAAATACAGGGAGCGAAAGGCTTTTTACAATTTGTACAGAAAGCAGATGGCAGTTACTAGAGTCGAGGGACATGAAAGGGAGGCAGTGGTTTGGAAGGGAGTGAGACAGGGTTGTAGTCTCTCCCCGATGTTATTCAATCTGTATATTGAGCAAGCAGTGAAGGAAACAAAAGAAAAATTCGGAGTAGGTATTAAAACCCATGGAGAAGAAATAAAAACTTGGAGAGTTGCCGATGACATTGTAATTCTGTCAGTGACAGCAAATGACTTGGAACAGCAGTTGAATGGAATGGACAGTGTCTTGAAAGGAGGATATAAGATGAACATCAACAAAAGCAAAATGAGGATAATGGGATGTAGTCAAATTAAGTTGGGTGATGCCGAGGGAATTAGATTAGGAAATGAGACACTTAAAGTAGTAAATGTGTTTTGCTATTTGGGGAGCAAAATTACTGATGGTGGAAGTAGAGAGGATATAAAAAGTAGACTGGCAATGGCAAGGAAAGCGTTTCTGAAGAAGAGAAATTTGTTAATACGGGGTATAGATTTAAGTGTCAGGAAGTCTTTTCTGAAAGTATTTGTATTGAGTGTAGCCATGTATCAAAGTGAAATGTGGATGATAAATAGTTTGGGCAAGAAGAAAATAGAACCTTTCAAAATGTGGTGCTACAGAAGAATGCTGAGTATTAGAGGGGTAGATCATGTAACTAACGAGGAGGTATTGAATAGATTTGGGGAGAAGAGAAATTTGTGGCACAACTTGACTAGAAGAAGGAATCAGTTGCTAGGACACATTTTGAGGCATCAAGGGATCATGAATTTAGTATTGGAGGGCGGAGTGGAGGGTAAAAATCGTAGAGGGAGACCGAGAGATGAATAAACTAAGCAAATTTAAAAGGATGTAGTTTGCAGTAGGTACTGGGAGATGAAGCAGCTTGCACAGGATAGAGTAGCATGGAGAGCTACATCAAACCAGTCTCTGGACTGAAGACGACGACATTTCATATTGTCACACTTCATTGTATGCTTTACAGTGTCAATTCTGGAGTTTCTAGTTACACTCTTAGAAACTAGTTTTCAAATAATATCTGTCCATTAATATATTATTTTTGGTTTACCATAGCGTAGTTAGAGTTAAATTCATTTAAATGAGATACGTCTATCATTATTTCTTTATACAGGGGTTGGACAAATATTTGGAAGCATACTGAGAAATTCTTGCTCGAATATAGAGGTAGATGCTAGCCGAGACTAGATGTGCTGTTCCTGGCGGCACCTGTGAAATGTCTTCAGTAAGCTGTGAGCGTGAGTCAGGGTCAGAACAGTGTTCTGTGTAGTTGTCAGTGCCGAGTTAATTGAAATGTGGGCAAATTGTCGGTGCTTGGACGGTATGTGCTTCAGTGACTAAAGTAACCGAAGTGTCGGGTGTATCGAGAGGTGCCACATCACAGATTTATACCGTGTACAGGAAAAGTGCAGAATCATCATCTGCCAAGCCACAACGCAGACGAAAATGTGTGTCGAATTATCGTATTATCGTGACAGACAGAGAGGATTATGGTGAAAAATAGGAGATCGACAGTTGCGAAAGTTACTGCACAACTAAATGTCTGACTTGCGAACTCTGTCAACACCAAAACAATGTTAAGGGAGCTCCAGAAACAGGGAATTGCAGGGCGCGCTCAAATTCCAAAATCACCCATCAGTGATGCAAATGCCCGTAACGGGATAACGTGGTGCTGAAGCCATTATACCTGGAGTGTGGAGCAATGAAAAAGTCATTTGGTCAGATGGATCTTGTTGCACACTGTTTCCAACTTCTGGTCAAGTTTTCATCCCAGGAGTGAAACACGGTGGAGGTCCAGTGACAATACGTTCAGCTGTATCGTGGTATTTCGTGCGCCCTGTGGTTACACTGCAAGGTCGCATTACTGTGGAGGGTTATGTGACTGTTTTGTCTGACTAGGTCCGTCCCATTGTACAATGTTTTTTCACCTGTGGTGATGCTGTATTCCAACATGAGGGCACCTGTTCATGTAACTACTGCCATCCAGGACCGGTTCTGTAAGTTTCGCATTTCCCCTGGCCACCAGAGCCACCAGATCTCAATATTATTCGTCCGTTGTGGTCTGCTCCAGAGAGAAAGGTGCCCAATGCTATTCACCTCTGTCATCTTTATTGTGACTAGACATAATTTTGCAGGAAGAACAGTATAAGATTCCCTTGAAAGCCATACAGTTCCCATATTTATTTATTCAGAGACAACAAGCTGTTTTGATTTTCGACTGTATACCACACCGTATTAGGCATGGAGCTGGATGCGGTTTGTGTTGTGCTTTTGGTATTCACATATTATTGTCTACCCTCTGTGTTTCAGTGCAAACAACCAAATATAATTACATTCTAAAATCATTATGTGATTCTGTTGGTGTGTGTGTGTGTGTGTGTGTGTGTGTGTGTGTGTGTGTGTGTTTTTTGAGCTTTTCATTTTCACTGTGTAAGGATGACAAATCCTGTGTCATTGTGAGATAAGCCCAGGCCAAGATAAATAAATAAATCAGATCAAACTAGTGCTGCAATAACTTCTAATTCATCATAACCACAAAGCCTTTTGCAAAGAGATTTGCTGCAGAAATTGTTCTCAGACCAAATCAGTATACAATTCCACATATTTGACAATATCTTCTTTTCTCTTAGTCAGGAGAGCAAGCACCAAAGGGACTATGGGAAACCTCAGGTGTAAAATATAAATTAATGTGCTCTGCGACCAGAGTTTACGTCGGCGACAGTGATGGCGTGTCGTCTGCTGCAATGGTGCTGTATTAAGTTTCTTTGATTGTCTTTTGTTAATGTTTACTTTAAGTTGTTCGTCATCTTTGAACATTCTCCTTCCATGTCTGCTGTACACAATGAATGAATGAATGAATGCATGATGCAAAATAATGAATAAAATATAAGAATATAGTCTCATTGTATGAAGTGTCTGTTGCATCCAGTTCTGAGGGCATAGTCTGTGTCTTCATATACCAAGCCATTTTCCATAACACTTATTGTGGGGGTGGGGGTTTTCTTTATGCCCATCACAAATTTCATTTATTGATGTTGCTTTTTTTACTCTCAGTATACTTTTTTAGAGATACTGATGTGTAAGTAAGGCCCTGGACATCGAAGTATTGAATACAGTGTTTGTAGGGGAAACTGACATCTGCTGAGGTGACTTAAATTTTTGGGTAAAGTTTCACTGAAAAATTTAAAATGTATGGATTCTGGCATAAGAATTAATTTAAAACATTTTTTTCCAAAATTTTAAAATAGAATGTAACTGACAAGATTACAAATTCTTCAAAAGGTGGGCAAAATGTACACCTCCCCCCCTCCCGTGGATACTGCGAGGGGTAAATCTGGTAGTGCACTTTCTAGTTTCTATTGTCATCTTATAAGCTGATTGTCAGTAATTGAAGCTTGAGCTAGGATCGTGTATTTTAAATGAAATCGTGCACGTATTCTTAATGCAGTGCTTTCCACTACAGATTTTTTTGTCTAGATTTCTGTACTAGATTTCACATTGCTCTTGGTGCAGTGCTATGGCACAGTTCTCATACAATGTGTCTCAAAGCTGCTACGTTTATTATAGTCCGCATCCTTCTCACAGTGGTACTTCGATGCCATACCAACCCGCACAATATCCTTGCACATCCCTACACCACTGCTTCCGATCCCTTGTATCGTGCTTCATATCGCTCGAATAGACCTAGATGCATGACCGTCCAATACATTCTTCCACTACCATCTACTCCGGTCCCTGCCACAATCACCTCCTACCCCATCAAAGGCAGGGCCACCTGTGAAAGCAACCACTTGATGTACAAGCTAAGCTGCAAACACTGCTGCAGTCTATGTGGGGACAACAACCGACGACCTGTCTGTCCGACAAACCGAGGCTGAGAACTGGACCGTCCAGTCGTGAAAGTGCCACCCGGCATGGAGTGCTTCACTTTAATGATTGCTTCACAACCCGGCTTCTTCCCACAAACGCCAGCTTTTCTGAATCTCTCTACAATCTATCCTCTGCTCCCGAAGTCTCCCTGGCGTCACCTTCGCGGGTCCACATCCTCCGCCTGCCTCTCCCCTTCCCCGCTGCTGCGTCAGCCCTGCACGTGCATCAGCCATTCACATGCGTCGTGTCCCACCAGTGCACCTACATAATCCTTTCCCTTTCCTTATTTCTACCCTCTCCCCTTTGACAACCTCCCACCCTTATGATTCTGCACCTACCAGCCATATGCTGTTCTCGCCATGCCCCTGCACTCTACCCCTACCTTGCCATCCCATCTTGCCTCAGGCCACCTCTGCACACCCGCTATCCAACACAGAAAAGATCATGCTTGCCTCAGATTCAGTCACAGTTGGTTCTTAGCATCCAGAGGTGACAGTGGCTGTGTGTGTGTGTGGGGGGGGGGGGGGGGGGGGTGCATCTATAGAAATATGTAATTTTCAGAGATAAAAATAAACTCACCAAATGGAAGCAGGAGAACACACACACACTGAGATGACAGAAGTCATGGGATTCCTTGTAACATTGTGTCGTAGTCATCCACAGTTGCAAAAGTCTTGCTATTCAGGATTTCGTGCACGAACTGACATCTCGATTGTGGCCCGTAAATCTTGGGTGGGATCGATTTCGGACAACATGAGTGACCAAATCGTTAGCTGAAATTGTCGAGGATGCTCTTAAAACTAATGGTGAGCAGTTGTGGCCTGGTGACGTGGCACATTGTAATCCATAAAAATTCCGTTGTCATTTGGGAACGTGAAGTCTGTGAACAGGTGCAAATGGTCTCTGAGGCATTGGAACAGAGATTCCTGTCTATTCTGTGTAAACATAGACAACACCGGTATGGAGTCACTACCAATTTGCATAGTGCCTTGCCGACAGCTTGGGTCCACAGCTTCGTGGGGACTGTGCTGCACTTGAATCCTACCTTCAGCTCTTACCGACTAAAACTGGGATTCCTCTAATCGGGCCACAGCTTTCCTGTCACCCAGGGTCCAACCGATACGGTGACGAGCCCTGGAGAGGTGCTGCGTGCGGTGCCGTGCTGTCAGCAGAGGCATTCACGTCGGTCGTCTGGTGCCGTAGCCCACTGATGCCAAATTTTGCTGTACTGTCCTAACAGATACATTCGTTGCATGTGCCACATTGATTTCTGTGGTTATTTCTCGCAGTTTTGCTTTTCTGTCGGCACCGACAACTCTACGCAAAAACCACTGCTCTCACTAAGCGGAGGCCGTCGGCCACTGCGTTGCCCGTGGTCTGAAATATGTCTGAATTTTGGTATTTTAGGCACACTGTTGACTGTGTGGGTCACAGAATATTGAATTCCCAAATGATTTCTGAAATTGATCATCCCGTGTGTCTAGTAGCTCCAACTACAGTTCTGCATTCAAAGTCTGATAATTCCCATTGTGTGGCCATAATTGCATCAGAAACCTTTTCACGTGACTCACCTGAATACAAATGACAGTTCCACCAATCCACTGCCCTTTTATACCTTGTGTATGTGATACTACTGCAATCTGTATATGTGCATATTGGTATCCTATGATTGGTGTCACATCAGTGTATGAAGACATTGAAACTTGCACACTTTCAGAGCCAGTGGCTCCTCCTTCTGGCAGAAGGGTTGAATGGGAAGGAAGAGTGGTGAAGGAAAAGGAGTGGTGAAGTGTAGGAAATGTGGAAGTTCAAAAAGTCACCCAGAACCACAAGATCAGGTGCCACTTACTGAATGGGATGAGAAGGAAAGACTGGTCTCTGGGGATTGCAATACCCAAGACAGATATTCCTGACAAAACATCATGCACAAGTTAATAAGAGTGGGTAACTAAGTGCTTTGTATGTGGTGGTGGTAACGGGGAGGGAGGGGGTGGGGGTGTCACTGGTCAGAAATTGAAGATACAGAAAACTGAAAGGGAATGAAGAAATGAAGTTGCTTGCGAGATGTACAGGGGCGGGTTGGGGACAGGGTAGGGCAGCTGGATGCAGCCGGGAGGTTAGATGGAGAGCAGGGGAGACAAATGGAAAAGGTGAGAATTAAAGGAGGCGGAAAAAAAAAAGGCTATGGATGCTTTGGTGGAATAGAAGACTGTGTAGTGCCAGAGTGGAAGCAGGGAAGGAGATACGTGGTTGAAGGACAGGGACTAATGGAGGTTGAAGCAAGGGGGTTACAGAAATGTAGAATATGTTGCAGGGAAAGTTCCCACCTACGCCATTCGGAAAAGCTGCTGTAGGTAGAAAGGATCCAGGTGGCACAGACTGTGAAGGAGTCATTAAAGTGAAAAACGTTGTGTTGGGCAGCAAGGGGGTGGTCTAGCTGTCTCTTGGCCACAGTTTGTCGGTGGCCAGTCATCTGGATAGCCAGATTGTTGCTTATCGTGCCAACGTAGAATGCAGCACAGTGGTTGTAGTTTAGGTTGTAAAAGAAATCACTGCTTTCACTGGTAGCCCTGTCTTTGATGGGCTGGATGATGCTTGTGACTGGACTGCAGTAGGTGCTAGTGGGGGGATGTAGGCGACAGGTCTTGCATCTAGGTCTGTTACAGAGATGTAAGAGATCAGACAACAGGTTGGGCGTAGGGGTGGCGTAGGGATATAGGAGAATGTTGTGCAGGTTCAGGAGCCAAGAGGATACCACTGAGGGAAGGGAAGGAAGAATAGTGGGTAGGATACTCCTCATTTCAGGGCACAGCAAAAGGTAATTGAAACTCTTGCAGAGAATGTGATTCAGTTGCTCCATTCTTGGGTGGTACTCAGTAATGAGGGGAGTGCTCTTTATAACCACACTTTGAGACTTCATGAATTTGGCAGGTTACTGGAGAGACAAGGCACCAGAGATCTGTTTCCGTACAACATTGAGAGGGTGTGAAGGTCTTGGTGACCCCCTTGGTATATTTGGAGGAGGACTGCTTGACACTACAGTTTTGATGGCCACAGGTGGCTGAACTGTGTGGAAGAGACTTCTTGGAATGGAATACGTGGCAGCTGGAGGTATTGCTGATGGTTGGTATCTTTGATACGGATGGAGGTACTGATGTAGCCATATTTGAGGTGGACATCTAGGAACATGGCATACTGGGTTGAGGAAGACCAGGTGAAGTGAATGGGATGAGGTTTTGAGGTTCTGGAAAAATGTGGGTAGGGATCCTCTCCCTTGATCCAGATCACAAAGATGTCATCAGTGAATCTGAACCAGGTATGGGTTTTGGGTTTCTGGGTAGTTAGAAAGTGTTCCTCTAAATGGGCCACAAATAGGTTAGCATAGGATGGTGCCATGTGGATGCCAATTGCCATGCCATGGATTTGTTTGTAGGTGATGCCTTCAAAGGCGAAGTAATTTTGGGTGAGGATGTAGTTGGTCATAGTGACCAGGAAGGAGGTTGGAGGTATTGGAATGCTTCGTCAGAAAGATACATGTTCAGTAGTAGCAAAAGCATGGGCATGAGGGATGTCAATGTGAAGGAAGGTGGCATCAGTAG
This sequence comes from Schistocerca gregaria, assembly GCF_023897955.1. Taxonomy (NCBI): domain Eukaryota; kingdom Metazoa; phylum Arthropoda; class Insecta; order Orthoptera; family Acrididae; genus Schistocerca; species Schistocerca gregaria. Next base: position 492,946,103 of record NC_064927.1, on the reverse strand, counting down.
TGATGAGCAGGGCACAGTATGTTAATGAACATGAACTGTGGAGAGGCAGTAGAAATGGTTGGTGTCTTTTATATAGGAGGAGTGGAGATTCTCTCAGTGGGGGTACTGTAACCATCCACAATGGGGTGTCCTGTGTGGTTGGTTTTACAGTCTTCAGGAAGTGTGTAGAAGGTTGGAGTGGGGGGAGTGGTGGCGGTGAGGAGAGAATGGACTCAGGTGGGAGGTCTAGGATCTGAGGAGAGACTGGAGATCCTGCTGCATTTCTGGAATGGGATCACTGCGGCTGGGATTGTAGATGGATAAATTTGACAGCTGGCAGAGTCTTTCTGCCAGGTAATCCCTGTGGTTCAAAATCACAGTCGTGGAGCCTTTGTCAGCAGATAGGTTTGTAAAGTTGGGATCAGTTTTTAGGTGGTGGATTGCAGTTCTTTCTGCAAATGTAAGGTTAGCTTCCATGTTGAGGGATTTGGGGAATGGTGGTGAGGCAAGGTTTGAGATTAAGAAAGTATGTAATGGTAACAGGGATTGTTTTGAGGCAGTGGGGGTGGATCATGGTTGGATGGAGGAGTGAAGTGAGTCAAGCAGGGTTCAACATTGGTTTTGGGCTCAGTCTGATTGGTGGAGTTGGTGCAACCACTGTGCTGTGTTCTATGAGGGCATGACAACCAACAAGCTGTTTGGCCGCACGAATGGCCACCAACAAACTGTGGCCAGGCGGCAGCTGGACACAAACTGTGGCCAGGAGGCAGCTGGACAACCCAGTTGCTGAGCATGCTGCCCAGCACAATATTCTTCACTTCAGTGGCTGCGTCACAGCCTGAACCAAGTGTCCCATCCCTATAAACACCAGCTTTTCTGAACTGCACAGGTGAGAACTCTCACTGCAGTATATCCTACATTCTCATAATCCCCCTAATCTCAACTTTTGTTAGTCCTTGTCCTCATCCACATATCCCCTTCCCTGCTCCCATTCCAGTACTACAGAGTCTCCTGTTCCACCAATGCACCCCACACTATTCCCCCCCCCCCCCCCCTCCTTCCCTCCTATGTTCACCAATTAAACTCGCAACTGCACTTGCTGCCCTACCCGCTCTCCATCACGTTCCTGTATGCACCCACAAGCAGCACTGTACCATACCCCACCCCTACCATGCTATCCCTCCCCCTCCTTGCCACAGCCTACCCTCACCACTGAGATTGCTTCTCCCATCATTTGCAGTTGTTTGCAGTCCATTCTCGCTGGCCAGAAACAGTGGTTGTGTGTGTGTGTGTGTGTGTGTGTGTGTGTGTGTGTGTGTCTTTTGTAAGAAGGCATTTTGGTCAAAAGCTCACATGCTCAGCAGACTTTTTGTTGTGTCTGTCTGCGACTCAGTATCTCCACCATATGGTGAGTGACAGTTTATTCTTTTCTTAATATAGTCATTGTTCCATTCTGCATTTTCCATTGTTTGGAGGACTTAGTGTGATTGGTGAATGATGTCCGGCAGTCTTTTTGTTTGTGCCTGAGTGCCACTTAGTGCTTCCTCTATGGGTTGAGTAGCTAACAATCTTCTCATATTATTACTATGTGGCAAGATATTAGAAGTAGCAAAAGCCATAGTAATGAATTAAAAATATGAGAAATATTCCTTAGTATTATGAAAAAGATAGATTGCTACTGTCCACATAAAGGAGAGGCAGAGTCGCAGACAGGCACAACAAATATACTGCTGAACATTAGAGCTTTGAGCCAAAATGCCTTCTTCTACAGTAAAAAACACACATACATTCACACAAGAACAACTCTCACACGGTCTTCTTCTTCTTGTGTGTGTGTGTGTGTGTGTGTGTGTGTGTGTGTGTGTGTGTTTCTTCTTTGGAAGAAGACATTTTGGATGATGAAAGGTTAAATGTAAGTCTTTTCGTTGTACCTGTCTGTGACTTAGCATCAGCTCTATGAGGTGAGTAGCAATATAATATTGTTATTGTTCAATCCTGGACTTTCCATTACTTGAAATATTCCCTAGACTGATAGGGTACAATAATTTACTGATGTAAAAGTGACAGAAACAATCTCTGATAATTTAATTTAATTTGATTTTTTCATTCGTCCAGTGTTATCATTCGGTACAGTTGCAGAAGTGAGTACTGGACAGATCAGAATATGGACACAGTAATATATAATATAAGCAAAAGATGTTTACAAATTAACTGTTTCTACAATCTAAGTTTATTATTAATTATTTAAGTGATGTTTATTTTACATATACAGAAAACATTGTTCAGAATAGTGTTTTATTAGAAATGCTTTTAGTTTCATTTCAAGTGTTAGGTATGTAACAGTTTTTGTTTCCTGTGTATTTTATTGCATGTTATGACACCAATTTTAATCATCCTGTCCTAACAGGATAATGTTTTGGGATATGTGGGGTGTGTATTCGATTACCCTCTGAGACAGTAGTTGTGTACATTCTTCTTTTGCATCAAATTGCATGTTTCCAAGAGCTAATCCGTTGTAAATAAGACAGTTTCGTAGAGCTCCTTTTTGGATTATTAAAAAAAAAAAGAAAAAAAAAAAGCAAATTGTATGAGTTTAACTGGCCTAGAAATTCAGTGAAATAGTACATCAGCTTGAAGCTTATTCTCAGTTATCATTCCAGTTATTTCACTTGAGGCTGCTTTACTCATATGTTTATTTTTGTTCCATTTTTTAATTTTTTTCAATTTGTGTCTAACTTTGTATTGTGAAGATAAGTGATTTATTAAAATACTAAATTAGTGTTTAATTTTTTGTGTCAGAATGTTATGGTATATTGTGATTTAAATAACGATGTCATGTTAATATTTTTGGTTGTAGATTGCTTGGCTCTGTAGTTGTGCCAAGACGGTTGGGTGTGGGCCTGCAAGAAGTCGATATCTGTGACTGGAAAGAACTTCCGTGGGATATAAGATGGTTGCCATTTGCCCAACAACAATGCAGTAACATTAACCTTAACTGGCATGCTTACTGTGCCACAGTAAATAGTATACATCTTTTAAATTATTGTACCTTCATCAGTCAGCAGATGGAAAAAAGAAAAGTAAAACCTTCTAGTCTCACACTGTTGGATCTCTCGCAAAAGTTCACTAAAGGTAAGGGGCTACTATGTGCTGCTTTATACAGTTGTGATTGATTGTCTTCATTCAGAAATTCCATGTGTTATTCATGCAAATTTTTGAGTAAAAGGTTTCTATAGGGTGTAGACTGCCTTATTGTAAAATAACACGTAACTTCACCTGTGGCCTCCATCAGAGCCTTTACATACTCCTATGAAATTAATAGTGATCAAAACTTTGTTTCGTTTACAATATGATGCAGTCTGCAGCCCAAAAGAATATTATGCAAACTAACATTAACTGGAAAAGCCTATAAACAAAGAAACATCTTTAGTAAATTTTCTACACTTGTTTGTTTGTCCTTCATGCAGTATGTATTCACTAAGATCTTTATGTGTGTACCCAGTACCATAGTTAGTAGTGAAACAGTTTCGGAAACCATATACAATGAGTCGCTATGAAAGTGAAGTGTTTAAGAATACACGGAAGATAATCTGTCCCTTGTAAATATATTCCTGCACTATAAAAAATACTCATTCAGCAGGATATGAATCCCACCGCTTTGATCATATTTTTGCCATATTATTTTCATTTGGTAGTAAATTGTTTAATTACCTTTATCACTTTCTGATTTTAATGGATTGCTGCCGAGTATAAGTCAAGTTGTTTACATTTTCTGTACTATGTTTCAATGAGTGACCCAGGCATCTTCCTCAGGTACTGTGAGTTTTACTGTTATGTATACTAACTGCCTGTCGCCAGACAGACTGTTAATTGCTGTTGACCCCATGCCACTATTTATTCTGAGTTCGACTCTTGATGCCCATTACGACCTTTGATTCTCTTTTGTTTTTCAGCGCCCATACTGATATTCCTCGAAATGCACTTTGTCTTAACTTTTTCCATCGTTGATGGATGTGAGATCTTAATAAATTGAGTGCCAGACCCAAAATCCTATTTAAATTGAAATCTCTGTCTTTGTTTATTACTAGATTTTCTAAAATCTTTATTTAAAAAGAATTCGTAACTACACTATCTCAGAAACTTGCCATTTACACCATAATACTGATCTCCAAGTGTTTCATTTCATGATTTGATTTGAGACAGTCCTTGATGACAGTGCATCTGCCCAATCGTTTTGATCAGGTGTACAGAACATGTTATACAACGTTAGTGTATGAAAATTAAATCAACATTTTCATTTCAAAAATTTGGTTTTAACTGTAATGCAAAAGATAGTGAGATTAGATACAAGGTCAGTTCATTCTTAATTTTACACCAATGGTGTGTTGGAGCATAACATGCTTGTGTTTAGTGTGTGACTGCACAAGTTTCATTGCTGTAATGTCTGCTAGTTATTATTCAGTGCTGTTTTGAGTAGAACTATGTATTGCACGGATTGCGAATTTCAAGATGGAAGAGTTAGAGCAGCAACGCATCTGCATTAAATTTTGCTTGAAATTCAATAAAACGGCAACAGAGGCACACCAGATGATGCAGGAAGCCTACGGTGCTGAGTGCTTATGCCATACTCGGCGTTACGAATGGTTCACACTGTTTAAAATTATGGCCGGGCGGAAGTTAAAGATGACCCTTATTCAGAACACCTTTCGATATCTACTGATGATGCTCTTATCAGAAACATCTACAAAATTGTGCATCCCAATGAAAGACAGACTGTCAGAGAGATTGCTGAAGAGGGTAACATTTCAGTTGGACCCTGTCATGAAATCCTGACACAGCATCTTGAAATGCATTGTATTGCTGCCAAATTTGTCCCATTGCTCATGATTCAAAAGCAGAAAGACCGTTGCCTCGCCATCTGTGAAGAGCAAGTTTGGATCACGCAAGTGAGAACAAGATGTTGCTTGAGACAATCATAACTGGTGATGAGAAATGGTTTTACAGTTATGATGTTGAAACCAATGTTCAGTCTTCAGAATGGGCCGGGAAATAGTCTCCAAGACCAAAAACGCTTGTCAGGTCAGATCAAACTTCAAAGCCGTGCTGATAGTCTCCTTTGACTTTGAAGGATTAATTCATCATGAATTCATGCCACTATCGAGACATGTTGCAATACCTGTGGGAAAATGTGAGAAGGAATGGACTGAAATGTCGCTACACAATTCATGCTTCTTGCGTCACCCGCACATTCATCCCAGTTGGTGCATGGCTATTGCACAAAAAACAAAATCACTGTGCTACCTCATCCTCAGTACTCTAGAGACCTGGTCCCTGCAGACTTTTTTCTTTATTTCCAAAGTTGAAAACCCCAGTGAAAGAACAGAGATTTGCAATGATAGACAAGATAAAAGAAAATTCGCAGGCGGCACATTGCGCTTTCCGGCAAGATACATAACAAGACTGCTTCTGGAAGTGGAAATGGCATTGGGAGTGGTGTATAAATTGTGTAGAAGATTATTTCGAAGGAGATCATACACTATAAGTAAAAGATAAGTGTGGAAAAATTTTGTGGAATTTTTTGAACAGACCTTGTATATAGGTTCTGTAACATGTAACATAAAGTCCAGGTTCTTATTAGTGTCAACACCTAATAAGACTTCAGAAAGTTCTGTTTTCTTTGTTGGTTTAGCTTCATTTATTGTTAAAGACCTAGTTTAATTGGCTTATTTGGTACACAGTGCATCTTCGACAAAACAAATAAGTTGTTTCTTATTGCTTATGTCCCATCTGGTCATACTGACCAATGAGCAACATGAGTACTACATTTGCAGTCACAGTTGAGATACCACTGGAGTATGTGACCCACGTGTGCCTCACATATGGCTATAAAATGACTGCATAGAGGCATATTTGCCTTCCAAAAGTTAATATGTCATATTTGTTATATTCTGTACTTCACTGATATTTAAATGATACATTTTTCTAAATTTTGAATCAAATAATTTTGATCTTTAATAAATTGAAGTTAGTAAATCATAACCTGATATTTGCTTAAACTCTTTGTTTTACAGTTAATTGATTTTTTTCTGCAGGTGAAGTTGATTCCATTCATTGCCAACAGTTGCTGCTGCAGAAACTCTACACTTTGGTGACTGCAGTCAACATTTGTATTGAGCAATTGGCAGTAATGTGCCCAGAAATGTTCAGTGATGATAACAGTTTGGCAGAAATTATGAATGCTGTTATGTGGGTTGAACGTTTCACCCAACAGGGATATCATCCTGTTCCCAAAGGAGGTGTCAGGCCAAGCTCTGTTGAAATGTTGACTCTGCATTTTTGCTGGTTGCGAAAGCATGTCATTCCGTTAATTACCAATGATAGATTGTGCAGGTGAGGTTATACCACGCAAAGTTTAATCTACCTTATATTAAACTGAAATGAGCAAGGCTGAAATAGTATATAGTAAGTTTATCACAAAGCTGCTTGACCTACACAGGGGCTACTGAAATATGTCACTTGACAGCTCACATGTTGTTGGCTATAGCTGCCTTCGCTCATGCTCACAGCTCTGGTACCGAAATATGTTTTGTGAATGTGGGTTACCATCACTACACATACAAGCCACTGCATAATAATGTATACGTAAGTATAACAGAAAAAGTGTTTCTGACAATGGAGAAAATAATTACTGTGAAAAGAATTTGATAGTATACAAGAATTGACACTAAACCCATTATCATAACAATAATCAGCAGCAGCAGCAGCAGCAGTCATTAACTGTTTATCATCACAACTGTTTATCGTCTGAAGTCATGGCTTCTCCAACAAGTTTACCAACATGATCTACTTCCTTCTTCCATGAGGTGGCATCTACAGTAGCACAAACTTAATGTAACAGCCTTTTCACTTCTTTTGTAATTAAAGACATTATTATTTCAAATGTAAGTTTGACATCACTCCAAACCAATTCAGTTGGGTTGAAGTGACAGTGATAAGTTGGTAGCCTAATTACCATATGACCTAGTTCCCTTGCAGCTTCATCTACTCATGTGTAAGTGTCCATAGGCTTATTTTGTTTCACAAATGAATATAACAGCAGCTTTGTCATAGTCACTTCTGCAGCAGTGTCTGTTGCCAGCAACCACTGCACTATAATATCCGTAAATGTGCCGACAAACTGCAACAGTTTGGAATGAATCAAGATCTGTAACTGCGCGAGGCTGCTTTTTTCTTTTGAGGAGAACTTAAAAGTGGACTTTTCTCCATAGGGGCTGTTCCACACAGTTTACTTAATTCTCTTGCAAGTATTGAAGTAGCCCCCTTTCCTTATTGCAGTTCTTTGACTGAGTCCTAGAGTTTTCCAGTGTAAGCTCTAAAACTTCATCAGCAGAAACTAATGGACACCTACGAGCAGAAACAAATTATTTTTCTTGCTTGTAAAGCTCAAGTTCTAAAGCCTAATTATTTAACAGCACTCCACAGTGTAGAAGAAGATTTTTACTTGTTGAATAATCTTTTTGATGAAATTTTTTAATAAACAAAAACTGTAGTCAAAGTGGTAACACAACACAACTATATAGAAGCAGGCGGTTACACACTAACATCCAATGGTTACATAGAAGCCAGCAACATGGTAGCCTCGATTTCGGAACTGACTTTTGCTGTTGTGCTGTTGTTGGTTCAGAAGACGCAGTGCCTCGCATTCCGTGTTTGTTTGTCAGTCAATTTCTGGAGTGACCTTAAAGTACCATATTTCAGCGGGACAGGTATATGTCAGTTCCACTTACTGTTAATAAGATTACTTGTCTATAGAGCACAAATATTTGTCCCTTCCCTTATTTTAGTATATTTGTTTGATTGGCCAGGAAACTGGAGCTTGTCATGTTTCTGCATTTTGTTTTATTATGCCAACATGGACCCTTTGCTTTTGCAACCATCTCTCCCTCACTTTCATCAGACAGGCATTTTCCTTCAGGTGATAGATCTCAGACTTGGTTGTACAGTGAGAGACATCGTCAGTGATTTATCGTCATTGACCCCTTAAGGGATTGTTTTGTGTGCAAGGGACACTTTTTTTCAGTAGGAGTTGTCAGCAAAATAATGAGTGGTATGTAAATGCATGGACCCCACAGTTTATCATTGAATCAAGAGCTTTTGTTGGCAGTTTTCTTACTAACTGAGCTACCGAGGCATGACTTGTTCAGAATTCAACCTGGCAGTACCCTTCTCCAACTTCCAAATTTCCATAGGAGCTCACCTATGTACCTTGATAACACCTATGGCAGAAAGGTGTTGGTGGAGAACAGCTTAGCCACCATTCGGGGATCAGTGATTATTTGCAAAATGAATCTTCCATCAGTGCATGGTGCATGGCAGATGGTACCTTGTACCACTAATTGTTATTCCCTTTCCTCATCCACTCTCAGGTAGAACAAGGGGAAAACAGCTGTTGACATGCCTCCATACAAGCCCTTATTTCTCGTACCTTGTCTTCACAGTCCTTAGGTGAAGTGTATGTTGGCGGCAGTAGAATTGTAGTGTGGTTTCACCTGCAAATTCCTGTTCTCTAAATTTTCTTCATAGTGTTTCGCAAAAAGACCATAGTACACCATTCAGGGATTCCCATTTGAGTTCACAAAGGACTTCTGTCATACTCAGGTATTGACCTAACCTACAGGTAACAAATGTAGCAGCACACCTGTCAATTGCTTCAGTGTCTTTCTTTGGTCTGACCTGCTGCAGATCTCAAATGCTTGAGCAGCCCTCAAGAATGGGTTGTGCTAGTGTTCTGTACACTGTCCCCTTTACAGGTGGGCTGCACTTATTTAGAATTCTCCCAATAAATCAGAATCGACCGTTCCACTTATCAAGTAAAATTGGAAGAAACAGTGAAGACAATTACTCTATAATGAAACCACTAAATCAGACATAGATTTAATTCAGGGCATGTGTATAAAGAAATTGAATGCTTTTGCTAGGACAAATGTCTACAATAAAGAAAGAAAACAGTGCAGAAGGGAAGATTTTTAAAAGGTTCATTGGACTAGGCATGTGGTGCTTTGCGTTCCATTGTGCTGAGTGTAGTATACACGTATGGATCCCTTATTTCCTGCCGGGCCCAGGCATTCGAGAGTTCCAACAAGTTTTTGGTTGAAACTTGAGGATTATGGTGAAAATTGGAAGTATAATGCACCAGCCATGTAGCAATACAAAGAAGCATCACAAAGGGATGTGGGCAGAAATCCATTTTGGGGTATATGTTGTATTTAGTGACACAACACTTCTAAAATGCACAAAGAGCTGGTGCTTGCCTGACAAATAAAAGCAGCAGTAAATAAAACATATATCCTTCTGAAAGGAAAATTAACTACAGTGTGGACTATGATCATTATGATAAACAGAGTTTTAATCAAAAGACACCAGATATGTATTTTGCTCTCTGTCTCTATGACGTTCTGAGTTGCAGAGACCATATAAAATTACTGCCAGAATATGTGTAAAAATAATGCATTAAGTTTCCAGCTTCATCACAGTTCAGTATTCAGTAACAAACATACCGTGAGGCAGTTTCATAGGGTAGTCCTTATGTTTAAAGCTCAGAGGCAGTGCTGAACCACATAAACAGACACAGGAAAAGCTATTAATGCTTCTGAGAACAATGTGAAGGGGTATACTCTTAAGAGTGAGAAATGTATACAAAACAGTGCCCAGTAGATTCCTTACTTGTTATCTGGGGAGTATATATACCTCGAAGACCTTTAACTACAAAGGAGAGTAGCTCTGAAGAGAAAATACATGAAAAGAATGTGGACAGTACATGGTGTGTTACTGGATATTGGAGCTGCAGTATTGACAGGGAGTGGCAACTCATGTCGGCATCACTTCTGCCAAACACTAAAGAATAAAGTAGGATGGAGCATTGAGTTTCCACAAGATAAGTGGTCCAATTCATCTCTAGGCACGGGTTAATTCTTCATACACCTATTTAAACAAATTCAGTGTGTGTGGTGAGACTGTAACACTGGAAGATAATATTTCGCATTGTTATGGTGCAGCTCCTAATTCGGAATGATACAGATGTGCTGTGAGAGCAGTGCACACTTATGAAGTTCTGTATTCCTCAAAATTAATGAATTCTTGCAGACAAGTCACAGAAGGAACTTTAAGCATATATCACTGCAAGATGTGCGTTATGATACTCCAAATGAGTGTGATGTCACCATGCACATGTATTTTGGAGCGTCAAGACTAAAATCCCTACCTAACCATTGATGTTTAGGTCTTCCATGGTTTCTCTAAATTGCTTTAGGCAAACCTCGGGCTAGTTCCATATGAATGGGCAGAGCTGACTGTCCAGTCCTAGTATTATCTCACCCCCCCCCCCCCCCCCCTCTCTCTCTCTCTCTCTCTCTCTATACTGTGATTCATGACAACAAAGCTTGACAGCAGATGGAAAATTGGATGCTTGTCACTGCCAGGATGCCAACAGTCCACGAGAAAAAGGGATGATGCGACTTTGGTATAAGTAAAGCCATGTGACAAAAAGTGAAATGTGAGCTCCACGCGTCAGTTCTGACATTGAACTGTGGTGGTTTTCGAGGACTGGCTGTGACTAAATTTGGGCATTCTATCTGTTAGACCTATGATGTGATGTGATGTGATGGCAGCACATGGCAGTGGTTTGAGTTCAGTGAGAAGCGATCACAGGCTCTGTGTGACGATGGTTTTCTCATACAGTGCTTCAGTAGTAGAACCGTACACACTGGCTGCAATGGTTGAAGACAGGATCCATTTCACGTTAGCTGTGCCCCTCACATTTGAAAGACATGACTCCAGAACCGCTCTAATTTGCTGTGATGGTAATAACAGCAATAACAATAAAAGAGAAATATACTGCTATTAATAAAACAATTAATATATAAGTACAACTAAAACAGTGCAGATTGTTTGAAATATACTAACATAGGTTCCAGCTGGCAGTGACTTTCTGATTGAGGTATAATATACCAATACAGGAGTGTAATGCACTTATCTGTAGTATAATGACATTTTACCATAACAATGTCACAAATTTGACCTTGCACGGAAATGTGTGGTGATTAAACTGACTTATGTTGCATCTGCTACATTAAGTGGAAGAGCACTATGTGATCAACAATATCCAAACACTTTGCTGAAAATGACTTAAAAGTTGGTGGCGCCCTCCATTGGTAGTGCTGGAATTCAATATGGTGTTGGCCCACACTTAGCCTTGATGACAGCTTCCACTCTCGCAGGCATATGTTCAATCAGGTGCTGGAAGGTTTCTTGGAGAATGGCAGCCCATTCTTCACGGAGTGCTGGACTGAGGAGATATATCGATGTTGGTCGGTGACGCCTGGCACGAACTTGGAGTTCCAAAACATCCCAAAGGTGTTCTATAGGATTCAGGTCAGGACACTGTGCAGGCCAGTTCATTACAGGGATGTTATTGTTGGGTAACCATTCCGTAAATTATGCTGAAGGATGCAATCGCCATCCCTGAATTGCTCTTCAACAGTGGGAAGCAAGAAGGTGCTTAAAATATCAAGGTAGGCCTGTGCTGTGATAGTGCCACGCAAAACAACAAGGGGCGCAAGCCCCCTCCATGAAAAGCACAACCACACAATAACACCACCGCCTCCGAATTTTACACTGGCACTACACACACTGGCAGATAATGTTCACTGGGCATTCGCCATACCTTCACCCTGCCATCAGATCACCACATTGTGTTCCATGATTCGTCATTCCATACAGTGTTTTCCCACTATTCAATCTTCCAATGTTTACACTCCTTACACCATTCAAGGCATCACTTGGCATTTACCGGCGTGATGTGTGGCTTATGAACAGTCGCTCGACCGTGAAATCCAAGTTTTCTGAACTTCCACCTAACTGTCATAGTTCTTGCAGCGGATCCTGATGCAGTTTGGAACTCATGTGTGATGGTCTGGATAGATGTGTGCCTATTACAAATTACAAACCTCTTCAGCTATTGGTGGTCTCTGTCAGCCGCAGACGATGTCAACCTGTATGCTTTTGTGTTGTATGTGTCCCTTCACATTTCCACTTCACTGTCACATTGGAAACAATGGACCTAGGGATGTTTAGGAGTTTGGAAATCTCGCGTACAGACATATGATACAAGTGACACCCAATTACTGATCACGTTCAAAGACCGTGAGTTCCGTGGAGCGCCCCATTCTGCTCTCTCATGGTGTCTAATGACTTCTGAGGTCACTGATATGGAGTAGGTGGCATCACAATGCACATAATATGAAAAACTTATTATTTTTTTTGGCTGTGTCCGGATACTTTTGATCATATTGTGTATGTTCCAGTACTGCTTCTTATGTTTCAGTAGTATGTGATCATAATTTAAATTATTGTGTAAGACAGCATTTCTAGTTACAGTGTATGGAAATGGAGCAGTTATCTGTCAGCCACATTTTGAAATGAGGAACAATAAGAAAGAAATTAATTAGTCATTTGAGCCATGTCACTGAATTATCCATATCTGTTAATTATAGCACTTTGGCATATTCTTTTTCCAGAATCATACCACGTGCTCGTGAAGTTCTGCAGATAGCGGGAAGCCTTAATGACGTGTTCTTACAAGGTACATCAGCTGTTATCACAATCAATCGGCGACTGCGTCACATTATGGGGTATGTTCTTCATATGGACTGTGATCTTCGTGTGAAACTTAACAGGTAAGAGGGATATTGTGGAAGCAATCGTCATATGATATAATCCCTGTAATAGCTTAAAAATATAAAACATAGGACTAAAAAACCACTAATCTTCACTGTGAAACTGCTATTTCAATTACTGTTTATTACTCTTTAGTCCTACATGCAGACTGTCAGAAATGTGATTGTAACGTTATAACATCATTCAACGATAATATGATTTTACATAAATATTTTTTAGCATTATTCATTTTATGTTGGCGTACATTGAGGTGTAGGTGAATATGGAATGGGGGTAAGAAATGAAAGAGGAAGCCGCCTGGTAGAATTTTGTGCAGAGCATCATTTACTCATAGCTAACACTTGGTTCAAGAATCATGAAAGAAAGTTGTATACATGGAAGAGGCCTGGAGATACTAGAAGATTTCAGATAGGTTATATAATGGTAAGACAGACATTTAGGAACCAGGTTTTAAATTGTAAGACATTTCCAGGGGCAGATGTGGACTATGACCACAATCTACTGGTTATGAACTGCAGATTAAAACTGAAGGTACTGCAAAAAGGTTGGAATATAAGGAGATGGGACCTGGATAAACTGACAGAACCAGAGGTTGTAGGGTGTTTCGAGGAGAGCATTAGGGAACGATTGTCAGGAATGGGGGAAAGAAATACAGGAGAAGATGAATGGGTAGCTTTGAGGTTTGACATACTGAAGGCAGCAGAGGATCAAGTAGGTAAAAAGATGAGGGCTAGTAGAAGTCATTGGGTAAGATAAGAGATATTGAATTTAATTGATGAAAGGAAAAGATAAAAACGCAGTAAATGAGGCAGGCAAAAAGGAACACAAATCTCTCAAAAATGAGATCGACAGGAAGTGCAAAATGGCTAAGCAGGGATGGCTAGAGGACAAATGTAAGGATATAGAAGCTTGTCTCACTAGGGGTAAGATAGATACTGCCTACAGGAAAATTAGAGAGACCTTTGGAGAAAAGAGAACCACTTGTATGAACATCAAGAGCTCACATGGAAACCCAGTTCTAAGCAAAGAAGGGAAAGCAGAAAGGTGGAAGGAGTATATAGAAGGTCTATACAAGGGCGATGTACTTGAGGACAATATTATGGAAATGGAAGAGGATGTAGATGAAGATGAAATGGGAGATACGATACTGCGTGAAGAGTTTGACAGAGCACTAAAAGACCTGAGTCGAACAAGGCCCCCGGAGTAGACAACATTCCACTAGGACTACTTACGGCCTTGGGAGAGCCAGTCCTGACAAAACTCTACCATCTGGTGAGCAAGATGTATGAGACAGGTGACATACCCACAGACTTCAAGAAGAGTATAATAATTGCAATCCCAAAGAAAGCAGGTGTTGACACTTGAAAATTACCGAAATATCAGTTTAATAAGCCACGGCTGCAAAATACTAACATGAATTCTTTACAGACGAATGGAAAATCTGGTAGAAGCCCACCTCGGGGAAGATTCAGTTTGGATTCCGTTGAAATGTTGGAACACATGAGGCAATACTGACCCAACAACTTATCTTAGAAAATAGATTAAGGAAAGGCAAACATACGTTTCTAGCATTTGTATACTTAGAGAAAGCTTTTGACAATGTTGACTGGAATACAATTTTTCAAATTCTGAAGGTGGCATGGGTAAAATACAGGGAGTGAAAGGATATTTACAATTTGTACAGAAAGCTGATGACAGTTACAAGAGTTGAGGGTCATCAAAGGGAAGCAGTGGTTGGTAAGGGAGTGAGAGAGGATTGTAGCCTGTCCCCAATGTTATTCAATCTGTATATTGAGCAAGCAGTAAAGGAAACAAAAGAAAAATTTGGAGTAGGAATTAAAATCCAGGGAGAGGAAATAAAAATTTGAGGATCGCCGATGACATTGTAATTCTGTCAGAGACAGCAAAGGGCTTGGAAGAGCAGTTGAACAGAATGGACAGTGTCTTGAAAGGATCTTAAGATAAACATCAACAAAAGCAAAATGAGGATAATGGAATGTGTCAAATTAAGTCGGGTGATGCTGAGGTAATTAGATTGGGAAATGAGACACTTAAAGTAGTAAAGGAGTTTTGCTATTTGGAGAGCAAAATAACTGATGATGGTCGAAGTAGATAGGATATAAAATGTAGACTGGCAATTGCAAGGAAAGCATTTCTGAAAAAGAGAAATTTGTTAACATTGCGTATAGATTTAAGTGTCAGGAAGTCATTTCTGAAAGTATTTGTATGGAGTGTAGCCATGTATGGAAGTGAAACGTGGACGATAAATAGTTTGGGCAAGAACAGAATAGAACCTTTCGAAATGTGGTGCTACAGAAGAATGCTGAAGATTAGATGGGTAGATCACATAATTAATTAGGAAGTATTGAATAGAATTAGGGAGAAGAGAAATTTGTGGCACAACTTGACTAGAAGAAGGGCTCAAAGGATCACCAATTTAGTACTGGATGGAAGTGTGGAGGGTAAAAATCATAGAGGGAGACCAAGAGATGAATACAATAAGCAGATTCAGAACGATTTAGGTTGCATTAGGTACTGGGAGATGAAGAAGCTTGCACAGGATAGAGTAGCATGGAGGAGAGCTGCATCAAACCAGTCTGGACTGAAGACAACAACAACAGCAATAACAATAACAACAACATACAGGTTGTGCCCATTCTTATTTGAGATGCCATTACATGCTGTTCTTCCCATACTACTGTATTTGGATCATGAATTGTTGTAAGTGTGCACTGTAGTTTTTGTATGATGTAATTAAATTAGGCATTTTTTTAAATACTTCTATAATTGGTGTATTATTTCTGGTCTGCCTGAAGGTAGCCATAATTGCTAGCTTGTTTGATAACACGTACTAGGGCAAAATTAGCTAATCACAAATGGAATTGAATAAAATGTGACAGAGAGAGCAGCGAAGAGGAGATGGGGCATGGAAGGGGGGGGGGGGGGGGGACATGCTGATGGGCATGACCAAGCAGGTGGGGGAGGGGGTGTACAAAGAGAGGGGGTAGAGAACATGGGGAGTGTGGAGGAGATGAACATATGGGGGGGGGGGGGGGGACAATGATGTGGCCAGAGAGACAGGGGAGGATTAGGTGGTAAATACAGCTTCACACACAAAAAATCTTTCAAGAAGCTTCTAAATTATGCTGTAAACACTTCTATCTTATTTTTCTGGCAACTATGTATAACCAAGCGAAGTGAACAGTTTTGTAATAAATGCAAGCTATTGTCAGGCTCAGTCAAATGAAAGCAGCACAAATGGGAGGAGTTAATATAAACTGTAAGTATAAACTGTTTGTTATTTCAAAAGTAACTAGTGGTTGATTTGTGACTTTATGCAACGGCACACCTTACCGGTACCTCTGACAAAAAGAAAGCACTAAAATAACACTTTAAGGCATCTAAATTTCAAAAAAACGTCCCCGAAGGTCACAATACCAGAACCTTTTTTGCAAATCAAGCACTGGCAGGAACTTTTGGTTGTACCCAGGCACGTGCCTCTTCATCTGAATCATATCAATGGCCATGAATCTTCTTCTTCAGTGCTCCAAAAGTATCAAAATTTTGCAGGGAGAAATTTTGGCTGTTTGGATGATCTTTAAAGGCTTCCAAGTGAAACTTCTGCAGTGTAGTCAAAACAACATGCACAGCAGCCTGGGCTCCAACCGCAAGAGCCCGCTGATCGTAGACATTCTGAAAAATGACCCCACAATTAGTACACAGCAGCGTGTCAACACTTTTCAAAAGTTAATGAGTGCTGCAGAAGCAAAACTTTTAGAAATGTTGTTGAACAGTATAATTATCTGGGTGGATCATGTCTGCCCACGTGTTGCCAAATTTATTTAGACTTTGCTGCATACATTTTTCTGGTAAATCCTTACACATCCTCCATACAGTCCCAATCTCCCCCAAATGTGATTTCCATATTTTTGGAACCCCAAAGAAAGTGATTTGTCACCATCGATTTGCTATGGACGAAGAGATGTACAATCACTGTTCCGAAGACAGTCGCAAACAATTTTCCATCTGTCTCATTTTAATTTGATTGCCCCATATATTTTGCACATCTGAAGAGCAGAATTACTTCATGAGAATCTTTGGAAGCATACAATCAATAAAGAAAATATTCCAATGCATCAGTTTGTTAATACTGTGCGTGGCTAAAATGAAGCATTCAAAAGGAAATAAATTGTGTTGTTTAAGAACATGCGTGTAATAGTGCTGAAATTTGATTTATATTATATTCTCATTCACGTATCAGTGTTGTATCTCTCCCTATTATAATGAGTTCTTAATGCTGTTATGTAGCACCTATGATAACACTTTAGAACCCTGAAGATAGAGTTGAAGTTCTAATAAACCAATATTCCGTACTGTAGGAATGTTCTTATAGAACGCAAATACTTTTGGATTAAAAGAGATCACTCATTGAAAAGCAGAAGCGTTGAGTTGTCAGTAGGCACATGGAAAGAAAAAAAACCACTCTTGTTATCTTTTGGAGTTACACATTTGAGAGCTAAAATGCTGCCCCCCCCCCCTTACACACCCACACCCACACCCACACCCCCACACACCCACACCTACACCCACACACCCACACACCTACACCCACACACCCACACCCACACACCCACACCCACACACCCACACCCACACCCACACACCCACACCCACACACCCACACCCACACACCCACACCCACACACCCACACCCACACACCCACACCCACACACCCACACCCACACCCACACCCCCACACCCACACACCCACACCCACACACCCACACACCCACACCCACACACCCACACCCACACACCCACACCCACACCCACACACCCACACACCCACACACCTATGTCCCTACATCGTGCCAGCTGGAATAACATTGGAAATGCTGCATTTCAGCAGGTGGACTGGTGGTGGTGTGGGGAGTGTCAGGTGGAGTGGGGAGAGGGATGCAGGGGTCAGGGAGAATGACTTGCATGAGGGCCGCCAACAGCTCGGAGGAAGCAGCCAGTTGCCTGGCTAGGAATGTGACAGGGAGGGGTGGCTTGTAATGCATGATTGTAGAAGCCAGGAATGAATGACACTCCGTGAACATGATGTGGAGATGTGACATGGAAAGAGGTGACAGGACTGGGAAGGGAAAATTTTAGGGTTGCCGTGTTTACTCAAATCTAAGCCATACCTGCAAAATGAGACTCGAAATCGAGGAAAAAATTTTCCCGAATCTAAGCCGCACCTGAAATTTGAGACCCGAAATTCAAGGGGAGAGAAAAGTTAGATCTCACCTCCAAATCGAAACGAAGTTGGTCCATTGTAACATGAGACACAATTTAGGTCGAAGGGATGAAGATAACAGCTACAGTAGTTTGGTTCAAGTCGTAAGTTCAGTATTTAAGCTTTACCAGGTAGCCATTGCTATGCATCAGGTGCTCCGTCCATATTTATTCGGGCACCCTTCCTTTTTCACGTGCTTCGTCTGGTTTGAATCGATTGCTTATTTTGCTTTGATCTGATAAGTGCCGTTCTCTTTGTTACAGGTGTTTGCATCACTCTAAGCTGAATCTGCATTATTGTACTGTGTGACGCATTGTTTGTTCCATTCCGATAATGAGTGTTTACGACCTGTTGCCGCTTGCAGCGTGGCTTGCTTTTCTTTACGCTAATGCCACTTAAACAAAAAAAATGGGGGGGAGGAAGGGTCTCATTAGTGAAATAATGGCAAGAGACTGCTATATAATAGACTGCGTATGACAGAAGATCTTCTGAACGAGAGAAAATTTTTCTCAGTTTCAAAATGTTTGCAGACGCCTCTTTAGTATATTACATCCTGCACATAAATTAGTCGTCTTAGATTTAAAAATCTAGTCAGTTGCCATGCCTCATTTCTGACTATATCGTTATTAAGCATAAGAATAATATGAATATAAACATGACATGATATGTATATTTTTCCGCGTTTGCAGTTGTCTCACTCTAGTTTCGTAGTTTATTAGGCAGACAGGATTTAAATGAGATAGCAACAAACACAAAAGAATACATGGCATAATGTTTGCATTTGTGTTATTCTTATGATGAAGTGAATTCATTCACAATTCGTAAAAGTTCCTATTAGCAGCCATCTCTTGTCACAGGTAGGAAAAAATTCAGAACATACAGTTGGCATCACAAACAGTCTTGCCAGTCGGATTTTCGTAGCAGATTTTTAGTGATGACTTCAAATGCAGAGAGAGAGAGAGAGAGAGAGAGAGAGAGAGAGAGAGAGAGAGTGTGTGTGTGTGTGTGTGTGTGTGTGTGTGTGTGTGTGTGTGTGTGCGCGCGCCGCTGTCGTCTTCGTCTTCAGTCTGCAGACTAGTTTGATGCAGCTCTCCACACTTTTCTATCCTGTGCAATGCAGAGTAGCAATCCTTAAAAAAAAAATATGAAAATAACTTAGAAGTTAAACGCTGAAATTTAAAACAAAATTTTATTAGGTTTATAATACATCTTGTGTGAAATGTTTAAAATTTCAGTCGTGATTCTGAACCACTATTACTCGACTCTTTGTTGCTCATTTCTTCATACAGAGCATCATCCTCCGTACCATTTAGTGCATTGGATATTTAACCTTTTTTAAATGCTTGTTGCACAGTCTGATTTGGAACACACTTCCATGCATCATAAATCCACTGGCACACTCGCGCGTTTTACACATCCTGTTGGTGTCAGTTGTCTGTCACTTTTTGAAAGCCAGTCTGTGTACATGCGTTTAAGCTTGTCCTTAAATGGTTTATTCAAACAGACGTCAAGCGGTTGCAGAATTGACATCATTCTCCTGGAATTACTGCCAAGTTTGTTTTTTTTTCCCCTAATTTTCATTTTACTGCAGATGTTGTAGGGTGTAGGCATCTAATACCAAAAGACTGTGTAAACCAAGCATTGCGCCGGGACGACGATTCCACACATGCTTAATTTATTCCAGCATCATGTCCTCTGAAAACCACCCAGTACCGTTTGCTTGTACAGTTACAGATTTTGGAAACACTTCAGATTTCAGTAAAGTCTTTCGCTTGAAAACTATAATAGGGTTTATTTACGTCCATCTGCTGTGCAAACCAGCATGACGGACATCCGCTGTTTTTCACCCCCTGATGTAAGAACACTTGTCTTTCTTTCCTTTGGCATCAACCGTATAATTTGACGGCATTGCAAAATATAAGGGAGTTTGGTCAGCATTTCCTATCTGACCAAGAAGGTATTGCTTTTCAGTGCACCGCCTGATTATGAAGCACTGAAATTCCACAAGTTTTCCTTTTTTCGGCGGCTTCTGTACAACGGAAGTTTGCCTCCGAAGTGAAAAACCCCAGCGCTTCATAAACAGATCAATCCAGGCGCGACTACCCTTAAAATATTCGGTATTTTGTTCTCTAGCAATTTCGTGTGTCTTAATTTTTAAGCTTTTGGCATTCACAGGCAGGAATTTCTGACACTGTTGCTTAACAAATTCATTTAAAATCATGTCTAGTGCATGATATTGGCCTCACTTTGCCCCCCACTAAATGCTTTTCTGCTACTTGAACATTCAAATGATTTGTCTCTCTGCAGTCGCCATCGCCTGACGTTGCTGTCATCAATCCCATATCACAGACTTGCACCATGATTAGAACTTTGTTCCCCAAAAGAAATAACTCCCATCTTGAATTTGTACTATAATGAAAGCACTTCATTATGGTTCACTAACACCAACAAGCACTTCGCAAACTTCCACGAAGTAATAGGTGTCGCTGCTTGAAATCTTAATGAGCCCCAGCATTTCAACTTGTGCAACAATCCTAAAGCCTTGTGCAGTGTTGGTATTTTTGTGTAAAGAAATTTATTATTGTTGCTACAAATATTTGAAAGGCTGCTACAATCGAAGATGAACAATACAGAATTTCTATTTACTTCTTTGGATAAAGTATGAAAATGCAGTGGTCGACACTTGGGGCAAAGAAAAAAAACTCGTCTTCTACTTTTTCTTAAAATTTATTTACTGACGCAGAGGTTTTGGCACCAATATTTATCTTAGTGAATGCAAAGCACGCCTGTGTAGCACTACATATGTTTGACGTAATAAGTCAGTTGTTGCAGCACCTAACAACATTTTTCATAACTTCTGATTACTTTGCACTCGATTCTAAGCCGCAGGCGGTTTTTTGGATTACAAAAACTGGAAAAAAAGTGCGGCTTAGATTAGAGTAAATACGGTAGGTTTTGTAGGGATAGTGGGTTACCGCAGATTGATGCCAGGACAATTATGGGAGCATAGTTCAGAAAAGCTGGTAGTGGAGGGAATGATCCAGATGGCGTGGGTATTAAACAGTCATTGAAATTGAGCATGTTGTGCTTCTAGGTGGTCAACTTGGTTCTTGGCCACAGTTTGGTAGTGGTCATTCATTCTCCTGGACAGTCAGTTAGTAGTCATACCAACATAAAATGCTGCGCTGTTTGCAGCAGAGTTGGTATATCACACGCCACTTTCACAGGTGGCTCAGTCTCTGTAGGGGTAGCATAAGCCTGTAACAGGACTGGAGGAGGAGGTGCTAAGTGAGTAGATTGGGCAGGTCTTGCACCTGGGTCTGCCACAGGGTTCATATCCTGGTGACAAGGGATTGGGAGTGTGGGAGTGGGAGTGGCATAGGGATGGATTAGTAGGTTGTGTAGGTTTGGTGGGTGATGGGGCACACTTCAGGAGGAAGGGCTAGGGCAGGATAGCCCTCATTTCAGGGCAGGCTGAGAGATAATCAAAGCCATGGGGAAGGATGTAGTCCATGGCGATATTTGGTGACCGGGTGGGGGTGGGAGGCTCCTTCACAGCTGATTCTTCTTGGATGGGGGGGGATTGGGGTGTGTGGATTAGGTTCGGGGGCGGGGGATGTATTGCCTGTATGTGAAGGCTTTCGTGAGGCACCTTCAGCATACACGGCAAGCGAGTTCTCGTTACTGCAGATAAGCTGTCCACTGGTGACTGGGCTGTATGGGGGATGACCAGTCCACCTGATCAGAATACAGCATTGGCACTTTTAGTCCATCCAGCACTGTGTAGGGGGCATAGGTTGTGTGTGTGTGTGTGTGTGTGTGTGTGTGTGTGTGTGTGTGTGTTTTTTACTGTAGCTTGTCAGAGATAACTCCTAAAGCTAGCATGTTTTCGCCTGTTGACAAAACAGCACTTCTGCTTAAGGATGACTCCTTTTTTTTGACAACTCGACGCTTCTGACCTTTGCCGAGGGGTCTCCTTTAACCCAAAACCAATGTTACAGATAATTGGTATATTTTTTGACTAATAATATTATATATTTAATTCGTTGATATGTCAGCTTGTGCTACTGTTTGAGAAGTACACTTGTTTATTTGCTCAAAGTAGAGCAAACTGGATAAGGTGTTACAATGCACTTGTTTATTTGCTAAAAGTAGAGCAGACCGTATAAGGTGTTACAACAGTGAATGGCACATACCAAATGGAAGTCGTCCATAAATTGGCTGGTAGACATGTAAATAGTGTACTGACATGTCATATGTAGTGTGCTTACAACAATTAAAATTCTTAGGTATACGGTGTGGTAATTACATAACAGATTAGAAGACTGAGTTGATGGGCAGTACTTAGTACCAGGAGGTGAACTGTGTGGTACTACCAAAACTCACATATAAAAGTGAGAGAGAGAGAGAGACACTGCTGAGCTTTCAAAACTAATAGACCTTTCATTAACGAGGAGAGAGGTTTATTCTGGAGGATGCTGAAAAGGAAGGGCAGATCACTACTGAGGCACCAGAATGGGACAGCCCCACACATAGTGAAAGCAATAGTAGACAAAGAAAACAAATAAAATATTAATCTAAATTTTGTTTCTGTGTCAGATTGATAATTCATTTAAAATACTTCACCACATTTCACATCAATTTTTTATTAATTCACAATCACTCCATGATGTCAGAATGTACACTTTTTCCAGTTTTCTCTAGGATAGGGGCAGTTATTTATTTATTTATTTATCATATGATGATACAGAGCTTGGATCAAATACATAATTTTAAGAGTATGCAGTGTAAGAAATGAAAAGCAGAATACAGGTACAGAATCAAATGTTTAAAGTGTTATGCTAAATTATGTACACATTACTCAAGTTCTTAATTTCTAAGTCCATTGTGTTGGTCCAGTTGAGTGCTACAGGTGATGCATGGTGGATATCATTTATTGATCCCCCGAAGGCTCGTTTCAGGCATTCACCAACAATGTGATTTATTGTTTGTAGGGCAACTCCACAGTCACAATCTGGAGATGTTGCCCAACCCCATTTGTGCTTTAGATATCGGCAATTCCCTTCTCTTGTTCAGATGTGGTTGATGGTTCTCCACTGGCGTCTGGGGAGTGTGAAACCTGGAACTTGCATGGAAGGCTTTTCAACCAGATGACTGTTGAACACTGATGATTCTTCCCACTGACTTCTCCATACTTCATTGATGTTAAAGTTGGAGGCTTCAAGATGTTGTGCAGTTTGCCAAGGTGGTTTTCTTGACTTCAGACGCTGATGTTCTCCTATTAATATATCACTGTGTACGGATGGCTGTGGGTTCTTCTGAATGTTTCTCCAAATCTTCAGGAGAGCATCTGATCTTCGTAGAGCTGGAGGTTGGATGTTACTTAAAACTGGTAGCCATGCAGTCTGAGTGCTGATTATGCAACCTGTGATAAGTCGCATTGTCTGGTTGAGTTGCACATCTATCTTTCTACAGTGAGCACTGTTCATCCAAGTTGGACAACAGTATTCAGCAACACAGTATGATAGTGCCAAAGCAGTTGATCTTAGGGTTTAAGCACTGCAACCCCAGGAGGTACCAACAAGCTTCTGAATGATATTATTACGGGTCTTCACTTTTGCGGTCACGTTGGAGAAAAGTTGTCGGAAACTTAGGGACCTATCGAGTGTTATTCCAAGGTACTTTGGTGTGCTGCAGTACTTTAAGGTTTGTGCTTGGAGTTTAACTTCTGGTTTATGGTCAGAGTGTCTGTTCTGTAGGTGGAATGCTGAAGTAACAGTTTTCTGAGGGTTTAGGCGGAGGCACCATTTCCGGAAGTATGTGTCCAGGATTTCCATGTCAGCAGTTGATGTTCTTTCAACAGTGGTGAAACTGGAGCTCTGGGTTACCAAACAGGTGTCGTCGGCATATATAATTTTCCTTGAGGTTGTGACTGGCAGATCATAAATGAATAAGTTGAAAAGGAGAGGGGCCCTATACAGATCCTTGAGGTAGTCCGTCACTTACTTTGAAGACTTTCTTCTGTCATTATCAGAGTAAATCTGGAAAAGTCTGTTGCTTAGCATGTTGCTAAGTAGGTTTGTGAGTTTCCGGCACTGAATGATGCTCACAAATTTTAAGAGAAGGTCTTCTCGCCATACAATGTCGTAGGCGGCGGGTAGATCCAAGAAAGCAGCTATGCTTACACATTTCTTCTCATATCCATTTTCAATATGGGTTGTTAATGCAAACACTTCGTCATTACAGCTTCTACCAGGCCTGAATCCAGCTTGTTCTATGGGTATTTGTTTATTAATTCATTCATAGATCCTGTTGTAGATGAGGCGTTCAGTAGTTTGTAAGTAACTCTTAACAGGGCTATTGGGCAGTAACTTTCTACTTTAGTTGGGTCTTTGTTCAGTTTAAGAGTTGCTATTAGCTGGTTTTTCTTGAATAATGGTGGGAGATTTCCAGTGGAAAGAATGTCTGAGAAGAAGTTAGGGGGAGCAAGGTTACTCGCATTTGTGACACACCCTAAGCCACATGTGCCTATTGGGTGGTGCTAAATGAGTAACAACTACAGGATGTGACTGCTATTGCCTGAAAAGGCCTCCCAGTCATAGAATGCAGAGCAAACAACCAAAACGTCCTTCTCAGGGCACACAAGTTTGTAGAATTGGAACATCTATTCTCATATGCTAACTTAACACCGAAGGAATAACCAGGTCGAAATGTGACTATCTATCCAAACTATAAAAAAAACCGTGCAGTCGATGCCATTGCTCTCCAAGAAACACACACAGATAAGGAGCAGATGGAAAATACCAGAATATAAACCAATAGCCTCAAAGAACCATCCAAAATAAGGTCTTGCAATTTACGTCAAGCATAATATGAAAAATTATCTGCTAGTTTCAGTGAGCAGTGAAAACAATATTTTCACAATTACAACAAAAATTGATAGTGTGACAATAATCGATGTCTACGAGCCTCCCGGAGTAAACTGGCCTACTCCTCCTCCACTGTCTCAGCAACATCCATCTCTATTCCTGGGGGACTTCAGCAGCCATCATAATCTATGGGGATAATGTGAAAACGACAATAATGGTGAAACTCTTTGTGAATGGATGGAAGGCGAAAACTGGAAGTAATTTTTTATGCCAAGGATCCACCTACCATTTAGGATGTTGGAACAGAGGATACACACCTGATCAGTGCTTCCCAACTCAGCTTCACAGCACCAATACCCAGATACGCCGCTCAATACTTGAAGATTTCCTCCACAGTCGGCACAAATCTATTATTCTAGAGACTGGAATATGTGTACCCCTTGTGCAGTCGCATCCGAAACTAAGGTGGAATTTCGAGAAGGCTAACTGGACTAAACTCAGAAAACAAATGGATAACAATAGAAGATGGGTAAAGCCAAAACACGGTAACTACAGTCGGTTTATAGGCATAATTAAAGGACCAGCCAGACAATTTATCCATAGAGGCTATTGTAAAGAATATAAACCTGGCCGAAATGAGGACAGTAAAAATTTTCTTGAAGAATATGAAGAAAATCCAACTGTTGACAAAGCAGTCACTTGATGAGAATAGGAAGAAGATCTGGCATGAAACCGTAGAATCATTCGACCACACACATTAAAGTCAAAAAGCTTGATCTGTTATAGGGGCAGTGGAACTGTTTGTGAGACTGTTTGTGTATGTCAGCATTGTAAGGAAAAGATAGATAGCTACTTACTGTAGTGACACATTAAGTTGCAGGCAGGCACAATTAAAAGGCACTTACACATTGTCTTGCACCCACATTCTTTGTCAGAAAAAGAAAGAGGAACACACACACACACACACACACACACACACACACACACACACACATTCATTCATACAAGACAGCACATCTCATGCACACATTGGCAGCATTGGCTGACATTAGCACTCTGGCCCGAGCTGCTATAGGTGGCGGTCGTGTGTGTGTGTGTGTGTGTGTGTGTGTGTGTGTGTGTGTGTGTGTGTGTTTCTCAATTCTCTCCTCTCTTTTAAATATGAAGCTAATGTGTAAGTGTCTTTTAATTGTGCCTGCCTGCAACTTAACGTGTCATCTTTATAGTAAATAGCAATATATCTTTTCTTATTCCAACTGGAGTTTCCATTGTTTTGATATGTCTGTGTGTTGTGATTAGTCAGCTTGTTAGTTAGTTAGTTTAATTAATTTGTCTGTTACCTCTGAGAAAGGCTGTAGCACAAATGGTTAGTGATAATTTCAGTTTTGTGTACAAGGGAGACCCTGAAAAATTTTAAGAGTTCTAAATACAAAAATTATTTTATATCTGACAGCTACTTTGTAATGTCTTGCTAATTGATTGCAATGTAGTTTGTATGATGTACTCTAGTATTATGTTAATTATCATCATTTAAGGGGAGTTGGAACACCCTATCCTGACAATGTTAAATTTAATGTCTTGGCTTCCCTGTATTTCAGGAACCACTGTAGCCATTGACATGAAACTTTTACCGGATATTAAACGGTGTGGACTGAGTCTACTGAAGTAGAAGAATTGCATTTCAGCCTCTGCTTTCGGAAATAGAATTTTTTAATTATAAGGTTAAAATTTTGTGTACTTCTTTGTACATTATCCTAAATTATTTTAATTATACATATCATTATGTTCTTCTTTTAGTTCAGTATACTCATGATATGTATGTTATTACTCCCTCAAAATTTGAATCTCTACTCAAAGTGGTTCCTGAGATTTAGGGAAAAATGCAACAGAAAATGTAAATTTTAACGACTTCTAAAGTTTCAAAAGACTGTAACTGACTTAATACGTGCTTATTTTTTTTTTAATTTTTAGTCACTCAGAAACACCCTCCATCATACTGTATATCATCCTCTTGACCTTTTCCAAGTTTTTTCTTCTTTTCTTCTTTCTAGTCTCCAACTGTGCTGCATACTCTGCTTTATCAATGTGAACCTTGTCCATCCGTTCAAGTTCTCTGATGCAATTTGCTCCAGGATTAATTCCCATATGCTGTAGCACTTTCACCCTACCAATGCTGCCATCATTGAAAGCAATAACAGCTTTACTGACCCTCACTTTAGTGTCTTCATTCTAACAAAAACATTTTTTGGTAAGCGAGTCCGTATAAGATTATGTCCCACTAACTGGGATTTTGGGTCTGACCATGAAGACAGTTCTTCAGTAATTCAGGATTTGCCAGGTCTCTGTAAGTAGGTTTTATGATATCTGTGAATGCTTCTGGGATGGGATGTTTATGGCTGTATGTACTGTTTGAGTACTGGGCATTGTGGTAATTGCACCATGAATGTGGTCTTGGAGGGAAAAGGTGGTGTACTGGTTTTTCATCAGTTGACAGTCTTTTTAAGAAGGTAGCCCACACTGCCTGCTTCATTTTCAACAAATCCTCAGTATTATTTCTAATGGCCATTCCATAATGCTGCTGTAGTTCATCAATCATTTTGTCTGGCAGCCGGCCCCTTATGGTTTTCCCATTTTTCGTGTCTCTCAAACTTTGTTTCAACTTCCTCGACCTGGTGCCCATCCTTTCTGGACATGATCTTTATAACATAGCAATCCACAGCCTTCTGTAAAAAACATTACCGATTTTATTAGATCTTGAAGTAAAGCAATTAAAAATTTTAACATTTTCGACTGGTGTAGATAATCAAGATTTTAAATCATCATTAGCACCTAAACAATTTGAAGATTGGCTTAGAAAATCATTTGACTGAGACGCACCATCTAAGGCAACAATAACTGGTGTGGTGAATTCAAGAGAGATTGGTTTTTTTAGTGATGAATTTTGTGAAGGACATCAAAGGATGCTGTTACTAATAAAAATATTACTGCTGTCTGAATAGTGCTTGAAGAAGATAAACTGACAATTTATATATGTATGTATTGCTATTTGAACAGTGCATGAAGAAGAGCAACTTTGGGGGGGGGGGGGGGGCGGTTGACACTCGACATTTGTACGAGCCAAATTCCAAAACATTTTACACTGACAATTAGACATGAGTAAACTTTGTTGTGGATGGATTCCATGTAAAATGAAAAAGTATTGATTAGAGCAAAAAACTCTGGAAAAATTCCAAGGGGCCACTTCAAATTGGTTTGGAATATTGCTACAGGTGACGAATTTTGGATTTATTGTTGTGATCCTGAAAAGAAGAGTGTCACCTCAGTAGATCTTTTGAACAGAACTAAGGCCACAAAAGTCCGATGAATTCAGTGCCGATAAGAAGATAGTTGCTAGGTGCTGCTTTTCCTTTTTTTCTGAAGTGGGCCACATTGCTACTATTGTTGTATTTACACTGAGGCGACAAAAGTCATGGGCACAAGATATAAAACGACAGAGCATTTGCCCTCAGGTTATTCATATGAAAAGGTTTCCTACGTGATTATGGGCATAGGGCAGGAATTAACAGACTTTGAAGACGGAATGGTAGTTGGAGTTAGAGAATATAAAATTACAGGCATTACCAGCTCTCACAACCAATGACGCAGTGGCCGAAGGTCTTCACTTAACGACCAAGAGCAGTGGTGTGTTCGTAGAGTTGTCACTGATAAGACAAGCAACACTGCATGAAATAACAACAGAAATTAAATGTGCGACGTACGACGAACATACTCTTTAGGACAGTGCGATGAAATGTGGCGTTAATGGCATATGACAGCAGATGTCCAATGTGACTGCCTTTGCTAGCAGCAAGACATCGCCTGCAGGGCCTCTCTTGCGCGTTCATGACCATATCGGTTACTGTTACTGCTGATTGGTACACATGTCTGTTTACACACAAGTTTTTGAAAAAGTTGGCGGAAAAATGATAAAAAGAAAAAATAATTTTCCATCATGACAAAACATTGTCATATGTAGCAAAACCAACGACGCTACTTTTTCATCATCAGATGAAAAAAGTGGAACATTGTAGAAACCTTGTTTTTGAAGTCCCTCAGAAATAATGGCATAAAATGCAAAATGTACTGGTGCTAAAGGGGAATACTTTGAAAAACAATCAAATTATCTGTGTATTTTTTTAAACTGATTCTTGTTTCATTTTCTAAAGATTTTCAGTGTTGCCCCCATATGTGCCTGTCAGTTGCTCAACACCTTCATTAATTTTGTCTCTAATGACTTCGTCTTTGAAGGAATGTCAAAATACTAATCCTCCTCCTCCTTTTTAGCCTCAGATCCTTACAGATGTACATATATAATTTGGTATGCTATGTTGAGCAACATTATGAGATAGATTGTGTTTGTACATTCTTCTTTAATGTAATCTTTATCTTATCATCAGTGATAAAGGCCTCTTCCTCCATTAATGCATGGAAATAACTTTTTAGTATAGTCACCCATATCTAAATTCTTTATGACTCAAAGAGCACAATTAAGTATTAGTTCTCACAGTTTAGATTAGAGATCAGAATCACTTTTTAATGTGTCACACCAATAGTTTCACTGACAAATAGTGGTGTAAGTATTAAATCAAACTTGACCCTCACCCCTCATCTGTCTAGTCTTATTTTAGTTGTATACATTGTTTAGCATCATTTTGAAAAATACTGATTAAATTAATTTCTCTTCTCCAGGACTTGTGCGATACTTAGCTGCTGGCAAGAGCACGAAAGAGAAGCACAGAAGCAATTTGGTGCAGAGTGGATTAAAGCATTCTTAACAAAACCATCAGGTGTAAAAACACGAGAAAATCTTATTGAGGCATATTGCATGTTATGGTCAGATTGCAGTTCTGCAGAAGGTAATTACTTAAGGAAAAATGTTCACTGCAATTCAGTAAGGTGTGGGAGATTGTAACACTTCTGCTTTTCATACAACAGTAAACATTTTTGTGTTTGTTCAATGACACAGGACATATTTTTGAAAAAGAAAATGCTGGTCATCCATTCAAGTAGCACTTTCTGTCATCTAATTAATTTTACCATAGTCGGACACAAAAGAAAGTTCAAGAATGCCCATCACGAGCTCTCATGCACCCTGCTGCCATGAGCTCCAAACACTCTTAAAAGTGCTACCAGAAGTGCTGTGGGAGTAGTAACGTGTATCAGGATGGACAGTCACTAAGTCCATTTGTTTACAAAATGATTTACTGGAACCTGCTTGTAAAATATTGTTTTGCATTTATTCATAGACAAACATTGTATTTTTCTAGATAGTTCAAAATACAAGTTTTTTTTTAAATATTTGGAAGCAAGATGTGACAGTTATTAGTGCCATTCTTCAAGCTGATCAGTGTGTAAGATTGAGAATTCCTTTAAATATATTTGTGTGTATGAGTATTAGATGTATCAAAGTGAAAATTCACTTGAGACAACTCAAAATTTTTAGAGAGGATAAATGGTCAGTGCTTGCCCAATAGACACATGTGAAAGTAACATAACATCGTCCTAGTATTAGCAGTAGCTGCTTAGTGCTCTGAAAGTTTTCTTCCAGCACTTCATGTTCCAAGCTTTAGACAGTATGTTGGCCCTCCTGTTAATTAGAGATATGCTGGTGTCTGTGCAGAGAGATGGCATATTAGCCGATACGAAATATTTATTATCTTATTTTTCAAAAACTGTTTGGTGAAAAAATTTAATTTTCGCCCATATTACAGTCCGAAATCTTCACTGGATAAAGAATTGAATTTCTTTTTGTTATCCATCATACATACTGTGTGGCATTAAATTAAGTAAAATATTGCTTGAAATTTTAAAGAGTTTGTAGAGGTACAAATGCATTATGTATGCTTTGCATATGGTTAACTTTAACTCATACATTGCAGTTGTAACATTACAGGACATATTGGGACATATTGAAGTATTCGATACTGTAGACTTTTAGGGGATGTCGATACAGATATGCAAAATGTAAAGGGAAACTTTGGTGATGTTTAAATATTGTACTGTGTCAATATTACGACATTTTGCACAGAAAGAACAAAAATAGAATTAATGTAAATATATATTAGTGTTAGTAACCTATTTTCATTCAATTTTGTAATTATATTTCATTTTGTAAAAGAAAGACTCACTGTTTGCTGTAGCTCTGATTAATTGTATAAATTGTCAGTTTTGAGCTGGATTGTTTCGTATAATATGGACAAGATACTTTTAAAAACTCACCAGCTAAAGAGAAAGTCTGTAAATGAACGTTTAATGCACACTTCTGGAACTTTCTATGGAGAAATTCTATATTATGATCTCAAAAATACGAAAACTTGTGAAAACTGTTTCATAACCTAATTTCGAAAGACGATTTGTATCAAGAAATATTGCTAAAAAGATTTATTTACGTTTTGAAACGCGATTTAAATCATTTTACATATAAATAGTTGTTCTAAATCACTCAAGAAATATCCAGAATCAAATGTCAAGATACTTCTGGAAACATCGGTACAAATCTGGTGAAGGTTATCCAGAAGCTGGTAGAAAAATGTTATAAAATCTATTTGGAAATTATGCTTGTAAGAATTTATATGTACTGATCCTTTTACTTACTTTAATCTGTACTAAAATTCTGTAATGTCTAATTTAGTTTTAAGTCGTGAATTGCTATCGTATTGTAAACAAAACATTGTCAAAGACTCTCATTGTTTGGAAAGATATTAATACACCTAGGAGTTGTCAGTTGCCAGTTCGGATATGCAGTGCGGTTAGCTCTGAGAGTCAGTTGTTGAGTCTGTGAAGTCTGGCAGTTCTGTTTGTAAATAAACGTCTGTAATGAAGAATTACTTGTTGTCGTCAATATGAACTCAAGACCTTTTTGCACGAAGCAGACACCTCCTAATGCAACGTTTTAATTTGGTTGAGGAAGCTGGGATCGCTATAAGTGCAAACAAATTGAAGTGGAACGTTTTAATTTGGTGTTGAGGAGCTGAAATGTTATACAGTGAATGAAGTGATATAAAAATTTTCTATGAAATTGAGAACAGAATGTTATCTGATTTTGTTCTAGAGCTATTGGGGTTGGTATCCAATGGACGGTTATGTCCGACAAGCCCCTACCTGTCTTCACGCATAGTGAATTCTGTGGTCATGACAATCATCGTATTTCATAAACTATTCCAAGTGTTAAAGTGAGGGTTGTTTTTTCAAGTGGTGGCACACACTGAGGCACAATCGTTCTATGCTAAATACTCAAAATTTTCATTCTCCTGGATGCAGAAGTAAGATTCTTGCAACAGTGAGAGGTTGGCGGCTCCATAGCTCTGTAGGGAAATCAAAGTGGGGTATGTATACATGTCCACAGCACCTTAGGCAAGGGCATAGCAGTACCTGTATACACACCCATAGCAGCCAACTCTATAAAAATAGTTACAAACACTGCAGCTGAGTTCTGTTCTTCCAGCACTCTTGAGAAGTATTAAAAATAATCCCCCAGACCCTAGGGGGCTGTTCTTGATAAACATACTGCTGTAGAAATAGTCTCTCCAGGTTTGTGGATATTGTGACTCATAGGAGTATTTGCACATGGCCTTAATTGTCTGCTCCCTATAAGTTTTGTTCTGCATTGTTTTGCTGCAAGTCTCTGAAGTTTCAACAGATGTGAACTAGTTCAAAAAAACTGTTTTAGGTGACACATTGGATCGTCTATGTTTCAATGAGAGTTTATTGTGTTAAATTAAAGGCCAGTCTAATTGTGGTCTCCTTTGAAACAAAAGAACTTGAAGGGTATCATAGCAGACACTTCTCTATTGTAGACTGAAACTAGTTCACGGATCCATCTAACACGAATTACTTAATGAACTACTAATAATTCCCCTAGAATTTAATCATTTAAGTTCGTTGTTGGAACTATCTGCAGTCACAAAATATCAGTGATATTTAATATCTCTATAACTTCTGTGCGTTTCATTAGTACAACCAATCTGCCATTAGAGATGCTATTCAACGTGTGCTGGCTGCCACACAAAACTGAACTGCCAAACTGTTCTTACCACACAACTGGCCACAATGGTTTCCAATGCTAACTGCCCACTGGCCACAACTAATTGCACTCCTGGGTTCCTGTTCTTCTACACACTCATGTCCCTAGCCTCTACCGAGCGAGGTGGCGCAGTGGCTAGCACACTGGACTCGCATTCGGGAGGACAACGGTTCAATCCCACGTCCGGCCATCCAGATTTAGGTTTTCCGTGATTTCCCTAAATCACTCCAGGCAAATGCCGGGATGGTTCCTTTGAAATGGCACGGCCAACTTCCTTCTCCGTCCTTCCATAATCTGGTGAGACCAATGACCTCGCTGTTTGGTCTCTTCCCCAAACCAACCCCAACCCTATCCTCTGATGTCACAAATTTCTCACAAGTACAATGTAAATTATTCATCACTTTATTGTTTGCGTAGCAGGCAGATCTGAAATCTTGCAATGATGTAAGTTAATCATAATTCATTAATATAATGTATGGTGCTCTGCCCAGCTAAAGTCAATGCCTGTAACAAGAACTTGTCGGTGACATCGTGTTTGTCAAAAACAGATTAATATTTATGAAAATACACATTTTGTAAGCACCAGCACACTCATTGCAGTATCAGTTCCGAAGTTATTGCTCCAGAGGCAATGCATTGTCATCAGAATTTCTGTCCGCTTACTGTACGGTTGAATGTTTTAGCAAGTTAGCATCAGCATGTATGTTTGGTGCATGATTTACTGTTTGCCCCTCAAATATGTTCCTTGATGTTCCACAATAAGAACATTCATTGTAAGACATTCAAGTCCATTTGACACAGCCATTAGCTGATCTTGAACGTGTTACTACTTCTTCTATATTAAAAACAAAGATTCCAAGACTTACCAAGTGGGAAAGCGCCGGTAGACAGGCACAATAAAATAACCCACAAACACACACAAAATTTCTAGCTTTCGCAACCAACGGTTGCTTCTCCAGGAAAGAGGGAAGGAGAGGGAAGACGAAAGGATGTGGGTTTTAAGGGAGAGGGTAAGGAGTCATTCCAATCCTGGGGGCGGAAAGACTTACCTTAGGGGGAAAAAAGGATAGGTATATATTCGGGCGCGCCCACCCACCCGCACCCGCACCCGCACCCACGCACCCGCGCACCCGCACACATATCCATCCATACATATACAGACACAAGCAGACATATTTAAAGGCAAAGAGTTTGGGCAGAGATGTCTGTCGAGGCGGAAGTGCGGAGGCAAAGATGATGTTGAATGACAGGTGAGGTATGAGTGGCGGCAACTTGAAATTAGCGGAATTGAGGCCTGGTGGATAACGAGAAGGGAGGATATCTTGAAGGGCAAGTTCCCATCTCCGGAGTTCGGATAGGTTGGTGTTGGTGGGAAGTATCCAGATAACCCGGACGGTGTAACACTGTGCCAAGATGTGCTGGCCATGCACCAAGGCATGTTAAGCCACAGGGTGATCCTCATTACCAACAAACACTGTCTGCCTGTGTCCATTCATGCGAATGGACAGTTTGTTGCTGGTTATTCCCACATAGAAAGCGTCTCAGTGTACGCAGGTCAGTTGGTAAATCACGTGGGTGCTTTCACACGTGTGTCTGCCTTTGATCGTGTACACCTTCCGGGTTACAGGACTGGAGTAGGTGGTGGTGGGAGGGTGCATAGGACAGGTTTTACACTGGGGGCGGTTACAAGGTGGGAGCCAGAGGGTAGGGAAGGTGGTTTGGGGATTTCATAGGGATGAACCAAGAGGTTACGAAGGTTAGGTGGACGGCGGAAAGACACTCTTGGTGGAGTGGGGAGCATTTAATGAAGGATGGATCTCATTTCTCCCTGCTGGAGAGCCACATTCAGAGTCTGATCCAGTCCCGGGAAGTATCCTGTCACAAGTGGGGCACTTTTGGGGTTCTTCTGTGAGGGGTTCTGGGTTTGAGGGGACGAGGAAGTGGCTCTGGTTATTTGCTTCTGTACCAGGTTGGGATGGTAGTTGCGGAATGCGAAAGCTGTTTTCAGGTTGTTGGTGTAATGGTTCAGGGATTCAGGACTGGAGCAGATTCGTTTGCCACGAAGGCCTAGGCTGTAGGGAAGGGACTGTTTGATATGGAATGGGTGACAGCTGTCATCATGGAGGTACTGTTGCTTGTTGGTGGGTTTGATGTGGACCCACGTGCTTTACCAACTGATCTGCCTACACTGAGACGCTTTCTGTGTGGGAATGACCAGCAACAAACTGTCCATTCACATGAATGGACACAGGCAGACAGTGTTTGTTGGTAATGAGGATCACCCTGTGGCTAAACATGCCTTGGTGCACGGCCAGCACATCTTGGCACAGTGTTACACTGTCCAGGTTATCTGGATACTTCCCACCAACACCAACCTATCCGAACTCCGGAGATGGGAACTTGCCCTTCAATATATCCTCTCTTCTCGTTATCCACCAGGCCTCAATTTCCGCTAATTTCAAGTTGTCGCCTCTCATATCTCACCTGTCATTCAACATCATCTTTGCCTCTGCACTTCCGCCTCGACTGACATCTCTGCCCAAACTCTTTGCCTTTAAATATGTCTGCTTGTGCCTGTATACGTATGGATGGATGGGTGGATGGATGGATGGATGGATGGATGTGTGTGTGTGTGTGTGTGTGTGTGTGTGTGTGTGTGTGTGTGTGCGCGCATGCGCGTGTGTGCGTGTGTGCGCGAGCGATTATATACCTGTCCTTTTTTCCCCCCTAAGGTAAGTCTTTCCGCTCCCGGGATTGGAATGACTCCTTACCCTCTTCCTTAAAACCCACATCCTTTCGTCTTTCCCTCTCCTTCCCTCTTTCCTGAAGAAGCAACCATTGGTTGCGAAAGCTAGAAATTTTGTTTGTGTTATTTTATTGTGCCTGTCTACCAGCGCTTTCCCGCTTGGTAAGTCTTGGAATCTTTGTTTTTAATATATTTTTTCCATGTGGAAGTTTCTTTCTATTTTATTTACTACCTCTTCTCTTGTTTATAAATAGCTTTTACATAGTCATTATGTTTGCTAACATGAGTAGATTTGACAAAATGTATTAGAAGTATCATTCTGATGAAAAGAGGGAATGAAGGTTTAAAATCAGATTAGTCACTCTTTTCTTTCTTGTAGTAAAAATTATTTTTGGAAGCATGTCCTATGACTGCATTTTATACTTACTGAAATTAATGAAACTGAATTCTACGCCAACATCTGAAATGTAATCTTTCGCATTCACAGTTACACGTTTGTCAGATGATGCTATCGGTAGCTTCTCAGCCGAAGATGAAGACGAAGATGACCATCATACAAGTGATGCAGCATTTGAAGGAGAACGTGAAGCAGCTACTGTACCTTCAGAGTTGTGGCCAGTCATGGAAGTACTGTCGCTTCGCTTGGGAGTGGCAGCTCTTGCTGTGTTGTTGCAGAACCCAGACAAAACGTCGGAGGAAGACAGCAAGGTGGTCGATGAAGCTGCTAAATTTTTCTCTCGGTTGCCCAGCACCCCCCTGAAGCTCGCAGCAATCTACCAGACAGCAAAGCACACAAAGTTACAGGTAAATGAAATTACAGGTATTTTCCCACTGTATGCCTTATCCTCATAAGCACATTCATTTGCAGCTTGATTGGTAATAAAATAGAAGGCCAAGTGTTGTATAGAATAAATTCACATTTTAAAGGTGTCAAATATCATAAAAAAGGATAGATTGCTGCTCGTCAAACAGTGGAGATGTTGAGTCACAGGCAGCCCTGATGAAGCAATTTTAGAAAATTCTGGAAGCTCGAGATTCAGCTACATATTCAAATTCGTCTTTTAATTTTACACAGAATGATTTCACATTAGTGGTTCTTACCATGAAGATTAAAACATTTATTGCCATTAAAAAGACAAGGAGATTTTTTTTTATATGTTGCATATGTAAGCCAGTTGTCAACTTGGCCAACGAAATAGTTTTGTTTATTTTGATCTTCATATTACTCATAATATGTGTATTTTGTTCAAATGTAGAAACTGGAATAAAATACTTTTATGAAGTTTATGTTTTAGGATGTTTTATTACCAACAGAAATTCGTCCAGAGTTGGTAAATGTTTAAAAGAACTCTGATCCTGTGCTTCCAGCAGTTAAGAAATGGTAGCTTAATTCAAACATATAATACCCATTGTAGATAGTCCATCTAAAGAATGTCTAAAAACATCATGAGAGTGAAGAAAAGAAATTTTTGAATGTTTTAACACCAAAGATGCTAATTATTTATTGATACACTAGTTTTGGGCTTTGCCCATTTTCACAAGGGCTTTGGCCGTTTTACAAACCGTGCATTTTGTGCTTGGTATAGGTTTGGTGTGGGCAGTTCTGTTTATGTCATCACACTCAATTATAGTTCAAACAATGGAAATTTCAGGATGGAATAACAATAATATTATGAAAATGATAGATTACTCCTCAGGTGTGTAGAGGAGGCATCGAGCCAAAGACAGGCATAATGAAACATTCAAACTTGCAGGCAAAAGGCCTTCTTCAGAGCTGCAATACATGACGCACTGAAAACCTTTATATCGTGAGAGTGCTTTATGTGCTATTGCACAACTGATAATTGGTGGTTTATTAAATAGCTGGCAATACCATTGGCATATTCAGTTCAGTGAAAAGTAATAGCTAGGTGGGTGCCAGATTTGTAATTGCTGACCCCCCTCCCATTCAAGAAAGGAGGGGCAGGGGGGGGGGGGGGGCAAATATGGAAATGAATTTCATCATAATGTTTGAATTATTTTAAAATTTTATGTACCAATATGTTGCTCTGGATAGGAATCCTCCACACCGGAAACTAAACAGCAGTCAAAACAGTTTTGCTGCTAAATTTTATAATTTCTTCCTCGTTTCAACCATCACATTTTCCAAATTGGAAGATACTGAGACAAGTAGTTGTGGAATACAAAATCAACAAAAATTTGCTCAACAATAGAAAGGCATCAGAGATTCTACACAGATTACGTGAAGGAACTTTTTCATCTTGTACCTGCAGTTTGTTGTAGGTTCCTGTAGCAACAAAAGGTACTAACCGATTGGAAAAAATGCAGACCATTTCTGTTTTGAAGGAGGGCTGTAAAGGAACGTAATTAATAAATGAGACATTGGTAACAAGTGCATGTAGTGTTGCAAACCACTTAAACAACTACTTTCTTTCTGTTACTGATAGCTGCAGGTAATCGGGCTTCAGTAAACAGTACAATGGAATATCTGAGACCAGTCTTATAAATAACTTCAGTGAAATGAAAATGATACTCGTGTCTCCCAATGAAGTAGCATCCATCAGTAAATCCTTAAAATCAAAGTATTCTAAAGGTTATGAAAACATATCACCAAAATTAATCAAAGCATCCTCATGCAAGTTGAGTTCTTAAGTTATTTGTGTACTCAGTCTCTTATCAGCGGAACATTTCCAGACTGGCTAAAATGTGCCAAACTTAAGTTTCTTTACAAGAAGGGGGATAAAGAGATACTATAAAATTATCAACCAATTTCACTTTTGCTGGCTTTTCCAAAAATGTTTGAAAAGGTTGTGTTCAAGTGTCTACTTAAGCATCTTACTGCAAATATTATATTGACCAGTTCACAGTTTGGATTCCTTGGGGGGTTTCGATACGGAGGAGGCTATTTACACGTACAGTGAGAATGTCCGTAATTAATTAGATAACAAATTAAAGGCTAATGGCATTTTCTGTGACCTGTCAATGGTCTTTGACTGTGTGAACCACAGCATTCTCTTAAGTAAATTAGAATTTTATGGTGTCTCTGGCAATGCTGCGAATTGGTCTTATCTATCTAACAGGAAACAAAGGGTGTTGCTGTGAAATACCTGTGCAGTAAGCAGTCAGTCTTCATCTGATTGGAAATTACATGTGGTGTTCCTCAAGGTTGCATCTTGGGTCTTTTGTATTTTCGTGTGTACATTAACAATCTCTTGTCTGTTACATAGTGAGATGCAAAGTTTGTTTTGGTTGCAGATGATGCAAACATTGCAATAAGTAGCAAGATAAACACAGATTTAGAAATTGTTGCTAATCATATTTTCACTAACATTAGTAAATGGTTGAAAGCTAATTCACAGTTATTAAATTTTGAAAAGACACTGTTCAGAGCCTGTAAGAGATTTTCTTCCAGCATGTGTGTAACATATGAAGAAACGCAGATTGAAGAAGTTGACAGTGATTAATTTCTGGGATTACAACTCGGTAATAAATTCAGTTTGGAAGAGCATACCTTTTTTTAATAGAATTGCTGAAGTGCCTGAACAAGTCTGTATTTGTAGTGAGAATGATGTCGGATGTAGGAGATATAAATATATTAAAAAATTGCATACTTTGTTTCCTTTTGTTTTGTTGTGTCTTGTGGTATCATATTCTGGGGTAACTCGTCAAACTGAACAAAAGCTTTTAGCATGCAAATGCATGTAATAAGGCTCATTTGTGGTGTAAATTTAAGAACATCAGGTAGAAACCTGTTCAAGGAACTTCCTGTTTTGAGCACTGCTCTTCAATATATTTATTACTTAATGAAATTTGTTGCAAATAATATGTCTCTATTTCCAACCAATAGCACAATACATGGTATCAATGCTGGGAATAAGAGATAATCACTTAACTTGGTCCAGAAAGAGTCCAGTACTCAGGAACACACACTTTCAATAAATTGCCAGCAACTACTAAAAACTTGGTTTCATATAAATCACTGTTTAAATAGACGAATATCTTAACAGAGACTACCGGCCCCTGTGGCCGAGTGGTTCTAGGCACTTCAGTCTGGAACCGCACTGCTGCTACAGTCGCAGGTTCGAATCCTGCCCCGGGCATGGATGTGTGTGATGTCCTTAGGTTAGTTAGGTTTAAGTACTTTAAGTTCTAGGGGACTGATGACCTCAGATGTTAAGTCCCATAGTGCTCAGAGCCATTTGAACTATTTAACAGAGACTGTCAGGGCAGCTGAAATAAATAATTTCTATTAGATTTCAGTTTTGACAGCATCTGGCCACAACAGTTAATATTAGGTATTTTGTGTACAATAAATTTATTAAAAGTGCATAACTATGTTTCATTGTGACAGCGTATTAATTCTGTAAATGTTAGCCGTTCCACTTCACTGCAATGTATTCAGATATTTTGACAATCTCCTGGCAAATGATCAGGGTAGTAAGTATTACATTCAAATGTTTTGTGTTATTAGTTTTAAATTTTCTGACTTGTTCCACGCACATAAGATTCATCTCATTTTTGGGTCTGTGGAACAAAAACTGAATCTAATCTAATCTAACCTGGGTCTCAAAAAGTGGGGATGTACCAAGTTCCGTGTGAATGCAGTACACCTGATAGCTGATACACAATCTGCGCAGTTGAAGATTGATGTACAGAACACACCGCAGCAGGTGTGCAATAACAGAACATTGCATTGGAAATGGACATAAAATTAATTTACAGCAGGCGAAAGTCTTGGTTACCACTGATAAATTTTTGGACTCCATTTTCAAAGAAACAATTGAAATCAGTGTGACTGATAATTTAATCAATAGGGACATTGGTGTCCAATTTATCAAGACATGGGCGCCAACACTAAGCTCTACCAAAGCAGACATCCGGGCACAAGATGTGACAACCTGGTGGGAGGAAGTCAATTGAAGCCCCCCACCACACACACACACACACACACACACACACACACACACACACAAAGTTGCAGCAGCAACATGCCCTCACACCACCGAGCACAGCATCGGGCTAACGAGGCCCGAACTCTGTAGGTATAAATACTGCCAGAATGTGGCTGAACCATATTTCCATCAGCACCAGCAGATGATGGTGGAACAGTTACTCACAGAAATATCATGGACCTTTGACGATTGGCTTTAGCTGTACAGCCAAGAACCTCAGAAGCATCATATGCTCCGGGAAAGCCTCAGATCACATATATCTTTATACACTCCTGGAAATTGAAATAAGAACACCGTGAATTCATTGTCCCAGGAAGGGGAAACTTTATTGACACATTCCTGGGGTCAGATACATCACATGAACACACTGACTGAACCACAGGCACATAGACACAGGCAACAGAGCATGCACAATGTCGGCACTAGTACAGTGTATATCCACCTTTCGCAGCAATGCAGGCTTCTATTCTCCCATGGAGACGATCGTAGAGATGCTGGATGTAGTCCTGTGGAATGGATTGCCATGCCATTTCCACCTGGCGCCTCAGTTGGACCAGCGTGCAGACCGCGTGAGACGACGCATCATCCAGTCCCAAACATGCTCAATGGGGGACAGATCCGGAGATCTTGCTGGCCAGGGTAGTTGACTTACACCTTCTAGAACACGTCGGGTGGCACGGGATACATGCGGACGACCATCATTGGCACCAAGGCAGAAGCGACTCTCATCGCAGATGACACGTCTCCATTCGTCCCTCCATTCACGCCTGTCGCGACCACTGGAGGCGGGCTGCACGATGTTGGGGCGTGAGCGGAAGACGGCCTAACGGTGTGCGGGACCGTAGCCCAGCTTCATGGAGACGGTTGCGAATGGTCCTCGCCGATACCCCAGGAGCACCAGTGTCCCTAATTTGCTGGGAAGTGGCGCTGCGGTCCCCTACGGCACTGCGTAGGATTCTACGGTCTTGGCGTGCATCCGTACGTTGCTGCGGTCCGGTCCCAGGTCGACGGGCACGTGCACCTTCTGCCGACCACTGGCGACAACATCGATGTACTGTGGAGACCTCACGCCCCACGTGTTGAGCAATTCGGCGGTACGTCCACCCGGCCTCCCGCATGCCCACTATACGCCCTCGCTCAAAGTCCGTCAACTGCACATACGGTTCACGTCCACACTGTCGCGGCATGATACCAGTGTTAAAGACTGCGATGGAGCTCCGTATGCCATGGCAAACTGGCTGACACTGACGGCGGCGGTGCACAAATGTTGCGCAGCTAGCGCCATTCGACGGCCAACACCGCGGTTCCTGGTGTGTCTGTGTGCCGTGCGTGTGATCATTGCTTGTACAGCCCTCTCGCAGTGTCCGGAGCAAGTATGGTGGGTCTGACACACCTGTGTGAATGTGTTCTTTTTTCCATTTCCAGGAGTGTATTTATTCCGCAAATGAAGATCTGGCAAAACTTGGCTTGGTTTATTTTTGTATGAGATCCAGAGCACCTCGGACAATGAAGCCCACGTTGATATTGTGTCCTTTATCTCAGAAGGCAATTGATAGATATTTACACTGTCACTTAGTGAACAAAATAGACATTTACTCAGTAGTGGACCAGACTAGTGACCAATTTCAGCACTTCCTTGCATGTAGAACTCAATGTGTCACTCTTAATAAGACAAGATCATCGAGCATAGAGTTAACTTTCAGTATACCTGGAGGGAGTGTTATAGGATTGTTACTGTTTACAGTATATATAAATGATGTGGATAAAGGTAAGAAGCTCCACCAGGCCATTTACGGATGCTGTTGTCTCTAGGAAGGCTGTAATGCCATAAGGCCGTGGCAAAATGCAGGAAGATCTGCTGAGAGTCAGTGTCACAGCTGGAAACAACACTCAGCCATCAGTGGGTTTGTAACCTCTGTTAGGCATGTGGATACCCCAGCATTGTACACCGATGATTTTTGCATCTGGGCGCAGCTCCTACTCGGTAACATCTGTTGAGCACCAGCTCCAAGGTGCCACCTGGCTCACCTCTGCAAGGGCCGTCTCCCACGGCTTCCAGTTTTCTCCCTCCAAAACTCGAATTATGCATTTTTGTCATCGACCCACAGTCCGATCCAATCCAGAATTTTATTTGGGCGACCAGCTCTTCGATGTTGTATCACCGTCCAGTTTCTTGGGTGACACTTTTGATAAAAAGCTGACGTGACTGCTCCATATTCACCATCTGAAGACTACACGCATGCTGAAGCTTAATGCTCTCCACCTCCTGCCCACACTTCGTGGGGTGTAGACTGTACCACACTTCTCCATCTTTACTGTGCTCTGCTTTTGTCCAGACTAGATTATGGTAGTCAGATTTGTGGCTCAGCAGCTCCTTCCACACTGCAAATACTGGATACTGTTCACCATTGCGGGGTGCATCTGGTTATTGGTGCCTTTCACACTAGTACCTTTGACAGTCTTATTGCAGAAGCGGGGATTCCTCCTCTACAAATACGATGGAGCCAACTCTTGGTTTCTTTTGCAATCACCATTCGCCAATTCCCTGACTATCCTGTGTAATATGTCCTCTTTGCAAACAAAGGAAGTATCTCTCCTGATAATGCTCGTAGGTGGGATTGCCTGTGGGAATGTGTGTCTCTCCCCTCTGTCGGGATCTCTGTCTCCACTCACTGGAAAGCGCCCCGTGTATCCCCACCCCCCTACCCCCTCTCCTTCTATAGCGATGGTTCTAAGATGATAGGTAAGGCAGGACACACTTTCACATCTCCTACTGGCTTAGAACACCATTTATTGCCGGAATCATGGTAGTGTGTTCTCAGCAGAGCTCCTAGCTATTCACAGGGCCCTCCATTTTGTTTCTCAGGCCTCCCTCCACAGTGTTTTAATTTGTACTGACTCAGTGAGCAGCCAGCAGGCTATCAACCCAAACTACTCTCGTCACCCTTTGGTCTGTGCCATCCATGGCCTTCTCTCTGCCTTTGGCCATGCCATCTGCTTAGTTGTCTTTCTCTAGGCCCCAAGTCATGTGAGCATCCTGAAGAATGAACTGGCTGACTGTTTGGATAGGGAAGCAAATACTTCCCCCCAGTCCCTTTCATGATTCCAGCGGTGGGTATGCAGCTCTACGTCAAATCTCTCCCAATAGGAGAATTACATCTGGTGCGCTGCTTCTAACCGTAATAAACTCTGTACAATCAAGGAGGCTACTGCAGTTTAGCACTCTTCCTTCTGCTCCTCTCGTAAGGAGTCCACTGTTTTATACCATCTACGCACTGATAATATCAGGCTCACCCAATGTTTCCTCCTGCATAACGAACCAAACCCACTGTGTGATTGTGGAGCCAGATTGATGGTATCTCACATATTGATGGAATGTTCCCTTCTTTTTGCTCTTCATGCTAAGCATAGTCTTCCAGATTCCTTAACTTTAATATTAGCAGACAGCTCACGGATGGTTGAACGTGTCCTCAGTTTCTTGCATGAAATTGGTTTTTATTTTCAGATGTAAGGTTTTGCTTCATCCCTGGAGCAGGGCTGTGAGGTTTTGGTTGGGATCTGTGTTCATGTTTTGTCGGTTGGGGAGCCATGACCACTCCCCCATGGAAAGACCACTATTTCACCCCTCTGTTTTTCCAGTTCTTAGATTTAGTCTACCCTTGTATGACTTCTACCGTGTGTATTTTAACTTTCTCGTTTTGTAGTTTCACTCCTCTGCCTAGATCTGTCCACTTTTAGTGGACCCTCTCTCTTCTGTGAGTAACTTTGGAATTGCAGGACTGATGACCTTCCCATTTAGTCCCCCATCAGTTAATCTGAGAAGAGTTTAATTGACATGAAGCCAGACTTTTCAGCTGCCAGAGACTGTGTGTGTGTGTGTGTGTGTGTGTGTGTGTGTGTGTGTGTGTGTGTGTGTGTGTGTAATCTCCAATGAAGGCCTCATTGGCTAAAAGATCACTTTCTGGCAGTCTTTTTGTTGTGCCCCTCCACAGCTTAGCATTTCCACTATACGGTGTGTAGCAACCATCCTTTTCATAATATTGTTAATTCCATCCTGGATTTTCCACTGTTGGTTTTCTCTGCCAAATACCTCTCATGAAATGACCTTGATGAGAATATCAGACAAATCAGAGCTGACATGTAGTGTTACTCTCAGTTGTCCTTGCTGTGAACCACCTGCAAGTGGATCAAGCAAGGGGTAAAACTGATATTGGTACAAGAAG
Organism: Schistocerca gregaria; assembly: GCF_023897955.1. Lineage (NCBI taxonomy): Eukaryota > Metazoa > Arthropoda > Insecta > Orthoptera > Acrididae > Schistocerca > Schistocerca gregaria. Next base: position 492,901,255 of record NC_064927.1, on the reverse strand, counting down.
TGTCCTTTGCCACACTCCATCAAGTGATGTGTGTTGCATAGATGTAGATATGAGTGCTCCATCTGCCCTCTGTCACAGAAATCTGGTGTCATCTGCTTCACCAACTGTGCTGCAGTTGCTAGAAAGCTAAATGTCGGTGAGAATACAGTAGTGTGTTGGAAATTGGATGTACTGTATTTTATTATGTGGTTGTGACAGTTGTAAATGCATATATAGCAGAAATCCCAGAATTACACTTGTGTAGTGAGGTCTATTTGCTTGAAACATATTAGATAGTGTGTCTAAAAAGTGTCTCTACCGAAATTTGAGTGCATTTATGACCTAAAACGTACATTCATTGTGTGGCTAAGAAATCTTCATATTTTCCTTAAAAGTGTTTAGTTAATGATTTGTTATGGACATAACATTACAGTAACACTTGTTCCATAGCTCATGGAAATGACATTTCACAATGATGTGAAGAAACCTTATGCTAAACTGACATGTTTCACAAGATATAATAATTATTACTTTTTTTCTTTTCAGTTAATGCTTCATATCTAAAACTTCATCTATTGATTAGGAGGAGTTGTCATTCAGAAATTATTTTAATTTGTTTTTAAATGCTGGTTGACTATTTGGTAAATGAACAAGGGCTTTAGTGGAAGTTAATTCTCCACTTTCTGTGCCAAAGTCAGATTTAACCCAGAATAGTGAAGATCATCCTTTCTACTAGTGTTGTAACTATACACTTTGCTGTTATTTTTGAACTGGGATGTGTTATTAATAACAAATTTCATAGGTGAATATTGTGAAGGTACTGCGAATATTCCTAGTTCCTTCAATAAATGTCTGCAAGGTGATCTTGGGTAGGCTCTGGCTGTTATTATGATTGCATGCTTTTGTGCAATGAATGCTTTTTCTCTTAATGATGAATTACCTCAAAATGTGATGCAGTTTCTAATTTACTTATTTGTGTATCACCAAAATTTGCAATAACCCTAATATCCTAAGTAGGTGAACTCAAAAGTTTCAGCAGATCATCAGCATGTTTCCAATTTCTCACCAGTGCACACACCCAGAAATTTTGAATATTCTGCCTTATCAACAGATTTCTGATCAAAGTCTATATTTATCAATATTGTTGTGCCATTTACTGCACAGGACTGTGTATGTTGTGTTTCCTGAAAATTTAGTGAGAGTCCATTTGCACAGAGCCACTTAATAATTTTCTGAAAGGCATTGTTTACAATTTCCTCCACTAATTATTGTTTCATGTGATTATCATACATGTATCATTAGCAAAAAGTAATCACAACCAGCAAACAAGAATTAGCTGAGGAAACTGTAAATAATGTCTTTCAGAAAATTAGTCATTCTCTGCAAATGGACTCTCAGTAAATGACATGAGACTTCTATAAATCTTTTGATAATCTTTTCTGGCTTTCTTAATGCAATGGTTTTTTCTTACTGCAGGATGGAATAGTACCTGAGATGATTAGATGGCAGTTAGCACACCTGGTGAAGTCCCTGGCATGTAATAATACTACTACTGTAAAGTCTGCAGAGCGTTTAGTAGAGGTGGTGGATTTAGAAGCAGACACCAGTAAGGTATGAATTTCCCAACTTTTATTCCAAAATGTGTGAAAAATAATTTGTGTCCCAGAAAATTAAGATTTGTATAGTGGAAATAGATTTAAGATTTATATAGTGGAAATAGATTTAAGATTTATATAGTGGAAATAGATTTCAAAGTGTTCACAAAAACAACACAGATTTCAAAATGCTCACGAAATACAACAGTTCAGTACACCTTTGTTAATGAAATCAATTATAGTCACCTTGCTACACCAGCATTCATATTCAGCCTCATTTGCAATAGCACTTCACGGTATGTACAGTAACTGGGGACAGGGAATTCAGGGAAGTGAAGCCACAGATGAAGCAGTTGAGAATGTCTACATACACCATATTGTATCTCAGTATGCCATCCGCATAAAAGTTATCAGCTTACTGTCGAGTCACAGGATCACGTAAAGTGAGCAAAAAACTGTCTGAGGTTGAGGAATAAGGAGCTGCCTTTGGTTAAGCCAGTTACGTGGCTCTGGAATTACCCCTCTTCAGCCTGTGAGAGTAGTTACACTGTAATGTCCTCTGGACAGGACATCCAGGTAGTGCAGTGGTTCTGTCTCACATCTGTGGTGTTCATATGTTGTACAACATATCTGAACTAAGGTAAAGTTGTTTTTGAGCTAAAGGTTTATTTGGACACTGCTGTGCTTTTCCAGGCGTGATCCTGTTGGAGGTGGTATGACCTTCATCTAGTCTTTGAAATTACCCATTCACTAGAACTACAGTTATAATGTGGACTCTGAACCACAGTGCAGCTTGATATTGTTCACATTTATGCTAATCATTGTCAGAGTAGGAAAAAAAAGTCAGAATAAACCCTATGACAGTATGGGAACTGAACTGCAGACATTCGGTCTGGTATTTCGACAGTTATCTCTTGACCACTGAACCACACTATGATATATATCGCTATAGCTGGGTAATAACTAGTCAGTCTGTCATTCACCACTGTGTTCCAGGTGACGATGACACAAGTGCAAGTAGGAGGTGTACTGTGTTTTCAGGGTGGCAATACATCCTTTGTTTATGTTTATGAGTAACCAGTCACATTACATCAGCTTTCATGTTATTTCTTCCATTTGTATAATTTTGTCAAATGTACCTTCTTAAAATCTAGGCATCTCACAGTGTTAGTTTCTATATGCAACAGAGTTAGCTTGCATGCCACAGTGGAGTGTAGAGTGAGTGAATGAGCTTTCAACGAAAGTTGTATGTTATCAGTTTTAAAGATTTCAATTGTTTAAGGAGCAAAGGTAACAACTGACTATATACTAGTGGCTCCAAGTCATTGAAAGGCACATTAGCGAGACTGAGAACTTTGCTGTCCTCTCCTTTGACCTCCTGGCTACTAATAACTGTGCTGATGAGCAGCTTAAAACCAGAGTTATCACGATCGGTCACAATGTCGTGTTGTGTTGAGGTAGGTCTTGCACAGTTTTTAGTGAAGGCATTCAGTCATGAGGGATGTTGGCAGTTGACCACCCACTAACATTCATGGGCAGTCTGATTGCTGCAAGAAGCTCACATGCACTTCTAATTTTTTGCTCGTGTCCCATCACTTGTGGATGCACCTGTTAAGTGACTCTTCAGAGAACATTTATTTATTCAAGTCAGAAGCAAATGTAACACACGATAATTACCATTAAAGAAAAAATAGAGAGAAAAAATTATTAAGCTACACTACTATTGTTCAAAATCTTGCAACATCAGTTGTGCTCGGAGTCTTGAGCAGAAGAGCAGCATACGGGACATAGTTGACTGACTAGTGGGTGTTCTGTGGTGTGTTGTCCTCCTCTGTCCCAGTTGGTTGTATCCACAAGGAAGTGCCGTTTCTGGAGGTTACTTCTGGCTCTTCCAACTCCAGACCAAAGGCGAGTGAGTAACTCCTGTAGAAGATTATTAACAAAATTGTTGAGTATGCCATATAAGAACAATATTTTTAATGCTTACATCATCTCTGGACACAAGATTGTGAACTGTGCTCAGCAAACAGCATTTGATCAAAAGTATCTAGGAAACCACTAGTGGACATTATTATGGGGTGTGCCCACCCTTCATCTTTATGGCAGCTTGAACTCTGCTGGAGACCTTTCAGTGAGGTGTCTGAATGTCTGTGGAGGAGTGGCAGCCTGTTCTTCCTCAAGAACTGAACCCAGAGAAGACAATGACGTTGGAAACTAGGATGTAGTGGAAAGTCAGCATTCTAACTCATCAGGTGTTTGGTTTATGAGACTCTGGGCAGGCTGGTCCATTTCAGGAATGTTAGTCTCCACAAACCATTGCCTCACAAATATTGATTTATGAAAGGATGTATTGTCATCCTGATACAGTCGGTGATCGTGTTCAAACTGTTCCTCTATTGTACATTAAAATGTGTTCATATCCTTCCACATTATAACAACAAAAAGTACCCCCAGACCAAAAGGCCACCCCCCACCACCACCACCACCACCACCACCACCACCACCACCACCACCACCTGTGCTCCCGTACTTCACTGTTGGCACTACACATGATGGCAGGTAATGTTTTCCAGGCATTTGCCAAACCCAAACATTAAATATCAAAAGTAATGTCGAAGTGAAGATTATTCTACTTTGAAAATTTTCACTAAATTGCTGAGAATGGGGTAACAAAATAGATCTTTCTTACATATTTTAAAGTATATCAGGATATTCACATAATCAAGATTTGCACTGTATTGTTGTGGATCTAAACAGTTTTTATATAGTATTTTTTGTTCTTGTTAAAGGTCAAAAGCAACCTCAGAGTCATAGCATTTTATGTGAAGTTGTCCAGGTCACCGAGTGGCATATCATGCAATGAACAGTTATACTGTCTAATTTCCATTTCAGTTTATTTCATATTAATTTGAATAATGACACTTTTGAAATGATTAATTGTTGAAGTTTCTACTCTTCTCAGATAAATTCTTGTCTGCCACATTACTCTCTGTTGGCCTTACATAGTTGGAGACTAGTGGAAAAGGCATTTGGCATTGGTGCAAATGGAGACATGCTGCAAAATGTTTCACTCAGTGATTATAAGGAGCACTGCACCAGACTGGAGACGTTGCGTGCATTTTTATGGAAAAATGCCGTTGCACTTGACAGCAGTTACCTTGATATTGTGTGAGTATGCAACTACAGTGCATTCCGCTTCACTTCCTAATAAGGCTCTAAAATTCTAAACTAATGTCAGAAGTACATCTCTCATAAGAAATGCTGATCTTTTCCCATTGAGGCTGCGTGCCTCTTAAATATATATTGTGAATTGTCTGTTTCGGTTAAATCGGATACCATTTTCTTTGTGAAACATGAAATCTTAATGAATACAGTTAGTTGTATTAAGTTTTATAACCGGGTCTTTTTTCCCAACCCAAAAATTATAGAAACTAATGATTGGTGTGATATATAGTGATCATATTCAATTAATTGTGCCACTCAGAAAAAAAGCAACAGGAAATGTCTTGTGATGATGGCTATTGGTTAGTCCTGCTGAGTTGCTCTTCAGTACAGTATCCCATCAAGCAAAACAGTTGCTTTTTTACCTGCGATTGTGCGTACTTTAGGTATACGTGACTCTGTTTAAAAGAATAGCTTGATGTAGTCACAGGGAGAGCTGTGCACATCTGCTTTCATGCCTCACAGCTAATTCACTGAAAATAATAACCAGTAGTTGTGGTCCTGCAGTTAAATAGTCTATGCAGTCACTAGAATTGTGAATTAATAAAATACACAGAAATATAAAAAAGAGAGAAATAAATAATTTAACAAAAGGGGGTTCTCTTCTAAAATCTGTAATTGATGTAGAATTATATTGAGAAATGTTTATTCAAGAAAGGATATCCCAAATAAATGGAAAATGCCTGTGCAATAATTAAATATAATATAGACAGAAACTCTTCTAAACTGCATTTAAGTTACATTGAGAACATTATGAGAATGGTAGCAAAATCCACAAACTAGATAGTTAAAAAAGATATGTGAAAACTAAGTCCATTTCATAATCACAGTACATGAAATATTCATCAGTTCAAAATAATTCAGAGTTCAAGATGATGATTCACAAATTGAGGCACATGATACAATTAATAGTAATGGATAATCCAGGATGGAATGTAACAATTATGAAAAGGAAAGTTGCCACTCACCATATAGCAAAAAAAAAAAATCAGATCACATATAAAGCTTTACACACACACACACACACACACACACACACACACACACACACACACACACACACATACCACTGAGTGTGGCGTTCAGTTGCCGGAGACTGCAGTCTATCCTCAGTCCTGTGATGTAGGCAGAAAGAATTAAAATTGTACTCTGGAGCACATTTAGACCTTTCGAAATATAAAGTCCCATCAGAATCAAACTCCTACATGATCAAATACCACTTGTTACCGCAGGGAAGCCTGCCTCCTTCCAGAACTAATGTAAAATTGTCCAGAATCGTTCCCTTGAGCTCTTCACTTGAAAAAGTCCCATTCTTCACTTTACCTCTACTGTCTGCTTTCCCATCAGCTGATGAAGGCAATTCCCACCAAAAATACAGCCTAACTACGCTTTACAGATTTGTTTTGACTCAACATGATCACTTCCCAGACAAAATTAATATGTTAAATCAATATTTAAATAAAGAATAGTTATAAATATTTGGTCCATTCAGGTCATTCACAATAATTACAAAAAAAGGATTGTTCATAACTAATAAGCTAGTATTCATCTGCAATTGCACCCATGTTACATGACAACAAATTGTTGTTAAACATTGTTTAAACAATTATTTATGCCTTCTTGACAGAATCATCTTTAGTTCTCTTTTCAAGTGTAGCACCAACTAACACGTGTGATTGACCACTTGTAAAATAGCACAGTTTTGTAATAGCACTTGCAATCAACATTTAAGTAAAGTTACTAGCTGAATAGTAACCTGCTCATTACCTAAAAACACAAGTATAACAATATGTGACTTATACATACTGTATTCATTTGCAGTGTAATTGTGGAGAATGTGACATTCTGACAAACATTTTCCTAGTAAAAAAGATATAAAATATTTCGTAAATTAATAAATAAAATACACATGAATGACTTTCTGGGATGATAGCTATCATACTAGATATAGTTTCTAGAAATTGCACGAGACATTTCAAAGTTGATAATTCAGAGATTCCTTGTGAAAATGTTTATTTGTTTTGAGTATTAACATTTGTAATTTTAAGTATTAACATTTGTAATTTTAAAGATATTGAAATATTGGTGAGTTATTGGATGTGCCTCATTTTCTGAGATCACAGATGTATTCATATTTGGTTTAATATTCTTTTGTAAACTATTATAGACTCCCAAAGAGCTAAAAGAAGCCATCTTTCAGCTTGTCTGACACCCCACAATTTTTGGAGCATTGTCTCCTGCATAAAGGCCATACGAACAACAGCCATCCAAATTCCCAGCTTTGGGATTTACACATTTCTGGTGACACCGCTCGTCCTTGTACCTGGCTCACCTGCGGCGGCCGCTGTGTCCCGCCCGGACGAGACACATTCTCTGCCCTGCGGCCAACCAGCTTTCAGCCACACAAGCAAATTCAACTCCCCTTATAGCAGTTGTAAGCGACTGACTAGCTTGCCTACATATGCATAATGTTAAAGTATGTAAAGTGTACGTTTGTGCAGTTGGCATGAGTGCTAAGTTATTGGTATAGAACCATCTTCGATTATGATCATTTCTGTGAAATGCTTGTACACTGCAAATTTTATCTTCACTTTTTATTTATTATTAAATAGTGTTGAAATGGACATGCTGTCTCACGGGTATTTGTAATTTTTTTTAAAAAAACTGCTGTACTTTTGAGGCAAGGAAATTGCTGCTTCCATTAGACTTTAAATATCAGTAAGCTGACAACAATATGGACAAAATATTGAAATGAAAACAAAAAGAATAAGGGAAGTTGTTAAATGTCACCTTGAAACCTTGGACAAGAGAAATATATAATATTATAGGTGCGATAGAATACAAAGGAGAAAATAATTTCCAGGAAATTCTTTTCCTTTGTGCATAATTACTGCCAATTACTTGTTTGGGCATCGCATATTCGAATTTGACTATTGCATTAGTCCCATACCTATTAGCAGTGTTGCATTTTACCATCTACTAACTAGTAACATAATGCAGTATCATAGCTAAAATATTGTCAGCCAATGAGTTCCAAATTTTATCTGTTGGTGTAACCAACTTCTTTTGATACTTAAAAAACTAAGTTTCAACATTCCTTCTTCTGACCCCCGTTTTATTGATTATGGCACTTCATTTCTGATGAATTCATTGCTAATGGGACATTTGTAACTTGACTGCAATATGAAAGGGAGAGAGGGACGAAGAAATAAATACAGAGTGATGCAAAAGATTTCAGTGAATCTGGCCATAATTTTGTCAGCTCAGAATAAGCATGGCATAGCTCAAGATCTTTGCATATATTTTGTTTGATGCTAATGACCCACTCTTTTGTATTATAAGCTAACTTGTACACTTTGAGAAATTTTTTTTTTTAATGCTTAACATGCCTCTTGGTTTTTGCTTTCTGTTAGCTTACTGACATTTTGTTTTCAACTATAGGTATTATGATGCTTTAGCTTGTAAAGGAACATTCAGCTGGTTCCTAGATGCCCTGATACATTCAGTACCAAGCTCAAATAGTCTGCTTACCAGCAGTCTATCTATTAGTGAAAAGGTTCGTATACTCCATTATTGAAGTGAAGAGTATTTTTTAGAATTGATTCTTTACACCATAAATAAATTCTGCCTCTTTATTTTTTAATAATTGTTGTCTTGTAGAGTAATATTTTGCATTGTTTTATATTTATTTATTTTCATTTGACCTCACAAAGCCATTTTTAGAGTTACACCAACTACTTCATTTTGTAAGTGAGCACAGTAAATGCAGATGGTTTGCTGACAGATACACTGTATATACGGCATGTATAAACTTTTAAGTCACAGTACAATGTAGAATAATAGTTCCTGATTTAATATTTGCAGTGAAATAAAAGTAAATAATTCATTATATCTAAAAACAAAGACGATGTGACTTACCAAATGAAAGCGCTGGCAGGTTGATAGACACACAAAATTCAAGCTTTCGCAGCCCAATGGTTGCTTCATCAGGAAAGAGGGAAGGAGAGGGAAAGACGAAAGCATGTGGGTTTTAAGGGAGAGGGTAAGGAGTCATTCCAATCCCGGGAGCGGATAGACTTACCTTAGGGGGGAAAAAAAACGACAGGTATACCTTCGCACGCGCCGTCCACCTAACCTTCGTAACCTCTTAGTTCATCCCTATGAAACCCCAAACCACCTTCCCTACCCTCTGGCTCCTACCCTTGTAACCGCCCCCGGTGTAAAACCTGTCCCATGCACTCTCCCACCACCACCTACTCCAGTCCTGTAACCCGGAATTTGTACACGATCAAAGGCAGAGCCACATGTGAAAGCACCCACGTGATTTACCAACTGACCTGCCTACACTGTGAAGCTTTCTATGTGGGAATAACCAGCAACAAACTGTCCATTCTTATGAATGGACACAGGCAGACAGTGTTTTTTGGTAATGAGGATCACCCTATGGCTAAACATGTCTTGGTGCACGGCCAGCACATCTTAGCACAGTGTTACACTGTCCGGGTTATCTGGATACTTCCCACCAACACCAACCTATCCGAACTCCAGAGATGGAACTTGCCCTTCAGTATATCCTCTCTTCTTGCTACCCGCCAGGCCTCAACCTCCACTAATTTCAAGTTGCCGCCGCTCATACCTCAACTGTCTTTCAACAACATCTTTGCCTGTGTACTTCCGCCTCGACTGACAACTCTGCCCAAACTCTTTGCCTTTAAATATGTCTGCTTGTGTCTGTGTATGTGCGGATGGATGCGTGTGTGCGCGTGAGTGTATACCTGTCCTTTTTTCCCCCTAAGGTAAGTCTTTCCGCTCCTGGGATTGGGAGGACTCCTTACCCTCTCCCTTAAAATCCACATCCTTTTGTCTTTCCCTCTCCTTCCCTCTTTCTTGATGAAGCTACTGTTGGTTGCGAAAACTTGAATTTTGTGTGTGTCTTTATGTTTGTTGGTGTGTCTATCAACCTTCCAGCACTTTCATTTGGTAAGTCACATCTCTTTTATTTTAGATATTTTTTCCCCACGTGGAATGTTTCCCTCAATTACATAAATAATTCATTAGTTATAGCCAGACCTGATCACTAACATAATTATCTTAATTTCGAATATATTTTGTTCTATTCAAGGATGAATATATACAATAAATTATGCACAGTAATTAAGGCCAAGTGCACTTGCTTGTACTTTTTATTGTTACATGTATGCTTCAGTAACACTGATCAGAAGTATTATGAAAAGGATAGATAGCTGCTCACCAGAAAGTTGACACATTGAGTTACAGACAGGTACAGCGGAAAGACCGTTACACATTTAAACTTAATGCTGCTTTTGTGTGTGTGTGTGTGTGTGTGTGTGTGTGTGTGTGTGTGTGTGTCTCCAGTCCTTTTCCTTCACCCTTCTTCCTTCCCTTTTGACCCTTCTGTCTGAAGGAGCAGCCACTGTCTCCGAAAGCTTGTCAGTCACAACAGTCTTTTATGTGTGTGTTGTGCCATCGCTTTGGAAGTAGATTTTTTATCTATTCAATTGAATAATTTTGTCAGGATAATTAATGATCCAAAAGTGTGTGTGTGGGTAAGGAGTGATGCAAAAATTGATGATGATTGGTTACCTTGGTACCAGAAAGCTTTAGTGAAGGTATATGTAACAGAAGGGTTGTAACAGATTTAGAGGGACATTTACACAGTTGTAGTAGCAATCTGGTGATTTGGAGAAGGCATGTACTACCATTAGAAACAGCAGCAAGTTAATGGCTAGCATAAATTACAATTAACATACTTGTTGTCAGCCAAGGGCAACCATTGTATTGGTAGATACAGATTCCTGATAAAAGTCAAATTCTGTACTTAATTGAACAAACATAAATCAGATCAGTTGCTACTACTCAATGAATATCTTAATAAATTCCTGTAAGGATTTTAGTAGCAAAAGAATTTCCTAAGAAGTTGGATTTGCAGAGAACTGAAACACTGTCATCTGTCTAATTACATTTGTGTGATACTGTTGCCCTTTATGATCAATTCAAAACATCTAGTTACAGCACTTCTGAGATGCAGTAATATTTTATTTTATTTTATGTTTGTGGTGAGATATTTCATGGCCATTGAAAAACCAGATCTTTAGTGGCTAGAAAACCCTACATATTTTTGCTTGCTTTAATAGTTGTGCTTCGGTATTTCTTTATTTTTCAAATAAATTTTGCAGTAATTTTGTGTACAAAATTTATGGGAAATATATAAAAAGAAAAGAAGAAAAAAAAGCCTCCAGGTGACTATATATTGATCAGTATTAAGTTTAACTCTAACTGTAGAACATGGAAGAAAGTAAATCAGGCTTGATAATATTTATTGGTTTTTTCATTTCAGATTGATACCGCAAGAAAGTTTCTGAGGATTGCGGAGCCTCATAGAAATTATACAAACAACCTGAATGGATGTCTTTCTCTTTGTGAGTCTTTTGAAGACATAGTGCAGTTTCACGAACAATTACAGCAGGAACTCAGTCACGGAAAATCTGCTATGCATATCAGAATCACTGCAATGGCAAGCCAACTTTGGTTTGCAATGGGCCAATTTCAGATGTCAATATTTACTCATCTTGGTCTTGTCGATCCTGTTAGGAAGAGGACGATGAAGTTGTCCTACGCCAAGGAAGAGGTATTGTGTGTGGTAGTATTTTTGAATACATTTGTCTCATTTTTTGTGTGTGTTCATTTAAAATAAAAAAAATTGGAAGGAGGAAAGTTGCCATCATTGGCACGATGAGAGTAGGCGGGTAGGCACGGGGCAGGCAGGGATGGGCAAACAGCTGACGTGCAAGCGGTCTTGCAGCTGGGCTGCAGCACACGCAGCTGTAGTCAGTTTGCTGAGCTCGGATGGCTGGTGGTGGCCAAGCAGGTTGCGCATGTGCAGAAAGTGTGCAGTCAAACTTTCTGGTGGCTTTCCTACACCAACTGCATTGGCCCACAGGCGAGCTGGAGAGTGTTGGTGGATGCCCGTGCCCGATGGGTCGGCATTGGAACAGCCTGGTCTGGAGCTGAGCATTAGAACAGAGGAGAGCAGGTGTGCTGAGGAGTTAGTTCCCGAGTTGTAATTTTTTTATGATACACGGTATACTTTTATGCATTGAGTCAGAATGACAACTCTAGTTTCATGTGTAATATCTTGGAAAGTGACCTGATCATCTTTGTCAAGTGCTGTGAGTGATGATATTATGTGTACTTGCCACCTGGGCTCAGACACTGTGAACAAAAATGATTAGGTTGTCAGAATGTTGGAGAGTCTCTTAACATTGTTTCAAGCACAACTTCCTTCAAATGAAATATGCAGACATTTTATCTTCACTCATGTCATTAATAGTGCTTTTATTAACAGTTTATTAGTAACTTAATGGGGGGGAAAATGCTCCAATATTCAGTAAATAATATTTGCCTAATGTTAGAGGAGTTAAATAAAGGAAGAATACTTACAATTCATAACAGTTAATTTATTGTATGTATGAAAGCTATAACTGCAAATATATTTTCTTTCATTTTTTATGAGTTTCTTCTTCAAAAATAATTCTAGTAATATGGACTGATCTATGTCTGTTTTCACAAATTTGCATCATAGACTTTTAAACATTTGACATGATATTGAATGGAAAATATCTCTCAGTAACTGGAAAGACTATTTTGTTGTGCTGTCTCTTTGCCTTTCTTCATTTCACGAACCTCTTTGTGGCCACACCCAGAATCAGTGGAACAAATCAGACAGTGTGTCAGGCCACGTATCACACTAAGACAGTTTCCTGCTTTCCCAGGATGTCTCTTCATATTCTACTGGTATATTTACGTTGGCTTTAAGGATTGTAGTGACCATTTACAGCTGTCAGCATTTATAGCAATCACTGTAGAGACCAGCAGGAAATTTAGTTCTACTTCACTTTGTGACTTTTGTTTCCTGTGCTCCTTGTGTTCTTGCAAAGATATGTAATATAAGAAGAGCATCACCTCCAAAATTGTTGACAACTTGGTCACTATGTTCTGCAACCTCTTTTTTTATCATCTTTTTCAGATCAAGAATATTTTAGTCAGTACACCACTTGTATTTCGTTGAGCACACATTTAAAAGTGTCATCTTAGTTCTGTGTTAGTAAATACTACTGTATGATATCTAGGGAGATGAAGATGAAGCCTATTAGTTCACATGTGAAAACAAACACTGTATATTTGAATTTATAAGGGCTCTGATTGTCCAGAAACTGAGTGATGCATTTTTGTTGTTTCTGATTTTGATTGCACAAAAGTTGTCATCCACAATGTCCATTTGTAATATTCTTATGAAAGAGAAATGTTTTTACTCTTATTTGAACATTGTAAAATCTTTGTCTACAGTTGGAGTTTGTCGAACGTCTTCTCAAAGCGTTTGAGATAACAGCAAGACTACAGAGCCGAAACTGGGAAGTTATTCCAGATGCTGAGGTGCCGTCCTTCATTCGTACCTTAAGACTTCTTAAGGCAATGTTGAACGAAAAATGCACGAAACTTGAACAACAAATATCCACCAGGCCACAGAATGCTAAGCCTTTCACACTTCTCAGGAAGGTATGACTAAAATGTACTGCATTATTTGAGACTTTTTTTAAAGAAAGTATGGAGATGTAGTATGTTGTATTGATACTCCTATCAAACATAAATGGGTAATGTGTAAGGAATTCTGCATACCTCCTATAGTTCACAAAACAATACAAGTATAATGCAAGAAAGTGAAGTGTATGTCTGGTGAAGAGAGTAATGCTCTGCAGTGCCATTGTTCTTAGGTAGACTGTTCACAGAGTTTTACAGGTAACATATGACTAGAGCGAGCGAGCGCCCCCCCCCCCCCCCCCACATATATATATATATATATATATATATATATATATATATATATATATACTTCCCGGGACTGGATCAGACCTTGAATGTGGCTCTCCAGCAGGGATACGACTTCCTAAAATCCTGCCCCGAAATGAGATCCATCCTTCATGAAATCCTCCCCACTCCACCAAGAGTGTCTTTCCGCCGTCCACCTAACCTTCGTAACCTCTTGGTTCATCCCTATGAAATCCCCAAACCACCTCCCCTACCCTCTGGCTCCTACCCTTGCAACCGCCCCCGGTGTAAAACCTGTCCTATGCACCCTCCCACCACCACCTACTCCAGTCCTGTAACCCGGAAGGTGTACACGATCAAAGGGAGAGCCACATGTGAAAGCACCCACGTGATTTACCAACTGACCTGCCTGCACTGTGATGCTTTCTATGTGGGAATGACCAGCAACAAACTGTCCATTCGCATGAATGGACACAGGCAGACAGTGTTTGTTGGTAATGAGGATCACCCTGTGGCTAAACATGCCTTGATGAACGGCCAGCACATCTTGGCACAGTGTTACACCGTCCGAGTTATCTGGATACTTCCCACCAACACCAACCTATCCGAACTCCGGAGATGGGAACTCGCCCTTCAGTATATCCTCTCTTCTCGATATCCGCCAGGCCTCAACCTCCGCTAATTTCAAGTTGCCGCCGCTCATACCTCACCTGTCTTTCAACAACTTCTTTGCCTCTGTACTTCCGCCTCGAATGACATCTCTGCCCTTAACTCTTTGCCTTTAAATATGTCTGCTTGTGTCTGTGTATGTGCGGATGGATATGTGTGTGTGTGTGCGAGTGTACACCTGTCCTTTTTTTCCCCTAAGGGAAGTCTTTCCGCTCCCGGGATTGGAATGACTCCTTACCCTCTCCCTTAAAACCCACATCCTTTCATTTTTCCCTCTCCTTCCCTCTTTCCTGACGAAGCAACTGCCAGTTGCGAAAGCTTGTAATTCTGTGTGTGTGTTTGTGTGTTTTGTTCATGTGCCTGTCTGCCGGCGCTTTCCCGCTTGGTAAGTCTTGGAATCTTTGTTTTTAATATATTTTTCCCATGTGGAAGTTTCTTTCTGTTTTATATATATATATATATATATATATATATATATATATATATATATATATATATATATATATATATAACAATGAATGTGGAGTAAGGAACTCGACACACCAGGAGGAACATTGTACCAATGCAAAAGACTTGTTAATAGATGGGGCACTGATTCTAAATTCTGACATCTGCAGTAGAATTGCACCTGCAAAAATTACAAAACAAAAAGAAACTACATTTTAATTGCAAAATCTTGTAGCAGTAGGTGGTGATGAGGCTTTTTCAGCGGTTTTGTCATCATGTCTGGCACCTTTCAGCCTGGAGGTAAATTTCCAACAGTGATTGGGCTGACTCTGTTTCATCTCTTATAAAGTAGTATCTTGGGAAGATGAATACAAAGTGGAACTACTTGTACAAACAAAAAGAGAAAGTAAGATGATAGAGAAGATCTCGAAATGCAACAGAGACATTAACAAACGTAATTGTTGGGTTCAAATTAATGATGATGTAAATAAAATAGAAAGAAACTTCCACATGGGAAAAATATATTAAAAACAAAGATCCAAGACTTACCAAGCGGGAAAGCGCCGGTATATAGGCACAATGAATAAAACACACAAACACACACACAGAATTTCGAGCTTTCGCAACTGGTGGCTGTTTCGTCAGGAAAGAGGGAAGGAAAAGGAAAGATGAAAGGATGTGCGTTTTAAGGGAGAGGGTAAGTAGTCATTCCAATGTATGGATGGATGTGTGTGTGTGCGTGCGCGCGCGCGAGTATATACCTATCCTTTTTTCCCCCTAAGGTAAGTCTTTCCGCTCCCGGGATTGGAATGACTCCTTACCCTCTCCCTTAAAACCCACATCCTTTCATCTTTCCTTTTCCCTCCCTCTTTCCTGACGAAGCAGCCACCGGTTGCGAAAGCTCGAAATTCTGTGTGTGTGTTTGTGTGTTTTATTCATTGTGCCTATTTACCGGCGCTTTCCCGCTTGGTAAGTCTTGGAATCTTTGTTTTTAATATATTTTTCCCATATGGAAGTTTCTTTCTACACTCCTGGAAATAGAAATAAGAACACCGTGAATTCATTGTCCCAGGAAGGGGAAACTTTATTGACACATTCTTGGGGTCAGATACATCACATGATCACACTGACAGAACCACAGGCACATAGACACAGGCAACAGAGCATGCACAATGTCGGCACTAGTACAGTGTATATCCAGCTTTCGCAGCAATGCAGGCTGCTATTCTCCCATCGAGACGATCGTAGAGATGCTGGATGTAGTCCTGTGGAACGGCTTGCCATGCCATTTCCACCTGGTGCCTCAGTTGGACCAGCGTTCATGCTGGACGTGCAGACCGCGTGAGACGACGCTTCATCCAGTCCCAAACATGCTCAATGGGGGACAGATCCGGAGATCTTGCTGGCCAGGGTAGTTGACTTACACCTTCTAGAGCACGTTGGGTGGCACGGGATACATGCGGACGTGCATTGTCCTGTTGGAACAGCAATGTTCCCTTGCCGGTCTAGGAATAGTAGAACGATGGGTTCGATGACGGTTTGGATGTACCGTGCACTATTCAGTGTCCCCTCGACGATCACCAGAGGTGTACGGCCAGTGTAGGAGATCGTTCGCCACACCATGATGGCGGGTGTTGGCCCTGTGTGCCTCGGTCGTATGCAGTCCTGATTGTGGCCTCACCTGCACTGCGCCAAACACGCATACGACCATCATTGGCACCAAGGCAGAAGCGACTCTCATCGCTGAAGACAACACGTCTCCATTCTTCCATCCATTCACGCCTGTTGCGACACCACTGGAGGCGGGCTGCACGATGTTGGGGCGTGAGCGGAAGACGGCCTAACGGTGTGCGGGACCGTAGCCCAGCTTCATGGAGACGGTTGCAAATGGTCCTCGCCGATATCCCCGGAGGACCAGTGTCCCTAATTTGCTGGGAAGTGGCGGTGCGGTCCCCTACGGCACTGCATAGGATCCTACGGTCTTGGCGTGTATCGGTGCGTCGCTGCGGTCCGGTCCCAGGTCGACGGGCACGTGCACCTTCCGCCGACCACTGGCGACAACATCGATGTACTGTGGAGACCTCACGCCCCACGTGTTGAGCAATTCGGCTGTACGTCCACCCGGCCTCCTGCATGCCCACTATACGCCCTCGCTCAAAGACCGTCAACTGCACATACGGTTCACGTCCACGCTGTCGCAGCATGCTACCAGTGTTAAAGACTGCGATGGAGCTCCGTATGCCACGGCAAACTGGCTGACACTGACGGCGGCGGTGCACAAATGCTGCGCAGCTAGCGCCATTCGACGGCCAACACCGCGGTTCCTGGTGTGTCCGCTGTGCCGTGCGTGTGATCATTGCTTGTACAGCCCTCTCGCAGTGTCCGGAGCAAGTATGGTGGGTCTGACACAATGTGTTCTTTTTTCCATTTCCAGGAGTGTATTTTATTTACATCATCATTAATTTGAACCCAACAATTACGTTTGTTATTGTCTCCGTTGCATTTCGAAATCTTCTCTATCATCTTACTTTCTCTTTTTGTTTGTACAAGTAGTTCCACTTTGTATTCATCTTCCCTTTTTTCGTAATCTACCATACATTTTATCCTGCCTAAAAGTAGTATCTTGTAACTATATGTTTGGTTTGGCTCTGAAAGCCACTAGCCTTAGACAGGTCAGTTGCTCATTCTTGTCAGACGGTAGTTTCGTTAGGTATTTCTTATTGGGTTTGGAGGTAGTTCACTGTGTCTTAGCCTTCTAAGCAGCAGAGCCTTCTGACGTGCTGAGGCCAGGGCCATATGTTGTGCATCAGTTGTGGATATGGCTAATGTTAATTATTTCTTTCTCTGCCAGGACATCACTGCTTCTTGATATTTAAAAGATATTCAGTTGTTGACTGTATATCCTTAGAATCTCCAGCCCAATCTGCATCACAGTAACCTATTATGTGGCAGTTCTCTGCTTTAGAAAGCAGTAGCTTCATACTCTTGGTACCTTTTGGGTATCCATAGATCCTTCTGACTGCCACCAGGGTATCCCTGGATTATTACAGTAGTAGTTGACAGTTCATATCAAGTAAATGAGCTCAGACCTTGTTGCTAGATGAACCAAGATTAAGCTTCCTATTGCTTCATGATAGGGTATGTTCTTCATAACTTCTTGTTTGTATTCTGTTTTTGGACTCATATCGAGAGTGAGCACCAGGTTATCGTCCACTGGTGTAGATCAGGTAACTTTTTCTTTTTCTTTTCTTTTATTGAATCTGTTGAGAATTTGCTGTACATAGTGCATGCTCCATCCACAGACAATGTTCTCTGCTTCCTAATAAGTTTGGGTATGTAAACAGTTAGTAGCTTCATTGAGCTTGAAGATTTCTGGTAGATTGTTTTTGAGGAGATCATTCTCTCCTTGTTTGCTGCTGAAAATTAGCATGTTGTCCACATAAAGAGCAACCATTTAAATGTCAGAACCTTGATTTTTGCAATAGTCATTGTCATCTTTTTGAAGTGTACATTCAACTGTGCACTGTTTAATTTTAAGTTTGTTTGTTTGTTTGTTGTTGTTGGTTCACAAAATAAGCATGACTTTGTAATGTCCCTGCCCAACATCCATCCCCAGTTCCGACAAGCACAGCTCGTGCTCCTGCTGCACATCACCAGTACTTCACCATTTGTCTCGGTGGATAAGCACTTTGAAAGTGTATGTCCTGTTTCTCTACTTTGAAAGTGACATTTTTGGTGTTTAATTTTTTTAATAACAAACAAGTTTTCTTTTTTCCCCTAGCCCAGATTTGTAATTTTCAGGGTTAAATTTTAAGTAATGACATACGAGCAAAAATATCTTTTGTGACTATTTTCTAGCTTTGTTTCCTGACTCATTGGATTGCTGGATCTAATCAAAGGGGAGGAATCAGGTTGTAAAATCAAAGAGGAGGAATCAGTATTCATACTGATCAACAAGAAGTTCTTTGTATGTACTAGTGAAGAATGCTTGCCTTTTTGGTACTAAGGTAATCTCTCTTCAAAAAACATTGATTTGAAACTGTCAATCATTTGACATACGATAAGTGCTGTGTACTTCCATTCAGATTTAGTTTACCAGTAAAGTTCTCCAGATTGTGCCTAACAACTATCAAAAGCCCTGCTGGAGGCTGTACAACCCTTTCCTCACGTCTATTTTTATTCATTTATTTTTCTCTCGTGCTCGTCTATCATTTACATTTGTGTAGGTTATGTTTGCAAGAGAAGAGAATTTTTGTCTTATGTCTAACATAGTCCGTGGTGTGAAATACCATCATTTCCAAGTACTTTTAGGTTATATCTTTCAAAAGAAACTCCATTTTGTTGTTATAAATAATTTACAGATTGTAGACTAACCCTCTCTTAATTTTTCATGGTTAAGTAAATTTTTAATAATAAGTTACAGTAGCAAGAAAGTTTTTGAAGAGACATTGTCAGTTTTTGTCCTTTTTGTAAAGGGGTGGGGTCTCAATGTCCATGCATGTGAACTAACAACTCTAAAACAAATCCTGGGTTTAACATTTTGTACTGAATGAAATGTTGCTATCATTAAGAGTATGTGCTAGTTTCACAAAGAGAGCTGTGAATTATGAGACCAACTCGTGCTGATCCTTAATCTCAAAATACTTGCTAGAAGTTGTCCAATAACAAATGGAGTTTTATTTACTTATTTGATATTTTGTGCACAGGAAATCGAAAACTACAAGTTGAACCTTCATGGAAAAATGGGAGAACTTAGTAAGCAACTGTCAGCAGTCACCCACAAATTACTGCATAAAGAGACCCAGAATGGTACGACACAGGGAATCCCAGAAAACAGGTAATTAGTATTCGTAAACTTAGTTTAAATGTAGGCGTGCAGTTGGTTTAGTGGTACAAGGAAGAGGCTGAAGTAAAATATTCATAAAATTAGTGAGTTTTTGGATATGTGTAAAAAGATACCAAAAGTTACAATAAACAAAACAAAAAACCTTAAAAGAAGGAACTTGTGAGATTTTAAATTCTATGAGAAAAGAAACATACACTGTTAAAAGATACATTAAGCTGCAGATTCAATGTGTGAATAGAGCAAGAAGGGTGAAAATAAGTTCTATGCTTCAATCAAAATAACAAAGTGATTGGCAAATGAGCATTGGAGGGACCAATATTGTCTGTCCACATTTGCTTGTGAATGCAATGTGGCTGTGGTAGCAACAACTGAGCATTTCAGTTATGGATACATTCATATGCTGTCTGTTAACAGCCTGTGTTAGATGTTCTGTCACATAAATTCCTCACAGAAACAATGTAAACAATATAAACAAATCACACTTGTTATTTTACTGACTGGTAGCATTGTTTGAAACTGTCTTTTTGCAACAGGCATATAAGGTAGCAATGTGATGTGACAATGGTGAACAGACTAAGCTGATTCTCTGATTGGTTAATATTATTCGGTGAGAGGTTGTTCTAAGGGTAGCTGTACTGAAACAACTAGTTGCCAAGTCACATTTTTTATTCTGAGTCAGGTATAGAGATGGGTAAAATCCCCCTTAATAGAAAAAAAAAAGTCTGACAGGAAAGTTATGTGATATTAAGGATGTAAATCTCTCGCCAGGTATCTTCATATGTCATTGATGGCTGACATTGCTGTGTTCTACCAATAGATATTTGACATAATCACTTCCTTTAATTGTATAGTAATTTACTGATTTCATCTGCCACTATCTCTTTCCTAGGTAACAGGTATGACAAAAACTCTCCTGCACACATTGCTGGACTTGCGTCCCTGAGAGAAAAAGTAAAAAATTTGTTGTAATAATAATGATGATAATAATAATAAAATAGTAATAATAATCATACAGTCTTAAGAGTTGTAAAGAGGTCACAAAATATGAAAATGAAGGCTCAATAACATGTGTTACGGCATGTTCTTCATGATCTTTATTCTTGCAAGGAAATGTGTTGTGGGTTTGCAACTAATGATAATATTTCAGAAAATAAATCATCCATGTCCCCAGTTGACAATTTTTATTTATTCTGTCATAACTAGATTTGAGACTAAAGCATCATCATTTGTCATGCGTCATCACTGCATCTTGACTACTATGAAGAAGGTACAGAATATGCTCATTATAACTAAACTATAAGTTACTATTATTGTTATTATTGTGTACACTAATATGTGGGATATGGTTAGATATAAATTTCTGTCTCATAGCACAAAGAAGCAACTGTGCAATGGGAGTATATGGGTGAATACTTCGATAAAGTGGTTACATTTCCATTCCAGAATGTATGACATTTTGAATATAAGAAGAGAGGCAGTTGATGTGATTGATACGGCATTCGGTATGCGAGAATCGCAGCAAGCATTTACTGCCAGGCTTCAGAATATGTATGGAGACCACTACCCAGATCTTGTGACTCCTATTCTCTTTGCTCTTACTCAGGTATGTTGAGAATTAGATATAATGTAAGTACATAAGGGAAAGGTAGATTACTACTTACCATAAAGGTGACACATTAAGTTGCAGACAGGCACTACTAAATGGCAATTAGTCATCAGCTTTCTGCCACAGCCATCATCAGAAAAAGAAACACACACACATTCGTTCACACAAGCAAGCAAGCAAGCACACACCTCGTACACACGTGACCACCATATCTGGCAGCTCAGACCAAAATGCAACTGTCATGTAGAACAGAAGCTGCACTCTGGAGTGGACTGGGAAGGGAAGGAATAGTATTGTATGGGTGGGGGAAGGAGAAGAGTGCAGTCTGGAAGTGGGTGCAGGGACTACACTGCTAATAAGCACAGCATTGGGAGGGATATGATCTCTGTGGCATGGGGTTGGGATTATGCGTGGCATATAGATGGACTAGAATGATGTGGAGGTTGGTTGGGTGGCAGAATACCACTTTAGGAAGGGTGAGCAGTATCTCGGTTAGGATATCCCTCGTATCAGGGCACGGTGACGGGTAACCAAAGCCCTGGCGAAGGATGTATGTTCCAGTCCGAGGTGGTATTGGGTGAGGAAGGGGGCATTCCTTTGTGGCTGGTACTTAGAGATGGTGAGAGGATTGGGGGTGTGAGAAGAAGTGGCATAGCAGATCTGTTTGGAGACTAGGTCAGGGGAATACTGCCTCTCTTGGAAAGCCTTCGTGAGACTGTCAGCGTGCTTGGCAAATGCATTCTCGTACTGCAGATACAGCATCACTGGTTGGTCAGGCTGTATGGGAGCGAGTTTTTGGTGTGGAATGGATTACAGTAGTCGAAATGCAGGTGCTGTTGGTGGTTCGTGGGTTTAATATGGACAGAGGTGTGAGTGGAGCCATCAGGGAGGAGGTGGCCAACATGCTGGATGGTGGCACACTGGGTTAGGGAGTACCACGTGAAGTGGATGGGAGAGAAGGTGTTGAGGTTGTGTAGGAATGAAGACAACATGTCACGGTCCTGAGTTCAGATCATGAAGATATCAGCGAACTTGAACCAGCTAGGGGTTTGGCGTTTTGGGAGGCTAGGAAGGTCTTCTGCAGGTGGTCCATAAACAGTTGGCATAGGAGGCCGCCATGCAAATGCAGATGCTCATGGTCATGCTGCAGATTTGTTTGTGTACTTACCCTTCAAAGGAGAAGGAGTTGTGTGTTAGAATAAAGTTGGTAAGGTATATGAGGAATGAGGTAGTGGGTTTGGAGTCTGAAGGACAATGGGAATGGTAGTGTTCAGTAGGGATAGGACTGTGGGGGCGATGGATGTTGGTGTGTTGAGAGGCGGCATGAGCAGTAATGTGTAGGGCTCCAGAAGGTAGAGGGGTGAAGACTTGGTGGAGAAAGTGGATGCAACCTTTGACATAGAAGGTAGTTGTTTGGAGGTGTTGGCCAGTGAGGGCCAAAAATTCTTTCAGTGGGGCCACAATAGCCAGTCACAATCGGGCGTCCAGGGTTGTTGGAGCATGTAGCAGGTGGGTGTGTCATAGGGGTGAGGTTCTGGGAAGAGCCTAAAGCTTGAAGCATTTTGGATTGGAGGTTATGTTGGATGTCTGGGATGGGATCACTCTGGCAACATTTATAGGTAGAGGTGTCAAATAATTGGCAGAGCATATAGCTTTTCTTAGTGCTCCTTAAGATACAAGAAATGTTGATTGTGAAGTTAATATGACTCTTTTCATTTATTCTATTCTTTGTATTGTTTGTGCCTTGATGCTTTATATTGTTGCTTATTTGCTCTTGTTTACAATCTCATTTTTATATTTCGTTAGGTGTTGTTACTCTTCATTTGTGACACAGGTTTCATATGCCATTGAAGTACAGTGCAGTGTGATCCATAAACTTACTGAACCAAATGATGATACTTGGAAACTGCTTTGTTACCCTTCTATTGGTACTGTTTATCAAACAGTCAATGAAATTGTATTGAAGTCAAGCTCAGGAAGTGATTGGAGTTTTCAGTGAGTATTTGCAGTGCATACACACTTTTGACTAAATTACTATGTGAAATGATTGTCAAGTTTTTGAAAAGTTAGATCTGCCTTTAAATACTGCACTCACAGGGTTTTCATTAAGCCACTTTTTTTGTGGGAAACTAACATTAAATGATTAAGCTTAAGAAAGAAAGAAAAGACATGCAGATACTCTGATTCAACACTTCACATGAGTATATAGAGTGCACACAAATTAAATGTTACTTATCATGCTGCTACCATGTAGTTTATTTGTAGCAGGCACTGTGATGACTAGTTAATAATATTCAGTATGCATTTTTCCTAAGTGTGAAATGACACAGAATATACCAGTCAGAATCAGTGACATACTGTATAATAGGAACAAATATGTTGGTCTACTAGACTGTATTGTAAGTTGCTTTTTCCATGCATCCCGAAAAAATTGCAGTATTTTTGTATAGCCTGTCTTACCTTTTATTTAATAATTTACATAACCATAATTATTTCATTTAAATAAAGGGTCTGTTCATATGTTTGGCAGCAGTTTTCCAACAAGTCACTTTTATTGCTTGTAGTCACTTTCTTTTCTTTGAGTTACTTTTGCTCACGCGCGCTCGTGTGTGTGTGTGTGTGAGAGAGAGAGAGAGAGAGAGAGAGAGAGAGAGAGAGAGAGAGAGAGAGAGAGAGAGAGCACATTTGTTTGTTCACTGCACACATTTTTACCCACTTCATTGGAACGTTCCAGGAAATGGAGCCATTGATACAGTTGCTTCACAGTGAAATATAGGGACTTGTTCAGGTATTGATAGGAAGAATATGAAAACCATTACTATTAAAAGCTTGTGAACTATTAGAAGACATTTTTCAGGAATTCAGTTCACTACCTCTAGAAGACATGTTTTGTGATGATGGTGTTTTAGCAGAGGTTACCCAGTGGGCATCTGAAGCGCACTGCCCTAAGTTCTTGACACAGTTTAGGAGGTATTTTACTGACTAGAGGCTACTCAGTAGGCATCTGAAACGGACTGCCTTAAGTTCTTTATATAGTTTAGGATGTATTTTACTGAGCCTTGTAAATGTGTTATTCTTAAAGCTATCCTCACAGGGCCAAGCAATCTACAGCATATTTGATGTCTTCATTCATGTAACAGAACGTCAGCAGAAAATACCAGTGATATTGTTAAAATCACAAAAGCATTACTGCAGGATATTGATTGCAATCAGCTAGTGGGCAAATGGAAACTTCTCCAGTTGGAAACCAGCATAAGTTCAAGTATAACACAAACTCCAAGTGGCAGTTATTGGAGCCAATTCTTCAGTATGAAATGCGTGACAGGAGAGCCAAAATATCCCCAGATAAGTAAAGTGGTGAAAGCAGCTCTAAGTCTGTCTCACAGGCCTGCTGAGGGTGAAAGGAGTTTTTCTGCATCAAGAAGATATCTTGGTGGTTCATGGTGTGGGTTCCTGTTGTCATGTCCTAGTTCATGAACCACGGGGAATGTATGAGTGGCCAACTAAGTGGTCCTGACAGTCGGGATACCAGTTACTTTGGAAAAAGGCTGGGCATCACGGACATCTTCTGAGTCATGGTCACCTTTGTGCTCAGACGGCAAAGACTACCAAATCCACCGGTTAGCCCCTCAGCCGTTACGGGTAAAACTCAATGGGACCCGGGGCAAGTAAGGCTAGCAACCTGCTTCCCTGGTATTAAATATGATGCTGGCAACAATCAGAGCTAAATGCCTCAGACCTTTGGAGGTGACAGAGTCCCACCTCTAATTGACAAATCAGGGACTTCTAAGACACGACTTGGCAAACGAATGATAACAAGGTGGGGAGCTATTAATATCAATGGGGGCTACTCTGGGAAGAACGTAAAGCTGGCAGAGGCTGCAAGTAAGATGGGGTTGGACGTTTCAGCTGTTAGTGACATTTGGGTAAGGGATGAGAAAGAAGAGGAAGTTCCCAAGGTCTATCTGTCAGGAGTCAAAGCTGCTGTCAGGAGTCAAAGAAGGAATAGCACAGGGGGTGTAGGGCTTTACATCAGGAAAGAAATGGAACCCAACGAACGACTGATGTGGATAGATTTGACAGTGTCTAGCAAGAAAATTAGGATTGTGTCAGTATGTTCGCACTGTGAAGGGACAGATCGAGATAAGATGGATAGTTTTTATGACGCACTCAGTGATGTAGTTGTTAGAGTAAAGGACAAGGACAGTGTTCTGCTCATGGGTGATTTTAATGCCAGGATTGGAAATCGAACAGAAGGGTGTGAAAAGGTTATGGGTAGATTTGGAGAGGATATGGAGGCCAACAGGAACAGGGAAGAAGTCTTGGATTTCTGTGCCAGTATGGGCTTAGTAATCACAAACTCCTTTTTTAAACATAAGAACATTCACCGGTATACTTGGGAAGGCAGGGGAACCAGATCTGTCATTGACTATATAATAACAGATCAGGAATTCAGGAAGGCTGTGAGGGACACACGTGTGGATTCTTTGATGACACTGATCACTATTTCATCTGCAGTGAAATTGGTATTGTGAGGCCGAAAGTTCAGGAGGTCAGGTCCATATGTTGGAGGATAAGGAAATCAGGCACAAGTACATAACAGTTAGTTGAATGTAGTCAATTACAGTCATTGGAAAAGGAATGGACAAGGTAAAGGGACACACTACTAGAAGTGGCTAAAGAAGGTCTTGGAACAGTAGTGTGTAAAGGCAGGATGAAGCAAACAGCTTGGTGGAATGACACAGTCAAGGTAGCCTGTAAAAGGAAAAAGAAGGCATATCAAAAATGGCTACATACTAGAACTCAGGTAGACAGAGAAAGTTATGTTGAAGAAAGAAACAAAGCCAAACAGATAATTGCAGCATCAAGAAAAAATTGTGGGAAGACTTTGGAAACAGTTTGGAGACTTTGGGTCAAGCTGCTGGAAAACCATTCTGGAGTGTAATTAGCAGTCTTCGAAAGGGAGGTAAGAAGGAAATGACAGGTATTATGGACAGGTCAGGAAAACTGCTGGTGAATCCTGTTGATGCCTTGGGCAGATGGAGGGAATATTTTGAAGAGTTGCTCAATGTAGGTGAAAATACGATCAATAATGTTTCAGATTTCAAGGTAGAATGAGATAGGATAACATTTGAGGAAGTGGAGAAAATGGTCAATAGATTGCAGTGCAATAAAGCAGCTGGGGTGGATGAAATGAAGTCGGAACTCATCAAATACTGTGGAATGTCAGGTCTTAAATGGCTACACATGATAATTTAAATGGCCTGGGAGTCGGGACAGGTTCCATCAGACTGGACAAAAGCAGTAATCACACCAATCTTTAAACATGGAAACAGAACAGATTGTAACAACTACAGAGGTATCTCTTTAATCAGCATTGTAGGTAAAATCTTCTCAGGTGTTGTTGAAAGGAAAGTGCGAGTATTAGTTGAGGACAAATTGGATGAAAATCAGTGTGGGTTTAGGCCTCTTTGAGGTTGTCAGGACCAGATCTTTAGCTTACGGCAAATCATGGAGAAGTGTTACGAGTGGAACAGGGAATTGTATCTATGCTTTATAGATCTAGAAAAGACATATGACTGGGTTCCAAGGAGGAAGTTATTGTCTGTTCTAAGAGATTATGGCATAGGAGGCAAACTTTTGCAAGCAATTAAAGATCTTTACATAGATAGTCAGGTGGCAGTTAGTTGACGGTAAACTGAGTTCAGGGTTCAGAGTAGTTTCAGGGGTAAGACAAGGCTGCAACCTATCTCTACTGTTGTTCATATTATTTATGGATCATATGTTGAAAACAATAGACTGGATGGGTGAGATTAAGATGTGTGGACACACAATAAGCAGTCTCGCTATGCGGATGACTTAGTTGTGATGGCAGATTCAATTGAAAGTTTGCAAAGTAATATCTCAGAGCTAGATCAGAAATGTAAGGACTATGGCATGAAGATTATCATCTCCTAAACATATTGAGTGCCAAATAGGAGGAAAAAAGTTAGAACAGGTGGACGGTTTCAAGTACTTAGGATGCATATTCTCACAGTGAAAGAACTGGAAGCGATGTGTAGCAAAGCTAATGCAGTGAGCTCTCAGCTACGAACTACTCTCTTCTGCAAGAAGGAAGTCAGTACCGAGACTAAGTTATCTGTGCACTGTTCAATCTTTCGACCAACTTTGTTGTATGAGAGCGAAAGCTGGGTGGATTCAGGTTACCTTATCAATCATTTTTTCCACCATAATCTTGTAGATAACCTCTTCGCCATATGCCACTTACACTAATAATAATGTAGTAATGTCACCACCCCACACTTCTACACTGGGGATCAGGC
Source organism: Schistocerca gregaria (assembly GCF_023897955.1). Taxonomy (NCBI): domain Eukaryota; kingdom Metazoa; phylum Arthropoda; class Insecta; order Orthoptera; family Acrididae; genus Schistocerca; species Schistocerca gregaria. Next base: position 492,873,721 of record NC_064927.1, on the reverse strand, counting down.
ATTTTTGGGACGGAGATTTACCAGATAAAAAAGGAAACTGTTTGTTTTAAGAAAACTAGTCTGCACGTAGCTGATGACCCATTTGATGGTATTTATAGATTATACAAATAATGCTGTGCATACCACATACAGCTGTGAATACGTGTACCCCACAAGTGGTACCCTAACACAAGAATGAAAACTTGGTGAATGTACCATGAGGGCACTGAAAATTCAGCAGTACAAAAATAAGAAAAATTCTCAAGATGTGGATGTAATAGCTGCTGTGCCACCAAGAAGAATGTGGGTACATCATTTGGTATCACACACAGTACTAACTCCTTTAAAAATAGGAGTACCACACCATTATGATGATACAGAGAGAAAGGCTCAATAACCAGTCAGTGCAGGATTATCAGTATAAAAATGACAATCCATGCAGTTAGCACGGCAAGTAGAGGAGAAAGTGTGCTAACTCCACTAGTTCACTGTCCCTGCCATGACATGTCAGTTGCTCTGTGTGTAATACAATTGAAAAATTTCATGTAATGAAGAATCATTTAGAAAAGATATGCATCACATGATCTTTGCAGCACCATACAATAGAAATTTCTACACATGTGTGATCCAAATTTTTTGTTTATTAACTGTGTCGCCGCAGAAACTGTTGACACAGGGCTTTACCATGATGATATTTTCCATCTGCACAAGAACTTTAAAATATCTTTTGATGGATATGTGAATAGTGTCTTTCTTCTAGTAGAACCATAGTATCTAATACGCTTAAGCAGAGTGAGTCACAATTTCGGAAGAATTCCCCTTAAAAGGCACAAAAACTTGTGTATTTGCACAGGTCTTTGTACAGGACGTTGCTGCTTTGTTTGGGCTTGACCTTTCCTTAATTTTCCACAGATTAACAGAAGGATACCATTTCTAGTCACCAGTAATGATACAGGATTTGAAATGACTAGTGTTGTTCAAGAGCCAAGTGATGACAAGCAAGAATGAGATGCATGCAAGGCCACTTGCTGATTTTTGTGACTTTGGCGTGTAGCATGCCAGTTCTCAAACAGTGCACTGACGTGGACAATTGTGGATCGATATGCTTAAACGATCTTCATCAAACCTTGAAGGTCTTCCTGAATGTGGAGTCACTAATGTCAATATTGTCCTCCTTAAAATGAGAAGACTGTTTTCTTGCCATGCTCTGTCCAACAAAATTATCCTCGTATATTGCACTAATGTTTGTGGCTGCCTCTGGTGCTGTCACCCCTATATTGAATTCAACCAGAAGAATATGTTGGAAATGTTCTGATGTCCCCAGTTGGCATTCCATTTTCTAGCACCCACAGCCCCACTCACTATCTCCAAATGACAAAATGACAACTCAAATAACCACAGTGAACTACAAATTAAAAATTATGACTGATAAATAAATCCATCACAACCTAAGTACCAACATGCAAAGCAAAAGGGCCATGCACTTATGCACCAACTTAATACTGTGAAAGAGCCTGTGAGTGTTTGTCATAAAAACTTTGCATACTACAATTGTAAAGGAAATGTGTACATACATAACATGGAAAAAAATGTTGCCTATGGAAGCAAGGTGCAAATAAAAAAAAATTAAAAAAATTTGATGTTGCCTAAGTATGCATTCTGTATATATGAGGCATATCACCTTTGTTGACATTTGACGTAATGAGAAAACAACTTTTCTATGCGCTTTTCATGGAAAGATGCCGATAGTGAAGACAGCCACAGCTGAACATCGTTTCTTGCATCCTCGTCACAATCAAAAAAGCTTCCTCGGAAAGCACACTTAAAGCTGAAGAACAAGTGGTAGCCACAAGGTGCGTAATGGAGGCTGTATAGCAGGTGGTTGAACTGCTCTCGGTCAAACCGTTGAATAATGTTATGAGTGACGCCAGAAAAACGGGGGCTTGTGTTGTCACGAAGCAACACAGTGCTTGGCTGAGCATGCCATGTTTTTTTGGCAGTGTCATACCACATTGTCGGTTTCACCTCTGGGAAGCAAAAAAGTACAAGTGATATTTTGTGCTGACAATGTTGTCTTGCATTTTTGTTTTTTTGGGTATTGTAGGTGCCTCCACTCCATTGATGGAATGTTTTGATTCTGGACTGGCATGATAAACCCTAGTACCATTACTGTTTACAATTTTTTTTTGTTTTTTTAGAAGAATTCATCTCCCTCATCACTGCATTGGGTAAGAAATGTCAAAACACTGCCAAGTTGCTTTGTTTTATGGACACCAATAAGCATTTTTGGAATTCAATGGGAGTACAATTTCTGAACATTTCTGCACTTTCTGAAAATCTCATGCAAAACAGTTTTTGAAATTTGTGGAAACTCAGCACTCTTGTTGTGAACTATGTGTTTCCACAGTGGATGTTAATTCTGGTGGCAGACAAGCACAGATGGTGCACTGTCAGAAGTGCTGATGCATCATGCTTGAAGTGTGGTGGGAATGTAAGGCATGCCAGTGTTTCCTTGATTTGGAGTGTACGTCTCTGCAATGATGGGAAAAGCTTTTTTGGGGGGGGGGGGGAGGGATGAATATTAGCTCATTGCCTATTCCTTTTGCTCATCTAGAAGTCATGTCAATGCTATTCAGAACTGATTTATTATTTTGTTGTTCTTCATCAGTTGAAGCTTTCTTTGAAGACATTGTTGCTACTGTCTAGCAGAAACTAGTACCCAGAACTATGCAGTTTAAACAGACAGCTTTCACATTGTAATCTGATGCTATACAGCTATATGATTACTATAGTATTGCACCTTAACCTATTGTAAAAGTGGATTTTTGAGGGATAGGAAGGGCTACTAAATCATTTTCAAAGCTCTGTATTTTCCAAAGTGTTACATGTGCAGATATAATTAATACATGAATAGAACTGTAAACTTACCAAATTTGCATACTGCACTCTACAAATGTTCTACAAGTGATGCTCTCATCGTGTGACACACTGAGCGGTAGTCAATTTCATTCCATACGTCATGTTACAACATCCTGTCATATCAGAGCAGCACTGATACATTGTCTGGGCTGTTACGGTGTTCATGGCAGTGTGGGGTATGTAAATACAGTCCTTAATGTACTCCCAAAGAAAAAAGTCACAAAGCATTAGGTCAAGCAACCGGGTGGGGGGTGGTGGTGGTGGTGGGGGGGGGGGGGGGTGACAGATGAGGAAACAGAGCCACATCATCCTCACCGCTATGTCCAATCCAGCGATGCGAATGTTGGATTGGGTTGAACATCAATGCCCCAGTGAGATGTGCCTCATCTTGGAATCTGAAATTCGTGGAATCAGCAGTCAGTAGTGGAAACAGTGATAACAGCAGTGCATCGAGGTAAGAGGAATTTGTCAAAGTCTTCTCACAGAAGAAAAATGTTCCATATGGCTTTGTCTGTGGGACAGCATAGAAAACATTAACCTTTGTTGAATTTTGTTGTGTTCTGCAATTTCATGAGGATATTCAGTGCCCCACATTCTCACATTGTGGTGATCGTCCTTTCCAGATAAATGGGAGGCTGCTTCATTGCTGAATATCAGCTTGTGGCAAAATGTCCATGTCAAGTGGTTTCTGCATTGTGATGACAATTGAAAGCCATAATTTTCTGATTTTAGTTATTGCACAAGCTACAGACATTATGGTTTGAAATTTAACCACTGTCGAAAAATCTTCACACAAATTGTTGCAGTATCCTAAGTTTGTGTCTTGTGTGAACCATTGATTTTTTTGGACTGTGTATGAACCTTTCCCTCACCTTCTCTAAACAGTGACCATAAATTGTCGATACCGACACGCGATGCTCTGTTCACGTGGCAGTTTGGTTCTGTAATTCCTTCTGCGTGTACACTGCACTGTTGTAACAGATAACATGTAGTCAAATGTGCTGGGTGGGTGCATGAAATAACATCTCACATATTCCAAAACAAAAAAATCTCTTTTTTGCTTTGTCAACATTTTGTCAAGACTTGCACTCATAACACCAGCTGGTGGACATACTGCAAACTGAGTGTGTTTACTATTCTGTTCGTGCTTCAATCATATTTGTACGTGTCAAACAGCGGAAAATCCACAATGGAATAATAACAATATTATGAAAATGATAGATTGCTACTCGCCATACAGAGTCACAGACAGGCACTACAAGAAGACTACTGAACAAAAGGCTTTCTTCTAGTGTAGAAAACGCACACACTTTCGTGGTGGCCACCAAGACCAGACTGTGAGCGACTGCACCTGATTTGAGAAGCAATCTGGGTGGTGGTGGTGGTTGATAGCAGGATAGGAGTGGTGAAGGGTGTAGTGCTGTTTGTGGGAGCATGCAGGAACTTGGTGGGAACGGTAGTGCCACTAAGTGCAGTCAGGGGGTGTGTTGGGAGGGCAGTGGAAAAGGAGAAAAGTAGAAAACGGTGGGGGCAGCATTTATTTAGCTGTCTTTTTGTCGTGCAAGTTTGCAACTCATCAGCTCCTCTATATGGTGAGTAGCAGTCTTTTGTCTTTGTAAGTGTAATACTTTGGAAAATATAGAACTTTGAAAACAAATGAATCATCTATAGTACCTCTGTATATGACACCTCATTTTTTATTGGCTGAGTGAATTGGGAGACGTGGTTTTCTGTGTTGCGTCATTCCATCCTCTTGCACTGAGGAACTCAAACGTGGCAGTTGAAGATAAATTATGTTCAAAGATTTTTGACTGAGGAAGCAACATAGGAATAAAATTGTTGTCTGATGGCAATGCCTAGTATTGACAGTGTATACAATCAAATGTCGAGATAATTTCAAAATCAAAGAGTAGTACACAGCAAATTGCAGACACATTATTTGGAAGTACATTTATCACTTCATGAGTGATGAGTAACAGCTGTGCTATATCTTTAGGTATACCTAAGCTGTTCAGTCCTTGACAATAATAAGTGAGATCTGATGGGTAACAGTTTGACTTAACGTTAACATGTAGTCAAATGTGCTGGGTGGGTGCTTGAAATAACAGTGCCGTTTCTATAGATGCCTCACCCATCAGTCGTAGTCTCTTACACGATTTTATGCATTGCTCGTGGTTAGTCATAATTGATTTTTATCACTCTTTGAACTCATTGTCATGTTCTACTCCCATATGTTTAAGTAATTTATATCTGTATTAAATGTGGGAAGGTACAGAGGACTGCAACTGCAGTTGTTGTTTTACTAGAGATTGCTTATCGTATAGCATATATCTGTGGAAGAAAATAAAGAAAAAAGGCTTCTCCTGTGGCATAAATTGTAAGCAACTTTGTCCCTGTTTCATTATAGCTCCGGTGTCCTTACTGAAATATTTATTTGTCTTATGAATCAGTCATGAGAGAGAACTTCACAAAATAAAATATTTTGGGGTTATTTGAGAAGTCACTTTTCTACTTGTTTATTATCTTTCATGTTGTGAACAAATTGCAATTTACTAAACAGGTCAACTAATTCCAAATGTAGCAGGTATGTAGTCGTCAGTATATGGATTGCTTCACGTCAGAGTTCAGTCAGTTTATTTGTTGTGAGCTTTTCGTGTAATTAAGGCAGTTTTATACCTACTTTGTTGAAATGTTATTGTAGTTATTATTATCACCATCATTAGTTAATTTAAAGGCAAAGAATCAACTTGTTCTAATTGATATTATTGTGCCTGATTCAGTTATTTTAATTATATACTAAGTGTACTTCTACTTGTAAATACCATTACAGGCAATGCATGGCTAGCTTGCATGATCTCGGATGTCTGATGTCTGTTATGGGTAACTACAATGATAACTGCAGGAAAGTATGGGCACATTTACATAACCATCTGAAATATGTCGTGTCTATTTGGAAGAAACAGGATGATGAAAAACGGCTTCGTGAGAAGGAGAAAGAAGCTCTTTATGTACACAAGTGAGTCACAATTTCCTTTAGCCTTATCTTTGTTTCTATTAACAACCTGTTATATTTACCAAATTTGAAAAATATTGTGGTGCTGGTATTGTTATTGTTATTATTGTAATATTCCTCTAGACATACACTGGAGTACACGGTTATTAATCTTGGCAAGATTTCCTCTTTGTCCCGTGCTCTATCATCTTGACACAACGACTGAGCGAAGTAGTGCAGTGATTAGCACACTGGCAATGATTGAAATCCACGTCCAGCCATCTAGATTTATGTTTTCTGTGATTCCCCTTACTTGCTCCAGATGGGTGCCAGGACGGTTCCTTTGAAAGGCCACGACTAATTTTCTTCGCCATACTCGAAACATTCCAAATTTGTTCTCCGTCTCTAATGACCTCGAAGTATATGGGACGTTAAACTCTAATCTTCTTTTCTTTTGTCCTGGCAGAATAGTTGTTTTTAATTCCTGAGTCATTCTCACTCTAGTTTCTATACACACTTTCACTGTTTTTAGTAACTGCAGAGGATCAGATGCTCTAATAAGCGTTCTATGTTGTGAATTGTGTTTTTGGTCAGTTTTTAATCGTTCAAGATCTTTCCTAATAAATGTTGTCCACTTGCTTTCCCTCTAAGGACAGCAGTGATAATCATTGAATTTTAATCAAGAGAAACTAAAGTGATTGCCAGGCCATCAGGGAGACTTATTTCAGGATGACCTTTCAACTTCCACCTTTGACAGTACTTTCACCTAGGTACTTAGATCACCTTGGTTGTCAGCTATATGCATCAGTATTGCTCTTGCATGCTTCCTAATATTGTCTCTCCATCTTCCATCAGGCCATTGTCTCAGTGTTTCTTATCTCTTGGAATCTGTCTTCCATGTATCTTCTAGTCTAAAATTTAGATCTATATCTACATATATCAGTGTTTCTCCTTTCTTTTGCTGGCTTCAGTTTCAACACCAGATGGATCCACGAGCAGTGGAATGTAATATTTTGACTCACTCATTGACCAGAATTTCCTGGGATTTTCTGATAGATTTTTCAGCAGAATCTGACAATGATAACAGCTGTAGGCTTTACCCATGACCCTTCTTGTGGATGCACCGGTTGTTGTTATATTTTGCTCTATCAGTTTATTTGTAGACATAGTATTCAGTATTACCTTAAGACCGGTTGTTTTTACCACCTACATAACATACGCATAACCTTCCCATTTTATAGTGGGCGGCTTGAAGTCACCCTCTGCTACTACCATAACCCTGGGGTAGTTTTGTATTACCCAGTTTAGTTTATTTTTTAGTGATTCCAAGCACATTTATGAATCTGATGAGCAGTAGCGACATCTGATTGTGAATCAAAGTCCACCAATCTTGTTTGCTCTTGTCTATATTATTTTGCAGCTGAATTCAATTTGGACCCTGCTAGACCTAATCTTTCTGCTTGTCACCATAAACTGTCTTCATTCATTAGAGTTTTATATGTCTTTTGAACATGTATTTCATGTGTTGTCGTAAATTTTACTAGTGTCTACTTCCGATTTTAACAAACTCTCGGTTTCTAGTAAGTCACGAATGTGAGTACTTCATACGAAAGATGTGAGCACTGGATCTTTGCTGTGGATACTGTAGCAGTTCACAAGTGTGATTTGGGAGTCTTACTCTCTGGATTTGCTAATTGGTCTGTTGAGATAATTGGTTTACCTGATGCTTATTTTTCTATTGGATGTCTCAAAAATTCACTTAACACAAAAAGTACATAAATAAATAAAATAAAAATTTGCAATCCACACAACCTCTGGTGCTCAAGTGGCCATTTGTGGTATGTAGCGCCGAGGCCGACTTTACAAGTTTCCCCTGAGTAGTGCAAGTGGGAGGAATCTGCGGCCCGTCTCATCACAAAACCTCTGTTTAGACCTATAGCTCAACTCCAATCCAGAGGACTTCAACATTTTCTCAGAATGATGCTGCCAGTAGACAACTGTGCTGAACTTCATGAGGGTAGCTAGCTGTCTTTACTATTTAAAAATGCACACTCTTCTGGAGGTATCCATTAATAAAATATTTTCAGGTTTCAAGCCACATCAAGTGGTTTACGGTCCACGAACTTTCAGCAAAGATTTCCTCCTTTCCATTGGTTGACTGTTGTGTGAATGCAATAGCCACGCTTATATAGCCACGCCATCACCAGTGACGCCCCACACCATATATGAGAGTTTTTCGGTTGCACGACCACCTTTCCGGCTTCAACTCCCCAATCAAAGTATCCATTGTCTTTATTGATGATGATGTCAAATATTTTGATCTCTATTGCTTCATTCGTTATTCTGTCGGTCTGTTAATAATAGAAGTGAAGTCGAACGCAATTCACTGTTTGTTTTCCGGTGCATGCTCTGCTACAGCTGATATTTTAGGACAGCAGAGATGAAAACACTTCTCACGTTCTATATGGCGCTGTTCAATAGTGCGGACAGTCTGACCGACATAAAACTGTCCACACCCACATGGTATTTTGATTTTGTATACTCCATGTATCATGTATTCTGAGGTCTGTATTGTCTTTCACAGGCTTGAAACTTCCTGGCAGATTAAAACTGTGTGCCCGACCGAGACTCGAACTCGGGACCTTTGCCTTTCGCGGGCAAGTGCTCTACCATCTGAGCTACCGAAGCACGACTCACGTCCAGTACTCACAGCTTTACTTCTGCCAGTATCCGTCTCCTACCTTCCAAACTTTACAGAAGCTCTCCTGCGAACCTTGCAGAACTAGCACTCCTGAAAGAAAGGATATTGCGGAGACATGGCTTAGCCACAGCCTGGGGGATGTTTCCAGAATGAGATTTTCACTCTGCAGCGGAGTGTGCGCTGATATGAAACTTCCTGGCAGATCAAAACTGTGTGCCCGACCGAGACTCGAACTCGGGACCTGCTAGTTCTGCAAGGTTCGCAGGAGAGCTTCTGTAAAGTTTGGAAGGTAGGAGACGATACTGGCAGAAGTAAAGCTGTGAGTACCGGGCGTGAGTCGTGCTTCGGTAGCTCAGATAGTAGAGCACTTGCCCGCGAAAGGCAAAGGTCCCGAGTTCGAGTCTCGGTCGGGCACACTGTTTTAATGTGCCAGGAAGTTTCATATCAGCGCACACTCCGCTGCAGAGTGAAAATCTCATTCTCTTTCACAGGCTTCATTAGTTGCCAGACGCATGGTATAAAATGCAATCTTCATTGTGTCTTCTTCGGAGGCCTTCTGCTGTTGTGGCTTAGATGAAACTGCTTGTGAAATTTGTCTTTTATTTTAGTCATTTTCCTCGAAAACTTTACGTAAGTGGCCGAGTTCCCTCTGCAGGTTTTCGGTGTCTGGGACAGTTACAGTTCGATATACCGAGATCCTCAGAACAGACCATTTCTCTGCTTTGTGCTGGTAGCTGGTGGCATTCCGATACCAATCTGTGTGGTTAGGCATGCAGGAAACGCTATAACCGAGGCATCCATTGGGTTTACAGTGGACAAGAACGTCCAGCAATGGCACGGTACTGTTCTTCTGTGCTTCCATCGCGAACTTTATGTGGTCGTGTATGTTGCTGATGTGTTCTAGGAGCCCTTCCAGCTTTTCGTGCCCACAAGGCCATATGATGAAGGTATTGTCAGCTTGATAAAAGCACATAGGCTCTGCAGGAGCCGTGTCCAAGGTGATATCCTCAAAATGCTCCATAAAGAGGTTGGCTACAGATGGGGCTAATGAGCTCCCCATCACAATGCTGACCGTCTGGTTGGAGTATTCTCCACCGTGTAAAAAAAAAAGATGACTTGAGGTTATGTTTAAATAAATCTGCAATGGTGTTATCAAAGAGCTGGGACAGCAGGTCTAGAGAGTCTGTGATGGATACACATGTGAATAGGGAAACCACATCAAAGGTAATCACAATATCCCTGTCACCGAGGTGTAGACATTTAATTCTATCGATGAAGTCCACTGTATTTTTTATATGGTGCATGCGATGTCAAACAAACATCAAGAGGAAGCTGGCCAAATGCTTTGCAAATCTAGAGATTGGTGGTCCGTTGGTCCTCACTATAGGCTTTAAAGTTGTACCCTTCTTATGCACATTTGGCAGACCGTAGAATGTGGGTAGCCTCATGTCAGTGCCGCAGGCAGGAGGTTTTTAATAACTCGCTCTTCCAGCGAGGACAGTTTGAGAAGCCCCCAGGTATTCCTCACTACTCTGGATATTGGGACGTGAGAGAATTTTTAGTATGTGTCTTCCTCCAGCATCTGTTGGATTTTGGTGCCATAGTCGGCTCATTCCATTGGGACAGCAGCATTTCCCTTGTCAGCTAGCAGGACAATGACGAGAGGATCGTTGCAAAGAGCACGGAGGCCATTACGTTCAGCTCTAGTTGTGTTTGGTGCTGACTGCTTGAATTTTAAAAGAATGTGACTCATTTCTCTACAAATTTGTTCTGCAGTTTCACTGGAAAGCTTGAGAAATGCTTGAATGACAATATGTCAGCAAAAGGGATATTTCGTGGTGAAGCCACCCAGATTACACACATTCCCCTATTTTATTAATGTCTTCAAACAGCGAAAACTCCAGGTAGGAATATCAACAATGTAGGAAAAGATAATTGCTACTTACCATGTCATGTCTTATTTACGGTTGTTAATGTCTTCCAGTCTCTGGAAAGAACTGAGAGCCAGGCAAAAGACATCTCTGCCCTCGCGTAATGTTTAGAAGTTATTAATATAACATCAAATAAGTATCAAATAGAATGTTATTTGATGGTGTAGGTGCTTATTGCAAATATTTCAGCGTGATTGCAGTCTTATGGGAACTTGAAAAAATGTACGGTGAAAATCCCATTTTCCACATATCAATAACAGAATTTCCTGGTGAGTAACAGAGAAACAGAACAAAGAGATGGATCTCAAAAATGAATCTAACCAAAAAGACAAAAAATGGAACTTGCCAGATGACAGCTGATGTACAGATGTGCAGAACCTGAAAAAAAGCTTATTTTAATAATAGCCCTCCCTCAATGTAGTGCAAGAGTGGGAAAGGCCAATAGAAATAATAATCTTAAAGAACTATGCAGTACTGTCATCCAAGATCCTTGATTGCTGAGTTCCCTCTTGTCCTTTCCTGCTGTCTGTTCTGTATCCCATGGTTAAGAGAGACTTTTACTCAGACTCCTTCAGTAGTTCCTCTTTTCAAAAATCTTTCCCTTGCTAATGGTAAATATCCCACTGCAAATGAAAGTATTTTAATGTATCCCTTTAAGTATTGTACTTTTATAATGAAAAGAAGTTTAGCCTACAAAAGTGAGTTGATGCAATTTTGATGTCTTTTTTCAGTTATTTATTTATTTATTTATTTATTTATATGTTGTGACAGGAGTACTGTATCAGAAGAACAACAAAATGAAGAGGAGCTAAATAAACTCTTTCCAGTGTGGAGCAGTCAAGACTTCTCAGAATTCCAGCCACAAAGCCTTGAACAAAGCAGGCCAGTTTCAGATAGCCTGGCATCAAAGGATTCACAGCAGACAAATCCTTTATTAACGGAAGATGATATCTACTCAGTAGTGAAGCTACACGGTTCTCTTGTAAGAGCCTTCAGTCACTCATTGTGGCTTCAAGGATCAGCCAAACAGTACACACCTGATTTTTCAAAGGCATTACTCCTCAGGTCTGGCTTCTACATTAATTCATTAGATGATAACATTACATATATGGTTCCTCTTGGCCTCACCCCTCCGCCCTCACAGTCATCCCTTTCATTCAATTCAACCTTTCAACCTCCATACTTCCTCTCTCTCAAGTTCGTCCCATCTCTCACTTCTTCTCCACCCCCCCCCCTCCTCCCCCCTCCATCTCACTTTCCTGCCTCATTTCTCACTCCTTTGCCCTACATTTTAAGCACAATCTTTTTCCAGCACATGTATGTAAGACGTAAAGTAATATTTGAAATAGAATGAAATCAGTAATTAATTTCTTTTGACAAAAACTGTTTTTATTTATTTTTATTTTGAAATGCTAAGCAGTTTGTGATCTGCGTCTCTGTAAACACTAGGTTATCAATTTTGAGTAAAATTGGATGAAGTATTAGGATTTGTCTCACATTTTTAAGTAATTTTAAGTTTCTATCTTAAATTAATGTTGTATGAAGGTGTAATATTGCACTGTCACATAAATTTCAGTTGAGTCAAGTAACAGAAAGTGAGATAAATGTAGTTTAAGCCACAAAGAGAGACACTCCTAAATCTGTGAAAGTTCTTTTCTAATGGATGAAATCAATTGGCAACCTTGTAGAACCAACAAGGAGGTTTAACTTTTTAAAGACTAAAAGTTAAAGTATTGGGTTATTATAATTAAACTCTTGCTACTTGAGCGGACCCCTATGAAAAACTACTGCTCTTAGGACAATGAAATTTTGTGGAGATACTCGTAAGAACATGTAGAATAGATGGTGTTTTAGGCGGTTTTGCATCCGCCTTGGCAAATGCAGGCTGGTTCCCCTTATTCTGCCTGAGTTACACTATGTTGGTAATTGCTGCGCAAACACCGTCTCCACGTATGCGTGCACCATAATTACTCTACCACCCAAACGTTTGGCATTACACTCGTCTGGTGTGAGATGTTCCCAGGGGTGTGTGCTGGGGGTTGAACTGCACAATAACCCTGTGTTCATTGTGGAGTGAGTGGACTGCTGTGGCCTATTGTGGGGTTGTGAACCACTGAGGGCTACGCAGGGACAAAGTCTCTCCATTGTTTCTAGGTCCTCGGTTTAATACACAATACACAATGTCACCTCTGTTATCAGTGTTCAGTTAGTGAACAACTTTTTCTCCTACCTCGGGGAGCACCAAGAAAAGTTATTCTTCTGTGTTGTAGTCGGATGTGATTCATTTCTTCATTATCTCAATTATTTCTTTGCTCTTCTTTGAACTGAGGGGTCCTGCCGTGAACATAAAGTTACATTTCATCACTATGAAACAATGGAAAGTCCAGGCTGGAATATCAGCAGTTATGAAAATGATAGAGTTCTACTCACTGTCAAGATGACACATTGAGTTGCAGACAGGCAGAATGAAAAGACTGTTGCACACTAAGCTTTCACCCAAAGCCCACTTCAAAAAAGAAAGGAAAACACACACAAATTCACATAAGCAGAAACACCTCATGTGCACATCACCACTGTCTGTAGCTGGTTTAGCCAAACTCCCAACTGTTGGGTAGAACAAAAGTAGCAGTCTGGATTGGGACAGGGAGGGGGGTGAGGGGTAGCAGAGTACAGATGGTGGGATGGGGGGGGGGGGGGGAGAGGGGGAGAGAGAGAGAGAGAGAGAGAGAGAGAGAGAGAGAGAGAGAGAGAGAGAGTGCTGTCTGGTTGAGCATGGAGGGACTACTGTGGAATGTGGTAGGACAATGCTCGAGCAGTGCAGCACGGCGGGGAGAGGTGGTGGTGGGGGGGGGGCACTTGGTGTTTAGCAGGAAAGGAGAGAGACAGAGAGGGGAAGTGACTGGTGGGTGCATTGGGAGAGACTGAGCACAGAGAGGGTGAGGGAATGTGAATTGGGAGTTGGTTATAGGACATAGGGCGGCAGAAACTGTTGGGCAGAGGATGTGGGGTCAGGAAGTTATCTATCATAGGTTGAGGCTGGGATAGCTTCAGGAGTGGAAAGCATCTTGTAAGTCAACAGCTTATCTGAACTGCACAGGTGAGAGCTATCCTTACAACACATTCCTTGCTCCTGAAACTGTCCCCACTCCCTCCACCCAACAGTTTCTGCACCCTATGTCCTATAACCAACTCCCAGTTCACATTCCCTCACCCTCTCTTTGCTCAGCCTCTCCCATTGCATCCACCAGTTGTTTCCCCTCTCTGCTTCTCTCTTCTCTGCTCCCTCTTTGACCGCTGCCCCCTTTCCCTACACCACCCGAGCCTTGACCTGCCGCATTCTGCAGTAGTACCTGCACACTCTGCCAGACAGCTCTCTTCTCTCCCGTCATCCACACTCTGCTACACTCACTCCCCCTTCCCGCCGTGCGCTCCCCCCTCGGCCACACATGACTGGCAACTCCAGCATCTCGGGCATCTCTGACCCAAGATGCTGAGTTCGTGGTCATGTGTGCCTAAAGTGTCCTTCCTTTTGTGTGTGTGTGTGTGTGTGTGTGTGTGTGTGTGTGTGTGTGTGTAACTTAATGTGTCTTCTTTATGGTAAGTGGCAGTGTCTTTTCCTAAATTGATGATACCAAAGTTGTTGATATAGACTAATGACAGTTATTGGAAATGGATTTTTAACAAACATTGTTTCCTCTTCCTCCCATATATAAAAAAACTGAAGAAATATTTTTTAGGGTCTTTACAATCGAATTTTTCTCCTTCACCAAATGTAATTATTTTGATCTTCTAACAATATATGCATGCATATATACCAGTACGAAAAGGAAATTAATCTGTAGTGACTTTTTAAATGTATGTTGTGTATGCTCTAGTTTTTTGTTTAGAGTTAGCACACAGAGGTCATGAAAATGGATAAAATATTAAACCAAACAGTGGAAAGTCCAGGATGGAATGTAACAATATTATGAAAAGGAAAGTTGCTGCTCACCATATAGCTGAGATGCTGAGTCGCGGATAGGCACAACAAAAAGTCTGTCACAAATAAAGCTTTCAGACATTAAGGCCTTTGTCAACAATTGTTAAAACACACACACACACACACACACACACACACACACACACTTTCTCTCTCTCTCTCTCTCTCTCTCTCTCTCAAACGCTACTGACACACACAACTGCAGTTGTTTGTGTGAGATGCATTTGCACGCGCGCGCACGTGTGTGTGTGTGTGTGTGTGTGTGTGTGTGTGTGTGTGTGTGTGTGTGTGTCGGTCATCTATTGTTTACGAAGACCTTATTGGCCAAAAGCTTTATTTGCAACAGTCTTTTTGTTGTGCCTATTTGTGATTCAGTACCACAATTATATGGTGAGAAGCAGCTTTTCTTTTCATAATATTGAATTAAACATTACTTTTTTCCAACACTTATATCTGGCTTATAAATGCACAAAATGTGGCATTCATTCCTGAAATTCAATTAATTGCCTTACCACCAATAACTGCTTAGATAACTGAATTTATTTGCTGAAGTTCTGCATGGCTGTAAGTAATTAAAATAACTTTCAGTATATAATAATGTATACTGCCATTGCCACAATTTATTTTGAAATTATTTTTTGTATCAACATGCAATATTGTTGGGGAGGGGTGGGGGGGGGGAGATTTTTTTCCCATAAAATGCTTTCGATACAGAAAAACATGTTCCTTTTTCCAGTGATTTGTATACTGTAACTAATATGTTTTTATTCCAGAGATGAAAATGCAAAAATATTTAACAAAAAGCAATTTTTTTTCATACAAACACAGGTATGAACACATGCATGAAGATATTCCAAATATTCTTCAGTCACAGGGCAGCTTTGTTGACAGTAAACTAATTACAAGTCTTCTGGTACTAGTGACAACAGAGTCACACAGAAGAAGAGTTGAAAAAAGTGATTTCTACCAAACGGGGCAAATCGAGGAGACTACACGATGCCTTCCTGTTCTGAGGGGAATTCGAAGTGATATTTGTAAGCTCTTAGAGCAGTTTCCAAATTTTCCTACATTGAGTCAGGTTGGTATTAGATTAAATGAAAGACAGATTAATAAATTGTTGCTAACCAATTCTCTCTCACCAAACTCGGAAAAGGTAATCTACACATGGTTCAGACTTGTAAAAGATTTTCTCCCATTGTGTGCCATATCTAAAATATGAAGATAAACGGATAGAAGTGAATGTCAGTGTTAAATTCTTCCAATTACTACTTGTTAATAAATTCAGTTCGGAGCATACCACAGAACTACTGATGCACCAAAATAAACTTTTATTTTCAAGCTCGTCAATCCAATGTAAAGTTGTCAAAGTCCTAAGAAAAGCTTGAATTATTTTACATGTGAACTCAAGAATAACCTTCAGAGGCCTGTTAAAAGGACTTGGGATAGTTAACTACTGCATCCTAGCATATTTGTTCCTTAAGGAGATTTGATATATTTTTCAGACCTACACCTCAATCCATGGAATCAGGTCTAGAAATAAGAATAATCTCCGTAAAGATGTACAGTGACTTACTTTGGTCCAAAAATGTGTCTTATTATTCGAAAACACACATTTTCAGTAATGTGGGAACAACAAAAAAAGTTTAGCTACTGATCAAGTTCAGTTTTGAGGAGTGCAGCGGATTTCTTGGTGGCCAACTCCTGCTACTCCATTGATGAATTTTGTTGTAGAACCAGTTATTAATATTATCAAATAATGTGAATGTTATGTAAAATCTGACTTCCGTACAATGCAATACAGTAATGTGATACATGTTAACAACTGTTGTAAACTACTTTTGTTCAGTGATGCTGGGCTACAATATCTCAAGAATTATCTTGTGCACTTTGATGTACATACATAATTTAGAAGCAAAGGTAAACTCTCTATGAATAATATAGCCAACGAGTCATTTACAGGCATATACACAAGACTCAAAACTTTTCTAGCTATTGCAATAAGTACTTTTTCTGAGCTGGAGTATACACACACACACACACACACACACACACACACACACACACACACACACACAAGTGAGGTGTTTTGTCAAGTGCAATGGTGAGGGGAGAAAGGAGTCATGAAGCAAGAGCGAGGCTTGGGGTAGTGTGGCTGATGGCTGGGAGGGAGGACGTAGTTACCTGGCACATGAATGTGACGTGGACACACACTGGTGAGTTTGTGCAGTCCATGATGATGATGATGATGTTGATGACAGTGACTTAGATGGGTAGATTGGGATGGAGTATCAGAACAGAGGGAGAGAAAACTGCAGGGAAGCAGAATGAGTGAAGTTATGGTCCTGGCATGGGGTGAAAATGGATTGACATGTAATGTCCAGTGTAACTTAGATCTTCTTTACATTCATTCTTAACCATTGAGCTTTTATATGCTTGTCAGAGTTATAATCCACATGTTCTTGTATTGAGATTAACAGGGTCTATATGCCCCAGGACAACAAGAAAATCCGGGAAAAGTGGGAATTTTTTCATCAGGGAAGAACCCAGCAACTTTGTAGAATTTCAGTAGTTTTAAGTTGAATTTCGGTAATTTTGGCTGGTAAGAAGTGATACCGTAAAAAGAATTTTACTGTAGCCAGCTACTACAGAATAGCACTGCAGAAGCAAAACATGAGAGAACAACACTGGAATAAACATTAGTTGCAAAGAAAATGCACCAATTACAAAAAAGATCAAAGGCTTTATGATGAAAATGATGAAAACTATGTAATACTTCCTAGCAACAAACTGCTTTCGAAGAGTGTGACATCACAACTGTTTACATTTCTAACAGGTCATGGGAAAATATTGTGAATGATGGTTTGAGAAGCGTTATCCCAAAGTAAATTTCCTTTTATGCTGGATGAATCATGTTATGTGTGAGAATGAGCAACTAATTTCTGAAGTTGTGGAACATTTGACTCTCATTCAAAACTTAGCACTCTGAGCACCAGCAGCTTCGAGGAATGTCAGACCCCGAAGACCAGCCATTTAAGCCATTACTTAAAATTTTACCAATACATTTGTGTTTGATATATCTTAAAGGGTAACATATGCTACAAAATAATAAGCTTAAAGATTAGTTTTTCATATTTATTTAGTTCTTTCACAGATTACAAATTGTGCAATAATGATTGCAAAAGGTATAGGTTGAAATGCTTGACAAACATGTTAATATTAGGGGCACAATAGTGAAATTTATAATCGTTCTTGTCCAAAATGTTTAGCTACTGCATTTTAAGCTGTGCTCTTAGGATCCTGCCTAACCATCACATGGGGAAAAACAGCAAGAAACTTTAGACTACCAATATTATATGTGAAAGCTTAGCTTTCCCTATTTGTGTGTCTGCACCACTGAACAGTGTTGTTTCTATTGGCTAACTGCTTCACTAGTCCTATGCTCTGAATATATGTTGTCATTGGCTGGCAAGATCACGACATGAGCTGTGATTAGCAGACAAAAGCACATTGCAATCTTGACTTCAGTGCTTCAGAAGCTACTGTGCTGTATTGGATGGAATTCATATTTATACTTTCATAATACCAAAATATCCAGTGTAATTTTGGTGTGCATTAAAGATCTTTCCAAAACAAATTGTTTTTTGCTGGATGTCACTTCCTAAAGTGCCAGGAAGTTGTACATTGTTGTCTAAAAATTTTACCATTCAAGGGATTGATAAATTGTACAGCTCAGAGGGAAAGTATATTGTCACGTAACACAGAAAAAGTGTACTTTCACCCGCCGTGGTATGCTGTATCTTAATTTGGAAAGAAAGTATTTTGACCCGAGAATAATTGTATTTTTTAACTTGGAAATACGGAATTTATTTATTCATATCTCTTTATTTTTTTCCATGTATACACCATGGATTAAGGATTTTTACATCACATTTCTACCAAATGGTTTGCAAAATATCAATTGAATTAACAACTTTTGTACTGTCTCCACCAAACATATCGTACTTACACTGTAATAGCCTTCTTTGTTCAAATGCTTCGAATTAGAATGAATCGCAAAGATCGTTTGTAATGTATTTCCTTAACTAATGTCCATTGTTCATATACACTTGTGTTTGTGTGTCTGCTTATCTACAAGGCAGACTTTAATTTCTGCATCTGAGCTGGTACTTCCTCTCTCAAAGTTGCTGCAATTGCCATCCCAAGTTAAAGACTTGTGCCACACCTCAACATAGACCACCACATGCAAATAAAAACAACCCCTCACACAGTGTTTGTACCTTTACATTGATATCTTATTTTGTAACTTTTAGTTACGAGTATTGTTCATCAGAAAGTAGACATAGGTACAAGCATCACTCCTCTGTAATGGTATGTGTCACTCAGCTTGGAGTGTGGGGCAGCCAGTAAAGCTTTCAGTCTTGTTTGTGAGCATGTCTATGAGTTGTTGCCTCTACTATTCTGTGAGTGGTTATAATTGCTGGAGCTCATCCAAGATCATCCTGCAGACTCTTATTTAAAGAGCTAGGGATCTTCACTGTAACCTCTCAAAATATATATATATATATTCACAAATTCAAAAGTAATAGCAGTGTAGATGGCTACAACACTAGTAGAAAGGATGATCTTTACTACTCAAGGTTAAATTTAACTTTGGCTTAGAAGCGGGTAAGGAGGCCTCAGCTGATTTCAGGATGTTACTTGTTTATGATGATTAAAACATTTGTGTACCTATAAGGAGTATGATTTTAAAATTTACTTATCTACCCATAGCAGACCATAGAACTATAAAAATTGTTGCTTCTTCCTCTCAGCCTGTCTTGTTGATGTGAAGTCTTAAGAATTATGCATGATTTATATGTTGTCTCATTATACACACAGATTTTAGTGAATCATTTGTGTTCAAGCCAGTACTAATCAAACAAAACTACATGTTTCCAGAGACCTTATCAAGACTCAAACATCTATGATGTATGTAAATGCAGACTGAAGTGACAAGTGAAAATTTGTCCCAAGACCAGGATTGGAACCTCCATATCCTGCTGGAGACCAAGGTTCATATCCCGGCCTTGGTACAAATTTTCACTTGTCACTTCAGTCTGCATGTATACATCACCATCTCTAATAAATCAACTACCTGATAGTTTATTGTTCTTAATTATGTATTTTAATAAAGAACTGTTTCAAAATTTCCCAGATGCTCATTGTGGTGGACCGAATATTAGGATTTCCTGTCTCAAGCCCACTACCACGCTTTCTCACGGGGCTGGAACTTTTGCTGAGTAAGTTTGAGGAATGGGAACAGAATGCTCACCAAGGAGTTAGTCTGCTGGAACACCGTGCTGCTCTGACACAGCTGATTTTTGACTGGAGGCGGAAGGAACTGGACTGCTGGAAATCGGCATTCGATGCTGCTTTGGCCAGGTAACTGGAAGGGGATTTGTTGGGGTCTACAAACACACAATTTGCAAACATGTGGTATGGTTCACTCCAATTTGTTTTTTTGCAGAATATCTATCAACAGAACATTCTGCTTATGAAAAGGGTAGTCAGCATGATCAAGCTTGCTAATGTTTCTTGTCTCCCCTCTCACTCCCCCCCCCCCCCCTCTCTTTCTTTTGAAAACAGAGTACTGTCTCTTGATTTACTGGTTATCATTGTTACCTATTTATGCAAGAGTTCTATGTTGGATTTTCAGTTTCCTGCTACCTTTGTACTAAGCTCCAGGCTGCGAGAGATTTAGTCCGCTGTGTGTTGTCCTTTGCTATTATAACATAATAAATGAACTCTTCTTTTCCATAATCCTTTCATCATCCAGCCACGATATTAAGGCACGTATACCACATGATAACCAAAGAAGACATGTCAAGTTGCAGTCAGGCACTTGGCCACTAGGCACTAGGCCATTAGTTCAGATTATGAAGATATAATCAATGAACCTGAACCAGGCTAGGGGTTTGGTGTTTTGGGAGGTTAGGAAGGTCTTCTCTAGATGATGTTCACCTGGGGACAGCGTATCTGAGTGACAAAAGCTCCCTTTGTCACTATAGTGGGGGCTCACTAAGGCCTTCACAGACAGGCACTATCCACTAGACCTAGCCTGCAAACAGATCTCCTGTGCCATTTCTGCTCACATCCCCAGTCCTCCGACCACCCCTAAGAACCAGTCACAAAGGTGCGTTCCCTTCATCACCCAGCACCACCCCAGACTAGAACAACTTACCATATCCTTCGCCAGTGCTTCGAGCACCTGTCACCGTGCCCTGAAATGAGGGCCATCCTACTCGAGATACTACCCACCCCTCTTAAATTGGTGTTCTGTTGCCCACCATACCTCCACAACATCCAAGACCATCCATATGCCACTCCCAGTACCAACTCCTTGCCACAAGAATTGTATCCCTGTGGAAGATCAGGTGCAAAACCTGCCCTATCCACCCACCAATCTCTTTCAATTCCATTTCTGTCAAAGGATATCCTACCCCATCAGGGGTTGGACCACCTGTGAAAGCAGCCATCTCATTTATCAGCTCTGTTGCAATCATTGCACAGATTTTTTATATTGTTAAGAGTACCATCCAGCGGTGCACTAGGATGAACGACCTCCACCAAACTGTGGCCCAGAGCAAAGTAGACCACCCTCTGGCATAACATTCAGCTGAACTCAAGACCCTTGATTTCAATGACTGCTTCACTACTTGAGCCATCTGGATCCTTCCCTCCACCACCAGCTTTTATGAACTTCACAGATGGCAGTTATCCGTTCAACACAGTGTCTGCTCACATAATTATCCTGGCCTCAACCTAAGGTAACATACTGTCCCCACACCCTGCATCCAACAGTTTCCACCCCCTCTATCATATCATCTCCTCCCCATTCTCATCTCCCACCCTGTTTATTTGTGGCCCTCTGCCAGCTTATCTGCCTGTCTTTCCCAGCTCCTCCCATCCACCCCCCCCCCCTCCCCCACCCCTCTGCCCTGCAACCCCTCTGCCCTGCAACCCCTCTGCCCTGCAACCCCTCTGCCCTGCAACCTCCTGATGTTGCTCCTGTTGGTGTTCTAGTCCCTGCATACTCCACCAAACAGCATTGGTCTCTCTCCCCAACTGTTCCCTTTGCCGCTCGCTTATGATTGCAGCTTGCATTCCACGTAATAGCTGCCTTCCAGTCTGAGATGCTGGAGTTGAAGAACTTGTGTGCGTGAGGTGTGCTTGCTCGTGTACATGAATGGTGTGTCCCTCTTCTTTGCTGATGAAGGCTGTGGATTGTGTAAGTGTCTTTTAATTCTGCCTATCTGCAACTTGATACATCGTCTTTACGGTAAATAGCAATCTGTCTTTTCCTACCTGGAGTTTCCATTGTTTGATTTTTGCTGAACGGCTTCCTTCCATCCTACAACCCTGTGATGTTTTCCACTGTTACTCTCTGTACCATTACTCTTGTCAGTGTCCGTTCTTTCCTTTGTTTATTCATTGCATTCCAAACTGCATCTACTTCCAAGCTGCATTGTATCAGCGATCGTCCACATACAACACAGATTTTTTGTGACCACACAGATTGTTGATGCAGCATCTAATGCCTTAGATTCTTTCCTCCAATATTATAATTATATTTATCCCTATTGATCCCACATCACCCCTCTAACTGATGAACTCTAGTGTTTTATTTTCCACGCTTGCCCTTCACACACACACACACACACACACACACACACACACACACACAAACACACACACACACACACGCCCCTGTACCTCATCATTACTTTTCATCCTTGTATCTGTACTTTTTAACGTATTTGTGCATATTTTTACATGGTTTTGTTTATTTTTACATATTTCTTCATATTTTCTGGTATTTGTGCATATTTTTGTGTATCTCTCCCCAACTGTTCCCTTTGCCGCTCGCTTATGATTGCAGCTTGCATTCCACGTAATAGCTGCCTTCCAGTCTGAGATGTCTTTACATTTTCTTTGTGCATCTTTACACATCTTTTCACTAATCCAACTCCTCTTACAACCAGTAACCCCTATTGTGCCCATTTCTGTGTCATTCTCGTTTCCTTTTCACCATTCCTTCCACAATGAACCCTTGCTCCAGCAGTTCAGGAAAGTATCCCTTTCCATTGCTAAAAACCAGACCCACATCCTGCTTCTCAAATGCTGCCTAAACCGTGGAATCCCCACAAATGACCTACACCTTTTCAGGCTCCTCCAGTCCTTGTCCCTCACAAACCTGGTACCACGAAAACACATCTCAATGGCACAGGCATCCCAGAACCATATCTGCTCCCTCCACAAGACACTATTACTCTGCAATCCCTACTCCATACATCACATCACCAAAATTGAATCCTTTGCTCTCCAGCACCTGGAGGAGCATTCCAGATGCCACTTGCATAAATTATCCAACCTGCTGACATCCAACTGCCACCTTGGGGCACCATTATCCGACCCCTATTGTACCCACAGTGTTCCTCCTATTCCATCCCTGCTGGCACCTAAACCCTGCCTACCTGACCTATTCAACTTGCCGCATCCTTCCAAAACTCCCTACCAATTTCCACCAAATCTAGAGCCAATACATTCCTGCAATACTGTTGTTAACATTATCGTCAAAACCCTCAGTTCCACAGAAGTTTCAATCCTTTCCTAAGGCCTCACCTGTAGCCAACACCCAATTTTAACCTTGCTGGACTTGTCAAAGACCGACCCACTCTCCTCCTCCCAATCCCTGCAATGGAAACACTTCCTTCCCACCAGTCCCTCCAATCAAAACACCCTAATTCCAACAGTGGACCCTGCGTCCCAGTTTGTACCACCATCCAACTCTGATACTTCCCCCCTCCCACCTGCTTGTCACATTCCAGGGATCCCTTACCTCCAACTTAATCTCACAAACATTCCCTAGGTCCCTTCCTCAGAACACCGGCCTTTTGGTAGAAGAAAGAACAACCACACACAATCTCAAAACAAATCTTGACCTTATTATCCTACCTTCAGACAAAGGTTCCACTACTGCTGTTGTGAATCACAGTGAGTACCTGGCAGAAGGACTCTGCCATTTATCTGACTCCACCTGTAAACTCTGCCAGAATGATCCCATCCCAGAGTCCAACACAAACTTAATCCCTGCTTAAAGCTTTATGCTCTTCCCAGAACATATCCGCAAAATCCATTTCCCTCCTCACCCTTATGACACCCCACACACCCAACTCCTACATGCTCTCCAAAATATATAAACACAACAATCCTGTATGCCACACTGTGGCTGGTTGTTGTGCGCACACTGCACGAATTTGAGCCTTCATTGACCAATACATCCAATTATTTTATTTAGAAGCTTTCCAACTAGTCTTGCAATGTGTGATGAGTGCAGATCTTGCTGTAGGGTGGTCAAAGAGGTAGTGGTATGTGTAGACTGTGGGATGGAATTTCATTGGGGTGATTGTAGTGGGAAACTGAATGGGGAAGTCAGTAAGGCTCTCTCATGCAACTGTAGGGCCTGCAAAAAAGACAAGAGAATCACTGAACAGAAGGCAAAGATTTGTGCCCTTCAGGCTGAATTAGATCATGTGAAATTGGAACTAGATAGATTGAAGGGGGGAAAATGTTGTGGGAACTAGGTAAAGTTAACAAGCAATGGGCAAAAGGGAGCAGCTCAACAACTTCTTCTACATTTGAGCTATCAATATCGAATAAATTTGGCTTGTTATCTGAAGTAGGAGGGGAAGAGCCTCATACAGCTGTAGGTTACAGTAGGGTGCAGCGGGCTTGTAACCGAGAAACTCAGTGTAGGTCGGTACCAAAAGAGAGTAGGAATAAAAGAGTCTTGCTGCTAGGTAGTAGCCATGGGAGGGGCATAGGCCAGATGGTGCAGGAAAAGTTAGGAGCACAAGTAACGTGAAGTCAAGTGCTAGCCGTAGCCAGGTGACAGAGGACATAGGAAAATTATGCAAATGTTTTGGCAGAGAGGATCACGTCATTATAGTAGATGGTGCAGGAAATAGCATGGCTAAGAACAGTAGGGGTTACCACGATAAAATAGGAGTCGCACCTACACACACAAATGTGAGTTTGATGGAGGTGCTGCAGAACCTTGACCAGCCCCAGGTTAATACTTCTGTGAGCCGTGTTTACTCCGAGTTGAGCAGGTTACTGCTGACTAAAATGAATTCTCGCATGACCACAGTGCCTGTTGCTACAATTGGGAGATGAGGTTATACTAGACATGGCCTGCACCTGAATGGGAGAGGGAAAGATAGATTGGCTGAACTTCTCGCAGGAAATGTACAGGGGGCCACCATCACACAGTGCAAGATCGCTGTGGTTACGGGTGTCGGAGGAGCCCCTTTTTTAGGATAAAATCAAGTTTCAGGCATCCTGTTTTCGGTGAAGTCACTATAGCAGAAGTGTCACAGGAAAGTAAGGTTAGCTTATTCGACCAAAATTTCAGAGGATTGAATAATATGGTAGAAGAGCCTCTTGCCTGCTTGCAAAATTTAGAGGAAAAGAAAGACATCCTGTGCCTGTCTGAGCACCACATAATCACAGGGGTAGATAAGTCACATATAGAAAATTACAGTCTAGCAGCTTACTCATGGAGAACTAATATGGGAAAAGGAGGAGTTGTTGCCTATATTAAGACAGAACACAACTTTGAAAAGCATTGACACAAGTAGATTTTGTATTGATCAGCATGTAGAAGTGTGTGCTTGTGAATTAATGCTGGAAAACAGTTCACTTTTAATTGTAACAATACATAGATCCCCACTGGGAAATTTTGAATTATTTATGAGGAACCTGGATTACTTACTGTGCTGTCAGTCCGACATCAGCAAGCAGTTAATTGTTAGTGGTGACTTCAGTGTAGATTTCCTAAAGGATTCTGATAGGAAAAATGGTCTGGAAACCTTTTCTGGATCCTACAATTTGCTCTCAGTAGTTAACTTTCCAACACAGGTGGATGGAAGACAGTAGGTCCCTGATTAATAATATTTTCTTTGGCGAGGCACAAAGCAAGAAAATAACTGTTTGCCCAGTAACAAATGCTCTCTCTGATTATGATGCAAAGTTAGTCAGGATAAATGACATAGTGTCTTACGGTGTGAATACACCTCAGTGGAAGTCAGGTAGAATCATTAATGACTACAGGGCAAATGTTTTTAAGGGTAGTTTATGAGAAACAACCTGGCATGAAATTTACAAAGAACCAAATGCCAATATAAAATTTAATCTATTCCATGATAAATTCATATCACTATTTGAAAATAGCTTTCTGCATAAGCTAACCAGAAGGGACATTACACAGCCATGTAAAAAAACCATGGATCACTAAAGGGGATTAAAGTATCTTGTGAAAGGAAATGGGAAATGTATCTTTTGGCAAGAAGAAGTAGAGACCCTACAGTGGTCGCACACTACAAGAACTACTCAAAATTACTATATTATATTATTATTATTATTATTATACTATATTATATTATTATTACTATATTATATTACTATTAAAAAATCAAGAAACATGAATATAATGTCAGAAATCAGTACGTCTGACAACAGAGTTAAGGCAGTATGGAATATAGTGAAGCAAGAAACAGGATAACATTAGTACTGAATTGAATGGAAGGGTTATAAATGACAAGTCACAGGTAGCTAATGTATTTAATAATCAATTCTTTAACATAGAAGAAAGCATAGGGACCAACACTTAAAGAGAAAGATCACAGCAATATGTTGAAGAAGTAACCCTCATAAAATTACATCATATGAATGTACCATCAACTTCTACTTCTGAAATTAAGAGGTTCACATTTTCTCTGAAGAGTAAAAGATCTCACGGTTTTGATGGTGTTTCCAATACAATACTAAAGATTGGTTCCTATACAATAAGTCAAGTACTCAATTGTCCGAAATATGTAATGCATCACGAACTCAAGGCATTTTTCGAGAGACTAAAATATGCCATAGTTGAACCCGTCATTTAAGAAAGGTGATGAGACAGACGTCAGTAACTACTGACATGTTTCACTGCCAACTTCATTTTCCAAAATTTTTGAGAAGGTGATGTATTCTAGAATAGTATCTCACCTCGGCAACAATAATATTCTCAGCAAATCACAGTTTGGTTTTCAGTAGGGTTGTGCAACTGAGAATACCATTTACATGTTCACACACACGAGGTGTTACAAGCATTAAATAACAAAATAGCACCAGTAGGTATTTTCTGTGATCTATCCATGGCATTTGATTGTGTGAATCATAGTATACTCCTAGATAAATTGAAGTTTTATGGGATTGATGTTATAGCCAACAAATGGATCATGTCATATCTAACCAAAAGAATGAAGAAAGCTGTTCTTAGTAGTAATGTTCCTCAACATAATCCAGGGACATAATTCTAACTGGGGAAAAATCCGTACGGGTTTCCCCAAGGTCGAGTCTTAGGTCCACAACCGTTTCTCATACATGTAAATTATCTACTGTTTAATGTACAACAAGCAGACGTAGTTCTTTTTGAGAATGACACTAGTATTGTAATCACTCCCTGTGTACATACAGAAATGGAAGAAATGGTGAACAAAATTCTCAAAAGTATCATTCACTGGTTTTCTGCCAGTGGTCTGAATTTCACAGACACACATCATAATCAGTTCTGCACCTGTATGGGTACTGCACCAGTGACAAGTGGGTGGAAACTTCAAAATTCTTAGGTGTCCATATTGATGAGAATTTAAATTTGAAAAAACACATTTTGGAACTCCTAAAACAACTTTGTTCAGCTACATTCAAACTTAAAATCATAGCAAATTTTGAGGAGAGAGAAATAGTAAGTTGACATATTTTGCTTAGTTTCACTTAGTAATGTCATATGGAATAATATTGTGGGGTAACTCATCTTTGATAAAGAAGGTCTTCATTGCCCAAAAATGTGCTGTAAGAATAATATGTGGTGCTCACCTGCGATCATCGCGTAGACATCTGTTTAAGGAGTTGGGCATTCTGACTACTGCTCCACAGTATATTTATTCCCCCATGAAGTTTCTTGTAAATAATCCACTACAGTTCAAAAGGAACAATGTTGTTGTTGTTGTCTTCAGTCCTGAGACTGGTTTGATGCAGCTCTCCATGCTACTCTATCCTGTGCAAGCTGCTTCATCTCCCAGTACCTACTGCAACCTACATCCTTCTGAATCTGCTTAGTGTACTCATCTCTCGGTCTCCCTCTACGATTTTTACCCTCCACGCTGCCCTCCAATGCTAAATTTCTGATCCCTTGATGCCTCAAAACATGTCCTACCAACCGATCCCTTCTTCTAGTCAAGTTGTGCCACAAACTTCTCTTCTCCCCAATCCTATTCAATACCTCCTCATTAGTTACGTGATCTATCCACCTTATCTTCAGTATTCTTCTGTAGCACCACATTTCGAAAGCTTCTATTCTCTTCTTGTCCAAACTAGTTATCGTCCATGTTTCACTTCCATACATGGCTACACTCCAAACAAATACTTTCAGAAACGACTTCCTGATACATAAATCTATATTCGATGTTAACAAATTTCTCTTCTTCAGAAACGCTTTCCTTGCCATTGCCAGTCTACATTTTATATCCTCTCTACTTCGACCATCATCAGTTATTTTACTTCCTAAATAGCAAAACTCCTTTACTACTTTAAGTGTCTCATTTCCTAATCTAATTCCCTCAGCATCACCCGATTTAATTTGACTACATTCCATTATCTTCGTTTTTCTTTTGTTAATGTTCATTTTATATCCTCCTTTCAAGACACTGTCCATTCCGTTCAACTGCTCTTCCAAGTCCTTTGCCGTCTCTGACAGAATTACAATGTCATCGGCGAACCTCAAAGTTTTTACTTCATTTCCATGAATTTCAATACCTACTCCAAATTTTTCTTTTGTTTCCTTTACTGCTTGCTCAATATACAGATTGAATAACATCGGGGAGAGGCTACAACCCTGTCTCACTCCTTTCCCAACCACTGCTTCCCTTTCATGCCCCTCGACTCTTATTACTGCCATCTGGTTTCTGTACAAATTATAAATAGCCTTTCGCTCCCTGTATTTTACCCCTGCCACCTTTAGAATTTGAAAAAGAGTATTCCAGTCAACATTGTCAAAAGCTTTCTCTAAGTCTACAAATGCTAGAAACGTAGGTTTGCCTTTTCTTAATCTTTTTTCTAAGATAAGTCGTAACAATGAGGTACATAATTACAATACTAGAAGAAAAAAATGACATTCATTACTCAGTTTTAAGGTTGTCTTTAGCACAGAAAGGGATGGACAGTGCTCCAACAAAAAGTTTTGACCACTTACCCAGTGATGTAAAGTGTCTAACAGATAGAAAGATGAAATTTGAAAATAAATTGAAAACTCCTTCTATTCCGTAGAAGAATTTCTATGTTTGTAGGTTGTGGGTAGGAATTGTTAAGTCAATATGTATATCTTGTTTTCATTTTTTTTTTGGGGGGGGGGGATTATTAAGTGATGTTTAGAGTACAAGTAGATGTACAAATTAATTTGCAATATGAATGTAAAATGACTTGTTCCACAACATGACAATTTACCGTGCAAAATGATCCGTGGAACATGAAAGTGACTGACTGACTAACCAACCAGCCAACCAGCTACTTGTAATCTAGCCTCCCACATCAAAGGCACTACCCACTTCCTTTACCAACTCGCCACCATCCCCCACCCATTTACCTCCTGACCCCACCTCCCTATATACCAACATCAGTCATGCTCATGGTCTTACTGACATTGAACACTATCTTTCCTAATGTCCTTCAGACTTCAAACCCACTACCTCATTCCTTGTACACATTACTAGCTTTATCCTAACCCACAACTACTTCTCATTTGAAGGGGAAATATGTAAACAAATCTGCGGCACAGCCATGGGTACCCGCATGGCACCCTCCTATGCTAAACCTTTTATGGGCCATCTAGTGGAGACCTTCCTAGCCTCCCACAACACTGAACCCCTAGTCTGTTTCAGGTTCATTGATGATAACTTCATGGTCTGGACTCAGGGCAAAGACACCCTATCTTCGTTTCTTCACAACCTCAACACCTTCTCTCCCATCCACTTCATTGGTCCTCCTCAACGCAGCATGCCACCTTCCTAGACGTTGACTTCCTCCTCTCTGATGGCTCCATCTGCACCTCTGATCTCATTAAACATGCAGACCACCAACAACAGTACCTGCTTTTTGACAGCTGCCATTCCTTTTATACCAAAAAATCCCTCCCATACAGGCTGGCCACCCAGTGATATCATATCTGCAGCGACGAAAACTCCCTTGCTCACTATGCTGAGGGTCTCACAAAGGCCTTCACAGAAAGGCAATATCACCCAGACCTAGTCTGCAAACAGATCTCCCATGTTATTTCCCCTCACATCCCCAATCCTCCCACCATCCTCAAGAACCAGCCACAAACGAGTGTCCCCTTCATCACCCAGAACCACCTTAGACTGGAACAACTGAACCGCTTCATTCACCAGGGCTTTGATTACCTATCATCATGCCGTGAAGTGAGGGACATTCTACCTGAGATATTTCCCACACCTCCTAAATTGGTGTTCCATTGCCCTTCCAACCTCCACAATATCCTAGTCCATCCTTATGCCAGTCCCAATCTCAACTCCTTGCCACAAGTATCATATCTCTGCGGAAGACCCAGGTGCAAAACCTGCTATATCCACCCACCCAGCACTTCCTATCTCAGTCCTGTCACAGGTTTGTCCTACCTCATCAGGAGCTGGGCCACCTGCGAAAGCAGCCATGTCATTTACCTGTTCTGCTGCAGTCATTGCACAGCTTTTTTTATTGATGTGACTACCGACCAGCTGTCCAGCAGGATGAACGCCCACTGCCAAACTGTGACCAAGAGCAAAGTGGACCACACCATCCCTTTCCCTTCGCTGCCCCTTTCAGATTGCTGCTTGCATCCCACTTGATAGTTGCATTCTGGCCCGAGATGCTGGCAGTGCTGTCTTTCGTTCGTTATTGATATTTTTGCCTGGAGTTTCCATTGTTTGACATGATAACCAAACCTTTTTATAACATCTGCCATCCTTGGGTGTTTGGGTTATTACTGGTATTTTAATTTATATCCCGTTCTTGTTGCTGGACTCATTACCATTATATGAGGAAAGAAGAATAGAATTTCTTGATCATCATTGTTATTTTAACTTAGTAGTTTTGGTTTTTATTTCAACACCATTCTCATATTTTTGTTGTTTTATATTCATTTTACATGTACTTATTTTATTTTATTTGTGTTGATGAAAAGTTGCCAGTGAAGTATAAAAAGTGGAATAAGTAAAATTAATAATTCACCACTAGTTGAGGCATTGAGTTGTTGATCGACATACAAACTAGAATGAGAATGTCGCAAGATATCAAATAAAGCCTAACAGGCACACACCTGCATTGCTGACTACAGTTTGTAGGCTCTGTAGTGATACTGTGCTGAGAGGTCGTGTCAGGTTGAGTGTGTGAGGAGCGGGACTGTGGTGGCTTCAGAGTATTCAGTGGCATGGTGGAGCGGAACCCCTTTCTTAAAAAATGCAGTCAGCTGGAGCATGGCACGTAATCAATTGAATATTTGAGTCTTCAGTCTATTTGAAGACTGTGGCTTGTTCATGAGGTGCATTTTACTGGGAGTCAAATGGTCTTTAGCTCTGTTTGTTTCATCATTAAATTTTGTAAACTGTTATCATCCATATCACAATTCAATAGTCATATAATGTACATTTTGTCATGAGTACACTTGTACTCCACTGTAATTCACTGATTATACACTTACCTCATGGTACACTATTTGGTTAGTGAATTGTGGTACCGATGAAAATAGTTTACAAAATTTAATACACAACATGCTGAATTAATGAACATGGGACTGTACTAAAATGTACCTGATGGTGAAGCCATAGGCTTCGAAATGCATTGTGTTAAAGAACTCGATGAAGAAGGATTTCTTAACCCAAATATCCATACGAAAAGCAGTGAAGGCACAAATACCAATAATGAAGAAATTGAATTATCTGTTGCTACAAATGGTGTTGTGCACACTGAATTACACTGAGATGACGAAAGTCATGGGATAGTAATATGCACATATATAGATGGTGGTGGTATCGCGTACACAAGGTATAAAAGGGCAGTGCATTGACTGAACTATCATCTGTAATCAAGTGATGTATATGAAAGGTTTCCGACATGGTAATGGCTGCGTGATGCCAATTAACAGACTTTGAATGTGGAATATTAGTTGGAGCCAGATGCACGGGACATTCCATTTTGGAAACCAGTAGGGAATTCAGTGTTTCAAGATCCACAGTATCAAGAGTATGAGTAGAATACCAAATTTCAGGCACATCCTCTCACCATGGACAACACAGTGCCTAACACTCTTCACTTAACCGAGAGCAGCGGTGGTTGTGTAGTGTTGTCAGTGCTAACAGACAAGCAACACTGCATGAAATAACCATAGAAATAAATGCGAGACATAAGACAAATGTATCTGTTAGTGTAGTGTGACGAAATTTGGTATTAAGGCCGGTATTACACTATCAAATTTCTTTGTCAAAGATTTGATCAAAGATGTGATCAAATATTCGTCTAATATTTGTGACAAAGATCTTTGATGTGGCACTAAAAAGGGGAATTACACTGTCGTCATATTTTTCGTCAAAGTTCAAGATAGCTGACAACAACTTGTTATTAACAGCAGCAGTTGCATGTATCACAATTGCACTGCGTGCACATGCGGAAGAGAAACAGGGGAAAAAAAGGAAACATACCTAGGTGAAGCTGTGGGTTTTACGGCGACATGACAAAAGCATTCAACAAAACTGTTTATGTGAGCTTATAGTGGTGGACAGCAAGTCATACATAAGTTACTTAAGAATGGATGAGCATACATTTCTGTATGTGCTCAGTGAAGTGCATCCTCATATCACAAAGCACAATGCTCACTTAAGAACTGCTATATCTGCAGAAGACAGGCTCACTGTAACACTTTGATTCCTTTCTACAGGAGAGCATTACGTTAGGTCAGGTCAGGTCAGTTCTCCAGTCTTCTTAATATATTTTTGTATTCAGGGTGCCTCACATTGTAAAGTGCCTCAACAGTTTCATACATCTCTATTAATTTTGTAGTTATCGGTACACACCAGTTGTATTTACCGGCAATTTTTATAAAAAAAATTACAGGTGACAGAACATTGCAGCGATGCTAGCGCTCCACGTGGTAACATGTCACATTGCAGTGAACAGAAGACAAGCGACTTCTTTGATCAAAGCTACAGCGAGGCCCTAGATTTGATTAAATATTTGACGACATTTGACAATGTTCCCTATTACACCATCAAATTTCTTTGACAAAGATATTGGACAAAGAAATTTGATAGTGTAATACTGGCCTAATGGGCTACAGCAACAGATGGCTGATGTGAGTGCCCTTCTAACAGTATGATTTTGCCTGTAGCACCTCTCCTGTGTTTGTGACCGTATCAGATGGACCCTAGATGAGTGGAAAACTGTGGCACGATCAGAAGAGTCTGGATTTCAGTTGGTGAGAGCTTATGGTAGGATTCGAGTGCAGCAGACTCCACAAAGCCAGAGACCCAAGTAGTCCACAAGGCATTGTGCAAGCTATCGGTGACCCGATAATTGTGTCAGTTGTGTTTACATGGAATGGACTGGGTCCTGTGGTCCAACTGAACCGATTGTTGAGTGGAAATGGTTATGTTCAGCTACTTGGAGACCATTTGCAGCCATTCTTGGACTTCATTTCCCAAACGATGATGGGCCATGTTAATGGGTCATGGTTGTTCGCAATTGGTTTGAATAACATTCTAGATAATTCGAGTGAATAATTTGGCCACCCAGATCACCCAACATGAATCCCATTGAACATTTGTGGGACATAGTTCAGGTGTCAGTTCAAGCACAAAATCCTGCACTGGCAATACTTTCGCAACTGCGGACAGCTGCAGGAGCAACGTTGCTCAATGTTTCTGCACTTGAGTCCGTGTCCCATCCAGTTGCAAACACTAAGCGAAAGGAGATCCTACATGATATTAGAAGGTGTTCGATTACTTTTGTCACTTCATTGTATTTTACTGTTTGACTTGTCATGCAGGAATGACTTGTCAGTTGTTTCCATTATTGCTGGAAAGTAGCTGGAGCACCCAACTACACCATATGTTAGGCACTTGTATCTGTGCAGCTTCTTCTTCTTCTTCCTCCTCTTAACATGTCAGTGACACCCATTTAAATGAAGTGTAGTGCCTCAGCAAGGTGCATTGCTTTTGTGTTTCCTGATAGCAGATCCTCTTGTGTCACGAGGAGATGGTGTAAACAGGGCAGTGAAGGAAATGGATCATCGTCTGTTCAACACCACATGCACAGAACACATCTGGGTTATCGCACGGTACCCATTTGAACACGAAACTTATAGTTCGGCCGGAGCCTATGTGAATACAATTAAGTGATCTCCATGTGGCCACAACAGACTGTTTCATGGGGGGCAGATCCTCTTTTGGAAGTATTCAATCACTTTTAGGTCTTTCCTGCCAGTGCTGAGGTCTCTCTTCTGACTTTGACTTCACTAAGGGGGATGTACTTGAGATGAAACTTTTCCTACTGCGGAGACGTTGAGCAACAACTGCGTGCCCATGATGTGTGTGTCTGTCATCATTGTTGACTTTGCTCCTCTCGGATTTCACAATTACTATCTGCCCAATATCGGCCGAAGCTATTCTGGCCAGAACCTGGATCTTCTCAGTTGGGGCTGGTGTTGAGCATCGTGTCACTTGGTGGCAAGTTTGGCAAAGAGCAATACCAACGTATTCCAAGTGGCAGGATTGATTCCACACTGGAGAAGCATATTCTCCTGCCGAGCAGCACAAGGCTAGAGCTGAAGTCAAAGTACTTGTAGGTTTGCATCACAACTTGTGCATCTTTAGTTTTCTTTAAGATATTTCGTGCTGCAACCTTCAATCGGATGTGTCGCAATGTTCCTCAAATGCCAAACTCCTATCAAGAATAACCCTTTGGTATTTAAGAGTAGAGATGTGAGTGAGAGGAGTTACCAGCCATGAGACGTTTAACCTGTAGGTAGCATATTTGTTACTGGGGTGAAAAATGCTGACTGCTATTTTAGCATATTTGTTACAGAGATGAAAAATGCTGACTACTATTTTGCTTGAATTTGGCTTCAGGCTGTTGACCTCGTAACATTTTCCTAGATGATGACGAGCAGACAAAAAATGTTTTTCAGTGTCTTCAATGTCTTACATTGGTTAGAGGTGGCCAGATTGTCTGCATAAATAAATGAGGTGCAAGCCTTGTTATGTGAATGGTCATTGGTGTACAGGTAAATAGTGTGTGAGTAAGAATGCTTCCTTGGGGAAGACTTTTTTCTGTTGCTCAGCTGTTCTACAGTGTTCTTCTTAAAGCTCTTTGTCTTTGGTTGTGTTCTGCACCTTTAGGAGTTTTCTGATGTTTTCCATGTCGTAGGCCACACTCAGGTCAACAAAGGCAACACTGGTGACAGTACCTTTCTCAAAGCTATCCTCAGTATGCTGGGTAAGATTCAATACCTGCCCTGTGCAAGACCACCCAGGTCGGAAACTGGCTTGTTCTGTAACGAGCTTATGTTCTATGAGTGGAGTGGGGCAGGCTAGATGAATTTGTTCAGATAGCTTGGTCAGATGACAGAGTAAAGATATCAGCAAAAGTTTTTTCAGGTCGTCTGATGATTTTCCGGGCTAGATCAGAGCGATAACATGGGCTTACCTTCAGAGTTTCTAATTGTTGAACGTTTCCAGGCAGTCATTGAACATGTGGTGGATCCAGTCGGTACCCCTTCTGCCAAGGTATTTTAACATGTCTGCCCCATCTTTCAGAACTCGGATACCATTAGTGATGTCTTCTTTTGTGATGGGGCGACTGATACCGTCGGTTTCTTATTTTATATTGCTTGTTACATTATCAGTAATTTTCATATGCTACCTGCTGCACTTCCCATTAAGTGGAAGTTGATTGGTGATTTCATTTGGAGTGATGTTGCTAAATCGTACTGGTTTGTGAGTGCCGTTGGAAAATGTCTTTATTGCAGACCAGGCCTTCTTGCAGTTTTGTGTAAAGTCTAGATCTGTCTTCAGCTTGCACCACTCAGCTCTGTAAGGGAAACCTACGACTGCATTAGTGTGTCAGCTAACTCCCTCATTATGTTGGAGAAAGGGTCTTCCGCAAAGCTGCAACAATAATCGTCATATAGCTGCATATTACCATCTTGTAACTGTGATACGTAGCTGGTTCTGCA
Organism: Schistocerca gregaria; assembly: GCF_023897955.1. Lineage (NCBI taxonomy): Eukaryota > Metazoa > Arthropoda > Insecta > Orthoptera > Acrididae > Schistocerca > Schistocerca gregaria. The sequence continues at coordinate 492,837,862 of NC_064927.1, read as the reverse complement.
ACCTTTTGTGATGCTCTGACATGCTGCTTTAAGTAGGAGTTTGATAAATGCATCATAGTTCTTTGGATTTGAATGTATTTCCTACACTTCATCTTCAACCATTTTGCTGAAGATGTCCCTCTTGGTGTTTTTAAAGTTTAAGTTGTATTGAAGGCATGTGACTTGAGGTTGTGGGTGGTATACATAACTGGTCTGTGTTGTGCGGGGGGTATTGCTTGGAGAACCTGCTTCGTTATTATTTGCCTGGTGTCACAACTGACAAGAAGGGGATCAGGGATGTAACTCTTCTCTCATCGACAGCAGCAGAATGTCTTGTCTTTGGTTGCTTTAGATCACAGGTGAGTTTGAGTTGCTGGCACTCTGTCCCACAGCTCAACTTAAAAGTTCTTCGTTGGTACCTGCACTATATCCCCAGTGTGGTGACTGTTGTAACCACTGATAATGACTCTGTTTTCTGGTTAGCAGTAGGGGTTGTAGAGAGAAGTTGCAGTGCACTTTTCGAATCCCATACCTAGGAGTTTGAAGTCCTCATCATCTTTTATATAAGCAGATTTTATCACAAGGCTTGGTTTGCAGAATACTGCAATTCCATAGTTAGAGTGAGGTGTCTCTATAACTAATCTTATGCCATCAATTCTTTGTCAGCAGTTGTTCATAAGATATTGGGTTTCTTGTATGCATAAAATATCACAGTTTTTGACATAGGTCAGATAATAAAACTGAATTCATGGTTGAAAATCCCTTGATGTTGATTGATCAAGGACAAATACAGCTCAGAATGTGTGTTCGTTACAAGGAGTAGATGTGTCCTGCATCGTCAATTGTAGATATCCATCCACTGACTCATTTAAAAGGTATTGACTGTCAGCTTGTATTACAGCTCTTCCATGCGCATTATGGGATATGATTATTACTGCCTGAATATTTGTGGCTATTGTAAATGCACTGCATGCAGTGTGTGTGGGGGGGGGGGGGGGGGGGAGGAGATCATTTTTTATTATTTCCCTCAGCATTGTCTACTGACTTGATAACAGTTGCTTGCATAACACTCTGAGTCTGTAACATGCTGAGTTATTCATTTATACTGTACTGTAAAGAATAGGGAATGTAGCAGCATTGAAAGAGTTTGAGTACCACTGATGACGTCTTGGTTATGTGAGCTGTAAAGTTATTCACACATCCAAGCACATGACTAAACAGTGTTGTCAGATGCTTATCCAAGACATCTACTGTTTGGTTGGGGATGTTGTCAACAGATGATAAATTGATTGCTCTCTTCCATGTATACAAAATTCTTTCATTACTGCTAAACCACGTCTTAGCAAAGATTAGATATTGGAAAAATCTGGATTTTGCAATAGATGCAAAATAATGTGAATTCTGCCTCAAAATGCAAAAACACAGAATTACTAAATAGATGCTCATTCATGGCAAATTCTGTACTGAGGAACTATTTTATGAGAGATAGTTTGGATAGCTTTACTTTTGGAATATTTATATCGAAAATGTAACCAATTTTCCATTTGTGATATTGTACATCATTTGGCAAAGCCCAATTTGGAAAGACAATGTGCATCAAAACCTGTCTGCAAAATAAAAAGTACACAAATGAAATGACCTCCAAGTGTGCCCTACGCTCTGGTGCCATGATAACTGTGGGTGGTTGAATGATTTATTTAAGATACATGCCATATAATGCAGCTTAATATTCAGCTGTGGGACCTGCCATTTTATAACAAAGAAATGCATACATACATTTATTTATTAGCTAAAGTTTAAAAGTTGGTATAGTGTGGACACTTTTAATGTGCCAAAGTAGGTGTTAGATGTTTGAAATGATGGTTGCGTTGAATACCTCTAGAGGTCAGGTGTGAAATACCTTGTTAACAGTGTTCTTACAACCAACAACAAGCAGTTGCACGGTAGCTAGTCCTGGATGTTTTGTGTTGTGCATTGCTCATTGTTTTTCTTTCTTATTTTGAAGTGAGTGAAGTGTCTAATCCTAGTCCATCACGGATTTCGATTATGATGCTTACAACACCATTAGAGTGATCCTTGCGACAATAGTGTGTCAGTTCTGCTTTTGCAGAATGTGTATGTGGGCTGCTGACTGTGAGAGGGATGCAGGGCTCGTTTTCCTGCACTGCTCCTCTCCCCTTGCATGCTCAGACTTCTGGTTTGTTTATGCTCATGGTCGGCTGCCACTGTATAGTGTCTGCACCTTGTAATTTCTACCTGTAGCACTGTTGAGCATGGATCTCACAGCTATGAATGCTCATGAAAGCTCGAGATTAATATTCTGCAATTAGTAATCATTGAATTGAATGGAAAAAGACAAAGAATGTTGAGAAATACCTTAAATCAGAGATGACATTAGTTCACCCATGGGAAAATGCTGCTGCTTTTCAAGACAAAAATCGTTTGTTAAAAGGTTAAATACAGCCAAACGGAGTCGATGGGGGCAGGGGGGGGGGGGGCAGAGTGTTTGTTGAAGTTTTTGCATGAGCAAACATTTCAGTATTTCACTCAAACAGTTCCCAATCAGCATTTTTTTAAACTGTCAATTTCAAAGAAGAAATGCTCCATTTACAAATATATCCTTGATTTCCTGAGATTGGTCATGGTTTTTGTGTTTATCACTTGCTATGATAATCCGTTCACTATGCTGCCCAACTCACATTTCTATTTTTTTGTTTGTTTGTTTATATTCTTTGTTCATTATTACATCTATTCTTGTATTACCCCTATTTGATTATGCTTTGATGATGGTATCTAGCCTGCCTATGTATTTGTGTGTGTAACATTCAGCTTTACACCTGTTTCTTTCTGTCATTGTGTGTGAATTGTTATTACTTTTTTTTTTTAGAGTAATCACCATCCATGTATGTACTGAACGTTTTTCCTTTGCAAGAATCATCATCTTCTAATTTACACATAATTTATATTTGTTTTTTTCTGATTGCAGGGCGGAAACTAAAGCCACAAAATGGTGGTTTTACCTCTTTTCAGTAATTGAGTCCTTTGTCTCTGATGAAGGAGAAAAGACTTCTATCCCTGAATTGGAAGGAACGTTGAAAGCATTTATAGAAAATGGAACACTTGGAGACTTTGAAACCAGACTTGAGATGCTTTTCAACTTCCACTGTCATGTGCTGCACATGGAAACCTCAGAAAGGCAAGGTAGGATAGTATGGAAAATTCTCTCCTGCTTCTATACATTCATTCTTCATATTTTGTGGATTGTGTAGGAGAACACTTGGGGAAATGAAACGAGTTAATGTTTCCAAAACAGAGAAATTAATTTACCAGGAACTGGTTTTGTAGTATTTCTTTACATCCATGTGATACTTTTCTGAAATATAGTTTCTTCCAGCTGAAAAATGCTTCTTTCAGAGCACAAATAAATCAAATTCTGCCCTCTGACAGAAAAGGGGAACCAGCAGCCTTAATCCTCATGCCACCTTCCTCGCCAAAAATTTTGACACACGAATGTATTTGCATCGTCCTTTTCCCCTTAAGCCTTCATACTCAGTGTCTCCATCTCACTGCTACCATCTATATTTGTCTCTCCCCCACTGTCTCCTTTTTCTCTGATTAGCACAATCTCTTGTCTCTCTCTCCCACATCACTTTCTCTCAGTCTCATTCACCACTGTCTTCTCTCGTACCACTTTTGGTGTCTCTCTGTCCTACTATCTTTGCCTTTGTCCCATTCTGTTTCTCTGCCATTGCCACTGACTAGTTCTTTCTTGCTTGCAGTCTGCTGTCTTTCTCTTGACCACCATTGTCTCCCCTTCACACATGCCCTTGGGGAAGGTTTGCTCAGCTTTTTTACCTCTAAACTGCGAAACTTTTACACATAGCTGTAGGGAGTGTGTGAAAGTGTACAAATTTTTCGTGTTAATAGTTTGCCGGTCTTGGGAGAAGGGGTGAAGGAGGGGAGGGGGCCATGTCCATAACCACCCCCCCCGCGCCATGCCTATGTACGTTCTCAACTCATTCTCTTTTTCATTTCCACTGTCTCCTCTTTTTTATCCCTCTGCTGCTATCCCCATCTAACTCTTTGTCTTTTACTGCCACTATCGTTATCTCCTCTCTCTTTGGCTAACACTGGTATTCTCTTCACCCCTCTCTCTCTCTCACTGCCACTTTGTCTGTCACCACCATTGCTTTCTTTCTCTTTCGCTCCTACTGCCACCGCCTCCTCTCTTCCACCATCACTGTCTCTCTGCCACTCTCTTTCAGCACAGAAAATGTGAATATGCCTTTTTTTTGTTAGTAATGCAGAATTAGAGTTGAGGCAACTGGTTCCCCACTTTTCTTTAAAAGAGGAACATAGTCACCTCTTTTGTTATTTGAGAGGAGCATTAGTTCATCTGGTTCTCTGCTCTTCCCTATTACAACAGAATATGCTGCATTCATCAAGTGAATTCAGTAGGTCATTAAAGTTTTAATATTTTAGCTATATACTTCCGACACATTTGCATGTCTTGACACATATACACAACACATAAGTACGCCTGATATATGGTTTACTCAAATTCATCTCCCATCCAGTGCAAGTTCACTTTACACCACTATACATAAAATGCACAACATTTTCAGACTAAACCTACAGTATCCCAAAAAGTGCGGTGTTTGATTTGCAAGTACAAAGAATTTCTTGTGACAATATATTCTTCCTTGAGGTGCTTACACTATTAGAGGGTGCTGTTGAATGATTTCCAGATCAAAGGTGTGCAGTGCCCATTATATAGAGACAGTGCATCATAAAGTTTTACCGATGAAAAATGGCAACAGACAAGATATTATGTGCAAAAGTATGGTAACTTTGAAACCTCTCGATCTCAGTAATGGGTAATCAAATCAAAATAACGTTTTTCAATCTCCGCCAAGAACATCATCGTAAGAATATATGCCAAAAATTTCTATGATTTCCCATGAACAGACATTATAGAGGCGGCAGCAGCCCCCACAACTGGTACTTTTGGAACCCAAAAATCATGGTTTTCAAGGTTTTCTCAGGTACTGCCCATAAGCAATGGTGCTTTTACAAGCTGCCTAAGGCCCACCTTAGACCACACCTGAATTCAGAGAATCAGCTGATTTGCTGAATGTGCCTTGGATAGAGAAAATGTGTAATGTTTAAATTTTGAGCCTATGCTATAGTATAGCTACAGCATGACCATTCTTTCGATATGTATACAAATGGTTGCTAGGCCAAGGGCTGTCCAAAACACTTGACCTCTTTATCACTGTCAGACCTGAGATGTAATCCCCCTGAGAAACTGCCTTTTCGCACTTGGCTGTTTGGAAGATGTTGGTAGTGTGCACAGTCATGCATGAACTGATGTGTGCTTACATGTGCTAATTGAAATACAATAGATTTGACAGAAACTGTACTAACCTGAACAAATCTGCATCTTCCTCAGGTCTAGTAGTTACAGTTAATCTATTCCTGTATTTTAATACTTACCTCGAGCACACTGAAAACTATTCAAGAGAAATAATTATCTACAAGCTGTAAAGAAAATAGATCTATTTGTAACAAACTATGTTGAATTATAAAACACAACTTTCAACATTATTTTTGTTAAATACAATGTGACCCAGAAATTTATAAAACCATTATTTCCATGAAAATTTGTATCTTTAAAAATTTTGTAATTGTTTACTGTCAAATAAGCTAGGCAAGTAAAAAAAACCAACAAGGACTGTTTCATTATGAAACCCTTTAAATGTTACATGGGCAAATGTAAATGGCATTCCCAAGTGAGCAACCTGTTTGATATCCAAACTCTGATGTGTTATGTATCTTTTTATGAAGGTGGGACACAATTCTAATGTAAATTGCCTTCCTAGATTTGTAACAATATTTTACCAATGAAACAGGTTTGTAGTTATAGACATACTTTTTTAGCTTTCTTATGTGAGATTACCACTTCACATCTATTCCTTGCATGAGGAAAAGATAGGGAGGGAGTGTGATAAGAGCCCTTAATGTGTTTTGTACTTGAGTTAAGATTTTCTTGATTGTTTGAGGACAATTTCTTAATGTTCTAATTATTTGTTATAACTGTCTTACATAGATTTTCTATAATCTTTAATGAGAAATATCTGTTGAGTAGGGTTGTGTATCTTACTTTCCACCTTTCATTTTTGTTTTTTATTTTATTAATTTACCAATCAAAACACAGTTGTCAGTCATGGGATATTCTCCAGTGATTCAGCAGTGAAACTGTATTTATGAAAACAAGAGATCCAAATCTGAGTCCTAAAAGCTAGTTTTTCAAGGCACATCTGAGCCTGGACACAAGTGTGAAGTGATTCACTGCTTTCATATCATAATAAATAACTTTATGCAGAGAAGTGACTGACAGATAGGCATCATAACCTTTAAATATACAGGGCATTTGGCTATTATAGGAACAGGTAAACGAGGGGAGTACAGGATGATGAAATGCAAAAAATAATCCCAATAAACATAGGTCTGGAAATCGGCTGTCATCCTGACACGACATATTGTGACTGAGTATATGAACACCATATGACAAAGTCCCCGAGGGTCCAGACTGCTGACATGTACCTCAGGATGAACACATTCTCCACATGGTCACATTTAATGTGAAGGCAGGCTTCACAGCTTTCCATCGATGCCCATTACACATTTAAAAATCCAAGGTGTGTTCCAAATGCATAGACAACGTCCACAGTGAGTTTATCGAGACTGTCAACAGGGTTGGTATACACCAAAGCTTCAAATTGGGGAACCTGGGAGGCTATGGTATTGTCGAGCCACAGCCGATACACTTGTTGTCAACTGCTATATACTGGTACTTAGGTATCCAGCATTATGATAACATCAAATGAGAGCAGTTTATCGCATTTTAATTGACGTGTCACTTGCAGACTTACCTCTTGCATGCTGTTTTGTGCTAGTAATGTTCAAAAATGTTAATTCTTCTAGCAATACTTACAAACTGGGCTGTCTGACTTCTAACTCATGTCATTAAAGCAATCATATAACCACATTTGTTTATTGAAAAAGCACACCATACAAGATCAAAATGATAAACACACCTTAAATTTAAATTCAAATAGAAATGAAAGCTCTTTAACCAATTTTATATATCACATAGGATGGTTTGAAGTTCATTTTCTAATTATAAGTGAAGGTTCAATTCTCAATACTCAAAGAGAACACACATGTAAGATAACATTCTTTTATTGAATCATGAAGCACATTATACTTGAACAAAATGAGCAATCATTGATTATGTGAGGGTGAGAATGAATGAGTGTGAGATAGTGGGCTGTTAAGCCACATTAAAATTTGTTTTATAGTAAGCAATCAGGGAGTGGGTGCCATAAGCAGCATGTAATCCCTACATTGATAAGTAATATAGATTCTCTGGATGGCAGCTGCTCAAGACAAAGATATCACTGCCACACCAAGTATGCACTTATAAATATTTTAAATAGATTTTAAATCATACAATTGCGTGATAGATTACTTTCACCCCCAGTGGCATGATACTTAGATTACTAGCCATAAGCAAGTTTTGAGCCATTTTGTATCCACATCTGATTATGGTTTTTATTTTGATTTAAGATATTCAACTGATTTTTCTTTTTTATATTGATTCAAGATGCATTTTGTTGTTAGTACAATTTACTTTTCATGGTGGAGTTGAACAAGAAAACAAATATTACATAGTGGTAGATTTTTTTTTTTCTTCTTGAAACAGATTGTAGCCTGTTAGTTTCTTTCATTTGTGCCTATAATTGTGAAACACCATGTGTACATTTCATTAATCAGTAATGTAGTAGTGTATATCAACTTGTTTTCATGTATAATTGATGTTGATGTTGTTTATTGTCTTTTCAGAAGCGATGTTGTGTTTGCTGTGGAACCTATACAAGAGATTTTCGCAGCTAAAAGTACCTATTGCAGAGCGTCTTGCACGTCTGAGAAACCCTATAGAACGAGAATTACGTGATTTTGTAAAGATTTCCCACTGGAAGGACACAAGTTACTGGGCAGTACGAGAAGCAGTTGCTAAGAGCCACCGCACTGTCCATAAGCGTATTCGAGAATTTGAGAAAGTGTTGGCTGAACCAGCTCTTGTTCCTGGTGTAGGAGTTAAAACTGGAGGGACAATTTTTGTTAGATTCCCCACAGTTAATGCTGCTGCCTTCATTATGCCTTTGGCTTGGCGAGTAAGTCCAGTATTTAATTACTTTTTTTTTTTATTACAGCTTTGTTGGCCTTTGTATGTATTTCAAGTTCATTAACAATTCAATCCCACTGTCACAGATTTTATGTTTCTTTGTAATATATATTGAAATGCTTTAGAAAGAAGTATCTTAAAAAAAAAAAGACACCATTTCCTTTCTTAAAGTATGTAAAACTTTTTTTGTTATATGGTGTTATAATGCTAAGCAACAAGGAAGGTGATTGTATGATGCTTTGACCAGGAAGGGAAACAGAGCATACATTACCAGCTTGATCTCTCGGGGCCCTACATCAGATGCTTCATGTCTTCTCCTGGCAGTTGGCAACTTTGGAACAGGCTACATGTGAAGAGTCAGTGGCTGCTTTTGTCAGTTTTGTAAATGATTAGTTTAAAAGGATAACAAGAAAATCGGTGATGTATAGAGTGTAGATTATTCCATCAGTACTTGGAGGAAAATAGATGTATTAAAAACAGAAATACACAGTACTGATGGTCCACACTGTTGTGGAATATCAGTACTGTTTGTTTCAGGTTTTAATGTCAATGCTGTGTGTGCACAAGGTAGTGGAAAATGTTTAGTCGAATATAAGTGATGGAAGGAATAATGGCTTTGAATGGTCGATATGCACATAGATAAGACAGGAAAGTTGCTAAGCATTCACACTGTCTCAGTTGGCTACATTCTACCCACACTTCATCTCGACTAGGGTGAGAGGTTTACTGTGAAGGGGGTATATTACATAAGAAGAAGAAGAGTGTATGAGGGTGGAACAAAAGAGGTAGGGCACACAGGGACAGGGGTGGGAAGGTGTGGGTGTGGGTGTCGGTGTGGGTGTGGGACAGGGATGAGGGCTAGCAGCTATTGATGCCAAGAGGACTGCTGGCTCCAAGGGGGGAAGGGGATGAGTATCCAGAGGGCACAGGATATGACATGACACAAATGGGATGTGCTGGGTGTGTGCATAGGTTGGGTCTTGCACCTGTGTCTTCTCAGGAGTGTGACCTATTTTGAAAGGAGTTTCAAGGAGGGACCAAGATATTTCATAAAATGAGTGATTCCGAATCAAAGCCATTTTATTTATGACGCACACATAATGTGGGAAGGCAGGGACGGATTGTGCAATTACTTGGGTATTGATGCAACTACTTCAGTGTCTTACCTACTTACAGTTTTGTGTCTTGTGAAAATAGATAATGGCATTATTTGTTTGCAGGAACTCCCATGGAGCTACTCCTTTGACATCTCTCTACATACCCAACAAAAACTTACTGGGGAAAAGTACTACTGTGAGTTGAGAAATACAATGCAGAAACATGGTAGACAGCACATGATTGCTTTGCATTACATTTCTCAAATCTGTTCCCCCAAGATTGTGTCATGAACTGCCATTTTATACAGGAAAGAAAGAAAAGACGAGCCACATCATTTGGTCTTTTCCATCCTGTACCTAATGCGGTCCATCCTTTTTTGCTCTCTCTTGATTTTTTTCCTCTTCTCCTTAGACTATTTACAAAATCACTTATCTTTGTTTCAAAGGATATTACTTTTGTAAATTTTGTTTGGTATATTTTGAAAATATCGTCTTAAACCTCTAGAGTTGGGATCACTTTGTTTCTTGCACATGGATCAGTACTTAAAAAATAAATAAGTAAATAAATAGACAACCAGACTGTGGTTAGTCAGGTTAATCAAGTCAGCTTCAAGCTGCAGCTAATTTTCAAAATCATTAAGTAATATGCATTCATTACCGCATAATAGTCCATAAATCCCATAGTGAAGGAAAGCCTCTAGTGATGTGGAATGATTCAAATTTTAAATCAACTGGAAAAAGCAGCTACTTACTGCAAGCTACTTCTGTATCATGTAACACAACCATTTAAAACTAATTCTGATGTACTTGCATTGCTAATTATTGGAAATGATCTTAGATTACTTCATTGCTATATATCTCAGTTGAAAAAATTAAGGCCACTGCTCTTTCTCAGATACTATCAGGCGTCATTATCCCGGACAGGTTAATAACTTATTAGATATTTTCTTTATTGTTAACAATAATAATAATAATAATAATTGTCGTTATCAGGAGAAAGAAAACTGACGTTCTACGGATCAGAGCGTGGAATGTCAGATCCCTTAATCGGGCAGGTAGGTTAGCAAATTTAAAAAGGGAAATGGATACGTTAAAGTTAGATATAGTGGGAATTAGTGAAGTTCGGTGGCAGGAGGAACAAGACTTCTGGTCAGGTGACTACAGGGTTATAAACACAAAATCAAATAGGGGTAATGCAGGAGTAGGTTTAATAATGAAAAGGAAAATAGGAATGCGGGTAAGCTACTACAAACAGCATGTTGTTGTGGTCTTCAGTCCTGAGACTGGTTTGATGCAGCTGTCCATGCTACTCTATCCTGTGCAAGCTTCTTCATCTCTCAGTACTTGCTGCAATCTACATCCTTCTGAATCTGCTTAGTGTTTTCATCTCTTGGTCTCCCTCTACGATTTTTACCCTCCACGGTGCCCTCCAGTGTTAAATTTGTGATCCCTTGATGCCTCAAAACATGTCCTACCAACCGGTCCCTTCTTTTTGTCAAGTTGTGCCACAAACTCCTCTTCTCCTTAATTCTATTCAATACCTCATCATTAGTTAAGTGATCTACCCATCTAATCTTCAGCATTCTTCTGTAGCACCACATTTCGAAAGCTTCTATTCTCTTCTTGTCCAAACTAGTTCTTGTCCATGTTTCACTTCCATACATGGCTACACTCCATACAAATACTTTCAGAAACGACTTCCTGACCATTAAATCTATACTCGATGTTAACAAATTTATCTTCTTCAAAAACGCTTTCCTTGCCATTGCCAGTCTACATTTTATACCCTCTCTACTTCGACCATCATCAGTTACTTTACTCCCTAAATAGCAAAACTCCTTTACTACTTCAAGTGTCTCATTTCCTAATCTAATTCCCTTAGCATCACCCGATTTAATTTGACTACATTCCATTATCCTCGTTTTGCTTTTGTTGATGTTCATCTTATATCCTCCTTTTAAGACACTGTGCATTCCGTTCAACTGCTCTTCCAAGTCCTTGGCCGTCTCTGTCAGAATTACAATGTCATCGGCGAACCTCAAAGTTTTTACTTCTTCTCCATGAATTTTAATACCTACTCCAAATTTTTCTTTTGTTTCCTTTACTGCTTGCTCAATATACAGATTGAATAACATCGGGGAGAGGCTACAATCCTGTCTCACTCCTTTCCCAACCACTGCTTTTCTTTCATGCCCCTCGACTCTTATGACTGTCATCTGGTTTCTGTACAAATTGTAAATAGCCTTTCGCTCCCTGTACTTTACCCATGCCACCTTCAGAATTTGAAAGAGAGTATTCCAGTCAACATTGTCAAAAGCTTTCTCCAATCTACAAACGCTAGAAATGTAGGTTTCCCTTTTCTTAATCTTTCTTCTAAGATAAGTCGTAATGTCAGTATTGCCTCACGTGTTCCAACATTTCTGCAGAATCCAAACTGATCTTCAGCAATCCGCTTCTACCAGTTTTTCCATTCGTCTGTAAAGAATTCGCGTTAGTATTTTGCAGCTGTGCCTTATTAAACTGATAGTTCGGTAATTTTCACATCTGTCAACACCTGCTTTCTTTGGGATTGGAATTATTATATTCTTCTTGAAGCCTGAGGGTATCTCGCCTGTCTCATACATCTTGCTCACCTGATGGTAGAGTTTTGTCATGACTGGCTCTCCCAAGGCCGTCAGTAGTTCTAATGGAATGTTGTCTACTCCCGGGGCCTTGTTTCGACTCAGGCCTTTCAGTGCTCTGTCAAACTCTTCCCGCAGTATTGTAACTCCCATTTCATCTTCATCTGCATCCTCTTCCATTTCCAGTACATCGCCCTTGTATAAACCTTCTATATACTCCTTCCACCTTTCCGCCTTCCCTTCTTTGCTTAGAACTGGGTTTCCATCTGAGCTCTTGATATTCATACAAGTGGCTCTCTTTTCTCCGAAGGTCTCTTTAATTTTCCTGTAGGCAGTATCTATCTTACCCCTAGTGAGATAAGCCTCTACATCCTTACATTTGTCCTCTAGCCATGCTTGCTTAGCCATTTTGCACTTCCTGTCGATCTCGTTTTTGAGATGTCTGAATTCCTTTTTGCCTGCTTCATTTACTGCATTTTTATATTTTCTCCTTTCATCAATTAAATTCAATATACGAAGCCCACACCTACTACAGTAGTACAAGTTTATATGGCAACTAGCTCTGCAGATGACGAAGAAATTGAAGAAATGTATGATCAAATAAAAGAAATTATTCAGATAGTGAAGGGAGATGATAATTTAATAGTCATGGGTGACTGGAATTCGGTAGTAGGAAAAGGGAGAGAAGGAAACATAGTAGGTGAATATGGACTGGGGCAAAGAAATGATAGAGGAAGCCGCCTGGTAGAATTTTGCACAGAGCACAACTTAATCATAGGTAACACTTGGTTCAAGAATCATAAAAGAAGGCTGTATACATGGAAGAAGCCTGGAGATACTAAAAGGTATCAGATAGATTATATAATGGTAAGACAGAGATTTAGGAACCAGGTTTTAAATTGTAAGACATTTCAAGGGGCAGATGTGGACTCTGATCACAATCTATTGGTTATGACCTGTAGATTAATACTGAAGAAACTGCAAAAAGGTGGAAATTTAAGGAGATGGGACATGGATAAACTAAAAGAATCAGAGGTTTGTACAGTGTTTCAGAGAAAGCATAAGGGAGCAAATTACAGGAATGGGGGAAAGAAATACAGTAGAAGAAGAATGGGTAGCTTTGATGGATGAATTAGTGAAGGTAGCAGAGGATCAAGTAGGTAAAAAGATGAGGACTTGTAGAAATCCTTGGTTAACAGAAGAAATATTGAAATTAATTGATGAAAGGAGAAAATATAAAAATGCAGTAAATGAAGCAGGCAAAAAGGAATACAGACGTCTAAAAAATGAGATCGACAGGAAGTGCAAAATGGCTAAGCAAGCATGGCTAGAGGACAAATGTAAGGATGTAGAGGCTTATCTCACTAGGGGTAAGATAGATACTGCCTACAGGAAAATTAAAGAGACCTTTGGAGATAAGAGAACCACTAATATGAACATCAAGAGCTCAAATGGAAACCCAGTTCTAAGCAAAGAAGGGAAGGCAGAAAGGTGGAAGGAGTATATGGAAGGTTTATACAAGGGCGATGTACTTGAGGACAATATTATGGAAACGGAAGAGGATGTAGAAGAAGATGAAATGGTAGATACGATACTGCGTGAAGAGTTTGACAGAGCACTAAAAGACCTGAGTCGAAACAAGGCCCCCGGAGTAGACAACATTCCATTAGAACTACTTACGGCCTTGGGAGAGCCAGTCCTGACAAAACTCTACCATCTGGTGAGCAAGATGTATGAGACAAGCGAAATACCCTCAGACTTCAAGAAGAATATAATAATTCCAATCCCAAAGAAAGCAGGTGTTGACAGATGTGAAAATTACCGAACTATTAGTTTAATAAGTCACAGCTGCAAAATACTAACGTGAATTCTTTACAGGCGAATGGAAACACTAGTAGTAGCTGACTTCGGGAAAGATCAGTTTGGATTCCGTAGAAATGTTGGAACACGTGAGGCAATACTGACCCTACGACGTATCTTAGAAGCTAGATTAAGGAAGGGCAAACCTACGTTTCTAGCATTTGTAGACTTAGAGAAGGCTTTTGACAATGTTGACTGGAATACTCTCTTTCAAATCCTGAAGGTGGCAGGGGTAAAATACAGGGAGCAAAAGGCTATTAACAATTTGTACAGAAACCAGATGGCAGTTATAAGAGTCGAGGGACATGAAAGGGAAGCAGTGGTTGGGAAGGGAGTGAGACAGGGTTGTAGTCTCTCCTCGATGTTATTCAATCTGTATATTGAGCAAGCAGTAAAGGATACAAAAGAAAAATTCGGAGTAGGTATTAAAATCCATGGAGAAGAAATAAAAACTTTGAGGGTCGCCGATGACATTGTAATTCTGTCAGAGACAACAAGGGATTTGGAAGAGCAGTTGAACAGAATGCACAGTGTCTTGAAAGGAGGATATAGGATGAACATCAACAAAAGCAAAACGTGGATAATGGAATGTAGTCGAATTAAGTCGGGTGCTGCTGAGGGAATTAGATTAGGAAATGAGACACTTAAAGTAGTAAAGGAGTTTTGCTATTTGGGGATCAGAATAACTGATGATAGTCGAAGTAGAGAGGATATAAAATGTAGACTGGCAATGACAAGGAAAGCGTTTCTGAAGAAGAGAAATTTGTTAACACCGAGTATGGATTTAAGTGTCAGGAAGTCATTTCTGAAAGTATTTCTATGGAGTGTAGCCATGTATGGAAGTGAAACATGGACGATAAATAGTTTGGACAAGAAGAGAATAGAAGCTTTCGAAATGTGGTGCTACAGAAGAATGCTGAAGATTAAATGGGTAGATCATTATCTAATGAGGAAGTATTGAATAGGATTGGGGAGAAGAGAAGTTTGTGGCACAACTTGACCAGAAGAAGGGATCGGTTGGTAGGACATGTTCTGAGGCATCAAGGGATCACCAATTTAGTATTAGAGGGCAGTGCGGAGGGTAAAAATCGTAGAGGGAGACCAAGAGATGACTACACTAAGCAGATTCAGAAGGATGTGGGTTGCAGTGGGTTCTGGGAGATGGAAGAAGCTTGCACAGGATAGAGTAGCATGGAGAGCTGCATCAAACCAGTCTCTGGACTGAAGACCACAACAACAATTTATGTATCCAAGTCCAAATATCTTCATAAATTGTGGGTATTCTTTTACTTTAGATGTGAATAATTGAGCATACCAAATTTGATGCCTGATGGCAACATAAGTCTTTGCATGAGTGTATACCACTCCTCTCCAGACACTATATTGTGGCTGTGAATTTCACAGTTCATTCTGAATTCCCTCTTTATTCCGAACCACAGATACCATTAAAGTGTAAATGTTTTGGCAAGTGCAAGAACCCTGAGGTCCATGACGCAGCTTCTTCAAGATGTTGGGTTATCAACTTTACACTATATTCATACTGCACGTCTGTCAAATAAGTGCATTTTTGACATTAGCTGCATTGTTCCAAAAGATTGTGAAATAGAACATTGCTAATTGAAATTATGTAAAATATTACAGCATTCTCCTCTGCAGGTCAAGTCAGCGAGATGGATTTTAACAACAAAGCAGGCAGCACTGAACTGTTTGGTTAACTTAACAAAGTACTGGCACCACATAAGATTGTTGTCCATTCGGATGCCTAGGAAAGCTGCACAAGGGCTTTCTTTTACTCAGTTCCCATTCATCTCCATTTCTGTTACCTATAAATTTTATTTTTAGAAATTTTAGAACATGCATGTATGTAAGATTGTAAGTAATTTAGGAATAATGTTAATAATTTACTGAAGAGCAGAGGCATTGAGTCATTGGCAGGCACGTAATGAGAGACTGGAAACTTTCCCGTCATTTGGACAATACCTTTTTTGAGCTAGTGTGTAGACCCCCCCCCCCCCTCCACACACACACACACACACACACACACACCTGTACAGCTACAGTGTGTTGACTGAATGCACGAGAGGAAAAGGAGGTGAAGAGCATGAGGGAGGGTTGGAGAATGTTGGCTGTCGGCTCAGCAGGGGATAGCAGGTGTACTGGAAAGGAACACGGGAGGGGCAGCAGGTTGTAGTGGTTCTGCCTGCTTTATTTAGTTCATTTGTGATTATCCTCGATGTCGATATACTGTCTGAAAAAATAGGTGGTGGACGTGCAGTACTGTCTGCTGTAAATGATGTAGCCGAAAGAGACACAGTTACGTTTCACAGTCTTTTACTTTCACTTTTCTCAGCCCCCCAATAATACACAATTATATATGGCCAGTGCAGTATACTTCTAACTTCTTATAAGCCTCATTAATAGTTAGCAGGTGAACCATCCATATGCTGCTACAATAGTTTACTGTTGAACATCTACAAGCAGTAAAAACCTAACCTCAGAGCTCATAGTTCTTGAAGAATAGAAAGGTACATACGGAGAAGACACTGTCAGTTTGATTTAACACACAACCTATTCGTTTAACACTTATTTCTCGGATTCATTGTTGTTGTTCTAACTAACACAGGTTTCTCGTCTGACGCTCAGACATGGACTGACTGTCTCAGTACCAAAAATTGGGCCCATATGTATCATCACAATAATAGGTACTGAAACTACATATTGTTTAAAGTTAAGTTTACAGAAATTACAAATAAAACTAACTTCATGCAATTAACAGAATACATCAAAAAATTCTGTCTTTTTAACAGTTTCTTCTGCTGCAAGATTTAGGACGAATTATTTGTTTAAATCATGAAATTTACATATATAGTTATGCAAATAATACTTTTGACAAAACTTTTAATTACTTTGGGATTAATGAAGGGCTAGTTTTGCTAACGTGTTTCTGGCCAAATAGGTACTCGGAGAATACTAGCATTTCATCTTCCAAATGTTTACAGTTATTACAGAATTTATATTTGTTTATATGTCAACAATAGAATTTACGTTAGGAAACAATTACTGATTCCACCCTATAATGAAAGTATTAATTAGGAATTGTCAAAATAAATTAGAAAATCTAATACTTACACAAAACTAAGCTCAAAATTAGATCTGGTGTTATATTCTTTAAAATTGAGGGCCAACTTTTCTCTTTTATGAAAATTCAGATTATGTTCACATGTGTTAATGCTAATTAGTGAAAAAACAAATTTAATGAGGCAGATAGCAAAACAAGAGGGGAAGTAAAATTAACCCAGCTCGCTTCGTCGCAGGGCGCTCGGGAGACGAATTCGAAACATGGATATCAACACGGTGAGTTTGTGCAGAAGATGAAGATGATGATGATGATGATGATGATGATGATGATGATGATAAGGAGGAGTGGATTGAGAAGGGATAACAAACAGGAGGGGGAGAGTCTGTGGCGAAGAGGGTGTGGGTGCAGCACAGGTGAAGTTAGGATGTAGGTGGCACGGATTGTGAAGCATTCATTGTTCTCTAACATGTTGTGATCAACGGCACGGTCCACATCCACCATGGTGGTAAACTCTGCTATTTACCACAGTCTGGCAGTGGCCATTCATTCAGGTGGCCAGCTGGGTGGTGGTTATACACACTCAAACTCTATGCAGAAATGGAAGCAGAGCTGGTATACCACACAGCTGCTTTCACATATTGCCATGCCTCTGATGGGGTAGGATAAAGCTGTAATGGGACTGGAGTAGGATGTTCTGAGTGGGTGAATTGGACAGGTCTGCCATCTGGCTGTCCATAGGAATAGAGCCCATGTAGCACGGGGTTGGGTGTGGTTACGGCATAGGGTTGTACGGAATACTGAGTAGATTAGGTGGACGGCAGAATTTTACTTTAGGAGAGGTGAAAAGGATTCAGGGTAGTATGTCAACATTTGCAGGTAGGATGATAGATAGTTAATCCCTGGCGAAGTATATGGTTCAGTTGTTCCTGCCCGAGACGATATTGTTTGATGAGAAGGTGTTTCTTTGAAACTGGTTTTTGGAGTGGTGGGGGGATTGGGGACATGTGAGGATATGGCATTTAAAATCTGTCTGCAGACTAGATTTGTGGGATGGTACTTGTCTTTTGGAGCCATTGGTGAAGCTTCAGCATACTGGGCAAGGTAATTTTTGTCAGGCCAGATTACACAGCAGTCCTTTTGGTGTGGAAGGGATGACAGCATTCAAAATGCAAACTGATGAGTAGTGGGCTTGTGAACAGAAGTATTGATGGAGCTGTCAGAAGGGTGGAAGACAATGTCCAGGAAGGTGACACATTTGACTAAAGGGGACCATATGAAGTGGAAGGGGGTTGAAGGCCTCGACTTTGTACAGAAATGAGAATACGGGGTTTTGAATCTGGGTCGAGTTCGTTAAGATACCATCAGTGAATTTGGCCTGGACAAGGTGTTTGAACCATAAACATACACCATATCTGCAGATTCTTCATTAGTGTGGATATGTGGCATTTTAGCTGGAACAGGTACAATCACAGTTAACCGATTCTTCACTCGGACACACTATCAGTCCCCCACACTATTACACTCACGACATACTGTGTACAAGTGTGTGTTTAATGGGCAAGTTTAATGGCAGACAGAAATTCTAAGCAAAGAAGCAGTAAGGTAGGTTGGGCTAGAATAAAATGACCGAGAGGTTCAGTGAGTAAAACACACACTTGGAAGCCACTAGCCCGAAAACAAATGTACATGAAATGTGTTATATCACTGATACCATCCAGTATAGGGCATATTGCCTTATGAATCTTTTTGCATTGAATAAGTGTTTGTGTCGTATCCCTTATATCGATCATTCCTGTCGGGGGGGGGGGGGGGGGGGGGGCACCCTACATATGGGAATAACAGTGAGTAGAGTAACGGACATTCCTGGACAGCCACACGTGTTAGCACACTGCTTCCGGAATTCGGGCAGGCGCACCGGCCCCGGATCAAATCCGCCTGGTGGAGTAATGACAGGGACCGGTGTGCCGGTCAGCCTAGGTTTTGTGCGTATGTGTTCACATGCAATTAGGTAAATACTGGGCTAATATGCAGGTCCTACTTCAGTTACACCACTAGCAAACATTTGGAAACATTCACACTGGACAATACTCGGTGCAAATAGATGAGGTACACAGATTCTGTCCACAGCGAAGGGGGGTGTCGTCAGGAAGTGCATCGGTCACCCTCTACCACTAACACTGCCTGATCCGGGCTAACGTGCTCACCCTCTGAGGCCTGGTGGTAAGGACAGGAAAAAGAATGAGATGGGAGTAGAGCTGTGAAGTGGAGCAAGCGCAGAGTCCCAGCTGCAAGTAATGCAGATAGCTGGCTGTGTGCGATTTATTAGTAGGAGACTGGGGAACTGCAGCTCGTCTGCAAAATACTTCTAATGGCTGATACTGATTGTCTATGAAGGATGGTGTTGTTAATGGTCACAGGCTTGTTTGACTGTCAGGAAGGTAACAGATGTGACAAAAAATCTTAATTGATAGAAATTGGAAGAATGAGACACTACATACAGCAAGAGACTGCTCAGGAATCTACAGGAACTACAGATGTGTGCTGCAGTGTTTTGTTTGATCTCCTCTGGTCACATGCTACAGTATTGTACAGGGCAGATTTCATTGTGTACCAGAACAGAAAACAGATCTTCAAAAAAATGAAACATACTTTTTAGGAGGTAATTAAAACTTTTCCTTTCCCCTCAGATGTTTTGTGTTGTGCCCTTTATCTTCATGTGGCCGAGCGGTTCTAGGCGCTTCAGTCCGGAACCGTGCTGCTACTACGGTCGCAGGTTCGAATCCTGCATCGGGTGTGGATGTGTGTGATGTCCTTAGGTTAGTTAGGTTTAAGTAGTTCTAGGTTCTACGGGACTGGTGACCTCAGATGTTAAGTCCCTTAGTGCTTAGAGCCATTTGAACCATTTTGTATTTTCTTTTATTCATATTTGACAGTTTTAATGGAATTACATTCAGAATATTGTGTTATTTTGCAAACGTTCAAACAGAAAGCAAAATAGCTATATAAAAAAAAAGGTCTCTGACACTCTTTCTTCATATCCAGTAATAGCCCAAAGTAGGTTTATATGAGAAAATCGGTAAATATGACCTATTGTTTTTATTTCATTCTTTATAGAATCTCTTCACAATGGGTGATGTCCTTCCACACTTGGAATCACTATTTATGAAATGTCGCCGACGCAGCCGCCAACTTGTCGAGAGAAGTGAATATGGTATGCTGCTTGGTACACTTGCTTCAGTAATGAACGAACTTTTTGAGAGAGCAGATGAAGATAACAAGACGGAGGTATGTAATTATCTTTGTCCAGTGCTTAATCTGTGGTAAATAAAACGAATAAATATTCATCAGTTTCTTTGCGATATTGTGACTTGAGTAGAATCTTTAAAAAAGTTTACCATTGATATTATGAATTTGTTGTCATTAAACATTCTAAATCACAGGGTCAAAACTTGCCCATACTACATAAATGTTGGCCATTAGATATGGGATACTATAGCTTTTTACAATGAAATTCATAACTCACTAAATACTGTGAAGTTGTGTCTTGCACCTGGAAATGACAGTGTATGTTCCTTTGGTTTTTAAGGCAGAAGGATTTGCTTCACAAATAGATCTAAGAAAAATACAGGAAGATGATTCTCAATGTATGGATGGATGTGTGTGTGTGTGTGTGTGTGTGTGTGTGTGTGTGTGTGTGTGTGTGTGTGTGTGTGTGTGTGTGTGTGTGTGTGTGCGCGCGAGTGTATACCTGTCCTTTTTTTCCCCCTGGGGTGGGTCTTTCTGCTCCCGGGATTGGAGTGACTCCTTACCCTCTCCCTTGAGGCCCACAACCTTTCATCCTTCCTTTTCCTTCCCTCTTTCCTGACGAAGCAGCCGCCGGTTGCGAAAGCTCAAATTCTGTTTGTGTGTTTTATTCATTGTGCCTATCTACCGGCGCTTTCCCGCTTGGTAAGTCTTGGAATCTTTGTTTTTAATATATATATAAAATTGAATTGAACTTCCACATGGGAAAAATATATTAAAAACAAAGATTCCAAGACTTACCAAGCGGGAAAGCACCGGTAGATAGGCACAATAAATAAAACACACAAACACACACACACAGAATTTCTAGTTTTCCCAACCGACGGTTGCTTCTTCAGGAAAGAGGGAAGGAAAGGGAAAGACGAAAGGAAGTGGGTTTTAAGAGAGAGGGTAAGGAGTCATTCCAATCCCGGGAGCGGAAAGACTTACCTTAGGGGGAAAAAAGGAAAGGTGTACACACACACACACACACACACACACACACACACACAGACACAGACACAAGCAGACATTTGTAAAGACTTGTTGCTTGTGTATGTATATGTGTAGATGGATATGTGTGTGTGTGTGTGTGTGTGTGTGTGTGTGTGTGTGTGTGTGTGTGTGTGTGTGTGTGTGTGGGCTCGAGTATATATATAAATAAAATAGAAACTTCCACATGGGGAAAAATATATTAAAAACAAAGATTCCAAGACTTACCAAGCGGGAAAGCGCCGGCTGACAGGCACATGAACAAAACACACAAACACACACACAGAATTACTAGTTTTCGCAACCAATGGTTGCTTCTTCAGGAAGGAGAGGGAAAGACGAAAGGATGTGGGTTTTAAGGGAGAGGGTAAGGAGTCATTCCAATCCCGGGAGCGGAAAGACTTCCCTTAGGGGAAAAAAAGGGCAGATGTACACTCGCGCACACACACATATATCCATCCGCACATACACATACACAGTATGTGCGGATGGATATATGTGTGTGTGCGAGTGTACATCTGTCCTTTTTTTCCCCTAAGGGAAGTCTTTCCGCTCCCGGGATTGGAATGACTCCTTACCCTCTCCCTTAAAACCCACATCCTTTCGTCTTTCCCTCTCCTTCCTGAAGAAGCAGCCATCGGTTGCGAAAGCTAGTAATTCTGTGTGTGTGTTTGTGTGTTTTGTTCATGTGCCTGTCTGCCGGCGCTTTCCCGCTTGGTAAGTCTTGGAATCTTTGTTTCGAGTATATATAGTCACCAAACCTTGTTTAATGGGGGGGAGAAAGTAATTTTATAATGGGAGACCAGTCATGTCAACTAATTATGACTGTACCTGAGGGAAATGTAATTATTTGCATGCAATACGTCACATAACACACAGTATGTAAAATGGCATATTGCAATAATTACATGACAAATTTATGAATATATTGGTATAAATGTTGTATAAGAAATGGTATCAAGGCACTCAAATTTCTTTGGAACTTTCTCCTTATGTTATAACAAAAATAGTTTTCTATTTTTCAGTGTTCATTTTCGTATGTCTGTCCTGATATTTCTGGCAGGAGAACTGTTCAATGATCTGCAAGATAATGATATTAGTTTGTTTTGTGTGAAACTCCGATCTATTGTGAAAAACAGTTCAACACCAGTGGAGATTTAACTGCTTGAATATATGTTGTTATGCTACTGATCATTTCTTGCTCATTTTCAAAAGAGAGAAATTTTTACAGTTAATACAGATCTACAAAATAAATGTTTTACTGGGTGTTAAAAGTTGCAAGGAGTTCTAAAAACTCCAGTGTTCTATTCATCACACGTATCATCTTGTCAGAAAAGGTGAATGTTGTGCTTTGAAGATAATGTGAACATTCTTTTGCACCAAAAAAGTTTATTTTATCATTGGAGCAAGTATTTCATCATGTGTAAACAAGTGTATATTTATATTTTACTCTTCACCAAAGCCAACAAACAATAATCGAAGATGTCGAGGTGCAGATTGGGGCGCCAAGAAATGGAGCCACCATGATCAATCCATATATTAATAAAACAGAACACTCCATATTTATAAAAATGCTGCTAGATAATGTTGGAACTCCATAATGCTGTTTACAGATGATACTATTGCACACAGTTGAGACCTCTGCGATAGTGAGTAGTTCTCTGTCATCCCGAAATTACGTAACCAGTGCTGCAACCAAAACAGTGTCTTAGTAGTATGGCAAATTTCTTGCAAAAACTACAAATATACTTTTGCTTCCATTTGATAAACAGATTAACAGGTTCTGACAGTGTGTCATGTATTCAAACACTTCTCATTTTGGAAAATATGACAATGTCATTGGGGGTTAAGTATTTCATTATGTTCTTTACTTTTTTTATATTTTGTATGACATAGTGCCCAGGTGATTGCATTGTATATAATAAAAAAAATAAAATAAAATAACAGTAATCATTGACTGATAACTGAAACTGAAAATACCTCTCTCCAGTGCCCTGTTGGTTTTCATCGTGAGTGATGGAATCAAATTGTAGATGCTAGGCATTACTCCATATGTAGAGATCTATGTATGCTGTACATTTCAGTATGTAGTGTTTGCTCCATGGATTTGGTGCACCAAACAGGAACTAACTAAAAGTGCAACTGCACTGGACTATCTATGTAACATTTTCTTCCTCCTTTCTGTGTTATTGCCTTTGTTCAGTTTTCCAGTTAGCATTTATTAAGATATCAGTCTCTCAAAATAACTTCGCCAAAACACCCCTCAAGTAGGCTGCCGAATCCTTGACAGCATCAGCAGTACCAACTGTGACAACATTTATTTATCTATCTATTCACTGCCCATATAACAGTCAGCTTTCAGACATTGTCATAGTTTTAGATTACATATGTGATGAGATAAGGTTGTACTACATTTTCTTCTATTATCAGTAAAAGACAAAGGCTTCCATTTATATAAAAATAGTTTTAAAATACATCCTTTCTGAAAAAAGTTTCTCAGAAATTATCAGTTTTTCATTACAACAACAAGCTTGTGGCTCTTCACACTAATGGTTTTACCAGGATACATTACAATTGATTTTTTTAAATACAATATTAATATTAATAAGTGCTTCAGTTCATTCTTTAAGGTATTTAAATTAGCTGACTTAATATCAGAGTGTAGTGTATTGTAAAAAACTTTGTCACTGTTGTATGTGGTCAGTTGTCTGCAGTCTTTTTATTACATGTAATTCTGTGAAAATTTTCTCTTCCCCGTGTGTTAGTTAACAGGCATTATTCCCTTTGAATAGACATAGAGTAGATGATAACTATTCTATAGTTTATGAAAAATTGCTACAAGGATCTCTCATGTTTACCTTAGTTGCAACTCGTACTGCCTTCTTTTGTATCTGAAAAGCCTGTCTGTATACCCTGGATTTCAACACCATATTGCCAATATGGATTTATCAGCCTGAATTATATTTGCATTAAGATATTGGTTCAGGAAGGCTGATACTCATTTTAGTAAATACATACTTTTACTGACTGTCTTGGCAGATGTGATTTATGTGCTGCTTCCATGATAACAATAGTAATTACTGATTGGAATAATACGTAAAATAAGCAAAAGGCATCCACTCGCCAGTCATGAACTAATGTGTGGTGCATAGAAACGTGTAATGGAAAACAGTATTACACTAACTTTCGGGCTCTTGTTCTTTCTCTAGTGCACACACACACACACACACACACACACACACACACACACACACACACACACACACTCCCCTGGCTGTTGTGAGGCTGGCTATTGATGATCAATTATTGAGAGCTGTTGCATACATGTAGATGAGTGTGGGGAGGGAGTAGGGAAGGATGCACAAGGCAAGGAGGGGGTGGGTGGGTGGGCAGTTTGAGGCAGTCGCTGCTGTTTGAGATGAAAGGAGGTCACAGGGCAAAGTATATATGAGATACGAGAGAGAGAGAGAGAGAGAGAGAGAGAGAGAGAGAGAGAGAGAGAGAGAGAGAGAGAGAGAGAGAGTGCGAAGGGAGGAAAGGAGCTGAAGGTGGATATGGAGACAAGGAGGGAAGAGGAGCAAGAGGGGAGTGGAAAAAGGGGGGGGGGGAAGAGTGGTGGTAGAAGGCAGTACATGATCTGGACAGAGAAAGAGTGATGCAGACAGGAGAGAGAATGGAAAAGGTAATGTGAGGCAATGGGAAACAGATTAGCAGAGGCTTAGGCCAGAGAGATTGTGAGAGTGCAGGACGTGCTGGAGAGACAGTTCCCACCCGAGTAGTTCAGAGAAACTAGTGCTGGGTGGGAGTGTCCAAATGATGCATGTGGTGAAGCAGCTGTAGAAGCCATTTGCCTTCTGGTGCGCAGGATGTCGTATAAAGAATTTCAGGAGTGTACAGTGTGCAACTCATTATTGGCAGCCTGATTGCAAATTGAGAAGACAGAATTATCTGCTGTCATTAAACATTTGAAGGGTTGGAACGCCACACAAATCAGAACAGAATTGCATGGAGTTCACATGAACACTGCACCATCATTGGAGACCATTTATTTTTGGATTAATGAATTTAAGCGCAGCGCGACAAGTGCCAAAGACAAAGTACACCCCGGCTCTTCAGTTGTGATCACCACAAAGGAAAGTATTGACAAAACTAATGATATCCTAATGCGAGACTGCCAAATAAAAATGTGTGTAATTACTGAGACTACAGGCATCTTAACTACGTGAGTGCGTAATATCCTGTGTGGAGAATTGGCTATGAAGATGCTGTGTGTGAGGTGGAGAACACGATTGCTCACAGTCAACCAGAAGCGCATCTGACGCAACATTTTGACACAATTGCTGGTGATGTTTAATCATAATCCGCAAGGATTTTAGTGCCAATTTGTGACTGTTGATGAAACCTGGATCCATCATTACACACCAAAGTCAAAATGGCAGGCAAAACAATGGACAAAGATTAGTGAAAGTGCACAGAAGAAGGTAAAGACCATTTTGTCAGCTGGTAAGATGATGGCCACTGTTTTTGAGGATTGAAGGAATAATCGTCGTAGTTACTTGGAATAGGGCAGAACCGTAACTGGACTGGACTGTGCTTCATTGTTGGATTTTTTAAAACTTGTCTTAGCTGAAAAATATACCAAGGTTGGCATGTAGAAAAGTGCTCTTTCACCAGGATATTGGACCATCCCACATATCAGCAAATAACAGTAGTAAAAGTGCATTAATTGGGCTCCGAATTGGTTCCTCATCCACCCTATTCACCAGACTTAGTATCAAATGACTTCTTCCATTCCCTAACTTGAAACTCTGGCTTGCTGGGAAGAAATTTTCATCAAATGAGGAAGTGATAGTTGCAGTCAACAAGTATTTTGCAGAGTTTGACAGAATCAGTTTTTCTGATGGGATGATAAAATTGGAGGGTCACAAGATCAAGTATAATCTCTCAAAGGAGACTTACATCAAGAAGTAAAGAGAACTGTTTATAAAAGAAATATTTTTTTATTCGCTTACCAGACTTGTCAAATCACCTTGGCTACTTTCACACATGGCCCTGCCTTTTATTAGGTAGGAAATTCCTGTAATTTGACTGCAATAGGATGTGGTGGGTGGGTATATGGGCCAGGTTTTTCACCTGGGTCAGCCAATAGGAAATGATCCATGAGGTGCAGAATGAAACAGGGATGGACAAGAATATCAAGAATATTCTGTAGCAGTCACTATGATTTGTGACTGCTGTGATAGAGCCTTCATCTGCAGAAAGAATGATAATCTATGGATTGGTTTCCAGGTTAAGGATAGCTGGGTGTCCATAGCAGTCCATTTGTAAGTTAGCTTAATACACTGTTAGTAGGAGGGAAATAGGCTTCTCCCCTCATCATGTATTCTTCGAATTTATGCCATAAAATGGTATGATCCATAGTATCACAAGCTTTAACTGTATACAGAAAAGTGACTGTTCCCTTGACTCCTTTACCCAATGGAAGATTTTTTTTTTAAATTGTGAGTTGTCTTTTTGTGCTATATGGCTATAAAATTTTGGACTTCTGTTTTGTCCAATGATGTAATAGCACTAACAGTATTAAGAAAGGATAGATTGCTATGCTCCATAAAGATGACATGTTATTTATTTATTTTTTTCCAACATGGAATTTCCATTATTTAAAACACATTGTTCCATTACAAAGTACACTTCTTCTGAACATTTGTGCACCCAACACGGTCTGATTTCCAGATATTTTCTGCACTATGTCATTCACTTGTAAGTTATTTATGTTAAACATGGATAATAAAATAAGATAAATTCCATCCTGTGGAACAAATAGTACCAATTTTGTGTGCTAGAATCAGCTTCTCTTTTATTCCATTTATTTATATGTAATTGCCTAATATTTTAATGAAATTAGATATTATTTTCTTTGATTTGAATTTGTTTCAGGTGAATAGATCATTGCCCAAAGAGAAACAAAAGTCAGAAGCTAAGCACTTATTGCACAGGAGACGAAAGACACTGACTGACATCTTTCACAGTTTGCAGTTAATGGGACTGTCATATCGCACTGGACGCCGTCTCTGTGAAGATCAGAGAATGAGCTGCCTCGTTCTCTCGCCAGTTGATCCAGTGATTGCAGTCACTAGCCCAGATGCAGAGCTTCTTTCTGCTCATGCTGCTGATTCACTTGTGAAGCAGTCTTGGTTAGGTTGTGAAAACCTCTCCTGCTGTGCTGAAATACATTATGAGCAGCTTGTTGGTTTTCTGAAATCACCAGCTCAGGATCTTGGCCCAGCAAACATTGAGAGACTGCAAGGCTTTGCATTTCATCTTCTGGTAATGTGTTAATTTAATTTATTCTTTAAATTGTAAGACTTCTACAGTTCTTTGTCTGTACAAAATCGAAATTGGAAGAAAAGCTCTAATATTAATTAATTTCTCATTCTCTTTGTGTAGTTGTAATTTGTTATATATAAACAAAAAAACATAGTATCCTATGACTAAAATATCAGTGAATAACTGTTATTATCAGCCAAGTCATAAAATACCTAGGTGTAATACTTTTTAGGGATATGAAATGGAATGATCACATAGGCTCAGATGGGGATAAAGCGGGTGGTAGACTTCTGTCTGTTGGTAGAACACTGGGGAAGTGCAATCAGTCTACAAAGGAGATTGCTTACAAATCACTTGTGCGACTGATTCTAGAATATTGCAATAGTATGTGGGTTCCATACCAGATAGGATAAAAGGGGATATTGAAGTATACAGAAGGGCAGCACGAATATTCACAGATTTGTTTGACCAATGGGAGCTTGAAATAACTGAGCTGGAGGACTCTGGAAGATAGTCGAAAACTTTCCCAAGAAAATCTACTGACAACGTTTAGAGAACCAGCTTTAAATGATGATTCTTGAAATATACTTCAATTCCCTAAGTGTCGCTGACATAGGAATTGTGAGGACAAGATTAGAATAATTACTGCATGCGCAGAGGCATTCAAACAATCATTCTTCCCATGCTCCGTACTTGAATGTAATGGATAGAAACTCTAATAACTGGCACAATGGGATGTACCCTCTGCCATGCAACTCATGGTGGTTTGCAGAGTACAGATATAGATGTAGAATAAGCTGACAAGGAATAATTGAATTGTAAAGCATTGCCAAAACAGGAATTTTGTGTGTAACTTTTCTTTTGAAAAAGTAGCTTCCAAGTGTAAATACAGAAAGCTGAGTTTCACACAGTCGTTTTGTGTCCACTCCGACTCTGAAGCTGCACTCAATGGAGCAATTTGAGCACGAGATGTGCGATGGAAGGGAACAATTTTGCTGTATAAGCTGTAAACTTTTTTGAAATACACAATTACATAACATAATTTGCCAATTTTGAAACTAGGCGATTTTCAAGTATGCATGGGCATAGTCCTACTGCATTTTTTTGAGCCTCTTACTGTCTGTCATTCAGTAATATTTGTTCAGACCATTTTGCAGGGTTATACACTCATGTACACCTGTGAATTATCAAGGTGTCAAAATTGGCAGAACATATGCAGTAGCTGTTTATTTCAAATGAAGTAGTGGTCTGTGCAGGAAACTGACTTCTTTCGTTGTATTCATTATAGTCACATACATTAATCATGGTGTCCCATTCGAGAATTAATAATGTGATAAAACTTCACATTTGTAATAGCATAACAGCTTCTGGTGGATGAGGTATTTGATTTTAATACAGAGTCATTCGAATGTCCTCTGTAACTGTGTGCACACAGTCACCCCATTGAAAGTTTCATTAACCTTTCTGGTTGTCTCATCAGTGACAATGACTATGCCCTGCATAGTACCAGCTTGACTCACAGCACTGCTGCTGCTGCAGCACTTCAGCAGGTGGACTATGTTGGAGTGGGGATTGTGTCTGATGGGGTGAGTAGAGGGAGAGGGGAGTGGGAGGGATGGAGAGAGGTTGAGGTTGGGTGGGTCATCAGGGGGCAGCCAGTCTGCTGGATTGGAATGCAGGAGGTTGAGGTGTAGGTGTATGTGCTAGACATGTGATGCACAGATGTCTGTGGGAGGGGGGGGGGGGGGGGAGGGGGTCCTAAACTGGGAGTGGGTGACAGGATGGAGGAAAAGAAAGCTGTCGAGTGGAGAGTTTGGGGACAGTGAGCAACTTGAGATTGAGGCCAGGTCAATTAATGGGAGCAGAGGATGTGTTGCTAGGATAACTCTTGTCTGCGTAGTTCAGTGAAGCTGGTTGTGCAGGGGAGAATCCAGATGGCTCGTGTTGTGAAGCAGACATTGAAATTGAGCATGTTATGCTCAGTTTCATGTGTACCACCGGGTGCTTAACTTCGTTCTTTGCAATGCTTTGGTGGTGGCCATTCATCCTGTTGGACAGGTGCTTGATAGGCTTACTGACATGAAAATCTATGCAAGGTTTGCAGCAGAGTTGGTATGTAACATGGCCCCTGATGGAGCTGGATAAGCCTGTGACAGGATTGGAGTAGGAAGTGCTTGGTGAATGGATTGGGCTGGTCTTACACCTCGGTCTTCCATAGTGATATGATTCCTGTGGTAAGGCGTTGGGATTGAGAGCAGCATAGGAATGGACTAGGATGATGATGAGGTTGATTGGAGGATGGAACAGCACTCAGGGAAGGCTAAGAAGGATGTTGGGTAGGATTTCCCTCATTTCAGGGCATGATGAGAGATAATCAGATCCCTGATAACAAGGGAGCTGCTCCTATGTTGCTGATTTTTTAGATTGGAGGGAGGATTGGGAGTGTTTGGGGACATTTCTTGGGAAACGTGTTGCAGACTAGGTCAGGGCAGGTGGGTGTAATGCTTGTCTGTGAAAGCCTTTGTGTGATCTTCAGCCCACGGGGTGAGGGAGTTCCCGTGACTGCAGATATGTTAACCATAGGTGACCAGGCTTATGGGAGAGATTTTTTGGTGTGGAAGGGATGACAGCTGTCGAAATGAAGGTACTGTTGGTGGTTGGTGGGTTCAGTGTGGACAGAGGTGTTGATTGAGCCATCATAGAGGAGGTGGTCAACGTCTGTGGAGGTGGCATCATGGATTAAGGAAGACCGTTAGAAATGGATGGGAGGCAAGGAGTTGAGGTCGTGAAGGAATGAGATGGGCTGTCTCAGCCTGAGATCTTGAAGATATCATCAATAAACCTGAACCAGACTAGGGATTGGGAGTTTTGGTCTCCTCTGGGAGGCATCTAAGTAGGTTATCATAGGAGGGTGGCATGCAGGTGATCATAGCTGTGCCGCAGATATGTTTCTGTACCTTCCCTTGAAAGGAGAAGTAGTTGTGTGTTGGAGTATAGTTGGTAAGCCGTATAGGGAATGAGGTAGCGGATTTGGAGACTAAAGGACAATGGGAAAGGTAGTGTTTGATAGTGGCAAGGTTGTGGGCATGAGAGATGTTGATGTATAGGGAGGTGGCATCAATCTCACAAATCTGGTGCTGCGGATACACCTCTCCGTGACACAGGCATCACAGAAGCATATATCCAAAACTGAAATCTTTGCATTCTTTCACGAATAAGAGTTTTCCAGACACCATCTGAAAAAATTATCCAACCTGTGGATCTCCTGCTCCCGTCTCGAGGCACAACTGTCGATCAATACCTATCCTACCCAAAGCAAACCCCCTTGTCAGCCCCTCATAGCACATAGACCCTGCCTAGCTAACCTCTCCAATTTGTCACATCCTCCAAAACTCTCTCCCAACTCTTCACAAAATCCAGAACCTAAGCAAACCCAAAACATTACTTTTAGCTGTTCACCAAAAAAACTCAGTCATAGAAAGTTTCAGTCCTGTCCAAAAGCATCACCTTTAGTTCCACACCAAAGTTGTGTTTAACCACACCGGACTTGTTAAGATCTGTTCTTCTCCAGAGCCCTACAATGGAAACACTTCTAAGCCACCAATACCTCCAAACCCACCCACCCCCCCTCCCCCCCAGGCCACATTCCAGTAATTCCTTACCTTCAAGTTTTGACCTCCCTCTCCTTTCCTAGCTCTTTTCCTAAGAACACTGACCTTTCATCAGAAGAAAGGACAGCCATATACAACCGACCTAATAATCTTCCCTGCAGAAAAAGGCTCCACCATGTCGTGATGAGTCACAGTGACTACTTGGCAGAAGGGCTGCGCAAACCATTTAACTTCTCCACCTACAAAATCTGTCACAGTGATCCCATCCAAGGATCTCTACCTAATCTCCAAATACTACTGAAATCCATAGGCCCTTCCCAGAACCTATTATCCTAGCCCAACTCCCTTCTCACCTCAACGACACCTCACACACCTGCTGTCTATGTGCTCCCTAGAATACACAGACCTAACCTTCCTTGACACCCCTTAGTGACTATTTTGCTTCCATTGAAGGAATATTAGCCCTCATTGTCAAACACCTCCAACCAATTGCCAGAAACATAGCCTCCTGCATCAAAGATACTAACCAGTTCCTTACATGCACTTTCCCCTATCCCCACCCCTTCACCTTCTCTATCCCTGCTCATCACTGACTCTTGAAGCCACCTTTCTATACACCAGCATCCTTCATGCCCCTGACCTAGCCACTATCGTATGCTATTTCTCCCAAAGTTCTTCAGATTCCAAACCCACTACCTCATTCCTTATACAATTTACCAACTGTTTCCTGATACACAATTATGTTTCCTTTGAAGGGTAGACATACAAGCAAAAACAGGCACTGCATCCCAGACTTAGTCCACAAACAGATTTTCCATGCCATGTCCTCACCCCCCCCCCCCCCCCCCAAAAAAAAAAAAAAAAAAAAAAAAAAAAAAAATTCTTCCACCACCCCCAGGAATCAGATACAAAGTAGTGCGCACTCATCACCCATATCACCCTCATCTGGAACAGCTGAATCCTGTTGTTTTTCAGGGCTTTGATTCTCTAGCATCACACACACACACACACACACACAAACACACAAACACACCAGATTTTGAGACAGTGGGAGAAACTGACAGACTACATGTCACTTGCAACTCATTCATTTGCTTAAGGAAAGAACTAATCTCTATGATAAACTTAATGCATTCATTTGATAGTTAACTTTGTGGATGACCTTTTAGTCATGTTGCCCATTCCATGGGAACAGTAGTCGTGTTGACCATCCCATGTGAACAGTGATTTGTTTCAGAATAAAAGCTAGCCTTTGTGGTAATTGAGTAGGCTAACTCCATTCCAAAGTCCATACAAAGCTGTCCAGCTGCTTCAGTGTGAAGGAGTAACAAACATAAAACTTGATGAAGAAAGAAAATCAACAATTTCTCATTCAGTGCAGTACAAATTTTATAGGGGACGAGGTACTGGTGGAAGTAA
This sequence comes from Schistocerca gregaria, assembly GCF_023897955.1. Lineage (NCBI taxonomy): Eukaryota > Metazoa > Arthropoda > Insecta > Orthoptera > Acrididae > Schistocerca > Schistocerca gregaria. Next base: position 492,805,343 of record NC_064927.1, on the reverse strand, counting down.
AGCTGTGAGGACGGGGCGCGAGTCGTGCTTGGGTAGCTCAGATGGTAGAGCACGTGCCCACGAAAGGCAAAGGTCCCGAGATAGAGTCTCGGTCCAGCACACAGTTTTAATCTGTCAGGAAGCTTCATATCATAATCAAATCCAGCTCACTAAAATCTTACCATGTGCTACATGTAAAGACATGGCATCTCTCTGCTTTACAACATTTAAATAACAACATCATCGTGAATCTTCGAGCATCTCAGAAGCTATAAGATACATGTGATGCCCAGTGGCTAAAACACAGTAGGCTTGTTTGGACTAAACACTTTGAGCATTGTGTAAACATTGTATTCATTATGTTAAATCTTATTATGGAGGACATATTAAACAATACAAGCATTTTCACAAATACCATACAGTTCAAAAACCAAAGAGTAAATAGCTTTTTCTAAAAGTGAGTACTGTTCCACATTTTGTGTTATATTATTCATATCATTAAATATCTTGTAATACGAACTTAAAAGTAGCCTGCTTGTTAGTTCAAAGAGTAAGCAAGTTCTATTCCAGATTTCTTCCAAATGTATCCTGCTGTGATTCCAGCATGAAGGAGTAACATTCATTCTCTCTCTCTCTCTCTCTCTCTCTCTCTCTCTCTCTCTCTCTGTGTGTGTGTGTGTGTGTGTGTGTGTGTGTGTGTGTGTGTGTGTGTGTGTGTGTGTGTGTGTTTCATGCTGTTCATGCACCATACATATCAGGATCAGAGAAAATAACTACATAGCTCTAGGTTATATTATACTCTAATCATTCTAACTAATTTTCGTTGTTTTATGTATATATAATATATATAATTTTGTGACAGGCATTGGCAAGAGAACAAAAATCCATGATAAGCAGTTCAGTAAAACAACTGCATGGGTTGCGGAGAATTGTGATGGAACTCTCAACCCATTGCCAAGACACTTGTGATGGGGTTAAACCATCAGAAATTGTTCAAGCAAAGGTAAGTAGTCTTATTATCATAGGGCCCCTGTTCTCTTTCAGAAGAAAATAAATTGCTTTGCCATGGTATTATTAACTTTAGGGCAAAGTTTATGGTAAAGTTGCAAGTAACTTTGCTGTTCATTGCTTGGAGCTTTGTGATGTGAATGTTGACCATATTGTCTTGGAGCAATCTCGCATTTGATTTTCCGTTAGTTTTGCACCATTCTGTAAAAGGTTTTTAATCATTGTTACATTATCAAAGTATATTTGTCAGCCGGTTAGGTGCTGACAGCCCTCAATCACAATTAATAAAATAAACCAGGCTATTACACTGCGGACGAATGAATTTCAAATTAAAACCCAACATTTTGTCCCTATCAGAGAAGACTTTCTCAAGGGGTAATCATAGCTTCTTTGAGTGTCCGATTCACATCCTGGCTCACTACTGACTGCAACAAAATTCTGTTTGTGTGTTATCTCTTGCAGTGGCCTGACATCATTTGTGTAGTTGGCTGTTGTCAGTTGCCGTCGTCCGCTGTTGCTATTGCCCCGTGGTGGAAAACTCGTACATGTATTCAAAGCATCATGCCACTGTGTGAGAGAATATGTAAATAGAATTTTGGATGCTCAAAGAAGCTACGATCTGCTTTGAAAATGTCCTCCACAGGCGTGAACGAAACCTCAGGTTACAATGTGAAATCCATTTGACCACAACATAATAGCCCAGCGTTCTTTATTAATTATGACAGATCTGGTTGTGAAAGTTTACGCTTTATAGCCCTTAGATCTCTGCTAAATGCATGACTTATTTGTTCCAGTCTCGTGTGGTGGATCTGCTGGCAACTGTGCAGATGTGCATGGAGCAGTTTCGCGTCGCTCTCAAGTCTTGCCCCTCTACATCGTCTCCTCAGGTGCCCCAAGTGTGGTTATCTACTAAGAATCACACGCCTGCTTTGGTGTCGGCATCATATGGTGATGCCGAATGGCGAGATAGTGATGCTCTCATTTGTGACGTTGTTTTAATGACTGGGAAGCTGAAAGCTCCTCTTGATATCCCTGTTATAAAGCTGAAATCAGTTGTGGAAGCATACAGTGGTTTACAGACAATTATGCAAAAGCTCAAGAAATTGCAGTTAAAATTTGAAGAGGACGATACAAACTTTTCACAGAATCCATTGGCAGAATGCCTTAGGTGGCTATCCACACAAGTACATCAGGAATTGGAAAGTTTCCACCAGTCTAGTTTATTTGCAACAGTGAATTCACCATCATACAAAAGTGGTTCACAAGTGTTAGGAACTGAATCAAAAACGGATGATTTCATGTTTGATGTGTTAAGTCAAGTTCCAAGAGTTCATCTATCACCTGATCTTCTTAGAGACCCTACTTTTAGGCCCAAAATGAAAGAAATCCTTGTGAAAATAATGCTGGTTGTTCAGAAACTATATAAAAGGAATGACAAAATATTAGTAGGTGCAGGAAACGATGACGTCTGCAATGTGATGGAGGGGGGAACTGACATGGAAGAAACACAGAGTATTGATAAGGAAAACAACATGGTGAAGAATGCTGTGAATGGCGTAAGTTCCACTCCATCTGTGGATGCTTTTGAACATGAAAACCATCATGAGCTTCAAAAGGATCACTTTAGGGAAAAGATACTTGGTGGATTAAAAAATGACATTAATTATTTGAATCTGAGTGCTATCTTTGACACTGTTTCAGATATTAAAAACATGTTAATTAGTGTATTAGAAGTAGGAAAAGAAACAGAAACATCTGTGTATTACAAAAGGTAAGAATCTAAATAATAAGAACCATTATTAACGATTGGATAGAATAATTAGAGTAATGAAATATACCTATATTACTATTGTTAATCCCGGATATTTTCGTAAAGTAGACATTATGTAGTGTACCCTAATTGAAACTGTTTCAGAAAAAAAGTACTAATGATATTATTCCTTTCTATCACGTGCACTATTTCATGAAGATGTAAAATTATGTGAAGTGCCTTCGCACTTACACATTTGCAACTGAGTGGCACAATGGATTACGTATACTGTGAATCCTTGTCAGTGTGATTCTATTACTAAAACAGTTTTGTAAGACCTTTTTGTCAGTAAACAGAACATATTACGGGGCCATGCTGGAAACTAATGCCTCAGAATTTTTTATTCTGTTATCAATATTGGTTGAGGCATTACATGTCACGCACATTGCTTGGTCGACTTTCCCACTTTGCTGATGCAAGTTATGACACTTTGCTGGTAGAAGGCTCCAAATTGTAGCCTGTAAGGATGGCTGTGTGTAATGTAACTATGTCAGAGAGTGCTGTAATTGAGTTCTGAACTGCAGAAAATATACCTCCAATTGAAGTCCACAGAGAAATGAAAGCTGTGTACAGTGAATGTAGTTTCGACATCAGTAATGTGAGGTTGGGTTGTTTGTGCTTGTAATGGAGAAACCTCTGTCTGTGTGTGTGTGTGTGTGTGTGTGTGTGTGTGTGTGACAGAACTCAGAGTAGATGACTGCACAGAACAACTGGTGAGACTTGTCGGAATTGGGTTGATGAACTTGCCAAAAACTCTGCTGTCTGCTAAGTTTGGAGTATCATGAGAGCATGTACAGGCCATCATTGTAGAACTGATGTAAAGAGAAGTCAGTGCACGAATGCTTGTTCCTGACATGAAACAGAGGAGGCTGAACATCTGTTAACAATTTCTTTTGCATTTTTAGTGTTACGAGTGGCAGGTTCCTTGACAACATTGTGACAGATGATGAAAGCTGGGTTCCAAGTTTGACTCAGAAAACAAGAGATCACGAGAAGAGTTCTGTGACGAAGGGTCATGGACCCAAAAAAGTTCAAGACAATGCCGTCAGTAGAGAAAGTCATGCTCACAGTATTCTGGGGTGTTCGCGATGTGGTGCATTTGGAATTCGTGCCCAAAGACACCACCATAAAGTCTGTACGGTACTGTGACACCCTCAGAAAACTAAAAGCACAAATTCAAAGAGTTCCTCCATACATAGAGCATCCTGCCCTTGATTGATTGTTTTAAGCAGGGATGAGACTGTGGCTCTGCCAACAAAGTCAAACATTCTATAATGACAGTATCGAAAAAAAAACTGTTCTCTCTTTGGGAGAAATGTGATTGTCACCAACATGACAGTGTAGAGAAATATGTTGATGTAACAAATAAAAATGTAAGTGTGTTTTATTTAAAAAGCTTTAAAAATTTGTACATAAAAAACTTGGAGGCATTACTTTCCAGCATGCCCTTGTATCATCATATAGTTTTGTGCAATCAGTATGTTGTGTCCAAATTAAATACTGATGCTGAATTTTTGTACATAGGAGATTAGAAAACGAAAAATATCGAAATAAACAATCTTCTTTACATGTTAATTTTCAAATCTTACGCCATACATGCAACAACAGTTGCTTAACTGAGTGGCTTAAGGTAGTGTTTCTGTAAACAAAAGCCTCTACCTGGATCAGAACAACAAACTTGATTGACAGTTAGTTATCTTCAGGAAAGCTGTGCCATCTAACCTCACCATTGTCGTTTCTGTGCTATTTTAAGTGCCAATTACAACAGTCATTTGTGGAATGTGCTGGCAGGTGGCAACATAACTGTTGTGATCCATTTTGAGTTTCATTTCTCTGCACCATTTGTTTATGTTATGCAACAAATTGCTGGAAGTTGCAATAGGAGCAAAAGTGCACAGTAAAGTGATATTCGTGCTACTATCCTTTAAAACAAGCTTGGTATGGCATATTAGCATGAAGCATGTGAAAGTGCTCAAATCACTTTGTGTTGTTCTGATCCTGTTCTAGGCTGAATAATTACTTGATCAAGAGAAGGCAGCAAGTCATTCTTGTTGGATGTTGGCATTAGTAATGTGTGATGCCACTGATTATTCACTAAGTTACATCACAGTTATAGATGTGATTTGTTTTGGGGGATGGGGTGGGATGTGGGCGTGGGGAGGGGAGAGGGAGGGATTGGAGGGGGTAATATCATATCTCAGAAACAGACAAATATTTGGGATTCTCCTTTGCATGTACTTAACATTGTTGTAGCTGTTTGTCCCTGATACTATGAATCTTAATTTGACCCAGGAAAGTTCATTCACAATTTTTTCTTCATCCATGAATTCTGTGTACACATTTTTATGAGGTTTTTGAATGACACTTAAATTTTACTTCTAGTATGAGTGACTGAGACGTGACAACAAATAATAAAGTTAAAAGTAACCTTCAAAAGTGTGTCCTACTTCATAATCCAGCTACCCATTAAAATAAAAAATCTTGTTTTCCGTATTAGATGTAGTAGTATCTCTGAGGGTGATTTTGTAAAGGACTGTGGCTGACTCTAGTGCAGAGATAGATGATAACTCTGGAGTTAAATTGATGAAATGCAACAACATGCAATGATGTCAGTGAAATCTGTTCAAAACTGCTGCATTAATAGCAGGAAATGTCAGTGATACTGACACTTCGGATGGGGACAGGAGGCTTGCTCAGACAACGTGATGATGTTGTCATCTTGTGGTAAGTAGGAGACTTCGGTTTGAATTCCATTAAAACATAAAGTTTTGTCTGTTGTAGCACATTCGTTACATTGCATTTTTAGCAGTTTTGAACAGATTACACTGATACTGTGTTGTTTCATTGATTTCACCCAGATTAAGTACATGCCCTTCATTCCGAATCGGTTGGTATACATTTTTATGGGATGGTAATCGGTGACCTTCAGCAAGATCCATTTTCCCAGCACACTGTTCCATGTAGCTTCTGAGAGAATTTCCAGTGTTGGTATACAAAAGTAGCAGGAGGATAGATAAGTGGCAGTGAAAAATTTGGAAACATAAGTCCCAATGAAAATCTAATGGCATGTGCATGTGCTGTTGTGTCTCTATCATAATCTTCATAGTATCAAGTAATCCAGTAGGCCACATTCAAAAATATTTTACTGTCTCCTTCAACAGTCTTCCATTTAGCCAAATCATCCCCAGCCCAATTCCTCCACATTTATCCCACCATATTACATGCAAAGGTATCAGAAACAGAAGATTTATGTTAAAGCATTTGACAGTATTGCAATAAGGAGGAGGAGAGTAAAAATGAACATGAGCTTTTGTATCTGTGGGCAGAATGATTAAGTAAAAGAGCATCTACGGAAAAAAATCAAATTGTAGAAAATAATAGGCAGTATAAAAAATGTAGGACATTTGTTGACTGAAGTATTGCATAATTCTTAGGCACATATTAATTATTTATCTTCAGTTTGTGGGTATTTATTGTGTTAGTGATTCTGTGTTTTATCCCCATGCTCCACAGGCTGATTCAGATGCTGCTGCCATTCCTGCACCAGCTGGCACTCCTTGCAGAACTTACTGTATTTCAACAAATTCAAGCATTTCATGTATCGTGCCAGTTACTCAATAAACTGTTGCCTTTGTTCCAGCATCTTGCACAAAAGGTAATTTTATTTCTCTCTGTTGCATCAGTGTAATAGTTGCATAATCATATATGAAGCTTTTATGCTGTAACCAGTACACTAAATTAATAATTTAACATAAGAAGTGGTAATTCGCAGTATGTATGACAGAAATACTTACAAAAGAACACATTACAAAAACAGGAATTGCAGGATATAAAAAGGCAAGGAAATTAAATCACCCGTTTGTAGTTGATTGCTGCGTGATGCATTCAGTCAGCTATTGATGAAAGGTTGCCTTTCTTTGTTTTAATTTAAAAAAGAACACCGCACTGCTAACGTTTGGAACAACTGGTTCCTTTTTCAGAGAGAGAAAAAGGGATTGAGTGGAGAGCTTGGAAAAGGATGGAAAGGGGGTAGGAAAATGAAGGAATCCCTCTCTGTTTTGAGTCCTTCCCATAATCTCTGAAAAGGTGGTGGTGCATTGCTTACTAATCTACTGTCTGTGATGTTCTGGGCTGTCTGACACCTTAGATAGTAAGCAATCGTGCAGAATTGGATTGAACGCTCATATGTGCAGAACAGGAGTTTTGCCTTCATTGCCTCGCAGGTTTTAGGACTTCAGTGTGACAAAACATCTGCCCCTAAGCAGTCGGAAGATCTTTTGCGTCTACTACATACAGATTGCATTAAAATATACTGTGGATTTTGTGCTCATTTTGTTAATGCCATCTGTGACAGCACTTGGGCATGATATAGAGATGTTGGCAATGTGTGTCCTTGTTGATTTGCAGGTAACAAATTGGTTGGATAGTATGGGTCAGCCAGTGAGTGGCTGTATGTAGAGGACATCTTTATACTGGAAAATATGATTTACTTGCATTGTGTCGATGGCCCTTCCTTTACAGTCTGATTTTGCCACACAGTGATATTTCTGATAGTGATATAACCATGACACTTTTGCATTTTATTGTTAAAATGTTGAAATAGTTATTAATGAATTCCCCTCAGATACGGAATCTTGGTTCTGGTGATAGACAGTTTGATGTCTGAGGTTGCTTGTCAGATTGTTAAGCCTACAAATGTGAATACAAAATCAGATTGTGTGTGTGTGTGTGTGTGTGTGTGTGTGTGTGTGTGTGTGTGTGTGTGTCTGTCTGTCTAGTCACAGTTGTAGTTATAGAGTGGTCTTTATAGCATTGTCTATAAAAATGAGCTGCTGCTCTATCTTAAGTTCCCGTCATTGCTCACAACTGGTGTTACCTACACATAGTTTGAGGCAAGAGTGCAGATGGCCCCTCATAATTTTTTTTTCACTCAGATATCAGTATTTTTTGCTATGGGAAAATATGTGATGGCCACTGTTTTTTTTATTTTTTATTTTTTTAAGGTTTATTCAAATCATACAGTTTAACCCATTGAGTGAAAAGTCATGTTAACAGCAGCAGAGGTAGTAGAATGACACTCATGAAGGATGATGATGGCATCTTATATAGTAACATTGTTATACAAATGATGAAAAAGAAACTATGTAGGGAAAATCTCCCTCCAAAAGCATTTTAAATATTAATTGCACAAAAAAAATTTTGTCCACATTTTAGATACTAGTTTTATAGTTCCACATTCTGATAACCTTATTTTATATAAAGACTTGGAAAATAGAAGAAATGTCTTAGAATGTCGTGTATAACTGTTGTCTACAGATTAACACTGCTCAAAATACATTCAGTGGTTTGATGACAGAGTAATCTCAAACAATTAAACTAATCTTATCTTTGTATCATAAATACATTGTCTTACAGTCACAGAAATTGGCCGTATGATATCACACTTCTTCCAGTGCAACTTATCGCATGACTAATGGAAATAAGAAGAAGTGGCAACATATATATTTATATTTTCTATTGACTGGAATGGTGTCATGAAAGCAGGTTTGACCACTACCAAATACAAATCAAACTAAATTCCTATCCAATAAAAAATTATTTAAATTTCTTTGGATTATACCCTGACGTGCCAACACATTATGACCACCTGCTTAATAGTTTGTTTGTCCATCTTTGAAATGAAGTACATGACTTACTATGCATATCACAGATCACCGACAGTTTGTTGGTAGGTCTGTGGAGGTATGTGGCATTAGATGTCTATGCGCAGGTCATGTAATTTGCATAAATAATGGGCCACTGATATGCATATGTGGTGCTTGCGCCTGATAGCGACCTGGACGTGCTCCATAGGATTTAAATCAGACGAATTTGGTCGCTGAGATGACAAGAGTTCACTATAATGCTCCTCAAACCACTGTAGCATGGTTTTGGCTTGCAGGTGGTATGCAGCTGTCAGCATCAAGTCTTTGATTACTACCACAGGTCTGATGCAAATATAGGAAAATGTCTCCCATAGCATAATACTGCTCCCACCAGCCTGCACCGTGTGCTACACATTTCGAGCTGCCGATGATGGCGTTTGCAGAGACGACCACCAACCTAGTACAACAAACATTTGATTCACCCAAAGAGTTGACATGTTTCTATTGATCGACAGTCAAATCCTGATAGTCCTGTGCCCACTGAAACCTTAGTTGTTGATGCCTTTGGGTCAACATGTGAACACCAAGTAGTAGTCTGCTGCGGAGCTTCATGTTCAAAGATGTACAATGAATGATGTGCTCTGAAACACTTGTGCATGCACCAGCATTGTGCTCTTTTTTTCAGGGATGACACAGATCAGCATCTGTCCTGCTTTACAGAACAGAGAAGCCTTTGAACCCTACATTCTGTGGAGAGTGATGGACATCCAACCATTTAGTGCCTAGTGGTAGTTTAACGGTCCCTCCACCACTTTCTGTAGATGCTCACGACAGAAGCATGTGAACATTTGACCAACTTCGCCATTTTCGAGACACTCATTCACAGACGTTACGTAATAATAACCTGTCCTGTGACAAAGTCGCTTATCTCAGTGGAATTCCCCATTTGCAACACATATCATTGCTAGGGTAATTCCCGTTCACCTCTGCTGCGCTTACATACTTTTGTTACTGCATCGTGTGCCTACAGTGTCACCAGGCGGCATGCCACCTTGGGATGGTTTGACATGGTGGCTGTAATTTTCAAACTACATTTAATTATGTGTAATTAAATTGACCAAATTATTATTTTATTTCTTCTTTTTCTCCAGGGCTTTGGCATACCTCCTGATCTAATGCCAGATGATGAAGGCGAGGATTCGGGACCTGCTAAAGGAGGTATGGGGCTAGGTGATGGTGAAGGTGAGACAGATGTTTCGGAGCGAATTGAGAGTGAAGATCAATTGGAAGATGCCCGCCCTAAGGGGCAGGAGCCAGAAACAGATGATGAAAAGGAGTGCAAGGTGTGTTGTGTATATCATATCCTATTGATTAAATCTGCTTAAAGGAAGTGTAAGTAGTTTATTTGTTGCATGTTCTTGGGACCATAAGAGCTCACAAGATAAAAAAATGAGTCGCTCCTGGAGAAATTATGGCAAGCATCTTTTAACACTGTGTAATTTTACCCCTGAACTCTATAACTGCTTGGATTCAGTTAGGAAGTGAGTCCACATAGCGGGGATGCTGATGTCAGCATTTTTCCCACTGTTCTAGCATGTCCCACAGATTTTCTATGGGGTCCAAGTCAGGTGATTTTTCTGGACAATCAAGATTTCGTTGGATGGGGGACTGTTCAGAAAACCATTCACATATTCTTCCGGCACGATGAACTTGGTTGTTGTTGTCTGTATGTGTCTGTGTGCGCAATGGCCTCTTGTAAGATGATTGACTCCAAATGTTTGTCACATGCAGTTCCCATCACAATGTTTTCTCACTAACAGGTGTGGATGGACCTTTATTCACTGCCTGCAGAAACTGCTGTCAGGTTTGGAAACAATTCTGATTCACAAGCCGTGAAACACATCTCTGGTCCCTCTCAGTCAGGATTTTTTTCTGACCACAGTTCTGATGACATGTTTAATGGCCATGTGCGATACACCATTGCTTGTCGACAGGTTGAACAGTCTGCTGCAAAGCACCAATGCAGCAACTTCACACACCATATGGCCAAGGGCATGACCATATACAATTCCCCTTTGTGCCATTCTGTCACGTCCTTACATTTACCTTCAGTAACGCACAACACCTGCTTGAAACATAAATGTTTCACTGATCATACCACCACATGCTCACATAGATACTGTATGTGCACAGCTGAGCACGTGACTCAGTTGGTGTGCCCCTGTAAAAGCTGAGGTATTTGTCTGTGGATGTGCACTGGGTTGACTAGCTTTTTTTGTTCAGTGAGCTTATGATGATGAACTGAACATAAATGTTGTGCTTCTGACATACAGGTGAAAGTAGCTGATATGAACTGCAAAATATCTGAAGAAATTGTCATTATTTTTATGTTTTTACAATTCTTTAGAGACTTGTCTAGAATATAGTATAGTCCCAATCATTCATATAGCACAGTGGGACATTGTCAGTTATCTACATTTCTTAATACAAAGATGCCAATCATTTCTATTGTTCTATTTTGTTCCTATTGCCTGCTTGATTTCCATATAAATTCCATCCATCAATCAGCCTCTTAAAGTCAAATGCTGAGGGGGTTTCTGGGAAACAAGCAGCTGATTTCCTTCCCCAGCCTCTTTCAAATACGAGCTTCTGCTCCGTCTCTAATGGCCTCCCTGCCAATGAGGTTATAAATCCTAATCTTCCTTCCTTCAATACAATGTTCTCTTAATATTTCATCATTACTTTCAGAAAATGTCAGTAGTACGTGGGTTTTCAACCAGATCTCTGTTTATGCTGGGGAACATCATTACTCAGTACTGAATTCTTCTTTAACGAGGGCTAACCTGCTACAGAATTATTAATTGTTGAGAGCTATAATAAAAAGGGCAAGTTCATGAATGCTATATTTTCAAATAGACTAAGTATCATGCTACAAAGTACTATTAGCTGCAACCTCCAGTTACATCTTATACATGTTCAGTGTGTAAAGATGCCACAATAATATAGACTCCCATACGGCAAGACACTTTGTCCTATGTCGGATACATTTGTTCAGCAACATTGGTCTGGAGGGGGGGGGGGGGGGGGGGAGAGAGAGAGAGAGGGAGAGAGAGAGAGAGAGAGAGAGAGAGAGAGAGAGAGAGAGAGAGAGTGGTTACCATGCTTACTCCTTATTTTGGATGATAGGATGGCACATGGCACACCTTTCACATAAAGAATGTTGTGCATGTTCAGGAAGAGTGGCAGAAATTTTCTTGAGTCATTGTTCAGAATTTATATGATAATTTCTGCCATAAGATTGTATATCATCCAACCATAGAGTGACCTTAAAATCCTCAGTTTTTTTAATAGTCAGTGAAGTTACTCCATGTTTTGCTCATTTGCAGATGATGTATCTGGCACTGTGACCAAAAGTAAGTATTCTTGGTATTAGTTTTGCTATTGAATAATTATTCTCATCACCCCCCACCTCCCTTCCTCCCCCCCCCCCCCCCATTTCCTTTTTGTTTTGTGTAGAATTTAAAGTCTAATAATGTTTCATAACTGAAATATTTTATACAGGAGGAATCGAAAGGAATAGAAACATCAGAGGATTTTGGTGGGAAAGCACAAGATATTGATAAAAGTGGAGATGATGAGAATGAATCAGAAGGTAATAGTGAAGAAGATTTGGATGCTGAAATGGATGACACTACAGGTGCAGAAGAGAAACTTGATAAACAGGTATAAAATTCTAGTTTTAACTATCATTTCATCGAACATTGGAATTATGATTTTATTATATCTTTTAGATTACTGCTTCTCTTCACATGAAAGATTGAAAACAGTTGCTTGGCACACTATTTTGATTCTGGTATTAAGAAGCTTCTTCCAAAATTCAATAGCAGAACTACCACTACATTTTAGTCCTTTTCATCTCCGTCATTTTTTAATTCCAGTAGCTCCAACTGTTAAATACTTGATAATAGCCAGTAAGACTGGAGAGCCATTTGCCACAAAGTCAGTGGCAAAAGATTTTCTAGGAATCAAAATTAATAAAGTGTATTCAGATAACAGGTTGGAATATCAGCAATGTAGGAAAAGATAGATTTCTACTTACCATAAAGATCACACATTAAGTTGCAGATAGGCACAATTAAAAGACACTTACACAAAGCTTTCAGCCACAAACTCCATCAGAAAAGGAAAGAGAAACACTCGCCATTCATTTACACAAGTGAGCACACCTCATGCGCACATGACAGCCAATTGTGGCACCCTGGACCAGAATGCAGCTGTCACGTGGAATGGAAGCAGCAATCTGGAGGGGGGCAGGGAAGGAGAAGGGACAGCAGGGTATGGCGTGTGGGTGGGGGTGGGGATGGGGGTGGAGGGGGGGGAGAGGAGCACTGTCTGGTGGAGCGTGATGGGACTAGTCTGCTAAAAGATGCAGTGTCTGGATGAAAGCTTTTTGTAAGTGTCTATTAATTGTACCTGTCTGCTGCTATGAAATTTCCTGCCAACTTTACCTTCTTAAAAGTTTTCATTTTCAAAGTTTGGTTTATTTGCAAATCAGCATCTTTATGGATATTAGTAAACTGTTACCTAATATTGGTCTAAGAATCCAGAACTGTTTCATAATAAACAAATAATAATAAAACTGACAAAATTTTTTGTGGTTTTCAAATCATAAATTAAACATTTATAAAGAAATTATACTGATGATTTTCCTTCTCATTTGTATCCACAACAAAGCTGCAGATAAAATGTCTGCGATGCCATTGCCCACGAGCTCCGTGCAATGTTTAGGGCACGATATTTTATTACACAACATAACTGTGCCATGGTCAGTAATGGAAACATTTTGTCGATGGACCGACAAGATTAGGGTATTTGGTCATAACTCCTGTACCACTGATTTTAACACTGTGTCTATCTTACTGCCATTCAGATAAGACTCTGAAGTTGACAAAGGTATCAGTAAATGTATATTCCTTAACTGCCTCCAGTGAATTTGCAATTGATTCTTTGTACCAAACATAGGATAAAAGGGAGATTATGTGGTGATAATTCAGAAGTAGAAGAGTCAGTCACACTGAATCACTCACTCTAGTTTTATTTATACATTGACATATCCATTTTTTTCAACAAAGATCTCTTTCTGCTAGTTTTCAGCTCTGTAACAGTGCAAGACTGATACTAAAAAGCCACTCATTCCTAAGCTGAAATTATTAGATTAACGTCTGAAAAACAGAATACCAGAAAAAGTCAAAATAAAACTTTAATTGTAACTGTGATTTCATGGTAACTCTCCACAATTGATGCATAATTCTGCTGCCCCCTGTGGCCAAATTTTTTGTCTTTGGGAATGGAAAACTACTGTTACTGATTGCTTCCACACTTTGTTCTACATTATGTTAATGCTCGTCTTCTTACATCCACAGTGGACCACAAAGCACACCCAGATTCCACAGGTTCAAAGTAGTTGCGAAAATTACAAGAGAAATGTCATAAGTAATGCACAGTTTCACTTACAAGTGTGTTAACACTTCTCTCAACCTCCCTGCTTCTCTGTGACTGAATCCCAATGTGTCAGAAGCTCTATTATTCCATCCAGGACTCATATCCGCGAGCTGTAGGGAGGATGTGGCAACAATTCCCATCTGTATTCACAAAGCTTTTGAGCTACCTCATTGCCAGTATGAAGGCAAGCATTGCTGTGGGGACGAGTGGCCCAGTCTCAAGCAACTGAGGTCAGGTTTTCTGCTCTTCTCTGCACAGATTTTGCATGAAGTTATGGTAGTAATACACTGGTGTGACACGTGCTCTACACGGGACTCGATCTGTCTTGATGATTCCTTGGTGGCCATTAGCAAAAATCTTCATTTGATTGACTGCATCAAAATCTTTTTGAGTGTGGAAAATCTGAAGATCTCCACTCATTGGACTGTGATTTGAACTCCAGTTCACTGTCACCAATCCATGTTTCATCAATAGTAACAATTTAACATTTCTGCTTCTCTTCAGCAGTCAAACAGTGAGGGACCCACCTTGCAGAAAATTTTCTCTTCTTTAAACAATTTGTCAGGATACGGAATACTGATGTTTTGAGAATTCCCACGGCTTCAGAGTGTTCGTCACAAGTCACACTGTGATCTTCTTCGAGAGCATCTGCCCCAAGTTTCACACTTTGTTCATCTGTTGCCATTTTTGGCCTTCCGGGTCTCTGGTTATCTCCTGTGCTCATATGACCACTGTGAAAATGATTAATTCCACGTGAAATTATAATATGGTCCACTGTAGTATCACCACAAACTTTACTTAATGCACTGTGGGTTTCTGTCGGGTTTTTGCCACATAAAGTATCGAACTTGATGTACGACCTCGGGCCTACAACAGTCACAGTACCCGAGACCACCTGCACAAAAACACGTGCTTCTTCCTCAAGCTCTCAAATACATCTGAAGTAATTTTCAATGTTGTTGCAGCAAAGAATCCGTAGTAGTACCAACCTGTGCATTAATTATGAAATGTGTCTCATATTTAACATTTTGGTATGCAAGCCAGCCAGTCAGTGCTTTTGTACAGTGGATTTTGTCTCCCTCTCACAGAAATTCCACTTATAGTCATATCACTAGTATAACTATGTGACATCTGTTCCATATTTTTGTAAAGTTTTGTGGTTATGACATACACATTACAAATTGCACTCGTAAGAAAGTTTTATGGCAATGTTCTCATATGGTGACTGGCTTGTGGTGAAACAAGTTGTCTTAATGTAGAGATTTTTCTATAACAGCTCACAATGTTTCAAAAGATATTATTCAGAGGTAATCAAAAACAAAATATATCATTCATTTAATATACAGAATTTCTGATAATATGGTCAGATGTCAGCAAAGGTCAGTGAATGTGTGAGGTAGGGTTGTAAAAGAAAAGAAAATACTGTTATCATCCCAGAAAGGTACCTGGCCTGGCTGCTCGTCTGCAGGCAGGAAGCAATGCTCGTGCATGTACATGGGTGGGGGGTGAGGAGATGCTATGGGGAGTTCCCTTGTTAAGACAGCAGATTACTTACTATAGGGCTCTGTGGAACACAATATAGAATCCACATTTAAAAAAATAGATGACAAAAAAAATGTTTTGTTCAAGAGTCCGCTCTAATGAATTATGTTTATTTTAGGTAGTTGTAGAACTTTTTCCCTCCTCGCAACTCAGAATCTTCACAGCAGCATCACACTGTATCACTGCCAAGACCTCATTCTTAAACGAGGAAAATAGCACCAAATGGGAGCACAAGACAAAGTCCAAATATTATTTGCATAGTGAGACCACAAATCGCAGACAGAAGCCACTAGCTTTAAGCTATCAGAGTTCCTCCTCAGATATCAGATGTGTCATTAGCCGCTTTTTTCTCCTCCTCCTTCTTCTTCACTTCACAGATTAGTCTGTAGGTTTATTATGTTAGGATTTTCAAAAAGCACAACATATTCATTTTTGCACATCTAGGGATAGTGCGCCAGTGCTAAGTGTAACATGTGGCCACGAAATAATAAATAAGGTGGAAACTTTAGAATTCTTAGGTGCCCGTATTGATGAGAATTTAAACCAGAAAGAACCCATTTTGAAACTCCTAAAATAATTTAGTTAAGCCAGATTTCCTCTTAGAATCATTGCAGATCTTGAGGAGAGACAAAACAATAAGTGGACATATTTTCCGTACTTTCAGGCAATGACATGATATGGAATAATGTAACTTATTTTTAAGAAAGGAATTTTTCATTGTGTATCAAAATGATGTAAGAATAATACCATGAAATCCATATTTTAAATTTTCATGCGGTCCAGACTTAAATGCAAAATTGAGGAAAATGTTAATAAACCCCTAAATATGAGCATAAACTCATTTGACATATAGGATTAGAAATCATAATCCTCTCCAATACTAAGTGAAGGAAATGAAATTTGCAATACAGTGTTTATGCAATAACTTGTGGTAATGAAGTTCATCAGTTCTTAAAAAATCACAGATGTGAGTAAAAATTCATTAAAGAATTAGAATTGGTATTTGCGTACAAGATAACGAGCTGTTTTGTGACATGCTATGATAATGAAGCTATTTTCTGACATGCCATGACTACAAATTATATGTTCAAAACACATGTCTTTGAGAGACCATTCTTTGTGGTCACCCAGAAAAAGACAGAACTTGATGAACAAGTTGAATTAAACCAATAACATCACAACAGCTAAGCAGTTAAACCATAAGCATAAATGAGGAAATCTGCTTAATGACATACTTTGTCACCATCGCTGTTATTGTTTAATGCTTTTCTTATGAGCTGAAATTCATATTCTCACCACCGTTGAAGTGTTATTTTAGGCTTGATGAGAGAAACAGAGACACGAAGAAATGAATTTACTTCCCCACCTGACGTTACAAGCTCACTGAATTTCTATACAGTGTAAAATGTATATTTGAAAGTAAGCTGAGGCACTATAGTTTCACTTTGTACCCCATATCACTGCTGCCAATCTTTACGATTTACAGTGTGTGTTGTGTAAAGTATATACACGATTAGTGTATGTAGTTGTTGCAAATATATCATGTCAGATTTGAACATGAAAGTCTTTAAAATTTGGTATCACAAAATCTTTGATCTATTTCCGTGTGACATCTCTGTCGTAGCACTTCATCTGCATGAAAAGTATGTTTTTCAGCACTTCACAAAATGCTTTCACTACCTGCACTTCCATCAGTGAAGGGCCATTACCCCTCTCCACACATCTAATAGGTGAGCTCATTTGACATGTTTTAGTATGGTGTGGTGGCTGTGCTGGCTGTTGGGTGACTTAACAAGTCACCAGCCAATAAGAGTTCAGTAGCCGGAAATGGGTGATGTTTTCTCGATTATGACCGATCAGATTCTTTGAGACTCGGAGTTTGAATTTGAAAGGTTGATGATTGATATTGTTGCTGAGTACAGTACATTAGAAATACCTGCAAAAAGATGAGACAGAGTTATAACTGGCACAAGAAAAGATGGTGGCTGATCCCCTTCATCATGTATTAGCCCGGTGCAGAACACTTTGCCTCGACTGTCTTGTTTTTCCATTACTGCTGTAATGTAGCGGTAGTTATATCGTAATTGCGTGGTGAAGCTAAATGTTGCAACTTGTGTTGGCAACACCGACCGTGGGTTACATCAGTTCCTCTCACACACCACCTCTCCCAACAGTGGCCTAAAATATCCACTTAATGTTGCCACCACCAGTGGAGCGAACCATCTGTTGTTTGAGCCACTTTTAACTTGTTCATCAGCCATAGTGGCCGACCGGTTCTAGGTGCTTCAGTCCGGCACCGCGCGACTACTACGGTCTCGGGTTTGAATCCTCCTCGGGTGCGGATGCGTGTGATATCCTGAGGTTAGTTAGGTTTAAGTAGTTCTAAATGACTTATGACCTCAGATCTTAAGTCCCATAGTGCTCAGAGCCATTTGAACCATAATTTGTTCAGTAACATCAAATGCCAATAGGAAGAAAACGGGACGAAGTCAGGCAAGACGTCGAGCAAGAACTTAGAACCGAGTTAAACCTTATTAGGGAGAAATGCAATATCAGGGAATTTTTAGCATTGATCTTACAGGTTTTTCACAGGGGCTACGAATTTATGATGTAGAATTGCGGAAAATGTAAAATTGGAGAATGTACAATCGAGGTTCCACAGTATGTGGTGCTCACACAAGATCAAATTGTAGACTTCTCTTAAAGGAGTTGGGCATTGTGACTATTGCTTCACATATATTTATTCCCTCATGAAGTGTGTTGTAAGTAATCCACTACAGTTCAAAAAGAACAGTGATTTACGTAATTACAAACCAGAAGGAAAAGTGACATTCATTTTTCCATGTTAAGGTTGTCTGTAGGACTTTAGGGAGTGCACATTGCTGCAACAAAAATTTTTCATCACTTACTCAGTGATGTAAAATGTCTGACAGACAGCAAAGTAAAATCTGAAAACAAACTGAAAAAGTTTCTCCTTGATAACTCCTTCTAGAAGAATTTTTATTACTGTAATTTGTAAAAGGTGATAGCTAACACATACAATCTGTATATTTTTTCTGTTTGGCAGGGAGGGGAGACAACAACAGCAACTTTAAAATATTTTGAATCTAACCACACCTACAAATCAATTTGTGATGTGAACATAAAATAATTTGTTCCACATCATTACGATCTGTCATGCAAAATGATCCGTGGAATGTGGAACTATTTAATTATATTGTCTGTCCATGTATGACACCACTGTGTCTCTACTGGTCGTCCTGTCATGGTTGATTACAGTCATATCACAGAAAAATGCTGAGTCTTGGTTAACCAGCATCTACAACCAATTGTCTGTAGTCTCCTTTTAAGAATCCAACAACTATTTACTTCTTTTGCCATCTTTCCCCATCCTGTTACAATGAGACTCCCCACTTGGTCACTGCGGATGCTACACTACGTAATCAAAAGTATCCGAATACCTGGCTGAAAATGACTTAAAAGTTTGTGGCACCCTCCATTGGTAATGCTGGAATTCAATATAGTGTTGTCCCACCCTTAGCCTTGATGACAGCTTCCACTCTCGCAGGCATACATTCAATCAGGTACTGGAAAGTTTCTTGGAGAATGGCAGCCTATTCATCACGGACTGCTGCACTGAGGAGAGGTATTGATGTCGGTTGGTGAGGCCTAGCATGAAGTCGGCATTCCAAAACATCCCAAAGGTGTTCAGTAGGATTCAGGTCAGGATTCTGTGCAGGCCAGTCCATTACAGGGATGTTATTGTCTTGTAACCACTCCACCACAGGCTATACATTATGAACAGATACTTGATCGTGTTGAAAGATGCAATCACCATCCCCGAATTGCTCTTCAACAGTGGGAAGCAAGAAGGTGTTTAAAACATCAATGTAGCCCTGTGCTGTGATAGTGCCATGCAAAACAACAAGGGGTGCAATCCCCTCCATGAAAAACACGACCAGTCCATAACACCACCGCCTCCGAATTTTACTGTTGTCACTAACACGCTGGCAGATGATGTTCACCAGGCATTCGCCATACCCACACCCTGCCATTGGATCGCCACATTGTGTACCATGATTTGTCACTCCACATAATGGTTTTCCACTGTTCAATCGTCCAAAGTTCACGCTCCTTAGACTAAGTGAGGTGTCATTTGGCATTTACTGGCGTGATGTGTTGCTTATGAGCAGCCACTCTACCATGAAATCCATGTTTTCTCACCTCCAGCCTGTCATAGTACTTGCAATGGATCCTGATGCAGTTTGGAATTTCTGTGTGATGGTCTGGAGAGATGTGTGCCTATTACACATTACGACCCTCTTCAACTGTCGACTGTTTCTGTCAGTCAACAGACAAGGTCAGCCTGTACGCTTCTGTGCTGTATGTGTCCCTTCATGTTTCCACTTCACTACCACATAACAAACAGTGGACCTGGGGATGTTCAGGAGTGTGGAAATCTCATGTACAGACGTATGACACAAGTGACACCCAATCACCTGACTCTGTTCGAAGTCCACGAGTTCGGCAGAGCACCCCATTCTGCTCTCTCATGATGTCTAATGACTATTGAGGACACTGAATGGGGTACCTGACCATACAATGCACCTAATATGAAAAGTGTATGTTTTTTGGTGTGTCCAGATACTTTTGATCACCTAGTGTACTTCCCTATACACTAAAAACTTATTACCACGGCTGCAGGTATATTCATGGATATCTGGAATAATAATAATTTTTCGGGTCAAAGCAACAATGAATGCATTTATTTGTAGCGTGTATCTGTGTACAGTGTCAGTGTTAAGTTACAATTTTCACTTACCTGCAGTATGTGTAATCGATATACAAAATAACGTGAAGCCGTGCTACACATTGTTTTGGAAGGGTAGCTGAAAATCTGCAGATATTCTTTGATGTCTGCAGCACCCATGTTCAGTAGAAATTTGCTTTCTTTCCTTATCTTCGACCTACAGTCACTTTACACATGTCTGTTCACTTTATATTATTGAGCCCTTATGTTTCACGCAATCTGAGAAACATGTTCCCCAAGACATCCCTGACCATAGAAATAGATACCCGAAATGTACAAGGTGTGATTTTTATGATATCCTCAACTATTGCCTTTTGCAGTGACCTTCTTTAGCAATGATAGAAATGGCATGGACTGAATTTTGTGCAAAATGGAACAAAATGACTGTACTATACTGTGAGAAACCAAACTGAAATTAATTATTTTGCAAAAAATTTGTTATTTTTAATGAAAAAGAGAGAACTCAAAAGATATAGCCACTTCACGTGGAAAAGGTGTACACTCATAAAAGACACAAATGTGGGACTTTATGTTTGGTGAAGCATAAGTGTGGTGCTGTGGCAGTGTGCTCAGGGTTTTGGTTGTGAACCAGAATGGCTCTCTGAGATATTTGCGAATCACACAGGTGCGACTCATCACCTCAGACAACTGCCTCACCTTGCACCCTATGTTCATACAGTATTATTTTTTCCCTGAACAGTATGTTAAGCTCTAACATTACCATTTTATTGTAAGCGCATTTATACATGGAATATTTCAATATAATATAGGACATTATTGTATTTGAGGTGGAAGAATTGCATAATATCAGTTTGAAACAATGGTAAATCTGCAATGGGATAACAATATGAAAGGAATAGAGTGCTGCTCACCTCTTAGAGGAGGCATTGAGCAGCAGACTGGCACATTTAAAATAGTTTCAGTCCAGCAGTCTACATAAAGTAGCACTCAGAAGTATTTTGACAACATAAAATTTGTAATTATTTCTTTTAAAATAAGACGCTACCAGACAGTATCTTGAGTATAGTGGAGAGCAGTATGATTATTCGAAGGTGTCAGATTGGGAATTGTTCGTTTACGCTCTGTGCTGCTGGTTGAATGCAACTTTCAGTGAGCTCAAAAGTATATTGACACACAGTTTTCTCCATGAATTCGTGGATGTTACTTGCTTCTTAGTTCTGATTTCTAGTGATATTTACTTACAGTGGTTGTTTAAATATACTGAAACATAAGGAATACTCCAGTGACACTTTTGGAAGGTTGCTGTCAACAGCTGTTACCTAAAGTATAAAATGCATATTTGAACCACCAGCTGTTTTTACTTTAAACACAGTCATCTACCGGTTTTGGTCTTGAACCATCCTCATTTAAAATAAAAACAGCTGATGGTTCAAATATGCATTTTATACATATTCTAGTGACTTTAGAAACACTGTGATAAATGCACTGAAGCAAGGACTGAAACAAACCGAAGTTGTTTGTATTCTTAAAGTGTGTTGTCAGCTTGTTAGTACATAGAACAAATTATATAATAAATAGAAGACTGTCAAAAATAAGCCTCACAGTGGACGTTAAAAAAAAATCTCCTAAAATCGATCTTATCATAAAAAAGTTATCAACAAGCGATGTTTGCAAGTCAGCTGTAATGATACAAAGAGAATTAAAAGAAAAATATAACGTCGACACTCATTTTCACTGTCAGATGACACTGGAAACTCATTGGAGTACATGGATGAAGACCGATAAAAAAGCCTTTAATGTCTACGAAAAGCAGGAAGTCCTGACTTGCAAATGGGCACAGATCGTGGTCAAGTTCAGACTGGTCTAAAATTCTGGGGAGTGACAAGAGAAAATTTAATTTAATGTCATCTGATGATACCAAGTATATTCGACATCCTGTAAATAAAAGATATGACTTTCGGTACCTAATTCCCATGGTCAAATATGGAGGTTGATGATTTGGGGATGTTTTTCACACTCCGAAGTTGGACCAATAGTTCGAATTGAAGGTAATATGGATCGGTTCATTTTCGAAAAACGATGGAAGACTCAAATGCTACCATACGCTAAACACCAGCTGGATGGTATTTTCAACAAAATAACGATCCCAAGCACAAGTCCAAGTGCATTAATGATGTTTTTAAAAAGCAAAAAAAATCTGGGTTTTGGAGTGGCCAAGTCAAAGTCCAGATCTGAATCCTATAGAACATATGGGGGAGGAGTTGGATCACAGAATAAGAACAAAAATTATTCAAATGAAGACACTTTTTTTTTTTTTAAGTTCTCAAAAATTAGTGGGATAAAACTCCGATGGATCGATTCCAAAAGTTGGTAGACTCAGTGCCGGCATGGTGTGAGGCTGTCATAAAAGCCAAGGGACATTCCACTAAATATTGATTTGCTTATTACGGTAGATGATAATTATGTGTTAAAAATATTTTTCAACAATGTCAAAATACTTTTTCTCCACCATTGTCCACATTTAAAAAAATTACTCTCTAGTTTGTTGCAAACAAGGGATACTTGGTCAGTTCTATATAGCACATTGAATATCCGTCAATGAAATAAATTACTGATTTAAATGTGTAATATTTGTTTTTAATTAATCCAATTAATATGTTTGTCAAAATATTTTTAGTGCTAATGTATAAATGTGCCTGCCTGTTGTTAAACGCTTTCTCTAAGTGACGAGTAGCACTCTGTCCCATTCATATTATTATAATAACAATTTCTACATTTGACTTTGTAGTTTGGTTTTAAAACTAGCAGTTCAATATTAATGCTGTAACTATTATTGTTACTTTATGAAGGTGTGGGGTAGTGACTCAGAGGATGAGAAAGAAGAGGAAATGCCTGAAGATGATGCAGGAGGGGGAGAGAAGGATGGAGAACCAGAACTTGGAGCAGCCAATGGCAAAAGGAAACGTGATGAAGAGAGTGATGAAGAAGCTGGGAGTGGTGATGAAAAGCGCAAACAACAGCGTCCAGAAATTAATGAAATGGATGAACCTGAGCCAGATGATGATCAGATTGACCCATATCATGGTAAGTCATTAACTCTTATCAAATGGTTTCTAAGTTTTACTGTGCAAAAATCCAAAATTAGATGTTAAAGGGAGTGTCATTAAACTTGAGACAAATTTAAATTTGTATTGCCTGCCACATTATGCTTCTAGCAGAGGACATTATTGGTGTTCTGCACTGCCAAGTAAACGTGGTAATCTTGAAATGGCCAAGCTGCTGAAACAAATTGTGGAATAGTGTAGGAGCTTGACTGTTGAAAGCTTTTGCACTGGGCACTAAATAACAGAAATAATTTGTGTGTTTAAAATATCCGAAATTCAGATTCCAGCATACGGGCAATGAAGTGCCTTTTGGAAGGCCACACCCCCAGGACTTCTGACGTGGTCAAAAGGTCCCAAGTGTTCATTTAAGAGAATCCAAGGCAATTATTGCAATAATTGGTATACCTGAACTGACAATGTGTAGAATTGCCAAGCGAATCTTCAATAAAAAGCCTACACATTGAAGTTAAGACAGATGCTCATAAAGAATTCTAGGGCAAATACAGTCAGTAGCTGGTGCATGCAGATGTGTTTGTTGAAAAAGCAATACTGTGGGTGACTCATATTCTTTTTAGGCAAGATGATTTTCAAGGTACATGCAAAAACAACCAGAGAAATGACTTCTGGCTAGCACACAAATTAGAGTACACACTGTTGTTGCCAAAACAAAATTATTCCTCAGTCTTCATGCGCTAAGAATTGTGTCTAGTAGGGTCATGTCATGACCTTTAACACCCCCCTCCCCCCAATCTGTTGTCATGCAGCTTTACAGTGAACACTGCTACCAATCATATAATTAATAGGAATTTTCAACAAAAGAATGTAATTTGTAAGAAAAGTAAGTAATGAAGTATTTGTAAATTTCCTTTTAAATTGGCAGCGATTCCCAATTTCTTGATTATGATAGGTGAAGTTAGTCAAATATTTTTGCACCAGAGAACACAACTCCACTCTGATATCTAGACAAATCGTGAACTCTAAATGATCATTATCATGCTCTGTTTTGAGGTTGTTGAGAACTCTTCATCTGAAACTGATTTTTGTTATTAATGACAAAAAAGGAATTAAGAAATAAATGTACTGGGAAATAAGTTATCTGCTGTAATTAATTTTCTAGCCATTTGCTTCCGCTGAATACATACATAATTCACATTACATGTTATGTTTCAGAAGGAAATTCTGCAGGGGGTAGAAATATTCAAAAGTGCCAATACCATTGTCTTTAGAAACCAGTACAATAAGAGATACGTCTTGGACAGAAGTCCAGCCAAGCTATCCTGTTGAAATTGGATGGAACGGTGTGGGGTTGCGGAATGAGCAATTTCGCATTAGCCTTTGTGTACAGTGTGGCTGAATATTGTTCACCAGTCTGCATAGGAGGTGCATATGTAGCTTAAGTGGACATCCAAACAGGAGGAGGCAATGTGGATAATCTCTGGAACACTTAGGGCCATCAAATGTGTCTGGCTTTTCATCCTAGCAAATACAGAGCCTCCTGAAATTAGGTGGTAACAGTTAATCCTAGACAGCCCAAAACTCTCTCTACACCAAATCCTGATACCTACAAACAGACTTAAATCTAGGTAACCTTTGTGGAAAATGAATGAAGAACTGAAAGGCAGAGTTAAAGGCAGCTTGGAAATAACTATGGTCTGTAAGTGAACATAAGAACAAAAGTTTGGTGAATGACACCAACAAGAAGACTGAAGGATTCAACCTAATGAGAAAATTGAGGACAACTTTGAATTATACTGGAATGTGTTTTGCCAAATTTAAGGAACTGATGAACAAATAGGGCCTTTTGGATGGCCCGGGGTGTGAGAGTGATAGAATTCAATCAGTTGGCCTTTTACTTGTATGTGAATTCTGTGAACTGAAGGGTATATAGAGTGTCAGCCTTAGGATGGCTAAAGAATATTTGTAATATAATATATAATTACAATAACATTGTATTGTAATTTAGTACAAAGCTATGAGAAGATTTTAGCTATTAAATCACACTAAGTATTTAATCTGATGATTGCCTTTGTAAATGCCGAATGAGTAAACGAATAACTTGTTATTCAGCTTTATGCTCTGTTCTGATGCCACCAGCTGCTTTCTGATGTTTGTAATGGCATAGTATGAGCTTTTGAATTAAGATTTTTACTGTTTGTTGTGAACCACTAATAGGATTGTGTGGCTATCATCTGAGCTGTCAGGTAATGTTGACATTGGACCCTTTAGTGGTACGCTCATGTTGTCAGTGATCGTTACAGATTTTGAGCTGCCCTTTAAAGTCATTGTAGTTTAAGGATAAGTCTAGACCCAGTACAAATCCTTGTGAGACCCCACAAAAAGGGATATCTTTAATACCAAAATATGTTAGATTACTAAAAATATTTTGTGGTCTGCACATTCAAAGGCTCTGGTGAGGTTATAGAATCTCATCTCTTGTTTAGCTGTTGTTGTTGTTGTTGTTGTTGTTGTTGTTGTCTTCAGTCCTGAGACTGGTTTGATGCAGCTCTCCATGCTACTCTATCCTGTGCAAGCTTCTTTATCTCCCTGTACTTACTGCAACCTACATCCTTCTGAATATCCTTAGTGTATTCATCTCTTGGTCTCCCTCGATGATTTTTACCCTCCTCGCTGCCCTCCAATGCTAAATTTGTGATCCCCTGATGTCTCGGAACATGTCCTACCAACCGGTCCCTTCTTCTTGTCAAGTTGTGCCACAAACTCCTCCCCAATTCCATTCAATAGTTACGTGATCTACCCATCTAACCTTCAGGATTCTTCTGTAGCACCACATTTCAAAAGCTTCTATTCTCTTCTTATCCAAACTAGTTATCGTCCATGTTTCACTTCCATACATGGCTACACTCCATACAAATACTTTCAGAAATGACTTCCTGACACTTAAATCTATACTCAATGTTAACAATTTCTCTTCTTCAGAAACGCTTTCCTTTCCATTGCCAGTCTAGGTTTTATATCCTCTCTACATCAACCATCATCAGTTATTTTGCTCCCCAAATAGCAAATAGCTCATTTACTACTTTAAGTGTCTCATTTCCTAATCTAATTTCATCAGCATCACCAGATTTAATTTGACTACATTCCATTATCCTCATTTTGCTTTTGTTGATGTTCATCTTATATCCTCCCTTCAAGACACTGTCCATTCCGTTCAACTGCTCCTCCAAGCCCTTTGCTGTCTCTGACAGAATTACAATGTCATCGGCAAACCTCAAAGTTTTTACTTCTTCTCCATGGATTTTAAAACCTACTCTGAATTTTTCTTTTGTTTCCTTTACTGCTTGCTCAATATACAGATTGAATAACATCAGGGATAGGCTACAACCCTGTCTCACTCCCTTCCCAACCACTGCTTCCTTTTCATGTCCCTCGACTCATATAACTGCCATCTGGTTTCTGTACAAATTGTAAATAGCCTTTCGCTCCCTGTATTTTACCCCAGCCACCCCCAGAATTTGAAAGAGAGTATTCCAGTCAACATTGTCAAAAGCTTTCTCTAATAAATCTGCAAATGCTACAAACGTAGGTTTGCCTTTTCTTAATCTTTCTTCTAAGATAAATCGTAAGGTCAGTATTGTCTCACGTGTTCCAACATTTCTACGGAATCCAAACTGATCCTCCCCGAGGTCCGCATCTACCTGTTTTTCCATTCGTCTGTAAAGAATTCATGTTAGTATTTTGCAGCTGTGACTTATTAAACTGATAGTTCGGTAATTTTCACATCTGTCAACAC
The DNA here is from genome assembly GCF_023897955.1 of Schistocerca gregaria. Taxonomy (NCBI): domain Eukaryota; kingdom Metazoa; phylum Arthropoda; class Insecta; order Orthoptera; family Acrididae; genus Schistocerca; species Schistocerca gregaria. The sequence continues at coordinate 492,778,231 of NC_064927.1, read as the reverse complement.
CTGCTTTCTTTGGGATTGGAATTATTATATTCTTCTTGAAGTCTGAGGGAATTTCGCCTGTCTCATACATCTTGCTCACCAGATTGTAGAGTTTTGTCAGGACTGGCTCTCCCAAGGCTGTCAGTAGTTCCAATGGAATGTTGTCTACTCCCGGGGCATTTTTTCGACTCAGGTCTTTCAGTGCTCTGTCAAACTCTTCACGCAGTATCGTATCTCCCATTTCACCTTCATCTACATCCTCTTCCATTTCCGTAATATTGTCCTCAAGTACATCACTGTTACAGGACTTCATTTATGAGGTATGGATGGTGTTCTCTGTGGAGACTGTTTTTTACAAAAGCCAGGGCTTAGAGGCTGTTGTCAAGCTTTGCTCAGGAATATTAATCAGTATTCTATAGGAAGTCAGTATTCTATCAGAAAATATGGCTGGAGTCATTGACTGATTATAATGATAGCTTTAAAGGTTGTCTTACTAAATCAGCACAAGCTTTTAATATTACCAAACAATGGAAACTCCAATGTAGGAAAAGATAGTTTGCTACTTACTTAAAGAAGACGTGCCAAGTTACAGACAGGCACAGTTACAAGACACGTACATAAAGCTTTCGGCCACAGCCCTCATCAGTATTACACACACACACACACACACACACACACACACACGACCGCCAACTCTAGCATGTTAGAGTAGAATACAACTATCATGTGGGATGCGAGCAGTAATCTGGAGGGTGCAGAGAAGGGAAAGGGGTGGTGTATGGGTGGGGAGAGAGACGAACACTGTCAAGTGGAACGTGCATGGACTAGAATGCCAACAGGTGCAGCGTCAGGAGGTTGTGGGGCAGGGAGTTGGGAAAAAAGGAGAGGAGTGGGCAAAGACGGGTGGATGCATTGGCAGAGGGCTGCAAATAAACAGGTTGGTAGATGAGAACGGGGAGAAGATTATACGACAGAGGGAATGGAAACTGTTGGAGCAGTGGGTGGAGACAGTATATTACTGTAGGTTGTGGCAGGGATAATTATGGGAGCAAAGAATGTGTTGTAACTATAACTCTCATCTGCACAGTTCAGAAAAGCTGGTGGTTGGGGGAAGGACCCAGCCATTGAAATCAAATGTGTTATGTTCAGCTGCATGTTGTCATGGGGTGGTCTACTTTGCTCTTGGCACAGTTGGGCGGTGGCTGTTCATCCTGGCGAACAGCTGTTTGGTAGTCATACCAATATAAAAAGCTGTGCAATGATTGCAGCAGAGTTGGTATATGACAGAGCTGCTTTCACAGGTGGCCTGGTCTCTGATAGGGTAGGATAAGCCTGTGACAGGACTGGAATAAGAAGCCTCAGCCATCTGGATCCTTCCTTCCACCACCAGCTTTTCTGAACTGCACAAATGGGAGTTATCCTTACAACGCATTCTCTGCTCCCATAATTATCCTGACCTCAGCCTAGATTAACATACTATCCCCACACCTCCATCAAAACATTTCCATTCCTTCAGTCCTATCATCTCCTCCCCACTCTCGTCTCCCACCTTGTATATTTGCAGCCCTCTGATAACGTATCCAGGCGTCTTTCGCCACTCCTATGCTTTTTTACTACTTTTTTCACCACCTCCCTGCCCCACAACCTCCATGACGCTGCGCCTGTTGGCATTCTAGTCGCTGCACATTCCACCAGACAGCATTCATTTCTCTCCCCACACGTACACCATCCTTTTCCCTTCCCCATCCCCTCCAGATTTATGCTTGTATCCTACGTGATATTTGCATTCCATGCGATATAATTAATTAATTTTTACGATTACTACTTCATACCTAAATATCTAAAAATTCATCTATTGAGTAGGAAGAGTTGTCATTCAGATTTTTTTTAATTTGTGCTTAAATGCTGGTTAGCTATATGTCAGATTTTCACTGCTATTTGGTAAATGACCAAAGACTTTTGTGGCAGCATAATTCATCTGTTTCCGTGCCAGATTTAACCCAAAATAGTGAAGGTAATTTTTTCTCAGTAAGTGTTGTAGTTTTAAAACTAATGTCTGTAGATGGTGCTTGCAGTTTATGCCACAGTAGATCCAGTCCACCTGTACTGAGTCGTTTATTATTCAGTGTGATGTTTGCTTCCACAAGGAAGAAGTAATTGTTGAATTTGGTTACCAGTGATTTCAGTGTGTCATTGTTGTTTTAATATTGTTGTTATGCTTGCTCCTTGTTTAATAATTTTCCCATTTTTTGTTATTATTTCTTGTTGTTTCCTTTTATAATAAGAGACTCGATAATTTTACAACACTGGTAGTGATTAGAATTTCCTATCTTAGCTACAGGCCCCTCACCCATGATACTGTTACTTCCATGCAGCTGGTAGAGCATCTGCCGAGTGACTCATCAGATTGGAAATGACATGGGTTCAAAATTTCCAAAAGTTGTGGATGCCAAATAAGTACTCTGTCAACATAGCACATGCCTTGTAATAAACATTATGTAAATCGGTATGCACAGGACAGTGTGCTTACCTTACATGTTCTAAAATGCCACAGATGAAAATGGGATCTTCTGGCACTCACATCTCAGGTTCTGGAGGCGATATAAAGGTAGGGTCAAGTGTTTTGGGTAACCATTGGGTTAGGGCCCATTTAATATCCGACAGAAGGGTTGGCTTAGTGTTAAAGCCCTAAAATAAAGGGTCAGACTGTGAAAACCACACTCTTCCTCCTGCTTAGATAAATGGAGCAAACTGTCTTAGTTCTTTCTGCATTTGATGTGGTCTATGGTGAATTTGATGGGACTTATGGAGGCACCATTATTTCATGGGCAGTTTCTTGGAAAACCCCAAGACAAGAGGTGTTTTTTTAACTATAGTTTTGCCATCACCAAGGGACCGCAACCCAGCCAAGGATTGAAAGATGGCTATGCACATCAAAGAGCTGAAATTTTTATGTATATTCCTAAGATCCCAATCTCAAACAACCTTGAAAATGTTTGTGATATCTTTATACATTTTCTAGATACAGAGTTTCAGAATTACCCTACTTCTGCATGTAAAATCCAGTATGAGGCAAAATATAAATTATAACCAACTACAGCAAATTGGACAAATTTTAATGGTATGTTCACTAGTCATTTTTCGAGATGAGCCATCTCCACATTTAAAAAACAATTTTGTCAAGAAACACCCCAAAAACTTGTTTTTTGGATACCAAAGCCTAGATGCAGATTCTAAGGTAGCTATGCACAGCAAATGGCTGTAATTTTTACAATGTATTCCTAAGAGCCCAATCTCAGACAAAACTATCTCCTTCCTCCACATTTTCAGTAATTTTTGTGCTAGGTTATCCAGGAAATTCTCTGTATTCAACGAGTTCTTGACCCTGTTTGAAATGTTTATACCACTCAAACTCTTGTGTTACTCATAGTAGATTTGCCAAAGGCACAGTCAACATGTTGAATGCAGTGCTGCACATTATTCTGTTTTCAAGCAAAATTTAATGTAAATTCTTTAATCCACCTTTTGTGAAAGTAAAAATTCGCTAAGCACTCGAAAACAGGTATAACTCTTTTAACTGTCAACAATAAACTAAATATTCAGAGCAACTGAAAGTGCAAGCATACATCATGATCGTGTGTATCAACATAAAAATTAATTATTTGATAAGTCAGATGCATAAAGCCCATGAAGTTAAAACATTCTCATTACTATTTGATCACACCTGATATGAGTTACATGCCCTGCTACAGCAAAGTCTGGGAAAAATTTAGAGAGAAAAAGACAATTACAGTGGCAGAGAGATGGAAAACTAATTTAAAAAATGCTGGTAGATAGTAGACAGTGGTTGTGTTCTAGAAAGAGCGAAGGAGGCAATGGCTGTGAGAGAGAAAGAGGGGGACGCAGCAGCAGTGGAACATAGATAACAGAGCTAGGAAAAGAGGGAAGGAGACAGTGCCAGGGAGGGAGGAATAGAGAGAAAGAGAAGATAATGAGAGATATGAAAGTGACCATGACGATTAGGAAGACTGAGATAGAGACAGTGACAGTGAGATCAGATAGCAGCAGTAGGAAGAAGGAATGAGATAAATGAGATATTAGCAGTAAGAGAGAGCAAGCGGTAGATGACTACAATGAGAGGAGACTGTAGTAGTGCCACAGGAGACAATGATAGAGAGACACAGAGAGATGAATACAATGAGTTGGGCTGAATGAGTGAGTTGTGAGTGAGAAAGGGCAACTGGGAGTGGATGGGTATGGGTGACAGACAGCTATGGACTAGTAGTTACGGATGTGAGTGGGTTACAGTTAGAGGAGCTTGTGGAAGTTTGAAGTGAGTTGCATGTAAAAAAAAGAACATGTTTGTACGACAAAATTTTTGGAAAAAATTTGAAGGTGCTTGGGAGGGCAGAATGGGGCAGCAAGTAACCCACTTTTCAGTCAGTCTTTTCAATAAACAGAAAAAGTTCACTTTTTTTTCACTGGTTATAGTCTTTTATGACTACTTTGAAACAGTTAGACGCCCTTGTCTGGCTCTGAACCATAGTGTACAATTTACTTTCCCTTCCACGAGTAGAATTTTGTATTTGCGGATACCATGTGCTACTTACAACAGGAACTGGACTGTGCTGCATATTAATCACTGTAAGATGTGGAATTACTACTCATGTACGGTACTTCCAGTTCTTTCCAGGCACACTCTATGGTAGTAATTTTCCTTGTTGTCGCAATAATAATTAAGATGGAAACAGAAATGACAAACTGAAGTGACTTCAACAGTGTTAACCACCTCAGTTAAATGATTCAGTAAAATTGAGTAAAAGAGAAATCTAGTGAAATTGGATGTAAAAATGGAGATAGCATGGGGGATATAGAACTACACTACCAAATGAATTGTTATTATTGTGATAATAGTGCAAGGTGTTCACAACAGCTCACAGAATTGCAGCAGACGCGCGTGCACTCTAACAACACACACACAGTAACAAACTGGTACACCAGCCGTGTGCTAGCACAATTTGAAAACAGAGCTCAGTGTATTCTCACTAGTATACACCTGAAGGTGGCCAGAAGACTGTGCATCGAAATATCGTGGCACAAAGTTGCTGACATTCGATAGTTTGCTAAAAATTTTGTGGAACAGTCTTCATCGTTGTTTCACATCCTTAATCATTTATATTACAGTTTGTTTGTCGCCTAAGAGAATGGATGACAGGAAGAGCAGTGTTGCTTTTATTTTACAAACTTTATTTCTGTTGCTTTTATTTTTATAAATTTTATTTCTTTGGCAGGCAAACAACCACCAGAGCCTGAGCCTGAAGCATTTGACCTACCAGAAGACCTACAACTGGATGATGGTGCAGGAAAAGATGATGCAGAAGCAAATGAAGAAAACCCGTTTGATATTGATGAAATGAAAGGTCTGTGATTGGATCTCTTATGGCATATTTTTATCAGAAACATTGAAAATTAGTTATTAGTAGTTCTGATGTGATATGTGTATGTGGTTACACCACAGAGTATTGTGTGTGTTCTTCCTATTTGAGCAAAGACACATTGTGGAATAAGGAAAAACTTTAAAATGTACCTTTTCTGGATAATGTAGAAGTTTTCAGTTGGTGTTGCCAGTTAATCATTTAACAGTTTTGGTGAAAGTGATGTCCATGTAATGCACATCACTAATGTTAAAGTATATTACATCAATATAAGTTGAATTTCAAATTGTTCATGAGACATGGACCCTGTTTTCTTTTAGCCTCTTGCTTTATTAAATTTCAGTATTCATAATAATATCCTTCTGAAAGTTACAAAAATTGAGTAATGGGAACAGAATACAATTGGGCTGACCAGGGATAATTTTTATTTAGTATTATTCTTCCTAAATGTACTCTGAGATGATGACATAAAATAAAAGTTGTGTGAAGTAATGTATATTCAGAGAGAACTTGAGGAGGAGTGAGTGTCGTCGTCGTTGTGATCTTCAGTCCAGAGACTGGTTTGATGCATCTCTCCAGCTTACTCTATCGTGTGCAAGCCTCCTCATCTTCAGGTAATTACTGCAACCTACATCCTTGTGAATTTTCTTACTGTATTCATCTCCTGGTGTCCCTCTACGATTTTTATCCCCCACGCTTGCTTCCAGTGCTAAATTTGTGTTCCCTTGATGCCCCAGAGTGTGTCCTATCAACTGATCCCTTCTTCTAGTCCGGTTGTACCACAGATTTCTCTTCTCCCCAATTCTACTCAGCACTTCCTCATTAGTTACCCATCTAATCTTCAGCATTCTTTTGTTGCACCACATTTCAAAAGCTTCTATTCTCTTATTGTCTAAACTATTTATCATCCATGTTTCCCTTCCATACATGGCTCCACTTTTTACAAATACTTTCAGAAAAAAACTTCCTAACACTTAAATGTGTACTCAATGTTAACAAATTTCTCTTTTTCAGAAATCCCTTTCTTCTTGTTTTGCCAGTCTACATTTTATATCCTCCCTACTTCGACTGTCATCAGTTATTTTGCTTCCCAAATAGCAAATCTCATTTACTATTTTAAGTGTCCGTGTTCCTAATCTAATTACCTCAGCATCACCTGATTTAATTCAACTACATTCCATTATCCTTCTTTTGTTTTTGTTGATGTTCATCTTATATCCTCCTTACAAGACATTGTCCATTCTGTTCAACTGCTCTTCCAAGTCCTTTGCTGTCCCTTACAAAATTGCAATGTCATTGGGAAACCTCGAAGTTTTTATTTCCTCTCTCTGAACTTTCGTTCCTACTCAAAATTTTACTTTGGTTTCCTTTACTGCTTGTTCAGTGTACAGATTGAATAACATCAGGCATAGGTTCCCACCCTGTCTGACCCTTTTCTCAACCATTGCTGCCCTTCCATGCCCTTCGACTCTTATTACTGCTGTCTGGCTTATGTGCAAGTTGTAAATAGCCTTTCACTCCCTGTATTTTAACCGTGCTACTTCCAGTATTTCAAAGAGAGTATTTCAGTCAACATTGTCAAAAGCGTTCTCTAAGTCTACAAATGCTATAAATGTAGGTTTGCCTTTCCTTCACCTATGTTCTAAGGTAAGTCGTAAGGTGAGTATTGCCACGCGTATTCTTACATTTCTCTGGAATCCAAACTGAGCCTCCCCAAGGTCGGTCTCTACCAGTTTCTCCATTCTTCTGCAAAGGATTTGTTTTAGTATTTTGCAACCGTTACTTATTAAACTAATAGTTCAGTAATTTTCATACCTGTCAGTACATGCTTTTTCTGGAATTGTGATTGATATTCTTCTTGAAGACAGGGTATTTCGCCTGTCGTGTACATATTGCTCACCAGAGGGAAGCGTTGGTCTAACAGAAAATTGTGCAAAGTCGGGATCTCGTTTTGACTTAAGTCTTTCAGTGCTTCGTCATATTCTTCACACAGTGTCAGATCTCCCTTCTCACCTTCATCTGTGTCCTCTACCCTTTCCATAATATAGCCCTCAAGTACATTTCCCTTGTATAGACCCTCTGTATACTTCTTCCACCTTTCTGCTTTCCCTTCCATGCTTAGGACTAAGTTTCCATCCGAGTTCTTGATATGCATGTAGATGGTTCTCTTTTCACCAGAGGTCTTTCTAATTTTCCTGTGGGTGCATTCTTCTACATCCTTACATTTGTCCTCTAGCCACTCCTGAATAGCCATTTTAAACTTCCTATCGATCTCATTTTTTAGAGATTTGTTTTCCCTTTTGCCTGCTTTATTTATTGCGTTTTTATATTTTCTCATTTCATTGATTTAATATCTCTTGGATTATTCAAGGATTTCTACTAGCCTTCATCTTTTTACCTATTTGATCGTCTGCTGCCTTCACTATTTTATTTGTCAAAGCTGCCCATTCGTCTGGTACTGTATTCCTTTCCCGCGTTCTTGACAGTCGTTCCGTAATGCTCCCTTTGAAACTGTCTACAATGTCTGGTTCTTTCAGTTTATCCAGGTCCCATGTCTTTAAATTCCTGCCTTTTTGCAGTTTCTTCAGTTTTAATCTGCAGTTCACAACAAATAAATTGTGGTCAGAGTCCACATCTACGCCTGGAAATTTCTTACAATTTAAAACATGGTTCTGAAATAACCATTATATAATCAGTCTGAAACTCCACATATACCACCTTCTCTCATGATTCTTAAACCAAATGTTAGCTATGATTAAATTATGCTCTGTGTAAAATTCTACCAGGCAGCTTCCTCTTTCATTGCTTTCCCCCAGTCCATATTCACCTACTATTTTTCCTTCCCTTCCTTTTCCTACTATCAAATTCCAGCCCCCCACGACTCTTAAATTTTCATCTCCCTAAACTGGCTGAGTAATTTCTTGTATCTCATCACACATTTCTTCAATTTCTTCATCCATTTAGCTGATTGGCATTTGAACTGGTACTAATGTGGTGGGTGTGGGCTTTCTACATCTACATCTACATTTATACTCTGCAAGCCACCCAACAGTATGTGACGGAGGGCACTTTACATGCCACTGTCATTACCTCACTTTCCTGTTCCAGTCGTGTAAGGTTCGTGGGAAGAACGACTGCCGGAAAGCCTCCGTGCACTCTCGAATCTCTCTAATTTTACATTCGTGATCTCCTCGGGAGGTATAAGTAGGGGGAAGCAATATATTCGATATCTCATCCAGAAATGCACGCTCTCAAAACCTGGACAGCAAGCTACACTGCAATGCAGAGCGCCTCTCTTGCAGATTCTGCCACTCGAGTTTGCTAAACATCTCCGTAACGCTATCACGCTTACCAAATAACCCTTTGACAAAACGCACCGCTCTTCTTTGGATCTTCTCTATCTCCTCTGTCAAGCCGAACCTGGTACGGATCCCACACTGATGAGCAATACTCAAGTATAGATTGAACAAGTGTTTTGTAAGCCACCTCCTTTGTTGATGGACTACAACCTGGTACCCACCTTACCAACAATTAATTTTATACGATCATTCCACTTCAAATCGTTCCACATGCATACTCCCAGATATTTTACAGAAGTAACTGCTACCAGTGTTTGTTCCGCCATCATATAATCGTACAGTAAAGGATCCTTCTTTCTATGTATGCAATACATTACATTTGTCTATGATAAGGGTCAGTTGCCACTCCCTGCACCAAGTGCCTACCTGCTGCAGATCTTCCTGCATTTCACTGCAATTTTCTAATTCTGCAACTTCTCTGTATACTACAGCATCATCTGTGAAAAGCCGCATGGAACTTCTGACACTATCTACTAGGTCATTTATATATATTGTGAAAAGAAATGGTCCCATAACACTCCCCTGTGGCATGCCAGAGGCTGTTTGCTAAAAACTCTTCAATTCAGCTACACAGCTGGTCTGATATTCCATAGGCTCTTCCTTTGTTTATCAGGTGACAGTGCGGAACTGTATCGAAAGTCTTCCGGAAAACGGGGAAAATGGCGTCTGCCTAGGAGCATATATCTAACATTTTCTGGGTCTCATGAACAAATAAAGCGAGTTGGGTCTCACACGATTGCTGTTTCTGGCATCCATGTTGATTCCTACAGAGTAGATTCTGGGTTTCCAGAAATGAAATTATACGCGAGCAGAAAACATGTTCTAAAATTCTACAACAGATCTATGTCAGAGATATAGGTCTACAGTTTTGCACATCTACTCGATGATCCTTCTTGATGACTGGGACTACCTGTGCTCTTTTCCAGTCAGTTGGAAACTTGCGTTCCTCAAGAGACCTGCGGTACACGGCTGTTAGAAGGTGGGGAAGTTCTTTCACGTACTCTGTGTAGAATCAAATTGGCATCCCGTCAGGTCCATCATGGATACAATAATGTGCTCATTATGATGGTCATAGTAGCTTATCTGCATGCCTATTGTTTTACTCAGCTTCCCGCACCCGGGTTCCCGGGTTCGATTCCCGGCGGGGTCAGGGATTTTCTCTGCTTCATGATGACTGGGTGTTGTGGGATGTCCTTAGGTTAGTTAGGTTTGAGTAGTTCCAAGTTCTAGGGGACTGATGACCATAGATATTAAGTCCCATAGTGCTCAGAGCCATTTGAACCATTTGTTTTACTCATTATTGAACCTACTACTGCTTTGCCCGTATTTTATATTGTATTTATAACCCTACATTAACCAGAGCAGAAGTCCTGTTCCTCCTGCCACCAAACGTCTCTAATTCTCACACTACCGAGCGAGGTGGTGCAGTGGTTGGACACTGGACTCGCATTCGGGAGGACGACAGTTCAATCCCGCGTCCGGCCATCCTGATTTAGGTTTTCCGTGATTTCTCTAAATCACTCCAGGCAAATGCCGAGATGGTTCCTCTGAAAGGGCACGGCCGACTTCCTTCCCTAATCCGATGAGACCGATGACCACGCTGTCTGGTCTCCTTCCCCAAACAACCAACCTAATTCTCACTATATCTAATATTAACATATCCATTTACCTTTTTAAATTTTCTAACCTACCTGCCCGATTAAGAGATGTGACATTCCACGCTCCAATCGGTAGAATACCAGTTTTGTTTCTCCAGATAATGATACCCCCCTGAGTAGTCCCCACCCAGAGATCTAATTGGGGGACTATTTTACATACAGCAAATTTGACCCAAGAGGATTCCATTATCATTAAACCATGCATTAGAGCTGCATGCCCTCGGGAAAAATTATGGCTGTAGTTTCCCCTTGCTTTCAGCCGTTCCCAGTACAGCACAGCAAGGCCGTTTTAGTTGATGTTGCAAAGCCAGATCAGTCAATCCAGATCCTGATTGTTGCCCCTGCAACTACTGAAAAGGCCACTGCCCCTCTTCAGGAACCACACGTTTATCTGGCCCATCAACAGATACCACTCCATTGTGGTTGCACCTATGGTATGGCTATCCCTATTGATGAAGCACGCAAGCCTCTCCCCCAATGTCAAGGTTCATGGTTCAGAGAGAACTTGAGGAGAAGGAGTAGGTGCCATTGTAGTGCGATAAAGTAAGAACAGTGACAGCAAAACCACCAAGCATGAAAAAAGGTAAATCAAGAAATTCTACATAGAAATTATTGTTGCAAACACAGGAAAATGAAAAGCTAATTCTTCAGTCTCAGACTCCCAGAACAAAACGCAAAGAAAGTGATAAAAACAAACAATGGAAAATCCAGAATGGAATGGAATAAGACAGTGTAAGGCTGTGATAACAGACAGATAACTGGGAAACTTGTATCAATTTTATTGGGAAGAAAGGAAAAGAAAGAAAGCACAATCTGGTTCACTCACTACATTTATTATGGTGATTACCAGATTTGATGTAACATGCAGACTATCTTCTGATCTGTAACTAGTGTTGCAAAGTACAGTTTGTCCTAAAGTCCTTTTGAGCAAATTGCAATTTGTGACACTAGTTTTAAATCTGAAGGTGGTTGTGCATCTGTTGCAAACTGATAATCAAAATAATAGGTATAGTGTGTGACACATATGATGTTTTCTTTTATTGTACCAACAGTAGTAATGGTTTCCCTAAGACATTACCTCTTCAGTTAGAAATTAGTTAAAAGAACAAGTGACCTACATTGAAAGATTTGTAACCTACAGTGAATGATTTGTAAGGCTCACATGAAATAAATTCCTCATTGGAATGTACAAGTAAATAATGGAAGGCGTAACTGTAGCAATCATAGCAACAGTTGAGGCATCGAGTCATCAATAGTGACTTAAACAAGACTGAGAATGTCACCAGCTTTTGGACAAATTCTCTTTAAGAGTTGCAGTGACAGCACAGTGTAGTCAGCCGGGACAGTGTAGCTGTGCTAGTGTAAATGTATTCTGTTAGCTCTGATCAAGCAATCATCAAAAAGCTAACAATTTCCTCGGTTGTGTTTATGCTTCTGTTTACGGGTCAATGTGTCAGCTGTATGGCGAGTTGTGCCTTTGCTTTTTCTGTTACTCACATAGAAGAAAGGTATGTATTTGCACAGAATATGTGTTTTATTATGTTGTTATTGATTCCTGTAAAGATGATTTTTCTTTTTCTGTGAAAGAACTTGAAGAAGGTACACATGTTTTATTGAAGTTACGTTTAATATTGAATTATTTCTCTCTCTCTCTCTCTCTCTCTCTCTCTCTCTCTCTCTCTCTCACACACACACACACACACACACACACACACACACACACACACACACACACACTACTTCCTGTGTTTCAATGATTTGGCACCATCTCTATTTGTGATTTTTCTTTATTTATTGTGCGGAATTTCAGTCTTAGCCCATTATCAAGAATCGTGTTAATTGAAAGCAACATAAATTTAGTAGAGTGACAATGAATTAAAAGTTAAACATGGTAACAAATCAAGTCTTACAGTGCGTTAGGATCAATAAAAACTTTGTGTATAAAAATTCAGTGGTGGCATGTTATGCCATACAGTTAAGGGACCTGCACTTATAAGCACGATGATACTGGACGCCATTCAGATATAACAACTCCAGAGACTTGTACAGCATAATTTGCTATTGCTGAATTTTTGTACAGTAATTTTTATTAATTTTTGCACATTTAAGACCTATTTTGTTATCCTATCCAAATTTTTACAAACTGTCAATGCACTGAACTCATGTTGCTTCCATGGTCTAAGAGCAAAATTGTGCAATAGTATAACAAATAGAGAAAAAACGACAGCTGCAGGTGATATCAAATCATTTAAGTGTTTCATAGCAGCTGCAGACCCACCTTGAGTGAAGATAATTTTAATGTGATTACATATTTCTAATTTCTTCATTTTCAGAACAAAAAGAGCCAGAGAAAGAAAATACAGATGAAACATCAGAGGGAAAGGAGAAAAATGATGACAAAACTGAAGAACCAGAAAGTTCAAGTGAAGATGAAATGGATAATAATGAAGACCCCAATGGAACTACAGGGTTGGAGCAAGGAGCTAGTGATAAAGAAGAGGAAAATGCTGAGATTACAAAAGGAGAAAAGGATGGGAAAGAAGGAGAAAATGAAGATAAAGGGGACGACCAAGAAGAAGCCAGACCATCAGATGACCAGCCCAGTCACAATGCTGCGGAGCCTGCACCAGAACAGGCTGAAGCTGGCTCAAAAGACCAGGTTCACTTCTGATGTTTGTTACTGATTAATTTTAAGCATCCACACATTTACTGCAATTCTTTTTGTATTTGGTTGAGATGATTTATACAGGCATCCTTATAAGCTGTTACATGTGTCAATGATGAATATCCACATTTGTCTGGTCTGCCATGTGATACCCTCATATGAGACAGTTTTTTCAGAGTCACATGTTACAGAAGTAGCAACAACATGGTTGCAGTATCCCACATTTTTAAGTAGCTTATTCAGATTCCCACATTGAACTTTATATTATATTCTTGCAATGTCCCACAGTGAACTTCACATATCAAGACCCCTGTGTAGCATTAAAGAAGTGCAAGGTTTGTTAATAATAACTTTGAGGAGCATTTTATGTCTTGTAAGTAGTGCATCTTACTGGACCTATGTTACGAAAAATGCAGGAACATTTCAGTATATTGCTGAATGTAAGAATTTCGTTAATGGGTTCCATATGTACGTGAAAATTAAATGTCGTGTGGCAAGGGCCTCCTGGCGGGTAAACCCGATCGCCTGGTGCAAGTCTTTTGAGGTGATGCTACTTCAGTGACTTGCGCGTCGATGAGGATGAAATGATGATAATGAAGACGACACAAACACCCAGTCCCTGAGCAGAGAAAATCTCCAACCCAGCCGGGAATCGAACCCAGCTGCCCTCCCCCCCCCCCCCCCCCCCCTCCCCACCCCCCTTGGCATGACAAGCCGGCATGCTGTACATTCAGCTATGGTGGCGGGCCATATGTACATAATTAGATGTAACTATCAGTTATTAATTTGACTTTACAGTTGACCCCGAGTATATACAGGGTGAGTAAGGAGGAAAGGTAAGTGTTTTTGATGGGTGATAGCATTCTGAACAAAAAACTTGATGTGGACGTGTGCCCTATTCCGAATGGTTTTCGAAATAGAACACTTTTAATGTACATTTGTATTTATTTTCTGTATTATTTATTGTCATTGTTTACAACATACCACAGTAGCATAGAGGAAGTTGAGGTGGACATTTTGATACAGGACACTTGTGGTCAGTAAAGTCGGAAAACTACCTGGCCTACAAAAAGTACCTAAGCTATATCGCACGCACGTCACGCGAGACTTTAAATATTCTTGCGATCTCCTTGTGCAAACTGTTAGTGCTACCTTTTTTTGTTGTAAATTTAATTTAGTTTAATGGTGTACTGAGACGTGTTTTCATTGGAGTGTGGGGTTCTTGAGTTATTAAAGAAAAATGTACAAAAGTGATACTAAATGTCTTCTATCTCAGAAACCATTCGCAATAGGGCATATGTCCATATGAAGTTTTGTGTTCATAATCATTAATACTATCATGTCTCAAAGCATGTTCCTTTCCTCCTGACTCGCCCTGTATTTGTGTTACTTTATATAACATCATCATTATTGTTCTCTCAATATTCATTCACTGACACAGCTTGAAATACTATCACAGAAAATTGAGCATTGTTCTGCTGTGAAAATGCTATGATCGCAAATAGTTGTGGGAGAGATATAGTGTACTGCTACCTGTGAGTAATTAACTTCATTTCTGCTATTTTCTGTGTCTGGTATATTTTTTTCCAAAGATTCAGAAATGATTAGTTGACTATGAAATAACTGATTAGATACTCTTCTTTTAAATTTTTGGTATGAAACATAGCAATACCTTTTGTTTAAAAAAAAAGATGAATTAATCTTAGGCTTTCACTGCTGGAGACTGTAGTTTTGTTTGCTGAGATAATCAGAAGAGGGGGGAAATGTGTGATTTTTTACTAAATGGGGAAATAATACAGGATTGTAGAAAAGATTGACTTCTAGAGTAAATGTTTTGCTGTGTTACAAAGTTAATGGTTCAAACTTGTTTTAAAAAAAATCATATAAATATGATAATAGAAAGCCCATCACAAAATATAAATAACGTTACAATAGATTCACACACACACACACACACACACACACACACACACACACACACACAGAGAGAGAGAGAGAGAGAGAGAGAGAGAGAGAGAGAGAGAGAGATGTTATCTCAGTTTTGTGTGTGTGTTTTATTCACTTCTTAACTCTGAAGGAGGACATTGCCTGAAAGTTCAGCAATGTACTCAGTCTTGTTTATATTTCTGTCTTTCACTCAATGCCTCAGCTCATCAGTGAGTTGTTATCTTTACTTCTTTCATTATATACGATGGTCATCCAGAAAGTAATGAACAATTGTGTGCCACACCCAATGTCGACCCCCCCCCCCCCCCCCCATCCTCACCACCACAATTGTAATAATGCCAGTTAAATCCTTTACTCATTTTCAATGTGAGCTGAGTTTTGTTGCTAGGTGGTTATGCTTTTTTGTTCTGTAACCTTTTGAAGTAATGGTACCCATTGAAAATCTCACTGTTGACAAAGTGTGTACTGTCATTTATTTTCTGAATGCACAAAATGTTCAGCCTATCGAGTGTTATAAGTAAATAAAGATCATTTGTGGTGATAGTGGAATGAACAAGTCTTCAGTTACATAGAATGTTTTTGGCGTACGTGTTTTTGATTCATGACAATGTAAGGCCTCATGCATCAGCGTACAGACAAGAACTTCAACATCTTAATTGACAAATTTTCTGGCATCCTCCTTATGCACCTGACTTGGACATAAGTGATTTTGACTTAAACACAAAACTAAAGAAATGTTTTGGTGGAAAACAGTTTGCAAATGGTGAATACCTCGAACAGTGACATTGTGGCTCAAATCATTGGTGGTAGAGGAGTCTAGCATGGAGTTTAAAAATTAGTCCCGTTACAATAAAAGCCTTGACTGCTATTGCAACTACATTGAAAAACCGATGAAGATTTTGTATCTTTGTAAATAAAGTTTTTTGGTGATTGTTGTTGTTTTTGCCGCCGCCGTCGTTGATGATGTTGTGGTTCAGTCCAGAGACTGATTTGATGCAGCTCTGCATAATGCTCTATCCTGTGCAAGCTACTTCATCTCCAAGCAACTATTGCAACCTACATCCTTCTGAATCTGCTTAGTGTATTCATCTCTTGGTCTCCCTCTGCGATTTTTACTCTCCACGCTGCCCCCCCCCCCCCTCTCCCCCAATACTAAATTGGTGATCCCTTGATGCCTCAGAACATGTCCTATCAACCGATCCCTTCGTCTGGTCAAGTTGTGCCACAAACTTCTCTTCTCCCCAATCCTATTCAATACTTCCTCATTAGTTGTGTGATCTACCCATCTAATAATCAGCATTCTTCTGTAGCACCACATTTCGAAACCTTATATTCTCTTCTTGTCTAAACTAATTATCATCCATGTTTCACTTCCATAGAGGGCTACACTTCATACAAATACATTCCGAAAAGGCTTCTGGACACTTAAATCTATACTCGATGTTAACAAATTTCTCTTCTTCAGAAATGCTTTCCTTTCAATTGCCAGTCTACATATTATATCCTCCGTACTTTGATCATCATCAGTCATTTTGCTTCCCAAATAGCAAAACTCCTTTACTACTTTAAGTGTCTTATTTCCTAATCTAATTTCCTCAGCATCACCCAATTTAATTTGATAACATTTCATTATTCTCATTTTGCTTTTGTTAATGTTTATCTTATATTCTCCTTTCAAGACACTGTCCATTCCGTTTAACTGCTCTTCCAAGTCCATCGCTATCTCTGGCAGAATTACAATGTCATCAGCGAACCTTAAAGTTTTTATTTCTTCTCCATGGATTTTAATACCTACTCCTTATATTCCTTTTGTTTCCTTTACTTCTTGCTCAATATACAGATTTAATAACATCGGGGAGAGACTACAACCCTGTCTCACTCCATTCCCAACCACTGCTTCCCTTTCGTGCCCCTCTACTCTTATATAACTGCCATCTGATTTCTGTACAAATTGTATACAGCCTTTCGCTCCCCGTATTTTACGCCTGCCACCTTTAGAATTTGAAAGCTTTCTCTAAGTCTACAAATGCTAGAAACTTAGGTTTGCCTTTCCTTAATCTATCTTTTAAGATAAGTCATAGGATCAGTATTGCCTCATTTCTATGGAATCCAAACTGATCTTCCCCGAGGTCAGCTTCTACCAGTTTTTCCATTCGTCTGTAAAGAATTCGTGTTAGTACTTTGCAGCCGTGACTTATTAAACTGATAGTTCGGTAATTTTCACACCTGTCAACAACTGCTTTCTTTGGGATAGGAATTATTACATTCTTCATGAAGTCTGAGGGTATTTTGCCTGTCTCGTACATCTTGCTCACCAGATGGTAGAGTTTTGTCATGACAGGCTCTCCCAAGGCTGTCAGTAGTTCTAAGGGAATGTTTTCTTCTCCCGGGGCCTTGTTTATATGTAGGCCTGTCAGTGCTCTGTCAAATTCTTCACGCAGTATCATATCTCCCATTTCATCTTCATCTACGTCCTCTTCCATTTCCATAATATTGCCCTCAAATACATCGCCCTTGTATGTGGACCCTCTATATACTCCTTCTACCTTTCCGCTTTCCCTTCTTTGCTTAGATCTGGTTTTGCATCTGAGCTCTTTATATTCATACATGTGGGTATTTTTTTCTCCAAAGGTCAAAGAATTTTCCTGTAGGCAGTATCTATCTTAGCCCTAGTGATGACTCTACATCCTTACATTTGTCCTCTAGCCATCCCTGTTTGTTGATGTCTTTTCTTTTTATTTAGTTATATCAAAACCTTCTTTATTTTCTGGATGACCCACATAGTTTTTAAAACATGTAATTTTGATGAGCTTAATGTTAGCTTCCAGTAACCCATCAACTGACTGATTTTTTATAACTGTAATTTGCTTTGCAGACTTGATAGTAGCAGAAATTACTGAAGGTCCAACAGGAACGTAAAACATTCTATAAAAATGTGTAATCAGTTAAAATTTAAAATAATAGTAACATTTGTTAAAGAAAGAAATATTTCTTTATTTTATGAAAAGGAATAACTGTGGCAGTGTTCACAGAAATTGTAGTTAAAACATTTGCTTTTAACTTTTTATGTACATTTGACATTGTGTCAGTTGTTGGGGGTGATCTGAAAGCTATATTATTCTTGATGAGTCAAATTTGCCTAGATCACTAGCAATTCTTTTTATTACTGTGATCGGTTTTGACAGATTTGTGCTGTAATCATTGTGTCTTGTAACATTATTAGATGTACATGCTTATTACAGCACTGAAAGTCACATAGTGATGTTACAATTTGATACAACATCAATATGTGACTTTTAGTGTTGTAACAAGCACGTACATCTGATAATATTACACGATCCGGTGATGACAGCATAGATCTGTTGGAACAGGTTGCAGTAATAAAAAGAATTGGTAGTGACCTTGGCAAACTTGGTTTTTCAAGAATAGTAATTTCAATTATTCTTAGCATTGCTTCTGTTGCCCCTATTTTGGTGAATGCTGCACTTACTTCACAATTGTTGTTGTTGAAACAACACAAGACGTAGCAATCAAAATTCTTTTTTTTTTTTTATAGTTAAGAGCAAAATAGGATGACTTAAAAGACATTCTGTCTCTGTATCCCCCCTTTCCAAGCTCATGCGTACTCTTGAAATTGTTAAGGCTTTATACAGACAGACAGTCTAAAGGTGCTGTGTTTATCCCTTTGCGACTCTGCAGATGCATTAGCTGCATACAGCTGTTAAATGAAGAGACAAGGGGATACGTGAAATGGTGGAAGGTCATGCGTGCCACTGATTTGTGCCTACAGATCACCAGCTGCACGTGCAGGCATCTCCCAAACACAAATGGGGAGACATATACAACAGCTCTGCAACTGTCTGCATTTCAGTTCATTTGGTGCTGTGTTATACCATATCCCACTCTTAAAAAATTCAGTTCTTGCACGCTTCTAAATTTGCCTTTGCTGGAGCACTTTGGCTGGGTGGTCTAATGAGAAACAGGTGGAAACTGAAAAGCATTATCTTGAAATTTCATGTTTATGGTTAGTTAATGCCATGGATTATAAAATCAGGGGGAAATCAAAAAACTGTCTGTTTCTCACAGATTGGAACGACCTGGAAACAACAAAGGCAGTCTTGAACAAAATCCTTTGTTCATACTTCTGACGAATACATATTGAAGAAGAGGAGTGATCTGGGCCCCACAGTGTGCTGGACCCATACTGGTGCTTTCACAAACCCTTTTGATTCATAGTTTTCATCAATTACAGCAAATAAAAGAATATTGAAACTGTGCCTGTAAATGATATCTCTGCTTCCACTGTTGTATGCAGAACCTTTTTTGACATCTAAAGCTCCCAAGCAGTGTGGCAAATTCCACACAACTTCAGAGTCTAATGCTACATCCAACTACTCTTACCTGGAGTTTCGATGCTTAAGGTAAACAAAAAAAAACTACTAAAAAATCTAATTAAACACTTTTGACAAACAAAGACCCTCTCTTGCCACTGAAAAAAAAACACACACACACACACACACACACACACACACACACACACACACAGACGCGCGCGCGCCCACACACGCACACACAGACAGAGTAATGATGGGATTTAATTGATATATACAGGGTGATTCAGGAAGATATGCAAATATTTTAATATGTTATTCTACAAGTAAAACTAAAGAAAAAAGTTCATATAAACATAGGACCATAATACTGTAAGAGGTTAAAGTAAAGTACGATTTCCGTTTATTTTGTTGTTATTGGTCTGATGAATCTAATAAAACATACCCCAGATGTGTATCTGCAGTAGTTTTCCAGAACATCACAAGCAGCAAAGAAGTAATTTCGTAAAATTTTTAATTTATTAACTGCTTGGCCCAATTTGTTTTTTAAATTTCAGAAAATTGCAGGAAGCTTTCAACAGAAGGTGCAGAGAATTTAGATTTGGAAAAATGATGGTAATAACGTTCACTGAAACAGTATGAATGTTTCAGATAATCTGCTTTCATTAATACCATAGCAGATACGAATTCACGTTAAACTAGAAAAAACAATGCTCAGTGTTAAGGAAGTTGTACAAAGTATGTACAATTTCACAATACGTTCACAATAAATGTTCAAATATGTCTCCACCGAGTTCATTGCATTCATAATGTGAGCAAGTAATGCCTCACATGTATTGACTTTGTCCTCATAAACTATGTCTTTCATCCATCCCAATACATAAAAATCCATTGTGTTAAATCGGGCTGTCTGGATGGCCACAGGCGTGTAGCACCACAACAAATCCGTTTCTGGGGAAAATGTTCAGTTAAATGTGTAGTAACGGTGTTGGTGAAATGTGGAAGCACACTGTCATGTCAGAAATATATTTGCAGTCACGTAGCAAGTGAAACATCTTCGAGCAAGCGTGGCATTTCTTCTTGAAGGAATTGTAAGTACATCTCACCAGTTAGATGTCCTGGGAAAATGAATGGTCCAATAAGGTGTGTGTTGATTATACCACACCACACATTTACGCTAAATTGCTGCTGGAAATTTCGTTGCGCTGTTGCACATGAGTTTGCTTCAGACTGTACATGCGCATTATGTAAATTGTTTATACCATCTCAAGTAAACTGTTCCTTGTCAGTAATAAAATGTATTTGTGTAACTGCCGATTAGTATTGAACCATTTGCACAGCTCCAAATGAAGGACAGGATCTCCCTGATGTAAATGATGCACGTTTTCTTTTTGGTAGGGATCAGCGTACGCCATACCCTAGATTGTGAAATGCCTAATCGTTTAGATATCCGCCGTATACTGGTATCCGAGGTATGTTGAACAGCGTCCATAATATCCTCATCATTGTCTCCAGGTATTGAGTGCTCGTACTGATGCTAGGTAGAGAACCTGACTCCCGTAACATTCAAAATACTCCACTGATTGTTTATGCAGTCTGAAACCTCAGAGTTGGATAACATACATGATATTTGTTAACTGCAGCTGTAGCATTACCATCACATTTGCCATAAATAAACACCACATTGGCATATTTCTCTGTCGTTAATTTGGAAGGCATCCCTATTTCACAAATAATCTACATTGCTGTTATGTTCTTTCATTGAACAATACAGAAAACTAGCTCATTTCAGTGTTAGGAAATGATTGAAACAACTCACTAACAGTTGCCAACAATGACATAAACCTTTCTACATTCTTAATGGAAAGTAAACAAATTTACTTGTATAATAATCTTTTCATCTCTGGATGTTATGGAAAACTGCAGCAGACACACGTGTGGGACATGTTTTATTAGATTCCCCAGACCAATAACAACAAAATAATTGGAAATCATGCTTTACTTTAACCTCATACAGTTTTGCAATGGCTTCATATTAGCAAAGTTGCTAAATGTGAGGCAAAATCTTTTATTAGCCATAACTCCGTAACTAAACATTTCCAGACCTATGTTTATATTAACTTTTTTTTCTTTAGTTTTACTTGTAGAATAACATATTAAAATATTTGCATATCTTCATGGATCACCCTGTATATAAAAAGAAACGTGTTATCCTGTCAGTGCTTCCTTTCTGTGTACCCTTACTGTTCAGAAATAGGTATTAACATATTCTTAGACTACTGACTGCAAACATTAAGCAAGAAATGTCTGTTTTACTTTCCAGATAAAGAAATATTAAGTGGTTGTCAACCAAGTTTACTGTTGTTTTCCAGGGATTTCACCAGAGTGTGCAAAACTTTTGGGGCTACATTATATTTTAATGAAATATATACCATGAACCGAAACTTCAAACTGTCATATTTGTCCACAGTAACAAGAACTAGAATTGGAAGAGGTAATCTTGTTGCCACTGATATGTTGTCTGTGCATTTTGCTTTTTTCTCTGCTACCAGTTGTCCAACTGAATGAAATATTACTTCAAAATCACAAGTACAATTGTTGAACACAATAGTGCTTGCCATTTTTATATTTTCTACCACATTCATACATTCGATATGCATAAGGTATTTTCTATCCCAGTGTGTGGGCTTTTGTTTAATATTTTATCTTTGTCTGGCTATGGCGACAGATGTGTTGATTGCCGGAATGTGTGTGTCATTCTGGCTCGGTGTGAATGGAATTGCACATGGCTCACGTGTCAAGCATGATGTGTGCACCTATATGTTTGCCTCTTCTTGCATGTGAGGCAAACCCAGGCTCGTAGAAAGTAGGGACACGGCACACAGATGGAGACGCACACTAATTGCCAGTAATACATATCAGTTGGGTAAGGATACACCAACAAAAATCATTAAAATACAGAAGAGCAGTTGTTCTTCTGATTAAGAAGGCATAGCAAGAAACTGTGAAAAGCCTATGTCAACTTAGTTGTATCTTTCATGAACATTGGTTTGAATTTTAATTTCATCTCTTTCACTATGTTGTTGGCACTCATTGTCTCTGATACATCTTTCTTTAGCTTGATTAGCAGGCCTCTGGGTGATATATATATGCTTGCTATTTTCATTGTGTTGCATTTTCTCCTTCTCTGCTTTCCCCTAAATTCAGTTTTAACTTCTTTTGTTAACATTGACTCATTCTCTATGCAGTCGGTGGAAACCTCAGAACTTCTATGCAGTATCACTCTGTAAATGGTATTACAAAATAATTTAATTTTTTCAGGTGTCATCAGTCCCCAAAGAAGATGAGAAAGATTCCAAAGATGGAGGAGATGCAGGAGATCCAGGTGAAATGGAGCAGTCAGGAGTGGGTGGAGCACAAATGAAAGATGATCCAACTGGGCACCAGGGGAGACCAGAGGGAGACAGTACGCCAGAAGCACGAGCAGACCAACAGGGGCAGAGAGATGTGCGCAAGAGGGACCGACCAGGGCAGAGCGACGCACAACGTAGTCTAGGTCAGTACTTTGAAACTGTCGATTGATCAGTTATTTATACTACAAAAAATTCTTGCTAGTGCATAGTTGTATTTACTGCTGACCATCAGCTTTGCAACATCAGAAACTATAGCAAATAGCAAAATTGTGCTTTCTGTGTGCATAAAGTATGATAAGATAGAAGTATTGTAGATGTTTTTTTTTTTTTTGGGGGGGGGGGGGGGGGGTGGGGTTATATGGCTGCAGTATTTATTACATACAACTATCTCTAGTGTCAGCAACAGTTTTGGCCCGACTGGGCATAAGACCGAACTGAGCTCGGCTGACGGATACAGGTAGATCATTCCACACCATTTCACCTGTATGACAGCATTTGTCGATCGTAGTGACTTACTTTTGGTGGCTTTCCAGTGTCTCGCCATCCTGTAACCAAGTTTTTTTCAGTAGTTGAGAGATACAAAGAATGTGCTGCCCAGGGTGGCCATTGAAAACCTTCTATGTTCTACCAGAACAGACTGGTCAACATGAGGCCTCGAATTGACATATTGAAAAGTAATGTCACAGAGATCTCAAATGTAGGGCACAGTCACTAACCCTAACATACCCAGCTGTCCAGATTACCAGCTTGGTGCACCGGAGATGTGCATCCAGCAGCACCCCGTACTGGCACACCCGATGTGGGCCCTTGTAGTGACAAATGCAGTTTGGCAGTGTCCCTTCTCGGAGCCAATACACACGGGTACATACATCCACTGTGATGCTGCTAAAGAGCCAATATTTGTATGTATAACCTTTGGGTTTGTTCTTGATAGGTAAGCTGTTGTCACCTTACAATCCTGGACATTTCCTTACAATGTCACATACATCTATTATGTTCATTTTTAGTGTTGAAACTTAAGAAGTTAGAATATAATTCCGTCATTATGTCTGAACTAATTTTAGTAATGATGCATTTTCAGTTACAGCTGCAATAACAGAGCATTGCATTCGTAAGACGAATAATAGTAACAGAATAACCAAACAGTAACATTAGTTTCAGTGGCATTGTTAATACACATGGCTTACCTGCAATCGTAACCTTGTTCATTAGGCGTAACTGTTTCTCTTCTATAGTTCAAGTATTCAGTGTTTTTAATTCTGCTTTCTTTTATTGGTTCTGATTGGTATATAACTCTTTTCGGTCCTTTCTTTCTTTTATTCAGACTGACTTCAACACTGCCACATGCCATTTCACTTGGAACTGATGCATAAAATCTGAAATGTACATCCAGTAAAAGTGTAGGAAGATACCAGAAGCAGTAGAATAACAAGTGACGTTGTCAACCTTACAATGAATAAAAAGCCCTCATCTCCTTGGCATGTGGTGTTCCTGCATCAAATGGAAACTTCCACCAATTACTAGACCCACTGTTTACCACTGACGTGAGGGGGTTTCCACACAAACCGATATGTCTATACTCAAACTATCATATGATCACATAATTTCAATTTGCTTAAAAAGTGAACATCTGGAGGTCCTGCAACAAGCAGTTCAGTGGGAGCCAGTCAACCCATGTAAATACATAAGAGAAACAATTTGGGAATTTTGAAACAGAATGATAACATAGGCTCAGTCATTGGAAAAGCAACTGCTAGACTTCAGTTGGGAACTGCAAAGAATTTACAAAGGAGGCTGCTTAGGAAACACTGACACGACACATTGTAGTATATTACTCGTGTGTGTGGGAGCCATACCAAATACAAGTAACAGTGCATAAAGGAGGTCAGAACGAATAGTTACACATTTCTTTGACCCACAGCAGGATTTCAGAGAAACACTGAAAAGTATCAGCTGGCAGATGCTTGAAGATAGCTATCATCTGTGCTGCAAAAGCAAACTTACATAGTTTCAAGGAGGAATGCTAAGGGAGAACTCTAGGATTATACTAAAGTGTCATATGAACTGCTCATGTAGGGACCTTGAAGACTAATCATCACACGATTGGACTCATTCATTCTAGTGGTACTCTATATCTCTCTGGCTTTATTATAATACCTAAATTATTACTCAAATAGGACATGAGAACTATACGAAATGTTATGTCCAGTCTCTGCACATGTGGCTTTATTACTGGCAGCACTGCATTTTCTCTGAGTCTGCAATATTACATTAGCCGTAGCAGTAGCCATTAGCTTATCAATGAAACTAAAATTGGTGGTTGTTGTACAAATAATGAGACATGCAACTAAATATTCTCACTGTGCATGCTAAAATAGTCATCTGAGGTTTGTTATCAGATCTGAGGTTTGTCATCAGATAGACAGCAAATTCATTACAATAACTTGTGACACCTACGGAATGAATTGAAGCAGCTGATCCTACATTTTCTCCAGGTTGGAATATCAACAATATTAAGAAAAGAATAGATGGTTACTCACCATAAAGATGGCATGTTAAGTGGATTGGGGATTGGGGAGGGTGGGGGAGGGAGGAGGGAGCACTATCTGGAGGAGTGTGTACAGAATAGATGTAGCCACGACAAAATTGCCAAGTGCAGCGTCAGGTGGTGGGGGGGGGTTAGTGAGGGCAGAATGGCAAAGGGTAGGTGCAGCTAAGAGGAAAGATGGACAATTGTCTTGGCAGAGGGTGGCATATAATGTGCTTGAGGGATGTGAATAATGAGAAGGTCATAGGACAGAGGGGGTGGAAACTGTTGGGTGGAAGACATCGGGACAATGGGTTACCATAAAGTGAGGCTAGGATAATTTCGAGAATGGAACAGCTGAACCACATCGTTCATCAGGCTTTGCATTATCTGTCATCCTGCCCTGAAATGAGGGATATCATATCAGAAACACCCCCCCCCCCCCCCCCCCCCACTTCTGTGCATTCTTTCTCTGCATTCTCCAGATGAAGCAATCTTAGTTACACAGTTAACACTATATTGCTTGTAAGCCTGCTACTAACAGTCTGGTGCTCCCTTTCAAGGTCACAAACATATATGTTATGTTTTACATGGTTTTAAACAATGTAATGGTGAAAGATAATCATTTGACATGTAGTTAAGGCATTGGTTGAAGATTGCTTAGTTTCTTGTGATAATTTTTACCGAAATGCTGAGTGCTGTCCAATGTTTTGTTATTCTAATTAATTTATTGCATACTAGTGTTATATGAAATCTTAAAGGAGACCGAATATGTAGCATAGATTCTAAATGATTTTCTTTGTAAATGCAATTTCTCTGTAGGTGATGTGAAAGAACCAACAGTAAAACGGCTGAAGACGGTGGATGTTACAAATAAGGAACAAGAGTCCAAGTCAGAGGATGAGACAGAAGAAGGTGCGGATTTAGGCCGCAGTGCTGATCTCTACCAACACATACGTGATTCCAAACAAGCATTTGATGCACACACTATAGATGCGGCCACAGAGGTTGGTATCAAAATGACATTGAGTTTTATTTTTCAGAAATTGTGAACCCAGGAACAGTTGCTGCATTAATAATGGAAAATGTTGATCTGTTTAAATAGTTGCCATTAACAGAATTCTCTCTTTATATTAATTAATTAATTACTTAATTTCAACAGACAGTGAGAGAAATAGTGAAAGAGAAACGCATACAAGTGTGTCTAGAAAATACAAGATTAAGGTAGAATGTGCTTGTTAAAAGTGTAGGAGCTAGCAGGATACTAAGTTAGGCCCACGAAATGACAAAGCAGTCATACAGAGTAGGTTTGCCAGCTATGTGAGTGGCTCGAAGACTTTTTAAGTAATAGAACTCGGTATGTTGTCCTCGATGACGAGTGTTCATCGGAGACAAAGATATCATCAACAGTGGCACAGGAAAATGTGATAGGACTGCTATTATTTTCTTTATACATAAATGATCTGGAGGGTAGGGTGAGCAGTAGTCTGCGGTTGTTTGCTGTAAATGCTGTGTCGTGTGGGCAGGTGTCGAAGTTGAGTGACAGTAGGAGGATATGAGATGACTTGGACAAAATTTCTTGGTGGTCTGACAAATGGCAGCTAGCTCTGAATTTAGAAAAATGTAATTTAATGTTACAAAAAGTAATAGGGATAGACAAAAAATCTACTCACCAAGCGGCGGCAAAACACACACGTAAAAGAAGGCTGTAATTAGGCAAGCTTTTGAAGCCAGTGGCTGCTCCTTCAGGCAGAAGGGTTGAAGAGGAAGGAAGAGGGATGAAGGGAAATGAAAAGGGGTAGATTTCGTACAAGTCACCTAGAACTGCAGGCTAGGGCAGACTTACCAGACGGGATGAGAAGGAAAGACTGATTGTTGGGGATTGCACGAACAAGATCTGAAAACCTGAGAGCTTAAAAGTGGAAGACAGGGTAATATGCAAGACACAGATTACTGCTAATACTCATGTATAAGTTAATAATAGTGAAAAGCTAAGTTCATTGTATGTATCAGAGGTGGGAGAAATAGTTACTACTACTTTATTCATTCCATTTTAGTTTTCTACATCTTTCAATTTATTACCTGCCTATTTTCCCCCCTCTCCGTCCCACTGCCGTAATGTACAATGCACTTAGCTTTTCACTCTTATTAACTCGTACACGATGTTTTACAGTAATCTCTGTCTTGCATGTTACCCTGTCTTACACTTTTAAGCTCTCAGTTTTCAAGTCTTGTCTGATGCAGTCGCCAACATTCAATCTTTCCTACTCATCCTGTCTGGGACAGAAAATCCGGGATGAGATAAGGCAGTATAATCATAAGGATAGACTAACTAATCATGGAGATAGTGAGTCACAGACAGCCACAACAAAAAGACTAATAAACACGTGAGCATTCGGCCAAAAGGCCTGTTCCTGAAATAGGCAACGTACACCCACATTCACTCAAATGCAGTCCGCATGCACAGGACAACTGTCTCCGGCAGCCATAATGTGTGTGTGCTGTTTGTGTGAATGTGTGTGTGTATGTTGTCTATTTCAGATAGTTGTTTTTCTCTCACTTTTGTTTATGGGTGGAACAGGAAAGGAAATGGCTAGTAGTGCCACAGAATACTCTCCACAACACACCATACTGTGGCAATGTTATCTGGGAATAACATTGCAAAGCAATATGAAATGGAACAAGCTTGTGATGATTGTGGTAGGGAAGGCAAATGATCGATTTCGGTTTACTGGGAGAATTTGGGGCAAGTGTGATTCGTATATGTAAAAGCATACAACATAAGGCTGCTAGTGTGACCTATCCAAGCACTGGTTGAGGTTTTTGAGATCCTCACCAAGTCAGATTAAAGGAAGACATTGAACCAATCCAGAGGCGGGCTGCTAGATTTTCTACTGGTAGGATCGAACAACACTCAAATATTGGGAAAGTGCTTTGGGAACTGAAATGGAAATCCCGGAGGGACATTCTTTTTGAGACACACTATTCAGAAAATTTTGAGAACCAGCGTTTGAAGCTGACTGCAGAATGATTCTTCTGTTGCCAATGTACATTTTGTGTAATTACCATAAATATAAGATTTGAAAAATTAGGGCTCATACAGAGACATACATATAGTTATTTTTCCGTCACTCTGTATGTGAGTGGAACAGGAAAGGAAATGGCAAGTAGTGGCATGGGTACCCTCCAACACACACCATGCTGTGGCTTGCAGAATATGTATATAGATGTAGATGTAGAAGGGAAGACCAAGAGACATGCAAATTGTCAGAGTGAAGGAGTGTGTGATTCTCTTCCGAATGCGAAAATATTTTGTTGAGCCCAACCTACATAGGTAGGAATGATCATCAAAATAAAATAAGAGAAATCAGAGCTCGAACAGAAAGGTTTAGGTGTTTGTTTCTCCCGCGTGCTGTTCGGGAGTGGAATAGTAGAGAGATAGTATGATTGTGGTTCGATGAACCCTCTGCCAAGCACTTAAATGTGAATTGCAGAGTAGTCATGTAGATGTAGATGTGGATGTAGATGTAGATGGAGGGAAGAGAAGACTGGGACAAAAGGTGAGAGAAACCTGTTGGGGTTCCAGAGAAAGATTGAAGAAGCTTATGTTCTGAACAGACCAGCCAGGAGCTGGAAACTGTAGTAGTAGTTGTAGAAGAAGAAAAGTGATTATGGTGATTTTTAAATTTCTGACAGTAGTAGTCAGCTTTAATAGTCCCTGATTCATCTGTTCAAAATAAAAGAACCCCACTGACAACAGTTTTTGTGACCTAGGGGAATATGTAGTTAATAGCCACTGAAATAGAAGCAGTTATACACCTCAAGTGAAAGAACTTTGTGATCGGCAGTGGCAGAGGGTAATGTTGCTCTTTTGTCCGCAGCATTTTATGTTCTTGTGTGCAGAATCATAGACAGTATCTAAACATTTGCTTCAGATTGCTGGCACCATTTTCTTTGTAACAGTGAGAGTAGGGTGCTGAGGCAGCAGTGGTAAAAGTGTGATGTGTAAATCAGTATTTTTAAAGCCAATAACAGCTGCAGGTCAGGTGTTTAGTCACGAGCAGTAAATGTTAAGGACAAAGTGAATACATGCAGTAATGTAAATTCTGGAATGAAAATGATAATGAATATCAAGATAGGTACCATCTGCCTGCAGCTGATTGATTTGTGGCACTTGCACATGTAACAGTGTAGTCAATTTCACTATCTTGCTAGGTACTCCGGGTGCGAACACAGGTTACCACAAAGTGGATGCACTCACTTTGTCAAACTGGAAATATGTTGATTATATCAAAGGAAAAATTGATCAAGAAAAACAGTAAACTACGAGACAGAGTTGTTGGTGAGTACTTGCTTCGGGCCTAAGTGACCTGTCCCTCCTTTTTTAACCTCCCCCAACCTATCCCCGTCTGCTCTTCAAGGAACAAACTATTAGTTACGAAATCTAGGTAGTTTATCACTTTTATACACGTCTGTCATCCACTGCCGTAGTCGAGTGGTCAGTGAGGATGACTACCGAGCAGTGGCACCTGGGTTCAGTTCTCGAGTGGGTCAGGGATTTTATCTACCCAGAGACTTGGTGTTGTGCTGTCCTCATCATCATTTCATCATTACCGACGCACAAGTCGCCTGACTGGTGTCGAATAAACAGACTTGCTACAGATGGTTGAACAACCTAAGGCCAATAACTAACAATCATTTCATTTCAAGTGTCTGTCAGCAGTACTACACATTTTGCCCCCTGAAGATCTGTTTCATTACTTCGTTAACAGTTATAGTTAACTGGGTATCGTTTTGGAAATATATCTTTCACACTACAGAGAGCAAGACAGATTGAGTAGGGTGTGCGTAAGTATGCCAGTGGAACTGCAGTAGTCTGTCTGATTGACTCCTAAGAAAAATGAGAACAACTGTTAATGCAGTGTAAGATTTTATTATGACCATATATTAAAGAGGAACATGAGTGGCATTAAAAATTTGTGTGTGGTGCAGTAGGACAGCTTGGGGCAAGACTCAGCTTGTCTGCAGTTATTTGGTAAACAGGGTGTATCAAAAAGAATCATCCAATTTGGCACGTCTATATTTCCGAAACTAATAACATATGCAATGTATTTTTTTTATGAACAGGAAACTCAAAGTTTTTTTAATACCTTTTCATAGGTGTTCAATATGCCCCCTTGAGTTGCACAGCGTATGTCAAATCCGTAATGAAATTGTTCCTATGCTGCAGTGAGCATGTCTCGAGTTACAGCTTCCACAGCTGCTGTTATGCAGTATCTCAGTTCATTCACTGTTGTTGGTAACAGAGGCACATAAATATAAATCTTTTATATAATAATCACATGCAGTTAGGTCTGGTGTCCTTGGAGGCCAGTAATGTAAGGCCGAATCATTTGGTCCAGTGCGTCTGATCCGTCATTCGGTAACCCTTAGATTTAAAAATTCCCGCAATCCCAGATACTAGTGTGGCCGTGCCCCATCCTGTTGGTGAATGATGTCATTTGAATCGGTCTACAACTGTGGGAAAGCTAATTTCTCGAGCATATTGAGATATATAATTCCTGTAACAGTGTTCTCGGCAAAGAAAAATTGTCTATACTCCTTTTCATATGAAACTGCCCAAAACACATTTACTGGCTTCAGAGTTTGTAAGCACTTGTGCTGAGATGGAAGATTCAGGTGCTGAACTGTGAAATAGCTGTCAGACTCCATCCTGTTACGTTTCACAGTGTTTGAACTGACAGGGTATTGGATGTTACTAGTATAGATTATAGATTACCTGTGGCCATTGATTCATTCTGAAAAAAGGCAATGTGAATATAAAACAGTTATAAAAGCTACAGATTAGTTGGTATTGTATATGTTTCAATTGGCTTCCTAAGAAAATGTCTTGCCAGTGATGAGTACTGGAATCTGTAATACTGGAATGGTTCATAGAAATGCTTGAACTGTGGCATTACTCACAAGGATAAGAATCATCATACAGCTTGTCAGCTGTAGTAAGGAGACTGGCTTTTCTCAGCAAACCAGTCTGGAAAATACCAGAAGGTATTTAGCTACTGTTGATAACACCTGAGGGCACGACTTGGTTATGTCATACCCTTTCAGTGGAAGCTGATCTCACGAATCGTGTAATCTGGATTTTAGAGCAGTAATTCCTTCCCTTCTTCACCAGTGAATGTGCACTGGCCAGACAGGGCATTAGGGTCACTCCCAATGTACTAGTGATGTAAACGCATCCAGGAGATAGCGGCATCACTAGGTAAGAAATGGCTGTTTGTCAGACAGACACACGGTGCGTGTGGTGTCAGTGGGCGAGCTGATTGTGTGCAAACTGGGGAAGGTGGGCAATTTATCTGAGTTTGACTGAGGGCAGATTGTAATGGACCAGAGGCTCTGCATGAGCATTTTGGAAACTGCACGACTCGTCAGACGTTCGAGGAGTGCTGTGGCGAGTGTCTTCGACAGATGGAAAAACCGAGGTGAAACCACGTCCATACGTCTTGGTGTCGAGGGGCCACCCCTCATTAAGATATCGGACATTGTAGGCTTGGCAGACTGGTAAAAGAGGACAGGGGGTGAACTCTGACAGAACTGACATCAGGCTTTACTGCTGGGCAGAGTACAAGTGTGTCTGAACACACAGTGTACTGAACACTTCTAACGGTGGGCCTCCACAGCCGACGCACGTGCCAATGTTAACACTGTGACGTAGTCAGGTATGACTGAAGTGGGCACGTGACTGTCAGCACCGGACATTGGTGCAGTTGCAGAGCATTGCGCGGTCTTAAGAGTCCCAATACCTTATTAAAAAAGCCATTGGGAGGACACAAATCCGTCATTTTCCCGGGGGACAGCTCCTTACAGACACAAGTTGGCAGTGGCTGTGTGGTGCCCTGGGGAACACTCATGTGGGCCCCCGTGGGTCCAGTGGAGCTCGCGCAAGGCACCGTGACGGCCGAGGAGTACCGTACACTGGTTGCAGACCACGTACACTCCTTCACGACAGTCGTGTTTCCCAATGGCAGTGGCATTTTTTAGGAAGATAAGGTGCCGTGTCACAAAGTCAGGAGTGTGATGGAGTGGGAAGTTCAAGTTTATGTGCTGGCCCTCCAACTCACCAGATCTGAACCTGATCACACACATCTGGGTCCTCATTGAACGTAGCGTCAAAGCTCTCTGCCCCCCTTCCCCGGAATATACGTGAATTAGGAGACTTGTGTGTGCAGATGTGGTGCCAACACCATCCAGCAACATACCGAGGCCCGATTGCTTCTGTGCCACGATGCATCACCACTGTTATCTGTGCCAGATGTTGACATACCAGCTAATAAATGGGTGGTCATAATATTCTGGCTGGTCAGTGTATACCTCCTTTTTCTCATTATTATGAATCTGAAGGAAAGTTAGAAACTTGTGGTAGCTCAAGGTTCAAGTGTATTTTTAAAATTGTGTGTTTTGAGCCAAGTTCCAGTTTCTACTGGATTGGCAGCTGTTAAGTTGATGCTCACATCATTAATATTTTGAATAGATTGAAGTTTTTTTCCCTTCTTTCTTCATGCTTCAAGTATCATTTCAATTTATTCCAGGATACCTTTAAACATGTGCAGAATTCTTTATTTTTTTATGTCCTAGGAGCAAGCAGAGAAACAGCCTGTTCCAAATTTGGAAGAAGAAAAGGGTGAAGAACTGAATGATGATGATATAGAAATGATAGAAGGTAAGAACATAAATGCCTATGAAATTGTCATGAGAAGTAATTCATAACATAGATTCAATTGTAATACATTTTATATATCTTCCTAGGTAACTTCAAGTATTTTACATGAACAAAAAAATAAATAAAATAAAATAAAATAATCGCAAGAGTTCTCAGCAAATGTTGTAGTTGGTCAGGTATTCTTCTTCATGCCAGAATACTGCCTACAGTTCACTGAGGTCCAAACCTTATACAAAACTTATTGTGTAGTGTTTATTCTGTAACATGCCTTGCATAATGTGCACATATAATGTTCGTTCATGATCTATATCAGTGAAATATGCAATAACTTATGCACTCGTACAGCAGGCAATTCAGTGGGTGGTGATGTGTGTGAAAGCCTGTCAATATTATGTACTGATGTGTGCTCCCATTCTTCTTTAGTTCAACAATGTAATGCAAATGTGAGAAGGTGGCAGAGATTAAAATTAAGAATGAAGATTCAAAGTCCAGCATCCATCAGCAGTTATTATGCACTTGCGTGATTTGCTGCACTTTACACAAAATAGTTTCTGTCACACACCATAAGGCGGCTTGCAGAGATTGATGTAGAGTCATACACTATTTGATCAAAAATATCCAGACATCTATTAAAAAAAGGTTGTATCCTCCCTTCAGCTTTATTACAGCTTGAATTCTGCTGGGGACAACTTTAAATGAGTTGTCTGATTTTCTATGGAGGAATGGCAGCCCGTTCTTCTTCAGGAGCAGAAATCAGAGAAGTTAGTGATGTCTATGGCGGGGTCTGGAGAGAACTCGATGCTGTAACTCGTCCCGTAAATGCTGTGTCGGTTCAGGTCAGAGCTCCGGATGGGCCAATCCATTTCAGAAATATTGTTGTCCTCAAACCGTTGCATCGCAGATGCTACTTTAAGGTGGGACGTATTGTTGTGCCGATAGAAACATTAATCATTTCTGTACTTATGCTCTGCTGTACGCAGTACACATTGCTGTAAAGTGTGTTATATCTGTTTCATTTTGTGTTCCCTTTAGCCCAGTAAAGGCACCACACCCTAACTGTGAAAAACTCCCCCATAACATAACACTACAACCTCCATTCTTTACTGTTGCCACTACACATGATGAATGGCAAGTGACATTCTCCAGACATTCACCAAATTCAAACCCTCCCATTGGATTGTCACAGAACGTGTTGTGATCCATCACTCCAAATCATTCATTTTCACTCATCTGCTCCCAGTGGCATCTTCCTTTACATCCCTTCAAGTGTCACCTGTCATCGAATAGAGACACGTGTGGTTTATCGGGAGCTGGTTGACCCTTATACCCTGTTCTTTCTAACTCCCTACACACAGTCATTGTGCTAGACGGACTGCTGGTAGCACTTTGATTCCTTCTGCTGATTTTCATGTGATTTTCTGCAACCGTCCTCTGCAGTGCTCGACGGTCCCTGTCCGTCAGAATGTGAGGTCTGCCTGGTCTCGGTTTAGCTGCAGTTGCTCCTTCACTGTTTTACTCCTCAATCACGTCACCAATTTTGAACTTGGGCATCTGTAGAAGGGTGGGAATGTTCCTGATGTATTTGTTACTCAGGTGACCTCCAGTAACTACTCCACATTCGTAGTCAATGAACTCCCCTGACTGACAAATTGTGCTGTTACTGCTTCTCTGCTGACAACAAAATACTCCCCCACTGGCATAACATCTCTCATAACATCTAGTGGCCAATTCTGTACTACATAGGGCTGCTCAAATACTTCTGATCAGATAGCATATGTACCAGGGATTGAACTCCTATGTATAAAATAGATTGAGAGGTCTTACTACTCTACAAATAGGGTAATATGTTAAATATTTTACATCAAGCATATAAGCAAGAAGTAGTTTACGAAAGGTTTGAAATTATGTGAAAAGTTTGCTGAAAGTCACTAAGTTCTCTCATTCTCAAATACTGTACGAACACAGTCCAGGTAATTTGCGCATTGTGAACTAGGTCACCTCAAGATATATACACAGTGTATTGCTGTAACACTTGTCTTACTTCATTAAACCTTTAATGTAAGAATATCTCTTTCAGTGAGTAGATCAAGACAGCTGTTTTATTGACAACCTACAGATAGGAGCGAGTCTGTGGACTGTGTTAACCATTTAATGATATAGATTTGGATAGAAGTTTGGTGACTGTGAAGGCATTGTAGTTGAAGGCATAAATATCATTATTAATACAGCGTAGTGACAAAAAGGAAAGGTGTCTGAATTACATTAGAAACCTGACCGTTGTGTTCATTAACAACACTGATTGAGTTACTAGCTTCGTGAATATAAAGTTTGTCACCAAAATTGTGTGTGAAGAGATTAAGCATGTTCTGCCTCACAATATTTCTGATAAACAGAATAATGCAAACAAAAACTTAAGTTCCCTCTTACGGAACTGTGTTTCGAAGAGGCATTCAGTACCTCATGATTTAAAGAGAATTATTGCTAGTAGGCGGGGTGGGGTGGGGTGGGGGGACAGTAAACCGTGCAGTATTTGTCAAAGTGGAGTGATTTATCTGATACCCAAAAGAGTATAATCCTTGTTTCAGGCCAAGGAAAGAAACATTTCCAAAATAATAAGTTTGTCAACTGTTCACATGCAGCTGTGGTTCAAGTGTACCATGCCTGGAAAAATGGCACTATCCAAAACTGGCCCCGAGGCAACTGTAGTGGACCACGGGCCATCAATGACAGGGGTGGGTGACAGCTGTGGAGATGTTTCCGCACGAATAAACGTACGACTGTCCACCCAGAGGAACCGAGGGCCTACCGAAAGTGTCTCCTCAATGACTGGTCAGTGAATGTTGCTGCATAAAGACCTCCGCAGCAGGCACTCGATTCGAGCTGCTATGCCGACTGCAGTTCATCGGTGCCGGAAGCTGGAATTTGCGTGCCGTTACCACAACTGGACATCCACTATGTGGCAGCCGGTGCCCCTTTCAGATGAATCGCATTTTATGCTCCAGTGAACAGATGTCCATTGTACCAATGCCCTGCAA
This sequence comes from Schistocerca gregaria, assembly GCF_023897955.1. Lineage (NCBI taxonomy): Eukaryota > Metazoa > Arthropoda > Insecta > Orthoptera > Acrididae > Schistocerca > Schistocerca gregaria. The sequence goes on along the minus strand of NC_064927.1, from coordinate 492,742,162 downwards.
CGAGGGTCAGGAGGGTTCAGGCTGGAGTAGGCAGTGTTACCATCTGGGGAGTGTTTCCGTGGCATTCCCTGAGTGATCTCATCATTCTGGAGGACACAGTGTATCAACACGAATATGGCTCTATCTCGGGATTCATTTCCACTTCCACCACAGTTTCTTTTTTCCTCAGCACACAGAATCTACCTGTAGATCAAGAGTGTACGGTATTTTCAGTTTTGTAACACTATATAAAAACTGTCAGGTTGCCTCGCTGTAAGTTTCTGTACCAGACAGCCCTAAATTTTCTTTGGAAACTTTTAGTAATTATTCTTGAAAGAAAGATCCTCTCAATACCAAAATTAAGTAATGGATTGGAGGTGTAGGCTATTTGGTATGTTTTTTGGCTGATTCACTTACGCCATTAAGTAAATTATTTCAACTCTTGAAATAATAGGGATCAAATCCTCTACTCTCCGCTTCACGGTACATCATGATTCACCTTACACGATGCATTTGCCTCGTCTCTACCATTTCTGGACCCTGACTTTCATACTGGATGACAAGCAGTTAAATAGATCACCTGTAGCAGTGGCTACAAGTCTGGCCTGATTGATAACAATGTACTCAAAAAGAAAAAGACATAGAATTCTGTTCCTGCTGTTTTCTGACTAAAACAAACTAGTGCTGAAACTTCCTGGCAGAATAAAACTGTGTGCTGGACCAAGGCTCGAACTCGCCTTTCGCGCGCAAGTGCTCTACCACCTGAGCTACCCAAGCACAACTTCATGCCCCGTCCTCACAGCTTTACTTCTGCCAATACCACGTCTCCTACCTTCCTAACTTTACAGAAGCTCTCCAACTTTGAGTCTCGGTCCAGCACACAGTTTTAATCTGCCAGGAAGTTTGACACCAGTGCACACTCCGCTGCAGAGTGAAAATCTCATCTCCAAACTAGTGCTTTTTATAGTGGTAACAATATACCCCGTATACCATTAAACAGTGGATATAATATCAAAACTTAGAATAATATTTTGTTTATAGAACTTCTTACACCAGTCTACTCTCATCTGATGATGACCAACTAGTCTATCAGTTCACGAACAAATAAAAATTATTTCAAAATGTCAATAAAAGTGTTCTCTCCCTTGCTATTGTCATCATTATGTACTATGCTCAGGTGGAAATTTCTACGAATATTATCAAATTAATGTAGAATGTCCTGTATCACCCTTTCCTTTGTTATTCAACCTTATTCTTGTGCATTTGGTGACCATCTTTGGCTTTTGGTTCTAACAGCTCTGAAAACATTCCACCCGTTACCACTACTTTACATTTTCTGTGTCTTTTATTAATGTCAAGTTAAGAAGATGGAATTTGTCACTTTCAAAACTCTGAGATTTGTTGCTATATCTGAATATGTGTCAGCAGTGCCACAGTTTTGCATAACTTTAAAAATATTATTTTTGTTTGAGTCTTTATACATATTGCAAAATTCCACAAGAACTTAAACCATACTTGTCTTCATAGATGTGGCAGAACGAAGACTAGAACCAAATACGGAAGCATATAAGCTATTGTTTTGCACACTCTGTTTTACCTGTGGCAGTAACTTGTATGTAGCTGAAAAGCATTGACACAAAAAATATATCTGCTTTACATTACAGTTTTCTGTTTTCATTTTGTCTGTTAACTGGACAAGATAAACATTTGATTATAATGTTGCAACAGGAGAAATGCTGTCTGCCATTAAACTGATTTCCAAGTCTATTGGAACTGAAATAGAATGAAATACATTAGTTATAATAACCAATAACATATGCAAGAAACGTTATTTCTTTCAATAAATTCATAGATGTTCAGTGCCTATAGACAAACACCTTCATTTATAGTACTTATTTTCCTTTCTGTCCCTCTGATATCTCTTTTCTGTGTTGGTCTCTGCTCAAGAAGTTTTTCTGTCATCGTCTTTGGCATACAATCCTCTTGAGCATGACACCTAGTGTTTTTTCTTTGTATTATCTGGTACTAGTAGTGTTTTCTCCACAGTTCTTTGAATACTTTTTCTTGTCATTTCTGGAAGCAGTCCCGCACCATACTTGAAATTGTCTTTTTTGCATATTATGCTTCATTTCCGTACTCAAAATTGCACACTTCTCCCTTCATAACTTTAAGCATGTTTTGACAACATTTTTGAAAATAACAATTCTCTTTTCATGTATAAAACATTTAGTATTCTTCAAGAATGAAATTTACAATCCGCAGCAGAATGTGTGCTGATATGAAACTTCTTGGCATATTAAGGGAGGAAGTTTCACATCAGTGCAGAGTAAAACTTTTGTTCTGGAAACACCCCCAGGCAGTGGCTAAACCATGTCTCTATAATATCCTTTCTTCCAGGAGTGCTAGTCCTAGAAGTTTTACAGGAGTGTTTCTGTGGAGTTTGGAAGGTAGGAGATAAGGTACTGGTGGAAGCAAAGCTGTGAGGGCGGGTTGTGAGCTGTGTTCAGGTGGCTCAGTCACTGGAGCACTTGTCTGCAAAAGGCAAAGGTCCTGAATTTAGAATCTTGGTCCAGCACACAGTTTTAATCTGCCAGGAAGTTTCATTTAGTATGCTGTTGCACTTATTGTTTGGGTCACTGTTTTACTATTTACATGTTTGTAGATCAACCACCAGCTAATGAGAAGAGTCCACAGCAGCGTATTCCAGCTGAGAATGTTCCTGGTACGAAAGACAAGTCTGACCTTGCTGGAGAAAATATGGACACTGGTGGAGACGGAGAAACTAATGTAGAAGTTGAAGGGGAGCGTGTAGAAACAGTTGGTGTGAAACGAGGTGCGGAGACTACTTTCAATACCACCATAAAAGAAAGTGAATCCGTTCCTGTATCGAGACAGGTAGTGGAAGAGGAAACACAAGCCATACGACTGGCTCTTGAGAAACAGCTTGGGTCTTGGGTACAGGTAAGTGTGTGTCTGCACAATTTTACTTTCTATACCTACATGTACGTGACTACCTGCAATTCACTCTTAAGCGCTTGGTAGAGCGTTCGTAGACCTATGTTCAAACTGTTTCTCAACTTTGGTAGATCCATCATGGAATGGGACATCAGTCGCTTAGACATTTACCAAAGAAAAATCAGCAAACAGCCATACATTTTCTTTTTATTTTTTTAACATAAGGCTGTTTGATGATTTTTCATTGGCAAATTTCACAATTGTTCCACTCTCCAACAGTATGTGGGAAAAATGAACACATCTCTATTTTTTCTTATTTTATGACACTGGTCATTTATCACTATGTAAGTGGGAGCCAACAAAAGATTTTTGCACTCAGAGGAGAAAATTTGTGATTTAAATTTTGTGAAAAGATCTTGAAGCAATGAAAAAGCCTTTTTTCAAATTATGGCACTCTAATTTGCATATCATATCCACGAAAATCTTTACTCTACTTCATGAGAATACAAAATGTGCTGCCCTTCTTAAAACTTGTCAATGACATTTTGTCAATCCTGCCTCGTAAGGATTCCATACCATGCATCAGTACTCTGGAAGAGGACAAACATATTGTAGAGAGTGTTTTAAGTATCATCTTCCAAGTGTTCTACCAAAAACAGTCTTTGATTTGCCTTCCCCACAACATTTTCTTTGCAATGATTCCAGTTTTAAGTTTTTCATAATAATAACCCTAGGTATTTAGTTGAATCAACAACCTTTAAATTTGTGTGATTCATTATGTAACCAAGTGTGGCTTCAGCTGGCAGAGACTGCAGTTCGTATTTGTGTGAGCGCATGCGCGGCCGTATCTATTTTTGACAAAGACCTTGTTGGCTGAAAGCTTATTTGTGACAGTCTCTTCATTTTGCCTATCTGTGACTCAGCATCTCTGCTATATGGTGAGTATCAACTTTTCTTTTCATAATGTTGTTACATTCCGTCCTGGATTTTCCAGTGTTCAGAATTTTTAATGGATTGTTTTTAGCAGTCATGGAGGACATACACTTTCCAGTTTTTGATCAGTTACTGTGTTTTGCATCTGTGGAATGAAACCTGAATCTAATGTAACGTAATAGATAATTTGTCTAAATTACTTTGTAATGTAGCAAATGGTCATTAAAATCTCCTTGGGGAACACAAGATATCACTTCTGTTTCACTGGGTAACCTTCCATTAATGACTGTGAATCGTGACCTTTCTATCAGGAACACATGAACCCAGTCACACAACTGTAAGACAGTGTTTTGTCTACCACTGATTTCAAACGTATTTTTGCCAAAAACCGAGGGTAGATTAATAGCTCCACCTACCATAATTGTGAGAGTTGGGTTCCTATTCGAAATGAGATTCAAATTTTCCTTGGTCTGTTCATAACAATATTACCTGGTTCAAGAGGTTGAAAAGGAATCAATTATTAATTTATTCTGATTGTTGAGAATAATCTCTATCCATATTAACACCCCAACATCTATCTTATTTTAATTTCACTGCAAGATAAAGTACTTGTGTAACAGCAACAAACACGCCACCACCTACTGAATGTAACCTTTCCTTTCTCAGCACTTTCAGATCCTTTGTAAAATCTTCAACTAAACTGGCTTTAGCCAGCTTTCAGGATCTGGGTTTTGCCTGACACAGCTACAAAGATTTACAACCATTCTGAAAATTTAAATCAAGTTTCCCATCTTTATGTCACTTTGAGACATTATCAAAATCTGTTTGAATATTTGTGCAGCTTTTTTCCAGGCAGTACTTCATTCCAGATAACAGCTTCACGTGCAAAAATGTGAGGTTTCTGTTAATTTTGTCTCCAAGGTCACTAATATACAACATGAATGGCAAGGCCCCTGCACACCTGAAATAATTCCTACATCTCTCAATGAGTCACTGTCCGACATAAAATGCTGTGACCTTTCTAACAAGAAATACTCAGTCTAGTCACAATTTCTGTAGCTCAGGCCTGCAACTTTGTGTTTGAAGACGACAGTGCCCAATTATGGTTCAGGCCACAAGTTTCTCAATGCGCAAGCTACCTATCACTCAAAAACTGGACTCGTTTTATATGAGAACGATATATAGATGTCTTGTGACTTGCCCCTTGTCTTGTGACTTGTTCTTTTGTCAATGTCTATTATTATTCTGAAAGAACCATTAGCGGAAATGCTGAGTCACAGATAGGCACAACAAAAAGACTGTCGAAAGTGAGATTTTGGCCAGCAAGGCCTTCATCAGAAATAGACCACACACACACACACACACACACACACACACACACACACACACACACACGACCACAGTCTCTGCAGCCAGACTGTGGGCAGCAGCACATGATGTGAGAAGCCCACTGGGTGGTGGGGTAGGGAGGATGCTAGGGGGGGGGGGGGGGGGGGAGCATACCATGGTAGGGGTTGGGGATGGTAAAGTGCTGCCTGTGGGAGCGTGCAGGGATGAGATGGAGAGAGGGAAGGGCAGCTACATGCAGTCAAAAGGTCAGACAGAGGGCCGGAGGGGGTGGTGGAAAAGAGGAGAGAATTAAACTACTGTGGGCACGTTGAGGGTGTAGAGGGCTGCGTAGTGGTAGGGCTGGAATGGGAGCAGGGATGGAGCTAGATGAGTAAGGACAATGACTAACGAAGATTGAGGCCAGGAGGGTTTTGGAAATGTAGCATATATTGCAGAGAGAGTTCACATGTGTGCACTTCTGAAAAGCTGTTGTTCAAGGGAGGGATTCAGGTGGCACAGATTGTGAAGCAGCCATTGAAATGAAGAACGTCGTGTTGGGCGATGTGCTCATCAGTGGGGTGATCCAACTGTTTCTTGAACACAGTTCATTGGAGGCAATTCATGTGTACATAGAGCTAGCTGGTTGTCGTACCCAAGTAGAATGCATCACTGTGGTTGCAGCTTAGCTTGTAGATCACATGACTGGTTTCACAGGTAGCCCAGCCTTTGATGGGATAAGTGGTGCTTGTGACCAGAGTGGAGTAGGTGGTGGTGGGAGGATTTTTGGGACAGGTCTTGAACGTAGGTCTGTTACAGGGATATGAGCCATGAGGCAAGGGTTGGGAGCTAAGTAATCCTCTTGGTTCAGAACAACAGTGGTGGAGCCTACGTCAGCACATAGGATTATAGGATTAGGATCAGTTTTTAGGTGGTGGATTGCGGTTCTTTCTATGGATGTGAGGTCAGTTTGGATGTTGAGGGATTTGGGGAATGATGGTGAGGCAGGGTTAGAGGTTAAGAAATTCTGGAAAGTTAACAGGTGTAATTAGGGAGCAGTGGAAAAGGGGGAGGGGGGGGGGGGTAGATCACAGTTGGATCCCTTATCCCTCAAAAAACTCTCCATCCTGTTCAGTTCCAGGTCCTGCCTCGGACAACCACTGTCCACTACCTCCACAACAACCTCCAAACCTCTCCTATGTCCCCCTGCCTCACAGACATACTACATTTACTTCATCCTCCAAAACTCCCTCCCACCACCACATGGAATCTAGAATCTAAACCGACCTGAAACATAGTCATGAACATTTCCACCAAAAGCCTTAGCCCCAAAGAGATATTAGTCCTTTCCATAGGGCTCAACTTATGCACCACTTCCAAATTCAATCGTGGAGGACTTTTTAAAGACCTTTTCTCCTTCTGCCGGTCACTGCAGTAGGAACGCTTTTTTGTCACCTACCCTACCCTTCAGACTCAACCAAAGATCAATGTTTTGTCTGACTCAGTTCACTCCTCCATCCTACCATGATCCACCTCGACTGCCCCCAAATCCCTCAACCGTACACCCGCAGAAGGATCTGCAAACCACCACCTAAAACCTGATCTCGAGCTTACAATCCTTTGTGTTGACAGAGTCTCCACCACTGTTACTTTGAACTGCAAAGATTACCTGGCTGAAGTATTCCACCAGTTGTCAGATCATCCACCTGCAACCCCTGCCGCAGTGACCCCAGTCTAGAAATCCAGCAGGATCTCCAGTCTCTCCTCAGATCCTTAGGCCCATCCCAATACCTCTCCCCAGAGACCATCTGGCCACCACTGAGAGAATCTCTGCTCCTGTAGACCAGACCTTGAGCCGTAATATGTTGCAACCGACCGTCCTACCTAAAAAATAGCAGCCATTTCCTCCACCAACTCTTGACACTTCCTGTTTCTTTACCATGTGGTGCCCTGCTCATCACTGTCACTTCCCTTTACAGTAACATTCCTAATGCCCATGGCCTTACTGCTGTTGAACACTACCTTTCCTAATGCCCAATGGATTTCAAACATTCAACATCCTTCCTAATCACCATGACCAACTATATCCTCACCCACAATTACTTCAACTTTGAAGATATTAAAACTAAACTAAACTCTATCCAAATTGAAACTAAACTAAACTCTATCCAAACAGGACATGAGGGCCCAGTGGTACTGAATGGCAGTCATTTGATCCCCTGCCCACAGGCATCACTGGATGCGGATTTGGAGGGGCATGTGGTCAGCACACCACTCTCCCAGCTGTATGACAGTTTATGAGACTGGAGCCTCTACTTCTCAATCGAGTAGCTCCTTGGTTTGCCTCACAAGGGCTGAGTGCACCCTGCTTCCCAACAGCGCTAGGCTGAGCGGATGGTCACCCATCCGAGTGCTAGCCCAGCCTGCATGTTTCAGTTCTGGTATCATCTGTGAGTGCCTGGATGCTAACCTTGGTGTTACCAACAGCCTCCGCATATTAACAGAATTTCTTTCAGTAAGATTTTGCTAAGGTAGTCATTGAAGGCTTTATGCATTGCCCTTTTATCAGCCTAATATATTTCATTCAGTGTCTATCTAAACCCTGAGTCTTGTTTTACACCTGTTGTGCATTAGTCCCTATTTCATTTAAAGTTTCTTTTCAAAGTGTGTTAATAACCCATCATGACCTGTGCTGCGAGGTAGATATCTTTGAACTTGGGCCACAGTTCGTCTACTTACTACTAGCCAGAGCTCAATGCTTGGTTTAGTGCCCTTTGTACTTCGTTAATCATTGTGAAATGGAATGTTCCACCTCCCATCAAATGCACTGATATCACACACCTTATCCATGCTGCACTTGGCTGTCACGCCAGTCTCCAGAACGAAGTGTGGTGAAAGTCTCATCATTGCTCTGGAAGAACTATTCCATTTACCACAACTAAATGTTAAATTGTCTTTCTGCAGCACAGCTATCAAAGTTGAGAAAAAGTAACCACTCAACCACAAATCACAGGTGAATGATAAGTGGTGTGAGAGTGTACAGTCTCATGAAAGAAGAGAAAATGGTAGAATATGACCGGGGGAGGGGGGGGGGGGGATGGTTGAAAGCAAGGTTGTGATGTATGGGGTTGAGTAAGTAGTCTATTGCATCTTCGAGCATGGAATATTTGCTGTAGTAATATTTGCCACATACACAGCTATGTGGTACTGGTGCCGGAGAGTAGATCCAGATGGTGTTTATGGACACAGTTGTTGGTCTAGGTTGGGTGGGAGCTAGAATACTACTGTTTGGGATGAGGATAGGTTTTTTTGGGTGTTATACCCCTCTTTTCAGAACATGAAAAGAGGATGTAGAAGTAGCCAGTCAGTCAAAATTAGAACGCCACTTGGAGACAGCCATGTGATGTACTAGATTTGTTGCAATTAGGCTTCATAATTATGTTCGAGTATAAGAGTATAATAACTAAAAAGCTATATCTCTGCACAGATGGCCATGAACAGGCTATGATTAACCACAAACTCAGAACATCTGGTTCTGGAAATGCTGTCCACCACAACATGAAAGATTGGTGATAAACAGTGTGAGTCTGCAGAGGTGCTGCTGCTGCTGCCCTGCTGAAATTTCCATTATCATAATATTTATTTAGATGAATATGCATCAACATAAAAACTACTTCTCATAAGTATTTATCTATTGTCTCATGGTGTTGTTGCCATTAACACATATTGTGTTTATAAACACACTTTTGTTAGTGGCACATTAGATGGTGATTAAACTATAAACTGTTAAGAAGCTTCACATACTTTTTACAGCCACCATCTGATGCAGAAGCTGAAAGAGCTTGGGATTCTTTCAGCCACACCACTCAAGAATTGGCTCGAGATCTCTGTGAACAGTTACGCCTCGTGCTAGAACCAACTCAAGCATCACGTCTTCGTGGAGATTTCAGGACAGGGCGCCGAATTAATATGCGGAAGGTTGGTATTGCTCTGATTTATACACGAGTAAGTTCTGAAACAAGTAAGAGATGTAATACAGAAAATTTATTAACTTTACCTCCAAAGACTTTGTTGTGTCCGTAGTTTGTGCAAGGTGTTTGGGCAAATCTGAACAAATGACTAAAACTTCAACGCATTTATTTACAATATGTACAGCATAGTAAGATTACAGATAGTTTTAGTATCACTGATTGACTGTGCACCACACTGTCTCCCATACAATAATGTTCATCACTTGCTAAACAGAGCCAATCATTTTCTAGCCATTATGATAGTAGTAGCTTCGTGCTTAGTGGTCTCACTGCTGATCTTCCATGATCTGGTGCAGAGCTCAGCATGAGGCATCTCAAAAAGACACACAGACAGATACATTTGCATGCACTGAGGAGAAGCAAAGATGGTCTGCCCTGGTGGCATCTGGAGCACCATCCGCAATAATACAATGAGACCTGTAGGTGGTGGCACCTGACGGTGGCCTGTTCAAACGCAATTTTTGCGAAGATGTCTGTGGCGTGCAGGGCACTATGTTTAGTCAACATAGACATTGTAGACCTCATTGGGGAAAAAAAAGAAAAGTCTATATTGCACTATATTAGATTTTATAATTCCTCTATATTAGATTATATAATTCCTTTATATTAGATGATATAATTCCTCAGGAAAGGTAAATGCATTATGAGAATGCTGCACTGTATTTTTGTTGTGCACCAGCAAATCAATATATGGTGTTTTATTAGACTATGGTAACATGTTTCTTCATTCCTCTCCGAAATTGAGTTTTATAATTTTAAAAGTAATTATTTTGTGCTGTGTGACATCCCTGTTTTAACATCTTCCACACCATTCTATTGAACATTAACACACTCTTCCTGACTGAACATACAGAAGACAAATCAGTTTATTCTTGGGGCCTTTTCCTCTGCTCATTCTCTTTGGTGAAAATTCTAGACAGAGGTGGGAACAATACATTTGCTACCTGTAGGCCTGAAGTTTATTATTTCAAAAACTAGAATCATTTCACCTTGTGAAGGCAGAGAGATGCTTTGTGTCAATCTAGTTTCTGTCCTCTTGAAGAGAGCCAGTGACCAGTGTCGGGAACTGAATAAAGTAGTTTTGATCGAGAGAAACATATAATTAAATTTTAAACAAAAGTAGAATAAAAACTGAAGAATCATGTGGTATCAAAGATCTGAGTAAAGCGTAGTCCTGAGACACAGCAACTGGGGAAGCGAGAAAGTTGGATCTGTGTGACCAAATACAGGTAGAATGTTGAGTTGCAGATAGGCCCAATGAACAAACTGTTACTGTCTCGTATTGAACAAAAGCAGCACAGGCACAATGAAAAGGCTGTTACTGTCTCGTGTTGAACGAAAGCAGCAGTCTGGAGTGGGGCCGGGAAGGGGGACGGTCAGTAGAGTACAGGTGGAAGGAGAGACGATCGCCCTTCTGGTGGAGTGCACTGGGACCAGATGGCAGCAGGAAAAGGCTGCCAGGCACAGCTTCCCGATGCTCCTTCAGGCTGTGCTCATTTCTCTGTCCCCCAGCTGTACCAGACTATCCCTCCCTCTTCCTGCCCCACTCTGGATTGCTGCTTTCTTTCAGTGCAAAGACCTTATCAGAATAATGTTGAAAAGCACACCAGAGACAGATTCTAGTTTTTGTACACTACCATTTTCAGCTTTCCCATTATCATTTTTCTCATTAGCTTTTTTTTTAATAAATAAAAAAAGTCCAGCACTCCACATGTTTGCAGTGTTAGCTTAGTTGTGTAGCTGTTGATGATGCTATAATGTACTATTTCACTAAATACAGCTGTCTTCTTATGTAATCTGTTAATTTTTCAGGTTATCCCATATATTGCTAGCCAGTTTCGTAAGGACAAAATATGGTTGCGTCGAACAAAACCATCAAAGAGAGAATATCAGATTGTTCTAGGCATAGATGATTCTTCCAGCATGGACTATAACCAAGCCAAAGAGGTACTCTGTTCTTAAATACAAAATTATTTTTTGTTGTTTTTGTTTTCATGTTGCTATTACCTAAGCTAAAGAATATTTTCCAGGCTTTCCCACAATGTACATATATCTCTGTTCATGTAAACATACTATATTCCTCCTACATGTAGAAAAGGAAGAGAAAACCAAGAATATTAACTGCAATGTTTGAAACTCGTGCAAAACTAAAGAGAAGCTAATATTTAACTCTTGATAAGGGAACCTGACATTCAGAGAAATAAAAAAAGTTGTCTTCATCCTATTTTAAGTGCCTCCTGCTACTTTATCAATTGCAGACATTATCAAGACAAGCAACTATATGAAATATAGAATTAGGCCTCTATTTAGTGTAATAAATCAGCACAAATGTAAAATGGTATCAAGATATAACTATTGTGGGAAGACATATTGTAAGTTTAGTAGTAGTTCATTGCTTGTTGTAGAGAGGCAGTTTAGGATACCTATGCGTGCTCTGAAAATGCCTTTCTGTCGGTAATTTTCGATGTATGAACATTTCATTTGTCACTGTGCTTCAGTTTTTAAAAATGCATTTACGTCATGGAAGTGTGTGTGTGTGTGTGTGTGTGTGTGTGTGTGTGTGTGTGTGTGTGTGTGTGTGTGCGCGCGTTTTGTGGGGGAAAGGATGGGTTGTTCTATAATCTTTCTCCTCACTTTGAATATTTACTCAGATCATTGTAAAGCCCTTGATATTTTTAACAGATGACATTTGAGTCCGTGGCCCTGGTCAGCCAAGCGCTGACACTCCTGGAAGTGGGTGAACTCGGAGTTGTCAGTTTCGGAGAGGACATCCACATCCTACACCAACTGGGACAGCCGTTCACCCACACTAGTGGTGCAACGTAAGTAACTGATTTGTTCTTGTTAGTGAATTTGAGATAGATAAACTGAAGATAGCAGTATGATGACTGTCATGAATCCTTAACGTATCACCACCTAGCCAAGGGCATAAATAATCATTTCTTTGGGGAGGGGGGGGGGGGGTTCTAACTCTGACTCTGTTCACATACAAGATGTTCATCCTGGCCATTACTGGTATTCATCCCAAAATATTAGCAGCTGAACTGTCATAAAGTGTTTCAGTGTTTAGACTTGGAACACAGTTTGTATCCACTGCAGATTCTGATACAAATGAATGGAAATAAAGACACTGCAGTTGAAAAATTATGATGCTCATTATGTTGATATAACTTGCTAGTACTTAGTTCCCTTAGATTGCATGTTATGCGACAGTCCATTTCTAGTGCTTTCTTTCTCAGCATATTCTTTAATATTTCAAGTTGGTCAGCCTTGCTTAAGTTTCTTCTGTCAACAAATGAAGAGGTGTCAACTTTTTACAGGTGAAATTGGAAATGGAGAAATATTAACACAATCATTCCTATCTGAATTTAAGCACCAGATGGAGAACAAGAGGTGAAAATAGAACTATTTTAAACATCTTCGCAACATTTTTAACACCTTCGTAACATTTTTTAGGTCTTCATTTGATGATTCCTGTTTTGCTACTTTACTTTACTTTGTGATTCCGCAGTTCCATTTTGAGCTGTTGGCTCCATGATAATTCCTAAAAAGAGGTAGTGAACATATGAAATGTTTGAATTTTTGTCGACATTGTAGGGCTAAAATAATCATAAATGATGTGTGTTAAAGAAAAAGAATGAAAGTAGTTTAAGCAAGGTGATTTTGTAGAACATGTGTTTTCTAATGTATAATCTGAAAAGTGAGAAATGATATAGAATGAAATGTTTAAGAATTCCACACACTGACTTCGGTAGTTCTCCAGAACAGGGGTACCCAGACTTTCTGCCACTGCCTACTGCACAGCACTTTCAGAAATTTAGGTTTATCATTGTAGGTTGTTCTCTTTTATAACAAACTCTGGGGTGGAGGAGAGGTGAGAGTGGGTGCAAAAAGTTGAGTGTTGACTGCTACAGAGACAGGGAATGGTACAGGAGGGATAATTTTTGCCATTTTCTTCAGTACTGGCAACACACATGTGGTTTTTGCACCCTGATGGTCAACAACTGTGTTTGGTAGAAATGTGATATACACAAATCATTAGGTTTCGTGGAAGCACTCTTTTACAGAATTGTTCATGCTCACATGTGGTGTTTGTTTGTGGCAAATAATAATAATAATAATAATAATAATAATAATAATAATAATCATCATCATCATCATCATCATCACCATCACCATTTAAGACTGAATATGCCTTTCAGCGTTCAGTCTGGAGCATAGTCCCCCTTATAAAATTTCTCCATGATCCCCTATTCAGTGCTAACATTGATGCTTCTTCTGATGTTAAGCCTATTACTTCAAAATCATTCTCAACCGAATCCAGGTATCTTCTCCATGGCCTACCCCGACTCCTCCTATCCTCTACTGCTGAACCCATGAGTCTCTTGCGTAACCTTGCTTCTTCCATGTGTGTAACATGACCCCACCATCTAAGCCTGTTCGCCCCGACTGCTACATCTATATATATCTGCTGCTGTGGCAAATAATATGAAATTAAATTAAACTGGTTCTGATACAAATCTTCAATGAGTAAGAAATGAAAATGACATTTAAAATATATATTAAACTTTTACATCACAGATAATGTAAACCAGTTGTGCAAGAGAGTAATAAACTTAACATAGAGTGTAGTAAATTAAGAGAAAAAAAAGGTGGGCTCAAATTGAAATTTGATGCTGAATCAGACGTCAGGATCAGTAATTAGATGCTTCTCAAATTTAGATTATGGTGAAAGAATATTTACAAGTTTCAGGTGGAAGTATGTTGCTGTCTCTCTTTAATTGGAGCTTGAAAGTTAGCTCAGTTGAGGTCAGCTTCACCCCCAAGTCATCTTAAGCACTTATTCTATTTCTGTACTTATGTTTAATGTAAAAAATCTTGGAAAATTCACTTTTATGCATGTAAGTAGTAACTAGTGGCACCAAAAATCTGATTGTTCATTGCAGAAGAGAAGGGTTCTGTAGTCGTCTTTCACTGAACTGTCACTAGTCACACCAATGAAATTTTCTTTTGTGATTACTACTTATTGAAAATAGATTTGTTGTCCAGTAATATTTTGTGAAATCTTCGGCAAAGAACTTTTCGTAACTTTTTGAAGGACCTCCAAATGTGTAATAATGTCTTGAACTAAATCTTCCATGGCTGCTAGTTCATTGTCTTCCAAAAGCGATGTAAGAACAGATAATGCAAGAAAAGTTATTGAAAGTTCAGCACTTGTGAACTAAAATGAGACAACTTTCTTTTCAAAGATGATATTTTATAACCTGCTAAGAAAGCTGTTGTTTCTCCTTCTTGTAAACCCTTATTCAAAGTAGGAATCCTGTCAAAGATAGTAGTGAAAAAGACCAATGTAGATAACCACTGATCATCAATGACAAAATTCATTGTATAATATACCAGTGTTTTTGTCACTGAAAAACGTAAAAACCTCAGACCTTAGTTCACGTATTCTGTTTAAAATCTTTTTGTGAGAGAACCTCTGTACCTTGGTATGTGGGAGCAAACTTCTAAATTTACCTACCATATCTTCACACACCGAAATTAGACATCATTCTGTTAGAACTACTGATAGCCTTGGGAGAGTCAGCCATGACAGAACTCTACCATCTGGTGTGCTAGATGTATGAAACAGGCGAAATACCCTCAGACTTCAAGAAGAAAATAATAATTCCAATTCCAAAGAAAATGGATGCTGCAACAGACTACTCGGAAAGTAGGGAATGTTTTGACATTTAAAAAAAAAAAAAAAAAAAAACCTAAGTACAAGAAATACATTTTATTATATACATCTGAAAGAGCGACTGACGTGCTACTTTTCCACCATCACCAAACACATTGAGGCACTTATCATAGCAGTGGACAAGCTTTGAAAGACCTTCGTCATAAAATTCTGCCACCTGAGACTTCAGCCAGTGAGTCACACCTGCCTGGAGTCCCATGCCGTCATCAAAGGGCTGTGTTGCAAGCCAGTTCTTCATCTTGGGAAACAAGTGGAAGTCGCTTGGTGCAAGATCGGGGCTGTAGGGTGGATGAGGGAAAATTTCCCGTTTGAATGAATTAAGGAGTTCTTTAGTGCAGTTTGCAGTGGGAGGTTGGGCATTGTCATGCAAAAACAAAATTTTGGACGTCAGCTTTCCTTGGCATTTGTTTTGAACTGCTCTTCTGAGGCTGTGCCAAGTTCGACAGTACCAGGCAGAATTTATGGTTGCTCCACGTTTGAGAAAATCAATAAGAAGCACACCTTGCCTATCCCAAAACACTGTCACCATCAACTTCCTTGCTGACAAGGTTTGCAAACATTATCTTGCTTTTTGGGAGGACCTTGTGTGCCCCCACTCCATGGACTGTAATTTTATCTCGCAATTCATGTGTTTCACTCAAGTCTTGTCACTAGTTACGATTTGATTTGGTAATGAATCACCATGTCTGTGGTAGGCCTCCAGAAATGTCACATTGCCCCCATTCACTGTTCTTTATGGTGCTCTGTAAGCATTTTGGGCACCCATTCTGCACAAAATTTGTGCTAGCCTAGCTTTTGAGAGACAGTTTCAAGCAACAAAGTCTGTGAAACTTGTGGAAAAGAAAGTGAAAGCTCCATTATTGTGAAGCAATGGTTTTCAAAAAAACGTTCCGTCAACATTAGCAGCAAGATTGTCAGTCACAGTACTTGGGCGTCCACTCTTCTCTTCACCATGAACGTCGGCTCATCCATTTTTAAAACGAATGCACCATTTCCAGATGGAACATTCATTCATTACGTTGTTTCCGTACACTTCGCACAGTAATAGATAAATTTCTATAGGTTTTAGGTTTTTTGCCAACAAAAACCACATCACATACCGCACCTCACAACTGGCGGGATTTTAGATTACAGCGCACATTTCAATTTTGAACATTAAAAAAACCAGATGCGCAGAGGTGTTCCCACTGTCATGGATGGATGCCAACTGAGCTGCCGAGCACGCACATAGCAAAATATACACGATCAGCACGTGCCTAGTGGCATCAGATGGAAATGTTCCCTACTTTCTGAATAGCCCTTGTACTAACACGAATTCTTTGCAGATGACAGGAAAAATTGGTAGAAGCCAACCTCTGGGAAGATCAGTTTGTATTCTGTAGAAATTTACGAATACCCAAGGCAATACTGACACTATGACTTAGCTTAGGGGATAGATTAAGGACAGGCAAACCTACCTTTATAGCATTTGTAGGCTTAGAGTAAGCTTTTGGCTGGAATACTCTCTCTCAGTTTCTGAAGATGGCAGGGATAAAATACAGGAGTGAAAGGCTATTTTCAGATTTTATAGAAGCCAGATTGCAGTCGAGGGGCACGAAAGGAAAGCAGTGGTTGAGAAGGGAGTGGGACAGGGTTGTACCCTATCCATTATGTTATTCAATCTGTATATTGAGCAATCAGTAAAGGAAACAAAAGAAAAATTTGGAGTAGGAAGTAAAGTCCAGGGAGAAGAAATAAAAACCTTGAGGTTTGCTGACGACATTGTAATTCTGTCAGAGACAGCAAAGGATTTGGAACAGCAGTTGAATGGACAGTATCTTGAAAGAAGGGTATATGATGTACATCAACAAAAGCAGAACAATAATAATGGAATGCAGTCAAATTAAATTAGGTGATGCTGAGGAAATTAGATTAGGAAATGACACTTAAAGTAGTAAAGGAGTTTCGCTATTGGGGCAGTAAAATATCTGTTGATGGTTGAAGTAGAGAGAATATAAAATGTAGACTGATGATGGCAAGGAAAGCATTTCTGAAGAAGAGAAATTTTTTAACATCAGGTACATATTTAAGTGTCAGGAAGTCTTTTCTGAAATATTTGTATGGAGTGTAGCCATGTATGGAAGTGAAACATGGACAACAAATAGTTTGGACAAGAAGAGAATAGAAGCTTTCGAAATGTGGTGGTAAAGAAGAATGCTGAAGCTTAGATGGGTAGATCACATGGCTAATGAGGAGATATTGACTAGAATTAGCTAAAAGAGAAATTTGTGGCACAACCTGACCAAAAGAAGGGATCGGTTGGTAGGACACAATCTGAGGCACCAAGAGATTACCAATGTAGTAACGGGTGAGAGGGGGGAGGGAAGTGTGGGGGTTAAGAATCATAGTGGGAGACCAAGAGATGAATACACTAAGCAGTTTCACAAGGATGTAGGTTGCAGTAGTTACTCGGAGATGAGGAGGCTTGCACAGAGTAGATTAGCATGGAGACGTGCATCAAACCAGTCTTTGGACTGAAGGCCACTACAAGAACAAGAACAACGGCAACATCTTCACTCAATGTGTGACCAGCTGTGATTTTAGAGCACTTGCCATGGTGAAGTTTATAACCTTTACAGCATCTGTCAAAACAATATAAACAATTTCAGGGCTTCGGGTGTATTATACATATTTTCTTGTAACTGTTGTGTCATTATTTTCCTAGATGATAGCTCTTTGTGATTTTCTGTTTTTGTTTCTAGATATTATAATTTTAACTATTTGAAAATTAAGCACTTCATGTGAATTCAAAAGTCAAAATGATCTTTTATTAAAAATGTAATGTCTCCTATGAATGACTGAAGGCATTCGTGTCTGTAGAACATGTTATTGAAAAATCGTTTCATTACTTACTAGCTTAATTAATTAGTACAAATATTACAAGATTTGTAAAGAGAGGATCTTAATTTTACAGACTGCTGCAACACCTTCGTTTTGATCAGCGAA
Source organism: Schistocerca gregaria (assembly GCF_023897955.1). Classification (NCBI taxonomy): domain Eukaryota; kingdom Metazoa; phylum Arthropoda; class Insecta; order Orthoptera; family Acrididae; genus Schistocerca; species Schistocerca gregaria. The sequence goes on along the minus strand of NC_064927.1, from coordinate 492,724,213 downwards.
GTACAAAAGTGGGCTCCTTAGTCCAGTTTGTGACTGAGATGTTTGAGAACCATGGGACACGCAGCTCTGCAGATCGAGCACAGCTGTTAGTCATCTTGTCTGATGGACGTGGTGTTCGCAGTGAAGGGAAGTTGCTTGTAGAAAGGGCCGTTGGTCGAGCACGTCAAGAGCGAATTTTCACTGTGTTTATTATTATTGATAACCCAAAATATGAGGTATGTACATGATTTTCCTTTTGAGAAACCTCTTCCGTCTTGAGCATTTTATTCATATCATTTTCAGTATTTAATACATAGTATGGATTTTTCCCCCTTGTGTATAGAGCTCTATATTGAAATATTGGAATCATACAAGTCATTTTGTAGCATGGTCAGTTACTATTTAATTTACTATTAGATTTAGTCACAAATTACACAGGCCAACCATGGAAAAACTTTTTTGCTGAAAATATCTTATTCTTATGTTTTTTTAGGGTGGGAAATCCAAATATGATACTTAAAAAAACTGTATCACCCACCATTTCTTCACATTTTATAGTTAAATTTATTAAATTCCGTAAATTTTTAAAAGCTTTACAGCTTTTATGTGGTTAAAATAATTTGAAAAGGAGGTTTAATGAATGTGGATGACGGGTAACATGCTGAAAAACATTTGGTGGCAAAAAAAAAAAGGATCAGTTCTACTTTTGTGTTAACATACGGTGTTTTCTTTACTGTCAGCCTAACCTAACTTTCCCGTTTCCTGCACATGTGCACAGTACAATGTCTAATCATGGTTGGAGAAGCTTTGCTGAGAGTTTTTGTTATATTTGTACTGAATTTGTGATTAAAAAACACCAAAGAAACATTACAGACTTTGTGAAAAGGGTTTTTCTATCATACTTTGGATCTAAACTTGGTGATCAAGATAAATCTTGGATAAAATGGTCCAAAAAGGAGAAAAAAGCCTTTGGATTTGCTGTTCCTATGATACAGGATGAGACAAGAAATCATTCCGATGATTGCTATTTTTGCAGTGTTGATATTACTGGTCACAATTCAGAAAACAAGAAGGTAATAAGCTACCCTAACTTCCGTCCACCATCCGACCAGAAGGACATGGTGTAGATTTGCCGGTTCCTGAACCACCAGATGATTTAAATTCTATTCACAAGTATTTTCTGATGTACAATCTAATTTAGATGAACCAGACGATGATGAAGTCCACTGTAATACAGAAAGTCTAAAGCTCACATTGTTTACTCACTCCGAGCTGAAGGCTGCATTCACACTGCCGGCCGGGCCGGGCCGGGCTGATGCCTACCGGCTCGGCTCATGCCTAGCCAGCTCAGGCCGACGTGTAGTGCATTCACATGGCGCGCCGCGCCGAGCCGGGACGGCGAAATGGGGGGAAATCCACTTCTCTGATTTTCAGGTTTTAAAAATTCTTAGCCGTATATAAGGCTTCGCCACATATTTCTTAGCAGTCATTGTGAAATGATGCTATTTGTCAATGTTGTGCACTTGATTTACAAATCTTGTAGTGAAAAAGTTATGTAGCAGGTAGCTTACTGTTAGATCCGTTTTAGACCATACATTGTTGGGAATGAAATGTAGCTAAAAGTACGAAAAAGTTTTTGAAATGATAATGATACTGATACCTGTCTCTGGTCACAAGTAATGCGAGCTATTCAGTGGCGTCAGTGCCGCGTCCGCAAGCCACGGAGTTCGCACGGTTACAGCTTGGTTTAGTGTAGTCATATAATGCAGGACAGAAAAAAACTAATTACTAGTGATCAGCGCAGACCTAGTGCCTTTCCCTCGTATTATTTTAATGGTCTCATTCTCTAGATAAATCCAAATGTGTAAGAATTTTTCCTCGGCTACTGGACAATCATCTGCTATGCTTTTATAATTGGCCACACGTTGCATCACAAAAGACAAACAATTATTTGTCATCAACATCCTACAATTAGTATGATGTACATTTCGTATTTCGAACTAAAAGTTAAATGAAGCGCATTTCTGTAGTCTCGTTGTCTACTTTGACAGAAAAAATAATGGAGAGTTAATGAAAGATCTGTAGATCGGCACAGATGTATGTTTCATTGTTCTTCATTGTTTTTTTTCTTCCTTGGTGGGCTGCGCTGCACTGTCAAGGTAATCCCCACTCTTTGGCTAAATGGCTGGCCGGAGGCCAAATAAATAAATAAATTTAAAAAGATCCCCACCCTTCGACAGCTGACAAGCAAGTCAGTAGACAACGCAGCTGCAGTCAACAGTTAATCGCCTTTAGCTAGTCTGTGCGGTTGTGTAGAACAATGTCTTCACTCTTTTATTGGTATTGTTTTGACTCTGCAGTAACTCGTAGAGTTTTGAAGTACAGAAGAACTAGGAGATTATGGATTCACCCCATAAATAGCGACAGACATATAGGAGAGTTTTTTTTCTTTATATGAAGAACTTAAAAACTATCCTGAAAAATTTTATTCAAATTACAGAATGGATCATAATACATTTCAGTATGTGCTGCAAAACATTCAAGACAAAATTTCTAAACAGAACACAAATTTTCGCAGTAGTATAACAGCAGAAGAAAAATTGTGTATAACGATGAGGTAAGATTCATTAGTACATACTTCTTGGTTTGAAGTAGAACTTTGTACAGCATTCACTACCTCCAATTAATGATGACAGCAGAAGGGAGACGAGTGATGCTTGTACTGCAGAAGCTGTAGTGCTGCTCCACAGGCTCGCGCCTGCGGTCGGCTCGCGCCGGCAATATTAAACACTCGGGATGTCGCCGGCTCGGCTCCGGGAGGCTCACGCCATGTTGGCGCGGCCCTGCCGCCAGTATGAACACCGCAATTCAAAACCATGTGTTTGATACCAAAGCGGGCGGCAGCCCGGCGAGGCTCGGCTCGGCTCGGCCCGGCCGGCAGTGGGAATGCAGCCTCAGGATTTGTTTAGGGATCTGGGCATAGCAAAAGAAAAAGCTGAATTGCTTGGCTCTAGATTAAAAGAAAATAGCTTATTGGCAGTTGGAACCAGCATATACATGTGTAGAAAGAGAGAGTAGCAATTCTTAAAGTTTTTTCAACAACAAGGTGATTTAGTGTACTGCTCAGAAATTCCCAATCTGGTGAATGAGTTTGGTATTGAATACAAAAAGGAAGACTGGAGGCTGTTTATTGATTCATCCAAAACTAGTTAAAAAAACCAATTCCAGCTGAAAAGTGAAACCAATACTAACACATAATCGTTTTAAGTAGCTTACTGTAAATACAAACCACGCTTATGTTGTAACAGTGTGTTTCACTAATTTCCACATTTACCTTATAGCTTAGGATTTTTATACTACATAATAAAAAGCATATTGCCCGAAAACTATGAGTGATACAAAAAACTAAGGCTAGATTTGGATTCAGCTCATAAAAATCTGTGAAGATCAGCTATCAAAGTAAAAAAAAGTTTCATCATCATAATTTAAGACTGATTATGCCTTTCAGCGTCCAGTCTGGAGCACAGCCCCCCTTATAAAATTCCTCCACGATCCCCTATTCAGTGCTAACATTGGTGCCTCTTCTGATGTTAAACCTATTACTTCCAAAGGTCCGAGGCATTTTGCTCTGATTCTTGCCAGCATCGTATTTAAAGTACCAGGGAAGCAGGTTGCTAGCCTTACTTGCCCTGAGTCCCATTGGGTATTAACCCTAATGGTTGAGGGAGCCTTCCAAAAAAAAAATTTGTTGGCCTGTGTTATCAAAAGATTGGCCTTCACAATTAAATTTGTGCTTTCAAATCTTTAGTTTGTAAGTCAACTTGATAGTGATCCGCAATTTAAATTAGTCATTAAATTTTTTTATATAATAGCAGTTTTTGGCAGCTAGCAGATGTCATTCCTGAGGCCAAAATAAGAGAGGTGAAACAATGTAGAAGACCGAATAGTAAGAAGTAGTAGGGAAGTCACCATCATGCAGAAGCAAATCCGTATGTTATCTTGATTTGGCAAGCTGTGGCTGCTCTGCTTTGTTGATGGGTCTGGGTAGTACTTAACCATTCACCGTACTCCCCGGACGTAAGTCCTTGTGACTTTGATTTGATTCCAAAGATGAAGGAACCACTTCGTGGCATTCACTTCAGAACTGTTCCAGAGGTTCGACAGGCAATAGACCGCTCCATTCACATCATCAACAGAACAGGCTGTGCTAACGGTATACTACCCCTTTCACATTGCTGGCAACGGGTTCTACCCAACGCTGGTGACTACTTTGAAGGCCAGTAACAGATGCAAACGTGCAACTCTTTTATATCGGTTGTGAATAAATAGTTGCCACATTTTAAGTTCCAACCCTCTTATGTCTGAAAGTATTGTGTTTGAAAAACAGATTTCTGAAAAGGGTAGTTCTCTTGTGAAAGTGGAATAGAAACTCAACTTAAATTGCTAATAAACAGTATAATGCTGTACCCTTAAATTTGAATGTAGATTATGTTAAAGAATTTTCTTACCTCCCTGCAACATTATGTTGTATTTAACTAGAGCAGTGAAGGATTACAATTGACTAGAAAGAGTCATGGGCAGATTTCCTGCTTATTGCAAGTAGTTGCCTTACCATTAGGCTATCCGAGCACACTTTGTGACCAGATCTGACTTTCATATGTTGTCAACCATGTGTCTGTCAATGCCATATGGAAGTTTGAATCTGGCCATGAAGCATGCTCAGATAGCCTACTGGTAAGGTGACCACTCGTGTTAAGCAGGAAATCAGAATCTGGCAAATGTTTTCATTGCCGTCATTCCATTACACGGCGGATGGTTATCCACACTTGCAACTGTGAACACATTTCATGTATTTCATAATGGCTGGAGTCGCCGCAGAACATATTCCTTTGGACATCCATGCATGTCCGAAGGAACACTATCTCACTTCTGAAGAACACAGGTACTGCAATATCGCATTTAGCGAGCAAGCGACTTTCAGTTGAAGTGTCTCCCCTGTTCAGGAATATACGTTGAAATTCTCATTGTTGTCATTCTGTTATACAGCCAGTGGTTGTCCATATTCACAACTGTGAATACACTTCATATATATCTCAAGCTCTGTAGGATTATGAAACATAACTACAACTATTTTATAGTTGCACATTATGGCCGTTTTGGTAATGGAAATGTGAAATATGAATCAAGTAGTAGTCCTCGAACAGCAGCCTCATAAGAAGTAAGTTTCTTCTTAGCATAGTTCTTTCATTGTCACATTGGTTGCCATAAATCACAATTTGAAGGAGAGCATTCAGGGATGAAGACTGGGACAAGCCATTAACAGGCAAAAACAGCCACTGCAGGCTTCTTCAGTAAAGTATAGTAAGATGACCTTGAGCTTTGTTGGAGAACAGATTCATGTGGCCGATTTCTTCATCTCCTGTTGGCAAACTAATCAGACTCTTTGATTCAGTTAACATAAATGATCATAAGGCTGTGACAGTTTATGATTAGAGTTAATCTGTTCACAAGTTACTGATTAGGGCCAGTTGTCTACATTAAATAAAGTTCTCATTTTTAAACTAAAACACGTTGACTCCATATGTTAGCCACCCTTTTGCTTGGCTTTTACTGTAAATGTTCCTTCCTGTTGTAAAGGAAGACTGAATTCATATGCTCTAAGAATATTTTTAGGAAATAACAAAATTTGTCATCTACCTTGTGTTCTTGGTAACAGTCATCTAATTATTCATGCAGTAAATACTCAATGAGTAGTGTGACTTGAGTAAGCATTTAGATTCTTTGAAATTCTTAGCAAAATTGACAGATGATCAGAAAAACTGTTCATTATCACATCTAGTTCATGAAAGATGCTTGCTTTTAGTACTAAATTATCAAGTGCTGTTGCAATATGTCCTCTTGTACTGATTGTTACTGTCAGGATCAGACCATAGCTGGGCGTCAGCAACTTTGAAGTGCTCTTCGATCAGAACTACTCGAGATGAAATAAATAGTGAAACCTCTACATCTAATAGTTCCCAGTTGTTTCTAGTGGGTGTTATTATTGCCATTTATAATGCTTAAATGAGTCTAAACATTTACTGTTGGGGCCCTGTGCACTGTCGGAACTGTTATCTTGTATGTTCCCTAGTCTATTAATGAAGTGCAGCACTGAATAATTACTCTGCGCAGTTGGTCTGTGGCTTGGGACTTTTTCCTCTTTTTCCATATGTTCACATATATTGTGCCCCTACTGTTGCATGATATTCACTTGGATCCATCTGAGTATATCTGTTCCATTTCTGTTTAGTTCAGTTATTTGTGCATTCCACGGATCATATTTGCAAGCTCTCCCTGTGATGTGGAACGAGACAGTTTTAGAATTATGGCAAACTCCTTCAGTGTAAACTATGGCAACATACTGACCTTTTACATGGCAGTTTTAATTTACAAATTAGGATATATTGCAGCACTGCCACATTACTCTTTAGGACAAAGACCTCCATCAGAGGGAGGACACCCACTTGCACACAGGCGTGCATGCACAAGTCACACGCAGGCGGCCACTGTTGTCTCCGGATGTCGTGTCCCATCTGCAATGACCAGACTGGGTCTCTTACTGAACATGAAAGGAGTTGAAGACTCAAAAAGTAGGATTCCATATTTGCTGAGCATGCTCTGAATGAATGTTATTCTTGTGATATTAAATGTGATGTCACCCATAGCGGAAGTACATACAGTTCAATTATGTGCCCTTCTAAAGTAGCAACAGCCAATTAATATTTCCCTCGCCATAAGACTGTTCCCTTCCCCTGCTCCCTCTTCCTCACAGTCATCAATTATTTTCTCCATGTTACATAATAGTCTGTGCCAGTACTCACTTGTGTACTGTTTTTTAGCTTGTAATTCATTTACTTTTAATCCTTATGGTTAAAGTAATATAAGATTTATTTGTTCTTCTATGTGAATTTTGCCAAGCCTGTGATTTGTATAGATGTATGCTTGTATACCGTCATGTGTCTTTGAAAAATCATTACTTGTACAGCTTTAAACTTTTGCTGATGTTGTGTGGACGATCTGTTAGTCTCAAGCTTTCTGAGGATGGCTAGAATGCTGAAAGCTGGTTCACAGTGAACTGTTAAATAAGTATTATTGTGGAACATCAATATCTGCATGTCAATTTCTAATATGTCTATGTCCCTCCAAGTACTGACAGAATATTCCTTAAGGAAAGGAACATTGAAAATCCAACTAATGACAGCCAGAACAGCAGATTATCATTATTCAGAAAATTTGTTTTAACTGTGGACCCCATTGGATGTACAAATATCCATTGTTAACTTCACTCCAGTCATAATTTTTAAGCTATGTCTTAACCCTTCTGTAGATTGATCTGTCATTGCCAAGGCTTTGGTGGGTAAGGGGGGAAAAAAGCTGCAGACAACAGTCACTGTATAAAAGCAGACCTTGTATTAAGTTTGAAAACTGAGATATACATATAGTACAGTGTCGACAGTGTAAGTTGCATTGCACTCACAAGAAACTGACTAAATGTAAGAAATGTGAAAGTCTTGTTTCCGTAGGTGCTTTGTTATTTACATATGGTGTTTTCTTTTGCTCCTCTAATTTGCAGGCAAAATTTGTTTGTTTATGGATATATTTATTTAGTTTTTACTGTGTGTTGCAAGTAATTTTTAGTTGTGGCTATAAACCTATGCTAGAGCAGTTACTTATTTGCTTTATCTGAGAGTGGTGTGTTTGCATCTGTGTTTCAGACTTCAATTTTGGATGTGCGAAATACTGACTTCACTGGTGGGAAAGTTAAATTCACATCGTATATGGATGACTTTCCATTTCCATTCTACGTAGTGCTTCGAGATGTTAGTGCTCTTCCGGCAGTTCTTAGTGATGCCCTGAGGCAGTGGTTTGAATTAGTTGTAACAATTGATAGTTAGAGGTGGTTGTTCTTGCATATATGCTCTTAATGGTTCCTGTTTTGTATTCTGTAACTAAGCTGTGGTTTTTTGCATTGAATATGTCACCACAAGTGATTTTACATGTAACAAAGGTCATGCAACCCTGCAGTATTTTGTATTTTAATGTGCATGTATGTGTTCAGTAAATTCCAAATACGGACTGACATGGAATGCAGTTACAGTGGTAGCAGACTTTTCTGTGAAGTATTGAGATGTAAACTCCAAATATTTTTGGAGAATTTTAATCACAACAGTGATCGCATTATGAAGTCTTCTTTTTTTCACTTTCCTTTTAGAGTAATAAATGAGTTTGTAAGTGTCAGAATGTACCAGTATTGCTTTTTCCTCCTCTTCCACTATAAGGTCGAGAGAGAGCTTTGTATTGTATCATGCAAAAATACATTTTGACTCATGTTCTGTTCCACACTCAATCAAATGAAATTTAAATGAGTTATTGTGGTTCTCTTCCTTAGAGGTTTTTGACGTTATTATGTTGTTGTTATGATGCCAAAATTGAGTTTCACTCCACATTTGTTGTGTGTAACACGACAAAATGTGAATAAGCTCCTACTGTCCTTGCTGATTTTTTTTTTTTTTGTACCAATTTTGAAGACTGCTTGTAGATTACTTTTGTACCAATTAATTACTGTATTGTGAGTGCTAAATAGGAAAGAGAACATTAATTCATTAATTTATTTTTTTCAAGGATTGGTGTTCCTGTATTTGCACTCTGATACTACTTAATCACCATGTACTGTGTATGTTTGGTTCATGTAAATTTATTTTTGTTGATTGTTTTATAGTTCTGTACATGTGAATCAAATTATGTATGATTTTGTGAATAAAATATTTGTATATGTTCTTTATTATAACATCATCTTTTGAAGACGTTCTCATCCCTATATTGTGGTGCATGACACTGTGTTGCAAATGCGAGGCATAGCCTACTGCAAAGCTGGACATGGGCTGTGGGTCCCACTTACCACCTGTGGTGTTGTTCTGCTGGTGACACAGGAATATCAATAAAGAACGCACAAAAGATGCCCAGCTGCAGATCAGACCTCTGCCTCGGAATCGAGCAGTGGTCCTTTATAATGCAGCTTGTGCATAAGACATTGGAAGACAGAGAGAGAGAAAGTTCTGCAGAATTGACATTTCTGTGTATCCATGTTTAAATTACAAATCATTCTCATTTATATACTCTACTTCCCCCACTTAAATATTCTTCAGTCAAGTGAAATGCTGTAATATAACTTTAAAAATTTTCCAAATGTTTAGACCTCGGTACTTGCTTTTATGTTTTCACAAACTATGTCATAAAGCTTAACTTCCATGTAGAAAGTATCTCTCTGGCACAGGGGAGTGTTGGTTTGGATCAAATTTATGTTTTTTCCCTGCCATAGTGATCTTTTTTTCCCCCCAACATTTGCAGGAATGAATGAAATATTGCAAGAAAGGTTTTCTAACTGGCCTCTGACATTGCATACTGATTTTGCACTAAAACTTACTATTTGTGGAACATGTTAACATAAAAGAGACTTTTAACTACACTCCTGGAAATGGAAAAAAGAACACATTGACACCGGTGTGTCAGACCAACCATACTTGCTCCGGACACTGCGAGAGGGCTGTACAAGCAATGATCACACGCACGGCACAGCGGACACACCAGGAACCGCGGTGTTGGCCGTCGAATGGCGCTAGCTGCGCAGCATTTGTGCACCGCCGCCGTCAGTGTCAGCCAGTTTGCCGTGGCATACGGAGCTCCATCGCAGTCTTTAACACTGGTAGCATGCCGCGACAGCGTGGACGTGAACCGTATGTGCAGTTGACGGACTTTGAGCGAGGGCGTATAGTGGGCATGTGGGAGGCCGGGTGGATGAACCGCTGAATTGCTCAACACGTGGGGTGTGAGGTCTCCACAGTACATCGATGTTGTCGCCAGTGGTCGGCGGAAGGTGCACGTGCCCGTCGACCTGGGACCGGACCGCAGCGACGCTAGGATGCACGCCAAGACCGTAGGATCCTACGCAGTGCCGTAGGGGACCGCACCGCCACTTCCCAGCAAATTAGGGACACTGTTGCTCCTGGGGTATCGGCGAGGACCATTCGCAACCGTCTCCATGAAGCTGGGCTACGGTCCCACACACCGTTAGGCCGTCTTCCGCTCACGCCCCAACATCGTGCAGCCCGCCACCAGTGGTGTCGCGACAGGCGTGAATGGAGGGACAAATGGAGACGTGTCGTCTTCAGCGATGAGAGTCGCTTCTGCCTTGGTGCCAATAATGGTCGTATGCGTGTTTGGCACCGTGCAGGTGAGTGCCACGATCAGGACTGCATACGACCGAGGCACACAGGGCCAACACCCGACATCATAGTGTGGGGAGCGATCTCTTACACTGGCTGTACACCTCTGGTGATCGTTGAGGGGACACTGAATAGTGCATGGTACATCCAAACCTTCATCGAACCTATCGTTCTACCATTCCTAGACCGGCAAGGGAACTTGCTTTTCCAACAGGACAATGCACGTCCGCATGTATCCCGTGCCACCCAATGTGCTCTAGAAGGTGTAAGTCAACTACCCTGGCCAGCAAGATCTCCGGATCTGTCCCCCATTGAGCATGTTTGGGACTGGATGAAGCGTCGTCTCACGCGGTCTGCACGTCCAGCACAAACGCTGGTCCAACTGAGGCGCCAGGTGGAAATGGCATGGCAAGCCGTTCCACAGGACTACATCCAGCATCTCTACGATCGTCTTCATGGGAGAATAGCAGCCTGCATTGCTGCGAAAGGTGGATATACACTGTACTAGTGCCGACATTGTGCATGCTCTGTTGCCTGTGTCTATGTGCCTGTGGTTCTGTCAGTGTGATCATATGATCTATCTGACCCCAGGAATGTGTCAATAAAGTTTCCCCTTCCTGGGACAATGAATTCACGGTGTTCTTATTTCAGTTTCCAGCAGTGTATCACAGGCAAGAGGGCATCATGGATCCCAGCTTCATGTGTGTATTTTACTAAGCTAACTTATTAATAATAGATAAGAGACTTCTGTTTCTTGTTGTCTTATTACAAATATCATTTTATTTGTTTTAAAGTGCTTATTAACTGTATAATTTGTATTCAGCATTGTCATAGATAATAATCGTGACCACTGCAGTAGTCCATTATCTCTGCCCACCATATAAGTTGACTTTTCTAAATGAATATACATTCCAAAATGACAAACACATTTGTCATTGCCACCTACTACCTGTATTCCCATGATTACACTTAATCCAAATACTCGTTATTTACAAAAATAAAATTATGAAAGTTTTTCCAGGGTCCCCTATTCACAAGTAATGCTCAACTGATTAACACCAGGAATAAACTTAACACCACCTGCTTCAAGCAAGCCTTTTCAGTTGACAAGAAGACAGTTGCCTATTGAAATTATATTTGCAATTACTGTAAACAAGTTGCAAGGACAGACATTTAAAATAGCAGTTTTTTTTTTTAAATACCAAATACCATTTTTATTCAAGGACACATTGCATGTGCCTTCTCGAGGATGACTAAATCAACTAATACTTTTGTACCCCCTAAAGAAAGTGAAAAGTAAAAAGTACAAGAAGATTACATTCTTTCGTCAAATAACAGTCGCACCGAGGTACTGTAATTGCTCTGTAAAGAATTCTGTTAAAACTGTGAATGGGAGGTTGGATACAAAGATGTATCTTAAATTCATGATTATTACTTCACTTCATTCAGTTCATTTTTAAAGATGTTTTCTCTTCGTCCCCACAACTATTCTTATACCCAGTGACTACACTTATTCACACTTATTCCCAATCAATGAATGAATGAAAATAGCCTGTGTTCTCCCGTTGAGGGCAAAGGCCTCCTACAAGTAGTGGTGGTTGCTTTTAAAGACTCACACAGTGAGCAAGTCCACGTGAGAGTACCGCACTTAACGCAGACTACACATAGAATTACACTTGCTCATTTATTTGCAGTTCTAGTTCTTTCCACTCCTTTCTATTTCTGGCTATGCAGGTCCACTGTCTTCCTGCTTGTTTTCTGAATAAGTCTGACCATTTGGGTCTCAGTCTTCCTGGAAGTATCTTGCCGATGTGGTACCTTGTGCCGCCCATCTGCCGTCCCGCATCCTCACCACGTGGGCACACCATTTCCATTTGATCTTTGCAGCCTGTTGTGCTGTGTCTGTTGTTGCTGACATCTTGTGTATCGAGGTGTTCAATATTGCGTCTTTCAGAGAGATGCCAAGTATCTTCTTCTGCATTTTACTTTGGCATACCTGTAGAGTGTTTCTCTCTTTGGCTTTGAGAGCCCATATCTGACATCCATATAATAACACTGGAAAAATGCAGCTTTCGAGTGCCTCCATTTTGAGCGTCCTATTCAGGGTTCTGTCTAGCAATATGAACTTTAAGGGCCAGAAAGCTTTCCAAGCTAAGGAAACTCTTCGTTTTATTTCTTTTTCCATTTTGTTGTTAAAGGAAATTATTTGGCCTAAGGATATGTACTGTGTGCTTACATTAGCTCCTTTCCTTCCCAATGACTGCATTTATTCCAAATACAGTCATTATTTAAAACTATAAAAGTGCATGAGTTTCATATGGGTCCACTGGTCCTGAATATTACAGATATTTTTTGAGTACACTATCCTCACTTATTACCTTTATTTCAAAGGCTACAAGTGTTTTCACAATGTATACACACAGAAAAGCAGGAATACCTGAGATTGTATACAACAATATGAATCAGGATAGACTGCTACTCACCATATAGGGGAGATGTTAAGTGGCAGACATGCATACTTTAAAGTGCTCTAAGCTATTGTACAGAGTTCTGATTCAAATTTAGAAAACACACACCTAGTGTTGTTGGAAAATTAATGCAAGAGTGTGACCTAATATAGCGTGCCTGGAGGATCACCGACTGAGTCATTATGTGTGGAGACTGATGACAAGGACGTCACATCCTGCAAAGATCTTTGATCTGGAGCCTGATTGCCAGTGTCTATGTATGGTGAGTGAACTACACATTTTTATTGTGCTTGACTTCCGAGCAGTGTTGGTCAGGAAAAGAATGATAGGCTGTGAATAATCTAATTTTGATTATAATTTTTGTGCACAGTATACAGGGTGAGTCACCTAACATTACCGCTGGATATATTTCATAAATCACATCAAATACTGACGAATCGATTCCACAGACCGAACGTGAGGAGAGGGGCTAGTGTAATTGGTTAATACAAACCATAAAAAAATCACAGAAGTATGTTTTTTTAACACAAACCTACTTTTTTTTTTACATGGAACCCCATTAGTTTTGTTAGCACATCTGAACATATAAACAAATACATTATCAGTGCCGTTTGTTGCATTGTAAAATGTTAATTACATCCGGAGATGTTGTAACCTAAAGTTGACGCTTGAGTACCACTCATCAGATGTTCGATCGTGTGTATCGGAGAGCACCGAATTACGTAGGGGTCCAAAGGGAACGGTGATGGACCTTAGGTACAGAAGAGACTGGAACAGCGCATTACGTCCACATCTAACACCTTTTTATTGGTCTTTTTTACTGGCGCACATGTACATTACCATGAGGGGTGAGGTACACGTACACACGTGGTTTCCGTTTTCAATTACGGAGTGGAATATAGTGTGTCTCGACATGTCAGGCCAATAGATGTTCAATGTGGTGGCCATCATTTGCTGCACACAATTGCAATCCCTGGCGTTATGAATGTCGTACACGCCGCAGTACATCTAGTGTAATGTCGCCGCAGGCTGCCACAATACATTGTTTCATATCCTCTGGGGTGGTAGGCACATCACGGTACACATTCTCCTTTAAAACGTACCCCACAGGAAGAAGTCCAGAGGTGTAAGATCAGGAGAACAGGCTGGCCAATTTATGCGTCCACCACGTCCTGTGAAACGCCCGTCGAACATCCTGTCAAGGGTCAGCCTAGTGTTAATTGCGGAATGTGCAGGTGCACCATCATGCTGATACCACATATGTCAACACGTTTCCAGTGGGACATTTTCGAGCAATGTTGGCAGATCATTCTGTAGAAACACGTTGGCAGATCATTCTGTAGAAACGCGATGTATGTTGCAGCTGTTTGCGCCCCTGCAATGAAGTGAGGACCAATGAGGTGGTCGCCAATGATTCCGCACCATACATTTACAGTCCATGGTCGCTGTCGCTCTACCTGTCTGAGCCAGCGAGGATTGTCCACGGACCAGTAATGCATGTTCCGTAGATTCACTGCCCCGTGGTTTGTGAAACCCGCTTCATCGGTAAACAGGTAGAACTGCAACGGATTCTCTGTTAATGCCCATTGTCATACTTGCACTCGATGATTAAAGTCATCAACATGTAATTGCTGATCTAGTGACACATGAAACGGATGAAAGCGGTGACACTGCAGTATGCGTATGACACTACTTTGACTCAGTCCACCGGCTCTCGCAATGTCTCATGTACTCATGTGTGGGTTCATGGCAACAGCAGCTAACACACCAACTGCACCCGCTTCTCCTGTGACGGACCTGTTACGGACCCGTTTGTGTGCTGCGACCATACCTGTTGCATACAGTTGGCAGTAGATGTTTTGCAATGTGCGGCACATTGGATGCTCTGTGTCTGGGTACCGTTCTGCATACACCCTGCAGGCTTCATCTGCATTTCGTCGACACTCGCCATAGATGAGTATCATCTCCGCCTTTTCAGAGTTCGAATACACCATGGTCACAGTTCCTACAACACTACACTATCTCAGACGTCTGGTAACACGGTGTACTACAGTTGGTCTGCGTGCGGAGACGAATGCAGAATAACAAGCGCTACATGCGGACACTGCGACAGCTAGACCAAACCACAACAGTGCACTACAGCCACACTCGTAAACACGGTCGTAATCGTAAACATGTCCCTGCAGATGTTGCTCGCTGACCGTGGCCCGTGTTTGTTACAACACGCAACTGAACGTCGGAGGTTTCAACCGTCAACTTTAGGTTACAATATGTCCGGATGTAATTAACATTTTACAATGCAACAAACGATGTTCAGATGTGCTAACAAAACTAACGTGGTTCCATTAAAAAAAAAAGTAGGTTTGTGTTAAAAAACATACTTCTGTGCATTTTTGTATGGTTTGTATTAAACAATTACACTAGCCCCTCTCCTCACGTTCGGTCTGTGGAATCGGTTAGTCAGTATTTGATGTGGTTTATGAAATATATCCAGCGATAACGTTAGGTGACTCACCCTGTATAACTGAGCAACAATGCTTAATCAAACGGAGGATGATATCATAATTGACGGAGAGGACAGTGTTAATCAGGACAGTGGTGATATGGATCTTGTTAATGAATCAGAAGTATGTGGGAGAATTCAAAATGTAGATGCCCAGGAAAGTGAAAATACAAACTTGAATGTAGATTTGAATCACATGAGGCAGTAACAGACAACAGTTGGGTTGAGGTTGTAGGAAGAATGGGTGTACTGATGCAGTTTTTACAAAAAATGATCACTGATTTGGGGGGGGGGGACTTGATCTTGAGCAAAATCTGAACAAAAAATTCAAACAACAAAGTAAAAAATTGGACAAAATGTTATACCAATGATAGTGAATTTCGTAATGAGTTTCAGAGTCATAATAATATTGCCCAGGGATGTAGGATATCATTTGATGAGTAACAGTATCATTTCATGTACAAGGTTACAACACAGTCTCAAAAGATTGAAACAGATGTAAGTGAGACACACAAATAACTCAACTCATAAACAGAAGTAGTAAAACGAGCTTTGCTGAGCGGTGCTGTCAACAAATAATGAGGTAGTTTGAGCTCAAGCTGCATCTGAGGAAAATAAGAAATCGGCCATTAAAGTAGTATCAGGCGTGCAACAACAATGTCCTAATCCGTAATCAAGAAAACATTGGATGACACAATGAAGAAAGTAATAATATCCTGTACCCCATTAGATACAAACATTATCCAACAAGAAATAGAAATGTTAATGCAAGAAAATTGTGGACGAGACCTGCTAAGCAACATCTGAACAGCCAAATGAGTCAAATAGGAGAATACAAGTGATTAAAAGTGAAAATGAAGATATTAGAGCTGAGCTGTTTAGACAAGATACACACAATGTAAATGAAGTGTCGAATACAATGATTGAACTTAATGTAAGTGGTCAGAAAATTACAGCAATTTTGGTTTGTGGTAGGAGTAATCTCTAAAAGTTTTATGAACAGCTTCGTGAAATAGAAGCGATACCTGTTTTCCCTGTCAGTAGCATGCATATCATTGTAGCAACAGGACACAAAAGTCATGCTATTACTGGACAGGTATTCATTAGATGCAAGATTTTCGACAAGACATTTTGAGCTGGTAGTATTGATTCTTGATTTTTTTTTACCATGGATTGGATTTTTGGCAATGACTGCCTGGCAGAAAGGTGATGTAAGATATATTATGGAATAGGATGTTTAAATATTTGTGATGGGTATGATGCTTTGGAGGTTAATTTCATCGGTGTAGTAGAAGAAATGGAAAATGTGTGTGCAGGATTAGTCAGTGAGTGAGTGAGTCAGTCAGTCGAGACTCCTGTTGTACCTTTTAGGTTAGGGACACACTGGGTGAAGATTTTTCCCAGTGAGTTAGGATAAGAAACTGGTTGAGTTTTCTCTCTATGATCTGGTAGTAAGATGTTAATAACAGTGAATTTATGAATAATTTAACTTCTTGCAAGTGCAATGAGGTGACATGGTTCGACATTGCACCGCTTTGAATTGTACTGTGTGCATAGGACAATTACATTTATTTTTTGTTGCGAGATGATCTGTTAAAGTGAAATGATCCGGCATGTGTTCTTCCTGCATTTACAAAGTGCTGTAACATGACAACACTACAGCACTGCTACATCAGAGGGTGCAAGCTGCTGGCTCACAGGAAATAACCAACATCACAATACATGACATCCAACAGTTCGTGAATTCTCTGCCGAACAGCACACGATGACTGCTAGCTATGTTACCTTACCACCACCAACCCATTGTGGCAAACAGAGCTGTCATCTTATAGCTTAAGAGTTGTCTGATGAGCAGTACTCAGTGAGATCCAGCCATTCTGCATTACCAACAAAGCTGTACCACAGTGAGTGGCCCAATCTTTATAACACCAGTCCACCACAGCATCTCATCTCAAGTGGACAGTTGTTCTACGCAACAGACCACGGATGATGGGTTGTTTATCAACAAATCCACATTATGTGTAGCAGGAACACTGTTGTGAATCCTATTTCAAGTATTTACTGTATTAATTAGGTATTTATCAATAAAGTGGAGTACCCATGAGCATAGTAATTAAATGTGATACAAAAATGAAGCAGAAAAATATGTATCATTTCACCTTTGGTTATGATGATACCAAGGACATTACATTTTTTAATGATAATTATGGTCCAGTTTATCAGTGCTTTATTGACTGATCTTATGAAAATGATTACTTCATTGTCTAATTAAAAAGTTGATTACTCATCAGCTACTTTAATGATGAACTTTAAAGTTGATTAATTCAGTTAGGAATCTGCATAACAGTGGTATTTGAATGAATGTATATTGTGCATTACAGAAACTGACTGTTTATGACTTGTTGATCTTTCAGGGACATAAAGTGGATTGTTTTGATGATGTTAAAATACTTTCTCTTGGTAATGTTATGGTGTAGTAACAGCCTTTGAATGCCAATAACTTCATTATTTCTTTAATTAAGGTTATATTTTATGCTCTTCTTCCATTTTTACTTTATGTTGCCATAAATTTCGAGGCAAAATTAATTTTTAAGATTCGGGGATATGTGTGGGTACATGGCTGTGTATCTGCCATATGTTGATTATATATAGTTATTGATGAAGTTTTCCATTGAGTATGTTGTAACCATGGCTACTGGTATAAGTTAATCTCTGCTTGCTGACAATATGCCGGAGACTAGTTATCATTGTGTTATGAGTTAGTGGCAATTGGGTTCTCAGCCAGGACAGAGTGAGCCGAGCTTGGATAGTGCATTCATCAGCACTGCTCAGTAGCCGTCTTAATGCTTTTATAGCGTATTCGTGCCACGATCAATTGTTGCTTAAGTTTCAGTTGAAAGTAATCAGTGGCAAATTGTGACATCTAGACTGAAATACTCAATGTTATCAAAAGTGTTAATTTTTACTGAGTGTATGAATAAATTATAATTCTTGACCCCTTAACAATTGGTGTTCTCACCTGAAATAGTCATCATAGTATCCCTGGAGGATAGATTAGCTATACGGAAAGTTTGTTGGAAAAGTAAGGAGGGACTGCGACCTAATATAGTGGGCCTGCAGGAATACTGATAGGGCCATTAAACCTGTACCACCAGCTTTTATGAATTGCCACATATCCTTTGTTCCTGTAACCTGCCTGACCTCAACCTATGCTGGTCACTTTCTTCACAAGCCCTTATCCACGTCTCTGCTCCCTCTCTCGCCTCAACATGCTTTCTGTCTTCCCAGTGTCCTTTCTCTTTCTCTGCTTTTCTCCTCCTTTGAAGCTTAGCCTGCCATTCCTACAGCTAGGAGCCCACATCCTGTCCCTGCACATTCTGACAGGCAGCACTACAACATGTCCTTCCATCCCTACCATGCTACCCCTCCCCCCCCCCCCCCCCTCCCCCAGTCTCTTCCAAACCTCCACTATGCACCCCAGTTGAGATCACCATCACAACCACTCTCCAGCCAGATATCAGTATTCGATGACGATAATTTTGTGTGTGTGTGTGTGTGTGTGTGTGTGTGTGTGTGTGTGTGTGCGCGCGCGCGCATGCGTGAGTGCGTGCGCGCACGCATTTCTCCATCCAATGAAGGACTTTGTTGCTAAGTTGTTTTGTGATGGTGTGATTCTTTCTTACTTCCCCCCTTTTAATAGAAGTGTACTGTCATCTGCAAAAATGATACTTTATTAACATCTACTTTTAGAGTTAACACTGATAAGCCAAAACATTATGACCATTGCCCACTGCAAGGATGCTGCCTGGTGGCGTGATGTGGTAACAAAAATGTGTAACTGGGAGCACTCAGATGGGGGGGGGGGGGGGGGGGGGGAAATCACCCTTCCGAAGATATAGGCTGCAAATGGGGAAATCCATTGAGAAAAGCAACTTTGACAAAGGGCACATTATTATTAGCCAGAGCCTGTGAACAAATATTCACAGAATTTACACTTCATAGGCTTGCCTGCTGTGTAAAGTAGGACAGATGATGATCTGTGGCATCTCTGTCAAAAGAGCAAATGCTGGATTAGATTAGATTAGATTAATACTTGTTCCATAGATCATGAATACGACACTTCGTAATGATGTGGAACGTGTCAGGTTAATAAAAGATGTCTGTACAAGAAATTACATTACACAAAATATTGCATGACACTAATGATTAAGGTTTTTTTTTTTTTTTTTTTTTTTTTTTATCTAAAAATTCAGCCAATGAGTAGAAGGAGTTGTCATCTAGAAATTCTTTTAATTTATTTTTAAATGTTAGTTGGCTATCTGTCAGGCTTTTGATGCTGTTTGGTAGGTGCCCAAAGACTTTTGTGGCAGCATAATTTACCCCTTTTTGTGCCAAAGTCAGATTTAACCCTGCATAGTGAAGATCATCCTTTCTCCTGGTGTTATAGGTATGCACACTGCTATTACTTTTGAATTGGGTTGGATTATTATCAACAAATTTCATAAGGGAATATATATACTGTGAGGTTACTGTGAGGATCCCTAGATCCTTAAATAGATGTCTGCAGGATGACCGTGGGTGGGCTCCAGCAATTATTCTGATTACACGTTTTTGTGCAATGAATACTTTTCTACTCAACGATGAATTACCCCAGAATATGATGCCATACGAAAGCAGTGAATGAAAGTAGGCATAGTAAGCTAATTTACTGAGATTCTTATCACCAAAATTTGCAATAACCCTAATAGCATACGTAGCTGAACTCAGACGTTTCAGCAGACCATCAATGTGTTGCTTCCAGTTTAACCTCTCATCAATGGACACACCTAAAAATTTTGAAAATTCTACCTTAGCTACAGACTTCTGTTCAAATTCTATATTTATTACTGGAGTTGTGCCATTTACTGTACGGAACTGTATATACTGTGTTTTATCAAAATTTAAAGAGAGTCCGTTTGCTGAGAACCACTTAATAATTTTGTGAAAAACATCATTTACAATTACATCACTTAGTTCTTGGTTTTTGGATGTTATTACTATACTTGTATCATCAGCAAAAAGAACTAACTTTGCATCTTCATCAATGTGGAATGGTAAGTCATTAATGTATATCAAGAACAGTAAAGGACCTAAGACCGAACCCTGTGGGACCCCGTGCTTGATAGCACCCCAGTTTGAGGAATCAGCTGTTTTAACATTACACGAACCACTTATTTCAACTTTCTGCATTCTTCCAGTTAAGTATGAATTAAACCATTTGTGCACTGCCCCACTCAAACCATAATGATTTAGCTTATCTAAAAGAATTCCACGATTTACACAATCAAAGGCCTTTGAGAGATCACAAAAAATACCAATGGGTGATGTCCGGTTATTCAGAGCATTTAATATTTGATCAGTGAAAGCATATATAGCATTTTCTGTTGAAAAGCCTTTCTGAAAACCAAACTGACATTTTGTTAGTACTTTATTTTTACAAATATGGGAGGCTACTCTTGAATACATTACTTTCTCAAAAATTTTTGATAGAGCTGTCAGAAGAGAGATTGGGCGGTAGTTGTTGACATCCGACATATCCCCCTTTTTATGCAATGGTTTTACAATGGCATATTTCAGTCTATCAGGGAAAACACCCTGCTCCAAAGAGCTATTACATACGTGGCTGAGAATTCTACTTATCTGTGGGGAACAAGCTTTAAGTACTTTGCTGGAAATGCCATCAATTCCGTAAGAGCTTTTACTTTTCAGTGAGTTTATTATTTTACTGATTTCAGAGGGAGAGGTTGGTGGAATTACAGCTGTTTCAAACTGTGCAGGTATGGCCTCTTCAATTAATAGCCTTGCCTCTTCTAGTGAAGATCTAGATCCTATTTTCTCCACAACATTTAAAAAATGATTATTCAAAATATTTTCAATTTCTGATTGTTTGTTAGTGCACTTGTCATTCAATTTTATTGCACTAAAGTCTTCCTGTGCTCTTGGTTGCCCTGTTTCCCTTTCAATAATATTCCAAATTGCTTTAATTTTATTATCAGAGTTACTGATCTCAGACATGATACACATGCTTCTGGACTTTTTAATAACTTTTCTTAGTACCGCACAATAGTTTTTATAATATTGAACAATTTCGGGGTCAGTACTCCATCTTGCTGTTAGATACAGTTCTCTTTTGCGGTTGCAAGATATTCTTATTCCTTTAGTTAGCCAAGGTTTTTTATATGTTTTCTTGGAATTATGTTTAACTATTTTCTTGGGAAAACAATTTTCAAATACCCTTAAAAATGTATTGTGAAATAAGTTATATTTCAAGTTTGCATCGGGTTCCTTATACACTTCATCCCAGTCTAGCTGCTGTAGGCTTTCCCTAAAGTTTGCAATATTTATATTGTTAATTGAACGCACTGCTTTGAAAGTCTGATTTATTATACTGCATGGAGCTATGTCATGTACTGTAACAAGCTGTGCACTATGATCTGAAAGACCATTCTCAACAGGATAAGCATTTATGTCCCTAAACTTATCTTGGTCTATAAAAAAGTTATCTATCAATGTACTGCTGTTCTTTGTTATCCGAGTAGGAAAATCAATGACGGAGCTCAAATTGAAAGAACTGAGTAATACTAAAAGGTCATTCTTCCTATTACACTCTTTCAGGGAATCAACATTGAAATCCCCACAAATGATAATTTGCTTCCCCCTGTCTGACAGATAGCACAACAAAGCATCCAAGTTTTCCAGAAATAGCTGGTGTGTGCGCAATGTTTCAGAGCACACTGTTCATCATATATTGTTGAACAGGGAACGCCACAGCATGTGTGTTCAGATGTTGACCCAACAACATTATCAAATTGTGATTGCAGTGGGCATGGGACCATCAGGATTTGACTGTCAATCAAAGGAAACATGTCAGTTCTTTGGGTAAATCACATTTTTGCTACTCTATGTCGATGGTCTTCTCCGTCATCAAAGTGAACGGCAGCTATAAATGTGTAGCGTGCCACAGACACAGGCTCGTGGGAGCAGTATTATGCTATTAGAGACATTCTCCTGCATTTGCATTGGACCTGCAGTAGTAATCGAAAGCACACTTGCAGCTGCAAACCACCTGCATCCCTTCATGCTTTATCTCTTCCCCAACAGTGGTGTCAACTTTCAGCAGTATAACTGTCCATGTGTCAGAGCCATAAACTTGCTACAGTTGTTTGAGGAGCGTTATAGTGAACTCCTTTCTCCTGTTCTTATCAATCGTTCCATAATGCTCTTGCTGAAACTGTCTACAACCTGTGGTTCTTTCAGTTTATTCAGGTTCCATCTCCTGCCTCCTTAAATTCCTGTCTTTTTGCAGTTTCTTCAGTTTTATAACCAATAAATCATCAGAGTCCACATCTGGCACTGGAAATGTCTTACAATTTAAAATCTGATTCCTAAATCCCTGTCTCACCATTATATAATCTGAAACTTTCCAGTATCTCCAGGCCTCTTCCACGTATATGACCTCCTTTCAAGATTCTTAAAACAGGTGTTAGTTATGACTGGCTGGGTTATGCTCTGTGCAAAAATCTGCCAGGCGGCTTCCTCTTTCATTCCTTCCCCCCACTCCACATTCACCTACTATTTTTCCTTCTCTTTCTTTTCCTACTATCAAATTCCAGCCCCCATGAATATTAAATTTTCATCCCCCTTAACTGTCTGAATAATTTCTTGTATCTCACCATACATTTCTTCAATTTGTTCATCTGTGGAGCTGATTGGCATATAAATTTCTACTACTGTGGTGGGTGTGGGCTTCATATCTCTCTTGGCTACAATAATGTGTTCACTATACTGTTCGTAGTAGCTAACCTGCACTCCTATTTTTTATTAATTATTAAACCTTCTCCTGCATTATCCTTATTTGATTTTGTATTCATAACCCTGTATTCACTTGAGCAAGAGTCCTACTCCTTGTACCTCTGAACTTCACTATTTCTAACTTTAACCTATCCATCTCCCTTTTTAAATTTTCTAACGTACCTGCCCAATTAAGTGATCTAACATTACACAGTATGATCTGTAGAACACCAGTTTAGTTTCTCCTGATAACAACATCCTCCTGAGTAGTCCCCACCTCGAGATCTGAATGGGCAATTTTTACCTCCGGAATCTTTCACCCAAAAGGATGTCATTATCATTAAACCATAAATAAGACCTGCATACCCTCAGGAAAAATTGTGGTTGTAGTTTCCCCTTGCTTTCTGCCCTTCACTGTACCAGCACAGTGAGGCCATTTTGATTGATGTTACAAAGCCAGATCAGTCAGTCATCCAGACTGTAGCCCCTGCAACTACTGAAAAGGTTGCTGCCCCTCTTCAGGGACCATATGTTTGTCTGCCTCCTCAGCAGATAACCCTCTGTCATGGTTGCACCTACAGTATGGCTATCTGTATCACTGAGGCATGCAAGCCTCCCCACCAATGCAAGGACCACGGTTCATGGGAGGAACGAAATACAGTAGTAGAAGAATGGATAGCTTTGAGAGGTAACATAGTGGAGGCAGCAGAGAATCAAGTAGGTAAAAAGATGAGGGCTGGTACAAATCTTTAGGTAACAGAAGAGATATTGAATTTAACTGATGAAAGGAGAAAACATAAACATGCAGTAAATGAAGCAGGTGAAAAGGAATACAAATGTCTAAAAAATGAGACTGACAGGAAGTGCAAAATGGCTAAGCAGGGATAACTAGAGGAGTAATGCAAGGATGTAGAGTCATATATCACTAGGGGTAAGGTAGATACTGCCTACAGGAAAATTAAAGACACCTTTGGAGAAAAGAAAGCCATCTGTATGAATATCAAGAGCTCAGATGGAAAACCAGTCCTAAGCAAAGAAGAAAAAGCAGAAAGGTGAAAGAGGTGTATAGAGGGTCTGTACGAGGGAGATGTACTTGAGGGAAATATTATGCAAATGGAAGAGGAAGTAGATGAAGATGAAATGGGAGATATGATACTGTGTGATTAATTTGACAGATCACTGAAAGACCCCATTCAAAACAAGTCCCCAGAAGTAGATAACATTGCATTGGAACTATTGATAGCCTTGGAGAAGCCAACCGTGAAAAACTCTTCTG
This sequence comes from Schistocerca gregaria, assembly GCF_023897955.1. Taxonomy (NCBI): domain Eukaryota; kingdom Metazoa; phylum Arthropoda; class Insecta; order Orthoptera; family Acrididae; genus Schistocerca; species Schistocerca gregaria. Next base: position 492,699,895 of record NC_064927.1, on the reverse strand, counting down.
CCTGGTAATCAAGATGTACAAGACAGTCAAAATACCCTCAATCTTCAAGAATAATATAATAACCCCAGTTACAAAGAAAGCAGGTGCTGACAGGTGTGAAAATTACCGAACTATCAGTTTAGTAAGCGACGGCTGCAAAATACTAACATGAATTCTTTACAGACGAGTGGAAAAACTGGTAGAAGCCGACCTCGGGGAAGATCAGTTTGGAACATGTGAGGCAATACTGACCCTATGATGTGAAAGACAGACCTATGTTTCTAGCATTTCTAGACTTAGAAAAAGCTTTTGCCAATGTTGACTGGAATACTCTGTTTCAAATTCTGAAGGTGGCAGGGGTAAAATACAGGGAGCTAAAGGCTATTTAAAATTTGTACAGAAACCAGATGGCAGTTATAAGAATCGAGGGCCACAAAAGGGAAGCAGTGGTTGGGAAGGGAGTGAGACAGGGCTGTAGCCTTTCCCTTATGTTATTCAATCTATATATTGAGCAAACAGTAAAGGAAACAAAAGAAAAATTTGGAGTATGAATTAAAATCAGTGGAGAAGAAATAAAAACTTTGAGGTTTGCTGATGACATTGTAAGTCTGTCAAAGACAGCAAAGGACCTGGAAGAGCAGTTGAATGGAATGGACTGTGTCTTGAAAGGAGGATATACTCGTAAGATGAACATCAGCAAAAGCTAAATGAAGAAAATGGAATGTAATTGAATTAAATCGGGTGATGCTGAGGGAATTATTAGAAAATGAGAAACTTAAAGTAGTAGATGAGTTTTGCTGTTTGGGGAGCAAAATAACTGACGAATGCCGAAGTAGAGAGGATACAAAATAAAGACTGGCTATAACAAGGAAAGCATTTCTGAAGAAGAGAAATTTATTAACATTAAGTACAGATTTAGGTGTCCGGAAGTCTTTTCTGGAAGTATTTCAATGGAGTGTAGCCATAATTGGAAGTGAAACATGGACGATAAATAGTTTAGACAAGAAGAGAATAGAAGGTTTTGAAATGTGGTGCTACAGAAGAATGCTGAAGATTAGATGGGTAGATCACGTGGCTAATGAGGAGATATTGAATAGAATTAGGGAGAAGAGGAATTTGTGGCGCAATTTTAATAGAAGGGATCGGCTTCTAGGACACATTCAGAGGCACCAAGGGATCACTAATTTAATAGTTGAGGGAAGCGTGGGGGTTAAAAATTGTAGAGGGGGACCAAGAGATGAATACACTGAGCAGATTCTGAAGATGGGAGGTGAAGAAGCTTGCACAAGATAGAGTAGTACAGAGAGCTGCATCAAACAGCAACAACAACCACAACAACAACAATTACAAGATAGTGAACGATATATTGCCAACAAACTGTTGGATCACTGGTATGCAGGATCAGTGATATATTTCATTCCAAAGATGGACAAACAAGCTATTAAGGAAGTGGTGGTAATGTTTTGGCTCATAAGTGTAGATCGTTAATGTACAATACAGACAGAAATGGTCCCATTACTGTCCCTTGAGGTACACCACTTTCAATTAGAGTATACTCTGGTAAGCGTTCAAAAATAATTTTAATGTCAAAATTAGTGCTCTAAATGCTGCTGCTTGTTTACAACTCAGGAAGAAACTGAACCAACTCAAGTACCATACTTTTCAAGCTTTGACAGCAGAATCTTATTATCGGCCATTTTAAAAAGCTTTTGATAGGCTGACAAATACTCCTGTTGTTCCTGTCTTGTGTCTGTCGGGCTTACTTAATACACTCATAAATGGCATTTATTTGTGACTGCTTATTTCTGAATCTGTGTTGAGTATTATATAACATTTTACTTCTATTCACACATTTCATAAGGTTCTAATACTTCTTTTAATTTTTTAAGACATGAGGAGATAGTATTGGTCCTGTAATTATTTATGTTATTTCCCCACCTCATTTATAAACTGAAATTATCTCAACATTTTCAGTGGATCGGAGAAAGTGTCTGCTTGGACTGAGCACACACATTTATGTGTAACCGTGTAACAGAGCAAGGTGCAGCTATCCTAACTAAACTGTTCTTATACCACTCCCAACATTAGTGTATTTTTTTCCTTTATTTAATCTCATTTCATTAACAGCACATACACAATTCACAAAATAATTAATTTCTTACTCTTACTTTATTTCATTGAACTTTATTATTTTCTGTACAGTTCCTCAGTTACTAATGATTGTATTATAGTTTGTTCGCACAAAATATTTTTTCTAAACAAAAATTCACGATTTGATTCATATAAAAAACGTGGAAGGTGCAATTTTCATTGAGCAAATAGTTGCTCTATTGGATTAGTACATCTGAACTACTTCTCATCAAATGTTATACTTTTTCCAAAAATTTCCTGTATAAAAAGTTATTCATATTCAAAAATCTGGGATCCAACAAATTCAAATCTTAAGCAGTAATTATTTCCAAAATTCAGCACAAGTTTTCTATCCTGGATATTTTCTGATTCCAAAAATGGCTGCTTAGACTGGCTCTTTCTATCCTGGATATTTTCTGATTCCAAAAATGGCTGCTTAGACTGGCTCTTTTGTGTATGGCAATTTTGTGTCCTCTAATTTTACTGTCTTTTTATGTTACTACCTAAAATGTGGGCTAATACCAACTTTTGATATTTAAACTTACATGCATCTGTAAGTAGACACCTTGTACAATGACTGAGTCATTGGTTAGCTGTTGAAAAGTAAACTTCATTGTGAGTTAGCCAGTAGTAATCATCCAAAATGTATACACTGCATAGTCGGTATTGAGTTACTCGGAGTCACTGTTCAACTATCACAATGTTAACTTCATGAGAGTCAGTCACTAGATTGTACCCATTGTGTGAGTAACATGTAGTGAGTTAGCAAATTTTAAAATTACTATAATATGCTATCTGTGTGAAAAATTCTGTTTTGGGCCTCAACATGTGTATTTCAAAGCTGAATGGGGAATATTATTGTGTTAATCTGGTATCAAATAACTATATGATATAGTGTTTTTTAACTTAACTATGAACTTCGTTTATATGTTTAAACTGTTTCATGTACAAAGCTGGTCATCATACAGTGACAGTGATAAATAAACAAGAAGAGATCAAAAATAAATTATTGCAGTGTGGTGTATGTTATTTGCCATATGTTTGTAAATTTTACTGCATCCTGTTTAGCTGTTGCTGGTGTACAGTACTGATTTTAATTGATAGTAGGTAAAGCGTAAAGCATTTTCTTGGTTTTGCATAGTATTCTGATGTTATTAGTAGCTGTATATGTAGCAGCTTTTAATCTGCTTACACAGGCTGGTTTCTTAGGACAACAGTGTATGTAGTAGCTTTTGATTATGCTGCAAAATATACTGAAGAGCCAAAGCATTATGAGCTCCTGCTTAAATGTGTGTTGGTCCATCTCTGCAACATAATAAAGCAGCAGTTCTGCATGCTATGGACTCGAAAAGTCCACGACAGGTTTCCGGAGGTATTTGGTATTACATGTCTACACACAAGTCATCCAATTCTCATAAATTACAGGCTGGCAGTTTATGGCCATGGAGATAACATTCAATAGTGTCCCATGTGTTGCATCGGGTTCAGACCGTGGGAATTTGGAGGACAAGACATCAACATGAGTTCGCTGTCATGTTCCGTGTATCTGCTTGGGAGAAGATATCAAGCAAGAAGTGATGTAAGTGTCAGCAATAATGTTCACATATTCAACAGCTGTCACAGTGCCTTCAGTTACTGCCTACCCATGGACACCCATGTGGACGTCCCTCATAGCATAATAATGCTCCACCAGACCATATCCCTGGTGCAGTGCATGTTTCCCGCAGCCTGTAGCGTGGATGATGGAATATCCACACACAACCATAGAGTTACTGTAATGAGAAATGTGATTTATCTGATCATGTGGCATGGCTCAAACTCAATGATCCATTAGCCCACTGTAATCATACTTGATGATGATGATACTTCAACATGGGGACATGATGTGGTTGCTGCTGCAGAACCCCATGTTCACCAAATGGTGTGCTCTGAAACAGTTGTGTCTGCATCATAATTGTACTCTGTCAGCAAATTCGTCCCAGATCATCACCTACCTTGCTTTATAGAGAGGAAAAGCCTCTGAACTGCATGTTCTGTACTGAGACATGGGCTTCCAATACTTTTCTGCTTACTCATGGCTTCATTGTTCAACTGTTTTCAATAGATTCTCATGTTGGTTGCACATGAACAGCCAACAAAATTCACTGTATCCTAAATGCTGATTTTCAGGCACCAGGCCATAATAATCTGTCCTTTCTCAAAGCTATGAATTCAAAAGCTATGAATTCAAAAGTTCAGTGTGCATATAAAAATATTATTGATAGTAATGGTTTCCATAATTTTTGTTGAATGAAGGGGATTAGATTATATTGCGTGATTGTGAAGGTCTATAATGTATCTCAAAAACAAAATTATGAGAAAGTAAGTGGCTACTCACCATATAGTGGAGATGCTGAGTTGCAGATAGGCACAACAAAAAGATTTTCACACTTAAAGCTTTCGGCCAATGGCCTTTGTCAACAATAGACACACACACACACACACACACACACACACACACACACACACACACACACACACACGGAAAATTTGCATTTGCACAACCAGATAATCGTCGGAGATGTGTTTGGAGGCAACCCGTTCAGGCTGAACGCCTTAGACACACTGTCCTGTGAGTGCAGCAAGGTGGAGGTTCCCTGATGTTTTGGGGTGTCATTATGTGGGGCCGAGGTACACCCCTGGTGGTCATGGAATGTGCCGTAAGGGCTGCACAATACATGAATTCCATCTTCTGACCAATAGTGCAACCATATCAGGAGATATTTGCGAGGCATTTGTCTTCATGGACAACAAATCACACTCACATCATGCACATCTTCTGAATGACTTCCTTCAGGATAATGACGTTGCTCAACTAGAGTGGCCAACATGTTCTCCAGACATGAACCCTATCGAACATGTATGGGATAGATCGAAAAGGGCTGTTTATAGACGTGACCCACCAACCACTCTGAGTGTTCTATGCCAAATCGCCATTGAGGAGTGGGACAATCTGGACCAACAGTGACTTGATGAAATTGTGGATAGTATGCCACGACAAATACAGGCATGCATCAGTGCAAGAGGACGTGCCACTGGGTATTAGAGGTACTTGTATGTACAGAAATCTGGACCACAACCGCTGAAGGTCTCGCTGTATGGTGGTACAACATGCAATGTGTGGTTTTCATGAGCAGTAAAAAGGGCAGAAATGGTGATTATGTTGATTTCTATTCCAATTTTCTGCACAGGTTCCGGAATTCTCATAACTGATGTGATTCAAAACTTTTTTTTGATGTGTGTAATTCCTTGTTGATCTGATTTACTGAGCTGGTAATCATACTAAGGTTTCAAAAGAGGAATAAAACTCAGTATTTGTTTGGTTTATTATTGAAGCTGTTTTTACTGGGTCACAGTCAATACTGTTTCTCTCCTTATCCATCCTTCCCACAAAGAACCTGTGTCCTTTACCACATGGCAAGACATGCACTTTGCTTGAATAAGTTTGTGCTCTGCTATATGCAACAATTTTCCCCATATCACTCTACCCGTAGGATTTTCCTCCCATTTTTACTACTTTTTCTGAACCAATTTGTTATCTAGTGAAAGCTTGCTGAACCTTTGCTACATGTACATCTATGAGCAGCAGTGGCTGTCATGATACTGTTTCCTGTCTGCAACCCCTAAATTCCTGCCACCACAGCCCAGTTATCTTTGCCCTTCTCTTTCCTTAACCTTTTCACCCCATTTTAAGACTATGTGTCTCAGCTTTAAGGGGCCTAATTTTTCCTCTCCTATTCAGCTATTATCCTGTCTTGTGCTCAGGTTCTATAATATATGAAAAATCTTGCTCAGTTGGGACTTTGGCGATGGAAGAATCTATCATAGAAAGTGAAATTGACACACTTCGTATGCAGTGCTTGTGCTGCCTCACAATTATTGTTGCTTGTGGGGTCCATCAAGGATCTGATGGTGGAGAAAGTCTCTGAGTGATCATTGTACGGGGCAAGTCTGGCATGTTCTACCGCCACCGCAGAACACTAGTGTCACAGTTCTGCACATTTGCAATCATCTCTCTGGCTCACAGTCTTTCCACTCATGATATTACAGCTTGACTGCACCATGTTTACATTTGATAGTGATTGTTCTGTTGTATAATAGTGTTTGAATGCAAAAAATTTTAAGCCACCCGAAATTTGTCGTTAGTTGTAGAGATTTATGGTGAAAATCTATTAACTGATGGAATAGTGAGAAAGTGGCTGAGAGAAGTCAATGATGGGTTAACCAATGTCCACGAAGAAGTTCGGAGTGGGTTACCTTCTGTTATCATAGGTGGTTTGACTCAAAAAGTGAATGAGAAAATTCGTGAAAATGGATGGATCACAATAAGCATATTTTGTGATGTGGTTCCACAAAAATAAAAAACCTTTTTTGCATGGGACTGTTACAAATCACATAAATTTTCTCAAATTGTTTCCCGATTGGGTTCCAAAAATGTTGATGGATGTCCATAAAACAAAGCGTCTTGGCAGCGCTTTGACATTTCTTACCTGATGCATTGATGAGGGATGTGAATTCTTGGACAGAATTGTGACTGGTGATGAAACTTGGGTTTGCCGTGTCCCTCCAGAATCAAAACAACAGTTGATGAAGTGAAAGCACTACTGATCGCCCAATAAAATAAAACTTGAAAACAATATTGTCTGCAAAAACAAAACAAAAATTATGTGCTGTGTTCTGGGACAGACAGCACATTCTGCCCCCTAAGTTCCTTCCCAGCGATGGAATTATTGATGCAGTGTGATACCGTCAAACATTGAGAAATATTCGTTGCGCAATTCAAAACAAAAGTAGTGAAATGCTCAGTCGAAGCATTGTTTTGCTCCATGACAACCTACATCCCCATTCTACTTGTCTCACTCAAAATTTGACATTTCGATGGGGAGCATTTCAGTCACCTGCCATAGAGCCGTGGCTACAACCTGTTCTCCAACTTGAAGCACGCTTTTAGAAGAAGGAACTTTGACAGCGAAAAACAGTGCTCAGCAGTGGCTGTCTTCACTGGCAGCATCTTTCTGTGGTGCAGGAATGGAAAAGTTGTTTTCGCACCATCTCAGATGTCTGAACAATGGTGACAACTTTACAGAAAAATAGTTTAAGAAGCACTCTTTCTTGCAAAAATAAATTGTGGTTTGAAAAAAATGTTGCAAAAGGTTTTTTTCCAAAATGGTTCTTTCTTTCTGGATATGCATCATACAACAGTTTGTCTTTCCATAAATACATGATTTTTTAAAAAAATATTCGGACTAATGTTCTGTTCTGCACCCTGTTGCCATCATCATAAAATTTTGTTACCCTATTTATTCAGTTTTTTATACCACTTTAAGATAGCTAAATGACAATTTAGTTGAGTGTGTGTTGACGAAGGCCAATGGCTGAAAGCTATAATTGTGAGGTATTTTTGTTGTGCCTGTCTGTGACTCAGCATCTCCACTATATGGTGAGTAGCAACTTTCCTCCACATAATATTGGTAAATGACAATCACGATTCATAACTCATCTTTAGGTACAATTACTTTTGAATGTATTGCTTTTAAAGATTTGTTTACAACATTTATAATAAAGCAGTTTAACTGACAGCGGTAGGCAAAAAGTTTTGAACAAAACTAGATCAGATAGGTTTAGGCTACAAAAACAAACAAAGTAAAATTAGGGTTTAACATCCTGTCAGCATTGAGATCAATAAAAAAGGAGCATACACTTCAGTAGGATATGGGTGTGGGAAACGGGGTGGATTGTCCTGGCTTTTTGAAGGAAGCACCCCAACCACTTATTATCAGATCTGACTTTCTCAGTTACCTACATACAGACTGTCCAGCTGACCATCTTGTATTGGGGTCTTCAGAGCAACCAAATAGGTCTGATTAGGAAGATATAGCGATGTTATGTGATATCTCTTTGCTTTTAGTGAGGGGGGAAAAAAGTGCCTGGAAGTGAAATACGATAAACTTCAAATGATTCAACTGCAATTGAACAATGGTGTATCTCCTTCCTGTCACGTAGATGATGTAAAGTAGTTCTTGTTCCAGTTCTTAAAGAGCACTACCTCTTAATGCATACCTGCCTGCTATGTTATGAATTGCTTCTTGAGTGGCTGTTTCCAGGAGTTACCATCACAATGCGCCATATTTTAACAGTATGGAGTTTTCTGGCAGAGCACCATCAAATGAGTTGCTTGGTTGCTCTTTCTTTTAACCGATGAAACCACTAGTATCAAATGTGATGTATTGTATTGTATTGTGTGTTAACCGGGGTCCTAGAAATGACAGAGGGGCTCCATCCCCACTGTAGCCACAGTGGTCCACAACCCTACAATGACTACCGCAGTCCACTTCACCCTTCCGCTGTCCCACACCAAACTATTCTTTCAAGGTTATTGTGTGGTGTGTGGTTCGGCCCACAGTAGACACCCCCCCCCAAAGAGAAAGTCTCATTCCAGATGAGTGAAACCCCTCTGTTTGCGTGATAGAGTAATGGTGGTGTATGCATACATGGAGAACTTGTTTGCACAGCAATTGCCGACATAGTGTAGCTGAGGTGGAATCAGGGGAACCATCCTGCATTTGCCAAGGCAGACGTAAAACTGCCTAAGAACCATCCATAGACTGGCCGGCTCACCAGACCTCGACGCAAGTCTGCTGGGTGGATTTGTGCCGGGGACCAGGAGCTCCTTCCCACTCCAGAAAGCCGTGCATTAGACCGCACAGCTACCTGGGCAGGCTAATGTGAGATATTACAAGTTGACTTTATGTCTTTTAAAATTGGTTTACTAATTGTTATGGGTCTCAATATATTAAAAATAATCATTTTTTAACTGATCTGTTTTGTTATTGAAAGGGTAGAGGGGTAAAAACCATAATGTTCAGATTCATCATTACGAGTGTATTGTTCGACACAATCACGTCATTTAAATGTCTGGGTGTGACATTGCAAATTGATATGAAATGGAATGAGCATGTGAGACTGCGGACGGGAAGGCAAATGATTGACTTCTGTGAAGGAGACCACATATAGGACACTGATGCAACCTATTTTTGAATATTCTGGAGTGTTTGGGATCCATACCAGGTCGGACTGAAGGAGGACTCCAAAGCAATTCAGGAGACGGGCTGCTGGATTTGTTATCTGTAGGTTCAAACAACACATAAGTGTTACGGAGATGCTTCAGGAACTCAAATGTGGATCACTGGTGGAAAAGCGATGTTCCTTTTGAGGAATGCTACTGCGAAAATTTAGAGAACCAGTATTTGAAGGTGACTGCTGAATGAGTCTACTGCTGCCAACATACATTGTGCGTAAGAGCCACAAAGATGATAAATGAGAAATTAGGGCTTGTATGGAGGCATATAGGCAGTCGTTCTTCCCTCGCTCTTCAGACGCACAAAGTGATTTTATGCTTGACACGGTACAAGAAAACTTGTACTTTAGATTAGATTTTTACAGCTTTGTTATCTCCTATTTTTAAGTACATACACAGTCTCATCATTGTTTATGTAGATGGATCCCAGCAAGAGAAAGTCCTCGATTGTTCCGCTGTTTTCCCTGATAGGGTTTTCAAAGTAAGTCTTCTGGAACAATTTACAAACCGTGATGCGCAGTTATATGTCATAATGATGGCACTGGAGAGGATTCACAGACATCACTGTACAAGGTTCCTCATCTGTTCCGACTCTCTTAGTGCACTACAGCTACTTCACCAAATGTATCCAGTAGACCAGTTGATTCAGCCCATCCATGACTCCTTACAGTGGCACCAACACTGTGGCAAGGAGGTGATCTTTTGCTGGGTACCTGGCCACATCGGGATATAGGGAACAACACGACTGACGAAGCACCCAAGGAAGCGTGTCGGGATGGTGTCGTCCGTCAATGTCCTGTCCTATTGCATGCCATCATCACACTTTTTGACAGACATATTATGTGTCAGTGGGAGAATGAATGGTTGAGGGTGGCAGAAAACAAACTGCAGCCCCTCAGGTTGACCACACAGGCATGGTCGACCTCATGCCAGCCTCACTGCTAGAAGGTGGTTCTGCTTACCAGGCTGCGAATCGGATGTAGCCCTTTGACACATGGCTTCCACCTCTGACAGGAGGATCCATCACTCTATGTGGTTTTTGGTGTGCCACTATCAGTTCAGCATATTTTGACAGTGTGTTTCTTATATACTGATATCAGGGCAGCCCTCAGTCTCAATAGAGATCTACCCACCACCCTTGCCAATACTGACTCCAGTGTTACAAGAGTGTTGACATTTTGTAAACTGTTAGGCCTCATCCCTAAATTGGTGGGGAAGGGAGGCAGACTTAAATCCATTATAAACAGCACCACATGCGGAAACAGCCTTTGTCTCCACCCATGAGATTGACCTGCTTACTTTTCGTCAGGGTGCTAATGACCACGATATTGAGCACCCATCACCTAAAATCACCACCACCATCATCTTTAGGGTCATCACTTGCAGAATTCTAGTGACATTAAAGCCACTGAACAGAGGGGAAATAGAGCCCTATTATTCTTCTGGTCCAGAGTCTCAACATTAAGACAGCTCTGTAGATCTCACTGGTAATCTAATTGTTCAGTATCTTCTCGGATGTGCTCATTTGTCCCCAGCCAATTATTTCTCATAATAATACAATGAAAGCTATGATGGTGTGAATAGTATTTTCAGATACACATGGCCACTTGCTGTACTTTCAAAACAGACTTCTAGGTCAGTTTTTCAAAAACTGTGTTTCACGGAATACTAGTGTTCAGCAGGCAGTGAATAACAGCTCCATAAAAAACTATTAACAGAGTGTGATGTTTCTTTTTTTATTATTTTTAAAAACTTTATTATTTCTGTGTTATTAATTACACAGCTCTACAACAAAAATGTTTTCTTGTTGCCTGCGATATTTGAACGTATACTGGGTATGCTGAACCTGAAAAAGGATTTTCCCAATGGGCTTTAGTTTCTTAGATACACGCTGTTTCATACGTGCAGCATTTAATTGTTAAATTGTCAGTAAACTGGTTGTGAATTCCATAATTCTGTATGCCTGTTCATTTTATATTTTGTGATTGCTTATGTAGAAATTTAATATCTTATATGTTACACGTTTCATAGGAGAAGGTGAGATTATGGGATGTGGTAGTAATTTGAGACACCCTCTTGTGTCTCACAATTTCAAGGAGAGCCAGTTGCTAACACTGCTGCTTTGAAGGTCAGGATCCCGCATACACAAGAGAAAATCACACAATCAGAGTTTTTCCAAATGCTAATTGTAATGTCTTTAAAAGACTCTGTTCTTTCCTTTTTTCTTCTTCTTCTTCTTCTTCTTCTTCTCCTTCTTCTATTACATGCTGAATCCACAATGAAACTGCATTTTTGTGGTCCTTTTCATATGTTTTTTTTTTCTAATTTTCATTTGACTGTGTACACAATGTGTGTCAATTAATATTTTGAATGTTGAATATCTACATATTGCATGTTACCATAATAAATAGATCCAATCTAGCAAAATGAGTGACATATTCGAATTCAGAGCCATAACGTTAACAAACTTATCTTATTTTTTTAAAAAATTCATTAACCTTGAAATAAACAAGGTATTCCATCAAAGTACCAGGATTCTAAAAGTGTTCTGTCAGAAGAGGAGTGTGGGAACACCTGCTGCAGATAAAATCAATATAAAACACCAATTCCTGGTAAATTGATTATATTAAAAGAGGGAGGGGGGGGAGATAGATAGATAGATAGATAGATAGATAGAGAGAGAGAGAGAGAGAGAGAGAGAGAGAGAGAGAGAGAGAGGAGAGAGAGAGGGGGGGGGGGGGGGGGATAGTCAGTAGACGCTGCTAGTACTGGGTTATCAGCAGAATGGTACATCACATTTTTTAAAGTGTCCCAATGCTCCTGAAAACTGTTATGAAGTTGAAAACTAGTCATTTATTCAGCTTGGCCTGCAACCGTTTACCACCAAGACAGTCTAACTTTAATTTAAGGCACAGCTGTTCCTGTTAGATGGGGCCAGATGAGAAAGTGGTCACTGGGGTGTAGATCACTGACCAGTTCGCACTGGACAGGACTTTTTAACTGTTCAGAAAAACACAATTCCTCCAATATTTATCATGCAGATGTTCTCTTAACATCTACATCTACATCAATACTCTGCAATCCATCTTGTGGCATGTGTTCGAGGATACATGGTACCACTACTAGCCATTTCCTTTTCTGTTCCACTCGTAAATAGAACAAGGGAAATATGACTGTCTATAAGCCTCTCTATGAGCCATAATTTCTTGTATCTTAGCTTCATGGTCTTACCCACAATGTGTATTAGAGGCAACAGAATCGTTCTGTAGTCAGCTTCAAATGCTGGTTCTCTAAATTTTCTCAATAGTGTTTCTCAAAGAGAATGTCACCTTCCCTCCAGAGATTCACATTTGAGTTCCTGAAGCACCTCTGTAACACTTGTGCATTGTTCAAACCAACCAGTAACAAATCTAGCAGCCCACCTCTGAATTGCTTTGATGTCTTCTTTTAATTCGACATGGTACAGATCCCAAACACTTAAGCAGTACTCAAGCACAAGTTGCACAAATATTCTATATGCAGTCTCTTTTACAGATGAACCACACTTTCCTAGAATTCTCCCAATAAATTGAAGTCGACCGTTCGCCTCCTTCCCTACCACAATTCTCACATGCTCATTACATTTCATATTGTTTTGCAGTGTTACACCCAGATATTTAAACCATGTGACTGTGTCAAGCAGGACAGTACTAATGCTGTGTCTGAACATTATGGGGTTGTTTTTCCTACTCATCTGCATTAACTTACCTTTTTCTACATCTAGAGACAGTTGCTGTTCATCACAACTAAACATTTTGTCCAAGTCATTTTCTATCCTCCGACACTGACTCAACTTTGACACCTTACCATCCGCCATATCATCATCAGCAAACAACCACAATTTGCTGCCTAGCCTATCTGCCAAATGTTTTTTATACATAGAGAGAATAATAGCAATATTACCACACTTCCCTGTGGCACGAACACTCGCCATCAAGGAAACACACTGGGTTCTATAACTTAAGAAGTCATCAAGCCCCTCACATATTTGTGAACTTATTCCATATGCTCATACTTTCTTTAACAGCTTGCAATGGGACACCGTGTCAAACTATCTCAATAAATCTAGAAATATGGAATCTGCCTGTTGCCCTTCATCTATAGTTTGCAGTATTTCATGTGACCAACAGGTAAGCTGATGTTTGCACTAGCAGAACTTTCTGAAACCATGCATATTCATAGACATAAGCCTTTTGGTTCAGAAAATTTATTATGTTCAAACTGAGAATTTGTTCAAGGATTCTAGAGCAAACCAATGTTAGGGATATTGATCTGTAATTTTTCGCATCGGTTTTTTTGTCCTTCTTATACACTGAAGTCAACTGCACTTTTTTCAAGTACTTGGGACTTTGTGCTGGTTGAGAGATTTGTTATGAATGAAAGCTAAGTAATGCACCAATGCCATAGAGTACCCTTTGAAAAACCAAACTGGGATTCCATCTGGTCTCGGTGACTTATTTGTTTTCAACTCCGTCAGTTGTTTCTCTACACAAGGAAAGCTTATCACTACGCCATCCATATGGGAGGCTGTTCTATGGTCAAACAACGGTATGTTTGTACGACTCTTGCTTGAACAATTTCTACAACATAAAATTTTAAAATTTGGCTTTCATTTTGCTAGCTCCAATTGTCACCGACTGGTCAACAAGTGACTGGATGTTAGCCTTAGACCCACATAGGACCAGAATTTTCTCACGTTCTCTGCCAGATCTTTAGCTACGGTATGACACTGGTAGTGTAGTTGTATGCTTCATGTACCCCCCCCCCCCCCCCCCCCCCCACACACACACACACTGATGATCGATTTAGACAGGTATGCTTCGTTGTACTAAAACTTATTTAAGCCACAACTCCAATGTGCTACCAAATACAATAATTTCATACACCAGATGATCGGATTTTAAAATCCCAAAGCAGGTCGTATTTTTAGTAAATATTAGTACAACTGAAGTGGATCTATCTAAATTAATTATCGTATGTCTCAGTTGCAGATGTCCTACATACAAAATCTTGTGCAACCTTTGCTTGTCGTCATTTGTGTCTTCTCTTTTGAACCGGGAGTGTAACAGTCTCTGCTTCCTCAGCAGTGTCCGAATCTTGTTACTAAGCTGTGGTGGGTCTTTTCTGTCCTTAATCCACTTACTAGGCACATAATTCTCCAGACAAATATGCTTAAGCTTTGCCCATAATTCCTCTACATCAAACTTACTGGAAGTAAGTGATACCTGTCCACTGTTTAAGTGAGATGCTATCAACTGCTTATCTGCTTTTTCTATCAGAAACACTCTCCTAGTCTTCTTAACTGATTTATTAAATTTTATAGCTGTAGTTGCTATAACAACATCACGATCACTAAACCCCATTTCTGTAGTACACTGTCAATGATGTCTGGCCTATTTTTAGATACAAGGTATAAGATATTTCCATTGTGTGTGTGGGCTGCTGAACTATCTCTCAAGACAGTTTCCAGAAAATGTGTTCAAAAGTACCTCATGCCACTGTCTGTCAGTACCACCTGCAGTGAATCCATAGACATCCCACTCTATGCGCAGTAGGTTGAAGTCACCTCCAATCAGTAATGCATGATCTGAGTATTTATGCACTATTGACCATAGACATTCTTTGAATGGCTCTGAAACTGTCACAGCAGAATCAGGCAGCCGGTAAAAACATCCAATGATTTACTTGGTTTCACCTAGACCTGTTATACACACCCAGATAACTTCACTCTCACACTCCATTTCGATCTCAATACAGGGAATATTTTTGTGAACTGCAATGAACACTCACTTTCCTATGGTCTATAGTCTGTCTTTCTGATATATGTTCCGTGGCTCGCAGTGTATATCAGAGCTTTCTGCTTCAGGTTTCAGTCAGCTCTGAGTCCTGAGAATAATTTGAGCACAAGAACTTTCCTGGGGGCAGTAAATTCAGCAACTTTGTTATGAATACTTCGACAATTTACTGGTAAAATTTTAACAGTCAGTTTCTTTACTGTGGGCAGAGGTTAATAAAGTCCCGAAAGCACATTTTGTGTTCGACTGACATAAAGATGTGCTTACAAGAACGTCACACTCTAGTGATTCACAGATTTGTGTAAGTGCAAGACACACGGTGGGGAAACATACTTTGTGCAAGTGTTAGACTTGGATTCAATGCAGCTTCCTCTATTGAATCTGTTCCACTATGTACCACACGGTGATGACACAAATTAATTGTAAACATAAATCACAATACCATGTGGAAAGACATGAGATCGCGTGGATAATCCTAAAGATTTACCCTACTAAACTCGAGCCGTTTTTACATGGCTGTTAGCAGCAGGCTGAATCACTGTCTCACACTGTGACCGCATGTAAACACAGTAACCTAATCACACTTGAAACCTGCCAGCTCAGAATTGATTGCACATTTGGTGCACCACATCCTCACACTGTCTGTTATTGTTGTCATCAACTGCTCTGACCGTGAACAAAATTTAAGCAATACAAGAAGCAGCCTTGTGAAGTTTGTAACTCACAGCCTTATCTGGCTTCAATAGCTGTTAGTTCCTGAATATATTATTGTTATTGTTGAGTTTCGGGTGCTCTATGGTGCTGTTATTAGTATCTACGTCTGCATCTACATCTACATCGAAACTCTGCGTGCCGCTGTATGGTGTGGGGCAGAGGGACCCTGTGCCACTACTAGTCATTTGCTTCATGTTCCACTCTTCAGCATGGTCATCAGTCAACAATCCGATCTCATGGCAGGGACAAAGGCTGTCATCACATGTTGTGCTGTTTATAATGGATTTAAGTCTGTCTCCCCTTGCCACCAATTTAGAGACGGAGATATCAGTTCACAAAATGTCAACACTCTTGTAACAACGGAATCAGTATCGGTGAGGATGGTGGGCAGATCTCCATCGAGACTGAGGGCTGCCCTGACATCAGTATATAAGAAACATGCTGCCAAAATATGCTGAACTGAAAGTGGGACACCACAAATCACATAGAGTGATGGATCCTCCTGTCAGAGGTGGAAGCCATGTGTTAAAGGGCTATGTCTGATTCGCAGCCTGGTAAGCAGAACCACCTTCTAGCAGTGAGGCTGACATGAGGTCGACCATGCCTGTGTGGTCAACCTGAGGGACTGCAGTTTGTTTTCTGTCACCCTCAACCATTTATTCTCCGACTGGCACATAATGCGTCTGTCAAAAAGTGTGATGACAGCGTGCAATAGGATGGGACATTGGCAAGCAACACCATCCCGACATGCTTCCTTGGGCGCTTTGTCAGCCTTATCGTTCCCTATATCCCGATGTGGTCAGGTATCAAGTAAAAGATCACCTCCTTGCCAAGGTGATGGAGCCACTGTAAGGAATCATGGATGAGCTGAATCAACTGGTCTACTGGATACATTTGGTGAAATAGTTGTGGTGCGCTAAGAGAGTCAGAACAGGCAAGAATGCCATCATAATGCCATATAACTCCACACCAAAATTTGTAAATTGTTCTGGAAGAGACACTTTGAAAACCCTATCAAGGGAAACAGTGGAAAAACCGAGGACATTCTCTTGCTGGGATACATCTGTATCAACAATGATGAAACTGTGGTACGTACTTAAAATGAAGAAAACACAGTTTTAAAAATGTAATCTGAAGTACAAGTTTTCTTGTACCATGTCACGCTTAAAATCAGTTTGGACCTCTGAGGGCACCGAGGCAGCAAAGCATTCCATCCCTGGCTGTGTATTCGGAGGTCTGATAGACCCAGATCATTGAGATAGTCAGCAGCATGTATCCTGAATCGCTTGGTCACAGGAGGCCGTCTCCTGAACAGCTGTTCAAAGTTGGGTTGGACCACTGCACTAAATGCCAATGACTGAGGTGATGCTGAGATTTTCAATGCCTGTTCAGCCAAAAGGACACGTCACCAAATCCAGAGTGGTGATCCACCAGCCTCTGCACACAGACTCTGAACTGGACTGGTCCGAAAGCTTCCAGTCGATATCTGAATGCCCTTATGGTGGACAGCATCTAACATCATTAGGTAGGAAATACGGTCTGATCCATAGACCACGCTGCCATAATCTAGATGTGATCAAAGAAATACCCTCTAAAAATGCAGCAGTTGGGACCTGTCAGCTCCCTAGCTTTTCTGCTAAGGCATTTCAAAATATTCAATGGCTGGAAGCCCTTCATTCACAGGTCTTCCAGGTATGGGAGCCAAGTTAACTTTGAGTCAAATAATAAACCCAAAAAGCACACAGTTGCCTGAAAACATAAAATATTGTCCCCCATTGTGAGCACTGGACCCAGCAATACCCTCCAATGCCTTGTGAATATAGAAAGAGGAGGCCTTCTCAAAGGTTCCCCCTGTTCTCTTGATTACCATAAAAGGGTTAAGGCACACTAATGTCCTGTTACTACGAGTCTGACGATTTCTCAGGAGGACTGACCAACTGAGCTCTCTCTGATGAGTGGGTGTAGGTAGTTGTTTGATGAGACCTTTCCATATGGATCGCATGAGAAGCTACGAAGCAACTGTCGACCCAGACAGAGCCCTGCCTGAGCAAGCCTTATACAACTGGGGGCAACAGGTGGTGTAGGGGGGTGGACCTAAAGATTTTTAAGTAATATAGAAAACCTGAAAGAGCTTTTGCAAAAACCTGAAATGGTATGTGCTGCAGTCATAGCAACCATATTCTCTGGAGAAGTACTAGTTGCCTGTTTGTACACACCTATGCCTCAACAATGGTGGGGCTAGTTTTGAACAATTGTAATGACAATGGAAGTAAAAGAAGGCAATGAGCTTGTCTTCATCTTTAGATATTCATAACAATGTATAATTATATCATTTGCAAAGTATCTATTTTTTCCTACATTTACGTTAGAAGCCCATCTTTTTATTGAAGAGATTTCTTATGTTCTCATAGGATAAGGAATGAGTATATTTTACACAGTGGCTTAGCAGATGTAGGGTTCACTTAAGTATATTATACTGGTGAATCACTGCATCATATAAAGACTTTTTAGTTTAGTATTTTATTTGTAATTATGAAAACAATTTCTTTCTGAAAATTGTGTTTGAATATTAATGTTGTTTTCATGAAACACACATTGCTCTGCTTTGGCCACAATGATCGATTTTTGGCAGTAAACATTGTCAGATAATAATATTTCCTGTAAGTTTCATTTTTTTAAAAAAAATCTGGTAGAAAGTTGTTATGATCTGTATTTTATTAGTAATAAAATGACAATATGCTACATGTTATTTTTAAAATGGTAAGGCATGGTAACTTTAATATCACTGGCACTCTCAGATTTGCATGATAATTACAGACAATGCAGAGAATAGTCATGGTTGAGCTTTCTTAGATGAAACAGTACAGAAAATACAACAGATATTTTACTTTGTTTTAATACATTTTATAAATTATTGTAATGTCAGTGTTTCATGTATCCATATAATTTTGCACAATAATAGAGATTTTGTAATGTAAAGGGCTTGCATTTGTCCTTCATTACTTTCAGTGTTTGAACTATTACACATGAAGTGGTACAAATTTGGAATCAGAACTCCCCAGGCAACATTGTATGTTTCATTGATCCATTTGTTCTCAATCATGCAAATTACTCCAATAAAATGTAGCACTCTTCTTGAGGGGGCAATATACTTAGTCACTGGCTCCTTATCTGATTTTACCTCAATTCTTTTACATATGATTTAGTCACAATATATAATTTGCTACCAATAACGGGCTCATAAATGTCTTTTGGAGATTACATTCTCCTTATTTACAAAAAGTGACTTAAAAATTTAAGGTTATTAAACACTTGGCTATTTTCCTCCAGTGTTTATGCATTTCCAAAAGTTAGAGATAACAAATTATATAACATAAAAGGTACCCAAGAACAATAAAGATTTCATGAAATAGAAACATGTAACTTATTGTGGAGAGTGTGACTGATATTTCCTCATTTAGTTTCTTGGCCTCAGCATTGTCATGTGTTACCAAACAATTTAGGTATCAACTTTTAGATGTTCTTTAGAGTGCAGTGTTAATACAAGTGTTGTCTTGTAAGGGTGATACTCCCTTACTATAAAAAAAAAGCTAGAAAATTAATTTGGGGCTATGACAACAATGGAGTCGTTGTCCTCATCAATGACAAATTCACCTCTGCCTTGGTCTTCATTGAGTGCTGCCTCATCACGTAACACCTGAAAAAGAAAAATATATGTTTTAGTGAAATGTGCTTATGTAATTATAATGTTTCTTTCTGAGACTGAAAGTCATATTTTTTAAGCTGTCATTCAAAGAATGTTATATAAATTATAAATGTGAAAGAGAGTGTGGGCTGTACGAATTTGTAATGGAGATAGATTATTCCCCAGATTAGCGCATAGATTATCTTTTATATACCTACTTACCTACCTACCTACCTACCAACCAAAGGGATTGAGGGGAGGGGAGGGGATGGGGGTAACGAAGCGTATCCCACAAAGCATGAATGTCCATAATTTATTCATCCAGCATTTGAGAATGAGAACAATTAGTGACTTGCAACAAACTTAACACATAATTTCAAACTCTTACAAAACTTTTTGTCAGTGACAGCCCCCATAAAATGGTGAAAGGAAAAACGTTTACCACTTACTACATTTCACTGTTCGTGTTGTGAAACTGCCGCATAAACCATGATGTTTTAATTTGGTGCTACTTTGCTGCTAACTGTATTCATGACAAATTACGCAGTCAATATTCACATCTACCACTGAATGTAGAAGCAAAATTTTATCATTGTGTGAGATAGTTCAGAAGTATGATGTCATAAATATAAATGTGTGAAAAACTGCTGAATCGTGTATGGCACTTAAATCCATTGCTTCTTTGCTACTAATTATATCCACAACATATTTCACAGACAGTATCCACATATGTCGCTAAATGTATTTACGAAATACAATTATCATTGTAGATTACGTAATTTAGGAGATATGACATCAAATACTGAGATGTGTAAGAAACTGTCATATCTTGCTTTAAATTTATTACTTCTTTACTACTAACTCACTTCGCAACACATTTTGCAGACACTAGTCACTATACCACTGGATGTACCTGCAAAATTATGTGATTGTACGACATAGTTCAAGAGATAACTGTGAGCTGTGTGAAAATGATACTCCAGGGCGAAATTTGCTGGAGATAGAGGTGAAATATAAGTATGTTAAATAGATTTGACATGTGAGCACACAGGCAAAGCCAATGATCAAAAGATCATCCTAAACCCCTGGAATGATTTAAACTAAGTTTGACAGACATATAATTATGACCTGGAAAATTATACTATGGGGGTAAGAACCACCATCCTCCTATAGGTATGGGGGCAATAACATGGAGAGACAAGAGGGGAGAGGGGGGAGGAAGGAGAGGAGGAGGTGGAGGAGATGGACAGGGAGAGGAGGGAAGTGGTGATGTAAGGGGGGGAGTTTGACTGAGAGAGGGCGAGGGGTGGAGGGGGGGGGAGGGTTTTATAGACAGAAAGAAGGAGGAGATAGGCTAATAGAAGATTGAAATAAATACATACTCCGGCAATGCCAGGTATTCAGCTGTCTCTACATACAAGTCTAGAGACTATGTTTACAGAGCCATATTGCAGTAGATTTATGGCTCTTCTTGCACACCCAGACAATTATGATCTTTCCTGTGCTAAGCAAATCGTATACAGTCCTGCTCCCTTTTCTGCCACATTTTGTAATTCGCTACTTAGTAACGTAAAAATGTTTTCTGTGAAAAGTATGAGTCAGTGAATATTGTAATCCAACATAAGCAAAGTGGGAAAAAAAGAAACAGTTTAATTTTAGGCCTGTCATTTCAATAGCTATATGTAAAATAATGTTGAAAACCCCTGATTAATTACAGCTAATACTACACCAGACTACCAACTCCAGAGATGCTGGAGTTGGTGGTCATGTGTGTACGAGGTGCACTTGCTTGTGTGTATGAATGGTGTGCGTCTCTCTTTTACTGATAAAGATTTTATATGAGTGTCTTTCAATTATGCCTGTCTGCAGCCTAACATATGTTCTTTATGGTAAGTAGCAATGTTTTTTTCCCTACATTGTTGATATTCCTACCTGAGTTCCCATTGTTTGAATATCAAATAGCATTCTCACTAAATTTTACTAAAGGCTCTTTACTAACAGTTGGCAGGAACCCTATAGTAGTGATAGTGTTATTTTTACCTATATAGCACAGGTTCTAATAGTTATACCTTTGTATACATTATGATCTTATCATATTATTTTCTTATGTTCTTATGTGCTGTATGAGTGAGCAAGATGACTTATTTTCTCAAACAGTAACATTTCTTAATTCATTTGCTTTTATTTCTGCAGATAGCATAAGATATGCATGAAAATGGCTTAAGTGACGGCTGTTTTGACATACTTCCATTTGTTAGGACAGGTCAGATTCAAAAAATTCCAGGATGCTTTGAAAACAGTGTTGTATTAAGAGGGATTTTACAGTCATTTTTATCGAGCGAGGTGGCGCAGTGGTTAGCACACTGGACTCGCCTTCGGGAGGACGACGGTTCAATCCCGTCTCCAGCCATCCTGATTCAGGTTTTCCGTGATTTCCCTAAATCGTTTCAGGCAAATACCGGAATGGTTCCTCTCAAAGGGCATGGCCGATTTCCTTCCCAATCCCTCCCTAACCCGAGCTTGCGCTCCGTCTCTAATGACCTCGTTGTCGACGGGACGTTAAACACTAACCAACACCACCACAGTCATTTTAAATTTATTTACATCTTGAATTTCTTTTATCAATGCTGGAAGGTGATAATGTTATTTTATTCCCATACATTTAAACCCATTACATTAGTCTTAAAGAGGTTTATGACCTCGTGTCATGATGGTGGCAATCCATATTTCTGTGAAGTTTGTTAATGCTTTTCTTAGTGACATGTAATATGTTCAGTATGTATTGCCATCAAAGGGCCAATATACTCAGTTCCTTAAATAGTGGTTTACACATTAACTCTTTGCTGTTTGAATAAAATAGTTCTGATTATTGTCAATTGAAGTTTAAGTAATGTAATTGACTCAAAACTTGGACCCCAAAAAATAATTCTATAATTAAGTATTTAGTGGAAAAGAGTGTAATACAATGTTATGTTTTTTTTTATAACCTCCTTCACTGCTCTGTTCACAAAACAATTTTACTGAGTTTTTCTGCTAGTTAAATCAATGCACTTTTGTTGAAGTTATGGAAACCCTCATGCCAAATTCAACATTATTTTGTGTCCAGTGATATAGTTGGTACCATTGAATTTCTGTTTTGGGTACTGTGAAAAGTTAGTCCAGCTGTTATTATATAACAGCCTACTGCAGGCTTGATAGTTTCTTCCGCAGCAGATGTGAGAACAGTGGTACTATTAATATTTGAAACAGTCTTGATCACAATCTTGTTAAAATATTTTTTTTATTTGGAGTGAGTGACCGGTTTCAACCCTATGAAAGAGTCATCTTCAGACTCCAGAGCAGTGGATGGACACTGCTAGATGAGTTCCGTTGACCCTCGATGCACGTGTAACTGCTTACATGAGTGTTGAGGGTTGACGGAACTCATCTAGCAGTGTGCATCCACCGCTTTGGAGTCTGAAGATGACTCTTTCATAGAGTCGAAACCGGTACTCATTCCAAATTTTTTAAAAATAGTATTTTAACAAGATTGCAATAAAGACTGTTTTTAATTTTAACTACTTCTAAGATCGCTGACTGTTTTCAAAAATCTTAGTGGTATTTCATTTAATTCAACTTAATACTAGTGATGCTTTCACATAGTTTTTAGACCAGCTATGTGTGGTTCCTCTTATTATATAAATCCATCTTTTGCAGCAGGGTGCTGTGTTTAACCATGTTGAAGGCCTTTGTGAGGTCTAGAAAAACACCTATGGTTGGAAATTTTTTGTCAACAAGCTCCAGAATTCATGTATTGCATCAACAGTTGTTTGGAAGCCAAACTGATCAGGTGACAAGAGTTTTGCCTTGTTTAGCAATGGATCAAGGCTGATGGCCATTACATATTCAAATACTTTACTAAATATTGAGAGTACTGCGATATAACTTTATTTCTCCTTTTATGAACAGGCATGGTTTCTGCACTGTACCATTTAAGAATGAGGAGTTTATTATGTGAGGCAATGACTTATTTCCTAAATATCTTTTTACATGAAGTACTTTGTAAATTGTTTGCTACTACCTAGTTCAGTTTTTCTTGGAGATGATATGATTATTCCTGGAGCGATCCTGGATTCCCTGCCCCTGTTTATACTTTTTGTTTTTAAGGATAAGTGCAGAAAATGTTTCTAGAAATGCTTCATATCTGCTGTCTACAGTATGAGCCTCATACACATTTCACCAATTTTCTTTCTGCTTATCAGAGAGGAAAGCGTGCATATTGTTTTTAATTGAACTTTCTCCTATGTAAATTTTTTTTGCATTGAAGCTTGTTGACAGTTGTAACCAAGAACACATGAATGTAAAAAAAAATATGTAGTGCTTGTACAACATTTTGAGAGTATACCGTACATTCTGTACAGTTGAGCTTTTATTTCTTCTAATAAATACTGAAGTACTACATGAATCAGTTTTGTTTGCATGTGTGCAATAACATGTAGTAATGCTCTAACCTACACTTGAACAATAACAAATTAGTATTTCCTTCATTCTGCTTTTCTAGTTTCTCAAGATAGTTCAAGTGTTGTAACAGTCATTCTCATATTTTCAAATTAGATCATGCAAAGTGAGGACTTAAGAAGACTATATGGCCATAGAATGGCTGTCTGATAGTGAAGATGGAGTAGATTTTGACAATCCAGATGAAGATCCTAGTATAACTGTAATTTTTCTGGAATCTGCAGGTAGTGATACCAAGCCCGAGACTACTAGAGGAATTACACATACTTATTATTATTCACATATAGGCCTAACAGGACCAAGCAAGGTACAATCGATCAATGTCACTTTTGATGGTTGGCCTTCCTTTGTGTCCAAATTTGTTTCATCCTTTCAGAATGAAGTCTCTTTCTTCATCAGATAACAGTTACCACTCTGTTTTCTAATTTCCCTTTGACAAACTTCCCAATGAAATATTTGTAACGTCTTCCTGAATTATACGGGTTACTTTAAGATCCTCCTGAATTGCGGTGACCCAGTTACATGGCTTAGTTTTGACCTTACTTCTGTTTTCGTAGAATTCTACTATTTGTTTTGCCAACATAGTGGGTGCCTTTCTTTTAATGTGCCCATAAAATTTAAGTCCACCATGCATGTGTGTGTATTCTTCTATTTCCTAATTACTTCCCAGTCTATAAGTTTCTCCATCAGATATTTTGGGCCTAGTATTTTCCTAATAATCTTTCTTTCAGATTTCTTCGATATCCCTCTTTCTGTTTAAAATTAAAGTTAAAGTTAAAGTTTCTGCTTCATAAAGAAATTCAGGTTTTATTACAGTGCTGTAATGCCTAAGTTTACTGAATTTAGAAAGTGATTTTTTTATTATAAATATTTTGTGTTAATCTTATTGCAGTTGCCATTTTTTGACAGAGAACTTCATTTGCAGCTTCTTCCAGAACATTCTCTTGTAAGATTTTCCCAAGTATTCAAATTCAGAAGCCCTTTTTATTTTTCCATATTTCGTGTTCAAAAACTTTGATGCTTGTTTGTTGCACATAATATATTCTGTTTTTCCAAATGATATTTGTAGTCCTACTTTTTCCACGGTTTCTTTAAGAATTTCAATTTGTTTTTGAACTGTGGTAATATCCCTAGTTAAAATTGACAGGTTATCTGCAAAGGGACCTGAACTACAAAATATATTGCGATGGATATTATACCTCAATAGAGGTATAGAATCCCAAACTGTAAATTTGCAAATGAAAAGGAGCTGAAGAAAGAAACATGTGGATATTCTAAGCAATACCTTACTACCATTAACCAAGTTTACATTTCCTCCATTTTGTACGAAGAGAATAGTATTACCTGTTTTCTGTTTACTTTTGTAAGTGAACTGCCAGAACTGAAAGTCAAAAGGTTTGACAGAAAGAAGAGAGAACACACACTGCTACAATGTCCTACTCCTGTTTCTGTTTAAAACTCAAATATGGGAAATGCAGATATATTAGATAGCAACACTGGCAGATGTCATATACAGTTTAGATCCAAATGATGCTATAAAAATTTTGTTTATCCATCTCATTGATATAACTGTACTAAATTTGTGGATTCTCTACAGAAGGTTACTCACTCTTAAAAGAACAGCAGATATGCCCATGAACCAAAAGTTTAAAGCCGAACTGGCTCATGCTCTTTGCCAGATTGGTCCTGGAGCAACAAAGCTAGCACAGATGCAATATAGACCAGCCAGCTTAAATACAAGGTATCATCATTATTTCCAAAAAACATTAGATACTTTAATCACTGAGCAGTGTGGAATGAGAAGAGAACAATGTGCAAATGCTATTAAGAAGTGCAAAGTAAAATTACATTTAAATACAGACAAAAACTGTTTTCTTGCATTCAGGAGTATATAAAGATATGTGCCATAAAACCATTTTCAATAGTACCATTAATTCTATCATAATATTGTTCATTTAGTGTTTGAAACTATGATTTTATACTTAACAAATGTTTATTAATAGAGTAAATTCCACACAGTTTTGCAAAAATGCAAAGAGTAAAGAAATATATATTTTTTCCATGATTAAGAATGTACATTTTTTCAACATTTTCCTAACATATTTGAACAATTTCAAACACACAAAAATTATTTAGTGTCCTAAAAAATGTGCAGCCCTTTCTCTGTTATGGGGCTATATACAGGCCAAGTGGAGATCTCTTCTGCATTTGAGATGTAGCAACAAGATGGGACAGTCCCACTTGCCACTATTCTACTACGTAAATGCATAAGTGCCCCCCCTCCCCCTCCTTTTTACATTTAGTACATTACAATACTTACTTGAAATATTAAATTTCTTATTTAAGGAGAGATTATCAAAACTTTATTATTAACTGTACAGTTTCTTTGTTACCGATAACACTAGGACCATTAATTCATCTACCAGCATTAACTTTAAAAAAGAAATATTACTGATCAACAATAAATGGAAACCACATGAAGACCAAGTTTAAGTTTCTAAATTGGATTAGTTCATTTAAAAGTCATCACTTAAAAACACTTTACATTTCAAATGTTACTTCCAAAATTCGGTACCACAGTTTTGTAACACTAAATTTTCCAGTTTCAAAAATATGTGCTTTCAAGAAAATAACTTGTTAGTTGATTAATTATTGAATGTGGAACATTTTGTCTTTAGTAGGCTATCGGAACCCCCACATAAACAGAAATCATTTTCATAAAATAGTGGCTATAATTTCGTGATTTGCTACTTATCCAGCTCATAGTTGATTTGCTTCTTTGATGATTATAGCCTTTTGTCCTCTTATTTTATCGTTTATATTTAAAAAATAATAACAAATTCTGATTTTTTATTGTTACACATATCTACATGTAAATGATTCAAGCAGTGTACGGGTAGAGATCAAAAAGTCAACAACAGTGCCAGCAACAAAACCCAAGACAGGCCAGAGAAGTACACAACTGATGTCCGGAGTAAACAGACCTAAGAGCATTTAACTAATTAATGGAAAATCTCATATAAAGATGTGAAACAATTACTAACAAAGAGATAGAGGGGCTGGCCAGTACTTACCTCAGCTCAGTACAGCCGATAGAAACACAAAAAACAACCGAAAATTTAAGTTCCTAGCTTTCGGAATAAATGTTCCTTCATCAGGGAGGAGAGAGGGGAAAGATATTCTATCTTTGGCTTCCCTCTGACAACCATGCCTCCATCCTTGCTACTTTCCCTGTTTTCCTTTCCCTGTTGCTTCATAACCTGGGTTGTGAGTAACTAAATCCACTTTCCCTTCTTCCCTTTCTTTCCCCTCTCTCCTCCCTGATGAAGGAACATTTATTCCGAAAGCTAGGAACTTAAATTTTCGGTTGTTTTTTGTGTTTCTATCGGCTGTACTGAGCTGAGGTAAGTACTAAGAGCATTTAACTATGTTCTCAACAGAGAGTACTGTAAGTGAATGAAAATGTTTCCTTTGCAAGCCACGGAGGTCAGCTGACACTCCTCCCCCTACACCTCCCACCCTTTGATAGATATGATATTCGTGAATGAAACTTGTCATTTTGCCCTACTGCAGAAGCAGATGTATCAGTTCAGTATTACTTTGAGAAAGGCAGTGTATGTAATGGATAGTGACTGGTAGAATCTGTCTGAAAACTCAAAACTATATTGTCATTCAGTGCAAAGCTACTCTCTGTCCACTGCTTCCACAACCTTCCTTCTGTTCCTCGACCTTGCTCCCTTCTAGAATCCCTGATACTCTCTTAGGACAAAGTAGTGTACATTCGTCAACTGGAAACTGAGTGCCCTCGTTTCAAAATACTTAGCAGATAACCGTGATCAACCTCTAAAAGTTTGCCAGTAGAGATCTGCAAAAAATCTTAGTGAATCCTCTAAGTATGGATGACCCATGACTCATTCCCCCCCTCCCCACAATTTCATATGACAACTGGTCTCAGTTTGTAGGCTGCCCACTGAGGCGATATTTCCAGTCTATCAAACTGTTTTAGTATTCTGCGAGGATCGGGCTGTACGTTCTGTGTATTTAAGCTCAGTAATTGTAAACGACTAATGTGTTGCACACGGGCAGTACCTGCAGGATGGGAGATTCCTTGGAGTTGACGAAGACGGAGAGGTTGGGCTGGGGTGCTGTCGACTGCACGACTCCGGCAGGGATCACGGGCTGCGGTGGCTCGCGGTTGCCCAGCCCGTCCTCCAGGGGTGGCTGATAGAACAGTGAGCTGGGGGTGGCCACCGCCTCGGGGAAGTCCAGTACGGTCACCGTCAGTGGCGGCAGCACCGGCCGCCGGCTCGGGGTGTACGGCACAAACGGTCTGCAGCCGTCAAAGAATTCAGTTACCTCTCGGCTGTTTGATGTGAGACATAATAAC
Organism: Schistocerca gregaria; assembly: GCF_023897955.1. Classification (NCBI taxonomy): domain Eukaryota; kingdom Metazoa; phylum Arthropoda; class Insecta; order Orthoptera; family Acrididae; genus Schistocerca; species Schistocerca gregaria. Next base: position 492,671,552 of record NC_064927.1, on the reverse strand, counting down.
AAAATAGTTTATGAAAATTGTAGCATTCAGAGAGAATGGGCCCAACAAATCAAAAATTTGACAATGTGTAGGTTAGTGTTACAGAAACTGTAGAGAGAGTGTGTACGTGCAGCACATCACTGCACTTCTTGTGAGTCCAGACACGTCAATATTATATCCAGCTCGTCTGTGGAGAGCTGTTAAATGAGTTGAAAACATGAAAAGTAGTGCCATAATATTTCATCAATATCAAAGGGGCCAATATGAGTACGGGAGGAATTTTAACAGAGCAGAATGATCAGCCTGCAGTCTTCCACCAACCGTGTGTGATCCCTTGTGGATTCACATACTAATCACACTGAGGGTAATTTCCTAGGAACATATGTAGGCTCCCCTTTATACCATGGCGTGTTATTTTGAGGCTGTTATTGCAATCTGGGGCTTCACACTATACTGAATACTCAAAGTTGGCAGTCACGTTCATTTAGTTAATCCTAATATTTATGTATTTCCACGCATACAGTGTGTGGTCCAAGGTTGTTTTCAGTTACATGTGGCAGTCTTGGTATTTTAGTATTCAAACCAGTCTGGAAAAAGAAAAGAAGGGAAGGGAAAAGAGTGAAGGAGCAAGAAAGGTAGGAAGCTTGAAATTTTTTGCCCCATCAGAATAAACATTGATGTGATGAGAACTGCTTGTTTTAAATAATTGAGATCTGATGACATTCACCTCGATGCCTTGATCATTGCAGTATTTTGTTACTTCTGTTACACCACTAGTAGCAAAAGTTTTTTGCTCTTGGATCCTCAATCTTATTTTATGATAAAGGATGTTGTCTGCATAGCTTATTGCACGGAGTTTAAGGGTGCTGCAATGTCATTAATATAGATGAGGAAGAGGAAGGGACTAAAAACTAGATACACCTTCCACTACTGTTCCACTGGTGAACCGAAAGTTTATATAATTTTGTCATCTAATTTGTAAGCCAGTTTTGTGCATTGCTTATGAGTCAACAACTATGCGGCCAGAAGATACATGGGTTGTTGCCTGCACCATATGAGATCTGAAAACCTGAGAACAGGGTAATAAGCAAGACAGAGATAGTTAACAGAATCTTCCATCGGTTCTTGGTCGAACAACATTATAATAAACTAAAAGCACCAGTTTGCTTTTGTTCCAAAGTACTACTTTTATTGTGTTAAGTGGTTTTCGGCTTAAAGGCCATCTTCAGACAGTTACTGAGTGTTGTCACCTAAGAAGTTACAATGTTTACAAATAACATAGGAAGAGAAGTAACATGTCTAGACTGAAGCAGAAACATATAGCAAGTAACATCTTTGACAGTGTGGTGGTAATGCAATGAAAAAGTAAAAAACTTAAACAGTAAATAAATAAAAATGGAGCAGACAGGAAAAACTTTAATACAAAATAGGAACAGCTTGCCTACATAACAGGCTCTATTAATAAACAAAACTAATAAAATACAATAAAATTAGTACTTGACAAGGCTACTATATCAGGAGGTATAAAATGTGGAGAGTCATACACAAACCAATTAAAAGAAGAAACAATTATCAAAGTAACTACATAATACATAAGGCACTTAAGCAATATCAATAAGATAAACAGAAATAAATGAATGCAGGAAAATGGATGTGTTTGAGGGAACATACAGTAAATGCAATTTTTTGGCAGTGTGGTGGTTCAAAACTGTGGCTATGTAACATTTTGATTTAATAAATGAACCAAATAAAATAGAAACAAGAAGTGTTAAAAATGGACAGTAATACAAGTAGCAGTAAAAAAGAAAGCCTTAACTATTAAAACTACAATCCATATAGAATAAATAGACAACTTCAATAAAACAAAAACTTAATGAACACAGGAAAATGGGAATACGTTGGAACAGACTTTCCACACTATCTTTGTATTTGTGATATTGTGTGTAGCTTGTGATGTAGACTGCCCCGTTATTTTAGTGCTGTTTCCATGCTGATGTGTAGCAGTTGGTCGGTTGGTGCAGATGCGACGTAGCACCAGTGAGGCATGCAGTGTCAGGAAGGTGCGTATAGCCATTAGTTGCTCGACGATTGCAGATACACGTGTTTTTAGTGGGGACAACTTTGGTTGACCGTCGGTCGGTCATCTTGTTAGACGACACATATTTGGCTGGCGATTGCTTACTGGTTGGCTGTGTGCGCCGACTCGTGGTTCGTCCTCGTTACTGCACGGTCACTGTCGTGAGCATCATCTAGTCCTCGTGCAGATGTTTGTGGAGCTGTGTGTAGTTTATGTGATTTTCAGTGACAAGTTTATTTAAGTGTTGTCGGCATACTGCCTCTGAGTTAGTCGGTCGTTCGATTACATGGCGCGGGTTGTCGGACCGTCCACCCCTTATGGATCGTCTGTGACACGTTCTTTTGGGTTCTAGAGTCTCTGATGTCAGCATCATTGGAATTTGGGTGCAAGTGCAGAACGGAACCTTGGTGCAAGTGTGGAGCGGAAACCACCTCGAACGTCAGTCTGTTGACTGTTGGTTGGCTGGGTTGCGTCGGATCGTGAACGGTTGGCCCGACTGCCTGTTTCACCTAAGCGAGCGTTAGTGTTTGAAGTACAGGCCAACCCTCAAGCATCTGGGTGCCCTTGTGTTTACTGTTTTAAATTAGAGTTGCTTTTACTCTTAAGGCCTTCAGCCTAGTTTAAAGTATTGTTTCACGTAAGCATTTGGCATTTTAAAAAGTTTTTCAATTTTTAAGTCTTGAATTTAACTTGTTTACTTCAACCTATTGAATTTTTAAGTATTTGGCCTTCAGCCGGTTTGAGTTTCAGTTGTTTGTTCTTAAGGCCTTCGCCTAAATGAAAGAACTGTTTCACGTAAGGACGTTGGTATTTTAAAAAAAAATAATGATTTGGAGTTTTAAGTTTTCGGCCTTCAGCCAATTTGAACTGTTGTAAGATAATGTTTGCCTTTTAAATTTCTGAGAATGCTTGCGTTATAAGTTATTGGCCTTCAGCGGTTTTAAAATTAATGTGGCTGTCAGCCGGCAATTAAGTCCCAATATTAAATCCGTGTGTTTAAAAAAAAATTTGGGCTCTTGTAATGTCTGATCAAAGAATAAAGTTGTATGTTCGAGTGTAACTGACAGCCCCTTATTTTGGTCTCTTTCCACAATTTATTCCATCTGTCCTGTGCTGCGGGTTAAGCAGGGCGCTACACAGTTGTTCTAAAAAGTCGTTCAATTTCTCACAGCCGTGAGGCCAAACAAAAAAAAATATAGTCTACATATCTGAAGGAAAAAAAGTTGCAGGTTTGAAAGCCGCCGATCCTAAGGCACGTTCCTCGAACTCTTCCATAGACAAATTTTCAGTAAAAGATGACGGCGGGCTCCCTATCGCAACTCCAGATCTCTGCTCATAGTATTGGCCTTTGGATAAAAAGTAAGTGGAAGTCAACACATGTCGAAATAGGTTCTAACGACACCAAATCTAACCTCAATTAATCGTAATGGACCAGACAGAGACACGCGAGTGAAGAGAGACACCACATCAACACTTAATAGAAGATCAGAGTCTTTCAAACGCATTCCCTCTAATCGACGTAAGAAACCCGCCGAATTGTCAACGTGAAGCTAGTGAGCTGAACGGGGTAACAAGGTGTTTTGCTACACGATATGTCCGAGCACCAGTGTTACAATTAGCCTAAGAGGAACCCCTTCCTTGTGTAACCTAGACCGAAAAGCTCGATAAGAACGAAGACTCGATGGTCTGGTGCGACAGAGAATATTTCTTGAGGAGGCTGTTAAATTTTTCTCTTAACACTTGTTGTGGGGTCAGTACCGATCCTGCGACACGCTGATCGAGACAGCGAACACTACATGTTTTGAATGTAATCCCGCTTGTCCAAAACAACTGTAGCATTTCCCTTGTCTGCGGTTAAAATAACAATACACGGATCAACTGTAATTGGACGTAAAGTAGCCCTCTCAGCTGTTGTTATTTTATTCCTGGGTGGACGTGCCCCAGTCAACACACGGCATCCTCTTCCTTATCAAAAAACAGAGGAAAGTGCCAATGCTACCTTTCCTCTTGGCTATTAATTTTCACTGTTGATAACTTCTGATGTCTGTCATCTTTGGTTGTGTGGCGCTAGTGTGTGTGTGTGTGTGTGTGTGTGTGTGTGTGTGTGTGTGGAATTGCTCTCTAAAGCGAAGTTTGAAATCCACTTGCACAGCGCCTACTTCCTGCAACTTTGCCTTGAAAATGTCGAAATATCGGCGGTTGTCGACGACGTCCCGGTCTGCATTCCCACGCGTCATGTGAACACTGTATACGGCGGGAGAAACTCAGGTCTCACATGTGTAAAAGGTCGGCGAGTTTCACGATCGCGGCGGATTTTCTTCGAGGTGACTGGAACAACTTCTCGTAGGGGCGTGGCTGTATACGACAAACGGCAGGGACGCATTTATGACTGGAAATGGACGAAAAAAGATCCTACGAACATATGTCCAGAAATGGACGGCGTGCGTCCAACGACGGCAAATCACCCGGGAACACAGTACTGAGCTGCCACAACAGATGTTCCAAGAGAGCCCCACAAGAATGCAATGTTGGCGTTCACGCGCCGCACTCTGTCGCACATTCCGGCCTCTCTCCGTGCAGCGCCACAGGCGTCGTGAAGGGTGCGCAGATCGGGAACTGGTTCAGCACCACAACGCTTTCCAGTCCGCCCCAGTGGGCCAACTGTAATGCGGGAACGGGGCGACGCTCCGTCGTGTAGAAACCACATAAGCTGTCGCATTGCCAAAGGCACACTTTCGAGCAGCCCAGGCAGAGTATTTCGCAGTAAGTATGCCCTCCAACGAGGCGTTGTGGAACGAACGCCGGTACAAGTGTGTGGTCGCTAAGAATTCCTGCCCGCCCACAGATGTTGAGCCGATGCCACGCCTAAACCACTCGCAGAGGACTGTCTGTAGCCCACAGATTACGATTATGCAGACTGATGACGAGAGTTCTGATAAAGGTTAATTCGTCGGTAAAGAGGACGGATGACAGAAATCCCACAATTGTCGTGGTTTCGTGCAAAACCCGTCTACAAAATCTTTCTCGTAGAGGGCCTGCTGATAGCCCTAGCACTAATTGCAGATGATAGGGATGGTAGCGGCTGTCGTACAGTATACATAGAATCGTACTTTGCCTTACATCGTGTTGGCGGGCCACTTGGCTGGAGCTTGTTCTAGAAACCGACTCAAAATCCTGTAGAACGCGCTCCTCCAAATCTAATGTACGTACAGCACGCCGCCGTACCCCCCCCCCCCCCCCCCCCCCCTCTCCGCTGCACTTTCGTCTGTCTGAAAGGACCCGTAATCAGGCAATTGCACAAAAAGGATTTGAAATGTTGTGTGATGTCGTTGGTGTCTGTGAGGGTACTTGTTTAGGTATAGCCGTGCTGCCTCTCGACCGATTCCATCAGCTCGGCCGTACAGAAACACCATCTCGGCTCGTTCCCGACACGAATACCGGACCATTCTGGTGCTTAGAGTACGCTGCGTCTGTCACACAAGGATCTCATAGCGCGTGATCAGAGGAACTGCTTTTCAGCACAGCTGTCTAACGTGGCAACGATGCATTTCCTGACACCTGTTCTAGGACCTCTTTTCCTCCGTTCCCAGAGAGGAGTCCGTCGCTGCTGTTTGCTCTTTTATTGATTTTCGTTCTGTATTTAACTGTAAGCTGTAGCTGTACATCAGTGTCTCCTACCCATCGTGCGGACTGGTGAAAGCAGAACCCGCGAGCTAGCTGGTTCGCGAGGCTGAAGCACGGGCAGTCCATATGGGCGAGCCGTCGCAGAGTAGCGTCCACACGAGGTCGCCTCGCATTATGTAAGGCTCTACTCGCGTAGACGCGGAGAAAAGAAAAGAGAAGAGAAGAGAAGAAGCGGGCCTTCGCGGCGGTGCGGGACGGCGCAGCGTAAACAGGGGGATCAATCAGGCTGGCGCTCGAGCCACTCAAGGTCGGCGACCAACAGAACACCGGCTACCGGCTACCGGCTCCCGCTCCGTTATAAGGCTACGGCCACACGTGCGATTTCCCCAGTGGGATTCGAGCTACAAAGAGGATGGCCGCACAGAAAGAGGATGGCTGCACAGAGCGCCGCCGCTGCTCGTGCGAGGCCTACCTGTAGTTCTCAGCAGGAACTCCAGCTGACTGGCGGCTGTGCGCTCTCGACCTCCCAAAAGCGAGTGTGCGGCATGCGACAGTTGTTATGTTTACGTCCGATACGTCCACACCAACGTTTTTGCAAGTGGCGTTCAGATCGTCTAATGTTGATGTGCAACATGTATTATGCGCACCAAAATATAAACATAGGAGTATGAATACAGAGTCGTGGCTAGCAATTACCATAGAGCTTACACACACATTTACGAGCAAGTTCTTCGAGTTCCAATTCTCCAGGCAATCGCGTAGGATACAATCCTTACAGAAGATTTACTAAGTCTCTGACCGACGAATAGAAGAGAAATAGTTTGTGAAATGACCTGTGACAAATTTTTTGTTCGTGTCGCCTCCAGTTCCACACGTGAACCTGTTGTCAAGCACACATCAGATTGTCGTCAAAGCTGTAATTGTCAACAACCCTCACTAACTGTGAGGTACACACGTTGCAGCTACAATCTGCGTCAGAAAACTTCGGACAGTGATCTCAGAAAATAAAGGAAGCAAGAGTTGCGAGCAAAATATTTTTACTGGCCTTCAAAGTAATCACTATCAGCTACAACTGACTTGCGACTTCAGTTGTAAGACTGTTGGAAACTGCCAGCAAACGCTCGTTGGGAAATCGCTCGAGACATCGTAGTCACGCGCAGCGTAAGCACCTCAGGGCTAACAAATCTGCTGGCGCCAAAACCTGCAGAGGAAGGAGGCTGTCGGAGAGTCAGCTCGCGCTGAGCGAGAGACTGCGGATGCCCAACGCGGCCGCGGTGCTCCGAGCCATCTGAACAAAACACCAAGACCATGATAATCTGTCTTCTTTTCCCTCTCTCTCGGAAAGGTCTGAAGAGGTTTCCACTTCATTGCCTCGTCAGCCACAAATACAAATAGTTATATGGGTAGGACAGCTGGCAAGATGTTTTGATTCACGCAAGTTTAATATGCCTGTGTATTTTTAAAAAAAAAATCCGAATCTCCTTCACGATCATAGCCCCCCAAATCAATGTATCTGAAATGGTAATTGCTATCTCTCACACCACTTACAACAATCGAAAGAACGATTCCAGATCGCTGTATTTGTTTTAGAAGTGCCTAAATCGCCACAGATAATAGTTTCTTCGAATGGATTGATTAACGCTGGAAAATGCTGAAAAATGTATCGGGATATTTCTTCAGCGTACTATCTAGGAGAATGAATTTTCCATGTGACCACTTGTAACAATATAGGGTGGACGCAATGTTTCCTCTACTGTCTTCGACGACGACGCCGAGCAGTTAAAAAGCACACTGCGAAAACTGAACTGCTGCCCAATGAAATGCTTTCCACTGGTTTTCTCCCGAGATCGCTTCCCCGGCGCGCGTACGTGGCCGTCTGAACGCCAACGCTTGGAGTTGTTCTCCCCTGTGTGGGCGACACACTTCGTGAAGTACAAGCCGCGTTCCTGAAGGCTCGAATCCCGCAGGAAAAATCGCCCTTGTGGCCGCAGCCCGAAATGTACAGTACAGTCCAGTCCAAGTGTGGCCCCAGTCCTACTTCTGCACTGCGCTAGCCACAGTAGGGTGAGTGCCGGGCGGTACTTGTGATGTCGCTGTCGTTCCTGATCTTCCCAGTCCCGTTGGCGAATCGGGCGCGGGGAGAACAACTGTCCAGAAACCCGCGGATGTCCTCCGAGTATGTCGCTGTGGTGATTTTCGATAGTCGTGTGTGGAGGAAGTGGTACGCTACCCGCCTCTAGAACGTCCTCGCTTGGAGTTCATCCAGCATCTCCGTAGTGAGCTCCCGTCGACTGAGAGATGCCGTGAGGAACACACGAGCATCTCTGTCAAGTTCTGGCGCTCAGTAAACGATCCAGTGAAAGAAACGTCCCGCTCTTTGTTGGATCTCCTGTCAATCCAACGTGATAAAGGTCCCAGATTGATGGGCAGTGCCCAAGAATCTGATCAACAGGTGTTTTGTAAGTAACTTGTCTCGTGGATAAATTGAATTTGCCAGACATTCTTCCAACAAATCTCAGCCTGGTATCTGATTTTCTTATAATTCGTTTTATGTGGTTCCACGTTGGTCGACATCTGTACCCTCACTTCAGATAGCTCGGAGACTGATTTATGCGTGATATACACTATGTGATCAAAAGTATCCGAACACCTGGCTGAAAATGACTTACAAGTTCGTGGCGCCCTCCATCGGTAATGCTGGAATTCAATACAGTGTTGGCCCATTCTTAGCCTTGATGACTGCTTCCACTCTCGCAGGCATACGTTCAATCAGGTATTGGAAGGTTTCTTGGGGAATGGCAGCCCATTCTTGACGGAGTGCTGCGCCAAGGAGAGTATCGATGTCGGTCGGTTAGGCCTGGCACGAAGTCGGCGTTCCAATACATGCCAAAGGTGTTTTATAGGATTCCTGTCAAGACTCTGTGCAGGCCAGTCCATTACAGGGTTGTTATTGTCGTGTAACCACTCCGTTACGGGCCGTGCATTATGAACAGGTGCTCGATCGTGTTGAGAGATGCAATCTCCATCCCCGAATACCTCTTCAACAGTGGAAAACAAGAAGGTGCTTAAAATATCAATGTAGACCTGTGCTGTGATTGTGCCACGCAAAACAACAAGGGGTACAAGCCCCCTTCACGAAAAACACGACCACACCAAAACACCACCGCCTCAGAATTTTACTGTTGGCACTACACACGATGGCAGACGACGTTCATCGGGCATTCGCCATACCCACACCCTGCAATAGGATCGCCACATTGTATACCGTGATTAGTCACTCCACACAACGTTTTTCCACTGTTCACTCGTCCAATGTTTAGGGTCCTTACACCAAGCGAGGCGTCGATTGGCATTTACCGGCGTGTAGTGTGGCTTATGAGCAGCCGCTCGACCATGAAATCCAAGTTTTCTCACCTCCCGCCTAACGGTCATCGTACTTCCAGTGGATCCTAATGCAGCTTGGAATTCCTGTTTGATTGGCTGCATAGATGTGTGCCTGTTACACATTACGACTCTCTTCAATTGTCGGCTGTCTCTAACAGACGAGGTCGGCGTGTACGCTCTTGGGCTGTACGTGTACCTTCACGTTTCCACATCGTAACCACATCGGAAAATGTGGACCTAGGGATGTTTAGGAGTGTGGAAATCTCGCGCACAGACGTATGACACAAGTGGCATCCAATCTCCTGACCACGTTTGAAGCCCACGAGTTGTGCGGAGCACCCCATTCTTCTATCTCACGATGTCTAATGACTACTGAGGTCGCAGATATGGAGTACCTGGCTGTAGGTGGCAGCACAATGCACCTAATATGAGAAACATATGTTTTCGGGGGTGTCCGGATACTTTTGATCACACAGTGTATAAGCAACATCAGCCGAGTGACAACGGCGGAAACTTACAACTAAACGACAGACGAGCTTACGACCTGTCAGCTGTGAGCAGGGAACGTTGTTGCGTCACAAATCGAACCTCTGAATCGAGTGTTCAAGCATTCTCTAGAATAAGAGAGTGCAAATTTTACCCCGCATGTCTTGACTGCTGTACGAAAATAGCTATTTGTGGATGCCTGTCGCTATTTGCTTGAAATCAGAAAAACACGGACACTTCTTTCGTGGTAAAATCATGACTGGCTTTGGGATCTGGTGTTACGGGTACGAACCTACTGGAGAGGACACAAGCAGAATGGATTTCTGATTCTTCGCCAAGACCGAAAAGGGCGTGAATGTGGCAAGCGAGTTGAACAACGTTCGAAAGAAGGACTTTTCTGACCGCTTGGGGTGGTTGTATGAACGTTCTGTTCGTGGAGGGAAACAATGTAGAACGCCTGAAGCATTAAAGCCGCCATCTTAACCTTTTCCTATTTTTTACTAATCCAGTCTCAAACTGTACGATTAGAAAGGGGTAGAAATTTTGCAGGCGACACGGATTCCAGCGATTTTTTGGCATTAGCATACCGAAACAGCAGTGGTAGAGCCAATTGGCAGTCCGATCGTCGATCCTGTGCAGGTCTTGCAGCATTTCGGTCCACCCTCCCGGTGTTGCAACCTTCCCATCGGCAACAGCACGGTCCGCTCTAACAGCCTCATAGGTGACGCTCCTAGTTCGAGCAGCACTGCTTCGCATCCTCAGGACGCTCTTTATTCTGGTGACCGAGTGAGGTGGCGTAACGACAGCCAGTGGACTCTCATTCCGCACTGCTCTCTGTCGCGGAGGTCGCGGATACGAGCTGCGACTGGCTCTGAGATTTCAATACACCGACGACCAGAACATTAGAAACACTGCCCACCCCGAGATTTAGTACCATCTGGCCAGAGGTGCTAAGGACAAGTGACGCCATAAGGAAAGTACATAAACGGAACAGAGACGAAAGAAAATCAGTCTAGTGACGAAATTGGAATCGGGAAACTCCACCGACTTTGACGAAGTACAGGGTGTTAACGTTCGGCTCCTGGCAACGATCATCTCGGAAACGGCGAAGCTCGTCGGCTCTTGGCGCGCTGCTGCCTCTAGCGGCCGTGGAAAGTGGTTAAAGGATGGTGAAACCACGAGTAGGCGAAGAAGCGTCGCCAGTCGTCAGAGCAGGATAGGTAGCTATCTGAGGCAAATACGATGATGCCGATGCAGGCGTAAGTGTTTCGGAGCGCAGTGTTCAATGTGGAGCTCCTTATCAGACGACCCGTCGTCTTGATACTATCGCCGACATCGTCAATTGCAATTGCTGTGGCGTTGACATTCGACCGTGAGTCGAGAGGAAAACGTCGCCAGGTCGGACGAATCACGTTACTTCTTACATCAGGTAGGTGGATATCCGTGACAGAGGCCAACTGCTGCTCGAAACGTGCTCCACGCCACGGGACAGTATTATGCTGTGCGGGACATTCACCTGGGTTCGCGTCGCACCTGTGGTAGTAACCGAAGGCACCGACACAGCTTCGGACCGTTTGCCTTCAGACACGCCCAATGTCTGCTCCGACGGCAGTTACATCTTCCAGCACGGGAGCTGTCCGTGTCACAAGGTCAGAACCAGTTGGAGCGCACCGACCGTATTCCGTCATAAGAGGGCAAAGTAGAAGTAGATTACAGTAGACGCGCGTTGCGAGCCGAGCCTAATCGGAAAAGAGTGGAAGCCTTTCCTCACCAGCAACCGCAGCAGTGTTTAGTGCACGCGCCGCAAGGCATAGGAGAGGTCCAAGTAAGTGCAGCCCGCAATCACATAAATACGTAGTCACTTGTGTACTGAAATCGTGTTGTGTTAGTATCGCAACACTGTTCGCCCCACCACGGTAGCCTGCCGTGAGACAGGAGACGGCGCCTCTCCAGTGGGTGACAGCCGCCCCGGGCCCCACTGAAGACAGCCGCCCAGCGGCACCTCACACGGCGAGTCCGGAGCCGACTGCGGCGCGAGCAGTGGCGTTACGCCGCCACGTGCACACGTGCGGGAAGGCGGCCGGCCGCCTCCACTACACTGCCGCGCCTTCTAATCAATCACGGCGGTGAGCCGTAATAAAGCAATACGAAAACCACAAAGCATTCTTCCTCACTCGATGTCCTGGCCACCAAATTCGTTCGACGTGGGCACGGTGGAACGCATCTGGGTTGCTATCGGACATCGGCTCTTCGCCACCCACGAACTGCCGGTCCATTATTTGCGGAAGCTGTCTGACCCGTGCTTAGGCACCTGGTGCCACATACCTCCCGAAACCTACCGACGTCTTGTCGAATACAGGCGACACACAATCGCTGCTGTACTGCTATCCAGACGAAGACTAACACGCTATTACGCAGGCGGTAACATATAACTCGGTTCCTAGAACTCCTGAAGATAGACACAACGTCGACTGTGGATATTGTATATCACAGACACAGTCCCTTTGACTCTTCAGAGATGGTTCTAAACCCGCCCAAAGATGTAAACGACCGTGGATCAGCAGCGCCTATTAGACGCAGGGGGACCGACAGCCGATCAGTTACAGTCATTCGACCAGGAAGGAGGTACACGGCTCGTGTTGTCTGTAGCCGTGCCTAGATCGTCAATAGCGCGATTCGATCGCGTCTGCGTTGTTACTTTGTGCCAGGAAGGGCTCTCAACAAGGGAAGTGTCCAGGCGTCTCGGAGTGAACCAAAGAGATGTTGTTCGGACGTGGAGGACATACAGAGGCACAGGAACTGTCGGTGACATGCTTCGCACAGGCCGCCCAAGGGCTGCAGTGGATGACCGCTACCTACGGATTATGGCTCGGAGGAGCCCTGACAGCAACGCCACCTTGTTGAATAATGCTTTTTGTGCAGCCACAGGACGTCGTGTTACGACTGAAACTGTGCGCCACAGGCTGCATGATGGACCCTCGACGCCCATGCCGAGGTCCATCTTAGCAACCACGACACCGTGCAGCGCAGTACAGATGGGTCCAACAACGTGCCGATTGGACCGCTCAGGAATGACATCAAGTTCTCCTCGCCGATGAGTGTCACAGATGCCTTCAACCAGACAATCGTCAGAGACGTAACGTCCACACACACTGTGCAGCGGGTGCAGCAAGGTGGAGGTTCCCTGCTCTTTTGGGGTGGCATTATGTGGGGCCGACGTACGCCGCTGGTGGTCATGCGAGGCGCCTTAAGGGCTGTACTATACGTGAATGCCATCCTCCGACCGATAGTACAACCATATCAGCAGCATATTGGCGAGGCATTCGTCTTCATGGACGACAATTCGCGCTCACATCGTGCACATCTTGTGAATGACTTCCTACAGGATAACGACATGGCTCGACAAGAGCGGCCAGCATGTACTCCAGGCCTGAACCCTATCTAACATGCCTGGGATAGATTGAAAATGGCTGTTTATGGACGAAGTGACCCACCAACCACTCAGGGATCTACGCCGAGTCGCCGTTGAGGAGTGGGACAATCTGGACCAGCAGTGCCTTTATGAACTTGTGGATAGTAGGCCCCAATGTCACGACGAATACAGCCATGCGTCAATGCAAGAGGATGTGCTACTGGATATTAGAGATACCGGTGTGTATAGCAATCTGGACCACCACATCTGGAGGTCTCGCTGTAAGGTGGTACAACATGTAATGTGTGGTTTTCATAAGCAATAAAAAGGCGGAAATGATGATTATGTTGATCTCTATCCCAATTTTCTGTACAGGTACCGGAACTCTCGGAACCGAGGCAATGCAAAACTTCTTTTGATGTATATAGTTTCAGCTCTTCAGTGTATGTCGCTGGTGTGTGTGTGTGTGTGTGTGTGTGTGTGTGTGTGTGTGTGTGTGTGTGTGTGTGTGTGTGTCATATATACTCCTCGGTATGTGAGGAAATGTGACACTAAAGTACAATATGCACAGTCAGAAATTGCTGAACCTTGAAAAAAAAAAAGATGAAATAATTAGTAAATATTAGTACGTATATCGAAAAGGTTCTGTTTCTATGGGCGTCAATAGAAAAGCTATTAAAAAAAAGACCCTCCTCATTCGCTTCAGGCAAGTAACCTTCAAGCCATTTCGATGTAACGTGGCCCAGATGGTCAGATACTCGGCACTCTCTTAACGTTCTACTGCCTGGTCCCGCGCCAGCCCTCCACATGCTTCTCCCTGCTACGTGGCGCACCTCCAGCGCTCAGCAGAGGCTGCTACTGCGGCTCGCAGCACGTGTGGTTGGCGCCAGTTCCGCGTTCTTCGTCCACAGATTGCGAAATCTTTTATTTAACGACTCATGGCCAGGTGGCCATCAGAGACGGAATGTAGACTTTTAAGGAGGATACTTGACGTCTTCTCTCGGAATTTGTCTCAAGTGATTCAGAGAAACCTTAGTCTGGATGGGCAGGCGCGAATTTGAGCCGCGGCTCTGCAGAACGTTGGTCCAGTGTAGTGGTCGTTAGAGACGGAGATGAATCTCAGTGGGACGGTGGGAGGAGAGGAACCGACTGCGACTGTCTGAAGGCGCAAACGCGACACTTCATTGTCGGGAGGGAGGGACAGTGCCTTGTGCTGGAAGCTCCGTGCCGTCTCGCTCGCTTACACGTTATTGTCTAAGAACTGGACCACCAGACTACCAAACCTGTTACCACTCGCCAACCGCTCAGTTAACGGGCTACTCATGGGAATTCCGAAATGGTTCCCTTTGATACATCTCGTTCCCCACTTATATCGAAATACCAGGTGATCTAATGGTCTTTGAAATTTGTCCTCGGAATCTTATTTATTAGACGAAAAAAATTCGCCTTTTATCAAACGAATGTATACAAAAGCGACTGTTGGTTTTACGAAAAGGCCTTGCTCTGAACAGTTTTCGGAACGGTTTGCTCTACTGACTGCACAATAAACTATTTTCAAAAAATCATTTACAGATGACGCAAGTGATTTTGTAACTGATGTGGAATGTGTTGCGAATGGTTTACCAATATGATAGTCTGTTTAAAAATACGAACTTTATGGAGGCTAATTGCAACAGAGAATCAAATATTGATGACACATGACGACGAGATGTCGTACTCGGAAAAAATTATCAACACTAGAACGAAAGGCTTCTCTGTGATATATTCTTTTGATTATGGATTGAAGTCCTTCGCTATGGCTCAGATCCTGTCGGTGTAATGTGTTACCTATTTCTATACACTGCAGCAGAAATCTTTGTTTACAGTGTTTGCTCATTTTCTAATTTCTTTGTAAAGTTTTTTACTCACATTAATTAAAATAATTAAAATAATTAATTAATATAATATAATATATATATATAATATATTATATATATAATATATAATATAATAATAATATATATATATAATATAATATAATATATATAATATATAATATAATATATAATATAATATAATATATAATAATAAAATAATTAATTAATAATTAATAATAATAAAATAATTAAATTAATTAAAATAATTAAAATAATTTTTACGTCGTTAACTTAATTAAAATAGCTGTGGAGTGACCCATAGAATATTGTGAGGCTTACAGACTGCTGCTGTTGTCGGAATGATAACAACACACACAGTGCAGCTGAGTAAAGGCAAGTGAATGCATGGAGGAAGTTTTGGAGGGCATCAGTGATGGACTGACTGTGGAACGCGCGCAGTACAAAACGTGCCGGAAACAAGACACAAGAAGACAATGAAACCAGTTTCATCCAGTGAATGGTACGTGAGCGCACTAGGGGGCTACGAAATAGGAGTCGAAGTGGCTAGAAATTAAAACGTGGCCGCATAGGAAAAGCGCGTCGAAACGTACAAGGTGACAATTATTGAACTATATGAAACATAATCGTCGTAACTTCTGAACCGCTTGCGTTACGACGTTCAAACTGCACGGTTGGCCGCGGGACAAGAAGACAACTGATATGTGAATATTGTTTGGTTTAGCGACGAAGCCCACTCTCGTTTGGATGGGTCCGTCAATCAGCAAAATTGGCGCATTTGGTGGACTAAGAAACAGCATTTCGCGATCGAGAAGTCTCTTCACCCTCATCGGGTGACTCTGTAGTGTGTAATGTCCAGTCACGGAATAATCGGTGCGATATTCCTTGATGGCACGGTGACTACCGAAAGGTACGTGAAGGATTTGAAAGATGATTTCATCCCTATTATCCAAGGTGACCCTGATTTCGACAAGATGTGGTTCGTGCAAGACGGAGTTCGTTCTCATCAAAGCACGAGAGTCACGTCATGGAGGAGAACTTTGATGGACCGCATTTTGGCTCTGGGGTACCCAGAGGCCACTGGCATGGGCCTCATTTGGCCGCCATATTCTCCGGATCTGAAGACATTCGACTCCTTTTGGTGGGGCTATATTAAAAACAAGGTGTACAGCAATAATCCCAAAACAATTTCTAAGCTGAAAACGGCCACTCAGGAGATCATCGACAGCATCGACGTTCCGATACTTCAGCGGGACATGCAGAATTTCGCTATTCGTCTGCGAGACATCATCGCCAATGATGACAGGTATATCGAACATGTCATAACCTAAATCTGAATATCTGCAGCGACGTTTACCTGCCGAATAAAGTGTTGCACGCCGTTGTTTGTAACTTATTTTCGTTTTATTTCATATGTTTTAATAATTGTCACCCTGTACTTGCACAACGTAATATTATAGGCTGCACTACTGTTCTGCCAGTTGGCTCGAGGAGGACAAGTAAATTAGTGTCACTGTTGAACAATACTTTAAGGAATAATAGAAACAGGGTGTAACCTTGCAGGTACCAGAAATTTTGGATAGGACTTCTTTTATGGAGTTGTTAGGTATGTCATCCATTAAAGGGAAAGAAGAGGTATGTTGGCACGCTACGAAAAATCATAAATATCCCATTACAACCAGCCGCCTTCCCTCTTTTGAAGGACTTTAGTTGATTTTCCATCTACCCCTATGTTGAAACTTCCTGGCAGATTAAAACTGTGTGCCCGACCGAGACTCGAACTCGGGACCTTTGCCCTTCGCGGGCAACAAGTGCTCTACCAACTGAGCTACCGAAGCGAGCGACAGTTTTACCTGCACTTCTTTATGGATGCTCCACGTGGGAACTACCATCCCACCCAGTCTTCCGCCACTACAAGTCATTCAAAACTGATGCCTCCGCCTCATCTCGGCAGCTCCCAGATTTGCCCAATCTGAACATCTCGCGCATCTCTGTCACGTCACATCTGCTACGCAGAAGTCCTACATAGGATTGATGAACTCAGGCACACTGCGCGATGCCTGGAATATACTGGCTCTAGTGCGGGTCCCTCATGCAATCATTGAGCCTCCGCAACAACAGGATGCAACAAAAACCAACACCTTGTAAGTAGGCTGTTTAGGTTTTTTTATATTGGTAACGCCACGTAGCGCTCTGTATGAAAATCACTGGCTGTGCCGTGTGCAGTCTGTGGCTGGTTTGCATTGTTGTCTGCCATTGTAGTGTCGGGCAGCGGCAGCTGGATGCTAACAGCGCGTAGCGTTGCGCAGTTGGAGGTGAGCCGCCAGCAGTGGTGGACGTGGGGACAGAGATGGCGGAGTTTTGAAATTTGTAAGAATTGGTGTCATGAACTGCTATATATATTATGACTAGTGAGGTAAATACATTGTTTGTTCTCTATTAAAATCTTTCATTTGCTAACTATGCCTATCAGTAGTTAGTGCCTTCAGTAGTTTGAATCTTTTATTTAGTTGGCAGTAGTGGCGCTCGCTGTATTGCTGTAGCTTGAGTAACGAAGATTTTTGTGAGGTAAGTGATTTGTGAAACGTATAGGTTAATGTTAGTCAGGGCCATTCTTTCGTAGGGATTTTTGGAAGTCAGATTGCGTTGCGCTAAAAATATTGTGTGTCAGTTTAAGCACAGTCGTGTATAATTTTTCTAAGGGGACGTTTCATATAGACCAGTCGTGTATAAATTTTTCTAAGGGGACGTTTCAACCTTTAGTAGGCCCACGGGCTACGAGTCGTTCCTCCAGCTAACATAGCTCGAATAAATTCCTATACCCAGACACCCGCTTAAGTCTATCCTTAACGCAAGGTAGTACTTTACCTCGTCTCACATGAAAAATAAATAAATAAATAAATAAATCAGTTCCTCAGTTTGCCTCCGTTTGGCATGACTGTCCCAATGGAGGACCACGGTACGCTGGTAACTCCCTTTTACGAGAACGGTGACTGTTCGCCGGTAGCTCTGCAGAAGTTCGAGACACTCAAGTGTGTGATGAAAGATGTTGGTCCAATGTCTGCCAAGGGCCTGAAGAAAGTGATTACGAAGCTCGGAAACACAGGTTCTTTTGAAGTGGTATGTGGCAGAGGGAGCAAAGCAATTGATTCTACGCCAATGGAGGATACAGCCAGAGCACGGCAACACGGGTCGAGCGGCAGCGCACGAGGAATTCCCAGAACTTCGGACATGTAGATGTAGATATAGATGTAGATGTAGATGCCTGCGAGCACGGTCCATGAAACTCTACGAAGCGTTCTGCATTGCTATCCGTACAAAATCACCCATGTTCACGAGTTGCTTCATGATGGCATACCAGCAAAGTAAACGTTTGCTCTAGAATTTTTTGGTCGCATGGAAGTGGGCAATGAATGGCCACTGAACATTCTGTGAGCAGACGAAGCCCATTTACACCTCCAAGGACATGTCAGTAAACAGAATTGAAGAATATGGGCAACGGAATATTCGCTCGCACATCAATTAGAATCGCTTATCGTACGGCCACATTGTTTTCGATACGTTGAGTCCTGTGGGTCCTTTTACCTGTGCCGCAACTGGCAAACGCTGTGACGGTCTTTTGCACACCAACGTCATCTAACCTTCCAACAGCGTGGATGTGCGGGTAGGATCATTTTTATGCAAGATGGCGCTCCAACGGACACGGCTCAGCCAATGAAGCGACTGCTGCAGAGTAATTTTGGAAATGCTGGAATTATCAGTAGTCATATCCCTACAGCCTGGCCGTCCAGATCACATGATCTTAATGTCTCGGACTTCTGACTGTGGGGGTCATCTGAAAGATACTGGCCCACTTACGAACGTCGCCGAATTGAAGGCACGGACTGTGAACCTGACCCCCGAGGCACTCCGACCTGTTGTGGGGCATGCTGTTTCTCGATTTCAACTTGTAGCACAAAACGGCGGACGGCGTACTGAACATGTCTTGTGACAGTCTCACGACAGTCCAAAAACGATTGCACTGTTACTTTTTATGCAGTTTCCCGTCTCAGAGCAATTAAAAAGAGATGTCTTTTTTTAATCAGTTTTTGGCCTCAGGACAATTGAACACCGATTATTCCCATCCGTTGTGATGCGATCTTGCCGTGGTGGATGGGCTTACGTAATTGACAGTGCCAGAAGTGTCGAAATACCGAACTTGGGTGGTGACGCGCGCTGAACAGTAGTCTACGGTCGGTGTAAAGCGCGACTGACGCTGTAGCTGTGGCTGCGATTTGCAGCCGAACCCGTTTACGTTATGACGATTAAGGCGCCAAGAGTGGGACAGTTTGCATTAATTTCTATGTTTTTCCTTTATTTGGCAACTTTTCCTCGTTCTTCGGTATGATTCCCCTCAAATTTGACGTCATTCTGAGCAGCAGTTCTTTTTTATAGCGTTTTCAAATTGGAACTTTACTTTTGATAATTCCGTATATTACATATCGGAAGAAGAAAGAAATCTGCAGAATAAACGAAACTATAAGAAGTGGTGGAACAACTTCATCGCCAAGGCATTGTAGAGGAAATTAAGACTCCCTATCTGGAAAAGAAGTCGAGTTTATTCCATAAAAAAATGTAGTTTTCAGAGTAAAACTGCGTTCAACAGGACGGGAACTGCGTTGATTTGCCCAGAAAGAACATACGTTTCACTTTGAACCTTAATTATAATTGTGAACACAAATGAACGCTATGAGGTAGTAGTAATGATCTGCATATTGCAACTTAAAACTCACATAATGCACGAGCGCTTGTACGTATTACGATGCAAGGCACTGTTTACTGTTTCTACACTGTTTTTAGGTGTTAGCGATGTAGTGTCTGAGCCGTAGGAAAGTTAGCTTTGAAAAGCGCGCTGCAGCGCGTAGCGCGAAGCAGTCGCCCGCCGTTTTCTGGTGGTGGCGCCTTTGTCGCAATTGAAGGCTTCGGTGTCTCCCTCTAGAGGAAAAGGGTGAAAGTGGGCTGTTCGCGTGGGTTCAAGAAGTGGCGGTATGGGCTCTCGGGAGAGTTGGCAGTCGGGGCATCAAGAAGAGATTCTCTGCCGGTGCTGGAGGGACAGCACGCGGACCGGTGCAACAGCGTAAGCGGCGCGAGCAGCGGCTCCGTGGCATGGGGCGTTAACTGCTCGTCGCGAAAGGAATCTCCCTGACCGTGGGTGCGCAAGGGGCCTAATCTGCAGTTCGGCCGTATGCTGTCAACCGGCGAGGAGGTTCTGAGAATAGGCGCGCCTTCCCGAGTCCGTTGAAACGGCTGGCACCGGGCGGCTCGGCAGAGCATTTGGAGGTGCTGCGTTGGTTCAGTCACGGGATTCGTAACGCACCAGAAGTTGGGTACTGATTGTCAACAGATTTTATGAAGTTTACCTGCATTCAATTTACTTATTATTGTTAATTGTACCAGCCGTATTTTTTGGGGTTTCCCGCCACCCATTCTCGTCTGGTATTAGAAAGGGTAGCCCGTTTGTCCCATTTAGAGGACTAAAGGGGGGAGGGGGGGGGGAGTCGGAGTATATCTGTGGTTCGGATTGCTTCTTCCGTTTCCCAGGTCACCTACAGGGCTTATTCGAATGTTAGTCTCTGCCATGTCAGTGAAAGTCTAAGGCCACCAATGACTGTACTGATTAAAATGCAAGGCACTAAGACCTGATCCACTCTCTCGCCTGCCATAACTGGTATTACTAGACTAACGTGTAAAAGGTACTCTAAGAAAGAAGAAAAATTCCTTTTGCCTCGTGCTAAGAACTAGTCAATTGCAAAGCGAATTGCTGCTCATCTGGAAGCTGTAACTTACGTAAATTTGTGTTTATGTATATTTGGCTATAATCAAGCAGGTTGTTGATGAACGCCGTAGTGGATTTTTTATATTGTTTCTAGTCAGCAGAAACTGTTGTGTTTTTCCAATTCAATACCTTTTAAGGCTTTTACTCAACGTCCTTGTGTGTTTTATACAGGTAGTTGGTTATTAGTGTGTTTTCTTGCCATGCAAAAGTTTGCCATTTCATTACGGGTAGAAACTGTTGCCTCGAAAGAAGAGTGTTGTAAAAGTTCGCAAGTCCTACCTGGCGAGTGTGTGTGTTTGCCGTAAGTTAACTGGCAGAAATTTGTAAAATTTGTTTTTTTATATATTTTGGAAATGTTAATGTTATTAACTGTGAGTGTCCTCCCCCCGTCTGCGTCACTCGTGCGTTTTGGTTTTTCTATTTTGAGAACTTTTCTAAACAGGATTGTCCTTGAAACTTCCTGGCACATTAAAACTGTGTGTCCAACCGAGACTCGAACTCGGGACCTTTGCCTTTCGCGGGCAAGTGCTCTACCATCTGAACTACCGAACCACGACTCACGCCCTGTCCTCACAGCTTTACTTCTGCCAGTATCTCGTCTCCGAAGTATACTTTCTTTCAAAACTGCTAGTTCTGCAAGTTTCGCAGGAGAGCTTGTCTAAAGTTTGGAAGGTAGGAGACGAGGTACTGGCGGAAGTAAAGCTGTGAGGACGGGGCGTGAGTGGTGCTTGGGTAGCTCAGTTGGTAGAGCACTTGCCCGCGAAAGGCAAAGGTCCCGAGTTCGAGTCTCGGTCGGACACACAGTTTTAATCTGCCAGGAAGTTTCATATCAGCGCACACTCCACTGCAGAGTGAAAATCTCGTTCAGGATTGTCCTTATATGTTGCAGACAAGATAGATTCTGCGCCATTTAATGAATGGAGTGAAATTCACCTGTAATTTAGCTGAGCTCGAAATGTTATACATGTTCGCGTTGTATACGTTAAGTTGCTTGCCTGTACTTGCCTTGCAGGCCGGGGAGGCCGAACGGTTGTAGGCGACGCGGGCGCTGGTTCGAATCCTGCCTCGGGCATGGATGTGTGTGAAGTCCTTAGGTTAGTTAGGCTTGAGTACCTCTACGGGACTGATGACCTTAGAAGTTAAGTCCCATAGTGCTCAGAGCCATCTGAACCATTTTTTTTGTACTTGCCTTTTACTGGTGTGAAATTTTTTATAACAATTTAATAAATTAAAAAGCTTCTTTCGTATCGTAAATGGTGACTCATTTGTTAAATGATTGTTGGTCCTTTTTTTTTTTAAATATCGTTAAGTGTTGCACCAAATTTGAATAAAGAGTGTTATTGAAAATTGTAATTTCAGCAGTTATTGCTTGGACACCTACTTCCACTTTACATTTTTTGTGTCGATTGAGATTAATAACCTTTGGTGAACCAGTAGTAATTTTACGGTTCAGTGTCCTTGTGATTGTATCTTTATGTAACGAGTCTGCTTCGTGTTTCAACTACGGGCTGGGACAGCCCGCTGTAGGAGGCGTAGTGTGGGCGTGGGAAATACCTGAGAGCGAGCGGCTGCACGGGCACGGCGTACAGCACGCGCACGGGGAAGTGGAGCGCGGCGGAGGCGGCGGGGGCGGCGGCGGCGGCCGGCACGGGGGCGATGAGGGCGCCGACGCGAAGCGGGACGCGGCGGCCGCCGTGGAGCACCGTGAAGGCGGCGGGGAACGGCACCGAGCACGCAGAGGCCGCCGGCACCATCAGCGGCCGGCGCAGCACCACGCGCACCGCCGGCAGCATCTGCTGCTGCTGCTGCTGCTGGCCCTTCCTCGTGGACGACCCCTCCACCTGCGGGCACACGAGCACAGTGTGTCTAGCCCATCTCCCACCTGGCCCTTCCTCGTGGACGACCCCTCCACCTGCGGGCACACGAGCACAGTGTGTCTAGCCCATCTCCCACCTGGCCCTTCCTCGTGGACGACCCCTCCACCTGCGGGCACACGAGCACAGTGTGTCTAGCCCATCTCCCATCTGGCCCTTCCTCGTGGACGACCCCTCCACCTGCGGGCACACGAGCACAGTGTGTCTAGCCCATGACCCACCTGGCCCTTCCTCGTGGACGACCCCTCCACCTGTGGGCACACGAGCACAGTGTGTC
Organism: Schistocerca gregaria; assembly: GCF_023897955.1. NCBI lineage: Eukaryota > Metazoa > Arthropoda > Insecta > Orthoptera > Acrididae > Schistocerca > Schistocerca gregaria. Next base: position 492,648,750 of record NC_064927.1, on the reverse strand, counting down.
TAGCCCATCTCCCATCTGGCCCTTCCTCGTGGACGACCCCTCCACCTGCGGGCACACGAGCACAGTGTGTCTAGCCCATCTCCCACCTGGCCCTTCCTCGTGGACGACCCCTCCACCTGCGGGCACACGAGCACAGTGTGTCTAGCCCATCTCCCATCTGGCCCTTCCTCGTGGACGACCCCTCCACCTGCGGGCACACGAGCACAGTGTGTCTAGCCCATGTCCCACCTGGCCCTTCCTCGTGGACGACCCCTCCACCTGTGGGCACACGAGCACAGTGTGTCTAGCCCATCTCCCATCTGGCCCTTCCTCGTGGACGACCCCTCCACCTGCGGGCACACGAGCACAGTGTGTCTAGCCCATCTCCCATCTGGCCCTTCCTTGTGGACGACCCCTCCACCTGCGGGCACACGAGCACAGTGTGTCTAGCCCATCTCCCATCTGGCCCTTCCTCGTGGACGACCCCTCCACCTGCGGGCACACGAGCACAGTGTGTCTAGCCCATCTCCCATCTGGCCCTTCCTTGTGGACGACCCCTCCACCTGCAGGCACACGAGCACAGTGTGTCTAGCCCATCTCCCACCTGGCCCTTCCTCGTGGACGACCCCTCCACCTGCGGGCACACGAGCACAGTGTGTCTAGCCCATCTCCCATCTGGCCCTTCCTTGTGGACGACCCCTCCACCTGCAGGCACACGAGCACAGTGTGTCTAGCCCATCTCCCACCTGGCCCTTCCTCGTGGACGACCCCTCCACCTGCGGGCACACGAGCACAGTGTGTCTAGCCCATCTCCCACCTGGCCCTTCCTCGTGGACGACCCCTCCACCTGCGGGCACACGAGCACAGTGTGTCTACCCATCTCCCACCTGGCCCTTCCTCGTGGACGACCCCTCCACCTGCGGGCACACGAGCACAGTGTGTCTAGCCCATCTCCCACCTGGCCCTTCCTCGTGGACGACCCCTCCACCTGCGGGCACACGAGCACAGTGTGTCTACCCATCTCCCACCTGGCCCTTCCTCGTGGACGACCCCTCCACCTGCGGGCACACGAGCACAGTGTGTCTAGCCCATCTCCCACCTGGCCCTTCCTCGTGGACGACCCCTCCACCTGCGGGCACACGAGCACAGTGTGTCTAGCCCATCTCCCACCTGGCCCTTCCTCGTGGACGACCCCTCCACCTGCGGGCACACGAGCACAGTGTGTCTAGCCCATCTCCCATCTGGCCCTTCCTTGTGGACGACCCCTCCACCTGCAGGCACACGAGCACAGTGTGTCTAGCCCATCTCCCACCTGGCCCTTCCTCGTGGACGACCCCTCCACCTGCGGGCACACGAGCACAGTGTGTCTAGCCCATCTCCCACCTGGCCCTTCCTCGTGGACGACCCCTCCACCTGCGGGCACACGAGCACAGTGTGTCTACCCATCTCCCACCTGGCCCTTCCTCGTGGACGACCCCTCCACCTGCGGGCACACGAACACAGTGTGTCTAGCCCATCTCCCACCTGGCCCTTCCTCGTGGACGACCCCTCCACCTGCGGGCACACGAGCACAGTGTGTCTAGCCCATCTCCCACCTGGCCCTTCCTCGTGGACGACCCCTCCACCTGCGGGCACACGAGCACAGTGTGTCTAGCCCATCTCCCATCTGGCCCTTCCTTGTGGACGACCCCTCCACCTGCGGGCACACGAGCACAGTGTGTCTAGCCCATCTCCCACCTGGCCCTTCCTCGTGGACGACCCCTCCACCTGCGGGCACACGAGCACAGTGTGTCTAGCCCATCTCCCACCTGGCCCTTCCTCGTGGACGACCCCTCCACCTGCGGGCACACGAGCACAGTGTGTCTACCCATCTCCCACCTGGCCCTTCCTCGTGGACGACCCCTCCACCTGCGGGCACACGAGCACAGTGTGTCTAGCCCATCTCCCACCTGGCCCTTCCTCGTGGACGACCCCTCCACCTGCGGGCACACGAGCACAGTGTGTCTAGCCCATCTCCCATCTGGCCCTTCCTTGTGGACGACCCCTCCACCTGCAGGCACACGAGCACAGTGTGTCTAGCCCATCTCCCACCTGGCCCTTCCTCGTGGACGACCCCTCCACCTGCGGGCACACGAGCACAGTGTGTCTAGCCCATCTCCCACCTGGCCCTTCCTCGTGGACGACCCCTCCACCTGCGGGCACACGAGCACAGTGTGTCTAGCCCATCTCCCATCTGGCCCTTCCTTGTGGACGACCCCTCCACCTGCGGGCACACGAGCACAGTGTGTCTAGCCCATCTCCCACCTGGCCCTTCCTCGTGGACGACCCCTCCACCTGCGGGCACACGAGCACAGTGTGTCTAGCCCATCTCCCACCTGGCCCTTCCTCGTGGACGACCCCTCCACCTGCGGGCACACGAGCACAGTGTGTCTAGCCCATCTCCCACCTGGCCCTTCCTCGTGGACGACCCCTCCACCTGCGGGCACACGAGCACAGTGTGTCTAGCCCATCTCCCACCTGGCCCTTCCACGTGGACGACCCCTCCACCTGCGGGCACACGAGCACAGTGTGTCTAGCCCATCTCCCATCTGGCCCTTCCTCGTGGACGACCCCTCCACCTGCGGGCACACGAGCACAGTGTGTCTAGCCCATCTCCAACCTGGCCCTTCCTCGTCGACGACCCCTCCACCTGCGGGCACACGAGCACAGTGTGTCTAGCCCATCTCCCATCTGGCCCTTCCTCGTGGACGACCCCTCCACCTGCGGGCACACGAGCACAGTGTGTCTAGCCCATCTCCCACCTGGCCCTTCCTCGTGGACGACCCCTCCACCTGCGGGCACACGAGCACAGTGTGTCTAGCCCATCTCCCACCTGGCCCTTCCTCGTGGACGACCCCTCCACCTGCGGGCACACGAGCACAGTGTGTCTAGCCCATCTCCCACCTGGCCCTTCCTCGTGGACGACCCCTCCACCTGCGGGCACACGAGCACAGTGTGTCTAGATCTCCCATCTGGCCCTTCCTTGTGGACGACCCCTCCACCTGCAGGCACACGAGCACAGTGTGTCTAGCCCATCTCCCACCTGGCCCTTCCTCGTGGACGACCCCTCCACCTGCGGGCACACGAGCACAGTGTGTCTAGCCCATCTCCCACCTGGCCCTTCCTCGTGGACGACCCCTCCACCTGCGGGCACACGAGCACAGTGTGTCTAGCCCATCTCCCACCTGGCCCTTCCTCGTGGACGACCCCTCCACCTGCGGGCACACGAGCACAGTGTGTCTAGCCCATCTCCCATCTGGCCCTTCCTTGTGGACGACCCCTCCACCTGCAGGCACACGAGCACAGTGTGTCTAGCCCATCTCCCACCTGGCCCTTCCTCGTGGACGACCCCTCCACCTGCGGGCACACGAGCACAGTGTGTCTAGCCCATCTCCCACCTGGCCCTTCCTCGTGGACGACCCCTCCACCTGCGGGCACACGAGCACAGTGTGTCTAGCCCATCTCCCACCTGGCAAACGCCAGCTGCACTGTCTATAAAATGGTGGCAACTCGAATTCTGGCGGGACTTCAAACAAAAAATAACGCCCAACTGCGCTAATCTGCTTCGTGTGGGAATAGAGCCGTCGTTCTAACAAGGGAACCTCCCAAACGCACCGCCCTCAGATTAAGTTTTAAGTTGGCACGGTGGATAGGCCTTGAAAAACTGAGCACAGATCAATCGAGAAAACAGGAAGAAGTTGTGTCGAACTATGAAAAAAATAAGCAAAATACACAAACTGAGTAGTCCATGCGCAAGATAGGCAACATCAAGGATAGTGTGAGGTCAGGAGCGCCGTGGTCCCGTGGTTAGCATGAGCAGCTGCGGAACGAGTGCTCCTTGGTTCAAGTCTTCCCTCGAGTGAAAGGTTTAATTTTTTACTTTCGCAAAGTTATGTAGATGTAGAAAATGGAATGATCATATAAAGTTGATCGTCGGTAAAGCAGATGCCAGACTGAGAATCATTGGAAGAATACTAAGGAAATGCAATCCGAAAACAAAGGAAGTAGGTTACAGTACGCTTGTTCACCCACTACTTGAATACTCCTCAACAGTGTGGGATCCGTACCAGATAGGGTGATAGAAGAGATAGAGAAGATCCAACGGAGAGCACCACGCTTCGTTACAGGATCATTTAGTAATCGCGAAAGCGTTACGGAGATGATAGATAAACTCCAGTGGAAGACTCTGCAGCAGTAGCTCGGTATGGGCTTTTGTTAAAGTTTCGAGAACATACGTTCACCGAAGAGTCAAGCAGTATATTGCTCCCTCCTACGTATATCTCGCGAAGAGACCACGAGGATAAAATCAGAGGGATTAGAGCCCACACAGAAGCATACCGACAATCCTCCTTTCCACGAACAATACGAGACTGGAATAGAAGCGAGAACCGATAGAGGTACTCAGGGTACCCTCCGCCACACACCGTCAGGTGGCTTGCGGAGTAGGGATGTAGATGTATGATCTGTCCGTCCGTCCGACGCGAGGTAACTGCGCCGTAGTCTGGGGACGCTACACCTAAACAAACATCGAAACACACGACGTCAGTCGACTACAGAGAGAGTATTCCTGCTGACGAGGCTCCCTGGCTGGCAGTTGACTGTTCGCTACTTTGGACGAGAGTGCATTAAATACGTGAGATGTATTACGTGGGAATTATGAATCCAGCAAATATAGCTCACGACTTCAATAACGAGGTCAATGAATATTTTCCGAACTGTAAGGAATCGGAAAGTTCCTTAAGGGATCGAACGATTGTCGAACAAGGTAGAAGAATCTTTTTACCCATTCGCCAAGTGTACAAGTTAGTCGGGTCGACAACATATTCCTGTCATGTGACGCACATGCAGTCACCAGTGTCGTATAGAATATATCAGACGTGTTTTCCTGTGGAGGAATCGGTTGACCTATGACCTTGCATCAAATGTTTTCGGTTCCCATTGGAGAGGCACGTCCTTTCGTCTACTAATCGCGCGGTTTTGCGGTGCGGTCGCAAAACACAGACACTAAACTTATTACAGTGAACAGAGACGTCAGTGAACGAACGGACAGATCATAACTTTGCGAAAATAAAGAAAGTAAACTTTTCACTCGAGGGAAGACTTGAACCAAGGACTTTTCGTTCCTCAGCTGCTCATGCTAACCACGGGACCGCGGCGCTCCAGAGCTCACACTATTCTTGATGTTGCCTATCTTGCGCATGGACTACTCACTTAGTATATTTTGCTTATTTTTTTCATAGTTCCACACAACTTCTTCCTGTTTTCTCGATTGATCTGTGTTCAGTTTTACAAGGCCTATCCACTGTGCCAACTTATAACTAAATCTGAGGGGGGTGCGATGGGGAGGTTCCCTTGTAAGTATAAATTGGCAGCAATTTCAAAACGGTGTATTGTCACGCTGGCTGACTAGGAATACGAGCACACGATCACCGGCCTAACTGTGACGTCAGGATCCGACACCTCTCGCCAGGAATGCAAAGTGGCGACTGGGGCACACGGGCACAGCTCTACGGCGTAACACTCCACTTCGGACCCGTCGGGCTGTTTGTATAACTGTGCGGAAATCTGGCATAGTGGCCCAGAGCTGGATTACTGGCTCTGGTTCTACGACGTCACAAAGCTACTCAGACCCGTTGTGCTATTTATGTCTTCAGTCCAGAGACTGGTTTGATGCAGCTCTCCATGCTACTCTATCGTGTGCAAGCTTCTTCATCTCCCAGTATCTAGTGCAACCTACATCCTTCTGAATCTGCTTAGTGTATTCATCTCCTGGTGTCTCTCTACGCTGCCCTCCAATGCTAAATTGGTGATCCCTTGACGCCTCAGAATTGTCCTACCAACCAGTCCCTTCTTCTAGTCAAGTTGTGCCACAAACTCCTCCCCAATCCTATTCAATACCTCCTCATTAGTTATGTGATCTACCCATTTAATCCTCAGCATTCTTCTGTAGCACCACATTTCGAAAGCTTCTATTCTCTTCTTGTCCAAACTATTTATCGTCCATGTTTCACTTCCATATATGGCTACACTCCATACAAATACTTTCAGAAACGACTTCCTGACACTTAAATCTATACTCGATGTTAACAAATTTCTCTTCTTCAGAAACGCTTTCCTTGCCATTGCCAGTCTACATTTTATATCCTCTCTACTTCGACCATCAGTTATTTTGTTCCCCAAATAGCAAAACTCCTTTACTATTATAACACTGGAATTCCAGCGTGCTGGCCTAGACCTTAGAGACAGGGACGGGTTAGGTTCTACGACGTTAGAATTCACGTTCCGGAACACTGGCGCTATGACGTCTGACACAAAGATGTTTGTGAAGCTCAAGTTTTCCCTATCTTCTGCTCACTGAGAGTTGTGTGGTCACTGATTCTCCGAACTCTAAATTGGTTCTTTCCGCTTTGTATCTTTAACACCACAGTGAGAGTGAAACCCTTTCATAGAGTGTACGGTTACTTACAGAATTCCAGCGTATTGCTTCTCCCAACTCCAATTCCTCTAAATCGCCCTGGAGTTGCACTGGTGACAGTTCGGTGCGCAGAGAGGTAGAGCGGATACCACCGATTCACCTACCACAAGCGAAGTGGGGAACGTCACTGGCGCTTGTCCGAAGATTAGCCCCGCATGTGCAGTGCTTCAAACAGCCGCAGGAATAGAATCCTAACGTATCATCTTTGTTTAAGCAAACAAGTACCCGGCGAGGGAGAAGTCCCGCTGCCGCGGCTGCAGAGTTCGTGTTGGAGAAGTGCTTCCGCTGTCGCTCAGAGCCGCGCCACCGCGCTCCACTGCCGACGAGGCTGCAGGGCCGCAGGGCTCCCTGCACCGCCTTTAGCCGCCAGGGCCCCCACTTAAAACGTCGGGAAACGCGAAAGCGCCGTCCAGGTTGTGCACCCGTAAAGAAATTACATTCACGTACTACGCTTGCAAATTTCATTACACAAATGTGTGTGGAGCGCATAGCGATAATAACATAACCGACTAACTCGGAGCTATTAACCACGCAAATGGATATGTGGAAGCCGTGTGGCATCAGTATTTGAGAATCAAACACGCTTAAACGAATTTACAAGTTGAAACGTACCCACAAAAACGCAAATACGTATGATGGAAAAGTACGACATTCTCTGCAAGAGTAATCGTCGACAACATTCTCGTTCATTGCATCGCGAGACAAAAATATCAAGTGCCGCCACCAACAGAGTGCAGTGCAAAGTGGCTGCTAGCTCCGCCTGCTGGAAGTACGGACGCCGTGCCTCGAGAATGCCAGCAGAGCCTGACGGGAGTGACGTGTGAAAGCCCCGGCTGCTGCGTGACGTCACATACAAATCGTTCACGCTGACGGCGTTCCATCGCCGCGAGCGCGCGGGCCTACTCGTGTTGTGAGTCGCCGCGGATTAAAGGCTTCCGTCATTTGCTCCGGCCTACATTTTAAACAAGTTCGTGGGGCGCCCTGGATATCATGGCAGGCAGCCGGTGGCCAGCGTGGGGTGGGGAAGGAAGTGGTGTGCCCTCTGGCGTGCTTTAGGAGTGTATTTTGGAAGTCTGGCTTTCGTGATCCATCGTCATCGACGGGGGCATTGAGTGCAGTACGGAAGACAGAGCATCTGTACCGTGTTCTCGTGTGTAGGCAGCGATTTCTGCTTTGACAGTATCCGGTTGTGCTTTGTGAGTGGAGACGAGCAATAAGTGTGGGCTTTGGCGCTAAGATAAGGGCTCTGTCGAAACTTGGAGATTTTAGTTAGCCCGAAGTGGAAGTCAAATGAAAACGAGACAGATAGAAGTAAAAGCTAGCCAAGTGCGATTAGGACTGCCGTACTGAGGCTTAATTCATCCATCCTGGGATTCGAGAATCTCTACGGTTTTTGCATGTTTTCGATATAGTTACTGGCAAGATATCGGTCTCGGCAATTTCGAGACCATATTAAAATCTGAACAGTAGTTCCTCACACTAGCCCAGACGTACAAAAAGATGCTATCAGAGGACTTCAGTTTATGCCTATAAATTTAAGAAAATACTTTTATTTACTAACTAAAACACCAGTACAACTAACATTTTATGTTTGCATGTAGTAATGTTCGTCTGCGGTGCTTTTGACGAACGACGAATGCAATGTATGTTCTAATGGCAAAACATATTTTTATTTGATGTTATTACTGTTTAACAATTTCCAAATTTTTTTACTTTACGTGTACTGTGAAACCTTGCTTGTTGCTAAAGGTTTTGTCGAGTGAGTCTTTTGATTGCATTGACTTAGAAACTTGAATTTTTTTCACCATCAAAGGACTATACATCTGAGTAAGTGACATGAATTTGAATTTGATACGCCAACCTGTTCACCAGAAAAAGGGGTCTTAATTGAGGGACAAGCAAACAAACAGACAGATAGACACATAAAAACGACAAAAAATTAGTGTTCATGTTTTACAATTACAAATTAACAATTTTCGGATTTTTTCCCTTTACTTGTACTGCAAACTCTCGCCTCACGCCAAATTTCATGAAACTAGATCAACGGGAAGTACCCTGTTGGTTTTGATGAGTGAGTTTTCGAATATGAAAATATGTGACATATATGACCGCATATTTTGATTGAATTGACTTATAAGCTTAAAATTTTTACAATGCCGAGGGACCATTCACCTTAATATCTGGCAAGGTGGTACGCCTACACCTTCCTGAGGAAAGTGGTTCTTAACAGTCGGACAGAAAGACACACAGCGACGCTACAAGGTTTTTTTTATTATTGCAGAATCAGGGACAGAACCCTGAAAATTGAGTAAACGGTGTGTTATTTCGAAAGTAATCGCCGTGACTGTTACCGCATGTGGCCCAGTGTGAGACAAGACAATGAGTGCCTCCACTGAAAAATGGCGGCGGGTGCCCACGGAACCACGACTGCACTCAGCCACGCCCCTCTTAGTCGGAAGCACATCGACGGCCACCAGTGTCTTTCTTCCAGCATTGAAAACTGTCGAAGTCGAATGGGGAGCGATCGGGACTGTACGGAGGCTGTGTAAGGAGTTCCCAGCGAAGCTTCTGCAGCCAAATCGAAACAACCTCGGCAGCATGTGAGCGGGCACTGCCCCACAACAGCAGGATACCGACCGTCAACGCTCCTGGGCGTTTGGACTTTGGAGTTTCTGCAGAGAGTCCACGTGCCTCTCTACACTAGTATTCGGGTAGTGTTCCAGAAAGTCAGTGACCAGTGGGCCCTTGCAGCCAAATAGAAACGTTATCGTACCTTTCCCGCGAAGTCCTTACACATCCTCCGCACAGTCCCGATCTCCCCCTACCCGATTTCCGTATTTCTGTACCTCCGACTAAAGACACTGGAGGCGACGGATTTGCTTCGGATGAACAGATGCGCGCCTGATTACAATCATTTTTCCGTAGGCGACCAAAAACATATCTCCAGGAAGGCATTGACCATCTTGTCTCACAGTGGGGTAGACGTGTTAACAGTCATGGGGATTACTTTTGGAATAATAAACAGTTTACTTACTTTTTTCCATGTCTCTCGTTTTCATTTTTACAGATAAAAAGTGACAGACTTGGCTAGTGTTGGTCTAAACTAATAAATGTCAACTGTACCAGTGCAAATCTGAGAGTGACGTTTTCAGAGTGGCGTTTTACCTGTTGACACTGAACTATTTTCGGGTCTGGTTGTCCCATAATTGTCAACGGTAATTGCGAACAGCCAGCTGACAGTTATTTATTGAACTCTTAGCCGTTCCAAATCTTACCTGAAAGTAGTCGGGTAGCAATAGGAGTTTTTAATTGTCGACTTTGGAACCCTTCCTCGCTGGTCTAGGAGAGGTTAGCGGCCCTTATTTAATCTGACTGGACAGTGTGGCACAGTAATTAATAAGGGTCCGCCAAAGACGTTTCTGTTTACAGCCGCGGAGCAATACGTCGGACCACTGGTCTCGTGCGTCGCACGCCTCTATGAGAGTACTGTGGGTTGTGGCGGCGAGTGTGACTCGGCTCAACGCCGCAGATGCTTTCCAGTACGGGCGAAAGGAACGTTGCAACGAGACTCCTAAAAATCGAGACATCTACATCTACATTTATACTCCGCAAGCCACCCAACGGTGTGTGGCGGAGGGCACTTTACGTGCCACTGTCATTACCTCTCTTTCCTGTTCCAGTCTCGTATGGTTCGCGGGAAGAACGACTGTCTGAAAGCCTCCGTGCGCGCTCTAATCTCTCTAATTTTACATTAGTGATCTCCTCGGGAGGTATAAGTAGGGGGAAGCAGTATATTGGATACCTCATCCGGTGGAACTCGCGACATCGGCCGGCATTACTCAGCCTGGTCCACAGGCGTGAAAGAAGAGCCGCCCAGCTCTTCCCGTCAGTCAGAGCGCGTCGTAATGGCGGCAAACGGCCGTGCCGAATCGTAGCTGGGGGCCTTCACGGCCGTGTTACACGCGTGTCGTTCTGCAGCCGCTATACCAACAGTTTCACACGCTTGTCGAATGCGAGCCTCATACATAATTTATTCGCTCCCGCCCGAGAAAACATTTCCATAGAGATAGGCGCGCGGCCCCGAGCGGGCCTGGTAACGTGCCGGCTCAGTACTCGGGCTAATGCCCCACGCGGGAGGTCTCTGGCACGGCCGGCGCTGTCGCCGTTTGTAGCAGATAACATCACAGGCGGCTGGCGGTCCCCTTTCTGTCCTCTCCCCTTTCACGCCGCCAGTCCGTCACTGTCGCTGTTGCCCTAGCCCCACGGCAGGCCTAGGGTTTCGTAAACGCGGCATCAATTTTCGGGGACCGGTCATTGGTAGCAGTCTTCGGAAAAGTACAATGCTGGTCCGCAGGAACTGCGAGGGTTGTTTTTTTAAGTAACGGCCGTTTTTATTTAAAAAAAAAGATACAAATACTTTTGTAAAAAAAAAACTTTTATTTTCTGATTCTACACACTTTTACCTATTTTTCTACATAGTTGCCTTGTTTATTTAAGCACTTGTCATTCCGTACAACTGAGTTTTTAATTCCCTCTTCAAAGAATTCGGCCGCCTTCTCCGACAGCCAAGAGTTCACGGCCGCTTTCACTTCATCGTCGTCCTTGAAGCGCTGCCCGCCAAGATAGTGTTTCAGGTACCGGAAAAGGTGAAAATCGCTAGGAGCAAGGTCGGGGCTGTATGGTGCATGGTCCAAATCTTCCCAGCCAAAAGAATCAATCAAATCCCGAGTCTTTTGAGAGGTGTGAGGCCTAGCGTTATCGTGCAGGAGCAGAACTCCTTTTGTCAGCATGCCGCGCCTTTTGTTTTGAATTGCTCTGCGGAGCTTCTTTAGAGCTGCACGGTAGGCATCTGAGTTGATCGACGTTCCTCGTGGCATAAAGTCCACTAGCAAAACACTGCGCCGGTCCCAGAACACAGTTGTCATAATCTTGCGCTTTGACAGCGTCTGTTTGGCTTTGACCTTGACGGGTGAGGTTGTGTGTCGCCATCCCATCGATTGTCGCTTGCTTACGGGAGTGATATGGGATACCCATGTTTCATCTCCACTGACAATTTGACTCAACGTGTCATCCCCTTCTTCCTCGTAACGAATCAAAAAGTCCAATGAAGTGGCAAATCTCTTCCCTTTGTGGTCCTCTGTGAGGAGTCTGGGTACCCACCGAGAACACAGTTTCTTAAAGTTTAGGTTTTCAGACACAATTTTGTGCAAAACCGATCTTGAAACTTGTGGAAATTCCAAAGAAAGAGTGGAAATTGTGAATCTTCTGTCTTCACGAATCTTTGTTTCGACTGCAGCCACCAAATCATCAGTGATCACAGAGGGTTGGCCTGAGCGTTCTTCGTCATGGACGTTTTGACGGCCATTTTTAAACTCTCTGACCCATTGACGCACTTTACCTTCACTCATTGCATTCAAGCCATAAACTTCTGTTAACTGACGATGAATTTCTGCAGCTGATAGGCTTCTCCCGGTCAAAAAACGTATCACTGACCGTATCTCACACGCGGCAGGCGATTCAATAATCGTAAACATTATGGAGTAGCACAGCGATGCGTACACGTCAGCTACAGAGCTGCAACTTGCATCAGTGTGAACGGGAAGGGTGCCGGCAAGTGGCGCGGTGGCTTGTTGCGGCGTCCGCGCGAACTACGGGACTATACGCACGAACGGCCCTTACTTAAAAAACAACCCTCGTACAATCTCAACCACTCTTAGCAGTCTGTCACAAATTCATCCGTAAGTGTAGCTTGCACGGCGATTTCGACTATGTTTTGCTTAACACCTCCAGATCGTGTGGGCGCACCGAAGTAGTAAGACAGAACGAAGGGCAGAACAGGCAGAATAACAGTTTTCATTTCTCAATTGTTCTCTGTCGTATGACGTCTAGTAAAGATGTAGGACTTTTGTTCTGTGTCTTACATAAACAGCTGACAAAGCAACATTTTGAATCCAAGTATCTCCGTCACACATTAATTCCGTTCCAGTTATTTCTTAATGTTCATGTAAGTCATTCAAGATATTTCACCTTGCTTTCTGATGACGGGAAACGTGCGTTAATGAAGATATGTAGATACTGGGTTAGCGAGATACAGTCTCAGATCTGCGCAGCCGGGAGGATCACGTAATATTGGCTTTAATCGCCCACAGAGGAGATGGTATTCTGCGCGCCGTCGATTGAAATCGCTATTAACTAAACTCGCCTTTCTTACATTCACTCTTAAAATTGTGTAACATATGCTTAATGACCAGGTTCCTTGGTAGCAGTCGAAGGTTCGTGGAATCCAAAAATGTTCAAATGTGTGTTATTCCTAAGGGACCAAACTGCTGAGGCCATCGGTCCCTAGGCTTCCACACTACTTAAACTAACTTATGCTAAGAACATCACACACACACACACACACACACTGCAGAGGTGAAGGCTTCTCAGCCCATCTGGATAGGCGTCCTTGGGCATGACGCTAGAGGAATGACAGGAAGATGGGGAAGTGGTCACTATCATTCAGATCGTCATGTGCTCTCCAGTGAACAGGTGGGAAAAGGCCAGAACTGCAAACCGAGAGATCAGTGGCCGAATATGTGCCATGTGCCCAACTAAAATGTGGGGGGGGGGGGGCACATGTATTTAAGAGGCAGAGGTGAGTTGTGACAGTAAATTTTCGACCTTCCTACCTCAGACAGTAAGCATGCTGCCACCCCACAAGGGGTTTTGCACGTTAAAATCTCCCAAAAGTAGGAAAGATTTAGGGAGTGGATCGATCAGTGCAGCCAATACTAACAGGGGTACAGCACCATCTGGAGGAAGATATACATTGCAGACAGTTATTTCCTGCATCGTCTTATCCTGACAGCCACAGCTTCAAGAGGGGTTTGAAGAGGTACAGGTTCACTACATACTGAGTTCAGGACATAGACGCAAACTCCACCTGAGGCCCTATTATAGCCGCTACGGTTCCTATAATATTCCTTACAGCCGCAGAGGGCAAGGGTCCGCATTGCTGGGAACCAGGTATCCTGGAGGGCAATGCAGAAAGCAGGTGTAAAGCTTAACAGTTGCCGTAGCTCAGCCGAGTGGTGGAAAAAACCGCCTCAATTCCACTGGAGGATTACGTGATTGTGAGACTGGGAAGGCATGAAAGACTCAATGAGGCAGTCTACACCTCAGGGTCACCTGCTGCCACCAGATAAGTACCTGTGCGATCGACATCCATTGTGTCTGAGGGCCCAGCGAGATCTAGGTCCTCAGCAGAATCTCCATCTCAGAGACAGAGCGCCGGCCGCGGTGGTCTCGCGGTTCTAGGCGCGCAGTCCGGAACCGTGCGACTGCTACGGTCGCAGGTTCGAATCCTGCCTCGGGCATGGATGTGTGTGATGTCCTTAGGTTAGTTAGGTTTAAGTAGTTCTAAGTTCTAGGGGACTAATGACCACAGCAGTTGAGTCCCATAGTGCTCAGAGCCATTTGAACCATTTTTCAGAGACAGAGCTTGTAGATAGTGGTGGTGTTGGTGCCACCACAGTGCCTTGATTCTTGGGGTCTTTTTCTTTTTAGGTTGTTCTCGCTGCTCTTTAGGTTAGTCTGGCTGGGAGGGCTTCAATGATTCAGTCTCAAGGGCTGAGGAGGACCCAAGGGATCCCTACTTGGCGAGAGGATCTGAAGAAGAATTACGCTTCTCCAGCTAAGAAGTTGGGACTGACATCCCCGGCGGTTGGGGGGTGTTGCAGAAGCAGCAGGGAGAGAAGTGCCCCCACCATCAAGGGGGCAGGAGGAGTGATGGCTCTGAGGGCCAACTGTATGTGGGAGAATGGAACATGGTAGAACTGTTGTCGCAGCAGCAGCCTAGGTCGACGTCATATGCACAGGATGTAGCCTCTCATTTTTTCTCTTAGCCTCAGTGTAGGTCAGTCGGACAAGGGTCTTGTACTCCATTATTTTTCTTTCTTTCTGGAGAATCCTACAGTCTGGCGAGCAAGGCAAATGGTGCTCTTCGCAGCTGTCACAGATGGGAGGCGGGGAACAGGGAGTATTGGGATATGAAGGACGTTCACAATCCCAATAGGTGACGCTGGAAGTACAGCGAGAAGACATATGGCCCAACTTACAGCACTTAATGCTCCGCATCGGGGCAGTGATTTATGACTTTATGTCACAGCGGTAGACCACCAGCTCGACGTTCTCAAGTAATGTCTCACACTCGAAGGCCAAGATGAATGCACTTGTGGCAACCTGATTATCCCTCGGACCACGGCGGACATGCAGGACGAAATGGACACCTCGCCGCTCTAAATAAGTGCGCAGCTCATAGACTCCAAAAGAAGGTCCCTGTGAAATATGATATCCTTGACCATATTCAAGCTCTTATGGGGTGTGATGGAAATAGAAACATCCGACAGATTGTCACAGGTGTGTAGTGCCTGTGACTGGGCAGAGGACGCTGTTTTGATCAAGAGCGACCCTGACAGCATTTTGGTCAAGCCCTAGACCTCCCCAAACTTTTCCTCTAAATGCTCCACAAAAAGCTGCTGCTTCATTGACAAGGAAGGTTCCCCATGAAATCTCGTACATATGAGGTACCAGGGTGAATAAGCTTCGCTGCCATTCTTAGCCTGGAGTTCTTCCCACGGTGTGGCTAATGGGGAGGGGGGGGAGGGGGGTACGATTTGGGGTCGCTTAGAGACTGCTGGTGTTTGGCCAGCAGCAAGAAATGATATACTACACTTCATGCTGTGCCATCCGGCCTGACGCCACCCACTGCGACCAGGAGCCCTCCCCAGGGGCGCCACCAGCCACCAGCCTCAGCAAAGGCCACCTGGCAGGAAGGCCCTTGTCGGGAGTTCCGATGCCCCAGGGTGACGGGCATCTACTGCTTGTCATACGTGAGGAGTTAACGGCGGAGGCATCGGCAGAGCGATCCCTGTGTGGTCAGGGGGCTACAACCGACAGGGTACCTGGCAGCCCCACCACAACGGACTGGCTACTGCGCTGAATATCTGGCACAAACGAGCTAAGAAGTCCATTATGGTCGACAGCGCAGAAAGCGATACTGCACAGAGGATGGAGGAAAACGCACCCAGGAGACTGATCTCACTCAACAGCAGTAGAATGAGCAGAAGTGCCGATCCACATCGACGAAGGATGAGAGAGGTCTCAGCAGAAGATGGATACTATGCACCATGTAAGGCGCCCTTCCCCAGCTGGTTCGCTCTTCGCGAAAATTTCGAAAAATTGAGGTCAAACCCTACAGGGGATCATCACATACAGGCCGAAACGTGTGAGACTCCTTTTAGTCGCCTCTTACGGTAGGCAGTATACCTCAAGCCTATTGTAACCTCCGGACCCGCAGGGGGGAAGCCAGTATTCTCCTACACAACGATAGAATTTCAACATTTAAGAGATCAATGCCATCCTGAGTATTAGCAACTAGTCGAAATGTTCATTTTTACTAACTTAACCGGTCCTTCGGAATGTGTCAAATTGTCAGTGGGTTATTGTTATTTCCATTCAAAGGCTCACGCTTGATGCTTGTGCGAAAATTCTCTGACGGAAATGAACACCTTGACCGAATGCTACCAATGCCCAAGTGAGCACATGATGGCGACAGTGGGTCTTTTCAGATGGATGTTTCAATACCACAACACCACATGCACAGAGCATGGGCACGTGCAACTTATCGCCAGTTTTGAGACTTTGGGGAAGGTCGAATTATTGGCTCGAGGTACATGGGAGCACTGTCGACAGATGGCTGTCTAGCAGCAGGAGAACGAGCGCCGACGAAGAGAACAGTGTGGTGATAGCAGCCGGCACGGAGGGACTACACGACAACAAGGTTGTACATCTGTTCGACTGGCTTCGACAAATGAAGCAGATTGCAAGCGGAGTCGGGAGCAGTTTAGTGGCTGCTGGTTTGACGTCTCGAGTTGCCATGCGTCAATTACCGCTGACACCGTACCACAGACAGCAGAGACTTGTACGGTGTGAAGCCAGATTCAACTGCGACACTGAGTGGAGTTCAGCGACGAGGCTCGTTTCTGCCTGTGGCGGTGAGGTGACGCCAACCTGGTGGCAGGTCAGAGGCAGCAGCCACGTTCCTCCCCAACTCCTGGAGGAGTGGCGAGGGGTGCGAGCAGGACTGCCCGAGGAATGCACGGTCTCCTTGTTTGTCGCTGACAGGGCATATCTGGGATGCGAAGTGAAGAGACACACACTGGAACGGATCCATCAGAACTATTTCTATACGGAAGGGTTCTCACTGTGAGCATTATTTTCAGACCGCGGTACAAATTATCTTTGTGTGATGGTTATATACCTTCGGAAGGAGGAGCTTTTATGTCCATCTACAGTGCCGTTTGTGAAAAGTGCAACACCAAGAAGGAATTACCCGAATAGCGCCACACTTGGTGGAAGTGGCGACGGGTGTGCAAGAAATACGAGGTAAGTTTTGCAGCGAGATGGGGTACATGTAGGCCAAGCAGAGCCCTCTCGTGTCGGTGTTGCGCCTAGTGTAGTCGGTGCAGAGCTGCCACACGAGGTGGGAACAATACAGTGAGTGCCAGTATGCCTCGTCGACATCAAAGGGAGCCATATCGGAATGTGAGGGAGTTCGAACGGGGCAGAATGATCGGGTTCCGGGAAACGGGGTTGTCATACCGTGACATTTCGGCTCGCACAGGACATACTGCTACGACAGTGATGCGTGTGTGGAAGCAGTGGGTAGAGGGAGGTCGTACGCAGCGACGAGCGGGAACTGGACCACGGAACGTGACCACAGCACGGGATGGCCGCCACCTTGTCCGCACGGCCAGTACGGACCGTACAGCGTCATCCACAGTGTTGGCTCGTCGCTGCAGCACTGCAACAGGTGTGAACTTGTCTGCATCGACGGTTCGTCGCCGTCTGCTGCAGGTTGGACTGGTTACACGCATGCCATTACGTTACGTCGGTTTCCATTGTCCAGAAACCACAGCTCCTCCGACTGCAATGGGCAGGTGAACACCGTCACTGGAGTGCTGAGTGGCAACAGGTTATCTTTTCGGATGAGTCCCACTTCAACGTGTCCTACAGTGATGGCCGCATACGTGTCCGGCGGTACCGTGCTGAGCAAAACCTGGAGGGCTGCACGTGACAGTTTGGGGGGGCCCTCGGTTACAACAACCGATCTCGCCTCGTACGTATTGAGGGGACTTTGTACAGCAACCAATACCTAACGGAGGTTGTGGAGCCTGAGGTACTCCCCCTGCTTCAGGCAACTCCACAGGCCACATTTCAACACGACAATGCCCTGCCACATACTGCGAGGAATGTACAGACCTTGTTCGAAGAGTGACGGGTACCATTGCTTCCCTGGCCTGCACGTTCGCGAGGCATGTCGCCGATCGAATATGTCTGGGATACGGTTGGTCGGCACCTGGTGCGTCACGATCCTCTAGTAGCTGGTGCCACGGATTTGTGGGCTCGGATACAGACTGCGTGGAGGGAAATCACTCTGGAACGTATTTAGAACCTTATTGATTCAATGCCACGGTGTGTAGCAGCTCTAAATGCAACGCATGGTGGCCACACAACATACTGAATAGTAGGGCTTAAAGGTCATGCACAAATTTGAAAAGGTACTCATTTGTTACTTGTCATGTAACTAACCTGTGGTATTAAATAAATGGAATTCATGCGTTTCCTTCTTGGTGTTGCAATTTCCACAAATGGTAGTGTAGTATTATGTGACGCATAGTGAAATAAAAACCGAATATCCTCCACAGCGGAACCACGGAATCGTTCGATTCTAAAGAAGTGACAACACGCGTTAACAGACCTATCCCACTTGGAGACGAGGCGATCAATTTCTGCTCCCTAGAACGCGGTCGGCCGCTGGCGGATCCGAAACTGCACGGACTCTCGCACTTTCTCGTGCGACTGAAACCGACGCCCACGCGTGTCGTTCTTCATGTCATCAAAGACGTGAAAATCACACAGTGACAGAGCCTGGCTGTATGGAGGATGTTTCAGTATTTCCCGCCTTCGTTCGACTGACGGTGTGGGGTCGGTCGTTATCGTGCAACAGGACGCTTCCGTCTGACAGCACTCCTGGGCGCCCCAGTTTCTGCACAGCGCTGCGCATTCTCTTTGATTCCACGCTCGAGGAACTCGAAGAGTACAGGAAGCACCATGGACGCCTCCCCCCTCCCCCCTCCCCCCTCCCCCCCCCCCCCACTGCCAATGGGACGAAGGCTACGCTTCAGTGATTTGGTTCGGAAACACAACAACACTCCCCATAAAGTCCGAATCTTCCGCCGTCTGAGTTTTACGTCTTTTTTGTGACCTGAAGAAAGACATGCGTGGACGTCGGTTTCAGTCGGACGAGTAAGTGCAAGAGTGAGCGTGATTGTGGATCCGTCAGCGGCCGACCGTATTCTACGAAACAGGAATTGATCGTCTCGTCTTTTAGTGGGATAGATGTGTTGACGTGTATGTTGATTACCTTTGAATGCAACCATTCCACGGTCCCGTCGTGATGGGTGTTTTCATTTGACTGCCCCTCATATTTTTGTGTCTGTACCCCCTGTTCGTGAAAGCAATGATGAATGAATGTGTGATTGAAACTTTCGCGGGTAACTGTAACGTGTAGCTCACGGGAGTCCCAGCAGCACGAGATGGCGGCGATAGGATGCACAGGCGTTTCGTAAGTCCGTAGGGCACGCCAGTTACTTCCAAGACCAGGACAACACAAAGGCGTGTTAAACAGTGGTTGTTCTGTAGTTTCAGGTATCTACCGTAAAGTGGACACCTTTAGGGGAAAAGCTGAAAGAATCTTAAAACAATCAGTAAGAAGTTGACGTTAACCGGGTGTAGCGGAAAAGCAAGACGTTAAGTGTTGATGTTCTTTCGATGACAAGATCATTAGAATGGGAACCAAGTTCGGACTGGACAGGGTTTAAGGAACCATTCCGACATTCATCTTAATCGATTTAGGAAAACCTACGGGAAACTTGGGTGGGCAGACAGAGTTCTGACCCCACTCCTCGCAAATGCGAGTACGCAGCGTTTAGCACTGCGCCGTGCCGTTCGGTCAATGTGGCGGGACGGTCGAGTAAGACAAAGTGTGAAAATGATACTTATAAAAACAAACGAAGAAGAAGTCACAAGTGCATTTACTTTTACGGAATATTCCGTCGGTACTTCGCGAAACATACACGTATTAATAACTCAAATACACATTATTAATGTTCCACAGTAATTCGTAGTTTACATTTTTGCGAACCGAGTTTCGGCTTTGTAGGCCGTCAGCAGGCAACTTAAGACTGAAAAAACAGTTCACACAACACCATCGAGAGCTTGCAGCTGTACGAAGACTTATCCTCCGCGGTGCGTGGACTGACCGTCGACTGTTGACTGACCGTCGAGTGTTAAGTTGTCTGTGGGGGCTGAGAGCCTTCCAGGCGGGATAGTTGTTGGTAGTCTCCTCAGGTTTGCTGCCGGGTCCTAAAATCGACACGCCTCGATATTCCGGTGAGCCACCTGTCCGCCAACCACTGGAGAATGATACGCGGTCCCGGGGAATCGCCGAAATAGCGATTCTTGTCATTTAAGGATACGGCAACAAACTCGAGGAAAATATTTAATAACATAGTAAAAAATTAATGGTGTGTGTTTCAGTTATTAATATATTTACTCTAAGACTGGCTCGAATCGAGAGACGCTCCGTTAATGTCGCTGCGCTATCCGTGATACGCGGTCCGCCAAATGAAGACGTGAACGCTACATGACAGTGCCGTATGACTGACAAATAACGGGCTATCGCTACCAGGGGCGACGTGGATGGAAGTCGGTGGCGGCTACTTGTAAACATATGGGCTACGCTCCTTCAGCGGGTACGGACGAGCGACTGCTCGCTGCTGGTTCGGCTGCGAGCGACGGAGTGGCCTTTTAAAGGTGGACGCCTTAAGCTATCGAGCTATCGGTAGGAAGACGTGCGTAGCGTGACAATGAGGCTGTGAGAGCTCCATCTTGACACGTAATGGACCGTGACTGCCAGAGATTACGGCATTCAGCCTGGCGGCCGGCTACTCCCCACGCCGGGTGTTCGCGGTTCTTATTCTCGACCTCTGCCCCTTCCAGAGTCGCCGCTTACAGTAGCCGTTGAGCGCGCGCAGTACACACACACACACACACACACAGGGAGGGAGGGAGGCCCGCCGTGTCATTACGCCCTCGCCGCTTGGCTGCGTGGGCGGCAGAGCTGAGCAGCTGGCCGGCCCGCCTGCGGCCGCCGGCAAATTGCTGTGTTTGCTGTCGGCCGGTAATGACGGCGTTACCTGCAGCCTGCTCTACACACACACACACAGAGAGAGAGAGAGAGAGAGAGAGAGAGAGAGAGACCCGGAGACCCGCCCCCTCCCTCCACAGTAAAACACGGAGGAGAGACAAGGCACAGTGACACCAACTGGACAATGCTCGTACAGAATGCAGGGCTTTAAAGTCGGCCTTCTGCAATTTTCTATTTATCTAAGCATGTTTCTACACCTGTGTGTCATCTATTGTGGGTCTCGATTTAGTATTTCTGTAAATTATCAAACAAAGTTGACGGTTGTTTTATCCATCTTAGGCCTAAAAATGACGACAGGTGCGTTTTATGTTGTCTCGTTTCTATCGCTCACCTGACACTAAGTTATTGGCGAAAAGTGGATTTCTACAGATTAGCTTGTATTTATGACTTTTATCGTTTGACAATATGTCACCCGCAAAGCAGTTTGAAGGCGTTGCTTATTTTTGAAAATATGTTTTCGTGACTAGTGGTTGTGTATTTCCTGTGCTTACGTTTTTCGTCCAGTTGTGCGTCTGTCTTGTGTTTTCTTTCTCTACTGTAATAATATACACTGTTTCGCATATTTTTTATTCTTCGCCCTCACGTCTTTCCACACAATTTTTACGTAATGCGATATTTGGAAAGATACTTGCATTCTTAGACTTATACCTAAGTCTAGGAATGTCGCTATGACGGGCCGACGTGGCCGAGCGGTTCTAGGCGCTACAGTCTGGAACCGCGCGACCGCTACGGTCGCAGGTTCGAATCCTGCCACGGGCATGGATGTGTGTCATGTCCTTAGGTTAGTTAGGTTTAAGTAGTTCTAAGTTGTAGGGGACTAATGACCTAAGATGTTAAGCCCCATAGTGCTCACAACCATTTGAACCATTTTTTGTCGCTATGTCACTGTCGCAGTTCACTTGCTCATCGTTTAGTTTCTGTTCAGCGTGGCACTAATTTTGAACGTTTGATGAAAACGTTTCGCGGGATGTGTTTTGGAAGGGCGGGGCAGGGGGGGAGGGGGGGGGGAGGGAAGATGACGATGACGACGACGACTTATCTGACGTTTGTGTGTGTATAAGCGGATTTTATGCGTGCCTGTGATGAAAAACATGTCTGGGTAAATAGAAGAAGAAATACGTGGGAATACATTGTGTTTTGCAAAAGGCCAAATTTCATTTCCAGGCACGGGGAAGAAAGATCAATAAAAACTTCAAAACGAAGCAGGACGATTTCGTCACACAGAAGGTGCAACTATGTAAGTTAGGAAACGTTCCTATTTTGTTTCATATCTCACCTGTGAACATGAAATGAAATGCCAACATATCAGCATCGTGAGGTAGCAGGCGAAATTTTGAGACAGTCTGACAAATGAGGTGATAGACGTTAGAGTCGATGATCGTTTCATCAACTGAGGCAGGGGAGTCAACTTAAGTAAAGCGAGAGGTACGGCCATAGGCTTCCTTAAATAACTTCGGAAAATATCTCAATCCTCTCTGTCTCTCTGCTGATGTGTAGTGCTAATTAGACGTTTTCTGGTCATTGGTATTGCCGTAGGGCGTTCATGTACTTAAATAACTTTTCACTTTTGGCATCTGTGGTCAGAAACAGTCTGAAACATTTGTAAATGCGTTGCAGGGTAGATTGTTCTGGGAAGTAATTGTTAAGCAAAAATTCGATACGTTGAACAGTTTCCGAGTAAATTAGCACTGGAGTTATCCAGTCATGCCGTTGCGCGCGCTAAATCGAGCGGCACGCCAAAGGCGGTGTCGCCAAACGCGTTCTTCGCTTGCTTTCATAAAACCGAACGAGAGATCGATACAAAAAAAACTGAACGTAGGGTGGTAGTATGGATCGAAACCGAGCTAAAGGATGTGTGTGATGTCCTTAGGTTAGTTAGGTTTAAGTAGTTCTAAGTTCTAGGGGACTGATGACCACAGTAGTTAAGTCCCATAGTGCCCAGAGACATTTGAACCATTTTTTTTTCGGTGCGCACGCTGGCACTTGTTGATGAAACTGCTGCAGTTTACGGATGGGTTGCACTTCTTTCACGTTGAGCGGTTTTCTTCAGTCGTCGTTGGTCCCGTTCTTGCACGATCTTTTTCCGGCCGCAGCGATGTCGGAGGTTTGATGTTTTACCGGATTACCGATACTCACGGTACACTCATGAAATGGTCGTACGGGAAAATCCACACTTCATCGCTACCTCGGAGATGCTACATCCCATAGCTCCTGCGCCAACTATAACATCACGTTCAGACTGACTTAAATCATGATAACCTGCCACTGTAGCATCAGTAGCTGATCTAACAACTGCGCCAGACACTTTTTGTGTCATATAGGCGTTGTCGACCGCAGCGCCGTGTTCTGCCTGTTCACGTACCTCTGAACAGTATTTGAATACGCTTGCCTATATCAGTTTCTCTGGCGTTTCAGTGTAGTTGTGAGGAACTCGTAGGACAGTTGCTTTGACATCATCTGAGCCTACTGACCGAGTTGACGTGAGTAGAGCATTGGGTCCCTAAAAAAAGTATTTCTGAAAAGGAGAGGGACACACTTGCAGAGTGCGTTAACATCTGTCATAAATATAAATGTAAGTGTTAAGAAAAATTTTATGAAAGCATTTATCTGGAATACAGTCTTGTGCGGAAGAGAAACATGGACGATAAGCAGTTCCGAAAAGACAGAAACTTTTGAAAGGTGGTGCTACATAACAGTACCGAATATTAGACGGATGGATCGAGAGACTAATCGAATTGGGGAAGAAATGAAATTTACTGCATAACTTGACTAAAAGAAGGCGTCGGTGATAGGAGACACCTTAAGGCATCAAGGAATCGTCAGTCTGGTAATGGAAGGAATTTAGGGAGGGAGAACAAAATTGTAGAGGGAGACCAAGACACGACTACAGTAAGCAGGTTTAAATAAATGTAGGTAGCACTACTTACTCGGAGAGTAAATAGGCTTGCACAGGGTGGACTAGCGTGCGGAGGTGCATCAGACCAGTCTTCGGACTGAAGAGCACAACAGCAGCACGTATTAGGGAAACAGTCATCGCCGGCAGTGAAATAAATTGCCCGGCGTTATCTTTTACTGCGCACGACACTGTGTCCGGAGCCGAGTACGTCTGTGCAGGCGTGGAACACGTACCGCGGCGACCACCAAAAGGGTCTCGGGACCCGGCGCTTCTTCTGAGAGTGTTCCCTCTTACTCGTCTCCAACGGGGCCACCGTGTCTCGTCGCCATTCGTGTGATCTGCCGTAAGACCTAATGAAGTTGTAATGCCCAGTTCAGACTAGGTCTCTAGAGACGGAGCACACGGTCTGACTGGGGAAGGATGCAGAAAGAAATCGGCAGGATCCTTTGGAAACGTCGCCGTCCAGTATTTGCCTCTAGCAATTTAGGGAAACGACAGAAGGCGTAATTCTCTGTGGCTGGAAGGGGATTTTAAGCACCATCCTCCAGGATGCGACGCGAACGAGGCTCAGCCTGGTTCGCGTGATATAGGCGTCGATTAAATTTCACTGCGTAACAGGACTGTTTTTTGTTAAGCAAACTGCGTCGTTGTTCCATTTTTTAGTTTGATCTTCGGTGTACGCCTCTCATTCGTATAATGCTGTACTATGTCTGACATTCGCTTGTACCTGGCTTTCATCACGGTTTTGTCTCTTGTACCATTACCAGTGAAGCGTTTAGCTGAAATATACACTGACCCAAGACAGTTTCACATGTCCGTCGCACATATGGATTTTTCCGTTATTGGAGAGCGCTACCCTTGAATACTCGAACCGAAATTCGTTTTGTTGCTGCTTGGTGATCCTATTTGGGAGAACTGCCACCATATTCTTGAAATTTCATTGTTTGTTTACTGAATTTAGACATTTGTGTATATCTTGGAGGAATGGGTTTTGGGGGCATATTTCACACGTTGGCCCTACCAAACAGCAGTTGTTGCCCTGTAGCTTCTGACATTACAGCGTGAAATCTCAAGCGAGTCGCATATATTCAGTACACGAACAGCAGGTGACTTGCTTTAGTGAATCTTTCATTACCAACGAAACCTGACTGTCAGATTTCGTATTTGGTGAGTTCCAAATTCTACCAAGTGCGCTCCAGGGGTGTTACACGAAACACAGTTTGTCGGCTAATACTTCAGGTATGTTATTGTTATCAGGAACGTGAAGGGAAAGTGGTGCAGCTTGGTAATACGGACTTGATTAGCCGTCTGCCGTCTGTACCACTGGGCAGCGCTCCTGAACGTTGTCGCTGCTGCCATTATCAACTGAAATAACCGAATCTTGATATTAATTATATTGAGGTTTCTATGTGAAGAACTGAATTTTTCCCCGTACAGAGTCAAGCAGGATCGAACAATTCAAGAATTTGAAAATATCGTAAAATACGTTGCTTTAACTACTTTCGTTCTTAGGAATCATACTATGTTTCCTATAAAATGAATTTTTTGTAGATTCTCTTTTAAATGTCTTTAGTGCTGTTGTGTTCATAAAATTGAAAATTCTTGGAGAAAAGCATGTCAAGCTCACTTCCTCCTATGAGTGGCATTGTGGACGCTGCGATTCGACTCCCAGCCGTTGTAAGATGCCACACACAGTGCTGCGCTCAGAACTCTGAAGACCTTCAGTGGGACAACCGAGTGTTGCAACTGAGTAGCGCAAGGAACTCATATTCAGGGATCAGAATTACCGTACAGACAGAAGTCTAATTTTCAGCGTGCAGTCTCTGTCCTGTTGTAGACACTGTCGAGAGATCGTCATTTTCTATTGACCCGATGCGTGGTGTTGCTGAGGTTGTAGCGGCTACTGCTGTGGACACACCAAGAGTCTCGTTCGTTGCTGCATAACTCCGACGAACTCTCCGCTGGATAACACTGACGTCTTGTATTATAGTACAGCTCCGTACTGTAGAACAGCTGCGTACTATTGGCTACTAGCGTGCAGTGATACTACAGCTGCGTATTATTCGCTGCACGTAACAAGTGACGTGTGACGTACTTCGTCGTTGGCTCCCTGTAATAGCAGCGTTCTAGCTTCGCCTGGCGTGTATGCAGTCCCGGTCACCTACGATGGTTGAAGGGTAGACTACGCACAGTGATTGACATGAGCCGCCCCCCCCCCCCCCCCCCCTATTCTTTAAAGACTCGAACTCTCACGTATAAAACAGCTTCAAACTTCTTAATGCAAATGACTTAATCTGTCAAATATTTGACGCTAAGCACGTAAACGAAGAAAATTTAGAAAACGTTTGAAATTTTGCTTAATGGCTGACTATAGTTTGCGCAGTTTGCGCTTCATTTTTAAACAGAAACTAGTTTTTTCACGCATGTCAGTTTATGACGTCATCTCTTATCTATGTGCCGTACAATGACATATTCTCTGAGAGGTATATTGTCTACAAAACGTGTTGCGAAAAGAGTTAAAGTAAAGAAAATAAATTAAAACGCCATGCTGTTGGTAAAGTTTTACTGCATGAACAGCGAAAATGTAGTAAGCAATGAACTTCGTTTTGTGGGGTGTGTCAGCGAGAAGACGTTTCGTAAATGTTTGAAATTAAGTGTAAAATTTATTGGGAGGCAGCTAGGACTCATATTCTCAAATACTGGGCGAATATAGTCCGAGTATTAGAATGCGGTGAGTTACATGTCTTAAAACATATACACAGTTTATAAATTCTATAATTTTAAATCTCTTAATGACTAGATTATGACAGGATTTCAAGTTTTTAAATTCATTCAATAATTATGAATTCAACTTTTTTACTGCCCGTGGAAGCAGTCAGATAGGCAACGTTCAAATGAGGCAGCGTACCATGAACCAATTCAGCCATTTAGTAATATACACTACGCTGAACAATTACAGGATCACTGTTTCGAAACTCCGTAATTAGCTGCCATTGCGACGCAGAAGCGTGAAATTTGGATAAAAGGAGCCTGCAACTTTCCTCTGCTGTGGTGCAAAAGCGTGGCTTCCTGCGACATCACCCTCGGGCGACGCTTCCAATAGCAAGTGTCGACACTTGTGAAAAAAAGACGAGAGCTTAGAAGTTCGTGTGAGCTGTAAGCAGGGTTAACGACGTCACATTGACACTAAATTTCACCACAACGCCCCTCTTATCCGCATTTCACACCTTCGTTTGACGCCTCCCCGGAGGAGATCAAAATCGCGGCTCCCAGCGTTGAACTCGAGCGGTTTCACAATCGGTGGACAAGAAAAACATTTCAGACACACCGCCGCCCAGAATCGACAGGGAAAGGACTCAGGGCCGGCAGCGGTGGCCGAGCGGTTCTGGGCGCTTCAGTCCGGAACCGTGCGACTGCTACAGTCGCAGGTTTGAATCCTTCCTCGGGCATGGATGTGTGTGATGTCTTTAGGTTATATAGGTTTAAGTAGTTCTGTCTAGGGGACTGATGACTTCAGATGTTAAGTCCCATAGTGCTCAGAACCATTTGAACCATTTTTTGAAAGGACTCAGGAGTTAGCATAAGGGCCGACCATGGACCACCTCTTCCCTAGGAGAGTTCTTCTTTACAACATTATTTGGTGCTCAACCCTTGTGCGACTGGAACCCAACTGAAAGTGATCTCGCCCCCTTTGGGGTGGGGGTGGGGTGGGGAGGAGAGAGGGAGAGAGAGAGAGAGAGAATCTGCGACAGCGACGCGCATGTAAATGAAATGGCAAAGTTTCCCAGCTGGGCAACACCATCAGTGCCACCTCTACGACTTTTTTTGGGCATTTCAGAAATGTCTCTATCCACAGACACCCATCTTGCGATCCTTACCCACAATGCTGCTCCACAATTGCGCCTGCTCGTCGCATACGAACCGGCGGCCGGGTAGGGGTCGGTAGAAGGGTGTCGCTGAACAAAGACATTTTTGAAGTCTCCAACACAGGTGTGGAGGTGGTACCGATGGAACTGCCGAACTGGGAAGTCTAAGAGGGACCATTTGCCATTTCATTCACATGCGTGTCATTGCCTCACATCCATCCTTACGTCCCGTCCCCGTGCATGCCCACAGGAAGGCACGAGAAAGGAACGACGAAAGAGCATAAAAGATTTTTCAGCTTCAGATCACGTTCAAATTTCGCCGAATGGTTTCTAACGGCCCCTAGTGTTTCCACACTGTACAGCAAAAAAAAAGGGCCAACGGTGTTGCACCTTCACGATGGCCTTATAAAGGGTTGAATCGTCCAGCGGGAGTCAGCAGTACCAAAATTTATCAAGAACGTCGTCCCGTGGCGCATCACACTATTAACTGTCGTTTTCGAGGGCGAAATAACGTTAAAAGAGGGAGCGGTGGTTCAGTGGAGGCTCTTACGCCACCTCCTGAGGCCTCTTCGATCCCGAGTGGCGCCATGTCTGAAGTGTTTTCTTCGCCCACATGTAAGAAGACTTTTCGATTTCAACGCTGGGCGTTGCGGTTTGGAAGTTCACCGCAGAGACGCCAAACGAAGTGGTGAAATGTGGCTAAGAGGGCGTGCGACGGTGTGACGCGCCCGCGTCGGTGTCAGGCAGAATTAAAGGCAGAGTGACCTCATTACCCAACGTGAACCTGTGGGCTCTGGTCGACACCTGGCTGTCTGAAGAGTCGCAGAGCTCGAGGGTGACGTTAGAGGGCGCCTCTCGGTTTCCCACCACCGTCACAGAGGGACATCGTAGCCACCTCTGAGTTAGAATTCGAACTTATGCGTCACAACGGGAGATAATTGCGGCGTTTCGAAAGATCGACACTTTAACTGAGTTGCACAGTGTAGATGAAGGATAACGACCACATAAACTCAGTTGTATATAAAGGCACAAAAATGGAGCTCGGCTACAGGTGTATAGCCCGTTAGTGCAACGTTGCTCAAGGTTGGGCGATCCGTATCAGGTCGGAGCAGCGCGGGGCACGGAGCGCATACGAAGTAGGACGAGGCGTGCGCGTTTGGTTGGCGAAAGAGGAACATAACTGCTGCACTGTCTTAACTGCAAAGTTCGTAGATTTCACGAAAGCCCGCTTAACGCATTTCGAAAAACGGAAACATATCCACCTCACAGGCACCGTGCAAATAAAAATTATACTGCAACGGCTTGTACAGAAGATGACCAACCAATCAATCTTCCCACGGTCCATCCGCGAAGGGAATGTTCAAATGGCTCTGAGCACTATGGGACTTAACGTCTATAGTGATCAGTCCCCTAGAACTTAGAACTACTTAAACCTAACTAACGTAAGGACATCACACAACACCCAGTCATCACGAGGTAGAGAAAATCCCTGACCCCGACGGGAATCGAACCCGGGAACCCGGGCGCGGGAAGCGAGAACGCTACCGCACGACCACGAGCTGCGGACGACGGGAATGTGAAGCCTCTTCTGTGTATGGTGCATTGTAAAGTACACTCTTCCATAGAGTCTATAAAGATTGACGGCGTTGAGCTGTAGATGTTTAAACTTAAAATTTCATTAACTCCTTGTTCCGGTTTTTGCCGGCCGTTGTGGCCGAGCGGTTCTACGCGCTACAGTCTGGAACCGCGCAACCGCTACGGTCGGAGGTTCGAATCCTGCCTCGGGTATGGATGTGTGTGATGTCCTTAGGTTGGTTTAAGTAGTTCTAAGTTCTAGGGGACTGATGACCTCAGCAGTTAAGTCCCATAGTGCCAGAGCCATTTGAACCATTTGTTCCAGTTTTTATATAATAAGAGTGCATGTACACGATATCGATAAAGAGATACTGTAACTACCTAAATAATAGGTGATGAATATTAAATTGGGTAAGGAAATGAATGCAATGGCTGAACGGTGTAGTGTCATTCACACCTGTGATCTCTCTCGAGAAAACAGTACAGTCAGCAGCAACTGGACCTACTGAAACACTCTCCGCCGGAGATTAAAACACTTGCCAGCCGAGGCGCGCAGGCGCGTCTCTGGAAGCCGGCGTTTGCCGCGCCGCCGGCTCGGCGCTCCTATATATGGCTATGAGTGACATTCCGAGGCGTCTCATTATAAGCGAACAAGGTCGCGAGCCTGCAACCGGACTTGTGTACGTGCGTCGTGGTGTTTTATCTCCGTGTATGACACTCCGCTGCAGCGCTGTCACAATGTCTCACATTGACGTTAACACAATGCTTCAGTCTCGGTCCAAACGTGCATCCACGGCCAGTTCGCAGTGTAAAGTGAACTTCCTCTTCGGCTCCTTCCAAGCGCGACCGTGAAACTGTGGAAGAGCAGATTACTGCAGCTCAAATTGCGTCTACATCTGTACTCCACTGGACGTTGGTTGGCTGTGCGCCTCTGTCACTTGAGTCCTTTCCTGTACAGACGCGAACGATGGGCGGGAAGTAGAGTGTTGGAAAGCGTCGGTATGACCTCAGATATCTCTTAATTTACCCGCATCATCTTTTCGCGAGCTACAAGTACGGGGAAGCGATATATTCCTTGGCTCTTCTGGGAACGTACGCTCTCGCAATTTTAAGAGTGAAGCGGATCGTAATGCATAACGTCTCTCACGTGGCTGTACAGCTCCGTGATGATTCCGCGCTTACTGAAACGAACCCACGACGAAACGCGCTGCTCTTCTTTGGATTTTCTCTATTTCCTCCATCAATACCATTTGATTAGGGTTCCCGACTAACAAGTAATACTCAGATGAAGATCGAACGAGCGTTTTGTAACCTACGTCCTTCGTGGCCCAGCTGTACTCCCTGAAGATTCTTCCAGCGAATCTTAATATGGCATTTGTATTTACTACGATTAGTTTTATATGATCTTTCCAACTTAATTCGCTTCGTACGCATACTTCAGGTATTTAATGGATGTGACTGCATCTACTGATTGTTCGTCAACGGTGAAATCCCACAATAAGGGGCTAAATTTATTTCTGTTGGGTGTGAACTGTCAATCCCCGGACCAGACGTCGTTCCTCTGCAAGTCATCCTGCGTTTCGCTGCAGTTTTCTAGCGTTGTAACTTCTCTGTACACGGCATCATTATCAACTAATAGCCTGCTGGAGCTTCCGACGTTATAAGCTAGGTGACCTGTAGATATGCTGTGTACACTAATTGTCCAATATTACTCCGAAGCTACTGTTATCTTACTTTGGTCTTCTTGATCACAAGAGACTGCATTATGTGATTTACCAGCTTCCCCTGGTCCATGCGGAGGATGTGTCCGGAGAACACGGTCCTCTTTTTCCCTGGCTGAGTCCGAGAGTCTCTCACTATTTGGTTACACAGTTCCTGGTTCGCTCGCCTTGGAGAATGAGTGAGCATTCCTGCTCTTCTTCGTGCCAGCGCCCTCCTCAGAATCCTCCATTCCACAACTTTTGGCCCCTTAAGTAAACCTACTTTTGGGAGGATCAGACTTTCTAGTGCGTATAAGGGTTCAGGGCCGATCACCTTCTGGTAATGTCTCAGTTTTGCATTTATCGAAACATTCTGCTTAATCTAGGTGTTCGTACTGAGTTTGTATCCTAAGTTCGTCTTATTTATCCGCTCTCCCATGGCTTCTTTTCCTGTCAGAGCAGGTTCTGTGCATTCGCCTAGGTATTTAAATCTCTCCCTCTACTTTCTGAACATCCCCTCTATCCACTGTCATTCATTCAGGAACTGTCTTGATGTTCGTCATATACCGTGTCGTCCCGACACAGATCTGTGGACCAGTTTCAGCCGCTAGTATCTGTAGTGGGTGGTTAAATTAGTCGCTTCTTCTAATGGTCCCGACAATATCACGATATCATCTGAGAATGCCAGACAAACTACCCATATCCCTTTTTTCTTGCATTCCAGTCGTATTCCATCACTCCTTTCCTTTCTCTTCTCCGTCCCCTGATTACATTATCAAACCACATTTAAGAAGTAAGAGAGAGAGAGAGAGAGAGAGAGAGAGAAAGAGAGAGAGAATCTGTCCCAGCGTCTGATTCCATTTTTGGGCTTCAAGATCTCTGACTGTT
The DNA here is from genome assembly GCF_023897955.1 of Schistocerca gregaria. NCBI lineage: Eukaryota > Metazoa > Arthropoda > Insecta > Orthoptera > Acrididae > Schistocerca > Schistocerca gregaria. The sequence goes on along the minus strand of NC_064927.1, from coordinate 492,617,018 downwards.
TTCCTCTCAACTCAACGTCTGATGTCAGTTCGATTAAAATTTGTTTGTCAGTACACTGGATTTTCTGTCCAAACACATCTTCCCGAAAATTTGGGACAGCGTTGGTCCATCTAATGAATCATAGGACTTCATGAAGTCTACGAATGTGTAAACGCATTTCTTGCCCCTCTGTTTTTTGGGAAGCGATTACCAGTTTCAGATTGAAGATTTGTTCCGCTCATGATCCATCCTTTCTGAAGCCTCCTTTGTAGACGCTAGTTTGACCATTTAGTGAACTTTTCACTCTGTTCAGTAACGCTTTTGAGAATATCTTCTAGGCCATTGGTGTTAACGATATTCCTGTGTCGTTACCAGGTTCCAACTTCTCTTCTTTTTTGTGTAAATGATGTATTGTGCCGACGTCCACCCCTTCCGTAATCTGCTCTTCTTTCCAAATTTTCCTTATAATATGGGACAGTTCCATGATCGTTTTCTCGTTAGCGCTCTTCAACGTTCTACAATGAGCCCATCATACCCAGAAGCTTTATTGTTTTCAGAATGAACAATTCCTCAGGCAGTGGCTACTCATGTCTCCCCTATATCCTCTCTTCCAGGAGTTCTAGTCCCTCAAGGTATGCAGCAAAGTTTGGAAGGTCGCCGATGAGGTTCTGGAGGAAGTAATGCTGTGAGAGCGATACTTGAGTCGGTGTGTTAAATCGCGAAGCGTAAGATTACATTTTAAATAGAGGTTGCTATCGTTCTATTATTAATGGTTTTGCGGTAAAAGATCAGATAATTGTGTAGAGACATGGACAAACAGAGAAAAGGGTACACGACTTAACATGGACACGCAAAGAAAACAGAAGCAGTGGACTTGGTTAATCAAATATTTAAGAATTGGAATGTCGGATACGAATGTTTTGGCTGGTGTATTTCTACGTATTAACTGAGACGGTTACGTAATTCTTGGCTCGTGCAGCGAACATCTGAAAACTGAAAATGCTGTAAATATGGATCAGACAGGAGTGATGGGACTGGTGATGGCTCCTGGACGTAGTATAATATTAATACCCCTAGATGAAGTTACGAAATTGTTCAGGACATAATATGGTAATGTTATATGAAATTACAAGAAGGTAACAGAAACTACTGTCTTTTTCCTGTCGAAACGATGTTCACATGTATGTCTCTATTTGTGGACGTAAGTTTATTCATGAGTGTTTCGCACTTGCCCGCAAAGGGGAAAGTTCCCACGTTGGAGACCCGGTCCGGGATACAGTTTTAATGTACCCACCAAACTGCAGCCTTATTGTTCTTCGAGATCGTAACCTCCTCTACAGTCGCTGGTTCCGAGTCCGGATTTGGTTCTTTCGCATTACAGATGAAAGTGAAGCAGTACTTCACAGTTCAGTAGCTCTTCAAAGTACTTAGCCGAAATCTCTCATGACAGTTTTCCTTCCTTGTTCTTAAAGCTGACGTTTGATGGACTGTACCTACGTAAGTTCGTCTCCTATGTTCAACGGAAGTCTCGCTTACTGGTCTCTAGTATGTTCTCTTCTAATTGAGTTAAGCGTACCTCCTCATATCTTCACTTGAGATTTCTGGTTGTTTTGGGGCGTTGTTTATGAGAACTGCAACCAACCAACGCCTTCGGACGATCTCCGATTGCTCTCTTTCAGGAGACAACCACACGTGTCGCCTCCTTTTCTCCAGGCGAACTGTTTCCTTGACACTTTAAGCTAGATCGTCTATGTTCTTTTCCCATTCTTCAAAATACTACTTATTATGGATCAGCTTCAAAGCCTTATTGGTTCTACGTTTCTCTGAATCACAGTATTTTTAGTACATTGTCCTCCTGCTAGAATTTTGACCTTAATGTCGGAAACAAAACCGATGCATTCTTGGTTTGCCCCTCGAGGAGTTTGCAATTATTATTATTATTATTATTATAAATATAATCTTGCATTTACTAATGGGAGCTTCGCTCATTTCGCCGTTTACAGTTCGCATTTCATTTTATAATCGAGAGGGGAACGGACAGCTAATGTGACGCTGTGACCTCGTCTTTGGCGCTGGAACCGTATCGTGTCGACATGGCTGCAGCCGACGCAGCTGGAGGCAGACAGTGGTATTTCATGACGGACCGGCCCACGCGGTCTCACTGCTCGTACATCGCAGCAGGCCATTACGCCGTCAGTCGGGGCCGCTCCGCTCCCACGGCTTTTTCTTTGTTTTCTGCCCTCCCCCCTTTCCTCTGTTTCTGGTCGGGGGACAATCTGCATAAATTTAGAGAGGGAAAGAGCGGGCGGCCGCTCGTCGAGCTGATCAAGGTCTCTCTGGTGGAGAGTTCGTCGCGGAGGAGAATCGGCGGCCGCGTGAGTGCAGCTTTATCCCTCCTGACTGCGGTGGCGCCGTGGCGCGGTGTGGCAGAACGATGTAGAAGTGGCCTTTCAGAGTATTTGCAACAAACGAGTTGGGGGTGACAGATCACGTAACGGAGAACAACTTCTCCTACAGATAAAACTCTACTGAATTCGCTTGCATGGGACGGCGAGATTCACCGAACTAGCAGATGTGTTGCAGCTACATAGTACCGACCCCAAGCAAATTGATAAAGTGATTTTGAAGAAGTAAACCTTGAGAATGAACGTCTCTAAACAGAGATAGCTGATTTAGAACCTCGGTGTACCCCTCTTTCACACGGAACAGATGACTGGATTATAGGCGACACACACACAAACACACACACACAAATCACACACACACAAATCACACACACGACTAATGATTGCTGAGGCCAGAGACAGCGGTCATGTGTGTTTGAGTTGTGCCTGAGTGAATGTGTCGGTATAGTCGAAGGCCTATTGGCCGAAAGCTCACTTGTTTAGCCAGTCTTTTTGTTGTGCCCGTCTGCGACTCAACATCTCAACTATATGGTGCGTAGCAATCGATCCTTTTTATTATATTCTCAATATTCCCTCCTTTATTTTCCACTGTTTAATACAAGAGTACGATAGACAATTTACAGTGCAATCAGATTTAAACTGGTTTAAATTTGGATACCGATACAATTAATTTCATCCAGCTAGAGACCATATTAATGGGCTGATAACTGCGCTCAACTTCATTTTCTTGTAACACGCCAGCTATCTGTGAGTGCCTCCGTGTACTAGTATCCCATAACTTGAAACTCACGCACACGTATGAGCATTTCTTAAGAACCAGGAAATTCTTTGTGTAGCACGACAAAAAATGGTTCTGAGCACTATGGGGCTTAACATCTGAGGTCATCAGTCCCCTAGAACTTAGAACTACTTAAACCTAACTCACCTAAGGACATCACACACATCCATGCCCGAGGCAGGATTCGAACCTGCGACCGTAGCAGCCTCGCGGTTCCAGACTGACGCGCCTAGAACCGCACCGCCACACTGGCCGGCTGTAGGACGACAGTCAGATGCGTCAACTGTAACTGTACTTACAGGTATACTACTTCAGTTGTGCTGTGGAACCTATGTACAAGTACGTGGTTCCACAGGCTTACACGTTATCCGTTGTAAATCGTATTATGATGGTATAGTAAAATGCCTTAATTAATTAAATAAATTACCTGAATCGAGGTTTTTCCATCTCTTATATCGACTGTAATGCTTCAGTATAATTTGCAATGAAAGTAAGTTAAGCAGTGCTCCAGCATCGGGTTTTGTGGCTCTGGTTCGTGGAAGCATCCTCTCCCCCCCCCCCCCCCCCCCCTCCTTGAATACCTGCTATGCCATTGCAAATAAGGATAGGTGGGTCTGACTTTTAGTAACTGTGCAAATAATTTCTAAAATATAAACAAAAGGCTTAAACTCGACTCACACGAAGAAAGCTATTAAAGCAAGTCTAAGTGGAGAGGTTGGTCTGAAAAGAGGCAGGTAATTTCAGGCAACTTTAAGTTGTAGCAGCAGACAGTGTGCGTTATGTTACATCAGAACCCTCTTTAGTTGCACAAACATTTAGGTTAAGAGCCTTCGCTCTGTATCTGTCAATTAGGTAACGTTGGAGTGTTTGTAATATACGTTTCATTTACGACCTAGACAACAAAACTGAATAGGATTCTGTGCAAAGGTGTCTCGGCAGCAAAGATGCCGGACTTTGCATTCGGAAGACGTGGTTTTCAGATGACCATAAGGTGGTTAGATTTATATTTTCACTTATTCCTCCAAATAGCTGGAGACGAATAATGAAATGGTTCTGTCTATAAAACAACCGACTATCATAGTCCGCAGTGACATATAGTTGTGTGCATTGGGATGTACTGACAAGAGGTAGTTCTACGTGCGTTTCTCCTCCTCGTGGTCAACTTTGTTTTTCAGAACGTTAACCAGTAATTTAAGAAAACCGGCATGCGAAGAAAGAGTGAAAACTGGGAAAATAGGAGAGGAGGGAGAGCAAGAGAGAGATATGGAAGAAAAAGAGCGAGGGGGAATGGGAACGGAAGGTAGAAACGTGACGTCACTCCAGGACAATACCGAAGGACAACTCTTCTGTGAATCTCACCGCGAAATTCTTATTTCATCTCCTTCGAACTTCTCAAATTTTCTTTTTTTCCGCAAAAGCCTAAATCGGAACAAAAGAAACCAAGCAACTTCGTCTGTTGTCTTGACCATTCAGTATGTAGAGTAGCAAAAACCTATCAAAAACCTGCATCTGTGGTTACAGAACGTGCTAAAATTGTTCACGGACTTTGCCCTAAAGAAGCAGATTCTTGATGTGGTTACCAAAAGGCAAAAGAAAGTGGTCAACTTTACCATCACAAGCATTCTCTTCCTGAGGCTGTTATGTATGAAATAAAACCATTTTGGACTCTGTTTTGCTTAGTAAATGTCTTCGTGGGGGCACTCAGAATACAAATGAAAGTTTCAATCACTGGATATGGGAAAGAGTGCCCAAGAATGTTTTTGTAGGACTAAATACATTAGAAGTTGGTGTACTAGATGCAGTGATATGTTTCAATGATGAGTGATAGGAAGGTTGGAAGTCCTGAGAAATTTTGGCAAAAAATGTGGCTCTAATATGGAAGATCAACTGCTTTCGTGTGACAGACAACTGGTACATCAAGCTGAAAGATTCGCTCTTCAAGTTAACAAAGAAGCAATAAGTGCTAAGAGGAATGTCAAGAGGAAGCTTGAAAATGATGAAATGCTACAGGCTGAAGACTATGCTTCAGGAATGTTATGAGGCACAGTTTAATTGGGCTCATATCTTCATTCGCAATTCCCGCAAGTTGTATTTTACAGAATTCAGGTAAAATATTTCCTACAGTTTATAAAGCATTGCTCTATTTTTTTTCTGTAAATTATAATAGTCCGTACTTATGCAGTAGACCTAAGTTTTATTGCAGAATCAACTAAATTATAGAAAAAATAACATTTGTATTAGGAAAAAATTACAAAAATTAAAATGTAAGGTGTGATATTTTTATCGTTGTAATATACATAACATGTGGAATTAAATAGGTCTAGTACCTCAGCCATCATGTGATGCATATCTGGTAACAATCTGGTCTCTTTCAAATGTATAACACTGTACTTAATGGTACCTCAATTTGAGGAAGCATTTTGGGAAAAAATTGCATCAATTTCTTTGTAATTTTTTAATAACCCTAAGCAGGTTCAAAAATATTCGAAACACTTCTAATTTGTTTAGAAAGTGTGCTGCACTACCTTATATCAACAAAAAATCTGTAAAACATAGACATTAAAACAGTGCTTGAAAGAATTAGGTGTTGATTTTTCCATAATATTGAGCCGAAAAAGTACCCTGTATCCTTAAAGAACCAGTATTCGAGACGGGCTACATAAGATTCTCCTGTCTTTGTCGTGTATCTCGTATGCGTGGAAAGGATGATAAGAACAAGGGTACGCAGTTTAGGATGCCATTTTCCTCCCACCCTTGTTCGAAGCTGAAAATCGATAGGGATAAACAGTAGCATGAAGGACACGGCGGCACACATGAAATGCAATGGCCTGCGGAGTGCTTTTGTAGACTATCTTGCAGACAGAAATTCTTGTTCATTTGGGAACGCTCAACTTCTTTTCCAAAGTCGTCGAGAAACTGTTTACGCACTTACAGAGAGCCATAACCTTAACTGTCGTATTACGTTTACGTGGCATTAGCTATAAACATACAGCATTTCTGGATATGTATTTACGATAAAAATTAGCCGATTTCTTTCAATAACTACGTAGAGATTTGTTCCGATTTGTTGTTAACAATGATTGAACAAACGCAAGATAACATTGGCTCTAGACGAAAAGGAGAATGTTTGTAGTTATTATGCCGACTGAGCAAACTTCCCTTAAGACTGTTGTCTCGCATTCATCACTAGAGTGGAATTTCTCGTCAAAGCGCTCTTTATTTGAAAAACGCAATTAACAAGTAACTATGTATGATTCCTGGAAGCAGCATTTATTACTTATTTTACGGTTACCACTAATGAGCGTACGGGTGCTGAAAGAAAGAGGGCGGTATTTGTTTGTATATTAGAAAGCGTTCTCCTTAAATCGTTGCTCGTTTGTCGGCATGTGTAATTTTCAAATAGTCACAGCATGCAGAAGAAACCTATCCAACACCGCCAGCACAAAAAGCTAATGGTAGCACACAATAATTATGATAATTTGTGCCGGGCCCGTTCTCCGAACGACAGAAAAGCAATTTAGTTAATATCACGGTTGCGAGATGAAGATGGATCGTGTAGGTGTCAGCTACACACTACGCCTGTTAAATGATGTAAGCGCAGAAGTCGACGCCCTTCACAGATTTCCTTCCTCTGCCATAGCTACACGTATTCGGAATTGACTGAAAAGACACCAAAGAGAGCTTTAGGCAGTGAAAAACAAAGTGACACGACTGAGCTTGAGCCAGACACAAAAAGCAGACTGCCCGACGTGTCTTCGAGGGACGCTGTACCACTGACCTTAAAAAGGAAACCGACACAGACCAAAGACGCATTTGAAACTCACTGCCTCTGGCAAGGCGTGACACTCGACAAGCACTGCTGCTGTTAGGGGATACAGGTGTTCTGAACCAGTTTCTGAGCGAACACTGCGAAAGGAGCTGCATCCAGTGGACTTTTGGTGTCGTCGGGTAAGTGGCAATAGGCCATGTCCCACAGCTGTACCTGAAGCTGGACGTTTACAGTGGGCCGTAGAACACAAAAACTGGACACTACGGGTGTGGTTGTGATTCAGAAATTTGTAATATGGTGTTTGGCTTTGTAAGGGAGCTCTCTGTGCTGCCTGATCGGCCCTTTGCTCATGAAAACACCAGGGAGGCGCCACACAGGCGGTTTCGGCCGTTGGAAGAAATCATTCTCTGGCAACCTAACTCGACCAAACCTCAGTCCGGAACCATAAAAATGAAGACAGTAAAGTTGGCTATGAAAAGCAGAGCCCTCTGTGCAGTCGGCCGTTTGCTTTGAAACACGAGGTGTTAAATAACCACCATGACAAAGGTCTGCCTCACTGGGACCCGGTTTCTTCTGCCGTCATAACGCGTTTCCCTGGATAGTAGCACTGCCAAGCTCCAGAGCGCATGGCCGTCCCGATTATGCGCCATGGAGAGAGAGTGTGACTAAGTTCTGCATGAAGCAGAGGGGCCGGTAACAGATTGCCAGCTAGTCGGAGAAACAATAAATGATCTCGTCAGTCGCCAGTTGCGACTACAAGATCATCCAAAATTTCGGTGGCATTGCAACTACCGGGGCCCCGACGTCTCCGCTCAGGTAACGTGCAACGTTCCACTGCCGTACGCCATCATGAGTATGTCTACTGCTCGCCCTCAGTAACGTGTACAGTTATTATGACTGACAGACTATTGTCTAGCGATCTAGTAGTAACTTTCCGGTAGGCGGCACTTAAGCTGAGCTGTGAAATTCCTTCAGTCCCTCATCTATCCACTGCGATTGCGGAGACAAAGCTGAATAACGCCTGTGGTACGATATGTACAGAGAGGGCAGGGGGTACGGTAGTGGGTATTCGTTACCAAATGAGACAGCTGGGAACGCGGTTGCAGCTTTCCAAACAATTCTGGAAAGAAGAGCGAGCAATATTGAGTCAGAGAATGAAGAAGTACCCGCGAATGAATCTACGGAGTGAAAACAGCTGGTTAATCCTAGGGAACACTCGGCTGAAACAAATAAATTACATTGCTTAAACATTTTTAACGGACACTGAAGAGCGGCAGACTGATCGTTGCCAAACCACCCTCTTCCCCCTCCAAAATCGTGAGAAGTTAAATTGTCGAGCTAAAAACATGCGGATTGGGAACAAATTGGTCGAAAAGCACGATGTCGGTGGTCCCTCGTCGAAAGCAGGGCCTCTACAGAGATTTTGCGGCATCGTGTCAAAATTTCAAGCGCCCCCCCCCCCCCTCCCCCTCTCTCGCCCCTCCCACCACCAACACCACCTTTTGTATTTTGAGACACAGTCAACTGTTTTCAGAATGTCCTTCACCAATGGCGTATTATTATCTGACATCACATTTACGTCACAGACTCATACGTCTTTCTGACTTAATACGTCTGAAAGGCCAGATCTAGATATGGGACACCAGGATGTGAAACGTCTACAGTGCACTACATTTTGAAGTATAACTCCAAAATTAATTATGTTAGCCACAGTTAAGTTATGTCACTCGGAGACAATATAATTAAAACCTGTCCACACTTTCTCGTTGCCTGAGCAGACGGGAGCGTGCGCCGTGAGACCTGTAGCAAACAGTACAGCTGAGTACTGCATTATCGGCGCTTCTGCTGCGCCAAGTGGAAGGTAATAGGAGGGTCGGGTGTCGACAAGGCGTGCTTTCCGGCATGCCACGACTTGGATTTATTGCTGAAAACGAGCAGTTTTCAAAGCATATCTTCGAAACAAATTATATGGACTTATATTCCGAAATTCTTGCATACCAGTTTCATTGCAACTCACGTTGCTATTCTAACGAATTTTGGGCCGACGTGCTCGCAGCAATCATTATATACCCACTAAATGTAGAAAGTGCTACTTCTCTTCATAAATTAGTGGAAGGTCTCGTGTCTGCTTGCTGCAGTTGTAATCCAGGGTAAAGTTATGCAACGTGACTCCGATAATTGGCGATTCTGTGGACGACAGTTGAGCAGGAAAGGTAGGTTTTGGAAGAAAAGCAGTACTGCTATATACATGGTGTCCCAAAAATGTTGCGACAGACTTCGAGGAGTTGTAGAGGGTGGCTGAGGAACAAACCGTGCATAGGAACCAGTGTCCGGAAACGTCATCCAACGACGCTACATAGTGCAGAAGTTCCAGGCGCCGGCACCTGCGGCTGTAAACGTGACTCTGTACGCCGACGGACCGTAGGTGCAACGTCTCGCGATGTTGCTCGTTGTTCAGCGATCGCGACTGATCGCCACGATCGCCAGTGGAGAAGATGGAGATGCCGCGTAGACCGTCCTTGTACCCTACGAATGCGATATCCAGTTGCCTCGGTGGATGACGGGTTCAGGCACGGGTTTCCATCGGCGGTTTATTTTTCTCCTGGAACCCTCTAAATTTTGCAATGTGTTTCGGTGTACAGGAGGTGTCAAACCGTACTCCAGCAGGGCAACAGTGAATTCGATTCGAAGGGTACAAGGTCTGTCTATGCAGCAGCTAGGTCCATCTTCTCCACCGGCGATGGTGGCGATCAGTCGCGATCACTCGACAACAAGCAACATTGCGAGACGTTGCGCCTGCGGTCCGTCAGCGTACAGACTCACGTTTACTGCCGCAGCGGTGGCGCAGTCACAGGCGCCGGCACTTGCTGACTTCGACGCTCTGTAGCGTCTTTGGATGACCTTTCCGGACACGGGTTCCTATGCTCGGTTTGTTGCTCAATACATACCCTACAACCCCCTCGAAGTTTGGTGCAACGTTTTTGGGACACAATATATACAGGGTGGTCAGAAACAGTATGGGAAGCTTGTAAGGGTGTTGCAGGGTAGGTTGAGCTGGGAATTCACTACGTTGCGCTCTTTCGGAATTAATTAGCATTGAGGTTAGATAATCAGGCCGTCGCGCGCAAATTCGAGCTGTTGGCAGATATATTTATTGTCAGTTGTTCTCATATTGTAGATGATAGCGCACGAGGCCGCTCACCTTTCGGCTCGGGTTCGATACCACGTCCGACATCTGTATCGCTTTCTTGATCGGTTTTAGGAAAGCAAACGGACACGTTTGGCGACTACCTTGTACGTCTGTGGCGCTCAGCTTGAATTTCCGCTCACAGCTGCCTCCTTGACTGCATAGCTTCAATGCTAATTAACTCTTAGTTATTTCTCTGCACACCCTGCGGTGCAACACCCTTACAAGATTTTCAGACCGCTTCTGACCACCCTGTATGAAATGTGGTTGTCTGGTGGCCTGTATTGCTGCGCGGGATTAGCCGAGAGGTCTGGGTCGCTGCAGTCATGGAGTGTGCGGCTGGTCCCGGTGGAGGTTCGAGTCCTTCCTCGGGAATGGGTGTGTGTGTTTGTCTGTAGGATAGTTTAGGTTAAGTAGTGTGTAAGCTTAGGGACCGATGACCTTAACACTTAAGCCCCCTAAGATTTCACACACATTTGAACATTTTTTTGGACGTTATTTCTGATCAGTTATGCAGACAGGGTGCGCGTACTCCTAGCAATGCAGAGGCTATAATCGACGTTCCATACACATTTTCACACAGAATGGGATGTTTATTACAACTATTCACGTTTCATGTAAATTCATTTTCTTCTGCTAGGCCCACAGTTAACCGTTGCACTAAAGTAAGTGTTCGGTACCTAGTTTATATTCTATGACATTAGGAGTCAGACGACGTTACTAATTTGCTTCTTGGGACTAAATACTGTCTACCAGATGGCAATATTTTCGATTCGAGGCTTATTCGGAGTTACTTTCGTAAGTAATGCGTATTTTAAAACCGAACGGGTATCTTAGCTATCTCACAGCGTATGCGAAAGACACCTCTGAACGTCAAGTTGCACTCTACCTAATCTACGGTTCCAGAGTTTTGATGCAGTACATAAATGACATAATGAACAGTAGGATTACCGGCAGTACTGGTTACACTGGTAGGAAAAAAAAAACGTAAATAAATGAGTGAGAGAGGAAAAGTTAGCCGCCGACTTCTCTTTGTTTTTTGATTGTTTGTTTTGCACTTAATTAGAACAGCGGATCGTTCAGTGTAGTCCATTGTGTGTTCTACATCTTTACGAAATATAAACTGCATTTTATAAGTAAACAAAAAGCTACTTGCATAATTTCTGCACTTTTATGTAACTAAAACAATTTCTTTTGATGGAAGTACGGTTTACACGCACAATAACAAGTAATCTATATACGAGCAATTACTGTGTAATTTTCTACTCAACAGAACGTTCTTCTTCGTAATCAAAGACAAGTGATTCCTGTCGTTATTAGTAAATGTGAAAGTTGTTTATGAATAACAAAGGTGCGTTTTATATATGCTGGCCCTAGTAGTGAAGCGATGTTATGTTTTTGTTTCGCGTTTTTTTTTTAATTTGCATTTTTTTTAGGAAATTGCTTTTTCTGGCGCTATATGATACATCTGTCCCTTTTTTTCACTACAACATCGCTCTGTTTCAAATTACAGATCAATAGTTTTCGATTGAAACTTGAATTAAACACTGAAACTTTCAATTTTGCTATAAATAATGTTTATTTTCTGCTACTCGACAGGAGGATAACTACGTAGAACAAAAACACTCTGTAGGTCACGTGGCCCTTTATACTCGTGTATCCACACTCGCATTCCAGACGGCTCACGGCGTCTGGTTTCTACGGGAATCTAGTGACACACTGATCGCATAGGCATACGAAGCCAACGAAATGAGGTAACGCCCGACGGATATGCAACACACCTAACGTGTAGGTAACGCGGTAAAACTACCAGGAAAGCTACCGCAGTCCGCGCTTACTTGAGGATAGTCTACGGTCTGGAGGAATAGTCGGACACTGATATGACAGGTGGCAGAGAAGCGAGTGAACGGGACGGGCCCAGAGAAGCGAGTGAAACGGGACGGGCTCCTGCTCGACACGAGAGGCTAGGCAGTAGTGCGAGGTGTCCCGATGAACACTCACCAGTCGACGTGCAGGCAGGGAAATCAGGAAGCGCTCAGTGTAAAGGCACTTCAGCTATCAAGATATTAGCAGTAAATTTTCAGAGTGTTCGGAATAAAGTTCCTGAATTTACTGGCCTCCAGGAAGCGTGTGGCGCGCAAATTATTCTCGGGACTGAGACCTGGCTGAACCCTGAGATAGGAAGTCCTGAAATATTTAGTGAGGGTTGGAACGTGTATCGGAAAGACAGATTAGGCACCGTAGGAGGTGGTGTCTTCATTGCAGTTGACAAAAATATTGGTCTACTGAGATCGAAGTAGAGTGTGATTATGAAGTTATCTTGCTAGGGGAAATAAAGTTAATTGTGGGGTGTTATTACCGGCCACCAGGTTCCACCGTGACAGTTCTAGAATGATTCAAAGGGAGTCTACATTCTGTATCGCAGAAGTACACGGATCATGCTATATTAATCGGAGGCGACTTCAACCTACCAACCAAAGACTGGAATGTCTATGGATTCATTACAGGTGGTACAGACAAGGCGTCGTGTGAATTACTTTTGAACACATTATCCGAAAACTGTCTTGAGCAGCTAAATCGACAGCCAACGCGTAATGGAAATATTTTAGATCTGGTAGCCACGAACAGACCAGACCTCATCGACGGTGTCAGTGTTGAGACAGGGATTAGTGATCATGATGCTGTCATTACGACTATGGTTACGAAAGCTAAAAAGTCGGTCAAGAAGGCCAGGTGAGTATTCTTACTAGAAAGAGCAGATAAGCAGTTGTTAGCATCCCACTTAGTAAATGAATCGACTTAATTTACTTCCGGTACAAGAAAGATCGGGAGAATTAGGACAGGTAAAAGTTAGTACAGATTCGTGCTGTTGTAAAAAGAGCGATGCGCGAAGCATTCGACCACTACCACCGTCCTACCCTAACAAAAGATCAGGCTGAAAACCCAAGGAAATTCTGGTCTTACGTAAAATCGGTAAGCGGGTCTAAGGTTTCCATCCACTCACTCACTGATCTGTCTGGCCTGGCAACGGAAGACAGCAAAACGAAGTCTGAAATTTTAAAGTTAGCACCTGAGAAATCTTTCACGCAGGAGGATGGTACAAACATACCGCCGTTTGAGTCTCGTACAGATTCCCGTATGGAGGAAAATAGTGATAGACATCCCTGGGGTTGTAAAGCAGCTGAATAGGTTGAAAATAAGTAAATCGCCAGGTCCTGATGGGATTCCAATTCGGTTTTACAGAGAGTACTCTATTGCATTGGCTCCTTACTTAGCTTGCATTTATCGCGAGTCTCTTGCCCAACGTAAAGTCCCGAGCGACTGGAAAAAAACGCAGGTGACGCCTGTGTATAAGAAGGGTAGAAGGACGGATCCTCAAGATTACAGACCAATATCCTTAACATCGGTTTGTTGCAGGATTCTCGAACATATTCTCAGTACGAATATAAAGCATTTCCTTGAGACAGAGAAGTTGCTGTCCATGCATCAGCACGGCTTTAGAAAGCATCGCTCCTGCGAAACGCAACTCGCCCTTTTTTCACATTATATCATGGATGAAGGATATGAGAGGGATGCCATATTCCTTGACTTCCGGAAAGCGTTTGACTCGGTGCCCCACTGCAGACTCCTAACTAAGGTACGAGCATATGGGACTGGTTCACAAGTATGTGAGTGGCTCGAAGACTTCTTGAGTAATAGAACCCAGTACGTTGTCCTCGATGGTGAGTGCTCATCGGACGTGAGGGTGTGATCTGGAGTGCCCCAAGGAAGTGTGGTAGGTCCACCGTTTTCTATCTACATAAATGATCTTTTGGATAGGGTGGATAGCAATGTTTGGTTGTTTGCTGATGATGCTGTGATGTACGGGAAGGTGTAGTCGTTGAGTAACTGTAGGAGGATACAAGATGACTTGGACAGGATTTGTGATTGGTGTAAATAATGGCAGCTAACTCTAAATATAGATAAATGTAAATTAATGCAGATGAATAGGAAAAAGAATCATGTAATGTCTGAATACTCCATTAGTAGTGTAGCGCTTGACAGAGTCACGTCGATTAAATATTTGGGCGTAACATTGCAGAGCGATATGAAGTGGGACAAGCATGTAATGGCAGTTGTGGGGAAGGTGGATAGTCGTCTTCGGTTCTTTGGTAAATTTTTGGGAAGATGTGGTTCATCTGTAGAGGAGACCGCTTATGAAATACTAATTCGACCTATTCTTGAGTACTGCTCGAGCGTTTGGGATCCCTATCAGCTCGGATTGAGGGAGGACATAGAAGCAATTAAGATTGTTACTGGTAGGTTTGATCATCACGCGAGTGTTACGGAAATGGTTCAGTAACTCGGGTGGGAGTCTCTGGAGGAAAGTGAATCGCTACTGAGGAAATTTAGAGAACCAGCATTTGAGGCTGACTGCAATAGAATTTTACTGCCGCCAACTTACATTTCGTGGGAAGACCACAAAGAGAAGATAAGAGAGATTAGGGCTCGTACAGAGGCATATAGGCAGTCATTTTTCCGTCGTTCTGTTTGGCAGTGGAACAGGGAGAGAAGATGCTAGTTGCGGTACGAGGTACCCTCCGCCACGCGCCGTATGGTGGATCGCGGAGTACGTATGCAGATGTGGGTGTGGGTACCTGGTTGGCGAGGGCGGCGGAGTCGTGCAGCACGCGGATGCGGTCTCCGGGCACGGCGAGCAGCGGCACGGCCACCAGCGTGTCGTCGACGGCGGCGGCCGCCTCGGCCAGCACGGTGAGCAGCGGCTGCGCGCCGGCCGGCCGGTGCAGGAGGCGGCCGTAGGAGAGCCCCAGGCCCAGCCCGTAGCTGGGGAAGGCGCCCGCGTAGCCGCCGCCGTAGACGCCCGACCACGAGGCCGCCGCCGCCGCCAGCGCGCACACCAGCCACGCCGCTCTCGTCTGCAACACCACCCACACACACAGGTCAGCCACTCTCACCACTGAATGTGAAGCCTAAAGTGACGCCGACACACTACGTTGCCAGAGTTTCCGAACTGGGCTCCCAGCCACTGCGGATGCGCGACCTGCAGTGCCCAAACTATCCAGTTTCGTGGCGCTCCAAGTTCCGCGAACACGAAGCGACACTACTGGCCATTAAAAGTACTACACCAACAAGAAATGCAGATGATACACGAGTATTTATTGTACAAATACATTATACTAGAACTGATATGTGATTACATTTTCAAACAATTTGGGTGCATAGATCCTGAGAAATCAGTACCCAGGATAACCACCTCTGGCAGTAATTACAGCCTTGATACGCCTGGGCATTGAGTCACACCTTCGATGGCGTGTACAGGTACAGCTGTCCATGCAGCTTCAACACGATACCACAGTTCATCAAAGGTAGTGACTGGCATATTGTGGCAAGCCAGTTGCTCGGCCACCATTGACCAGACGTCTTCAATAGGTGAGAGATCTGGAGAATGTGCTCGCTAGGGCAGCAGTCGAATATTTTCTGTATCCAAAAAGGCCCGTACACGACCTGCAACATGCGGTCGTGCATTATTCTGCTGAAATGTAGGGTTTTCCAGGGATCGAATGAAGGGTAGAGCTAGGTGTGGTAACACAACTGAAATGTAACGTCCACTGTTCAAATTGCCGTCAATGCGAAAAATAGGTGACCGAGACGTGTAACCAATGGCACCTCATACCATCACGCTGGGTGATACGGTAGTATGGAGATGACGAATACACGCTTCCAATGTGCGTTCACTGCGATGTCGCCAAACACGTATGCGACCATCGTGATGCTGTAAACAGAAACTGGATTCATCCGAAAAAATGACGTTTTCACGATCAGTACACCATTGCAGGCGCTCCTGTCTGTGATGCAGCGTCAAGGGTAACCGCAGCCACGGTCTCCGAGCTGATAGTCCATGCTGCTGCAAACGTCGTCGAACTGTTCGTGCAGATGGTTGTTGTCTCGCAAATGTCCCCATCTGTTGACTCAGGGATCGAGACGTGGCTGCATGATCTGTTACAGCCGAGCGGATTAAGATATCTGTCATCTCGACTGCTAGTGATACGAGGCCGTTGGAATCCAGCACGGCGTTCCGTATTACCCTCCTGAACCCACTGATACCATATTCTGCTAACAGTCATTGGATCTCGACCGACGCGAGAAGCAATGTCGCAATACGATAAACCCCAATCGCGATAAGCTACAATCCGACCTTTATCAAAGTCGGAAACGTGATGGTACGCATTTCTCCTCCTTACACGAGGCATCACAACAACGTTTCACCAGACAACGCTTGGCAACAGGTGTTTGTGTATGAGAAATCGGTTGGAAATATTTCTCGTGTCAGCACGTTGTAGGTGTCGCCACCGGCGTCAACCTTGTGTGAATGCTCTGAAAAGCTAATCATTTGCATATCACAGCATCTTCTTCCTGTCGGTAGCACGTCAGCTTCGCGGTGTACTAATTTTAATGGCCAGTAGTGTATCAGATGCGTGAGTTTTTACGTTAGGTGGCGTTTCATTTGTTCCGGCACGTAGCGGGCAACTGATAAAAATCACAGGTTTCTTTCGGCAGTTAACACTGTGCACTGGTGCATGTGGAACGTTTTGACAATCGTTACAACAGCGAAGTGCCACGAACTGCTGCACCCGAGAAATTTCTTCGTCATTCTTGTAAAGTCGTCAGATGATCCAAACGAACTGCAAAATGATTTACACAAGATACCTGTATGGTGTAAAAAGTGGCAACTGATTCTAAATCATGAATGTGTGAAGTTAGCCACTTGACTATTAAACGAAATCCGCTGAATTTCCGTTAGCCGATAAATTACACAAATTTAAAGACTGTAAATTCAACTAAATGTTTAGGGATTACAATTACGAATAACTAAATTGGAACCATTAGATAGATAATCTTGTGACGAAAGCAAACTAAGGGCTGCGAAAGATCTATACCCAAAGACTGGAAAATTGCACAGATCACACCAATATTCAAGAAAGGTACTAGGAGTAATCCACTTAATTACAGGCCCATATCGTTAACGTCGATATGCCGCAGCATTCTGGAACATATAATGTGTTCGAACACTGTGAATTTCGTCGAGGAAAACGTTGTATTAACACACAGACAACACGAATGTAGAAAACATTGTTCTTGAGAAACAGAACTAGCTCTTTACTTGCACGAACTGTTGAGTGCTATTCACAAGGGTCATGAAAAGTGCGAGGTCATCGACATGAGTGCAAAAGGAATCCGTTAAACTTTGGTTACACGATGAACCAGTCAAATCTAAAGGCCGTAAATTCAAGTAAATACCTAGGAATTACAAACTGCGTTTTATTCGCAGGACACTTAAGAAATGTGACAGATCTACTAAGGAGACTGCCTTCACTACGCTTCTCCGTCCTGTTTCAGCATACTGCAGCGCGGCGTGGAATCCTTACCAGATAAGATTGACGGAGTACACCGAGAAAGTTCAAAGAAGGGCAGTACATTTTGTACTATCGCGACATAGAGGAGAGAGCGTCACTGAAACGATATTTGGGATGGACATATTCAAACAAAGGCGAAATTACAATGAACAATTTTCTCCTCAGAATGCGAAAATATTTTGTTGGTGGCAAAGCACATAGGGACAAACGATCACCATGAAAAAATAAGGGAAATCACAGCTTTTACGGAAAGATAGAGGTCCTCTTTCTTTCCGCGCGTTATACCAGATTGGAATAATAGAGAATTGTGAAGATGGTTGTATGAACCCTCAACCAGACACTTAAATGTGATTTGCAGAGTATCCATGTAGCTGTAGATGTAGATATTGGCAGAACACTTAGAAAACGTAACAGTTGTACCAAATGGAGAGCCCACACTACGCTTGTCCAGTCTAGTCTTGAGTACTGCTGTGAGGAGTGGGATCTGCTTCAGATAGGATTTACGGATGACATCGAAAAAGTTCAAAAAAGGGCAGCTCGTTTTGCACTACCGCAAAACAGGGGAGAGTGCCACAGATATCATACTCGATTTGGCATGGCTATAGTTCCAACAAAGTGTTTTTCGTTGTCGCAGCACCTTCTCGTGAAACTGCAACCACCAACTTTCTCCTAAAGCTGTGAAGATACTTCGTTGGCGCCCGCCTACATAGGGAGAACTGATCACCATAAAAAAATAAATCAGAACTCGCACGGAAAGGTTTAAGTGTTCGTTTTCCCACGTACTTTTCGAGAGTGTTAAGGTAGAGAAATAGGTTAAAGGTAATTCCATGAACCGAGTGCCAGGTACTTAATAGTGAATTGCAGAGTAAATCACGTAGATGTGAACATCAAAGAACTGACGATGAACAGTTACTGACCAAAATACATTCCATAACAAATAATAAGACATTTGAAATTAATGAACATCTCTTCCCGCATTTAGAAACCTCTGTAGATTATTTTAATTCAACATGAAGCCATGCTGAAGAGAATGACTTCAGTGAAAGCACACTGGCGCAAGTACGAGAAATACTCAAAGAATACAGCGTGCAGCAAAGAGTGGAATTAGGAAATCTGGCTACGTACGAAGCGAAAAGCTTGATCTCCGAAACATGGAGATAAACATCCCAATTATATAGCAGGTATCCGAAACACCTGCAACAAATTTCGCAACTATGGACTGTGGAACGCAATGTCGATGCTGTAGGACGAATAACACGAATCCCCATTAAAAAAATAAAACTAAAAGAATTACTCTCCAGGTTCAATTCCGACTATAAAGCTTCAGCCATTAGTAGATCTTCCTTTCATATAGCATATTAAACTCTGTTAACATCCGTGAATTGTTTTGGCGTCATTCTTGGGTAGTTGAAGTAGTTTCTGCAGTAATCTACTAACATTTTGTCGCTCAGCACTTGATCTAACATCTTCTTTGTATCCAGTCAGCTACCAACATTCATTTCAGAGACGGAAATACATTTTCGGTATTAGTTTTGCAACGCTTGTTTCAAAAAATTAGTTCGCAGCTCAGTGGCTCCACGTATATTAGCCTCAAGTACTGTTCTAAAGTCTGTGACGTTAGGTGAACACAACGTAAAATTAGCACACCGGACAAAACACGAGTGCCCCCTCAGGAGCCAGCCCACCTCTGGCCTCGATAACGTTCGCAGACGAAGCCGGTCCACGAGTTTCTTCAGGTGTGCCACATACAGCTGGGGACAGTCAGTGACGCGGAGCTACCTGACTGCGGGGGTTTCTGTCGCTACGTTTCAGCCGCTGTTCCCCAGTCTCAGACGTAACGAACGTGATTAAAATCGGGAGGTGCAGCGGGCCACTCGCTGGTGCGATTGGGTGCTCGAGTGTTCGTCATTCCAGGAACAAAGGCTTGCAGGCCTGAGAAACGGCTGTTCTCCTTACAAGATGACTGTCCACAGCATTTTCAACATGGGGATGTACGAGACGGTGCAACGCGGGAGAGAGCCCAAGTCACGGAACGAAACACACGCACAAAACATCCCGGAACCACGTCCGGCCTCAACTAGACCCTCTGTAAACGTCAAGTTGAAGCCCTCCTCCCTGATGGTCGGCGCCGTCGCTGCCTCCAGTCGGCTAGTGTCCTGTGTGTGTTTTGTTTTGGCCGCTGATGTTGTTCAGCTTTATGAGCAGCTCTGAGGCTTGAACGTACCCTACTCCAAACTTTCAGGCCACGCAGTTCCCTCCGTAATGTTCGTTCGGAAACTATCTGAGCTGGACCTGCATTCACTGACAGCTTGGATTCCTGCTGGTTTTGAGACCGATTGTCACTGACATGGCGTGATACTCGTCTCCCGTCCCTGTCGGTGAAAACCTTTTGCGACCATTGTTTTTTGACGCCGTATTACAGGGCTGCCAGTAGCGCAGCATTCCTAGTAGACACGTTGGACAATCTGCGCTGATACAACAACACACAGGATAACGTCATTCACGGCGTGGTGATGGGCACCTCCAAACATGACAGCTCACTCCTCGCTTTCCGACACATCCCCCCCGTCGACCAATCTTACTGCGCTGAATCCATATATCCGAACCGGACATATAGACCAGTTCACTGCCGAGACTTAGGTCACGAAGTAACGTGGGTTGCAGAGTATATAGATGTAGATTACAGTAGTCCAATATGTCGCCTATCTGGGAAGCCCGGTTTTGGATAAAATCCTATGCTAAAAATATTCTGAAGAGCAATCCTATCGGTAAATATTGTATTAATACAGTTTTGTCGACCGTATATACTGGCCAGTAATTAGCATTAAAGTGGCGGAACAACTCGCTCCATTGGTGACGTAGCTCGTTACACCTGGAGGATTTGCAAATGCAAATGTGTGTGAATTCCTAAGGGACCAAACTGATGAGATCATCGGTCCCTAGACTTACATACTACTATGCTAGGAACAACACCCACACACACACGCCCACCCACACACACACGCCCGAGGGAGGACTCGAACCTCCGGCGGGAGGGGCCGCGCATCCGTGACATGGTGCCTCGAACCGCGCGGCCACTCAGCGCGGCACGTTGTTACAAATTAGTCTCCAAATCTTAATGACGTAAAGTGACAACATGTGTCAACGGTACCCTAAGTTTATTTTTAAGTAGGAATAAACGTGACAACAAATCACCTTTATCGTCACAAAACTCTTAAGGGGGGGTAGGACGTCAAACGGGCCCACTTCGAGAAGGAGAGGCACCACAGGACATTTTAATTGCACTGTCTATAATTTTACAAATAAATTCATAAAACTTTGTCAGCATGACCAGAAAGGATTCAGGATTCATACTCATAGCCGTGGAAGTTCAAAAACACGAAAAAATAATATTTTTAAAATGCGAAATTTCATGATTTTTTCACTTGGTATTGGCTGCATTTGTTGCTCTAGGTACACTTTTCTTCATAAGTAAGAGAGATTCTTCGATGAATTTTGCACAGCTTACAAAACATATTTACAAGTATTTGAAACTAGAGAATTTATTTAATCTATGGAAAAATGAATGGGCTGTTACGTTCTAAACTTCGTGTTTAGAGAAAACTCGAATTTTACAGTTAATTATCTCAATTTTTACCACAGTTTTTAACAGATTTGGGAAAGTCTAGAGTTTCATACACCTGTAAGTATGGATTGTATGCTGTGCAAAATTCATCGAAGAATCTCTTACTTTTGAAGAAAAGTGTACCTTCAGCAACAAATGCAGCCAATACCAAGTGAAAAAATGATGAAATTTCACATGCAAATGAATTTGTTTTGTTATGTTTTTGAACTTCCTCTGCTATGAGTGTGAATCCTGAATCCTTCCTGGTAACGTTACCAAAGTTGTATGAATTTACTTGTAAAAATATAGTCAGTGTAAATTAACATGTCCTGTGCTGTCTCTCCTGCTCAAAGTCGGCCCGTTTCACGTCCTACCCCCCCTTAAATTCCATAGCATTAGTTGCATTCAACGCCAAATATAATAGAGTAATTGTTAGTACATTTTGCGTGAGTCCATATCTTGTACTGCGTGCTCTGCAACCCATTGTTGCCACATGTCGACAGACACCGAAGTTTGTCATGTGAGGCGCACAGAGTTAAATCTTTGTCATTAGAACTCGACGGTAAGGGCTGCAGTTCTACAGGCTGTTTTCAATAAGTAGGCGCAGATTCGTGCTTCTTCGACTTCATATGTATTTGCTTCCTTTTTTGTTTTCGTGATTCTGCTTTTATGTCTCTCTTCATTGGAGTACTAGTCGAGAAGGCAGGTTAGTTTTTTTTTTTTTTTGATTGGCTGCTTTTTGTTCTCTTCAGTCCGTGAGTGTGGGCAAAGATCTTGCGGACTGAGTTATAGCGTAACATGCCCTCCCACCCCTCTAACAACTCGTGCCATGACATCAAAGTAAATACCGCAGCACTATGCATTGGTGCTACCATAAACGCGCTCCCAATATCTCAGTATGCAGTTTAACTGCGTATTGACTGTTTAAAACGGTCTTGGAGCTGCAGCATTCGTAAGAAGACAAAATATCTAGGTTCACAGCAGAATTTTACATCTATCGTGGCAATTTCACACGCTGTTGCTGACAATAACAGCCTCGAAATTTTGTCTTGTCCTAAAAGTGCTGCTGCTAGCGGCCTTGGGGTAAAACAGACTGCAACAGAATACTCTTGTCAAAATTTATCGTCCTTCAGTTGTTGGTACGACAGTTAAGCACTGTGTGAGCACGAGTGTATTTTTGATACAGAGGCAGTAACGAGGTGATGAAGGGGATTATGGCAGGGAGCACACGAACGACAGCTGCACCAAAGCATTCGTCACTTTATCGCCGACTAACGTCAAGCAGCGAGCAGCCGTATCATCCAGAACCACCTCCTCCCTACAGAATAAAAGTGTGCCTCTGCTCATAGGACGCCACAGCCACAGGTAACTCGCAAATACATCACCAATGCTGTCTCGAAAGGACGCCTAGCTGATGAACCGCAAAACGGGCTAGAAGGGTTGGAAGACCGGTACGAAAACGTCAAAATAGCGCCATGCTAGTCGTTATTTAGAGCTTTTCCTTTTTGATACTGACTTCAAGAAACGAATCTTACGGATATTCAGAGTAATAAATGCGGGATGCATATTGAAGAGAGCACCTCTAGAACGGGCGTTGAATGCGGTACCGGTAATTTAAGTGAGCACGGCCGGAATACATTCTCATCTAGGTTCTGGTCTCCAGCTTCGGCTGCAACTCTCTGCCCACACTACTCCGTGGCAGAGCACTGCTGGAGTGCTCTCCGTAGTTGGGCCGCTATTTACGCTATCGCTGGGATTGGTAATTTAGATACGGCCAGAACGCTGGTGATTAAAGACGAGGCAATTTACTGGACGGATTCTTACAGGCGTAGGTGAAGGAACGGCCCTGACCTTTGTCGGAGGCGGGCGCCCGCTCTCATGAATCGCGATTCACTGTATCTTATTAACTGGGGCTTTGTACTTGAGCGATAAATCTAACCCAAGTGGAAGACTCGTGGAAACAGGTGGCAATGTGACTATTTACCTCCACGTCTCCAGGTTTGCGCCGTATTTGTACAGGAAAGAACGACGCCAATTCTCAGATGGATAAAAGCTAAGGTAAATCCAGATAATAGTAAACTTACGTCCAATTTTTACCTGCGCTGAAGATAATTCCGAAAGACCAGTCGTCGTTTTGTGGTTGTTGTACGGATCAGCGCAATAGCTGCGTAAAATTTTTTCGTAGTTTCTTGTAGTGTAAAAAATTATCTATCTTCCAGATTTGGCTGGCATAGAATTTACAAGAAGTGTTCGGCAGATCGGTGGGTAAGGAGACGCTAGGCATATTAGTGTATCGTTGTTGTCCAAAGACCGCAAGGTTAACGACAAGTTGTCTGATTTATCGATGCTTATTCGAAACTAGTGCCAGTGGTTGTATGATCCCTCTACCAACGTACAGGCTGACAACGTTTATTTTTTATTGGGGGATCAAAGACTCCTGTTTTCGACTTGACGCCCTTTTATTCGTTGTACGATTATCAGCAACAATTGGTAGGATTTTATTTCAGTCAGTCATAAGCAGTTTGAAATATTCCTGCCCATCATGAAGTTCTTATGAATGCAAAAGCGTTTTATTATCGTCTGGTGACGACTAGAAATCCACGAGAAGTTCAGTAAAATGTCAATAATTTTCGTAGTTGTAATGAGGTACATCGTCCACGATAAATATAGTAGTGTGATGTGATATTAGTTCATGAAAGTGGAGCAGTATTTGAGGAGGTAGTAAGACACGATTGAAGCCAAGCAGTAAAGGGAACTCGGGAAAAAAATTGGGAAAGGTATTATAATTCAGGGACAAGAAACAAAAAGTTGTGGTTAGCCTCTGAAATTATAACTCTGTCAAAAACGGCAAATGATTTGGAGATCAATTGAACGGAAACTACAGTGTCTTGCAGTGTATTTGTATTACAAGGTAAACAAAAATAAAACGAGGATAATGGAATGTAGTCGAATCAAATCATGCGATGCCGAAGGAACTGGATTAGGAACTGAGACAATAAAAGTTGTACGTTAGTTTTTTGTTCTTTGGTAGAAAAATCACTGACGACGGCTGAAGCAGAGGGGATACAAAACGCGGAGTAGCCAATAGCAAGAAAGGTATCTCTGAAAAGAGAAATTTATTTAACATCAAAGTATTTCCTGAGGGTAATTGGCGTGAAGCCCGTACGGAAGTAAAACGTGGACAATAAAAACAAAAAGTGAGTAGAAACTTTTGAAACTTGTTGTTAGAGAAGAATGCTGATGACTGAGTGGGTAGATCGACCTACTAATAAGGAAGTAGCGACTGGAATTGGGGAGAAAAGGAATTTCACTAAGAGAAGGGATTGGTTGATAAGCCACGTCCAAAGGCGTGATGGAATATTGATTGGGTAATAAAGGTCAATACTAGGAGGGGGGGGGGGGGGGGGGGGGAGCACTTGCAGGGTGAGTTCAAGACTTGGCTATAGTAGCAGATTCAGGTAGATGCAGGTTTGCAGGTTACAGTAGTTATGCAGAAACGAAGAGGCTTACGCAGGAAAGACTTTTGTGGAGAGTTGAATCACACCAGTCTTTGGACTGGAGACCTCGACAACGTGTGATGTTAGTCACTTTGTTGACGAAGAAATGATTAATTAAAAGAAAAATGAATGGACAGTGGAAATGACGGAAGTAACCGTCGTGTAATACAACTACTCTAACTACGAAATGTGTAGCGTTTCAGTAAGAAACTCTTAGAACCACCTGAAGTGAACAACTTGTAACCATTTTCCCAAACAGCCGTCCTCGGCCCAAAGCGTTCAAGAACCTGCGACGAGCGGTCGCTTTTGCGGTCACCGGTTCTGAAGGCTGCGTCCGTGACTCCCGGCGGCCAAGGTAAAACACAGTTACCGCATCATCGGATCCTGAGGACGTAATCCGCAGATGGGCGAAACGTGAGGGGATGAGTTTTATGGTGGTTTCACGACGGAGCGGGCGCGTCCTCTGAGCTGCCGGACATCACGGAAGGTCATCTCTCGGCTCAGTACGGCTCCCATGCCTGCTCCTGGCTCAAGGCGACTAGAATAGACGCCTCTGTCGCCGAGGACTGTCTAGCGCTTCTGCAGTGGGCTCACAGGAGACAGACCTCTGAAAATTAAGAAACTGCCTTTTCTTAAAAAAAAAAAAGAATAAAACTGCAACAGACTGCAAAAACACGTTTTGGTCGAGCCGTTGTGTCCCTATGTCATCCAAAGGAACTTCACAATTTGTATCTACGTCTACATCGTACTCCGTAAGCCACCTACTGGTGTGTGTCGGTGGGTACTTCTGACAGCACTACGTGATTCCCCCTACCCCGCTACAATTGCGAATGGTGCGGCTGGCGCAAAGTCTGTAACTATATTTTAGGCTGGTGTCGCAGGGATTGGCGATTAGCAAAGACAACCTGAACGCCATCGTTCACCGTTCACAAATAACTGGGGAAGCCATCGACCTGCCCCTGTTTGTGCCGTATAAACTGATTGACGAGCAGTGAGACGAATTTCCCCCCCCCCCCCCCCCCCCCCTGGAAGCCGCCCCCATCTGCTTCACAAGAACTGCCCCAGCAGCAGCGCGCAACAATCCGCAGAAAGATCGCTGCGTCTCGAATTTAAACTCTTCTCCAGTGTTCCCTGTCGGATTGTTGGTTCTCCACGACTATTAGGCAACAAGTCTTGCTTCCACCTTTAAGCGACTGCTAATCGATGGTGAGGCATTCTGCGTCGTATTTTGACGGATATAAGAAAAGATGTGTGAGCGATTGCGTCGCCGCGCGGGATTAGCCGAGCGGTCTGAGGTGCTGCAGGCTGGTCC
Organism: Schistocerca gregaria; assembly: GCF_023897955.1. Lineage (NCBI taxonomy): Eukaryota > Metazoa > Arthropoda > Insecta > Orthoptera > Acrididae > Schistocerca > Schistocerca gregaria. The sequence continues at coordinate 492,591,072 of NC_064927.1, read as the reverse complement.
CAGCGGAGGTTCGAGACCTCCCTCGGACATGGGTGTGTATGTTTGTCCTTAGGATAATTTAGGTTCAGTAGTGTGTAAGATTAGGGACTGATGACCCATAAGATATATATATATATATATGAGCCACTGCGTCTGACTCTGTTAGATGTTAGTGCTTTCAGTTGTCACTTCTGTCGCAAATGCAAGGTGGGATGTGTTATGCTATAGTTAGGACAGCTAGGACAGCTTATAACGTGTATTTATACAAATACAAATAGTTTTGTGCTTTCGAATTGTTTACATTGTAGTAGCACGTATTAACGAAAAGCAGCTATTAAGTCCTTCAAGCGTGCAATATTGACTATTGAATGTCCATACTGTGATGAAAATAAAGCTACATGTGTGCGGATACAATTAGCTGCATCATTTCTCGGATTGAGCATCCTAATTTAACAAACATGTGAAAAACAGTGATGTGACTGGCTACGACAGACTAAAAGATAAACGTTCACTCACTCTTCCCAGTAGATTTGTAAATGTTTTCAGAAATGTAGCGGCAACGGCCTTGGCGCAGTGGGTACACCGGTTCCCGTGAGATCACCGAAGTTAAGCGCTGTTGGACGTGGCCGACACTTGGATGGGTGACCATCCAGCCGCCATGCGCTGTTGCCATTTGTCGTGGCGCACTCAGCCTCGTGATGCCAATTGAGGAGCTACTCGACCGAACAGTAGCGGCTTCGGTCAAGAAAACCATCATAACGACCGGGAGAGTGGTGTGCTGACCCCACGCCCCTCCTATCTGCGTCTTCCTCTGAGGATGACACGGCTTTTTCAGAAATGTATCTACGTCACTAAACGGCTAAAGCGCTGCGCGGACCGATGTGCAGGTTGCCATCTAACGCCTTTCGCGGGTCACAAGAATTTGATTTTCAATATTTCACACAATTGAAGACCGAATTCAAAAATTTTAAATGCCGTCTGTTGTACTCAATAAAAGGTACAATCTTACGTTAAAGTTTTAACTTAGTAAGCTAAATATTAAAATTACAGACTGTATATACGTGTTGACCAAATTATTCACACCATATTTTCCCAGTATTTCAGAATGAAAGCACTTAGCGCCTTCCGACATACTTCGAGCCTTTTTGAAACTCTTCCTCGCTGACACCCCCCACACTCACAAAATAATGAAAGGTAAAAGATTAATTACTTACTACATATTCGCTATTCATGCAGTAAAACATCAACGTCAGATATGACATTTTAATTTATTACTTCTTTACTACTAACTGTGTACGTACTCCACTTAGTATCTACAAATACCACTGAATGTACCTGCAAAATTATGTCACTGTACTAATCACAGTTGAGGAGATATGGCGTCATAAACATCGTGCTGCGTGAGAAACCAGCTTTTATTAAAAGGGATTCGATTCTTTTGCAGGATCGGAGGTGTGGTTGTGTCTAATGGAGATCCTTCGGAATGCAAATAAGGATATACTAATTATAAATGGTTCAAATGGCTCTGACCACTATGGGACTTCACATCTGGGGTCATCAGTCACCTAGAACTTAGAACTACTTAAACCTAAAAAAACCTAAGAACATCACACACATCCATGCCCGAGGCAGGATTCGAACCTGCGACCGTAGCAGTCGCGTCGTTCCGGACTTTTTTTTTTTTTGTTAAACATAAAGGAGTATACAGTCTCACCATCAGCAGCAAACTCTTTTTTTATTATTTTTTTATTTTTTAGTCTTTTTTGTTTTTGTTTTGGGGGAGCACAGGAGAAAGAAAAACAAATAGGCTGCAGATAGAGAGCTATGTGTGAAAGGGATAAACATGTATAAGGAGAAAAAACTTAGAAGAGGAGGAGAAAAGAGAAGTGAAATAAAATAGGAATACTTTCCGCGCCATGCTCCACTTTGGCGCGCCATCAGAACAAAATGCATTCTATCATTGACCATTGAAGGGGAACGTGGGATCGTCCAGTCTTGGTTGGCAATGTTCGTTGAGATTCCAGCTTTGAGGCGGGTTGGTGAAAATACTCTGTAAATAGTTCGCGAAAGTGGCCCGATAGTGTCGATGTCGGCGAAGGGTGTGGTGACGTACTTGGAGGCGTGTCCAAAAGTCCGCCGGATCGACGATGTCGTCCCGGGAAAGGTAGTTGACAGCCATGCCACTGATCCATGTGACGGCGTGCCACTTAGCCGGTGGAAAGTAGGTCGTGTCAGGATATATCATCATAGTAGGAGAAACAAGATGTGGTGGTACTCGGAGGTAGAAAGCCACAATCTTCTGTACGAGGCTCCAGACAGCTGCTGCTGGCTCACACTCGAAACGATGTAAATCTGTATCTTCGACATTGCATTTGAGGCACAGGGGTGAGTCCACCAGTGCAATACGATGCAGTTTCTGTCTTGTAGTATACTTGCCGTTGACGAGAAGGTAGCACATAGAGGTGGTGTCAGTGGTGTGATATGGTTGGTGGATCGTTTTCCAAACTGTAGGCCATGAAACCTGAGGTTGACGTGTTTCGGCGGGGCTACGTGGTGGAGACTTTCGGAGAAGGCGGTAGATGTCGCGGGTGGTCGTCTTCCTGGTCCTGGGGAGCTCGGTGCATATGTAGCTGTACTCCAAAAAGAAACGGCCGATATGTGACATCGGAGGTGGGATGTGCGCCAAAGACGTCGGTGGGCGTCTCGAAACAGGTGCGAGCTCGGTGGTCAACATTCCAGTAAAACTAGCATTTTGGCTTTTCCATAACCGGAGCATAGTATTGGTGTAAAGTGCCGTAGTCCTGGCTCTCACATTAACCAGGTCGAGGCCACCATCCCGCTTCGGTAAGGTGAGAGCTTCATACTGGACTTTGAATATGTGTCCAGAACAAATGAAATAGCCGAAAGCCGCCTGTAATCTGGCCGCCATTGTCGCAGTGATGGGCAGAATCTGCGCTATATGGGGTATCCGGGTTGCCAGATGGTTATTGACGAAGGTGACTCTCTGGCACATATTCAGCGGGCGTAGAATGTGATTTTGTATGTTGGCCCGGATGCGTTGCAGCAGCGCCCGATAATTGATCGCCGAGGTGCGGCGAATGTCTCGCGTGTACACCAACCCGAGACAGCGAAGAGTGTCCACCAGTTGAAATGGGACGACGCTGTCTGCGGGAAGGCCGCGGCCGATCTTCATGGCGCATGATTTTGCCACGTTCATAGCGCTCCCTGCCCCTTCACTGTAACGGGTAATCCACTGCATCGCAGCTTGTACGTCGGCCGCTGAACGTACGACGAGGGCCAAGTCGTCCGCGTAAGCTCGGCAGCGGAACATATGATCCCGGAGTGGAATACCTGTCAAACGTCGCCGTAATCCGCAAACGAGTGGTTCCATCGCAATGGCATAAAGCACCGTCGACAAGGGGCAACCCAGCCGTACTGAGCGTTCAATCCGTATAGGTTCTGTAAGTCTGCCGTTGACGAGAAGTCTGGACGTTGCTCCACGAAGGATCCGCATAACCACTTGCGTGAACGTCGGGGGAATTGCCATTCGGTTCATCACTGCGTTCAGGAATGCATGATTGACGCGGTCAAACGCTTGTTTGAAGTCGATGGAGATTAAAGCGCCTGGCAGCCTCGAGTGTGTTGCCACAGCGATCACATCTCGATATTCACTGAGGGCTGTCTGTATATTACGATCGCCGCCTAAAGATGTTTGTTCGTGGGAAACAATGTCTCGTAAGACATGTTTGAGTCGCACTGCTAGAAGGCGTGTGAAAATCTTGAAGTCGGAATTGAGTAACGTGATCGGACGATAACTATCGAGTCGTGTTCCTCCTGCGGGCTTCGGGACTGGTACAAGTAAGCCTTCCATGAACATTGGTGGCGAGTTCGCCGCGCCGGACAAAAGTTCCCAGTACATGTCCCTCCATCGTGACATCATCAAATCTTGGAAGGTTCTGTAAAATTCGAGAGGTAAACCATCCGGGCCGGGAGATCGATTCAGAGACCCTTTAGCCACAGCGGCTTGGACGTCGTCGTTGGTCACTTCAGAAGTCAGGAGGGTAGCCGCTGCTGCGTTTAGAGTACCAAGTGTCTCCTGGGTAACCTCAGCAATGGCTTCTGCACCGGCAGGTACCTCTTGATATAAAAGTCTATAGTGCGTTGTGAATGCATCCGCAATTGTAGCTTGCGAAGTCAGCCGGCGTCCATCAGGTAAGTCTAAAGTTGTCATTACAGCCTGTCGGCGTCGACGAACATTTTGAATAATATGATGCATAGAAGGTTCTTCACCGTTAATCCTATCTTGGCTGCGTGCTCGTACAATAGCTCCCTCTAGACGACATCTGGTCAAGGTTAAAATCTTCGCCTTAATGCGTTGAGCTTCTTTTAGACGATCCGGGGATGGAGGTTGATCCATGAGTTCAGGTAGAGCGCTATAGTAGAAATCAGTTGTATGGTGATTCCACCTGGCTTTGGCTCTGCCATAGTGTGTCAATGTGCGTCGGATGGCCGGTTTGGCGCACAGCAACCACCACTGCAGTGTGGTCTCGTAACGCGTAATTCGTTGAACACAGGTGTGCCACGTGTCGGTGACCTGTTGTCGACATTCAGGGTCCCGCAGTAGTGCTACATTGAGTTTCCAAGGTCCTGCACTGCGCCATATAGATTGTCGACGTAGGTTCATGGTACAGATGTAGATGTCATGATCCGAGAAGGCAGACGGCCAACGTTCCGCGTCGAGGAGAACTGATTTTAGAGCGTTAGAGATGTATATTCTGTCAAGTCGGCTGGCGGAGTGGCTCGTAATGTGTGTATACCCCGGGCGGTCGCCGTGTACCACTCGCCAAGTGTCGAGGAGACGAAGGCGGCGGACGAGGAAGCGAAGTTCCGGACATGTGGTGAAATGGGGGTATTGGTCTGTGCGCTCGAGAACGCAGTTGAAATCTCCACCTACGATGAGATGATCGTATCGGCCGAGGAATAAAGGTGTGATATCTTCTGCGTAGAACTGGGAGCGAACCCTCCGTTTATCAGTGCCCGATGGGGCGTACAGATTAATGATTTTGAGTCCGTCAACTGTGATGGCCACTGCTCGCGCTGTTGGGAGGTATGCGACATCGGAAACTGCAATCCCTTCTCGGAGGAGGATGGCTGCGCCTGTGTGTTCCATAGCTGCAGGGGCGGCGTACGTCTCATATCCACAACACCCAGCCCAAGTTGCTGTCCTCAGTTCTTGTAACAGGGCGATGTCGATGTCCGCTGCTCTTAGCGTGTCACGGAGCAGTTGAAGTTTAGCGTGGGAGCCGATATTATTAGTATTGATAGTAGCTATTCGGTACGCCTGATGGGAGATTCGTGCTGCCGATAGGGTCGTAGCTGGTGAAGATTGTTGTGGTGGATGCTGGAAGTCCATAGAAGTCGCAGTAGTCGCCGTAGAAACTTCCCCCATTTTAGTGTTGGTCTAACGGAGGAACAGATCTCATTTCCACATCAGATGGAGGTGGGAAATCCGTGTCATCCGCCCATGAAAAATGTCCGACAGGTTTGACATCGGCGAGAGGTGGCAGCGCCGGCCGAGTCGGCTCAGTTGCGTCGGTGACAACAGGCGTGCTATGTTCCATGGCTTCAGGGCGCGGGGCTTGCGCACGCTCTCTGTTGGACGGTTCACCGTCTTTTGGATGACGCGTCTCCGTGGCAGAGGAGAAAGTGTTATCGTGTTCGCCGTCAGAGTGACGTGCCATCTCTTCGTCCTGCGGAGGGGGCTCAATGGTTGATTCTGATGTCTTGCGGCGTTTTTTTCGTCGTTTGGGCGACTTCTGCTTTCGGCAATGAGTTTCGGTGTCTGAGGAAGGAAGAGATTCACGTCGTTCGGGTACGAAAGCCGCGGGTGCTATGATGCGGTCGTCATTCCCCAGAACACTCTCACTGGCATCCTTGTGATCTTCTAGCGTGGGTGTGTCCGGCTGTTGGACATGTTCACGGGCGGCATCGTCGGTGTCAAGGTGCTGGGACGCCTCCGAGTGTATCGGACCAGAGAGATGCTCATGAACGGCGTCATGTGTGGGCTGGACGTGCAGTGTCCCCGCATAGGTGACTGGAAGGGTGGTCGTGGTTCTGTCGGTGTTCGTATCGTCGGGCCTTAGTTGTGTGATGCGGCGTTGCAGGCATTCATTACGGACGTGGCCTTCTTCGCCACAACCGGAACATGTTCGAGGTTGTCCGTCGTAAATGACCACCGCGCGGCAGCCGCCGATAGAAATGTACGATGGAACGTGCCGTTTGAGATCGATTCGGACTTGTCTCACACCATTAAGCACCGGATACGTCGTAAACTGTGCCCATGTCTCGGCTAAGTGGCTCTGGACTTTTCCGAACGGGCTTAGCGCCGCGATGACTTCATCTTCATTTACCTCGAAAGGCAGTTCGAATACACGGATCGTCCGAAGGCCAAGTCCTGCATGGTCGACATCCACAGGCCCGACGTTTCCGTCGGAGTGCCGAAATTTTAGTCCATGTCGCGTCCTTTGAATAATGTCATTGCAGGCAGCGTCATAAGTCATCTTAACATAAACGACGCTGCTAATGATCGATAGGTGTATGCCGATGAGTTCGTCACGGGGGATCTTCACGTCTTCGCGTAGGAAGCGTTCGGCGGCCAGTGCTTTGGGTCGTGCGTATTCATTTGAGAAGGTGAACTTAAGAGTGTTCTTCCTGTAAGAGTTGGCCATTAGAGTGTGGTCGACTGAGAATCGCTGTGACGACGATGTAAACAAAACACTCCGCGGGCGCAGCGGCGTGGACGGCCGAGCGCGGTGCGCACTGCTGCCCTGCCGAACGCAGACTGAAGAATTTGATTTTCAATATTTCACACAATTGAAGACCGAATTCAAAAATTTTAAATGCCGTCTGTTGTACTCAATAAAAGGTACAATCTTACGTTAAAGTTTTAACTTAGTAAGCTAAATATTAAAATTACAGACTGTGTATACGTGTTGACCAAATTATTCACACCATATTTTCCCAGTATTTCAGAATGAAAGCACTTAGCGCCTTCCGACATACTTCGAGCCTTTTTGAAACTCTTCCTCGCTGACACCCCCCACACTCACAAAATAATGAAAGGTAAAAGATTAATTACTTACTACATATTCGCTATTCATGCAGTAAAACATCAACGTCAGATATGACATTTTAATTTATTACTTCTTTACTACTAACTGTGTACGTACTCCACTTAGTATCTACAAATACCACTGAATGTACCTGCAAAATTATGTCACTGTACTAATCACAGTTGAGGAGATATGGCGTCATAAACATCGTGCTGCGTGAGAAACCAGCTTTTATTAAAAGGGATTCGATTCTTTTGCAGGATCGGAGGTGTGATTGTGTCTAATGGAGATCCTTCGGAATGCAAATAAGGATATACTAATTATAAATGGTTCAAATGGCTCTGACCACTATGGGACTTCACATCTGGGGTCATCAGTCACCTAGAACTTAGAACTACTTAAACCTAAAAAAACCAAAGAACATCACACACATCCATGCCCGAGGCAGGATTCGAACCTGCGACCGTAGCAGTCGCGTCGTTCCGGACTGAAGCGCCTAGAACCGCTTGGCCACACCGGCCGGCTACTAATTATATCTTTTGTTTCATTTACTTTACAGCATCATTACATGACTACCCGTGATTACTTGTTACTTGCTTATCCCTCTATTCTATTCGAATGTGATTGATTGGCGGCGCCGAAAACTATGGATTTAACACTAAAAGGACAATGTCCTCTAGTGTAGGTCGTGGTGAGAAAAACGTTGCGTGTAGTTCTGAGCGCACTATGGTGAAGCTAAGTGAATTCGAATGTGGGCAAATTGTTGCTGCTCGTATGGTTGGTGCATCCGTAACAAAAGTACCCGAAGTATTTAATGTTTCAAGAGACACCGTATCGAATATTGACACCGCATAAAGAGAAAGCGGAAAACCATCATCCGCTAAATCACAGCGCGGATGAAATTTTATGTTGGGTGACAGTGACGGACGGTCACTGAACAGGATTGTGACTAAAAATAAGAGTACGCCAGCTGCAAAAGTCACTACAGAACTGAGTGTAGCACTCGCCAAACCTTTCAGCACCAAAAGAACACGAAGGCCGCAACTGCCGGGCGAGGTGGAATTCCAAAACCACGTATCAGTGACGCAAATACCCGTAATGTATAACTTTTGACCTTTACTGGGTTTTATGTTCAGGGCCACCTGACAACGAGCTAAGTGTGCTAACCATTACTGCACCTTAGTTCGTCTCTTTTTCTGTTTTTTGTAATCAAATGGTAGCTAGAGTCCGTAGGTTCGAAAACTGTCGCGGCCAAATGTTTCTGTGACTGTAGGAAAAACGTAAGACTATAGTTGCACGCTGGCTTTGTTTAACTGGTTGCTCGCCGTAAATGTGAGGAAATTTAGAAACATAATAAAACATTTTAGCGCGTCGTCGGCTCTCGTCGCACGACGCGACAGCTGACATTTCGCGAGTACAGCAAAAGCTGCTGCCCGTCCCGCAAACCTGTCGGGAGCCGTGTGGCTACACAGCAGAAGCACGGAGCAGTCCAAAGGGGGCGCGGGAAGAAAGACTCAACGCTACGAGGACGGGAAATCGAGCTTCCACATACTTTATGAGCTCGCTTCAACGAAGCGTTTCCCCTGTTTTTCTCCCAGTAACTAGTTTACGGCGCGTTTATAGGCTACTAGTTTGTCTCATCAAGCGTTTAGATTATGGCCGGAGATAACGTTAGCGTCAATTAACTCCACCCGATCTCGACACGTTCTAGGATATGAGCAGTTGTTCACAACATATGGTGTCAACAATGATTAAGTCGTACGGTGTGACCCCTTACCTTCTTAAAAGTGGACATACTATTTGTACAGCTACCCCTAATTGCTTTGAAACTTTCGAGCATTAGTACCTCACAACAGCAGATCGAGAAACTGTGATAGGGATTTCAGTATACAGGAATGTATTTCTTTTTCTCTCTGGCTTTCGTTCCTGATGTAATTTATAGCTGCGTCTATTTTTCTCGCAGATCTGTGATATTGTGTCCAGGAAGTTCTTTGAAATCCGACTGATGCAATGAGAGAACTACAGACGTCACATTCGTTATGCCACCACTCGGCAACCTACTCTTTAGCATCATATCATATCGTTTTAATATTAGTAATGGAGATTACCGTGTCTAATGCTCTTTTTACACTCAGAAATTAAAAAGAAATGAAGATTAGGGTTTCATGTCGTTTCGACAACGGGATCTGTCCCAGCGTTGTTCGCTTCTTCAAAGTATTAAATGTAATTACCGATTTGTTCTCCCACCAGCATACACGTGACAACAGGTAAGGAGGTGTACCCAGGTGACAGTGCACCTTGGTACACGTGATGCTTCCGGGACGGTTCTTCAGTCTAGTGGCTGGTTTCAGAGCCGCCTACAGACCACCATAAGCAGCAATGCATTAAAACTATTTGGAATATAGTTTTAATTCTTCAGTTGCAATAGTTTATGGTGAGTAAAATGCTACGTATTTTTATAGCTACCTATGTAACATACGCAGAGAGAAATTGTACTTCGTCAGTCGGCCATCATTTTGTACCCTGAAACAAAAGGGAGTATTTTATCGTTGAACATGTGATACTTGCAACTGTACTGAGATTATTTTGTGTCTCAACAATTTTAGCTGCCTCGAAAACGCAAATCTGTGTTAGTTTCCAATAGCTTCTGCTTCAAAGTCTATTTTTTTTAATTTTCCTCGGAAATTTACGTAATTTCAGAAAAAAAAGATTAAAGCATAAAAAGTGAATGCTATCATTTCAAAATGGAATAAGAAAATGTATTAAGCTTCTATTGCAGGGCTGGCTAGAGGTGGAAGCCTGAAAACTGTACTGAGATATAACACTCTCACCTACCAAAAACGGATGTTTCCTCTGAACTATCTGAGTAGCACTTGTAAATGACAATGGATGCAAGGTACACGTTACAGTACAGATCCACCAATAAGACGTAAAAATGAACTCCAGTGACAATCTCTGGATCGACACTTCCGTCACATCATCCCGTGATCAGAGAACCGTCTTCTCAACGATAATTCGATGAAATTATAGTGAAAGAAAACTGAAGATCTTACGTACAAGATGTACTTTGGGGTATACATTGTTTGAAACGAAAGCTGAAGCTCAAGATATTAACGCTATTTGCCATTCAGTAACAAAAGTTTTTGCATAGCACAACAGTAATATGCTGAGATATAGGTATAGGATGTTCAGACAGAGCAATTATTAACAGGGTGAATGGCGTGCTAAATGAAAACCATGTAAGGTTTGTTAAGGGACCCGTCTGTTAGTTACATCACTTACGATAGAGGTGGCCGAACTAAAATGTAACCGTACTGCTCTTTAATGCGATCTACACTATGTGATCAAAATTATCCCGACACCTACTGCGAATAACTTACAAGTTCGTGGCACCTTCCATCGGTAATGCTAATTCAATATGGTGTTGGCCCACCCTTAGCCTTGATGACAGATTCCACTCTCTCAGGGATACGTTCAATAAGGTGCTGGAAGGTTTCTTGGGGAATGGTAGCCCAATCTCCACGGAGTGTAGCGCTGAGGAGGGGTGTCGATGTCGGTCGGTGAAGCCTGTCCCGAAGTCGGCATTCCAAATCATCCCAAAGATGTTCTGTAGGATTCAGGTCAGGATTCTGTGCAGGCCAGTCCATTACAGGGATGTTATTGTCTTGTAACCACTCCGCTACAGGCCGTGCATTGTGAACAGGTGTTCGGTCATGTTGAGAGATGCAGTCGCTATCCCCGAATTTCTCTTGAAGAATGGGAAGCAAGAAGGTGTTGAAAATATCAATGTAGGCCTGTGCTGTGACTGTGCCACGCAAAATAACAAGGAGTGTAAGCTCCCTCCATGAAAAACACGACCACACCATAACACCGCCGCCTCCAAATTTTACAATTGGCACTACATACCCTGGTAGACGACATTAACCGGGCATTCGCCATAGCCACACCCTACCATCGGATCGCCACATGTGTACCGCGATTTATCACCCCACACAACGTTTTTCCACTGTACAATCGTCCAATTTGTACGCTCCTTACACCAAGCGAGGCGTCATTTGGCATTTACCGGCGTGATGTGTGACTTACGAGCAGCCGCTCGACCATGAAATCCAAGTTTTCTCACTTCCCGCCTAACGGTCATAGTACTTGCAATGTATCCTGACGCGGTTTGGAATTCCTGTGTGGCGGTCTGGATAGATGTCTGCCTATTACACATTACGACCCTCTTCAACCGTCGGCTGTCTCTGTCAGTCAACAGACGAGGTCGGCATGTACCCTTTTGTGCTGTGCGTGTCCCTTCACGTTCGCACTTCACTATCACATCGGAAACAGGGGATCTAGGGATGTTTAGGAGGGTGGAAATCTCGCTTACAGACGTGTCACACAAGGGACACCCATCACCTGACGACGTTCAAAGGAGCGCCCAAGTCTGCTCTCTCACGATGTCTAATGACTACTGAGGTCGCTGGTATGGCAGCACAATGCACCTCATATGAAAAACATAGGGTTTTTAGGGTGTTTGGATATTTTTGATCATAGAGTGTCTATGAAGTACGCCCATAAGAAACTGAAAAACTCATTATGAGAACATCGATAAAGACACACAACAGGGAAAGCTAGACGATCGGCTTTCAGAGGTGTATGAAATAGCTGATGCTAAAGGCATGCAAAACGAAAGAACACGCCGAATTTTACATTAACTATGAGAGAGGGCTATCTGCAAAGTTGTTGCTACGAGTACTGAATCGTGAGTTAAACAAAATGAAGAAATGAAATTTCTCAGCAGTGTACGGACTGTTAACTGGTCCCCAACTGATTTCGTGCACCTATTTCTGACTGCTGACAACTGGGTCACCACTGCAGACCAAAAATGAAAAGCAGTGGATGAAAGCCAGTTATTCGGCACCAAAAAAAAAGCAAAGTCTATTTCATTTACCGAAAACGTGGTGCCCACCTTTTGACATATAAAATGGAATTCTTCCAACAGGTTACCTTTGAAAGGGTAAAACAAAAACTAGCAACTATTACTCAAATGATTTGGATCAACCGAATGAAAAGACTGAAGTGTAGTACAATAATAGCGACTACTACTCAAATAATTTGGATCAATTGTTGGTGCATCCACTCTATTAATGTATGTAATTTTGCACCGAATAAGTTTCATTTATTTCCACATTCTCAGAGATTTTCAGCTGGAAAACGATTTGAATCTGATGAAGAGGTTATGTCAGTCGTAGACGGGTATTTTGCAGATCTCTTGGATTCCCGCTTCACGGATGGAATCTATACTGGTGGTGGGAGGGAGGGGGAGGAGATTGGACGCCCATTAATACTTCTCCAAATCATTTAAAATTTATTACAGAAATAATACATACGGAGTACACGGAATCATTACAGATCAACAGGTCAAGCGGTTCCAAGGTACCAGGTATCCATAATGAAACACCCACATTACCGCGCAGTGTAGTCTCTACGGGTTCTAATGCAGGCACTGACAGAGATGAAGTCGATCATAAATGTGGCGAATATTGTCTCTGGATACGTTATTTCGCACCTACTTGTTCAGTTCTCGCTGTGGGTGGAGGAGTTTCACCAGTCATTTGTCGTCCCACAGCGTCCCACAAGTGCACACTGCAAACAGGCGGAGCGATCGTTCTGACAGAGAAGCTGCTGCCCGCCTTGCAGATCACAGTGTGCGCGCAAGATTTATCCCACTGGAACAGCACTTTACCTTCCTGTTGCAAGAGTGGCAAAAGACTTGGACGAGTGCTGTTCAGTGTTCGCTCCACAAACACCAAAGGGTAAAGGAAACTGCAGCTTATCGAACCCCAGACCACAAGGCCCAGGGTGGGCCCAGTGTGTGGTGGACCAACGCACTTTACGAGGCAGCGCGCAACAGGTCTACGACGTACGCCCAAACGACCGCCATTTTTGTGCAGGCAGAATCTGCTTTCATTTCTGAAGACCACGGCGCGCCATTACATCATCCAAGTAATCTTCTGACGAGAGAAGTCGAGTCGTGAACGTCGAAGCTGTGGCGTGAGTGGAAGACGTGCCTGCCGTACCACTGCTGGTGACCGGTTAGCAACACTCCGTGTTGACACCTGAGGGTTCAAATTTTTTATGAAAGGTATTCGATCTGCCACTGCTGCTCTTACAATTCGACGGTTGTGCTGTATGGACGTTCTGAACGTCGTCTGTGAGTGCGAGAATGTTCACTAGATCCCCTTTGAGCAGTCGCACGTCCAACGTGTGTGGCATTTCTCCGAAGAGCGTAGCCCGTCACTCGAAAGGCCACTCGCTCTGTTGGCTGTAGGCACACCCGTGCGTCTCCGTGATGTGGCGCGTGCTTTCTCTGCACGTCTGCAACAAGTTGAGACACTCCGTCCCCCGATGGGCATTCTCTTTCAGGGGTACACAAAGACGGAGTTCTGGTAGCTGCATCACTGCTCCATCTGCTGATGGATGACGTTCAAACTGTTACCACTACAGAATGAGATTTTCACTCTGCAGCGGAGTGTGCGCTGATAAGAAACTTCCTGGCAGATTAAAACTGTATGCCCGACCGAAACTCGAACTCGGGACCTTTGCCTTTCGCGGGCAAGTGCTTTCATATCAGCGCACACTCCGCTGCAGAGTGAAAATTTCATTCTGGAAACATCCCCCAGGCTGTGGCTAAGCCATGTCTCCGCAGTATCCTTTCTTTCAGGAGTGCTAGTTCTGCAAGGTTCGTAGGAGAGCTTCTGTAAAGTTTGGAAGGTAGGAGATGCGATACTGGCAGAAGTAAAGCTGTGAGGACCGGGCGTGAGTCGTGCTTCGGTAGCTCAGATGGCACAAAGGTCCCGAGTTCGAATCTCGGTCGGGCACACAGTTTTAATCTGGCAGGAAGTTTTATATCAGCGCACACTCCGCTGCAGAGTGCAAACCTCATGCTGGAAACATCCCCCAGGCTGTGGCTAAGCCATGTCTCCGCAGTATCCTTTCTTTCAGGAGTGCTAGTTCTGCAAGGTTCGTAGGAGAGCTTCTGTAAAGTTTGGAAGGTAGGAGATGCGATACTGGCAGAAGTAAAGCTGTGAGGACCGGGCGTGAGTCGTGCTTCGGTAGCTCAGATGGCACAAAGGTCCCGAGTTCGAATCTCGGTCGGGCACACAGTTTTAATCTGGCAGGAAGTTTTATATCAGCGCACACTCCGCTGCAGAGTGCAAACCTCATGCTGGAAACATCCCCCAGGCTGTGGCTAAGCCATGTCTCCGCAGTATCCTTTCTTTCAGGAGTGCTAGTTCTGCAAGGTTCGTAGGAGAGCTTCTGTAAAGTTTGGAAGGTAGGAGATGCGATACTGGCAGAAGTAAAGCTGTGAGGACCGGGCGTGAGTCGTGCTTCGGTAGCTCAGATGGTAGAGCACTTGCCCGCGAAAGGCAAAGGTCCCGAGTTCGAGTCTCGGTCGGACACACAGTTTTAATCTGTTACCACTACTTTCACAAGCTGCGACATCGTCGCGAAAAAACACAGTGATTCCTATATGAAATAAGTTTTCTTTGATTTACGTCAATGGTTACAATCTTTTTTGTTTAACAGATTACCGGTTTCGGTCTTTAATGACCATCATCTGATCTGCAGCAAAAATGGGAAAAATATAAATGCACTCGCAAACTGTATGCAGCTTAAGAACAATACATAGGGCATATTGAAAAGTGGTTCTGACAAAATTTACATTTGTGCGCTTTAAATATGAAGAGGCATACCTGTTTCTTTAAAACAAAGTCCTGCAGCTATAGTGGCATCGTCAAATGTTAAATGCGGAATCAGCACCAGCATCGTCAAATACGTATAAATCACATCACATGCACGAGTCATATTGTCAGTAAAACTACTGTTTAAAACAAGCTGCCGTACAGTAGCCACAAGATGTTTGTGTTGTAAGTTGACTAGATGTCGCTAATGTCGGCATACGCTAGTTTTCAATAATTAATTGAAACATCTACTGACCCACAGGTAGCATATCTGTCACCGAATTCACACCAACGTCGACACTCAAGGTATGCCATTTTTCCGCAGCAGCGAATTTATTCCTCGCCGCAGTGGTAGCACCGGTTCCCGTGAGATCACCGAAGTTAAGCGCTGTCGGGCTGGGGTAGCGCTTGGATGGGTGACCATCCGGTCTGTCGAGCGCTGTTGGCAAGCAGCGCGCACTCAGCCCTTGTGAGGCAAAGCGAGGAGCTACTCGACCGAGAAGTAGCGGCTCCGGTCTCGGAAACTGACACACGGCGGGGAGGCCGGTGGGCTGACCACATGCCCCTCCACACCTGCGTGCAGTAACGCCTGTGGGCTGGGTCGATGCCGCTGGGCCTTCGTGGCCTACTCGGGCGGATTTCAAATTTAGCGTATTTATTAGATAAACTATGGATACGGTGCACCGGTGTGAAAGGTGGCTGCGTCGACTCGTGCCTGCTTGTGGTGAGACGCGCCGCTGGTAGCGGCGGGGCAGGGCCAGCTGCGGGCTCATTTGTGTGCTAATGCGCGAGATCGCAGCGCGAGGTAAGTGCAGCAATTACTGCGCCGGGACCACCGCCCGCTCTTCGTGGGAGAGCGCGCTGCCGTGCGGAAAGCCGGTGGGAGAACACAGGGAGCCGCCAGCCGGCGCAGCCACTTCCCGCGTTACGCTCCTGTCGTGAGCCGTGCTACACGCCCGTAGCCGGGCTTCCACCGTGCGTTCTGTCCGCGAACGACGCCCCACCGTACGCCCTCTGAAGACTTTTCGTTTTGCCGTCACGTAGCTGGACTCCGGCAAGCTCGGAAAGCCTGCACTCTGGTCACGACCGCTATTCAAACTCGGTGCGCTCGGCGTTAGTTTTCGCGGTTGCACGATCTGTTCGATGCACCGGAGTTGATACCTTTCGGGCCACTTGCAATCTGTTGCATCCCCCTTGCGTTAACACGCGAAAGAGATACACTGTCTTTCACTCAGTAGCACCAACACCGACTCAAAGGAAGGCCTCGGCCCTTGTTGGTGACGTCACGTCAGCTAGGCACGGCGAACGCCAGGTCTGTTGCAGCCAGAAACGCCTCGCCGTGCTTATCACTGTAAATCTCTTATTTTTGGACAAAATGTTTGGTATTGTTTTGGATTCTGCAGTTTTATTTAGATCAAAGATTTTCTTACCATCATAAAGCTACAAATGAATGTCATAGTTCTGTTTTACTGAATCCTGCCAAACAAACTTAGATAAATATGAGAAGACGCTTTGCCCCATGGCAAGCTTCGGAAATTTTACATTCAAGTAACTATATTTAATTGATCCATTTTGCTACCGAAACTTACCCAACCCCTTTACAATTAACTCGTTTATTTTATTTATTTATTTTCGTTTGCATCGTCACTGGAAATGTGAACTAATTTACATGTGTAAATGTCCAACTGTTCCCAGTCATTAGATTACAGTCGCTTTCAACGAAACGAATTCTAAACAGTAAACAAAATAGCTTCATATATCGAAAATACTGCTGAGCTAAAAATTTTGTAAACATGCACATTAGAAAAGATAAATATTCCCCTCTGGCAAGTGAAAGGAGAAACTTTATAAGATAAAAAAATTTATTTGATGAAACAAGTATCTCTCCTTTGCCTCTTCTTCTGTCCCCCACCCCCTCCCACAACGTGCACAATCACAAGATATTTCATTGACATTCAGTGCTCCTCACCCCATAGCCAACCAAGATACCTAAAGAAGAGCACTAATATGTTCACAGTGTCTTGTAAAAGCAACCCAGTACAAACGTAACTTCGTCAAATTTACAAATAAGGTAAAGAAGCGCGAACTCGGTTGCTGCTGGACCATGAAGTTGTTTTCGTATGTCAGTCCGTAAAACAGGTGGCAATTTAAGTTCAGGAGTACACTATTTGTTAAGAAGTGTAATGAACTGCACAATTAATTGATTGCAGAAATCTCTCAGAACAATGTGAGTTGTTCAACTACCGCCAATAGTTTCACATTTTCCTGTGTGAGAGAGGGAGACACCACCATTATGAGTATGCCTGCAACAGAGCAGGCGTTCTCGATGCCTAGCTGACGTGACGTCACCAACAAGTGCCGAGGCCTTCCTTTGAGTCGGTGTTGTTAGCACAAGGGGTAAGCAGTTTTGACACTGAGACACGTATCCTTCAGAGAGCACAGCTGCATTTACGAAATTGTGTGAAAAATAAATACGCGTCTCTCCAGTTGATATTTACTGCTGGAAACTTTCAGGAACTATTTAGGGGTGCCGGTGTTCGAAATTTACAGAATATCTCTGTCTCTGACTGTATCGAAATACCCTTTAATTTCATTGAAATGCAGCCTCGCAATTCCTAACACGAGTACCTTAAGCATCTTTCCCCTAAGAAATCTGGCATCGACGATGGCAAAACGGCGCGTTCTCCTTTCCGTTTTGCAGCGACGATACAGGCTTCAATAATTCTCCCACTAATCTTCTTTTCGTTTCTCGCTTCACTCAAACAGCACTGTCTCTGTTACCAAAATCACACAACTTCAGTTACTATTACCACTGCTACTAGCACTATCGACAATTTTCTTCCTTTCATTAAAAATATTGTAATTACAGTTAACAGTCTCGACTAAGTTCAGTGCAAATTCAACGCATTTTGGAGTATTTTGACCACCAGACTAGCAAGACTGACTACGGAGCACTCATGTTGAACACATTTGATAAACGTTTTTAGAAACTTCTCTCTAGATGCAAATCATTGCAGTCTATCAAAAGAAACGAAATGTCAGACAAGAGTTCATTTAACCACCCGCTTATTTACTTCCAACGAGTTTATGTAACAAGTTCATCTGAAGTCAGAAATGCGAATAGCGATCCGTGGCTCAGAATCTATGCTAGTACGCTTCGCCATTAATTTCTTCGCCAGCGAAGCGTATACTAAATTGCGAAATTGGGTACTTTATAAACCCGTCTCTCATAATCCTCATCCCAGCTCCGACATGGTGTCAACACGGGGGTCTCAAAGACCTGGGCCACCTCCCTCCTTCACGCTCCTTCTGTACGGCATCGATAGCGCCAACATTTTAGTCTCTGCTTTTAATTCCACACTTTCTGATACCTTGTGGCCTGTGAACTAGTATACTGTCGAATATTTAATGTGGTGAAACGAGAAACAGGATAACTTCACTATTGAACTGAATGGAAGGGCTATAAATGAGCACTCACAGGTATCAATATATCTTATTTCTTAAACATAGTAGAAAATATAGGGACAAACAATTCAAGAGAAAAAGCATAACAGTAAGTTGGACAAGACAGTTTTGATAAAATTCAGTCTTATGAAAGTATCAGCAATTTCTTCTTCTGAAATTAAGACTCATCCGGATTTGATGAGGTTTCCTGTAGAGTGCTAAAGACTGGTTTCCTTATAATAAACGCTATCGTATCTGAAATATGTAATATATCACTAATTCAAGGCATTTTTCGAGATTGAAATATGCCTTTGTTAAACCCCTGTATAAGAAAGCTGATAGGAGAGATGTCGATAACTGCCGACCTATCTCACTACTGACGTCATTTTCTAAAACTTTTGCGAAGGTGATGTGTTCAAGAACACCATATGACCTGAGCATCAATAATATCCACCGTAAATCAGTTTGGATTTCAGAAGAGTTGTTCAATTCAGAAAGCCATTTACACGTTCGCTCATCAAATTTCACAAGCGTTAAATAACAATTGTGTCAGTTGGTGTTTTCTTCGGCCAGTCTACGGCATCTGACTTTTTCAATCACAATATTCTCCTACATAAACTGAGGTTTCATGGGACTAGTGGTATAGCCAACTAATGGATTATGTCATATCTAACCAGAAGAATACGGAAAAAGTTGTGCTTAGGAGTTCTACTGCACATCTAGGGGTACTACACCAATTATAAGAGTAATAATTGGTGAGGAAATAATAAATAATGTGGAAACTTCAAAATTCTTAGGTGACCGTAACGATGAGAATTTAAACTGAAAAAGCACGTTTTGCAACTCCTAAAACAACTTAGTTCAGCCATATTTGCACTTTGAATCATTGCAAATCTTGGGGAGAGGAAAATCAGTAAGTTGACATATTTCCATTAAATAATGTCACATACAATAATGTTCCGTCACATAGAATAATGTTCCGTGGGGTAACTCATCTTCAAAAAAGAAAGTCTTGATTGCTCAAAAGTGAGCTGTAAGAATAAAAATGTGTTTCAAAAGGTAAAATGATGTACATAATTACAGTTCTAGAAGGAAAAAAGTACTTTTACTACACCACATTAACGTTGTCTTCAGCACGAAAAGGTGTGCACAATGCAGCAAACAAAACTTTTGATAACTTATCCAGTGGCAGAAAATGTCTGACAGACAGCAAAGTAGAAATTGAAAAAACAATTTAAAAAAGAAAAGAAAAAGAAGCTGCTTGTGAATGATCAGCATGTAGGCATATTTATAAAATAATTTGAAATAACTCTTTCCACATCATTACGATTTAGCCTACAGGTGATCCATGGAACATGGAACTAAGTAAATGAATTAGGAAATTCCAGAGCTGGCAACATGCTCCACGTTCATAGTAACAGGGAGGGAACCTAGTATTCGACGCGTGCGTTCTGTTCTATGTCGAAGTAATTAATGACGGGGGGATAGATCTGCTGGAGGAGACTGGTGGGATTTTAACACTGCGACTTTGCAGTGACGTTTAGACCGAATGTGGAGGTCTGTAAACGTGTCCAGCCACTCCCTCTACAAAGAGGGATAAAACAGAAATGAAACAGCTGTTCCGATCACAGGATCGGGTGGTTTATGCAACAGGTAGCAGGCGCGAGGCTGCACAGCCGTTTATTAAAAATACGACGGATTTAACTCTCTTACGAGCAGAGAACTATCAGGTAGAGCAGACGGAGAAATTTCTGTGACCGATCTACATCTACATCTACATCTACATCCATACTCCGCAAGCCACCTGACAGTGTGTGGCGGAGGGTACTTTGAGTACCTCTATCGGTTCTCCCTTCTGTTCCAGTCTTCTATTGTTCGTGGAAAGAAAGTGTGTCGGTATGCCTCTGTGTGGGCTCTAATCTCTCTGATTTTATTCACATGGTCTCTTTGCGAGATATACGTAGGAGGGAGCAATATACTGCTTGACTCCTCGGTGAAATGTTCTCGATACTTCAACAAAAGCCCGTACCGAGCTACTGAGCGTCTCTCTTGCACAGTCTTACACTGGAGTTTATCTATCATTTCCGTAACGCTTTCGCGATTACTAAATCATCCTGTAACGAAGCGAGCACTCTCTGTTGGATCTTCTCTATCTCTTCTATCAACCCTATCTGGTATGGATCCCACACCGGTGAGCAGTATTCAAGCAGTGGGCGAATAAGTGTACTGTAACCTTTTTCCTTTGTTTTCGGGTTGCATTTCCTTAGGATTCTTCCAATGAATCTCAGTCTGGCATCTGCTTTACCGACGATTAATTTTATATGGTCATTCCATTTTAGATCACTCCTAATGCCTACTCCCAGATAATTTATGAAATTAACTGCTTCCCATTGCTGACCTGCTATATTGTAGCTAAATCATAAAGGATCTTTCTTTCTATGTATTCGCAGCACATTACACTTGTCTACATTCAGATTCAATTGCCATTCCCTGCACCATGCGTCAATTCGTTGCAGATCCGATAATCACTCAATTCACAGATCGCTCAAAATGGCTTAAAACTGCCGAAGTTTCAGTGGCCGTCGGTCTCAAAAACCTGCGTTAAGGCGCCGGTTGCGCAAACCAATGCCAACATGCGGCGCGGCCTGGACGAACAGCCCCTCGGCTGGAAGCCCAGGCTCAGAGGCGACACGTGTCTGTGGCCGAGGCGATCCATTATCGGCACTCCCTTGGCTGCGGGGACCTTTCGCTCTCGGAGGAAACACACAGTGTGTGACGACCAGAGTCTACAAAACTGCTGAGAGACTTCCTCTCCGCCTCAGTTCGTGGCAGCGCTCGGTAGACTTCACTGACATTTTGCTTTTCTCCCGTTTGTTACCGCTATCGCCAAGGAAACAATCACGCACAGCTGCGCTCAGTTTTTACCAACTAATTCGCGGTAGAACGCTCGTAGCGAAGCCGAGTGTACCCGTAAAAGGCCAATCACTGTGACCTACGGTGTCAGTTCGCGAACGTCGTGCAGGTCACTGCACGAGTGTTTCGCCATTCCGGCTCTGCCGTCCTGCAACAAGTAGTCTTTCATGAGATTTGCAGCAAATAAAATGGAGTCATTCAAAAGGAACTGCCACATTAACCACTGAACAATAGGTGGAGAAAAAATTGCGCTCTTTAACCGTTATGTAGAAAGGTGAATGGTACTCTGCATTTTTGGTTTTCGGCCGAACTAAAATATTTGTGATCTTCAAAACTGATTTTAAAGGCAATACGTGAGAACTCTGCAGTGTAACGTATTATTCGTGGTACATACTCCTATAAATTCTTGTGTTTTTTTAATATGTTTTTGGTTCAGTTGAGGCCTTCTGTGGGTCACGTCAATAACAACTGTTTTAACTTTCGGTTGAACCAATGATTTTTCATTCGATAAGAGTAGAAAGAGAAGAAAGATTAAGTAAAGGCAAACCTACGTTTCTAGCATTTGTGGACTTACAGAAACTTTTGACAATGTTCACTCGAATACTCTCTTTCAAATTCTCAAGGTGGCAGGGGAAAAATACAGGGAGCGAAAGGATATTTACAATTTGTACAGAAACCTGATGGCAGTTACAAGAGTCGAGGGGCATTAAAGGGAAGCAGTGGTTGGGAATGGAGTGAGACAGGGTTGTAGCCTCTCCCCGATGTTATTCAATCTGTATATTGAGCAAGCAGTAAAGGATACAAAAGAAAAATTCGGAGTAGGTATTAAAATCCATGGAGAAGAAATAAAAACTTTGAGATTCGCCGATGACATTGTAATTCTGTCATAGACAGCAAAGGACTTGGAAGAGCAGTTGAACGGAATGGACAGTGTCTTGAAAGGAGGATATAAGACGAACATCAACAAAAGCAAAACAAGGATAATGGAATGTAGTCGAATTAAGTCGGGTGATGCTGAGGGTATTAGATTAAGAAATGAGACACTTAAAGTAGTAAAGGAGTTTTGCTCTTTGGGGAGGAAAATAACTGATGATGGTCGAAGAAGAGAGGATATAAAATGTAGACTGGCAATGACAAGGAAAGCGTTTCTGAAGAAGAGAAATTTGTTAACATCGAGTATAGAGTGTGAGGAAGTCGTTTCTGAAAGTATTTGTATGGAGTGTAGCCATGTATGGAAGTGAAACATTCTGCAATAAATAGTTTGGACAAGAAGAGAATAGAAGATTTCGAAAAGTGGTGCTACAGAAGAATGTTGAAGATTAGGTGGGTAGATCACGTAACTAATGAGCAGGTATTGAATAGGATTGTGGAGAAGAGAAGTTTGTGGCACAACTTGACTAGAAGAAGGGATCGGCTGGTAGGACATGTCCTGAGGCATCAAGGGATCACAAATTTAGCATTGGAGGACAGCGTGGAGGGTAAAAATCGTAGAGGGAGACCAAGAGATGAATACACTAAGCAGATTCAGAAGGATGTAGTAGGTTGCAGTAGGTACTGGGAGATGAAGAAGCTTGCACAGGATAAATAGCATGGAGAGCAGCATCAAACCAGTCTCAGGACTGAAGACAACAACAACAAGAGTATTGTTTTTCTCCCGAATGTCTGACCACTTTGCTCCAGCTTTCTTTTGAGGTTTTCTCTGGAGACGGTTGTTTAAAACCATATTTTGAAATGTATCTATTTTCACGCTATTCTTTCCTAACTTTTATTTTTTATAATAGACTTTCTATGAATTAAGTAGTAGCTCGCCGGCTGGAGTGACCGAGTGGTTCTAAGCGGTACAGTCTGGAACCGCGCGACCGCTACGGTCGCACGTTCGAATCCTGCCTCGGGCATGGATGCATGTGATGTCCTTAGGTTAGTTAGGTTTAAGTAGTTCTAAGTTCTAGGGGACTGATGTCTTGAGAAGTTAAATCCCATAGTGCTCAGAGCCATTTGAACCATTCACACGGAGGCTTACCGAACAACCCTTCTTCCCACGGATCGTCCGCGACTGCAGCAGGAGAGCGGAAGCTGATTCTGGTACAGAAAATGAGACCGCCGAACACCATATTGTCGCTTGCTGCTTACAAATCTATAACGGACAGTCAAATAAAAACGAGACATCTGCAAAAAGTAAGTAAACTGCTTATTACTTCAAAAGTAATCGTCGCCTCTGTTAGACAAGAAGGTCAGTCGCTTCGTGGGAAAATGTTTGCGGTTAACTACGAAACCGTGACTGTAGCCAAGCGTCTACCTCTCCGTACGAAGCAAATAGACGGCCAGAAATGTCTTTCATCAGCAATCCAAAATAACGGAAATAGCACGAGGAAAGATCGGGACTACATGGAGGATGTAGAAGGGCTTACCAGCGGAACTTATGGTGCGAAGTGTAAACAACCCTAACAAGTGGGCCTGTCCACAATCACGATCCCGTTGCCAACTGTAAACGTTTCTCCACGAAGGCACTGACCGTCTTCTCTGACAGTGGGAAAAGTCTATTAAGTTATGGTGATTACTTTTCAAACAGTAAACAGTTTATTCTTCCATTACGTTTCGGGTGAGCAGCTGCAAGAATGCTCCTTCTTCTAATATTTCAGCTGTATAACGTTCAGCCATCTTCAGAGTGAGCCGCAACACTGCCGCTCCAGCTTTTTTTTTTTTTTCCTTAATTCATTTTCAATTCCCCCCGAAGGGGGCGGGCTGGCAGCAGCTTAGTACGCTGCTCTACAGACTTTTTTAAAAACGGAAGAAGAAAAGAAACAAGAAAAACAGGCGATAAAACGGTGACTTAAAGTGTAAAATGACGTAAACATACGGAAAGTTAAAACAGAAAGTAAATAGTTTGGCAATGTTAATAAAATACACAGGAATCAGACAAGTAACATAGTAGACACACAATTAAAAAAACATGGCGACAGTCTGGTTTGAGTTCGCAAGAGATAAAAAAATCACACCCAGCGACAGTATGATGGCCGTTCGCAACACTTTCCAAAAGACACACGACACGGAACACTCACTGTAAAACACTCCACAAAAATGGCGGCACAAAGAGGACACTCCCGAGCCAAGGGCAGATGGAGGGGGGGGGGGGCTGGAGGAGGGGAAAAACAAGGAGGGAGGAGAGGAAAAAACGAAAAAGGGGGGAGCCGAGGAGGGAGAGGACTCATAAGGGGGGGCAGGGCAGACACGAGAGGGAATGAGAAAAGGCAGAGGAGGGGAATGCAAAAGGACTCGAGGGAGAGAAGGGGGCAGAGAGAGGAGAGATGGGGGAAAAAGAGGATGGAAGGGGGGGGGGGAGAGGGAGCCCGGGAAAAGGATGGAGGAAAGGAGGGGGAGTGAGGATCAGAGTTGATAGGAGGGATAAATGGAGGGAGAGAGAGCATCATCCAGGAGGGGGAGTCGATGGAAGACACCTTGGAAATGGAGATGAAGGGTTTAGAGATGGAGGGGAGGGGGGACACAACAGTGAAGACGTGGCAGGGGGAGGGGATGGGAGAGGAGAGGAGCAACCAGGGGGTGAGGCGGTTCAAGGCGGTGGGAGGTGTAGAGGATGCGGATACGTTCGAGGAATAGGAGCAGATCGAGGAAAGGAATGAGGTCACAGAGGATCCGCGTGGGGGACGGAAGGCGTATACGGAAGCCGAGGCGGAGTGTATGACGCTCAAGGATCTGGAGGCACTTATAGGACTTGAGGGGGGGGGGGCAGATATCCAGGCGAGACTGGCATAACAGAGGATGGGACGGATTAAGGATTTGTAGGCGTGGAGGATGGTAGAGGGGTGCAACCCCCATGTGCGGCCAGAGAGGAGTTTGAGGAACCGCTCCAGTGCTCGCTTCGCGGCCAGAGATGGAAATGCGCCGGAGACGTCGGTCGGCGGCAGAGACGTGCTCAGTGCGTCGCACACAGCACGGCAGTGAGTGACGGGCGTGAACCGCCGCCGGGCTGTCAGCCGCGCGAGCACAGTCGCGACCTTGTCCGCGGTCAACTCCGTGCCGATGGCGGCTGCAGATAGCGTCGCCGCCCTCAATGCCGTAACCTCTCCATTAATAACCGCCGCTGCACTTTAATGCCGCCGCAGGTACGCGATCGATCTCTTTCGCAACGCTTTCTAATGACAAAAAAGAGCAGAGACATTTCTTCCGAGCGGCGTGGACTGAATGAAAGGGATTGCTTCTACATGCGCGCGAAGCATAATGCCGAAGGGGAGTGCGCTGCTGTCAGAGACAAATTGATGTGACTAGCGTAGACCTTCAGGTAGGAAATGAGGCTAATACGTTCTGAATTTTTTCTTCTTACAAGTACTGCCCCGGACTGACGTCTCAAAGACGTGCAGATAAACTTTATTACAGTCGGTGCAGTTTGTCGTAGAAGGTGCGCCGAAATGTTTGGTGAATGTATGATAGTTACCGTGTCAAGGTGTTGGACGTTTTATGAATTTTTTTAAATTGGGTTTCGGGTGAACATAGATTTCGATACGCGTTACGGAGACTCCAACTTGCTGTGTGCGTGCAAGGCACATTTAAAAATAAAAAGGGGGCGGGGGTGGGGGAGGCATCACAGGCGGAGTAGAGTGCGACAGATAGTGGAGGTGGAGTGGGCGACTCCCTGAAGGAAGCTGTCGGTGCGCACCAGTAGCTGGGCGGCTGCTGAGGCGCCAAAGCGAAGTTATCTAACAACCGACAACAACTACACTCCAAGACAAAAAGACGATGCACCACTACGCAACTATCCGAATGGTACCGGTATCGGTAGATGTGATGTACATCTGCAGACAAACAAGTGATCACCATTTTTTAAAAGTGGATGATATATTCCAGAGAAAGAGCTTCACGAGTTGAGCAAGTCAATAACGCATTGGTCCACCTCTTTCTCTTATGCAACCAGTTATTCGGATTGGCACTGATTGATAGGATTGTTCCATGTCCTCTTGAGGGATATCGTGCCAAATTCTGTCGAATTGGCGGGTTACACAGAGCAGTCCACTGATAGTGACAGGGCCAAATATCTCACGAAATAAGCATCAAACGAAAAAAACTACAAAGAACGAAACTCGTCTAGCTTGAAGGGGGAAACCAGATGGCGCTATGGTTGGCCCGCTAGATGGCGCTGCCATGGGTCAAACAGATTTCAACTGCGTTTTTTGTAAATAGGAACCCCCATTTCTTACTACATATTCGTGCAGTAAGAAAAGAAATATCAATGTTATAGTTGGACCACTTCTTTCGCTTTGTGATAGGTGACGCTGTAATAGTTACAAACGTATAAGTACGTGATATCACGTAACATTCCGCCAGTGCGAACGGTATTTGATCGTGATACGTTACTCGTGTTAAAATGAACCGTTTACCAATTGCGGAAAAGGTTGATATCGTGTTGATGTATGGCTATTGTGATCAAAATGCCCGACGGGCGTGCGCTATGTATGCTGCTCGGTGTCCTGGACATCGCCCAGGTGTCCGGACCGTTCGACAAATAGTTACGTTACTTAAGGAAACAGGAAGTTTTCAGCCACATGTGAAACGTCAACCACGACCTGCAACAAATGATCATGCCCAAATAGGTGTTTTAGCTGCTGTCGCGGCTAATCCGCACATCAGTAACAGACAAATCGCGCGAGCATCGGGAATCTCAAGAACGTCGGTGTTGAGAATGCTACATCAACATCGATTGCACCAGTACCATATTTCTATGCACCAGGAATTGCATGGCGACGACTTTGAACAGTTCTGCCACTGGGCACAAGAGAAATTATGGGACGATGACAACAAGAGAAATTATGGGACGATGACAGATTTTTTGCACGCGTTCTATTTAGCGACGAAGCGTCATTCACCAACAGCGGTAACGTAAACCGGCATAATATGGACTATTGAGCAACGTAAAATCCGCGACGGCTGCGACAAGTGAAACATCAGCGACGTTGGCGGGTTAATGAATGGTGTTGCATTATGGGAGGAAGGATAATTGGCCCCCATTATATCGATGCCAATCTAAATGGTGCAATGTATGCTGATTTCCTACGTAATGTTCTACTGATGTTACTACAAGATGTTTCACTGCAAGAGAATGGCGATGCAGTACCAACATGATGGATATCCGGCACATAGGTCGCGTGCGGTTGAAGCGGTATGGAATAGGACATTTCATGAGCGGTGGATTGCTCTTCGCCGGCCGGAGTGGCCGAGCGGTTCTAGGCGCTACAGTCTGGAATCGCGCGACCGCTACGGTCCCAGGCTCGAATCCTGCCTCGGGCATGGATGTGTGTGATGTCCTTAGGTTAGTTAGGTTTAAGTAGTTCTAAGTTCTAGGGGACTGATGATCACAGATGTTAAGTCCCATAGTGCTCTGAGCCATTTGAACCGTTTTGAGCCATAAATTCAGCACTGATGAAAATATGAATGTATTGCGCCAACTCAGAACTCGAAAAAGTGTCTCGCCATAAATAAAGTTGTATAAAAAGTGAGTGGCTGCCGTAATTTAATCCGTAGCAGCGGAGCTCAACTACCATCAGCCTGAATAAATTAATGTTATTACTTTGTTTCCGTCTTCAGTTTTACTATTTTTTTGTGCAGTGCCTTCTAGACCAAAGATAACAAGTAACCGCCTTTATTCGCCGTCCGAGGAACTACAAGGAGTAAAATAAATTCTACGACAGCGCTGGCCACAGGCGGTACATCGTTCTCTCGTTTAGTAGCTTTGGCGTTCTCAAAGTGGCAGAGCAGTTACGAGTGAGTCCTTCGAACTCCTCTCGTCGGACACCCGGCCTGCCGCCCTCCTCCGCTTCGCACTACACTCTCTGACTGCCACGTGGAGGTCGCGGGGTCAGCACGTAGAGGCGGAGCTAATCCCAGCCACAGCGCCGATATCTCGAGACCGTTTAAAATCGATTTTGTTGCGGTCTTTCACGTGGGTGCGGGACAGTAACGGCCAATAAACCTGTCCCGTCTGGAAAGGGCACCATACGAAACAAAGTGACTTGCTGTTGGGGAGCACTGCGGCTGCCGTCGCAATTTAAAGGCCTGGCAGCCATATTTCTTGTCCTGTCGAGCTAAATATCTGAATGTGAACGAGCAACTCGTATAAAATGAAGTAATAGGTATTTCTGCCGTCTTATCCGATTCTCTGTAGATGCAGATGTAGCAGCCTGCTGCAAACACCACTGCACGGGCTCTGGCACCCATCCAGCCTGGACGAAATGTTTGTGCTGGTCGCCCACATCGATCTGGGTGAACTAAGTGCGAGTCCCAAGTGCGTCTCCGCTGCATGATAGGCAAGGGACGGACATTAACGGCAACCGCGAGGACAAAGATACTCAAGAGGGTACTCCTCTTTGAAAATTTCAAAAAATCGATTTTTTTGTTTAAATGTTCTCTGGGTTGCCTACTCTATCGTAGTAATCATCTCAAGTTCGCCGAAAACTCCGTTATCTATTACAGGGCCATTTGTAAAAAAGTGTCTCGGAAAAGCATTCACAGTGGGAACAAAGTAGTCGATATGTAGTTTCAGCATTATGAATATTACGAATGTGTTCGAAGTTGAGATCGGACCGGCCTGTTAACAACTGCTGCACAAAAGCGCTGGAAAGGGTCTGGAGCGAGCAGAGCCGCGGGTGTCGGAAGCTGCCAGAGAGGCCCACAGGACCGCCTTGGCCACGAAGCAGATGGAGAAGGAGAAGGACCTCCTTTTGGATCTGGGAGGATTGCGATATTGTCCAGGGACTCCTGACTAGAAGTATGTTTAACTTAAATACAGAAAATGCAAATCTTTAAACGCGTTTTTTTTCCCAGACCGTGTTCTTGAAACTGATGGGAAACTCAACTTGAGAACGGTACATACGGTTTTGGTTGGAATTTCATGCCGGCATCCAAAATCGAATTTTCTACCACCATACAGAGCCGTTTTGAGAAATCTTTAACAATATATTTTCGGTGCACGTTTTTGTCTCTATTTTGTGGGCGAATAAAATGACATTTGTACAATACGTCACCGTTTTGTTAGAGCTTAATATTTTTCACCTGTCCTATGAATGATGATACAAAATATAATGAAAATGACGTACAAAAATTTGTTTTGCTGCAAATTCAGTAGGAGGGCTTCGGGAATAGCCGCCGTTGATCACCTTCTACCAGGTGCAGCGGTTACAGGGAGCGTCAGATGTTGGCACCAAAAGGTTCCTTAAAGACAAAACTCTAAGATATAACCCTATATCACCAGGTTTAGCATTACCTTTCATTTTACTTGAAGAGGAAAAGAGGACAACCCCCTCAATACACAGATAGTGGTGACGTCCTGCCCTGCAATCTCTCTTACCTTTCCTTTCTTCTTCTTCTTCTTCTAACGCTTGCAACGCTAAGAAAAGAGCCTACAAGTGCATTGTTTAAAGAATTATCTAGGTGCTTGCCTCCTGTCTTTCGTCCGAACAGTTGAAGGAGCTTGCTGAACTTGTAATTGGTTATTGATTTGCTTTGCACATAGTGAACGGCAATGTACAGGAAAGTTTGACGCGAATCTAACGACTGGGAAAACAGTTGACGAGGAGCGATTTCGCTATATATATTAAAAACACCAAATGGACAATCAAAGGAGTCGTAAGAAAAACAACGAAATTGTGTTAGTTCTCTGCACGATTTCAGTACGACTCTTTTTTTTCCAAATTTTAATTTCTATGAACAAACATGACTCTTTAAAACATGCACAGAGGAAGACGGAATAGAAGCAGACTAACGACAACAATAACAATAGGATCAAGTAACGTTCTATTGGAAGAAGTACAAATCGTGATTTATACATCACTTCTCAGTTCCTCTATAGCTAATCAGAAAAAGTAAAAAAAAAAAAAAAACATATCCACAAAGCCGGTTTTTTTGTGATGCATTATGGGAGCAACGCACAAAAGTACTGAATCTACACTGACAGATAAAAAACTCGGAACACCAAGAACGGATTGTGCGACATAAAGTTGGCAGCCGTGTTTCTGCATCTGAAAGATGTCAATTCAAATTTTGCGCCAGTCGCGTAAGAGAGGCGCTAGTAGGGCCATGATGACGATGCAAATCATGTTTCCTTTAAATGCCCGGTGTAACGGCAGTGAGCGTTAGTTACCTCCGAGACTGGATGTGGTGAGTAGATGTTAGTCAAATTCAAATGGCTCCGAGCACCATGGGACTTAACTTCTGAGGTCATCAGTTCCCTAGAACTTAGAACTACTTAAACCTAACTAACCTAAGGACATCACACACATTGATGCTCGAGGCAAGATTCGAACCTGCGACCGCAGCGGTCGCGCGGTTCCAGACTGTAGCGCCTAGAGCCGCTCGGCCACCCCGACCGGCTAGACGTTAGCCAACAATGCCCTTAAGGTAACAAAGACACTATTATCCACACCTCACTTGAAGGAGGTCGTGTAAGAAGCTGGGTACACATTCTGAACGAGGTCATGTAGTAGGGCTACGAGAAGGTGGGTACACATTCTGAACGAGGTCGTGTAGTAGGGCTACAAGAAACTGGATACACATTCTGAACGAGGTCGTGTAGTAGGGCTACGAGAAGCTAGATACACATTCTGAACGAGGTCGTGTAGTAGGGCTACGAGAAGCTGGGTACACATTCTGAACGAGGTCGTGTAGTAGGGCTACGAGAAGGTGGGTACACATTCTGAACGAGGTCGTGTAGTAGGGCTACGAGGAGCTGGGTACACATTCTGAACGAGGTCGTGTAGTAGGGCTACGAGAAGCTGGGTACACATTCTGAACGAGGTCGTGTAGTAGGGCTACGAGGAGCTGGGTACACATTCTGAACGAGGTCGTGTAGTAGGGCTACGAGGAGCTGGGTACACATTCTGAACGAGGTCGTGTAGTAGGGCTACGAGGAGCTGGATACACATTCTGAACGAGGTCGTGTAGTAGGGCTACGAGAAGCTAGATACACATTCTGAACGAGGTCGTGTAGTAGGGCTACGAGAAGCTGGGTACACATTCTGAACGAGGTCGTGTAGTAGGGCTACGAGAAGGTGGGTACACATTCTGAACGAGGTCGTGTAGTAGGGCTACGAGGAGCTGGGTACACATTCTGAACGAGGTCGTGTAGTAGGGCTACGAGAAGCTGGGTACACATTCTGAACGATGGTCGTGTAGTAGGGCTACGAGGAGCTGGGTACACATTCTGAACGAGGTCGTGTAGTAGGGCTACGAGAAGCTGGATACACAAGACTTGAGAGGAATATACCCACGGTACATGATTGCTGGCAGTGGTGGTCAAGGGGCACAGAATGGCCACGTGGGACCGCCGAGTGGAAAGACCATCGTATTCGGCGTTTGGCTCTGGCGCATCCTATTGCGTCTGCAGCAGCAATCTGACAGCAGTTGGCACCATAGTGAGACAAGGAACCGTTACAAACTGGTTACTTCAAGGACAGCTCCGAGCATGACGCGCTTAGCATGCATTCCACTGGCCCGAAACCACCCCCATTTGCGTCTTCAGTGATGTCAAGCGTGAAGCGAGAGCTCATTGGAGGGCAGGGTGGAGGTCTGTTGTGTTTCCTAATGACAGCTCTTTCTGCCTCGGTGCCAGTGATGGCCGTGTGCTGTTACAAGGAGGCCAGCTAAGAGCCTGCAACCAACCTGTGTTCTTCACGTAACGGACCTACACGTAGAGCTATGGTGTGGGGTATGAATTCGTATGACAGTGGGAGCACTCTCGTGCTTATCCCACGCAACCTGCATGCAGATCTGTACGTCAGTCTGGCGGCGCGGGATCAGTCGACCGGTTGAAAGTTTACCGTCTTACCTCCTTGCCTAGGGACGCCAGATGAAAGTTGATGCGGTCAAGCCCTGAATCAAAATTGCGCAACGGATAACTGGGGAGAGGAGCTTGAGAGCGCTACCTAGAGAACGCGTCCTTTCTGTACGATCCTAGGCAAGGGGCTGGAGGGCTCACACGCTGATGTGTGGGTCCCTGCATTCTAGAGCTTTTATTTTAAATAAATTCCTTTAACTTGACTTCTTTGTGATTTTTAAGGTATGTTAAAGATTGATGACAGTTGATTTCTTATTTATTTTAAACATTATCACTCGACTTTACAGAGATAGCAGCAATTGTTTCAGTTTACAGATATTACAATTTTACAACTTATAACTCGGCTATATTATATACTAACCTGCACGCACATTTCTACGGGCAAGACGGAATTGCGTTGGCCAAATGAATACCACCAAAGTCTCCCAGTATTTTACATGGGACATCCACTATGTGAGGAGGATAACGGTCAAACTGGGGACCAGATACATTAACACAGGGGGTCAACTTTCCGAAATTAAACGAGCACATTTATTTCCTTACCCAATCCGAAGCTGTAAGTAAAAGAATTAATACAAATATTCAAATACCTCTCTTCCATGCTTGAACGTTGAGAAACACGCACTGAGGGCACGTCTGCTCACTTACCCGTCTCCTATAATCCTCCTAGAATATGGCGGGCACCCGGTCTTCCTGGGCCCCGGTGGAGGGGGTGGTCGAACCACTTGGCCGTGACCAACCTCTCCACCCCAAATCTTGTGACACTGGAAAGTCTTTGACTTTTACCTGCCTGTTCTGTCTCTCTGATCCCCTAGCCAGGAGTGAGGTTGGCACTACTATACTACAGAACTACTTCCCAACTAAGATTTGGCCACGCTTTACGGAAAAGTGTGAGGAGGATTAGGTAAGTTTATGTGCAGATTCACATTCACGTACAAGAAATGCATAATACAAGACACATATAAATACGTATTATGACGCCTGACACATTTCTTTCCACCCGTCCACATGTGTTCTTTTGCACCCTCGGCCTGCCGCGTCGTGTAATAAAATTGTCTGCGGAGCCGCTTCTGTTTCTATTTCCCGGTGCGAGCGAGCAACGAAACCTGCTGCTTATTGAGCGGAAACTACTGTACCGTTTCACGGTCTCCGACGCTGCATCATGGACTGTGCGGCTGGTCCCGGCGGAGGTTCGAGTCCTCCCTCGGGCATGGGTGTGTGTAATTGTCCTTAGTATAATTTAGGTTAAGTAGTGTGTAAGCCTTGGGACTGATGACCTTAGCAGTTAAGTCCCATAAGGTTTCACACACATTTGAACTTTTTTGAACGTCAGTCTGTTCCGTTCATGAACAGCATGTTAGGGGGTAGTTTCCAACAGGATAACGCTCGCCCACATACTGCTCTGTAACCCAACATGCTCTACAGAGTGTCGACGTGTTGGTCTGGCGTACACGATCACCGGATCTATCTTCAGACGAGCACATATGGGGCATCACCGGACGACAACAGCAGTGTCATCCGCAAAAAGAAATAACCGTCTTCTGTGTTGACAGACCAAGTGCAACAGGCATGGAATTCCACTGCAGAAACTGACATCCGGCACCTGTACAACACAATGCATGCACGTTTACATGCTTGCATTCAACATTCTGGCGATTACACCGGTTATTAGTGTACCAGCGCTATACATTTGCAATGTCTTATCTCCCGCTTACATTAACCTGTGTTTATCTCTTAAATATGTTACATACACAAATGTTTTCTCGTAAATTCACTACTCTGCATTAATTAATTTTCGGTGTTACGATTTTTTCTGTCAGTGTATATCTCGATTTCGCTCATAAGTAATCATTACACACGAGACACGTACGAATTCGCTCGTCGGTTCTTATTCCATATCACTGCCAACTCACCGACAAGCTAACTTAGGTTTACAGCAGACTTTGGAAAAACTGAAAGACCAGTACTATTGATCTTGAACTGGAAGCAGTAGTCATTTAGCCGTTTCAAGCTCAATACGCTAATCTTATTTCTCAGTAACACAGTTTAGGCCTCAACTCGGTGTACAGTAGAACACGGGGCTGCTCTGTTAGCTTTGCAAGCAGCGGCGTACACGCCCAGTTATGACTACAAGAAGCTCACGGCGAGTTGTTTTTAAGGATCTCGATTAAGAAATGCGAGGAGAACTACTTAATGGAGAATTGTGGGAGTCCTTGAAAACGGAGGAGTTCTGACACGCAGTTAAATTGGTACAACATTCTTATGGATGAGCTGTCTTATGTGACCTCCATGTTAAGTGACGTTTGCTGACACTTGTTCGGAATCTTTTTTGTGAGTAGGCAACTAAACTGGCCCTGCGCAAATCAGATGAAACGGAAATAGCGTGTTACGTGACTCAGCAGACAGAGAACCATTACTGAACGTCCTTGCATCGGCAGGTTTGATTCTGGCTCAGTTGAATAGTGAAGTGTGGATTATAAAAGGAAGCAACACGTCATTTTGGCATCTGATGAGAAATAAAAACATGTTTTCCACTCTCCGAAAAGATGTGATGACTGATATATTTTTTTATAATTGCAGTAATAGCATTATTCCCAGACCAGCACACAGAATACACAGCTTCAGGCGAAACTGAAGACATCTACTTGAGCATATTAATTAATGTTAACCTAATCCATCAGCGTAGGCCATCACTCGGAAATGCGAATAGCGTCTTCTTTTGGGACCTCAAGACGGCATTGGTTATGGGTTTTGTGGTAGCTATAGAGATCAATTCTCGTACCCCAAGCACTTCCACAATTTTGATAAACGCTTACATTAACGACAGCTTGCTGAGGCGGTTGTTTATCCGAGAGGTCTTTCGTTCCTTCTTTGCCCGTCGCTTGTCAGTTTCATGTTTGCGACGTGTCTGTTCCAAGTGTCATAGGTCTTCACGAACAATTTCTCGCCAGGCTTGCCTAGTAGACATTTCGGCCTCCTAGTTTTCAGTATTGTTCAATCACTACAGAGCCTGTTTATATCCTTTACGTCATCTCCACATCTCCAGCGTACAGGATTCTGCTAGGGAGACGAGGGTCTACCATACGGAACAAATGGCCATACATTATTATTGTCGCCTCAATGCTTATAGCATTTGCCCAATTATTTTTTATCTCAATGAAGTACACAATTTTAAAGCAATTGAAGTATTGGGTCAATAAGAGAAAGGGTATTGCAATGCGCCAAAATTTCAATCTGAGCTTTTGTGAGGGCGAGCAGCTGTTAGGATAGAATTCGCAATAATGCTCAAGCCTTTCAAGAGCAGCAGATACGAAATACTCATCGCACGTTGTCGGAACACATTGCAGTATGTAGATCAACTACAGGGAGCATTACAACCTCTTGCAAGACGGAGAATATCAACCCACTTCCGCAGCTCGTGGTGAACAGTATATTTCAGAAACTCGCTAACAAACTTTGATGAACGATACCCGTGATTACATTTCGTTAAGGAACGACAAATATTAAAGACTTATGAGCAGGAGACGACCGTAAGCTCCAGAGAATGAACAACAATAATTATACACATTGCTCATGTTACTATAGGTACAAAAAATGGTTCAAATGGCTCTGAGCACTAGGGGGCTTAACATCTACGGCCATCAGTCCCCTAGAACTTAGAACTACTTAAAGCTAACTAACCTAAGGACAGCACACAACAGCCAGTCATCACGAGGCAGGGAAAATGCCTGACCCCGCCGGGAATCGAACACTATAGCTACATTCGAATAACTTTACAACATATATATTCAAACTTACTGCCACGTTTCCAGACTGAAATTTTCACACTGCAGCGGAGTGTGCGCTGATATGAAACTTCCTGGAGGATTGAACAATTAGTTCATGAGCCCACTCTAAGCGTAAATGGTTGAGAAAGCACACTTGACCTCTTAGCAGCAAATAATCCTGGACAAACAGGGAGTATCATGACGAATACAGGGATTAGTGACCACAAGCAAGGTGCTGCTAGGCTAGATACACCCACAACCATAAAAAAGAAACGCAAAGTACATCTACATTAAAAAAAAGCTGATAAAAATGCTCTTACCGCCT
Organism: Schistocerca gregaria; assembly: GCF_023897955.1. NCBI lineage: Eukaryota > Metazoa > Arthropoda > Insecta > Orthoptera > Acrididae > Schistocerca > Schistocerca gregaria. The sequence continues at coordinate 492,554,965 of NC_064927.1, read as the reverse complement.
TTTTGAGAGACAGTCTCCACTCCTTCCGATCTGATCACGTAAGCGTAGAAAAGATGTGGAATGATGTCAAAGAGATAGTATCGACGGCAATTGAGAGATATACACCACATTAATTAATAAGTGGTGGTACTGATCCCCCATGTTACACAAAACGGGTCATATCGCTGTTGCAGAAGTAACGAAAAAAGCATGCCTAAACTAAAAAAGGCAAAATCCCGAAGACTAGAAAAGTTTTGCAGAAGTTCGAAATATAGTGCGTGCTTCGATGCGAGATGCTTTTAATAATTTCCACACTGAAACTCTGTCTCGGAATCTGGCAGAAAACTCAAAGAGATTCTGGTCATACATAAAGCACACCAGTGGCAAGACGTAATCAATACCTTCACTGCGCGATAACAACAGTGAAGTCACTGATGACAGTGCCACCAAAGCAGTGTTATTAAACACGGTTTTCCGAAACTCCTTCACCGAAGAAGACGAAGTAAATATTCCCGATTTCAAATCAAGAACAACTGCCAAGATGCGAAACATAGAAGCAGATATCCTCCGTGTAGCAAAGCAGCTTAAATCACTTAGTTTAGGCAAGGCTCCCGGTCGACATGGTATACCAGTCAGGTTCCTTTCAGAGTATGCAGATGCAATAGCTCCATATTTAGCACAGGAAGTTCCGTACCTAAAGACTGGAAAATTGCCCAAGTCACACCAATAGCCAAAAAGGGAAATAGGAATAATCCTCTGAATTACAGGCCCATTTCACCAACGTCGATTTGCAGTAGGATTTTGGAACATATACTATATTTTAACATTTATTGACACACAGTCAGCACGGATTCAGGAAACGGTCTTGTGAAATACAACTAGCTCTTTATATTCATGAAGTAATAAGTGATATCGACATGGGATGTCAAATTGATTCAATATTTTTAGATTTCCAGAAGGCTTTCGACACCGTTTCTCACAAGCGTCTTCTAACCAAACTGCATGCCTATGGAATATCGCCTCAGTTGTGCGACTGGATTCGTGATTTCCTGTCAGAAAGGTCGCAGTTCGTAGTAATAGACGGAAAGTCATCGAGTAAAACAGAAGTAATATCCGGCGTTCCCCAAGGAAGTGTTATAGACTCTCTATTGTTCCTGATCTATATTAACGATGTAGGAGACAATCTTAGTAACCCTCTTAGATTGTTTGCAGATGATGCTGTCATTTACCATCTTGTAAAATGATTAGATGACCAAAACGAATTGCGTAATGAATTAGATAGGATATCTTTATGATGCGAAAAGTGGAAATTGACCCTTAATAATGAAAAGTGTGAAGCTGTTCACATGAGTAGTAAAAGAAATCCGCTAAATTTCGATTACGCGATAAGTCACACAAAACTGAAGCCTGTAAATTCAACTAAATGCTTAAGGATTGCAATTACAAATAACGTAAGTTGGAACGCTCACATAGATAATGTTGTGGGTAGAGCAAACCAAAGACTACGATTCATTGGCAGAACACTTAGAAGGTGCAACAGATCTACTAAAGAGACTGCTTGCACCATACGTGTCCGCCCTATTCTGGAGTATTGTTGTGCGGTGTGGGATCCGCATCACGTGGCACTGGCGGATGACATCGGAAAAGTTCAAAGAAGGACGGCTCGTTTTGTATTTTCGCGAAATAGGGGAGATCGTGCCACAGTCATGATACGTGAACTGGAGTGGCAGTCATTAAAAAAGGCGTTTTTCGTTTTACGACGGGGTCTTCTCATGAAATTTCAATCACGAGTTTCCTCCTCCGATTGCGAAAACATTCTGTTGGCACCTACCTACATAGGAAGAAATGATCATCATGATAAAATAAGAGAAAACAGGGCTCGCACAGAAAAATTTAAGTGCTCGGTTTTCCCACGGGCCGTTCGAGAGTGGAACGGTAGAGAGACAGCTTGAAGATGGTTCATTGAACCCTCTGCCAGACACTTAATTGTGAGTAGCAGAGTAATCACGTAAAATGTAATTTAAAACTGTCTGTCGGACCGAGACTCGAACTCAGAACCTTTGCAAGGCCTGCGGAAGGTCCCGAGTTCGAGTCTCGGTCCAGAACACAATTTTAATCTGCCAGGAAGTTTCATATCAGCGCACACTCCGCTGCAGAGCGAAAATTTCATTCTGGAAACGTCCCCCGACTGTGTTTGAGCCATGTCTCCGAATTATCCTTTCTTGCAGCAGTTCTAATTTTGCAAATTTCTCAGGAGAACTTCTTTAAGTTTCGAATGTAGGAGGCGAGGTATTGGCGGAAGTGAAGCTGTGAGGAGGGGTCGTGAGTCCTGACTAGGTAACTCGTCGGCAGATGCCTTGTACGCGAATGGCAAATGACCCGACTTCGAGTCTAGGTACGGCACACAGTTTTAATGTGCCAGGAAGTTTCACTCTGTCATGTGTCGCACTTCACGCTTGATACTTTGGCAGCATGGGCGGTCAACTATGCCGGACGTAGCCGGATTCCGTTTGATATAATGTAACGCTTACCTCATACAGACAATTCTCTCCCCCCCCCCCCCCCTCGTGGCTATTGATGTAATGTACATTACACTGTTGACATACCTCCAAAGATTACAAAAAAGAAAAAGAATTAGCACACCAATTACGGTAATTAAATCGTGTTAACGCACTGGTAAGCAATAGCTTCTGCTTCCACTGTTTACCAGAGTCCACACTCACGCCAACACCCCAAATGAAGTAATATGTCGTAAGGATACGGAATACCCGGGACAGAAGAACAACAAAGACGGAACGACTTACGCTGTGTTGCAGCCTGTGACCAACGCGCGCTGCTCATCAGCAAGCGGCCGCTTGGAAACGACTGGTCGCCGTTGGCGTCGCGTCACGCACGCAGGCACCGGGCTGTTCGCCCGTTTCTTCTTCATGAGCCCATTTCAATGCGTCTTCGGTCGCCCTATGTCTCTCCTTCCTTTCGGGTTGTTGCTCAGGATTTTCTTGGCTGATCTTTCATCTCCTGTTCTATTCACATGCTGTTTCCACCTCTCTCGATATTCAGTTATTTTCTCATTAACAGCATACACAGTAAATTCGAATGATTTCGAACGACTTTATTCTGAAATTCTGATTAATTTTCTGCACAGCCAGTCACGAAAAGTCAGTCTAAGCAACAGTCGTCAGTCATGCTTCGACCCGCGGGACGTGGTTGAACTCCTTACTATTCTAAAGTAAGTAGCTAAAAGCCGTATATGTATCCAACAATTTTAAGGGTAGATTTCGAGATCCCGATCACTGGACTGGAATATGTGCACCACTAACAGTTCAGTGCGCTACCTCCAACTGACTACCAGCAACTCCCACCGTTCACCTACCAGACCCCCTCCCCCTCCAAAAAAAAAAAAAAAAAAAAAAAAAAAATCGTTTAAAGCCAGGGGAAAAGAGTCACACGAAGAAAACACCACTCTCAAATTTGCACAGAGACGTACATAATTTATTATTGCCTTCTTTCAACCGTCGCCAAGTCTATCTCATTCACTGAACACCTCAGCCCGGCTAACTAGTTGACTGCACGACTTAATACGAGGTCTCTGCCTACTGGATCGAGCGAGGTGGCACAGTGGTTAGGTTTTGCGTGATTCCCCTAAATCGCTTGAGACAAACGCCGGGTTGGTTCCTTCAGAAGGTCACGGCCGATTTCCTCCCCCGTCGTTCCCTAAACCGAGCTTCTGCTCCGTCTCTCAATGACCTCGTTGTCGGCGGGACGTTGAACACTGACCGCCTCCTCTCTCCTCTGACAATCGACCGCCTGCACAGTCACGAAACGTTAACGCTAGCTGGAAAACCGGAAGGTTCAACCCCACATCCACGGCTGCACTGGGGAAGCAACTACTGAAAGTTTCGGTTGTCCGTAACGCAAGAACTAGCTGGGCTGATCAGTAAGAACCAACTTTTCCACTCTCGGCCCAGACGGCACACGGCTTTTGCATCTCAACAGGGCTGTCGGCCGACTCCTCGACTTCGTGAACCCCGGTCCTCTCGCGAAATTGTTGTAACATTCAGGCGTTTCAGCCAGTTAAAATCAGCAGTAGAAAACCAACCATTTCCTCCGACCATTGACAGAAGTCAGTAAAGGTCTCGATCCGACTACAGCTTCCCATGTTTGTTTCCGCCATCGTGCGGAAATCATTAACCTTTAAACCAGAAGGAATAGAGAAAGAGCGGTCCGTCATCAGCAGACTGGAGAACACCTCTTCCCTCCTCAGACTGGCTATGGAGGACTCAACAGCCTGGCCGAGCGGTTCTAGGCGCTACAGTCTGGAACCGTGCAACTGCTACGGTCGCAGGTTCGAGTCCTGCCTCGGGCATGGACGTGTGTGATGTCCTTAGGTTAGTTAGGTTTAAGTAGTTCTAAGTTTTAGGGGACTGATGACCTCGGGACTGATGACCTCAGATGTTAAGTCCCATAGTGCTCAGAGCCATTTGAACCATTTATTTGATTCAACAGCCACCTGACGAACGCTTGGGTAAGCGCGCGCTAGCACACACTGACACATACACAAACACACACACACACACACACACACACACACACACACACACACACACACACACACCACCACCACCACCACCACCACGGTGCAGCCCTTTATCCTCCTCAGCCCACGGCAAATGGATTCACTTTGAGGGCGAAAGACGGGCCTCTGGCACCTTAAACCTGCAATTTTTCGGCTGATGGAGACAACCCCGACAGAAAAACTGGTAGATTGCTCCGTTCCACAAGCTAACTACCCCACTTATAGAGTCATATTCGATATTGGAGGGTAACCTTTTACATACAATCTTTACAAAGTAATGCCGGTTGGATGATATAACTTTTGACGTATAAGAGATACCCTTTGTATGTGAAATCAGTCATGTGTCAAGTTTGTTAGTGAAGCCCCGAGAACCGCTGTATTCAGGACGAATTCTGTAGTCCCAAAGATAGGGAGGCCTTCAGGTCAGTGGGCCACTCGTTCGAGCATTGCTGGAGGAACAGCAGCACTCTGCCGCTGCCCTGCCGGGGGAAGCACCGCACCGCGTCACTCGGCCCGGCGCACCTTGCCAAGTCCCGCACGCCCCCTTTGTCCCCTTTGTCGATCGTGTCTCGACTGCGGACCGTTAGACGTGCACCGACGGCTCGTGCACACTGCGGACACCCAGCTGACTCTCGGATCCTGCGTCCCGGTACGTCGTCTTCTCCGCAGAAGCTACTGGCACAAATACACTCAGTGATTTGGAAGAACTCGCCGTATATTCTCGGGGGAAGGGGCTGTCACGACGAATGATAAGCGAGCAGACGCATTTCAGTAAAAATTGCTGTTTTGACATCTTCTATGATCTGTTGTGACCTTTGACTGCTTTAACAAACCTACCCCACCCCCACCTCATTACCTTTTATTGGTTCCATATGGATTACGCACCAGTTGCCTCGGAGGAATTTTACCTACCCTTTTCTCATTGCTCTTTATTATATTTCTGTTAATGTCTGTGTTTTTTAATGGATTTAACCTCCACGAGTTCTCTCTTTATTGTCTGCAGTCTTGCGTTTGGTGCGTCGATATTTTACTGTAGGCTGTGTTACGTTGTACTACTCTTATATTACTTCACGTCTGTCAAAATCTTGCGAGAGGTAGGTAGATGTACATGTATTAATGCACTCGGATTTGTCATGTTAATGTTTAACACAATAGCAAAAGAAAGGAAGTATATTTTCAATGCAATTGACATTTTATTCGTGGCTGCACTGATGTGTCATCTATCTCACAGAGTGCGCTGTTGCTGTGCTTTGGGTACCACCTGGTGCCGCAAGTAATGGGCTTCTACATATACACGATTATTCTGCGATTCACAATTAAGTTCCTGGCAGAAAGTTCATCGAACCAACTTTTTAAGTTACTTCTCTACTATTCCACCCTCGAACAGCGCGTGGGAAAACCGAACACTTAAATCTTCCCGTCGTAGCTCTAATTTCTCTGATTGCATTATGATGATCATTTCTCCCTATGTAGGTGGGCCCCAACAAAATATTTTCACACTCTGAGGTTAAAGCTGCTAACTAAAATTTCATGAGAAGGTCCTTCCGCAGCGAAAAACGCCTTTGTTTTAATGATTGGCACCCCAATCACATCCGTGGCACACTCTCCCCCTATTTTGCGAGAGTACAAAACGAGCTGCCCTTCTTTGAACTCTTTGGATGTCTTCGGTCAATCCTATCTGATACGGATCCGACATCGCACAGCAGTACTTCAGAAGAGGGCGGACAAGCGTAGAGTAAGCAGTCTTTTTAGTAGACCTGTTACATTTTCTAATTTTTCTGCCAATAAATCGCACCCACAACATTATCTACTTGATCGTTCCAAATTATTCGTAACTGTATTTAGTTGAGTATACAACCTTTCGAATTGTGTCATTTATCGTGTGACTGAAATTTAGCGGATTCTTTTTACTGGTACTCTGTATGACTTAGACACCTTTCATGGTTTAGAGTCGATTGCCGCTTTTTGCGCCATTCAGATATCTTGTCTAAATCTATTTTATTAATCATTTGATGGGTTTACATGTCCATTAGTGACAATCCAGGTAGCACAAGGACTGTGTGGGGAGTTAAATGGCCTACAATGGTGGAACAGGTCATCATAAGCAACATATTTCTGCAGTCTGCAGTGGGCGGCACTTAAGGTAGTGTGACGGGTAACGCCACTGGTCGGTGAATGACTGGAAACGAGTTATTTGGAATGGTGAATCACGCTACACCCTGTGGTAATCCTGCGGAACTTTTTGGGTTTGGCGAATTCCTGGAGGACGTTGCCTCCCACCGTGGGTAGTGCCAATAGCGAAGTACAGAGGAGTTGGTGTTACAGTTGGGGGTGTTTTCCGTGGTTAAGGTGTAGTTCCCTTATTCCACGTAAGAAAACAATAAATGCGGAAGCGTACGAAAACATTTTGAAGCATTGTGTACTCCCTACAGTAGAGAAGTAGTTTGGAGAAGATAGCTGTTTGTATCAGCCTGACGATTAAGCAGCGTCCACGAGGCACTCGTATCTTAACAGTAACATTCCTGAAATGGACTGACCTGCCCAGACCCCCGACTTGAACCCAAGGGAACACGTTAGGGGGGAGTTAGATAGTCGACTTTCTCCAGATACCCGCCGTTCTACACGAGTACCTTCTCTGGATTCGACTCTCGAGGAAGAATGGGCTGCCATTGTTCGACAGATATTCAAGTATCTCACTGAAAGTGTTTCCAGCAGAATTGAAGCCGTGATAAAGCGTGCACACGCCCCATATTGATGACCACTAATTGGTGTCGGAGCACTTTCGATCTCGTAGCGTATAGTCTTCTGCACAGTGCGCCTACTGTAATTGGAGGAATTTACGGCTCTGGGGAGACAGCGTGCACGAGCGCAGCAGTCAGAGCACTGTGGGCCCCGGGTGCAGCCGTGTGTCGGCAGGTTACCGTCGATACGCCGTCAGGGGCAGACGGTCTGCTGGCCCGGCTCCAGGAATGCCGCGGCCTCTAAATTAGGTTGGCGACCCTGGCGAATCGGCGGCTCGGCCCGGCTCGGCCCGCGGCGACATCCGCCGCCGGGTGACATTCCACCTGCCGCCTTTATAAGCCGGGCGCCCTTGGCTTCCGGGGCCGCCCGCGTGTCGGAGTAACGGAAAGCGGACAAAATGACGCCAGCGAAAGGAAGGGCGGGAGGAGGAGGAGGAGGAGGAGGCGGCCGGCGTGGCGCACGGGCTGCGGTGCGGCGGTGCGGCCGTGGCGGCGCGGCTAGGGTTCCCCGCCGCACAAATAGAAACCAGTCGGCCACGTCTCTGACGCACCACCACCCGACGGCAACTTCGCTGTCGCCCCTGGCCCTTATGACACTCTACTGGCCTAATTTGTCCCTCTCGTTCTTGCACCGGCGAGTAGCTTTCTGGCCCAACAGCTGATGCTCGTAAGCCTCATTTTCTATCGACTATACTCCTCGCGGCTCGACTTTTTTTATCAGACTTAATTATTTACGGTTTCGTGGACTTCCTTCTTCGGGCATTGGCGTGTTAGTGAAGTCAGCTCTCGAGATAACTAGGGCCTTTTCTCCAGCAACAACTTTCCTGTTTTTGCATTAAAAACGATGAGAGAGGAAATTCGTGGTCGACCGAGACTCGAACCTGGGTTTTCCGCTTATCACGAGCGGTCGCACAGACGCACGGTTGACGACGTATGGGTCTTTGGCTCTGGCCGTCAGACGTGCACGGACAGCAAAACGTTGAAAAAGGTAAGGCGACGGCTCGCAGTCAGGGATCGAGTCCCCATCCACAAATTTTCATTGTCATTCGTCATTCTATTCTACAGCTGATGGTCGTCGTTATTCGCATTTACTCGGGCATGGGTTAAGTAGTGTGTAAGCTTAGGGACTGATGCCCTTAGCACTTAACTCCCATAAGATTTCTCAGACATTTGAACACTTTTGAAAAGATGTGGTCGCAGCAGTGCCTGTTCCTTTGGACATGCGTGGATGTGCAAAGGAATTTTGCATCGTATTCAGAATAACACAGACACTGCAATATCGTATCGTACTTTCCTATTTGTCGGTCTCGCCGCTTTTCGCTACATATTAGTTACTTCTTTATGCAATAATTTACAAACAGCCGTATATATTATAGAAATTTATTTTATTTTATGAACTTCTATGTGCTTCCAGTTTCGTGGATCCGTGAATCAATCGTCCTGCAACAGTGTGAGCTCTTGCAGGACAATTGGTTCACGGATCCAGTTACATGGCTCCTTCCGTGTATAGCGACTTTACGACTATGACTAATGGGGCCTGAAGATGGCATCAATGTAATGCCGAAACTGGTAGCACTTAGAAGTGCATAAAATAAAATAAATTTCTACAATACATACGGCTGTTGGTAAATTATTGCATCAAGAAATTCATGCCAGCCTTCGTCCCACGATTTATAATGGATCAACGAAGATTAAATATTAATAAAGTCCATTTCGTCTTTTTCTTTCAGCAGAAGATGCGCTCAAGAGTACCGCAATAGAGTGTGGTGCAGCGTTATTCAGCAGCATTCATGTCCACTGTCTCAAATGCGTTTTCTGTTTATCAGGGCGTGACAGTTCCGTCCTAGGCGTGAAGTTATTTAAAACCATTACGGACGTCCGAGGGTGTAAAAAAGTCTCAAATCACACTTCGTCTACTGGAAGAATACCAACAAAAGTACCAACGACAACGAAATGTAGGCAAATTAAATGAGGTAATCATAAGGGAATAAGATTAGGAAATTAAACACTTGAAGGAAATCAGTTTTCTCTTTTGAGCAGCAAGAAACCGACAATGCCACAAGCAGACCGGTCGTCATACTGAAGACAATAACAATTTAAAGTGTCTTACCAACGTGATGTACAGTAAAGTGACGATATGCTGAGAACACCGGACTCTCGCTCTAGAACGAAAGCGCGCAAAACTCCGTTCTTCGTCCCATATTTTGTCCAGTCGTGATTGCAGCTACAACTTTGACGGATTCGATATATTTCTCCAACGTCCCTCGGGCTCCTTCCTCGCACCTCATTTACGACTCATAACTGTGTCCTCTACATCAACGAAACGTTAAGAGATGATACCTTGCAAACGAAGCGATGGGTATGTGAGTTGTTCAAGAGTAAGTGGGAGTACATTTTTTATACTTTGAATGTGGGTAGCAGTCCGTACTAATGGCCTCTTATCTGAAGCTATAACAATCATTACATTTGGAAAGAGGCAGAAAGATGCTGGCAGACCGAATATTTGAGCCTGTATGCCTGGATGACTCAGCTGCTAAGACTGCTGCCAACTGAATGCTAGTGTCCTGGTTATGGCTGCGCTCCTGAAAGTAATTTTGATATCGCAGGTAATTTTGTAACGCTGCCATTTTCAAGAGATGCCTTAATCTTTAACACTATGAGTCACTTACGTCTGAACACACGGAAATTTATCAATCGAATTATCATCGCTGTCTAATGATGCAAATGGTTCTGTTTCGTTTCCGTTTTGTTTTTCTCTCTCGGAAAGGCTTGGATAGTGGTTCATTCAGTCTTGTGACGCCAATGAGCAAGTAGTAAAACTGATACTCAGGCGAGTGAGGAGTCGTAAAATGTGGAGGCCAGGCAAGGAGGCACACGGCACTTGTTTTACCGCGCACAGAAATTGTCCAGGAAAGGTACAGGCAATTTTAGTAACTATGTTCATAGGTAGATTACATAATTGGGCAGATGAGGAAAAAGCCGGTATTTGCACTAGCAAAAGGTAATGTACGGAAACGAGGTGGGCAGATACACCGGTGTCTTAAACCACAGTTTTGACTGCAGAGCTTTGAACCCGCGCTTTCTGGCACCCTCCGCTTATTTGTGCGCAGTGCGTCGCTCTTCTGTGAATATTATCAGAGCACTTAATCGTGGCACGATTTGGCAGCTCACTGAAGGTCTTTTCGGGCGTGCCTCGCCGTCGTCTCCAAGTGACAGCCTCTCCCCGTCGGCTACGCGTGGGAATATTCCACGTTGGCGACTTTATTAAAATCACTGATATCTGAATACAATCGGATTTGCTGTCCTGTAGCGTCGAGCCACATCAAGTTTTCTTTGCAGATGCTGACAGTAACGTGAATCCCTGAGCAGGATCTGGAAGGACACTGACTCAATTCGAGTACATCTGAACTCAGATAATTATGTGATGAATTATAGAATTTCTCACCTGCGTTTTCCTGTTTATTTACAGATTCTGTAACTTTGCGCCAGAAATAAGTAATTTTTTAACTGGTAAGACAATGTCTATGATATACTACAAGTTTACTAGCAAATACTGTGAGTATCTCTCAAAAATAATTGTGATAATAAATTGTAGGTTACACTCTGAGAGGCCGGCACTGTGAAACAAAAAACCATTTCTTTCCTTTTGTGCATTCGATAAGTTCAGCTTCTATTTATTTGAAACAAGCTCGTAACAAGATTCTTTAGCTACATTAAATGAAAAAGCAGAAGGTAACTGCCGAGAAAGTATGTTTCTTTGATGAAGGAGGCTGCGGAGCAGAGAGCCGAATAAACAAATTGGGCGTGATGACGAGTGAGGCGTTTCGAGGCGTGAAACTGGGGAGAAACTAGCTCAGTACGTGAGTGCTGGTAAAATGTTTGTATTTCCGTACACTGACTATTAATGCAGCTAGAGAGTTGATGCAACTCGCCTTCAAACTTCACTTGTTGCTCGGGACCTCGAATGTTAATCCAAGAAAGAAAAACAGAGCAACAGTCGTCAAGCGGATCGTGCAGCTTTTGAAATGAAACGTAACTGATCTCAGCGTCTCATTGCTTCAGTAGTTAGCTGAGTGGTCAGCGTGACGGATTGCTGTCCCACGGGCCCGGGTTCGATTCCCGGCTGGGACGGATATTTTCTCCGGGACTGAGTGTTGTGCTGTGTTCATCATCATTTCATCCTCATCCGGAGCCCATGTCGGCCAGTGTGGCGTCGAATGTAACGAGACCTGCACCAAGGCGGCCGGAGCTGCCCCGCAAGGGGCAAACGCTCATGAACAGTAGTTAAATAGCTAAATAATGGTGAGAGACTTTCGAAACAGGAATTTCGCAGAGAACTGGTAATTGAATCTGGAAGCAGAGGAAGAGCAGCTGCGAAAAAATAATACTGAAGTTTATTTTAAAGGGAGATCTTCGCGTTCTGAAAGCTTGTAATGAAATGTAGGTATGGTTTAAGTGTCATATTTGAGCCGTATCCAACAAAGTTTGACGAAGAGTGTGTTGCCGTTCAGTGATTTCCATTTAAGTTGACCAACATCTTCCTGTAACCTAGACAGACTGCTTCCACGTTTCGACATTATGCTTCCGACCGACGTGCTCCTTTACAGAATTCCTCTGGTTTATTTAGTCTCAGAGTACTTCGTCGCATTACTTCCGGCATTTAATGAATATGCGAGTCAAAAGATTTAAAATACAGTGGTTGGCTGGGAGACCCCTTGGGATAGTTTCAGCTGCCCAGTCTCGAAGGTTTTTCTTCTCTCGTGCGCAACGCTATTTTACCAACGCAAAACATGAGAGGTGTCTTAGGTGTACCTGTTGAGCGTTGGCGACTAAGAGTACAATGGATCTGTAAATAACGTTGTCGCGAATAGCAGAAAAACGAGCTACATTCAGTGGTATAGTAGAACAAAAATTGTTATCCAGAACAGCAGAGGCTCGTACGTGACCGAACGCAGCCACTATTTACTGTTTGTTCTGCCACCAAAGGCGGACTCAGTAGCATCACGGGACTCGGAGTAAGGGAGGGAAAGTGATCTTTGAAAGACAGTCAGTGCGGAAATATCACGCCTGTACGCCGTGGCGGTGTGATGCGTTCCCGCGTGATCAGCCCCACCCGTATTCGTAAGGGTAGAAGCTTCCAGAAGAATGGGGCCGTGCGCGAAGACGGATATAAAGGGGCTACCCACCCTACTTGTTGTCGTATGGTCGTCGAGAGGTGGTTAGCTAGTGTCACTGTGGACTTGGAAGAATCCGATGTAGTCGACACTTAGGCCGGAACGCTCACCTCTACACCACGAGACTTAGGCTCAGGGGAGAATAGGAAGTCTTACAACCAAATGAAATGGCTCTGAGCACTATGGGACTTAACATCTGAGGTCATCAGTCCCCTAGAGCTTAGAACTACTTAAACCTAACTAACCTAAGGACATCACACACATCCATGCCCGAGGCAGGATTCGAACCTTCGATCGTAGCGGTCACTCGGTTCCAGACTGTAGCGCATAGAAAAGCTCGGCCAGAACGGCCGCCACAACCAAATGAAGTCACTTTGTAGATACACCTGTACATAGAGAATATGCCAGGGGGTGCTTCCAGTAATGGTAATCCTATCTCCCGCTGTATGTAATCCTCCTCGGATCCCTGAGATTCCTTCCGAGTTCCGTAGTCTAACCCACTCAACAGCCTAGTTTACAGTCAAGCAAGTGAAGAGCAGGCGGCCCACAAGCGGAAGTTGTTCTCGACGTATCTTGTCGGTGAGTTGCATTACGCGCTTTCGTGGAGTCCTTCCTACTCCCTCTCAGGACTCGCCAGTGCGACGCGACAATGTTGTCTCGTATTTGTATTATACGACGGTGAGAAGAATGAGGTAGAAACGCAGCTTCGGGTCGTAGGCTGCTCTCCTCAATGAAATCGCAGCAAGGCGGGCGTCCGGCTTATCGGTCCAGTCCGAGGGGCGGATCATCGTGAACAGCGTCACAAGCAGAGGCACTGCGGAGATGTGTGTCACTCGGTCCACGACACTGGACCAAAGTGTGGCCAGCAGGAGACGTACGCCTACGCCTCTCCTTCCGTCTGCTGGCAAATACTGGTGGTGGTGGTGGTGGTTAGTGTTTAACGTCCCGTCGACAACGAGGTCATTAGAGACGGAGGGCAAGCTCGGGTTAGGGAAGGATTGGGAAGGAAATCGGCCGTGCCCTTTCAGAGGAACCATCCCGGCATTTGCCTGAAACGATTTAGGGAAATCACGGAAAACCTAAATCAGGATGGCTGGAGACGGGATTGAACCGTCGTCCTCCCGAATGCGAGTCCAGAGTGCTAACCACTGCGCCACCTCGCTCGGTGGCAGATACTGGTGAGGAAAATTTTCGTCTCCACCAGGATAAGACGTATGCAATCCTGTGCGTTCGTCACTTGTGGCAGTTATGAAACGACAGAGGCCACAGTATAAATATTTAGCCACTGTGATAACACGTGGTATATTTTCTGAAATATTGGAATGTGAAAGTTTGTGTTAATAAGTGCTAATGTTAATAAATTAGCAAGTCTATTTCTAAACAAGGCGATCATTATCAGGGGTATATATGCCGTGTTGTCATTGATGTCTATGCTGTAAACTAATGACAAGGTTCACATCAGACCAGGAAAGTATTAACGCATTAAATGCATTTACATACTGCGAAAGTGAAGAATGAACGACAAGAAAGTAATGCGAGAGTACAACGAGTGCTAAGGTAGTAGCCGTAGAACAAGTGGGAAATTGCACCCGGCGCAGCACATACGGCGAATATGTTAATATTTATAAGGCTGACACAAAAGTGGAAACCAGCTGCCCCAACCATCATTACGTCTTTCTCACCAAAAATGTTATCATGTAAACATTTTCGCGCTCTTTTAACACACAACATTCCAAAACCTTATATCCAGTCTCTCTTTGCTGTTAACCTTGATACTCAGCATCTCCCTGTCACTGCCATTGTCTATACAGACTGAACACTAATAAAACCGACAACCTCCGCTGCAGTCATGGACTGCGCGGCTGGCCCCGGTGGAGGTTCGAGTCCTCCCTCGGGCATTGGTGTGTGTGTTTGTCCTTAGGCTAATTTAGGTTAAGTAATGTGTAAGCTTAGGGACTGATGACCTTAGCAGTTAAGTCCCATAGGACTTCACACACATTTGAACATTTTTTTAATTTTTTTTTTTTTACAAACCTTCAAGGAAATGCTAAACGCTAACTTGGATTCAGGTTAGCACACACTGTCCAGAATTATCACACGCTTGGGGAGATATTCTGTATGACTATACGTTTATCAGGATGTCAACTGGGCATAAATTCCCCGGTCAAATGCCGATCACGCCAGGAGCTGTTTACACCTCTGGGTCTCCTGTTACGTTCGAAGTACGCCAGTAAAGAGAGCATTAAAACATCGCTGACGCACCGACGCTACGAACCTGCTGACCTGTGGGCATGGCGAGCGCCGCTTGTAATGCGCAACTGCACAGCGCCCGTCCTGCCACACGGAGGTGTGGGGGAGGGGCGGCTCTGCCGAAGCCATGTGTGGCGGCGGCCCTGCGCGGGCGTGCTGCGTCCAGCAGTGCTAGAGGCGGTATGCCAAGCACACTCCACGCCACGCCTCTGCGTATGGCAACCAGCTTCCTCTGCCCTTTCCCGTACCAGAATTTCGGGGAATTTCAAGGCGAAGTCTGCGTTTCATCTCTGTGCGGTAAATGTCAGAATTTCTGTCGTAAATAAACAACTGTCAAGAGCACTATGGGACTTAACATCTGAGGTCATCAGTCCCCTAGAACTTAGAACTACTTAAACCTAACTAACCTAAGGACACCACACGCATCCATGCCCGAGACAGGATTCGAACCTGGATCGTAGCAGTCGCACGGTTCCGGACTGCGCGCCTAGAACCGCGAGACCACCGCGGCCGGCTAAACAACTGTCCCCCTAGATTCTCCCGAGGAGGTCGAAGTGAGTGGAAAATTGATACGGTGCGCCACACGGCCCACGAAGTGTAGAATAAGTGTATACGAGGTGAATCCGAACTGCAAAGACAAATTATAGGAGGTTGTTCAGGGATATTTTGGAATGAGGGGCCCGTCGTTTCTTGTTTCCTTCCATATCATGCGTCCATTTACAAAGCCTTACAAAAAAAAGGTGAAGCATTCAGATGGAGAAGAGGAAACGAAACGAAACTTTACGGTGTAACGTCCCCCTTTACGTAACCGGCTTTTGCGAAAACTGAGCTACCCAAGAACGACTCACGCCCCGTCCTCACAGCTTTAATTCCGCCAGTACCTCGCCAGTAGAGCACTTGCCCGCGAAAGGCAAAGGTCCCGAGTTCGAGTCTCGGTCCGGCACACAGTTTTAATCTGCCAGGAAGTTTCATATCAGCGCACACTCCGCTGTAGAGTGAAAATTTCATTCTAGAAACATCCCCCACGCTGTGGCTAAGCCATGTCTCCGCAATATCCTTTCTTCCAGGAGTGCTAGTTCTGCAAGGTTCGCAGGAGAGCTTCTGTGAAATTTGGAAGGTAGGAGACGAGGTACTGGCGGAATTAAAGCTGTGAGGACGGGGCGTGAGTCTTGCTTGGGTATCTCAGTTGGTAGAGCACTTGCCCGCGAAAGGCAAAGGTCCCGAGGTCGAGTCTCGGTCCGGCACACAGTTTTAATCTGCCAGGAAGTTTCATATCAGCACACACACTGCTGTAGGGTGAAAATCTCATTCTATGTTTGACCGTGTTCGTGTGTGCCTAGCAGAGAGTTGAATTTGGCAAGGCTATCATTTTCGAAGGAAAATGCAACGCCGATTAGTGAGGGAGATGCTTACAACAACTTATGTCTGAGGAAAACTTATTCCGCCTACTCTACTTCCAGTTAAATTTGGTTATATTACCAAAACTTGTGCAGTCATTCACGTATTGTTCCAACGAAAAGGGGTACCACGGGAATTGAGATACAAAACTATAAACTTCATTAATACTTTTCGAATGACTGGAAAAACTGTCGCCAGATGAACTGGACACTGTCTGTTCACCAAGTAATTGCGAACAACCGTGAGTAAGAAATAATCTGAGTACGTGCGGCAACAGAAGCGTGCACACGCGTTTGCAGTAACAACAAACGTCACAAAATAATAATGAGAAAGAATTTAAGTTATTACTGCACCCGTTATTAAACGTAGTCAAATGAACCTGGAACAAATAAATCTCACACTGAGTAACAGGAGACTGCTAAATAGTGGCGAAACCTCACGGTAGCGTTTAGGCGCTTTCTTTAACTTGGGAATTGGCAATGAAACATGAAAGAGAACTTTAGTTGACTGTAGAATTATGTAAATGAAACAACGAGCACTCAATATCAATACAACTGCAACGTCAAAATATAAACCGGACTATCACACAAAACAGCATCACAAGTTTAACTAAAATTAGCAAGTATGAATAACTGTTTTCTTGTAAATAAAATCTTTAGTCTGAAGTCCCAGGAATTAATTTACTTTCAGATAACTGAATTTACTTTTGATCTGCAAGATTAATTTTGCCTCTGAACAATACTGATCTCAGGCTAATTAAAAGATACTTTTATCCTGTTTTCAAACCTGTTAAAAAATATAGAAACGAACTGGCAGTGAGATTAGTTTTAATATTTTTCTTTCTTTTGAACTAACCGATACTCGGTTTGCATCAGTAACAGGAATGGACGTGGGATCTACTTGGTCAAAATGATTTGGGTTAATTATTAGGTTATTTTTACAGTAATTACTACTAAAACTAAAAATTCACCAATATCAATGGGTAATACCGTTTTAGTTGTAAAAACCGTGAGCTGAATGGAACAGTCTTGCAGTCGTTCGTTGTTGAAGAGACGGTGCCGTAACCGTCGTCGACAATGCTGCAGAACCTCCAGACAAAATTTGCAAAGCTTTGCTTAGGAAAGACCATTGGAGGAGCAGGATCTCGGTGTGAATGGAGCTGCCTTTTCACCTGACCACGCTGGTCAAATGCTATTGTGTCGCTAACTAAAACTTCTCCTACATTGACTCCCATGACGTCAGAGTGGTCACTCCACTCGCGTCCGGAGGCGCCGCTACACATTGCGTTCTTTCCCTTTGATACATGCCCGTGACATTTCCCTAACCAACATTGACCCAGCATAAATTATTATCTACACGCACAAATAGCTTTTAAGGTTTACAAGAAAATAGAAATACAATCTTCGTAGTACATAAAGGAAAAAATTTGAAATTCGTACATATTTATTAAAGTGTAACATCGGGGTGAGAGAGTTTGTACTGTTACGTCGGTGATTACAAAATCGGAGGAAGGAAGGTTAGGGTTTAATGTCCCGTCGACAGCGCGGCCGTTAAAGATGGGGAACGAGCTCAGATTGGGAGAGAATGGGAAAGCAAACCGGCCGTGCCCTTTTCGAAGGATGCATCCCGGAATTTTGCCAGGAGTGATTTACGGTCACAGCAACCCTACAGCTGGATGAGTGCACGGAGATTTGATCCTTCTTCCCCACCAACGCAAGTCCAGTGTGCTATCGTGGCGGTAAGAGTCCATTTATCAGTACACCCACTATGGCCTAAATGGACGCACTGATCTGGATGGCAAGGGTGTCATGAAGCAGTTGTGTCCGCTCCTGAGGCCAGCTGACCCCGAGCTGTCGCTACTGGCCCTCGACGTCCTGGAGTTGATATCCCAGCTGGTGGCAGACAGATTCTACACTACTGGCCATTAAAATTGCTACACCACGAAGATGACAGTGCTGCAGACACGAAATTTAACCGACAGGAAGAAGATGCTGTGATACGCAAATGATTAGCTTTTCAGAGCATTCACACAAGGTTGGCGCCGGTGGCGACACCTACAACGTGCTGACGTGAGGAAAGTTTCCAACCGATTTCTCATACACAAACAGCAGTAGACCGGCGTTGCCTGGTGAAATGTTGTTGTGATGCCTCGTGTAAGGAGGAGAAATGCGTATCATCACGTTTCCGATTTTCATAAAGGTCGGATTGTAACCTATCGCGATTGCGGTTTATCGTATTGCGACATTGCAGCTCGCATTGGTCGAGATCCAATGACTGTTAGCAGAATATGGAATCTGTGGGTTCAAGAGGGTTATACGGAACGCTGTGCTGGATCCCAACGGCCTCGTATCACTAGCAGTCGAGATGACAGGCACCTTATCCGCATGGCTCTAACGGATCGTGCAGCCACGTCTCGGTTCCTGAGTCAAGAGATGGGAACGTTTGCAAGACAACAACCGTCTGCACGAACAGTTCGACGACGTTTGCAGCAGCATGGACTATCAGCTCGGAGACCATGGCGGCGGTTTCCCTTGAGGCTACATCACAGACAGGAGTCCTTGCGATGGTGTACCCAACAACGAACCTGGGTGCACGAATGGCAAAAAGTCATTTTTTCGGACGAATCGAGGTTCTCTTTACAGCATCATGGTGGTCGTATCCGTGTTTGGCGACATCGCAGTGAACGCACATTGGAAGCGTGTATTCGTCATCGCCATACTGGCGTATCACCCTGCGTGATATTATGGGGTGCCATTGGTTACACGTCTCGGTCACCTCTTGTTCGCATTGACGGAACTTTGAACAGTGGACGATACATTTCAGATGTGTTACGATCCGTGGCTCTAGCCTTCATTCGATCCCTGCGAAACCCTACATTTCAGGAGGATAATGCACGATCGCATGTTGCTGGTCCTGTACGGACCTTTCTGGATACAGAAAATATTCGACTGCTGCCCTGGCCAGCACATTCTTCAGAACTCTCACCAATTGAAAACGTCGGGTCAATGGTGGCCGAGCAACTGGCTCGTCACAATACGCCAGTCACTACTCTCGATGAACTGTGGCATCGTGTCGAAGCTGCATGGGCAGCTGTACCTGTACACGCCATCCAAGCTCTGTTTGATTCAATGGCCAGGCGCATCAAGGCTGTTATTACGGCCTGAGGCGGTTGTTCTGAGTACTGATATCTCAGGATCTATGCACCCAAATTGCGAGAAAATGTAATCACATGTCAGTTGTAGTATAATATATTTGTCCAATAAGTACGCGTTTATCATCTGCATTTCTTCTTGGTGTAGCAATTTTAATGGCCAGTAGTGTATTAGAGACAGAGCTTGCCACGGGAGCAGCTCGTTATCACGCAGACAGTTCTGAGAGAAACGTGCCACATGTGGACGACCATCGTCCTCTTGGGGAATGGGAGCAGAGTACTGAAGCGTGAGAAGTTCGGCAGGACGACGCAGGATGTCGGCGATGTGCCACTGTGCAACCACTGGCAGCCGAGACCTCAAGTGGTACCCGACGGCTCGAGTGACACCGCTGATCCTCTCCAAAACACTGGAAGAACGACACTCCTCCCCTCGATCTCCGCCATTCTCGCCGGCGACGGTGGATCGGGGGCCGTGTAGAGCTGCGATTCGTCACTGAACGTACTACGACGCCGTTCGTTAGGACCCCGCGCTTTCCGATCACGGCACCTCTCCAAGCGCGGCCGTTCGTCTTGCGGTGTTAACAGTCGCATCTCCCAGAGTCATTGGGACACGTATTTGTTTCATTTTGTAAAAACTTGAAAGGTGGCCCCATAGATGTAGGCGCCGAGGTGGGTGCAGACGGGGCCAGTGGCAGACCTCCGCCTGGCGGGTGCGTGGGCGGTGGGGCGGCGAGGGCGGCGGCGCCGTGACCGGCGTCTGCGTGGCGTGGCGCAGGGTGGGGCAGGGCAGGGAGCGGCAGGCGCTGTCTGGCTGGCTGGCCGACTCGCGGGGACAGCCAGCCCTCTCAGTCGCCAGCTCCACACTGGAGCTGTTAGCGCGACGTCAGTCTTCCAACTTGCTTTGCGGTGTGGCGTGCCCAGCCGAACTCGACAATCCATTGACATCCGCCTCGACGTGTACAAGACATCTTACGATGGCGAATAATCCCCCCCAAATCAATGTACGACCTTTCTACTGAGCTATCCAATGGACGACTCATCGCGCCCCTTGGTTTCTTAATTCTAACCTCAAGCAGAAGTGTAATGTCATTACACATGGCTACGAAGAAAACGTAACATGTTACACTCAACACCCTCTCTAAATCGCTATTAGTATACAATGAGTTGCATCGAAGTGTGTAAAATATAAAAAAGGGTGAAAGCACTAAACGGAGGCTTCAAAATTCTTATTACTTCCCATTTCCTCCAAATACACTCCTGGAAATTGAAATAAGAACACCGTGAATTCATTGTCCCAGGAAGGGGAAACTTTATTGACACATTCCTGGGGTCAGATACATCACATGATCACACTGACAGAACCACAGGCACATAGACACAGGCAACAGAGCATGCACAATGTCGGCACTAGTACAGTGTATATCCACCTTTCGCAGCAATGCAGGCTGCTATTCTCCCATGGAGACGATCGTAGAGATTCTGGATGTAGTCCTGTGGAACGGCTTGCCATGCCATTTCCACGTGGCGCCTCAGTTGGACCAGCGTTCGTGCTGGACGTGCAGACCGCGTGAGACGACGCTTCATGCAGTCCCAAACATGCTCAATGGGGGACAGATCCGGAGATCTTGCTGGCCAGGGTAATTGACTTACACCTTCTAGAGCACGTTGGGTGGCACGGGATACATGCGGACGTGCATTGTCCTGTTGGAACAGCAAGTTCCCTTGTCGGTCTAGGAATGGTAGAACGATGGGTTCGATGACGGTTTGGATGTACCGTGCACTATTCAGTGTCCCCTCGACGATCACCAGAGGTGTACGGCCAGTGTAGGAGATCGCTCCCCACACCATGATGCCGGGTGTTGGCCCTGTGTGCCTCGGTCGTATGCAGTCCTGATTGTGGCGCTCACCTGCACGGCGCCAAACACGCATACGACCATCATTGGCACCAAGGCAGAAGCGACTCTCATCGCTGAAGACGACACGTCTCCATTCGTCCCTCCATTCACGCCTGTCGCGACACCACTGGAGGCGGGCTGCACGATGTTGGGGCGTGAGCGGAAGACGGCCTAACGGTGTGCGGGACCGTAGCCCAGCTTCATGGAGACGGTTGCGAATGGTCCTCGCCGATACCCCAGGAGCAATAGTGTCCCTAATTGGGTCCTTAATTTCGGTACTTATGCAAAATCTTAACTGTGAACGACACAATGTTCTATGTCTTTATATTCATGAAAACAAAGTAAACGATATTACAACAAATTCCACAACGTCCATGTCCTATATATAAAGTATTCACAACTTAATTTTGCTTCCTGCCTTCGTATCTTATACTTGGTTGTACAGATAATTGCCAGAAACCATTTAAAATAAAATAAATGGTAGATATACTATCTTGTTGCCTAGGAGAGGCGTGTAAAAGAAAATATAGGGAAGGAGAATGGCAAACTTTCAAAGTCAGATATGTTGGAAACGATGCAGCAAAGTGTGTCGCATGTGGGGAAAAAAGGAGCTTGTGCAACCACTTCTACTGCACTGTCGCAAGAGTCCTTATCGAATATCCGTGACAGCAGAACACGGACGCATTCGTGGACAAATTGCAGGTGACACATCACTTAAGCGCATACGAAAGTGGAACACAGATGTGTAGGGGACTTGAAATGTGAATCTTTGCATTAAAGACGATATATGACTCCTTAGGGATTGTGAGAATATGGCAGGTCAGTTCGCGTATTGAACAGTTGATGTAGTCGTAAATTAATGGAAAATCGAGTTGCTTTTCGATAGACCCAGAAAGTGAATTCCTCTCGGAACAAATACACTCTGATAGAAATTTATGAGTACTTGATTCGCTATTACAATAGAAGAAACGTTTGCTTTTATTATTAGTGTTGTTAATTAGGGTGCAGACTGAAAGCTTCTGAGTTTCAGACCTGAAAGAAGGTGATGTAGGATACTATTAAATATCTAGAAGATATACTAGTAATTACAAGAAAGCAAAGTACCTCTCCGCCCGGAAACTGCCCGCGCTGTTAAACGCCGCGGCAGAGGAAAATAACAAAGACTGGGGCGCTGACAGCCGTCGTTCGAGTCTTGGGAACGCCTTGCAGCGCCCCACGCTCCTCGCAGACTCGTGCTGCCCGTGCTGCGCCGTCCGTTACGTAAGCAGGCCGAGGCTGAGGAGCTCTGCCCGGCAGCCCGCGGGGTCGGCAACGCGGAACCGCCGACGGCCGGGGACGGTCCCGGCCTCGCCCACACCTGCTGGCCCTCACGTCTTCCTCTCCGATAACATCAGCCGCGATACAATTATCCGGCTACAGCCTCGCATACCGGTAATTGCTACCACTCACAGTGATCGTAGTTTTTTGGGGCTTTCAGTGCGAAGGACGCCAGAGCACACGTTTCACTTTACTTAACATACTTCAGGGAGAAGTTTCCCTTTCTTCGTGATTCGTAACGGAGTACATTTCAACATGCTTGTGACTTGTTTTTGCAGATACAGTGTTGTAGTTCTAAGCGATGTCTATGCTTGTGCCCACCGTAACTGGATCTAACGACAAGGTAGGAGCCAACACTGTGGATGACGCAGGCCTGTACAGTCCTCCTGAAGTAAAAGCGGAGGGTTTGCCTTGCCTACAGAGACGTGGGCCTACGTGCGATTCTTGGCTGAAGTCTCCCGAGCATTCCTTACACAGCAGCTGCAGGAACACTGCTAGCATGAGACACTGGTAAGCATATCTTCATCAGCACTGCAACGAAACGACGGCCGGGGTGGCCCACTGGGGTTAGCTTGGTCGCCAAGGACAACAACAATCAGCTTTATAGATTGCTGGCGCACCTGCAACGCTGCAGGTAGTATAGGCCAGTAGGATACATTAGATGTATCTTAATAACAGATTTCAGTGAAATATATGTAGTAACCAATACTTAGACATAGGTAGAAACTGAATAATAGAAGAATGGAGATTCCTGTAGTAGTAGAGTAATTATAAGTACTTAGCTGTAGTGTAGAAACAATAGCTGCAAAAATGTAAAATATGAAATTAGGACCGACTAATGTATTTAGGTAGTGGGTTTACATTTATAAGTACAATAATTGAATAAATAATTTTTTAACAAAAATAAAATCTGCATCAGCTGGCGGTCATTTCCATGAGGCACTGTCCCTTTCTGTAGGCGTCACCCCGTTTCACTAACGTCCGATATCGAAAGAGCTCAGTAATGTAACAATGCCTTCGAATGTGCTTATGCACCTAGAAAAAAAAATCCGACCGAAGAACGACATGTGAAAATCTATGGACCTCTTTTCTGGATGGTTTACGATATTATTAACGTTCATAATTTGAAAACCAACCACTTCTAAGTATGGTTAAATAACGTTCAAACCATTACCGGTTTCGGACTAATTATAAACCCATCTTCAGATGATAATACGCATTTTTATCCTCTCCTGCTGGGACTGCGCATTGTATTATTTCTAGTATTATAATTTTACTTTCTCTTTTCGACTTTCAAATTAATTTCGTAGTTCTGGTAGAGACATATGTTACTGTGCTCATACAACGTTTGTAGTTCAGCAGTAGTAGAGCAAAGAGCGCACAGCCCCACTCTCCATTGTTGCCAAATTAATTCAAGATGGCGCAACCAAGATGGTGGCGATAGATATGGCAACATCACAATGACGTTGTGGAGGGTAGTCCACATTTTGGCGGGAAAATAGGTCAATTGGTCTATCTCCACTAACACAAACCCCTCCCCTCCCCACAACCAAAATAGCAGGAAATTCAAATTACACCAGGACAACGCAACATACCACAGCTACCTCCAGTAACCTAAGAAAAAGGCGGGAAAAAACGTCACTTGGGCTACCTCCACTAACCTAAGTCATCCGACCGCCACCTCTTCCTAGGAATTGGCGCGAAGAGCACTCAGTCTCTGCTGGATAGGATGGATATAAGTCTTTATTTTTCAGGCAGTCCTTAATTATACAATTTGAGGCAGTAGGTCCATCCAGAGTGTTCACCACGTGGATTCGAGACCAACTGACCTAGTTCACAGTAGTGCCACCAGACAGTGCTGTCATCCATCCCAGACGTAAGCCAAGACAACGGTCTGGGGGGAAAATGACGGGAAAAGACTCAGTCTGCACTGAGCTGCTGGAGAGAAGAGGGAGTGTCCTTTATTTATTTTTGGATCAATTTATTTAGGGACGAATTTCATGTAGTTTATTTATTGTACTAGTACAAAACACTTGCTCTGACATGCTTGGGATCACAGTATACAGTTTACAGACATGCCAACTACTCGTAAATCAACGAAATAATGCGGTACACTGTTGTACAGTCAGCAAAAAATTCATCAACTGTCGAAATAATGCATTGCACAGCCTACAGACAACGCGTAAATTGTCGATATAATGCAGTACACGGCATACAGACGTGCAAACTACTCGTAACTCACCGAAATAAAGCGGTACACTGATGCACAGACAAGCAAACAACTCGTAAACTGTCGAAATCATGCATTGCACAGCCTACAGACCTGCAAACTAATCGTAAATAACCGAAATAATGCAATACACTGATGTACAGACACGAGAATAACTCCTAAACTGTTGGAAGACCGCATACACAGTTTATTGAGGGACGGATTTCACGTAGTTTATTTATTTATTTATTTATTTATTTATTTATTTATTTATTTAACCTGGCAAGATTAGGGCCATCAGGCCCTCTCTTACATCTAACCAGGCATTCTACTTATTTTACAGTCATATGTTTCAGTAGGCATGTTAAACTACATCTAATACAAAAAGTGAGATAAACAATTAGAAAGGTACACCTCGAAAAATACATTATTGAAGAGAAAGATTTAAGATAGGAGTGCTGGCAGCAGGGAGTATGAGGGAGACTCATGGTGAAGCGAGGAGAAGAATAGAGAGACATGATGAAACATAATTAAGGAAAATATAAAGGAAAAGGAGACTGCGTGTCTAATAGAGATAGATGAAGAGGAAGGCATCTCAGGAGCAAGATAGGAGACACTAGCTTTGCTATTTGACAGATGAGAGGATTTGCCTTGCACATTAATTTTGTGGAGAATTTTATGCGGATGATAGTAGGAAATGCTTCAACTTCTTCTTAAAAGCAACAGGAGATTGAATTTTCCTCAAGGTAAGGGGCAGTTTGTTCCAGAGGCGGACAGCGGCAACTGAGAAGGAGTTTGCAAAAGTTTTTGTTTTGTGAGTGGGCACAGTTAGGATACCAGATAAGAGTGACCTCGTGTTTCGATTATGATGGTATGACAGGATTTTAATCTCTGAAGCTAGGTACTGGGGTGCTTGCGCGATGAGGAGTCGGTGAAGTAGACATAGAGTGTGGTAGTCGCGCAGTTTGTCCGGCCGCAGCCACCCTAGCTCGGAGTATGAAGCACTAACATGATCATATCGGCGAATGTTGCAGGTGTAACGCACACAGGCATTCATGGTTAGCTCTAGCCGTCTTTTGTTTTCACTACTCATGCCTTGTTGAATCACATCACAATAGTGGAGGTTCGGTAGAACGAGTGCTTGCACGAGCTGGCGTTTCAAGTCCTGTGGGAATATGTTCCGAAACTTTTTGAGAGCATAGAGACAAGCAGACGTTTTTCGGCACACTGCGACTGTATTCTCCGCCCAGTTGAGATGCTCGTCCAAAGTTACACCCAAGTTCTTCACTGTTTTCTGATATGGTATTGGAGTACCTTCGAGCAGAATAGGAGGTAGCCGTTCGCGGAAATCTGAACTTATTAATTTCTGATGGGCTATTAAGATTACTTGCGTCTTTTTTGGATTTAATTTAAGCCCCAGGTTTTTCGCCCATGTCACTACTGAAGACAGATCATCATTCATCAGAGCGATTGCAGTGTTTACGTCTTCAGGTCTGACGCTTAGGTAGAGCTGGAGGTCGTCGGCATAGAAATGATGTTTACAGGAGGACAAAACCGACGAAATATCGTTGACATATAAAGAAAACAAAAGTGGTCCTAAGACTGATCCTTGTGGCACTCCCGAAGAAACATGTTTCCAGGAAGATTTTTCATTTGCGCAGACAACACATTGCTGTCTGTCTTTTAAGTAGCTTTCAAACCATCTCATTGCACTATCAGAGAAATTAAGCTGTTGCATTTTTCTGAGTAATATGTCAAAGTTAACAGTGTCAAAAGCTTTGCTGAAGTCCAGTAGCGTCAATATTGTTGCCTTTCGATTGTCGATGGCATATTTCAGGTCATCAGTTACTTTAATTAGAGCAGTGTTTGTGCTGTGATGTTTACGGAAACCGGATTGAAATTTGTCATATAGACTGAATTCATGCAAGTGTTCAGTGATTTGGTCATGAACAATATATTCCAGTGCTTTGGAAACAGCAGGCAGTATGCTAATTGGTCGGTACTCACTAGGCAGTTGCGGGTTTTCGACCTTAGGGATGGGTCGAATTATGCTTCTTTTCCATGCAGTGGGGTATATTCCGTTCACGAGGGAAAAATTAAATATGTCAGTTAAGACAGGTACTAAGATATCGGCAACATTCTTAATCATGGTTATACCGATACTGTCGTTGCCTATTGCATCAGAAGAGATTCTCATTATTGCTTTTCTTGCCGTATTTGTTGTTACATGTTTTAGATGAAAGGTATCGTTGTTAGTTATCCTGTTTGGGGATTCTTGTGGACGGAAATCATCAGCCGTGCTGGTATTCAGAGGTGCAGAGAAGAATTCATTTAATTCGTTAGCTGACACATGAAAAGTAGTTTCCGATTTTGCCTTTCCGACCCCCAAGCTACGGAGATTCTTCCATAGAGTCGTGGGTGTCAGATCGCTGCATACGAGGGAGCGAGCGTGCCTGATTTTGGCATTGCGAATGCATTGTTTCACTCTGTTCCGTAGCTTTCTATATTCTTCAAAACGTTCGGGTTTCGGATCTGCCTTGAAACGCCTGTGGGCAGCATCCCTATTAGTCATCATTTGACGTAATTCAGCTGTCAGCCATGGAGCAGGAGATTTTCTTACACGGACTGTGCGCACAGGTGCATGTTTGTCATAGAGGGCAGTGAGTTTATCACCAAGTTCATTAATTTTGCCGTCGATTGTAGGTTCTCTGATTATTTGATGCCATGAGATTTCTGAGCAATCGGCTGTTAGAGCGTCAAGGTCAATACGTTTCATGTTCCTACAAGTTATGTAACGCGATTTGATCCTTGGGGGCTGCACAGAGTAGGCCAGGAATATTACATCATGTGCTGAGAGGCCAGGGGCCGATGATTGACCAACATCTCTTACTTTGTCAGTCTGTTTCGTTGCGATCACGTCTATAAGAGTATGACTGTGCGCCGTATGGTGTGTAGGTTGTAATGGAAGAATGTTCATGCTATTGCAACTAAACAATCTTCTTAGGTTTATTGCGGAGGGAGTGTCTCTTAGCAGGTCTATGTTCAAGTCACCCATTACGATGACATGTTCGTATTGACACTGAAGTGAATGTAATTCCGACTGGAAGGAACTCATTGAGCTTATTTTTGGCGGCTTGTACACGACGCCAGTCAAGAATTTCCGACTTTGTATATTTATTTCAATGAACATGAATTCAGCCTCTTTTTCTTCAGCAGGATTTGACGTACATAAGACTTTCGCTTTGAGATCTGTTCGTATATATGCGCCGACCCCGCCACCTCGCTTTTTTGATCTGTCTGCCCTAAGAAATGTGTACCCTGGGAGATGAATAGATGCAGAGGATATGTGTGGTTTCAACCACGTTTCGGATAAGAGGATTACGTGGTAGTTTAGTTGGTGGAAGAGGAGGCTAAGTTCTTCGTAATGCGCAGGTAAAGACTGAATGTTGCAGTGAGCTGCTAAAAGCTCGGACGCGTTCCGCTGAGCAGCCTGAAGTAGGGTGGCAGACTGGTTTGTCCCTTTGTTAGGCACTACCTGCCGCGAGGGGCACTGACCGGTGTTTCCGCCAAGTGACATATTCCAGGGGTGTCCGAGATTTTGCGCGCCCTGTTTGTGACTCCGCGAGAGCCGAAAGAAAAGCGACTGCAAGAGATTTCCTGAGGTTGCGGGAGTATAGAAAATGGGTTAGTGGTATTCGGTGCAGGGAGAATATGACCAAAATGGTGACAGCTGTGTGTCACTGAGTATCCTATGTCGTAAGAGGAAAAGTGTAATTAGAGTATTTGAAACAGCTTAGGGTGGAAATAAGGGAAAGAGGAGTGATTTAAGAGGCCGATGCTGCCAGCAGAGAGAAGAAAGCTTAATATTTAATAGAGTATCGTAGGAAGCTAGAATTAAATTGAAATTTGCTAAAGTGATACTGATAGTAATTTTTGTTATGCACAATTTAAACCGAAGAGATGGTTGACTAATGAACTAAAGGAGAGACAAATAATTGCAATAGAACTATTACAGAATGGAAGAGAATAAACTGAGAAAATGAAAAAAGTATTAGCAGTAACTAAAACTAAGCAATGGCTACAGCTAAAGACACAAAAATAGTAAAAAGTTAATACAGTTACAAAAACAATTAGTTGAAGGTACAAATAATTGAAAAGTTAATACAATTACAAGACTATATCTGAGTATAGGACTGTTAAAATTTGAAAATGGTGTTAAGTTTGACTTTTGGCTCGAGTAGGTTCACTTAATACTATTTAGTTCTGTCATGTTTGTGACTGTCTTCTTTCCAGCTGCAGTCTTAATGATTACTCTGCCATCCTGAGTCCACACATTCTGAAGACCGAAATGGGATATGGCACTGTTTAAAATCTTTAGCCGCTCGTGTGTCAGATCTTCCCTTATTGTAATCCCTGTCCTTGCTAACTTCTTCTTCTGGGTAAAGATCTCAGCCCTTTTTCGGTACGACACAAATTTAATAATTATTGGACGAGGTTTGGTAGCACCTGGTAGTTTTCGTCCCACCCGGTGGCTCCTGTCAATGTCTGCCTTGGTCACTTCGACGCCTAATTTTTCACGCGCAACCTGTATAAGCAGGTTGTCCGTGTCTTCTTCTTTATTTTCTGCTACTCCAAACAGTCGTAGACTATTTCGCCTTTGGTACTGTTCTAGCTCGTCTGTGGCGGCAGATAGTTTCACTTCCAACTCTCGTGCCTTTTTCTCGTATTCAGACACAGACTTTTTTAGTGCTGTAATTTCGGCAGTATTGGCCTCAACAGTTTCACGCATTTTGGCCAATACTGCTGCCGTTACAGTATCTGATATGGTGCCTGCTATCAGATCGAGATTGTTTTTATCGCGAAGCGCAGCGTTTACCTCAGAGCGAACCAACTCCGCTATACCGGGAGCCGCGGCCGCACCTTCCGCCAGGAGCAGGCCCGCCGCACCTGCTGCTTCCCCGCTGCTGGACGCGCTGCTGTTGATTCTTCTGTTTACCATTTTCTCGTAGATATTGGCGGAGCACAGAAAAAAATAGCACTACTGCACAGAACACTGTTGTTTACACGATTTCCACTTGTACTAGACAACACCACCTGCGAGAACACCTTCGAATTCGACTAAATTTCGCGAGCCGAACTTAACACGTGTTACACTGCAGCCGCCATGAGCTATTACACTGGTTCAGAACACTGACCCTGACGTGTTTGAGGTTGCAGTAAATAGTCTACAGACCTACAGACTACTCGTAAATCACCAAAATAATGCACTACACTGATGTGCAGAGACGCAAACAGTTCCTAAATTGTCAAAATAATGCTCGTAAAAGGCTATGCAAAGAAGCTTGGTAATCGTCAACGGTCGAAATCGTGCATTGCACAGCCTTCTCATCTGTTCACAAAATACTGCCACAGAAGCTGAAACAACTCATAAATTGTCAAAAGATAATGCATGTGTAACGCTATTCAAACACACTCAGAAGGTAAAAAACGTGACGTATCAGCGAACTGTTCCAACACGCGCACGCACTTTGCAGCGCGACCTGTTGCTCTCAGGCCGCTGCCGACGGCAGGTGAAAGTCGCGTCTACAGTTAGACTTCTTTGAGTGTTATACTGACTTCACATGTTGTAATGGGACCCGAAATTAAAGCGACGCCCTTCCACAAGGATCAGCTCAGTTTGCAGGTAAATATAAGTTTAATTTATTGTTTTGTTTATGTATTTGTAATATTTTGTTATGTTTGTAAAACATTTAAAGTTTTGTATTTCTGTTTTCTATGTTTCATGTTTGGAGAGAGCATCGCAACTACCGGAAAAGCATCTTCACTGCCGGAACGCCGGCGGAGTGGCCATGCGGTTCTAGGCGCTGCAATCTGGAGCCGAGCGACCGCTACGGTCGCAAGTTCGAACCCTGCCTCGGGCATGGATGTGTGTGATGTCCTTAGATTAGTTAGTTTTAATTAGTTCTAAGTTCTAGGCGACTGATGACCTCAGAAGTTAAGTCGTATAGTGCTCAGAGCCATTTGAACCATTTTGAACTGCCGGAACCAGAATGAAAATTGCTGGCCACTAGACGTCGCGGGTCAACGGCCAAAGAGCAGCAGAAGATCCTGTGACCGGGTTGTTGCGCCGAACCTCCAACATTCAAATAAATAAAAAATTGTAATTTTCCATTGTAATGACGTCACAGAATGTTTAGTTCATGTTGTATTTTGTTCAGTTCTGTTTTGTAGAGTCTGATGTTCACACCTGCATGTATCATATACGAAGACAGTAAAACAGTGTATGCTCTAAAGCTTAAATACATGTTCGAGAATTAGTTATGAAGAGTTATACTGAGGAAGAATTATTACTGAATTTTTCCAAGAAGAGTGCGATTTCGATTTTTGTATCTTAGACGTTTTACAGTCTCAAAATGTTTGTCCTGCTGTCAACATTCTTCTCAGAAACGTTAAACTTTCTTTACCGCTAAAAGCCCTGATCATGTCTGTACAGCTACTGGTCTGGAGAAGGCCTAATGCCACAGCGGTGGATGAGTGTTGGCATCCGTGCCAGAGATGGATGGTCTGCTTCAACTTGTCTTTGATCACTTGCTTTCTCAGAACTTTCCATAGATACCTTGCCTCCATCTTGTTCGAATCAGTTTGTAGATGCTCCTGTGTTCCAGTACAAAGAATGTCTTGTGAATGAATGGGGCATTATGATTGGCTCTTATTGAATTTCCCTGCTTAATTACTGATACCACTGGTGTGGAAGTACTGTCTGCCTTTTTTTTTTCTTTCTTTCTGCAGATGAGACTTTCAGCGGTAAAAAAAACTATTTTGTTCAAATGGCTCTGAGCACTATGGGACTTAACATCTTTGGTCATCAGTCCCCTAGAACTTAGAACTACTTAAATCTAACTAACCTAAGGACATCACACACATCCATGCCCAAGGCAGGATTCGAACCTGCGACCGTAGAAGTCGCGCGGTTCCGGACTGAGCGTCTAGAACCGCTAGGACACCGCGGCCGGCAACTATTTTGTACAGATCAACATATTGCGCTAACAATTAAACCCTGTAAAGTGGCCTAGAGGTCGTCAAATACGGAAAGACTCTTACTGAATTACACTGCTCTGCCACCGAGGACAGGAGCTTGAATACTAGAGCGTGAAGCCGATCTCCAACGCAGCAATATATCACTTCGTACCATGTCGATGTAGTAAACATACAATTCGCATCCTGCGCCATGCAAAATTGTCCTTTTTACATCATTTGTATAGCTATCGACCACCAGACACTGGTACATATACCATGAAGACAGAAAGCATAAGCAATTGTGCCAGAGACCTACCCCTCACCGCACTAGATATTCCCCGCGAGATCAGGCGTCATCCACTCCCAACACATGACCAGAACGCCCTCAGTCGACCGAAGTCACTCTCAGAACTGTTGTACAAAGGCTGGGTCGGTTCCCCTCAGATCAAAGATGTTACTGTTTCTGGTACCAACATGCTTGCTTGTTTGATTTTGTTCACCGATCTCCAGACTACGGTTCGGCAGAATATCATACCATTTTCGCTATACTTATCGATATCAAGCACATAGCAATATCGCTTGTATAGCAGTGCCACTCGCACAACATAATTCCGAAGGTATAGACTCGAAATTATTTCTCTAGAAACCTGAAACTTTAGACAGGTGGAGCATGCTGTAAACCATTGAGTAACTAGAAACTTATCCCGCCTGTGAAGAACAGAACGTGAAAACTCGAATAAACTAGAGAAATTGATATTTCCACTCACGAATACCGATGTTGGTGATATAACAGATTCAAAATCATGCCTATAATTTTTTATCGTGTCTAGAGAACCAACAAACGTGTCTTCCATCTGTCTTTCACCTGCTAGATGCACATATCACAATCGATGTTCCTCAACAAAATAAAGGCGCGATATGTGCAGAAGCAGTCAACTGGGCAATTTACATAGGAAGGAATAATGGTGCAGCACAAACACATGTCCATATTGAATCTTCTCAACCTGCGACCTGTGGTGGGAAAGATTCACATTTCCAGCTAAAGGTAGGAGCTGTCCGAATGGAGAGGCCTGTTCGGGTGTAGGAATGTAGCTGACTTAACAGTACCGTCCTCTAGATGGACGAATAGCGAACTAATGCTTGGTATGTGTTGGACAGCTTTTGTGATCACGTGAAAATTTGAGAAGATTCGATATGGATGTGTCTTCGCACTGGACCATTATTGCCTCGCATATAAATTATCCAGTTGACTGCTTCTGCACGTATCGCGCCTTTATTTAGTTGAGGAACATTGATTGTGTTGTATGCATCTGGCAGGTGAAAGACAGACGGAAGACATGTTTGCTGGTTCTCTAGACATGAGAAACACCTTAGTTGACTTTACAAATTTTAGGGATGATTTGCAATCTGTTATACGACTGACATCAGTATTCATGAGTGGACAAAAAACAGTTTCCTCTTTTTTCCGTGTTTTCACAGAACGTTTTTGTAGATGGGACAAGTTTCTAGTTACTCAATGGTTTACAGCACGGTCCACCTGGCTAAAGTTTCGGGTTTCTAGAAAAATAGTTTGCAGTCTATATCTTTGGAACTATGTTGCACGAGCAGAACAGCTATGCAAGCAATATTGCTATGTGTTTGCTATGTAGAAGTGCCACGAAAATGGTCCGATACTCTGATGAACTATGCACCGCGTGCTATTCTGGGAAACAATGGAACCGATTTCTGCTGCGTCTTCGAGGGTGAGTCGCTCAGCAAATAGGTCTTAGTGGACTGCAGGTAGAGAGAGGGATCGCGCCAACAACGGTGAACATGTGTGTGCAGTCCAGAGGGTGACTCAGCGCTTATGTACACAGAGATGTGGAGTCAATACAACACTCAAAGAGCTCTAACTGTAGACGCGAATTTCACCTGCTGTTGGCAGCGGCCTGAGGAGAGCAGTAGACCGCCCTGTGGCGCTGGCCCTGCAAGGCCCGTGCACGTGTTGGAAGAGTTTGCTGATACATCACGTTTTTTACGTGCACGTAGTGATTGTGGACTATATTATTTTCAGGTGTTCAAGCGTTGTGAGCGTGTTTGAATAGCGTTACACATTCATTATCTTTTGACAATTTATGAGTTGATTCTGTGTCTGTTGCATTATTTTATGGATAGGTGTGTAGGCTGTGCAGTGCATGATTTCGACAGTTTACGAGACGTTTGCATGATTGTACATCAGTGTACCGCATTATTTCGGTGATTTACGGGTAGTTGGCACATCTGTAAACTGTATTTTGTGACCCCAAGCACATCAGAGCTAGTGTTTTGTATTAGTGTAATAAATAAACTATGCGAAATTCGTCCCTGAATAAATTGATCCAAAAATAAATAAAGAACACTGCCTCCTCTCTCTAGCAGCCCAGTGCTGACTGAGTCCTTTTCCTGTCATTTTTCTCCCAGACCGCCGTCTTGGATTACGTCATGGGATGAATGACAGCACTCTCTGGTGACAGTACTGTGTACTGCATTAGTTGGACACTGGACCTGATAGTGAATACACTTGATGGAGCTACTGCGTCAAATTGTTTAAATAAAGACTGCCCGAAAAATAAAGACTTACTTCCATCCTATTCAGAAGAGGCTGAGTCCTTTTCGCGCCAATTCCTAGGGAGAGCTGGCCGTCAGATGACTTAGGTTAGTGGAGGTAGCCCAAGTGACCTTTTTTCCACCATTTTCTTAGGTTAGAGGAGGTAGCTGTGGTATGTTGCATTGTCCTGCTGGAATTTGAACCTCCCACCGTTTTCTGGGGGTAGGGAAGGGATGGGCGAGGGGACGGGGTTAAGTTACTGAGGTAGCACAATTAACCTATTTTCCTGCCAAAATTTGAACTTCCCACCATGATGTCATGTGAAGTTGCCATATCTAATCTCCACCAACTTGGATCCGCCAAACTGAATACGTTTGGCAACAATGGAGAGTGGGGCCATGCTCTCTTTCCTCTACTACTTTCAGCATCTTTGTCACTTCTTTGAAACCAAAATTTTCTTAGTTATGTGAAGCTGGGCCAAGTTTTGTGAACGTTGACTCGTGTGTGCTGCCATACAACCTAGGATGGTGTGTGTTCAACCAGTTTCCCGAGAATTTAACAGCACTTATACTGCCCACATGCCAAAATGTGGAAACTTTAAAATGTATAACTGAAATATACGATTGTTTTATTAACTTTAAGACCACTTCGTATACGTTTATGTGAAGTACAAAAATTAAAAAACAAAATTTCTCAGGTCCACCGAATTTAGAAAGAAAAGGTTTTTGTTTTTCTTTGGACAAAACCATCAACGATGACAAAGCCAGGCACGAGGAGCAAAGCAAGAAATTATGTAACAGCCATGTGAAGACAGATTCGTAATAAACATGAAACCAGCACTGGTTTGCTTTAAATAAATATTTTCGAAACATACTTGTTGCTAGTTGCTGTTTCAGATTATGAACCTTATAATAATAATACAACCACGGTTCTCACGATGTCTGCTTTCGACAAGATATCGATTGCGATATTATTAGAGCTTCTAAGTTCCGGACTTGAACTACGTGAGGAAAGCGAATATTTCCTTCTCTCTTAGATCAGCAACTACAAGGATACTCTGAAAAATCACACTTAAGTGCCTGCAAAGGGCTGATCGAACCACTTTCACAATTATTCTCTGTAATTGCAATCTTCTACAGCGGAAAAATAGAAATTCTGTCTAAATCATCCTGTACGTTCCTATAGTCACTCAACTATGATACTTTCCGCTACACGGCGATAGTTTCCCGTGCTCCGTAGCGTCATCAGCAAAGGCGCAGACTGACGCTCACCCTGTCCGCCAGATATTTTGCGTGTATCGGAATCGAAGGCGGTGCTGTCACACTTCCCTGGGGCACTCGTGTCGACACCCTACTCCCTGAGCTCCCGAGGGCAACGTGCACGGTTGTGTTAGTTAACGAGTCTCGCATATCTGGCAACCCTACTCGTAACTTCGTACTGTCTTTAGCAGTCTGCAGTGCGGCCCTGTGTCAAACACTTTCTGGAAATCTAGGAAAGTGAAATCCATCGTTCTCAGTATGTCATCAGAGAAAATGGCAAGCAGAGTTTCGGACGAGAGATGTCTTGTAAAATCGTGTCGATTTGTGGACAGAAGCTTTTCTGTCTCGAGGAATTGTATTCGAACTGAAAATATGTTCAAGGAATTTGCAGAAAACCGATATTAAGAATATTGGTCTGTGATTTTGCGGGTGCGTTCTTTTGCCCTTCTTACGTACATGAGTTATCCGTGTTTTTCCCAGTAGCTCAGGACCTCGCAATGGGCGAGAGATTTAAGTTAAGTAAGGGGCCAGTGCCGAAGAGTACCCTCTGTAAAATCCTAGTAGGTGGCCGTGCCCTCTGAAACGGGGCTCGCCTGGACCGCAGCACGGGCGACACAGTGGCGGCTGCGCGCGATGACGATCCCGCAGCTCCTCCCCTCCCCTACCGTCGCCTTCCCTCCCATTTTGACGAGGCGAGCCGGATCTGCGCCGGCCTTCCAGGTCTTCAGACGCGACCTTCGGTAGACCATTGTGCCTGGTGGCCGTCGTGTCCATCCGGCTTGTGCCGGAAGCTCAGGTTGCCTCGTCTGCCGCCTTCACCAGGGATCTTGTGCTGCGTCTCTTGTAGCTACAGGACACGTCAGGCTGCCGCCGGTGCCCTCTAAAGGGCCTCCACACGCCAGCGATACATCGCCTGCAGCGCCGTCACTCGCTTGATCCTGCCGCGAGGGAATTATCCCAGCAGTTTCGCATGCCGCAGTGTCAAAATGTATAGAAAATAAACTGATACGTTCAACAACAGTAGCAGTTTATCTCCGTATGCTGACAAACGGAGAATGAAACGAGAAACCCTTAAGGGTGAGTGTCGTTAAGCAGTGGAAGGTACTTTAGAAGCTCGGCCCACACCCTTTCAATGGGAGCAGATGCCTGGATGACAGACAACACACACAGCGTACGACCGTTCGAGTGTCTACACCCTGCGCCTCTCAGGGGCGCAACCAATTATAAAAGACGCCTAGCGTCGTCGGGACGCGTCTGTCATTCTAGACTTTCGATGCACAGACTTCGAATCACCCCCGTATATTACGTGGAATGCTGGGGTTAACTGGTAGGTAGCACACACTGTTTAAGAAGTATCTTCGTACGGCCGGGTCGAACTCGCTTTCGTAGTAATTGCTGCGGCGACGCTAATGCTAGGATCTGGACTCGCCTGGAAGCAATACTCATTCGTGGCTGTTCAACCACCACCCGCGACTCAGGGTGAGCGGTGGGATGCTGGTTCGAGGCACGCAGATCTCGCCGATACTCTACTGCAGCGCAGAGGACGCGAGACCGTGCTAGGGCTGGAGATGTCACGGGTCATACGAGAACCCTTATGCCTCTGGAGTGTTTCTCCAAACATTCTGACGCACACAGAATGAATGGGATATTGTACTGTTTTGCAGCAGACGGAGACTTCGAGGTGCTATAGACGAACAAACAGACACAACGTAAGCACTGTACGTTTCTATATCGCCGCTGACGAGAGAATGGCAGATGTATCAGGAAATTGATTTCGTCCTGTGGAAAAATTCGCATTGGAATTTCTCCATCAGCAGTTACAGGAGGAGTCTGGCCCCGACCAAGTGAGCTGATACATCTCGCGTGGCCCATCCTCCGCTAGATCGTCGCTCCAGTGGCTATGACTGTGTCTGGCGCCGTCCCACTTACGTCACACGCCAGACCTTAAGTTTCGCCACAGGATCAGGAGTGCTCTTTGTCAGACACACGAGTCTAATAACGGTTTGGTTTACGGTGATCAGCATCGAGAACAACGATGGATATTGTCATGAGCTAATCGTGGCGTTGTAGTCGTCTGTGAACTATTAATCTCACGATAGTAAGTCCCACGCAGAATTTAGCGGTTTTTGTTCGCGTGACAAAATGCTTAAGAACATATTAACTGCACGACGGAGGTAAGCCTCTACCTTTTTTATCGACTACGCCATCAAGAAAGAGTATTAAGATTGGCCTTCCACAGATACTGTAGTAAAATGCTTTCTGTTGAGCTTACTCATTTGATTAAGGAAGTAACTCGTAACATCTAACTTCCAAATAATTTCCTTGTTCGAGTATACTCCTAATTAATACTATGCTAAGGAAAAAATGTTCAAATGTGTGTGAAATCTTATGGGACTTAACTGCTAAGGTCATCAGTCCCTAAGCTTACACACTACTTAACGTAAATTATCCTAAGGACAGACACAAACACCCACGCCCGAGGGAGGACTCGAACCTCCGCCGGGACCAGCCGCACAGTCCACGACTGCAGCGCCCCAGACCGCTCGCCTAATACCGCACGGCACTATCCTAAGGACCTAAAAAGTAATTAACAGATTACAGAAACAGTCGCACGTAAGGACTACAAATGTTTCTCCCGCACATGTTAGGGAGTAAACCGTGATGGAAAATTCTTTGCATTATCAGCTTTAGAAAACAAAATAATCTGAAGAACGACTGCTCCACGCGCTCGGATAAAGCTGATACCACAAGAGACAGGCAGCGGAACTAATAAGATGAGCAAGACATGGTTTTCATATTTCTGTGTCGGTCATCTCGCCACCGATTGCAGGGCATGCAACGTGACGTAGCGGTTAGCGTCCACAAGTGGCGTGCTGTGGGTTGCCAGTTCAAACCTCACCAACACCAGCAGCAGCTACTTGTTATTTACTCCTAATTGTTTCTGAAAGGTTGCTACATTTGGTATATTTTATGTTTGTATACGTACCAACTTTCTGGAATAATCGAAGTTTGTATAAACAGCTGCATTTCTCCGTTCAGGAGTTCAGTTCGGTTCTGCCTGTACGTTAGAGTTCGTCATAAGCTAAATGTTGTATTTAACTGACGACCATCCACTAGGATTTGCATTGAGTGTGCTTACGACATCACAAAATTACTCTCTTTATGTACGTTATCACGACGTATTTAGTCCGCTGTACGTAATATAATTTAGAACTTTTATCAATCAGAGATCAAGCTTGCGTCAATATACCCGCTTGGGCACTGAAGTAACTTGTAACAGATAACGCAGACGAAACACTAGGTTGACAATATTTCCATTCATCGTAAAATAGCGTGTAGACTCGTTTCCGTACTCGCCATAGAAAAAGTTAAATTATAATAATGAGACTAGGCGTTCCTACGGTACTTGCAGTATCAGTATCTTTGGCAAAACGGACATTTTTTTCAGGTAGAGCAATTTCTGACAGCGTCTTTACTCTCGAACAAACATTGATTGAATTGCGAGTTGGTCGAATGCAAATCCATACCATTTCCAACAGAAACACGTCCAAAACAGCCTCGAGGTTAATCATACTTTACTTTCCCAGGAACGAATCTATTGGGAGCCTATTTTAGAAATTGCCCAGCTCTGAACGTTGTAGACAAACTGCGGAAATTACTGACGACTTGTATTTTTACTTCAGACTTCACAACGCCGCACCGCTGTTACCTGCTGCTAGATAGGTGTAATAAGGTGCCCCTATGATTGGTGTCGAACATTTGTACACCTCATTTACGAAGACTGATTTTTTATGAAGAAGCCACCAAACGCAAACGGGTGCAATATTGATTTTAAGAGGTTCCAGCTATTCCGCAGCTGTTGCGTACCTCATGTTTCAGCACGCGGTGTATTTGCGGTGTTCGCGTTACCTTAACGCCTTCCCGCTGGACGAGGACGCAGAGCAGCGCTGATCAAAAACACGTCACGTACTGGACGCAATAACTCTACTTGGCCGCCATACGGCCGACGTCTCGTAAAACAGTAGCCACTTTGCTGTTTTTCCCCACGTAGTGCAACAAGGAATACAAACAGAAGCCACACAGTCTTCCAAAGGGACCTCCGTTATACAGTTATACTGTTCAAAGCGCCGTCAATACGAACAAGATGTCACCGCGAAGTGTAATCAATGGCACCCCACACCATTGCGCCGGGTGCTACGCCAGTATGGCGTTGACTTATACACGCTTCCAATGTGCGTTCACCGCGATGTCGCCAAACGCGGATGCGACCATCATGATGCTGTAAACAGAACCTGGATTCATCCGAAAAAATGACGTTTTGCCATTCGTGCACCCAGGTTCGTCGTTGAGTACACCATCGCAGGCGCTTCTGTCTGTGAACGAGTGTCAAGGATAACCAAAGCCGTGGTCTCCGAGTTGATAGTCCGTGCTGCTGCAAACGTCGTCGGACTGTTCGTGCAGATGGTTGTCGCCTTGCAAACGTCCCATCTGTTGACTCAGGGATCGTGACGTGGCTGCACGATCCGTTACAGCCGTGCGAATAAGATGCCTGTCATCTCGACTGCTAGTGATACGAGGCCGTTGGGATCCAGCACGGCGTTCCGTATTACCCTCCTAAACGCACCGATTCCATATTCTGCTAACAGTCATTGGATCTCGACTAACGCGAGCAGCAATGTTGCCATACGATAAACCGCAATCGCGATAGGCTACAATCCGACCTTTATCAAAGTCGGTTACGTGACGGTACGCATTTCTCATCCTTACACGAGACATCACAACAACGTTTCACCAGGCAACGTCGGTCAACTGCTGTTTGTGTATGAGAAATCGGTTTGAAACTGTCCTCATGTCAGCACGTTGTAGGTGTCGCCACCGGCGCCAACCTTGTGTGAATGCTCTGAAAAGCTAATCATTTGCATATCACAGCATCGTCTTCCTGTGGGTTAAATTTCGCGTAGCACGTCATCTTAGTGGTGTAGCAATTCTAATGGTCAGTAGTGTATTAGCAGCCATAAATATCTAGTGTCTCCACACATCGTCTTTACGACAGCTTCGTCGCTGCTGAGGACACTTTCAGTGACGTGTGTGCACGTCTGTGGATTAATGGCAGCCCATTCTTCCTCACGAGCGGAAAATAGGGAAGCCAGTGATAATGGACACTGGAGCGCATTCGGCGTTAGAACGCATTCCGAAGGTGTTCTACGTGGTTAAGGGCAGGCCAGTCCGTGTCAGGAGTGTTGTCGTCCGCAAAGCACTGCCTCACAGACGCTGCTTTATGACAGCGTCACTGTCACGCTGATACTTTCAGTCATCATCTCGGAACTGTTCCTCTACTGGACACAGCTCAGTTTACTGTCAAATGTGTTTTTTTAAGCACAAGTGATTCCTTTCACTGATTCCGTGCAGTTTTTACGGTCACCTCTGCAATGATGACGGTCTGAGTTCGTTTATACACGACGGCTGGCAGATCTCGGTTTAGCTGTGGCTGTCTTTTCTCATATTCATTTCACAATCACACCACCAACAGTCGACTCTGGCAACTTTAGACAGGTAGAAGTGTCCCTGGTGGATCTTTTACTCAGCTGACATACAGTGACCAGCCCACGTCCGAAATCAGTGACCTGTCATCACCGTCTAATTCGCCTGTTACTGCTTCTCTATCATCAACAAAATACTCCACGCGTCCTTTTATATCGGCGCCGCGCGGGATTAGCCGAGCCGTCTCAGGCGCTGCAGTCATGGACTGTGCGGCGGATCCCGGCGGAGGTTCGAGTCCTCCGTCGGATGTGGGTGTGTGTGTTTGTCCTTAGGATAATTTAGGTTAAGTAGTGTGTAAGCTTAGGGACTGATGACCTTAGCAGTTATGTCCCATAAGATTTCACACAAAAAAATGGTTCTGAGCACTATGGGACTTAACATCTATGGTCATCAGTCCCCTAGAACTTAGAACTACTTAAACCCAACTAACCTAAGGACATCACACAACACCCAGCCATCACGGGGCAGAGAAAATCCCTGACCTCGCCGGGGAATCGAACCCGGGAACCCGGGCGTGGGAAGCGAGAACGCTACCGCACTACCACGAGATGCGGGCATTTCACACACATCTGAACATTTTATATCGGCACGTGCGCTTCTCATCAGATCTAGTGGTGAATTCTTTGTTGCAGAGTGGTCTCCCGAGGCTTTTGAGCAGACAGTGTGTGTTTTAACATACAAAAATTCAGAAATGACAGAAACACATTCCTTTGTATTGCGTTTCAGAACTGAAAGTGGAATAGGTTCAAGTCGAAGCGCATAGATGATAGTGCGTGGACAATACAGACTGTCAACTTCACGTGTCTTTTATTCAACATAATGCTGGCACTGTCTGGTTAATGTATCCAGATCTTCGAGACAGCGTCAGGACCGCGCCTATAGTTCAGGAGTGCCAAATATGACTTTCTAGGAAGGAAGATTGGCTTTAACGTCCCGCCGATATCGAGGTCACTACAAACGCAGCACACGCTCGGATTGTGTCAAGGATGCGGAAGGAAGTTAGCTGCGTCCTTTCAAGGGAACCATCCGGGCATTTGCTTGGACCGATTTAGGGCAATCACGGAAAACCTAAGCCTGGAAGGCCGGACCAGGGTTTGAACCGTCATCCACTCGAATGCGAGTCCAGTGTATACCCATTGCTCCAACTCGCTCGGTTGGGCTCTCTAGTAATTATATTCGTCACTGTTCACTGGCTTCAGGACTAGAGCAGAGTTCAGGCTAGGCCACTGCAAATGAACACTGCCATGCACCATTTCCACGCCAAGTTAAGCAGCGCATCATTTCCTTTAATAAATCTTTGTAAATTGTTGCTGAACTGTATTGTCATATATTTTGTTTACCTGTTTGTAGGCGCTATTTGGCTATGTGACGAGGCTGTACAGATGCTGTAATTAACCAAACTACCACATAACTGCAATCTGTTTCGATGACAGGGAGTTCTCTTCCTGCCGCGACTGTATATTGGACGCCAAAAGCGTTTGGTGGGGATACAACAATTACATTACGAATTCATAAAGCTTATCAAATGGTTCAAATGGCTCTGAGCACTATGGGACTTAACATCTGTGGTCATCAGTCACGCAGAACTTAGAACTACTTAAACCTAACTAAACTAAGGACATCACAGACATCCATGCCCACGGCAGGATTCGAACCTGCGACCGTAGCGGTAGCGCTGTTCCAGACTGAAGTGCCTAGAACCGCACGGCCACACCGGCCGGCTCATAAAGATTATCCTGGAAGCAAACATCCGAATAAGAGAAACAAGAAACAGGCCCCGAACATCTATTCTACAAAGTGTAAACTCTAGGACGAGCTACGAAAGTTACTAACTGATGGTACGGAGGGCCGAAGACAAAGAAGGACGTCTGCATCAAACGAGGAAGTGTTTCAAGTACGATAATTACGACGATTATTGATGGCTATCTGGTATTTGAATTAAATTTGTGCGGCAGAGCCTCGAAGCGGAACACAGTCATCAACGGGGAGTTACGGTGGGAGAGGAAGTTGGAGAGGAGGCCGTGTGGCTGGCCAGGGACGCGCGTCCCGCTGGCCGGCGCAGCTGCCTGCGCCCGTCGAGAGTCGCCGTCGCCGGCGCAGACAGGCAGGCAGGCAGGCAGCCAGTCACGGGCACCCACTCCCCTGTCTGCCCCAGCACACAGGCCCCATTGTTTCGGCTTGGACGGGCCGCGGGGTCCCGACGTCTGCTAATTGACGGCCGGCCAAGTCGGCCGCCACTCCACAAGAGCCAGTCCACGTGCGCTGCCCGCACACACCGCTAGTAATGCGGAACTCACCGCCGCATTTCACGGACAGCCAGCACAAAAGGAGGCGGGGAGTGGGTGTTGGCAGTAGACAACCAACAATATCAGCCAGTCAACCACTGTGCGGCAGTGATGGATATACCTCATCTCATTCAACATCCGACACTTCATGAATAATACACTGCTGCAGGTGAAACAGTGTCTGCAACTCTGTACTTGTGTTGGAAAGGAGCGGCGTTAAAGGTTCCTTATATAAATTTG
Source organism: Schistocerca gregaria (assembly GCF_023897955.1). NCBI lineage: Eukaryota > Metazoa > Arthropoda > Insecta > Orthoptera > Acrididae > Schistocerca > Schistocerca gregaria. The sequence continues at coordinate 492,511,367 of NC_064927.1, read as the reverse complement.
GACGAAGGACGACATGTTCCCTTCGAACAGGTAACGGGAGAGTTGATCTCAGGTAAAGGGTCCTCATAATAATGTGAACTGTTTAGGTACGTTGTGACCAGACATCTACATGAATTCTAGGCGCTTCAGTCTGGAACTGCGCGACCGCTACGATCGCAGGTTCGAATCCTGCCTCGGGCATGGATGTGTGTGATGTACCTTAGGTTAGTTAGGTTTAAGTAGTTGTAAGTTCTAGGGGACTGATGACCTCCAGACTGTAGCGCCTAGAACAGCACCGCCACTCCGGCCGGCTGTAGTTTGGGATCATTGTTGTTAGCGTATATTGGCAATTTGGTTGCCAGACAACAACCTTAAGTTTCTGCATTACATCCCCACACGGTAACAGAATTTTTCGTTGTCACAGTGACAATGATTTTTTTGTACGTTTATAAATAAGGAACCTAATTCGAGCTGGACCCTGAACTGCAGGTCAGATAGTAATGCTTCAGGGTGAGGAAACGGCATCGCACGAGCAACAGGATGACGTTCACAAGGGAACCTCCCCATCGCACCCCCTGCTCCCCCCCCCCCCCCCCCAGATTTAGTTGTAAGTTGGCACAGTGGATAGCCCTTGAAAACCTGAACAGAGATCAATGGAGAAAACAGGAATAAGCTGTGTGAAACTATGAAAAAAATAAGCAAATATATATACAATGTGAGTATTCTATCCACAAGATAAGCAACCTCAATGATAATAAATACTTCAGGAGCGCCGTGGTCCCGTCGTGAGCGTGAGCAGCTGTGGAACGATAGGTCTTAGGTTCAAGTCTTCCCTCGCGTAAAAAAGTTTACTTTATTTATTTTCACAAAGTTATGATCTGTACGTTAGTTCATTGACGTCTCTGTTCACAGTAATAAGTTTAGTGTCTGTGTTTTGCGCCCGCACCGCGAAACCGCGCGATTAGTAGACGAAAGGACGCGCCTCTCCAATGGGAACCGAAAACATTTGACCGCAAGGTCACAGGTCTACCGATTCCCCCACAGGAAAACACGTCTGACATATTCTATACGACACTGGTGACGGCACGTGCGTCACATGACAGGAATATGTTGTCGACCCACCTAACTTGTACACTTGGCCAATGGGTAAAAAAGATTCTTATACCTTGGCCGATTTAGGTTTTCTTGGGGATGTGATAATCACTCCCAAAAAAGTGAATGCAACAGTTTCACAGTCGCACAGTTTTCCTTGTGGTCTGTCAAAACATGTTTTTTTTTTTTTTTTTTTAACGTTTTCAAAATTTCCGTGTGTAGACCGTCAAATCCTGCATATGTCCAAGTAAATCTGAACATGTCCTGGAATTTTGGAGAGCGAAGTTGATTGTATAAAAAATTAAACTTTTCACTAGAGGGAAGCCTTGAATTAAGGAACTCTGGTTCCGCAGCTGCTCACGCTAACCACGGGGACCACGGCGCTCCGGAGCTTGCACTACCCTAGATGTTGCTTATGTGAGACATGCAGTACTCAGTTTGTATGTTTTGCTTATTTTTTTCATAGTTCCACACACTTCTTCCTGTTTTCTCGATTGCTCTGTGTTCAGTTTTTCAAGGCCTATCTACCGTGCCAACTTGTAACTAAATCTGAGGGGGGTGCGATGCTGAGGTTCCCCTGTCAGTAAGCCGCTGTCGAGTTAAAACCGACATTCCGCCTTCGCTGGGCACGAGACGACGCGGCGCAGGCGGGCGACAGCCGGCGAATCGCGGCGCGGCCTTGGGGAGCCGGCGGCAGCCTGGAGGCTCTGCCCTGGCCTGGCCTGTCCCGTGACCTTTGACGGTGCGCCTCCCAACATTTATGGGCCACTTTCCGCGAACATCGGTGCAGCGGACATTAACTGCTGCACACACAGAGTGTACAGAGTTTTCGTGCTGACCACCTTCTTAACACGGGACGCTTATTCACGCAGCCCGTCCGGTTCGTGCCAGGCAGCTGCCGTCCACATTACGCGGAAAATGCTACGTTCTTATATGCTGCTCGGCGGGCGGCAAATAAAATAAACTGTCGGATCCGCAACCGGCGTTGCACTCCACAGATTCGAGATCCGCACGTGTCAGAAACATCCGCATCCCGAAAATTCCTTACGTCAGCCCGTTGCCCACTCGGTCGTGCAGCGGGTTTAGCGGTAGGAACCGAGTAAGAAGGAAATCTTGTTGAAGCAACAGGGGATATTAAACACTTGGTTTTACTGTCACCTGTCATTTCTGTGACTGCCGTGTTCTCTCTTTCGATGTTTACGTTTCGCTCGACGTCTCTGTAAATTTTATTACCCTTCCTAGGTGATGTCAGCAAGTCACAGAGATAACATACTGCAATTAAAGTACTTTAATTACAAGCCGGCCCATTCGTAGATTCTTTTTTATTTTATTTGTTTATATCTTTGAATGACGTTGTCGCCATTTCACTAATAATTTTTATTTTACTGTTATGCGATACAGTTTTCGTCCTTATGTCACTTTCAAATACAAAAACTGAAATAAACAATAAAAGCATAAATAACAAAAGCAAGACAGGACAACAATGAAAAATAGTATATAAATACCATGATTCTTTACGTTATATTTTGTACGTGAAAATACATCACACTGGTATGAAACATAAATCTTTGTCGAAAAAAAAAACATATCTGGTCATGTAGGCCATATCTATCCACCGGAGTGGCGGAGCGGTTCTGGGCGCTACAGTCTGGAACCGCGCGACCGCTACGGTCGCAGGTTTGAATCCTGCCTCGAACATGGATGTGTTCGATGTCCTTAGGTTTAAGTAGTTCTAAAGTTTAAGTAGTTTCAAGTGGGACTGATGACCTCAGCAGTTAAACCCCATAGTGCTCAGAGCCATTTGAACCATCTGTCACTAGTAAAGCTCAGAACATCTCTAAAACGCGTAAATATACTGAAGACTTTCACTTCTGGTCTCTGTAACATAGCTGTTATATGAAACTGCTAACCAATATGCGCTATACTATCGTGGCTGAACCACAACTGACATGGATATAGACTAAAGGATCTTGCAAAGACCGCCTGAGAGACATCACAGTCTGCACAACGCAATCAGTCATGTGTTAGGGAACAAGGTAGCTAAACTGTCTATTTTGCTTGATAATTATATTATCTTTGCGTACATTGGTACATAATAGTGTTTACAATATATGACGTGGAGGTCCACTGTTCATGTTCACAAGTAAACATCGTGAGGTGTCTTATCGTAACATATGTCTAACGAATACGGAATTTCTGCCCTGTAATACTGAAAATTACGTAAAACATGGTGCACTACATAGGCATTACGAAATAAAACTGCAGTACGCAAATGCTCCCAGACGTCCCTCACATCAGGACAATAAACCAAGAAATCCGTAACGCAATGGTAGGGAGGGGGAAGGAACATGTATCCAACTGTGGAGTCAACAGAATACGATAGATTATTGAAACTAGATAGGCGTGGCAGCGGTGCGTGGGTGGCAAGGCCAAAATCAGGGTCATATAACAATAAAATAAAAATTATTACAGTCAAATGGCGACAGCATCATTCAAAAGGCTTCACTAGGACTATGGCTCTAGCCAAAATAAAAATTATCATATATTCTTTGTCTAGTTTAAGCAAAGACAAAAAAACAGACGGAAGATCAGCAATCTACGTCCCACAGGCGGGGAGAATACTAAAGGCAGATCACAAGAACTGAACGGACAAGAATGGCGCTGAAAACAGGTCATCACTCTTTCAATAGAACAGCGTTCACCTCGAGCGAGTTAGCGGAACCTAAATCCATGTGGGCTCTCGGAGGTTTGGATACCCCTCCTCCGGAATGCTATGACGGACCATGGACCGCTGCACAACACCTTCCGACGCAGAAGAAGTGTTAGCACGGCTGCGCTCCATCAGTGGTTTCTTTATTTAACAAATATAAGAAAGGAAAAAGTCTACACATAATGGTTGTTAAAAAATTGTGTAAATATGCTGTGTTTCCTATTTATCTCTTTTGTATCGAAAATGAATTACGGGTACAGACCAGGCGCGTCCCAGATTACATGACGGACGGACACGTCTGAGAGAGAACGTCAATCATACATATCACGAGAAGGTGCATCGGGTGAAAGAGACGATTTCGTTTACAGCCACTGTAATGGTTCAGAGGTCATAGAGTGGGACTCAGCACTGCACACAGTCTCCTTGCGGTACTCTGTAGATATCACATCTGTGAACGTACTTGACCTCGCAATTTCGTACTTGTAGATAGCATGGTGTATGGAATCAATGACAATTTCTAGCTATAATCGCATTCTAAATTTTAAATTAATCGCAAAATTTTGTTGAAATCGCATATCGATAAGTATTTTAATACTTCTTTTCTTAAAAAATTCTAGCTACGTGTATAAAAAAATCTGAAAAAAAAGCGCTCGAATGTTCTGGGAAATATTATGTCTAAAAGTAAGAAACGAAATACATTAGAGAAACATTTTACAAAAACTTTGAATGAAGCTCGAAATCGTGTAGAGCATGTGAAACTGCTTTTTGTACAGAATCCACAAGACAAATATCCAATAAACTCTTTACAATTCTGACATAAACATTGAACTTTAAATTCTCAAGAGGCACTTCCTTTGCTGTACATCATTTCGACCATCATTCAAATGCCCATGAAATGTTTCTATAATCTATTTCATTTGTTACTTTTAGCCGCTGTTCGTGAAATAATTCAATTTTTCTTCAAATCACTAATAATTTTGCCCAATAGTATGGAATAGAATGGCCACATAAGACAAAAGATGCGGAAATCTACTGCTATTAACTAAAAATGTAAAATTATTAAGGCGCATTGAAAGTAAATCAAGGTTTAAACCCTCAATTATTTCCGGTTTTATTAACAGTAGCTCCCATTCCCGAAATTCCTTTCAATTTATTCTTCGCACCTTCCGTGATACAGGAAATTGTGCTGAAAAGATATCTTCCGAGAAGGGTCAGGTCATATTTCCTCTTAACTACCATCCTGCCTCGCAGTAAATGTTCAATATGGTAAGGGAAATGCGTGTAAAGGGAGCGCACGTATATCTGCACATTAGGCAAGGAGGTTGAAACCAAGATGAGTCTTTCGCTATGTTAAACAAACAAAAATGTTAAGATAAATAAACAGCGTCACCTTTGTCTGCTATCGAAAATTTGAAAAAAAAAAAAAAATAAGAATTCAGCTGTGCGGATTGCCTGTCATTTTACACACACACACACACACCGAGAAGAAAGTGAAAGAAGACAACGAAATGCTTGTAACGAACGATAACGACCTGTAAGCCAAAGGAGAGCCAGGGCGCAGCCTTTCACCGCTGGCAGCAGGCAATCGCAGCCGTAGACTGGAGGCCGTACGCAGGCCGCCGGTCCTGCAATGCATCAGAGGTCCGTTTGCGGAAGCGGTTCTGTGCTCGGTCTCCTTTCAAGGTGCGACCGCAATTACCGAAAACCTATCATCCGTGCAATCGGCAGGTGGAATGATACACCGCCGGCCGCTGCGGTCGCGGCGTCCTTGCCCTGCATCCTTACACGGCGATTCGCCGATAATAATCGCTCTTCGACGGTTCTCACAATTGATTTAATGGCAGTATGTCTGTCTGCCGAAGCACTTCCGTCTGCTGACGCCTTCGATTTCTTTCTTCGTTACCATTCCTCAGCAATTTTTGTGGAAGATTTTAACAAGTACTGACTTGACAATAAATTACCGTATCTTAATGTCGCGATACTTTTTATCATTTTTTATCTGTTTTATTTCCCGAGACACAAAGACAGTTGGTGCAACTCACAAATTCCGTAGAATGGACTTTTAAGCGAGAAGAACGATTCGTGTTCGTCTGTGTAACTAACAAGGAACAAAACCAGCGGCGGAGTCTCTAGGTATGGGTATTGTACACTAACAGAAATTAATAAGTTGAAGCACAATTTTTTGAACGTTATAAGTGGACTCGCTCTTACTTTAAGAACTTCCTTATGTTCAAGAAAATCGTTGGCGTACACTGAGAATATTTAAGCACATTTACTTTCCGTTATACTCGGTTGTCTCAGATAGGCGAGAGATGCGATGAACTGCGAATTACATTACCCTGGCAAATATTCAGAAAGAAATCCTTCTAAAGTTAACACAACCTTTATAAAAACACATCAGACATCACAATACGCTATGTGATCAAAAATATCCGGACATCCTTATGTAACGCGCAAATGGCCACTAGATGTCACAACAGTCGTACCCGCCAGTATAAAAGGAGGCGGGTTGCGTTTTGTTGTCGGTGAAGGAGCAGAAACAGCGGAATAGGTCAGTTTGGAGAAAGTTTAACACTGATTTGATGTCACCTGACTAACAACTCCATCAGGGACATTCAAACCTTCTAGAGCTGTCCATGTCTACTGACGCTGATGTGATCGTGAAGTGGAAAAAGGAAGAAACGAACACATCTAAAGCAAGACCACGAAACCCTCATGTACTGTTGGACTGGCACCATCGAGCATTGCGGAACATGGTTGAAAAACAGTCGCACGGAACCAGAGGATGGAATCACCCGTGACTTCTAAAGTGCTACCGGCACTCCAAGTAACACAGTCACTTTGGGTACGGAGTTCGTTCAAAAGAACGGCTTGCAGTGGTCGACCAGCTCCTTATAAGCTACACATTGTTGTTATCAGTATTAAGAGATTCTTGAGCTGGATAATGGACGACTGGAAGCAATTGATTTGGAGTAATAAACCGCGCTGTAGCTTGCGGCAATCCGGTGGAAGTGTTTGGGTATGGCGAATGCCTCGAGAACCTTAGCTGCCATCGCGTGTAATGCCACCAATGAAGTACGGAGGAGGTGGCGTTAAGGCATGTTTCTCGTGGTTAGGGCGTGGCCTCCTTATCGCGCTTAAGAAATCGCCAAAGGCGGAATTGTATGAACACGTGTTACAGCGTTGTGCAATGCGTACAGCAGAGGAGCAGTCGGGAGAGGATAGCTTTATATGACCGTGCAGTGTACTCCGTCATAGGAAGCTTCTAAGAGGCAACGATTTACGGACAATAACATTCGTGACACGCAGTGACTTGCCCACAGTCCCCACATGAAGCCGACGGAACAGCTCTAGACCCCCAGCGCCCAACATCTCTACCTCCTCTGGCTCAGGCTCTTGAGGAAGAATGGGCCGCCATTTCTCCACAGGCACTGAGACACTTCACGCCGCAACAAAGGCGAACGGTCGACGTTGACGTTTCATTAATAGGCACCCAGGCGCTTTTGATCAGACAGTGTCGGGCAACATCGAAGCATCTTCTTTATCGATGAGCTAATGACAAATACCATCATTCCTGTTTGTGTCTGTTAGTTTATGTTGATGTAAAAGAAAGGAAATCGAGCCTTCACAGGAAAGGAACTTTACATGCAGAAGAGGAGTGCAGTTCAAAACCATTCGGCCACACAAGTGACATCATCTGATAGGCCTCTCCTGCCCCCTACTCTTTCCTTGGGCTCTTGGTAAGGCTTCAAATATCGGGTGGCCATAATCAAACTTTCGCTAGCGTATCCAACTTTATACTAACGCCGTTCGGACTGTACGCCGTATGATTTGCGTTGTTCGTAGTGTTAGTGTTATCACACGGCGTTAGGCGGCGGCACTGAAACGCTGACGCAGGGTTGAAGCACGACCACCAGTGTGCATCACAGTTGCTGACAGTCAACACTCGTCTGGACACGGTGAGCGGGGCTTGACTCACAAAGCTGTTTCATCAACACAGCAGCGATAGCGCTGCTGCGCTTCGTGATTACTGACGCATCAAACGAATACGGGGAAGTCCTGTTTGCGCACCGGCGTTTCCGGAAGTTCCAATCAACCAGCGATTTGGGAATTGCTCCTAGGACAGGCCGACGGCCAGTTGCCGCACAGTTTGCCGGAGAAGCTGACTGCTGCCACGGCTCAGAATGCTGGACGCAGTGTGCGACCTTCAGGCAGTGCAAGGGCTTATGAGCAAGTCTACAGTAATAAGACTGAGATGACTGAATGCTTTTGAAAAGGTGTACTTTGTTATGTGTTATTGCTACTTAGCCGGTGTTCATTATAGCCACGTAGAGGAAATTACACTCCTGGAAATTGAAATAAGAACACCGTGAATTCATTGTCCCAGGAAGGGGAAACTTTATTGACACATTCCTGGGGTCAGATACATCACATGATCACACTGACAGAACCACAGGCAAATAGACACAGGCAACAGAGCATGCACAATGTCGGCACTAGTACAGTGTATATCCACCTTTCGCAGCAATGCAGGCTGCTATTCTCTCATGGAGACGATCGTAGAGATGCTGGATGTAGTCCTGTGGAACGGCTTGCCATGCCATTTCCACCTGGCGCCTCAGTTAGACCAGCGTTCGTGCTGGACGTGCAGACCGCGTGAGACGACGCTTCATCCAGTCCCAAACATGCTCAATGGGGGACAGATCCGGAGATCTTGCTGGCCAGGGTAGTTGACTTACACCTTCTAGAGCACGTTGGGTGGCACGGGATACATGCGGACGTGCATTGTCCTGTTGGAACAGCAAGTTCCCTTGCCGGTCTAGGAATGGTAGAACAATGGGTTCGATGACGGTTTGGATGTACCGTGCACTATTCAGTGTCCCCTCGACGATCACCAGAGGTGTACGGCCAGTGTAGGAGATAGCTCCCCACACCATGATGCCGGGTGTTGGTCCTGTGTGCCTCGGTCGTATGCAGCCCTGATTGTAGCGCTCACCTGCACGGCGCCAAATACGCATACGACCATCATTGGCACCAAGGCAGAAGCGACTCTCATCGCTGAAGACGACACGTCTCCATTCGTCTCTCCACTCACGCCTGTCGCGACACCACTGGAGGCGGGCTGCACGGTGTTGGGCCGTGAGAGGAAGACGGCCTAACGGTGTGCGGGACCGTAGCCCAGCTTCATGGAGACGGTTGCGAATGGTCCTCGCCGATACCCCAGGAGCAACAGTGTCCCTAATTTGCTGGGAAGTGGCGGTGCGGTCCCCTACGGCACTGCGTAGGATCCTACGGTCTTGGCGTGCATCCGTGCGTCGCTGCGGTCCGGTCCCAGGTCGACGGGCACGTGCACCTTCCGCCGACCACTGGCGACAACATCGATGTACTGTGGAGACCTCACGCCCCACGTGTTGCGCAATTCGGCGGTACGTCCACCCGGCCTCCCGCATGCCCACTATACGCCCTCGCTCAAAGTCCGTCAACTGCACGTACGGTTCACGTCCATGCTGTCGCGGCATGCTACCAGTGTTAAAGACTGCGATGGAGCTCAATATGCCACGGCAAACTGGCTGACACTGACGGCGGCGGTGCACAAATGCTGCGCATCTAGCGCCATTCGACGGCCAACACTTGGTTCCTGGTGTGTCCGCTGTGCCGTGCGTGTGATCATTGCTTGTACAGCCCTCTCGCAGTGTCCGGAACAAGTATGGTGGGTCTGACACACCGGTGTCAATGTGTTCTTTTTTCCATTTCCAGGAGTGTATTTCTCTGCCTTCTTGTCAGAAAGATCTTTAATTACAAATTCAGACATAGCTAAGATTATTAGCATTTGAAGTATTGCCGCCTATACCTAACCGCAAGGTTCTGTACACTTTGTGGCCAACGCAATTCAGCGATGCCAGTATTACTCAGTTTCGGCCACTGAAATTCTACAGCCTACACTGAATTTCATTGAGAGGAAATACATCTTTCTTTTATTTTACACATAACAGAAAGTACTAATTATGACTTACATGTTTATTTACTGCAGGTTTGTAGTAGAGTTGTTCAGTCTACACACAATTCAGTCTTTCACTGACATGTTTATAAAATACCTGAGGAGAAAAAAAAGACATTCCATGACGTTTTGTCACCTATCATGGGAGAGACTTTCGTACTATACATGAAAGTGCAGAATATTTTTCCAATTACATTTATTGTAACACCATAATTAATACTGTAAATATTTTTTTACTGATTAACTCTGTTTAATGTCAAGAATGTATTTTTTAAATTATGTAATGTCTTTCTCCTATTGTAATGAAGTGGAGAGTTGTGTAAAATGTTTTCTCTTTACCATTTAAATTCTTGTATTAATTGGAAAATAGTAGTATTTAATTAAGGTTTTTTTCTTATTAATGTGTTAAATATCTAGAAATATTGTGGTTTCAATTGAAGTTAAGGGAGGAAGTTAGTGTTGCATTTATGAAAGCCTCTTTAGAGACTGATTTGCTTTAATTCAAAGTGTTTGTGCTTTGGTTACTTAAAAGATTTTCCAAATTTCAATCTTTAGCTTTCTGGTTTCTTCTGTAGTACTGAATTCAGGTTCGATAAGCCAAACCCACTAAGGTAACTCACGGTCAATTGTTCTTAAATCCTCCCAGAGTGTAAAATTTACTGCATCGTAATACCATATTTGGTAATACACATTGTATGTTGATATAATACGCGATGCAGTATAGTGTTATATTACGTATTTGACTTCAGTTGCGCTCTTACATCTCTACAGGTCTGCCACAAGGTGGATTTTCCCTTCACTGATTTTTGCGTATGGTTTTGGTTAACTGTGTATACGAAATTAAGGAAGTGTTCAAAGCGCACAGAAAAATAGAATACTGATTGTTCATGTAAAGAGCTTAATAAACTGCACAAAGATAGGCAGTTGTAGTTGTGAACACTGTAGGTATCGCAAGACTACGCATGTTTAGAACCACTGTATTAGCATGTTTAAATTGATGAACTAGCTGTTCAGTTGGCTGAAACTGAAATGCAATGCATGCTGTGCGTCAAATAAGGTTTTTTGGGAACAGTTTGCATAGTATCTGTTTCATAACAGAAATGCAAATTATCAATCGCACTGACGAGTCAGTCGACAGTCTTATTTGATAGAATTTCTTGCATTGTACATTTCATTTCAAACATCGAAACTGGGCAAAATTTACGTCAGGGTTGAGTGTAGTCAAAGTGTTATTATACTTCTAAATTTCTTTGATTTCTTTGTAGACTGTAGCGCAGTAATTCTTTGATTTGACCAGAAATTTATAAAGCAGTAAACTGAATTACGATGCGTCCTGTGAAAATTGCATGTTTGGCAACTCCCAATATAAACTGTAGAGCTCACAGGCTTGGTATATTACTTCATTTAAACAGCTAAATGGTTCACATTTACAGCCCCTCAGCAGATGTACAAGAGGATAATCAAAATGAAGATTTTTCACATTTGTGAAATATGAACACGAACCTACTACACAGAAAAAACAACTGAGCTTGTTGCGTAACAGTGTTTAGCCATTCACCTTTACCTTTGGCTCTTCAGTGGAATTACTCAAAACTGAAACAATTGCAGGCACAGTACAGGACTGCAGGAATGCCGGCAGTCTAATGATACTCTTAAAACGCGTCCACTGATACTTCTTACTGTTATGTCTGGTCAAGATTCATTAAGCTGGCAGTCACATAGTGAACAACTAATTACGACCTCTAGTGCGTTACGAATACGTAGTGCCGGATCAGTTAGTCGATAAATATACTAGTTGCTGGCTCGTTGAATGAAATAGCTGCCTGTGCAGGATCTTAGATAAGCGAGCTGGGCCGGCCGGCCGGCTGTGGTGTACATAATGCAGCAGCGCACGTGACTCTAAATAAAACCGCCGAGCCAGGGACGGGTAATAGAATTACGGGCCGGGGCGGTGGGCGCGCACGCCCGTCTCAAGGCGAACTGAACCGGTTACCTCGATCCACAGCGCGAGAGGCGCCGAAGGTGAGATGGAAAATATGCGTCCAGCTACACCCGTACCGGTGAAGACGTCGATACACTCAGACGACTTGCGTTACAGATGTCGACTGAAAAAGAACTTTGTTACTCCCCTGTGTTTGTTGCGAGCAATGTTTCATAGTAAAAGACTCAGAAATGGAGACCACAAAAGTTGCTCTTCCAACCGCGCATCGAAATCTCCGAGTAGTACAAAATCTTCTCGTTTGGAGTGAGCTACATTTTGTTGAAGACTATATCTACAGAAGATGGGATACAAAAGTTGCTCTTCAAATTGTGCACTGAAGTCACTAAATACTCTAAACGCTTCGGTCATGAAACTTGTCACTCCCGCCATTAAAATACATTTTATAATTACCATTTGTTGGTGCAAGGTGTTAAATATAGTGTTTTTCTAAAACGGTAAACTATCTATCAATTAATTCGTAAATTCGTGAGTTGTCTACCATCTAGTGGATAGGTTACTGTCACCATGTGAGCCGCAGATTCTTTCTGTGGTCTTTCTCAAAGGCATTCTTTGACCTCATAGTTAGATTTTAAATGTCGCCACTTAATATTGCGCAACGTATGTTGAACACTTCTTACTTTAACTTTTTACGTTTTTTCGAATCCTGCAGTCGGGACATTTGCACAGATTCTCGCGACATGTCGCGAACTGGTGGTAAAATGATGGTTTTCACGAATAATCTGTACAGCCTATTAAAGAAATGTAGATTTAAATGGGCACCAAGCGACTGGTATACGTTCAGTAACAGAATGTGACAGAAGAAGATTCTCACATTTAAATTTTATTGCATATTTCCCTATGGTGCTGTTGGTGACTTGGGAGCTATGTTTTTTTAACGATATTGCCCCTTTTGTAATAAATAATCCACGGAAAATCTAAAAAGCCATATGCTTTTTGAATCGGGCCTACCACCTAAATGAAGTTCCGTTGCCTTCCAAACGCTTATTATGGTGTCATCTTAATGCACGCATGTTAAAAATGCACAAAGCAAATAACAAAATTAATTCTGCCTTCCAGTACAAAATTTTATTGGTTTTTAGATAAGTTGAATTAGAAATTAGAAGTTTTAATTAAAATTAATGCACCATACAGCCGTGTGAAAACGAATGTAGGAGAAGTTGTCAAATGTGGAATTATTATGCAGTTTATTTAAATTAGTATTAATACATGTACAGAAGCTAGCACGTTTAGAATTACAAAAACATGGCCTTGAGTTACAAAACGCATGTATTGTTTCCAGAATGTCACGCAATAAGTGGCAAATAAATTTATTTCTAGCTGTCAGACACTCAAGCAAAAATGGGGCAATAGTTTATCGTTCCTCTGGAATCTGTCACTAAAGAGGGAGGGGGATGAAGGACTGACTGTGGTTGTGCTTACAGAATTAGTCGGGAATTCAACTGCACTGATTTGGTGAAGCTATGAAGCTTGGACCAATGACTTCTGAAGAACATTGCAGTTTCTTCTTCATAAATGCGCCACATCGCTCAGTGATAACGTTTTTATACAGGACAGAACGGAAGATCGTGAACACTAGTGTCCAGAACGATATCATACTCAATAAACGAGAGCAAGATCTCAAATGTTACGGACTGAGGCAAGGATTAAGCAACAGACTTTCAGTAAAACACTGGGCGCAAGAGACCTAGACGTAAAGACTAGATACTGTATGATGATCACTGCGTTACTTAATCCAATAACGTTCCTTGAGTTGTGGTCCACTGTTTTGATAACATATCTTTCTACATGTGACGCCAAAAAATTGGTATAAAACTTAATTTTACTGTCTGTAGTCTCGATTATTTCGTAATCATCTCGCAGGTTTTGAAGCTGAAAATGGCGTATGTTGACATACAGTACCATTGCAAATTTTCAAACTTGCCATATTGCGAAATTGATGCAACTACTCACAGTAAATAAGTAAATAAATACTTAGGAATGAAACTTGACCATATACTTTTATACAGGCACGACCCAGAAGAAGTGAAGCAGAAACTGAATTCTAGAAACTCTGTACTTGCCAAACAAGCAGGCAGTTCATGGGGAAGCGAAGCAAACACGACGCGCACATCAGCACTGGTATACCATATACTGAAGATATTGCGACGCAGTGTGGGCAATAGATCTGTGAGGATCAAAGTGGCTCACTAAAACCGACTCCCACAACCTGGCTACCAGCGTAGCCAATATCCGACCACCAAGGATCTGACGCAAAAAAAAGGAAGAACATATCAAACCAATTAGATCTCCCAACTGATGATCATTTACACGCAAAGGATCGACTGAATTCGACGACGTCTCTTTCGAAAACCATCCAAATATTAGAAGTTTTTGAGGAAGAAAGCTACTGGCATATTGGCAGCGAAAATGGAGGGATGGTACAGCACAGAACTATTTGCCGCTTCGAATCACATGGAATAGGTTTTAACAGTCCGTAATGATTCCAAGTTGTACAGTAGAGTAAAAATTGCGGTCGCTCTATGCTCCAAAGGAGTCAGATCCCGTTCAGTGGGGTAGCAGCCCCACGATGCCCTCATAGTAGGGTTGCGACGCCCAGAGGGGGGGAGGGGGGGGGGGGGTTGACAACAGTGTCGAGCGGTATGAAGAACGCCGTGCTGTTACTCATCGCATTGCGAGCTGTCGTTTTCGACCGCGAAGTGTCTGGGAATGAATGGCACAAGCGAAGGGCTGGTTTCATTGACGTTCTTAATGCCGCCCCCTGAGGCGTGCCCGTGTCGATTCTGAGCGGTGGTATGTGTGCGCCGCCACCCATAAGAAAAGCGCGTGTTTTCAACGTTGGCTGTCGCGGTTGTGACCTCCGTCGCTCAGGCGTCAAACGAAGGCGTGAAATGTACGTAACAAGGGGAGTGACGACCTTCCCATCGTGTCACAGGTGCGTGGTGGCTTTGGGCAGAATCGTGGGGAAATTTGGTGCCAATGTGACTTCATTTACTTTTGAGCTGTGGCCTTTTTTCCGCACTTGTCGACACCTTGCTGTTTAAAGTGTCGCAGAGGCCGAGGGTGACGTCACAGGACACCAGGCTTCGTTGCAGAGGAAGATTGTAGGAATTTTTGAGTCAAGTTTCACACTTCGCAGTGGGAGACAATTGCGGAGTTTCGACAAAATGATCCTTTAATTTTGTTTACATTTTATATAGAACAGCAGCATTCTGAAGCGTAGCACAGTGGTGTAAGGGAAATCGAGACGATCAGTTTCATACAGTACACTTGCCGTGTCTGAGGCCGGGAATCAACCTCAAATTGGCCTACACAAGCCACCTAAGTTAGAGAGCATGCGTGCCTCGCGACATTTTCAGTATCCTCTTGCTCTCTTAAGTCACCGGACTTGTCGACTATTTCGTTAAGACAATTAATTTGAACTTGCCCTTGAGGGTGATGAGAGAAAAAAGACTCTTGTAAATGTTGGGCAAGAACTAATCACGTTTAAATTACGCTGGATGTTCCACCCTTGTAAGAGCAGTAGCTTCGTAGTAACAAGGCGAGACAAGGTTACGGTTTAAGATTTGTAACTGTAATGCGTTGGAAATAGCGCACAACAGTGCAAATGTCGACGGTGTTACTATGGATAGGTTTAGTGGCGAAGAGTCGGTCGATGTGCACATCGTGCGTGTATTCTCTGAATGCCAAGGAACAGCGACACAACGGCACTATCGACGGAAGGCAACTACGTCACAGTGATGTTGCAACTGTGCGTTGTGTATTGTACGTTTTGGTTATTGCACATTACAAGCTCCTTCACTCTTGTGGAGATATTTCCACAGAAACCACGTTGGTTGCGATAGGAAACCAAATAAAACGTAATTACATTATTTGTCTGTAACGACGCGCCGGAGACCGTGGGTCCCTCGTTCCAGAAAGCACACGATGCATCCCTGAGCAAGGATTGTCAAATGGAAAATAGACAGATGGAAAAATGTAAGTAAACTGTTTATTAGTTCAAAAGTACTCGCCATAAATGTTAATAAATGTATCCCACTGTGAGACAAAAAGGTCAATGCCTTGATGCAGAAAAGTTTGCAGTTACCCATGGAACCATGATTGTACCCCCGCGTCAACCTCTTCACCTGAAGCAAATCGACGGCCGCGAATGTCTTTCTTCAGAAAGGAGATATCGTATGGCACTGACGGCCGGGAGGCCTATTCCGGGGGACTTTGGCCGCCGGGTGCAAGTCTGCAAGTCTGATTTAAGGTGAGGTGTCGCCACATTGGGCCAATAGCGCGTCGGTGATAAAATCAATATTTCATATTGATTTTATTTTATTATCTTATCCGTCAATTTGAGATTTTCTGGATTTTTTTACAACTTTTCTTAATACGTCGCAGCGTTGTCTATAATAAGACAGTACTTTTGGGTCATACTGTTGCCTAGGAAGCTGACGTAGGCGTAGGGACACCAGCAGTGCTCACAGATGATGTGACTGGTTAATCTGATCAATCAATTCAAACCCATATTTGTTTCTAAATGATGCAAGGCGCCGACTTCAACTTACAGGTCTGGACGTCTACTGGAAAGGACTCCAGTCTAGAGTAGTTTTGGGGAAGGTTTATTTATTCTACAGTATGTCCTCTTGTTGAGGTAAGAGATACCTTGTACAGAAGCAGCATTATCGACGTGTGGCGCGCCTAATTTTGTCCAATGCCTGTACTTCCATGAGGACCGTAACGTACGAGTTCATTCTTAGAAACAATGCACTGACTATGAAAAAGATGTCTTACAGAATACATGGACATCCCTTAGGTGTTTGAGAGTGCTGGGATCCGCACTTCGTTGGAGTAACAGGGAGCCCGTGGCTTGAGGGAAGACGCCAACCCGCCCACCAGAAGACGTTGTTTACGGACGTTCTTCGAGTCCGCGCAGTGGTATTGACGGGTGTCCAGTGCGCCAGCGCCTCAGACCGACGGCTGGCCGGTTCCCGGGTGCCGGCGGTAATGGACCCGCGGAGCCTCGGCGGGCGCGACAGGTGGCGGCCGCAGCTTTCGCCGGGCAGACCGCGGTCCTGACCCGCGCCAGATGACGCCCAGCATTGACCCACAAAAGCCACACACGATACCTGACACTTGCGCGCTCACAGCTGAGGCAGATACCCGAACCTTATTTGTCCGTGGCGAGTCGAAAGGAAACCACCTCCAGTCTGCAGTAACGGGACGAGCGAACCGGGAGGGGGCCAGATCTGCGGTTCGGCCGCCGGCGTCGCGCCCCGGCCGGGAACCGAAGTCGGGCCTCCAAGGCGAGGCGGCCGGGCCCCTGTACCGTTAGCTCCCTCTCGTCTGTCCCGTCAGAACTGAGCCGTGATTGAGTTACCGCCACGTACAGCGCCAGAATTGAGCCGTGATTGAGTTACCGCCACGTACAGCGCCGGCCTTCACCAATATGCGCCGATCGGCGGGAACTTAACGCTAGCGACGCCGAATTTAAATTTTAATTCCATCGTAAATCGTGTCGTACTACGAGCTGTGCTCGTGGACGTACTCTGTAAAAGCTGTGGCAGATATGGAAACTCTTCCTCCTTGTTGCTTGCGACATTTCCAGTTAACCGTAAGGTAGGAGGTGGGAGAAAACAACTGACATCTGGTCTAGTCGTATCGTTAACGCTTTTCCCGAGGCCTACAGCCAAGGTTAGGCTGTTACTTCCTTAGAGATTCTACGATTAAGTGACGAGAAGAGACTTCAGCTGAGTACACTTCATCGATAGAATAATATATTTTGTCCCACCCGGTTTAGTATTTAAAACTATTTCTGCAAGAGTAGCACGGAGTTGCTGGCTGGGAGATCCACAAGTGGTGGTTCAGCCGCCTAATCTCCCTGGCGGCACACAATGCTCGCTTTCCTCGTAATGTGTGAGAGTTGTCTAGTAAGTGTGTCTGTTGAGTGTTACGTTTGGGGATGGCGTGGTGTCATGTGCGAGTCGTATGATGATGAGAGTGGGGACAGGGTGAAATCCAGAGCCGGAGCGTATCCTGTTTCACTCGAACAGCACCGAGGGCGCCGCCGAACATTACGTCCCCATCTGACGGGGGACTCTGAGGACCTTAGAATGTAATTCAGAGTATTGTATTGTACTGTACTGCATTATACCGGGGACTTACAAACGACGGAGAGGCTTCGTGCTGCCGTAGCCCTCAGTGGTACACAACCCCACAACAGGCTACAGCAGTCCACTCACCCCACCGCCGCCACACACCGAACCCAGGGTTATTGTGCGGTTCTGCCCCTAGTGGAACATCCCGGAAATGTCTCATACCAGACGAGTGTAACCCCAAATGTTTGCGTGGTACATTATATTGTACACATACATGGACATAGTGTTTGTGCAGCAATCGCCGTCATAGTGTAACCGAGGCGGAATAAGGGGAACCAGCCCGCATTCGCCGAGGCAGATGGAAAACCGCCTTAAAAACCATCCACAGGCTGGCCGGCACACCGGACCTCGACACTAATCCGCCGGGCGGATTCGTGCCGGTGCCTTCCCGCTCGGGAAGCAGCGCGTTAGACCGCGTGGCTAGCCGGGTGGGCTCTTAATCCAGGGCACTGGGGCAAAGTATGATCAAAATGAACGTTGTACTTCCCCAACACGGTTAGTGAAAATTTCCTCCAGCATCAGGATCCGAGTTCCTACCTATCAGTTGATAAGTGTTCATTAGTGATCTTTGCTAAAGTGGCGGGACAACGTAATCGTAACACAATTACTCGCCTACAAGTTTGCTGTGTGAGAGGGTGGAGAAATGTGATGCCTCCGAATTTTTTTATATGAAAACTTTTAAGACTTTTAAATAAAACAAAGTTTATTAACATTCTATAGCTACGGTCGCAGGTTCGAATCCCGCCTCGGGCATGGATGTGTGTGTTGTCCTTAGGTTAGTTAGGTTTAAGTTGTTCTAAGTTCTAGGGGAGTGTTGACCACAGATGTTAAGTCCCGTACTGCTCAGAGCCATTTGAACCATTTTTTTAACATTCTATATCTTTATTCTCAATGTCTTTGTATTTTTTTCTCAACATAGTCACCTCGAAGACACTTCTCCCCTCGAGAGATCAGTTTGTTCATTCCATCGCTGTAGAATGTCTTGACTTTGTTCACAAAGCCACAACCTCCCCTCTGCCCGCACCGCCTCTTCAGTATCAAAGTGAAGTTCTCGAAGGTGTTCCTTAATGTTTGGAAACCGATGCAACTCGGATGATGCCAAGTCTGGAGTGTATGGAGGATGGTCAATGACGGCGAACGCAAGGCATCGGACTGTTGCAGAAGTCGCGGCGCTCGTGCGTGATCTGGCGTTGTCATGCTGAAGGAGAGAGTGCTCCATGTGTGGGAGAACTCTTCGAACTCGAACCTCGACTGCAGCACACTGTTTCTCAGGCACCGACACAGTCATGTCACACGCCGCTACAATTGGGAGCCCTCTTGCGGCAGAGGGTGGCAAATGGCGCCAGCGGAGCGGAAAAGTCGACCGAGTAGTATGCGTGAGACGTAACATCTCAGCCGATGTCAGCACACTCCCGTGTATGTTAACTGTGACATTTATTCGAAAATAAAAGATAATTGTAATTGATTCTTCCCGATTACTTGTAGAAGAAGTTCACAGCTATAAATGAAAAGCACAGTGCTGTGCATTTTCTATGGAATTGAATTTTCGCTAACAAAGTCATCATCGAACTTTAACTGACCACCTGTGTCAAAGACGGTTCACTATTCGTACACAAAATTTAAAAACGTTTATACATCGAGAGTTAGGTACGAACCAGGGTAAATACCTTATTTGATAGTGCAACAGGAATGTAATTACAATGTCAAGCACTAAAAAAATGTAAAGGGAACAACCAGAAAAACATCAACACTAAACCACGAAAAAAAAACATGGCATATATATAGCAGTTTAAACTACGAACCACAACGAAATAAAATTAATGCAACTAAAGAGTACTGAAGAACAGTTGAAAGAGGTATTAGACATGAAAGATAATACCACAATGAAATGAAGCACCGAAGTGACTTATGTTACCATCCATTACGAATGTGGAATGAACTCAGTGACTGTGATACGACTTTCAAAATGATGGAGCACAGCAATCAGTGGTCCTCTCCTTTCAGGCTTTATTGAAGTAAAGCATTATCAATGCACTATTTCACTGTTTCGGTACATGTCCTAGTAGGTCAGTCCGCTATTCGGGCTTCCGTCACAGTTCATCTACATCTACATGCATACTTCGCAAGCCACCTGACGATGTGTGGCGGAGGGTACCCTGAGTACCTCTATCGGTTCTCCCTTCTATTCCAGTCTCGTATTGTTCGTGGAAAGAAGGACTGTCGGTATGCCTCTGTGTGGGCTCTAATCTCTCTGATTTTATCCTCATGGTCTCTTCGCGAGATATGAGTAGGAGGGAGCAATATACTTCTTGACTCTTCGGTGAAGGTATCTTCTCGAAACTTGTAACAAAAGCCCGTACCGAGCTACTGAGCGTCTCTCCTGCAGTCTTCCACTAGAGTTTATCTATCATCTCCGTAACGCTTTCGCGATTACTAAATGATCCTGTAACGAAGTGCGCTGCTCTCCGTTGGATCTTCTCTATCTCTTCTATCAACCCTATCTTGTGCGGATCCCACACTGCTGAGCAGTATTCAAGCAGTGGCCGAACAAGCGTACTCTAACCTACATTCGAGACTACAGTATCGTAGTGGCAACAAATGTAGAGGGAAGAGGTAGAAGGCGGCGTATTAAGACTTGTCCGAGCTTTGCGAGTGGTTTATTGTTTCAAACTGCAGTGCCGTGTTTCCCTCAGTGTGCGTCACCGGGTCCCGCAGTGCTGAGGACCCACTTCACTGTCAGCGAAACGGCTGGGTGCGGAATGGCTGCGTCAGCAACCCGTGCACACACTGTGTGCCGGCCTCGTACGCCAGCGGAGTTGTGGCGCAGCCAGGGTGCCGGCAGTCGACTCCTGTTGACTGGGCGCCGCCCGGTGTGATCCCCAGGCGGCCAGCGCGCGCTTCTAGCCGGCGTGGTCGACGTCGCGGCGACACAGAGCGCCCTCGCCTCGGGATGCCTCCGGCGCGTGTCTGAAGCCAGACGACTGCCTGCCGTAGCGAGCCGTGGAGCGGCGCACCGCTGGCCGGCTACAGACACCGCGTCGGCCTCAGAGGGTCGAACCGGCGACCCGCCGTGGACTGGCACGCTGGCGCCCCATTCGCTGCTGCGTGTAGCCGGTGGTGTGACACGCCCCGCCGTCCAGGAGAGCTGCCACACTCGTATGGATCGCGCTAGAAACCCGGACCTACTTATACGCAGCTGTGCACCTCCGTTTTGCCGTACGCACCGCTCTGCGTCACGTACTCTTAACACGCTAGGTTGCGCAGTGGGCCCCTTCTACCTGTGATTTGCGATACGCAAAACCGCTACGTATACTCTTTCACCAATTTGACGGGCCTGTGGTCTCTATTCTACTTCGCCACTGTCGGTATGCGTAACTCACTGCAATTCGGCCCGCACCTTGCTGGAACTTGTGCTCAGAATATTGCGCGAAATTAACTTTCCCTATCCTGAATGGTGGTGCCGCTACAGTATAACGAAAGTAGGCTTTGCGGAGAACACCTTCACTATAGAGTGGTCTCGAATGAACTGTGGCAGAAGCCCAAACAATAGGGTACTGATAAACTAGGAAATGTATTGAAATTATGAAATAGTGCATTGATAATGGGTATGCACTAGCAGAATTCTCGATTTACTTTAAGAAAGCCCGAAAGGCAAGGAGACGTGATTGCTGTGCTCCTTCATTTAGACAGAACTGACTATTTCAATGGGAAATACGTTATGTAAATACATATCATTGGCATGATAAATTTCTCTTACTGTAGGGAAGATGAGCGTATTATGAAACAACAGAATATAATCACAATAACATAAATGAGACGAAAAATGGGAGAATACAATGGAACTAACTCGGTGTGGGAAGCATTAAGGAAGTGTAACGAGTAAGTGAAGTTTAGAGGAGGAAAAGTGTTGAGCTGTGGTTGGTCATTCAATCTTACATTAGAACTGTGGGCCACATGTTTGTTGACTTCCAGGGCTTTTAACACATTAAGTTTTTACTGGTTGTGATTCTTGAGTTTCTCCCGGCGTAATTGATAATCAAAATATCCACGGATGTACTGCCGATGTACAGTGTCCAACGGGCGCAATATTTCGGCGATCATACATGTCGCCATCATCAGGTGAACTGACGGACTGAGCTCCTGTGAACGTGCCGGCACGGAGATCCGTACGCTATGGCTGCTCCTGAGCTGGTTGTTTGCTAGATGGAGGACATGGGATTGTGGCTGGTAAAAAATTTGTGGTAAGGTCTTGTGGGACCAAACTGGTGAGGTCATCGGTCCCTAAGCTTGCCCACTACTTAATCTGAGGCTAAGGACAATACACACCCGTGCCCGAGGGAGGACTCGAACCTCCGACCGTGACGGCCGCCCTCTCGGCTGTGGCTGGTGGCTGTGCTCCTTCTTCAGTAGATGCTCGGCAAATATACAAGACATCTGCAACTCCAGCTGCGTTCACGTTCAGCCAGTCTAGTTCCTATGTCTCTCTTTGACTGACCAGTATTAGTTTGTCGTAATCGGGGCAACTAATGTTTGTAGCCCCTGTTAAAGTGCAGCTCTGGGAGTAGGGGATCTGCATGCCGTCCCCAGCTGGACCGTGTGTGGAAAAATTATTTGTTCAAACTAGCTTTCGCGGCATAACATCTTTGCCTTATTTTACCAAAAGAACACCGTGTGTTCCTTAGCCGAGCGCACACACTGTTACCAGTGGCCGACCGGTGTGACCGAGCGGTTCTAGGCGCTACGGTCGCAGGTTAGAATCCTGCCTGGGGCATGGATGTGTGTGACGTCCTTAGGTTAGTCAGGTTTAAGTAGTTCTAAGTTGTAGGGGACTGATGGCCTCAGATGTCCCATAGTGCTTAGAGCTATTTGGTTGGGAGTGCACCGTCCAGAGGCAGCCCCAGTCTCTACGCCAGAGTGCGACGGACCGGTCGACCTGAGAGACGACCGCCCGTTCCCCCTCGGCCACTCTGGACGCTCGCCGGCTGCCGTTGAGCCAGCGCGCAGCGCGGAACCCGCCACGGCGGCCGGCGCGTCTCCGCCGCCCGCACTACATCACCGGGCGGCGACCGTAACTCGCGAGCGCTCAGCGGCGAGGGGCCGCCGGGGCTTTTGTGCGCGCCGGCCGCCGTACGGACTGAGGTGGGCGACTCGGCGCCGCCTCATTAGCACGGCGGAGTGACGGCCGCGGCCTGAGTTACGCTCCGGCCGCCCGCTGCTGTAAAAGGGGCGGGCGGCGCCGGCCGCAGTCCGTCATCCCGCGCAACAGGATCTGCCCGAGCCTCGCCCGGCCGTGGGCGACGCGCAGGGTGCGGTACCCGCTGCGGGGCTCGGCGCCGCAGAGGAGACCGCCCGCGGCCGCCGGCGCTCGGCAGTGTGTCCAACTGGAGGCCGTGTGCCGTGGCGCTAGCTAAGGAACCCTCTCGAACGAGGGCTTTGATGTTCTTCACCTACCCTACTGGCCATTGAAATTGCTACACCAAGAAGAAATGCAGATGATAAACGGGTATTGATTGAAGAGATATACGACATGTGATTACATTTTCACGAAATTTGGGTGCATAGATCCTGAGAAATCAGGACCCAGAACAACCACCACTGGCAGTAATAACGGCCTTGATACGCCTGATCATTGAGTGAAACAGAGCTTGGGTTGCGTGTACAGGTACAGCTGCCCATGCAGCTTCAACACGATACCACAGTTCATCAAGAGCAGTGACTGGCGTATTCTGACGAACCAGTTGCTCGGGCGCCATTGACCAGACGTTTTCAATTGGTGAGAGATCTGGAGAAAGTGCTGGCCAGGGCAGCAGTCTAACATTTTTTGTATCCAGAAAGGCCCGTACAGGACCCGCAACATGTGGTCGTGCATTATCCTGCTGAAATGTAGGGTTTTGCAGGGATCGAATGAAGTGTGGAACCACGGGTCGTAACACATCTGAAATGTAACGTCCAGTGTTCAAAGTGCCGTCTATGCGAAGAAGAGGTGACCGAGACGTGTAACCAATGGCAGGGTGATATGGCAGTATGGCGATGACGAATACACGCTTCCAATGTGGGTTCACCGCGATGTCGCCAAACACGGATGCGACCATCATGATGCTGTAAACAGAACCTCGACTCATCCGAAAAAATGACGTTTTACCATTAGTGCACCCATATTCGTCGTTGAGTACACCATCGCAGGCGCTCCTGTCTGTGATGCAGCGTCAAGAGTAACTGCAGCCATGGTCTCCGAGCAGATAGTCCATGCTGCTGCAAACGTCGTCGAACTGTTCGTTCAGATGGTTGTCGTCTTGCAAACGACCCCATCGGTTGACTCAGGGATCGAGACGTGCCTGCACGATCCGTTAGAGCAGTGCGGATAAGATGCCTGTCATCTCGGCTGCTAGTGATACGAGGCCATCGGGATCCAGCACGGCGTTCCGTATTACCCTCCTGAACCTACTGATCCCATATTCTGCTAACAGTCATTGGATCTCGACCAACGCGAGCAGCAATGTCGCGATACGATAAACCACAATCGCGATAGGCTACAATCCGACGTTTATCAATGTAGGAAACGTGACGGTACGCATTTTTCCTCCTTCCACGAGGCATCACAACAACGTTTCACCAAGCAACGCCGGTCAACTGCTGTCTGTGTATGAGTAATCGGCTGGAAACGTTCCTCATGTCAGCACGTTGTAGGTGTCGCCACCGGAGCCAACCTTGTGTGAATGCTCTGAGAAGCTAATCATTCGCATATCACAGCATCTTCTCCCTGTCGGTTAAATTTCGTGTCTGTAGCACGTCATCTTGGTGGTGTAGCACTTTTAATGGCCACTAGTGTATAAACTGGGTTACAGGGTTTGGGCACTTCATTAGGCGTGGGACGGTGAGTGGCGATAAGAGCCGGAGGGCCAGCGGCAGGCAAGCCCCGTGCTTGGAGAGGTCGGCCAGAGCGGAGTAGGGCCCGCTCGTGGCACCACAGCCGGCGCCTGTCGTTTTCCCCTTAAGCACGGGGCCCGGGACGTGGGCAGCGTCGGAGCCGGCGCCTCACACATCGCTTTCAGTGCACCGTGCACCACGGCTCGCCCGCCGGGCGGCTGCATTGTCTCCGTCGGTTAGAGACTTTCAGTGTCTGCATTCACGGGGGTCTGAAGTGCGACGCCGGTGTAGGCCGCCGCAGTCCGACGACCAGAGGCCGTTTCACACCTACGCTTTCCCGCGCACAGACCAAAAACGCCAATTAGTTGCTAGACTGTTACGGCGTGTGCCGATATAAAACAGCACACTCCGAATTTGGCGTGATGACCCGCGATAGGAGGAAAATTTGTTGTAATGGTTTGGAGGGGAGAGGAACGGCAGAATCCCACAGTACAATTGGCGGCCGTTTCTGTGTCCTGCCACGATTAGAAATTTTCCTGCGCGGTGGGGACAAGGCGCTAGTCTTTTGGTGTGAAGGCAAAGTGAGGAGTTCACGGAATTCCCATCCCGACGGCCTGGGAGTTCGGTCGTGTTTTGCTTCTGTACCGCCACAGCGAACATTACAATTCCTCGCTTCTGGTGTGAAGGTGTTGCAAGGAGTCTGAAGTATTATTGTCATGGTAGTTGGGGCAGAGGCTGTCTCTTAGCGCTTGGTGCCAACACTCGATACTTTCCGCCGTTTCGCGCTCACACTGTTTCGGTGGGGTCTTCATCCACAGACGCGGACCACCACTGAGAGAGCATGCAACATCACCCCTGAGCTCCCAGCTGCCGGCACGAGACCACTCTTGCAGGTGGTAATGTAGTCGCAGGAACGGCGCAGTTGGAACTTGTCTAATTAATCTGAACCCTATCAGCTTACACTGTCGCGTTGTCGCCATACACAGCCACGGCTTGCGAGAGAGGTCTGTATCAAGCACTCTCATTGCTGGTCGATGTCGTTCCTAATAGTCGGGAGTAACGTGTTAAGGCATACTCACACAGTTTGTAGTGTTCCGTACCTGATCCCATTCCTGTGCACGAGTTCAGCCAACATCTCATTACCAAAGTTACATTCTTCTTATCTACATTCCATTCAAAATGGTTCAAATGGCTCTAAGCACTATGGGACTTCTGAGGTGATCAGTTCGCTAGATCTTACAACTACTTAAACCTAGCTAACCTAAGGACATCACACACATCCATGGCCGAGGCAGGATTCGAACCTGCGACCGTAGCGGTCGCGCGGTTCCAGACTGTAGCGCCTACATGTTCCGGACTGTAGCGCCTACAACCGCTCGGCCACATCGGCCGGCCATTCTATTCAATATTCGTGTCTTGTAATACGTAAGCAATTCTCGCAATAAATAGTGTTGTAGTACCAAACTCTCTGTAAATGTAATACAGTGTATGATAGTTGAATTTCACCTTTCTTATCATGGCCCTATGCCAGATACAAGTGATCAGATACGATATTATCGTAAATGGAATTAGGGTCGAAGGCGCAACGCATGATTTCCTGCATATATTGTCTGTTGCGAGATAGAAACTGTGGTAGTTAAAGGGGGTTGAGTGTATCAGACTAACTAATACGGATTTCCTTAATGAATTTGGGTGACATGTCCACCTCGCGACTGTACTAAGACTTTGGCCTTGCGACAGGGACAGTCACCCCGCTGGAAGATGCCAGTGATGTCGGGGAAGATGTAGAACGTGAAGGGATGCAGTCGGCCTGCAAAGTTCACGTAGTCGACAGCTGACGTTGTGCCTTCGATCAGTACCACGGATCCCGTGGAAGCCCAGGCGAATATCCTCCACAGCATACCACTTCCCGCAGTGACCTCATCTGTGTAAAAATTCGTAAATTTATGGTAAGATCTTATGGGACCAAACTGCTGAGGTCATCGGTCCCTAGCCTTACACACAACTTAAACTAACTTACGCTACGGACAAACACACACACCCATGCCCGAGGGAGGACTCGAACCTCCGACGGGAGGAGCCGCGCGGACCGTGACCGAGCGGCAATCTCATCTGTGATGTGGTGCATCTTTCTTAGAGCCATTTGCCTGGATAATGGTGTATCTGGACAAGACTGTGTACCTGGTGTACCATCAACTGTGATTGATCGGACCAGGTGACACGTTTCCATTGATCCAGGTCCAATCCCGATGATTCTCTACCCACTACAATCATAACTGACCATGTCATGGCAATACGTGACAGTCGTCTGCTGTTGAGCGCCATGTGCTCTGGAACACCTGTGCCTACAAGCAGCACTGTACTCTGCCGTCAGATCTGCCACAAATCGCCGCCAATCTTGCTTTACATAACGGCCAAACTTCTCCCCTGGACGTTCCGCGATGAAGTTTGGACGCCCCACGTCTCGTCGTCTAGTCACGGCTTCGGCGTCCTTCAACCACTTTCCACAGCTACTCCTGAGCGTCTGACCAGCTGACATGCTCATTCCCAGAAGCCTGGTTATAACGATATCACTTTCAACAATAAATTACTTTCCTTCAGTGGAACTTGATGTGTGGTGCTTTTAGTTCCTTTTCCGTTTTTCACTTCGAACTGTTATCTTGACATGTGGAACAATCGGGTCTACTGCTGGATGTTTGTGTCGCTCTGGCACAATATTTGGTCCAATACGGCAGTCTCAGGTAGCACCTGAAGAAGGCGACGAGTTACGTGGCCGAAATATTGTGCCAGAGCGACACAAACATCCGGCAGTAGACTCGATTGTTCCACATGTTAAGATCTCGCCGGGAAAGCCTGAAGAGTTACAACTGTTATCTTGCTTCACTTTGCGTTGGATTATTGTTCAATTTAATAGAAACTGGTGGAAGCGATATAATGATTGCTTACACTGTATGTTTGCGATCTGATAGTCCGATACGAGAGTGTCTTAATGGTAAATGGGTTGGAAGAGGTGTTTTTAGTGGTACAGAAGTAGTGACGATTTCGATTGTGCCTCACACATTAGAGCGAGGCTGGCGATCGCTATGTAAGAGTTACTTAACAGTGTATCAGTGGAGAGGACTAATCCGGGTCTTCCAACAAACGATTTCCCCTAAATCTATGAACCAGCACGTCGTGTGATTTGTTCCACGCGCCGCGCATCGGCAGGACTGCGTGGATTGTGCCCGCGGTCGCAAGTCGGGGAAGTTCCGTCGCAGAGACGGAAACAGGGGTCCAGTAGGTCCGGCCGTCGCGAAACGAGCCGGGCTCCAGTATTGAGCCCGGAGGATGTCTGACACCACGTAACGGTGAGACCACGGACGATGGGAACGTTGGAATGGCGCCCTCTGTACCCGGACACTACGTTTGTCCTACGTGTACGGCGTCGCTTCCAGCACCACCAGCAGATGCATCGGATCTGCTTTCCGGTCAACCCAGAAAATGTATAGAAATGCTGCAAGCTGTAACAGCCGGTCTGGTCCCGAATTGCCCAGGCATTATAATATTCCGTATGAGTACGTCAGTAATTAGGTCGGGGCAGTCTCCACGGGCTATTGCCGATCCCTGTATACAATGCCAACAACACGTCATGCACAGAAATTTGAAAAAACCGAAGATGGCCGTGTATAGCATAATGAATAAACACAAACGCTGAATTATACCAAAATAACAGTGACCTAGATTTTCAGAAGGATTTTGGAACATGTACCGTGTTTGAACATTACGAAATACCTCTAAGAAAAAAGTCTGTTGACAGAGAACAAGCGGGTAATCCGAAAACACAGCTGACTCTCTATTCGTAAGAAGTAATGAATGCTATCGACAGTGGATCTGATGTAGACTCTGTCCCCCTCAAGCAGCAGCGAGGCGTCGGCCTGGTCGGGTTCTCCCCCTCCCATTTTAATTCCATGCTGATTCAAAACAAACTCGAGTTTACGCGGCTTCGTTTCCATTTTAATGTGGCAGGTGAGCGGCAGAGCGGTGCCGAGCAGGTATACAGGTGGATGAAAGCTTGAGAAACCGCACGGCGTGGTCGGCTGGGGTCTCACAGGCGGCAGCAGGGATCGCCTTGTTTGTGCCAGGCCGCACAGGTAGTCCAGACCAGCGAGCTCGGACAGAGAGGAGCAGTGGAGGTAGGACGTCAGCTTCCGGATGTGGAGACCGGACGAGTTGGCCCTGCTTCAGTGCCTTAACTCAGCCAGAGTCTCTCCACGGCTCGTTGCGAGTCACTGTCAACTCGCAGGTATTTGTACTGATTATCAAACTGATATGACTGCCTATCTTAAGGCCGTTGAGGCTGCTTTTCATTCAAGCGTTGTGGCGCTTATGGCGACTCAAATTTTGCGTTATCTGACTGGATAAAAAAATACATTGGGTCATGGCTTTTCATTCAATAGTTTTTATTTCACCTATATTAGGGTAGTTCCGTGCACCATCCACCATACCCATCTTATTATAGCCATAATGAAGTAATATTAATTTGCACATCACTCACTCGATAGTGCTTTCGCCGGCCGGGGTGGTCGAGCGTTTCTAGGCGCTACAGTCTGGAACCAAGCGACCGCTACGGGCGCAAGTTCGAATCCTGCCTCGGGCATGGATGTGTGTGATGTCCTTAGGTTAGGTTTAAGTAGTTCTAAGTTCTAGGGGACTGATGACCTCAGAAGTTAAGTCACATAGTGCTCAGAGCCATTTGAACCATTTGATAGTGTTTTCACTTGCGTTACAGATTTGCGAGCATTAAGTTCGCGGAGGTGTTACGTCGTGAGCCCGAGCATCTACTAAAATCGTCTCACTTGTGCGAATGGGTTAATGATCTCCTGTCAGAAAGATCGAATGTGGTAGAAACTGACTGAAAGTAATCTACTGCATCAGGAGTGATACCTGGAGTTCCCCAAGGGAGTTTTACAGGCCATTTGCTGTTCTTAATCTATATAAATGGTTTAGGAGACAATCTGAGTACCCCTCTTAGACTGTTCGCAGATGACGCTGTTCTTTGCCATCTCGTAGAGTCATCAGAATATAAAAACGAATTACACAATGCATCAAAAGTGGCTATCGACCCTAAATAATGAAGAGTATGAGGTCCTTCACATGAGTACTACAAACAATCCGTTCAATTTCGGTTACACGATAAATCAGGCAGATTTAAAGGCTGTCGATTCAAGTAAATATCTATGCATTACAATTACGAACAAACTAAATGCGAACTAAAACGTAGAAAGCGTTATGGGGAAAGCGAACTGAAGACTGTGTTTCATTGGCAGAACACAGAAAGAGAATGCCTGAACTTTGCTTGTTCGTCCTCTTCTGGAGCAGTGCAGAGCGGTATGGGGCCCTGCCAGATGCGACTGGCGGTGGACGTCGACAAAGTTAAGGAAAGACAGTTCGTTTTGTATTGCCGTGAAATGGAGGACATAGCTTCACGGATGTGTTAAGTGAGTTGGGACAGTAGACATTATGAGAAAGGCGTTTTTACTGACAGCGAGAGCTTTTCACGAAACTTCAATCACAAACTTTCTCCTCCGAATGCGAAAACATTCTGTTGGCTTACGCTTACTGTACGTAGGCAGAAATGAGATCGTAATGAATGAAAAAGAATCAGAGCTCGTACGGAAAGATTGAAGTGCTAATTTGTCCCACGTGCTATTCGAGCAAAACGGTCGAGAAACAGCCTGGGAGAGGTCCTCAGAACTCTGTCAAGTACTGAACGTGTAGATGTGTATTTAAATCACCGGATGAGGATCCTAGCTCACTCTTCGAACTACTAGGACCGTGTTCTGGAAAGCCTCAGGGCGTAGACTTTAGCGACAGCGACAGAGGACTCGCAGATTTAAGCTCGCCCTGCGTGCTCACGACGCTGTATTATATACGCGCAGCTCACCTTCCAGGCCGCCTAAAACGACACGGTGTCATGGGCGACACAGCGGAGTTTTGGCCTCCAGTAGCGTAAAGAACTAAGCACTTGTCGTAGCGAGATGCCCAGTCCCTGTGGAATTAAAGGCGTATGAACATCCTGGGTGGAGCTCAGGAGTAGGTAAGCATGGCCCAGTACGAAGGTGTCATTCTCGACAGGCGTATAACTTGGCGCCAACAAGTCGAAGAACTGGGGGATCGAGGGGTGTGGAGGCTCGCCAGCTCTGCTCGCCGCTAAATCAGACGTCGACAGCTGCACAGGACGCTTGAGTTGTTCCGTACGAGACGTTGCAGCATCCAGTTTTGAGGTATGCGGCTGTTGTCTGGGAAAAATACTGCGGATGCACATGTCCATCGCCTAGAGAGGGAGCAGAATTGAGCACTAACGCTCGCTTTACGCCTATTTCGGGATTTGCCGACACCGGGTGGCCGGAACACAATACCCCCGAAGAGGTCTGGGCGATCGGCCAGTGACTTGTAAGAGAACTGCAGGGTGTCACAGAACCGTTGCATCTGAAAGCTGGCCGCCAAGGTGCAGCGCCGTAGCGCTGTCACGTGGCCACACCTGCTGCCGGATTAATATTATCCTTACAGCACCGTTACTTCTCGTGTTTCAAGTCGACAGCAGATATGGCAGCCAAGAACAAAAGCCGCTAGAACTGGATCAACGGACGCCAGAAGGAACAGTCTAGAGAGCTAAGGCAACAGAAGAATTCCCCCTATGAAGATCTCGCAGGTTTATGACAGTCAGACTTGCCCCCGACGATTATGGAGGCAAGTACGGAAAGCATGGAATTTTATCCGGACAGTGGCGGCAAAGTAACTGATAACCTTTAATCCATGTACTGACTGGTGAAAGGTGTAGAGTAGCCACCCCAGCATTAGCCGCAGCTGGTTTGGGGAAGCCACAGGAGACCCAAATCTCAGCTTTTTTTGGGAGGGGGGACGGGCCATGTGCACCCCATTCACCCTCGCCTGGTTCCTCTCCAGAGTCCCAACCACAGCGCCACTTCGTTTCGAGAGAGCAGCCGAGGTTCGATGCGATCATTACGTCACGCGCATAAACATTACCTAATGCACTGAAAACGTTCAACAGAAAAATCTGCAGGCCAAATTCTTGGCAAGCTAATACACTCCTGGAAATAGAAAAAAGAACACATTGACACCGGTGTGCCAGACCCACCATACTTGCTCCGGACACTGCGAGAGGGCTGTACAAGCAATGATCACACGCACGGCACAGCGGACACACCAGGAACCGCGATGTTGGCCGTCGAATGGCGCTAGCTGCGCAGCATTTGTGCACCGCCGCCGTCAGTGTCAGCCAGTTTGCCGTGGCATACGGAGCTCCATCGCAGTCTTTAACACTGGTAGCATGCCGCGACAGCGTGGACGTGAACCGTATGTGCAGTTGACGGACTTTGAGCGAGGGCGTATAGTGGGCATGCGGGAGGCCGGGTGGACGTACCGCCGAATTGCTCAACACGTGGGGCGTGAGGTCTCCACAGTACATCGATGTTGTCGACAGTGGTCGGCGGAAGGTGCACGTGCCCGTCGACCTGGGACCGGACCGCAGCGACGCACGGATGCACGCCAAGACCGTAGGATCCTACGCAGTGCCGTAGGGGACCGCACCGCCACTTCCCAGCAAATTAGGGACACTGTTTCTCCTGGGGTATCGGCGAGGACCATTCGCAACTGTCTCCATGAAGCTGGGCTACGGTCTCTCACAACGTTAGGCCGTCTTCCGCTCACGCCCCAACATCGTGCAGCCCGCCTCCAGTGGTGTCGCGACAGGCGTGAATGGAGGGACGAATGGAGACGTGTCGTCTTCAGCGATGAGAGTCGCTTCTGCCTTGGTGCCAATGATGGTCGTAGGCGTGTTTGGCGCCGTGCAGTTGAGCGCCACAGTCAGGACTGCATACGACCGAGGCACACAGGGCCAACACCCGGCATCATGGTGTGGGGAGCGATCTCCTACACTGGCCGTACACCTCTGGTGATCGTCGAGGGGACACTGAATAGTGCACGGTACATCCAAACCGTCATCGAACCCATCGTTCTACCATTCCTAGACCGGCAAGGGAACTTGCTGTTCCAACAGGACAATGCACGTCCGCATGTATCCCGTTCCACCCAACGTGCTCTAGTAGGTGTAAGTCAACTACCCTGGCCAGCAAGATCTCCGGATCTGTCCCCCATTGAGCATGTTCGGGACTGGATGAAGCGTCGTCTCACGCGGTCTGCACGTCCAGCACGAACGCGGGTCCAATTGAGGTGCCAGGTGGAAATGGCATGGCAAGCCGTTCCACAGGACTACATCCAGCATCTCTACGATCGTCTCCATGGGAGAATAGCAGCCTGCATTGTTGCGAAAGGTGGATATACACTGTACTAGTGCCGACATTGTGCATGCTCTGTTGCCTGTGTCTACGTGCCTGTGGTTCTGTCAGTGTGATCATGTGATGTATCTGACCCCAGGAATGTGTCAATAAAGTTTCCCCTTCCTGGGACAATGAATTCACGGTGTTCTTATTTCAATTTCCAGGAGTGTATATTATGTTCCCTGAATTCTGTACCCAAGCCGAAACAAGACTTCAGAGTCCTGTCTGACATGAAGTTGTGGTGAAACAAGCGTCGTCCCATTGTGAGAGACACAGAGGCGAGTGCATGTGGCGGCACTTTTCCCAGTTCACTGCTGCTAGTGCCGCGTCATCATGGTGCAGCCTCGCGAGCATACAGAGTACTCCGCCGTAATCTGCGAATGAAATGGGCTCAAATGCTTCAAATGGCTCTGAGCACTATGTGACTTAACATCTGAGGTCATCAGTCTCCTAGAACTCAGAACTACTTAAACCTAACTAACCTAAAGACAGCACATACATCCATGCCCGAGGCAGGATTCGAACCTGCGACCATAGCGGTCGCGCAGTTCCAGACTGTAGCGCCTAGAATCGCTCGGCCACTCCGGCCGGCACGAATGAAATTAAAAATTTAAAAAATTTTACGAATCTTTGTCAGTTTATGATTAAGCATATTAATGTTAACATTGTGAAGTGACAGAATGACCTAATGACTATGTTTCGCTAAATATATTATTTTAAGAAAAAATAAATGGTGCTTAACTAGTAAAGCTAGAAAGCTAAAAACTGTTCAGAATGTACAAATGTATACCAAAATCAATTTGATGGGAGCAATATTTTGGTCGAAATCGCCATTTTTACGCAAATTTGAAAGTGCTAAATATTAAGCTCAGAAAAATGAAAATTCGTATCTATCCTCATTTTGATATAAAACATTAACTATGAGGCTCCATTAAACTACCTCTATTAGTTTTCAAGTTATTTACTGAAAAATAAATTTGGAACGAAAATGTCTCTATTCAAATTCGATTAAGTATCATTTATATTTGTTAATAGAAAGTTGTAATTGCAACACTTGATTGCATTCATTAAATAACGCAGGTGTGCCGAGTTCTAAAACTTTATTGTAAATAACAATCGTTACAAGAGATCTTAAAGAGTCAGTTCAGAGGTGATGTTTTACTGTCGCTTTAGATCTAAAAATTCTAGCCGGAAAAGTTTAACTCCAGTCGAGCTACAACTTTTTCATTAACTAAAGCCAACTTAACTCTCTTCATACAAAATGTATGAAGATTGTAAATTTTTACTGAACACAGATATTATTTAACACGTTTCCGAAAAATGGGCCGTTTAGATACTACTACCTGTGCCTAGCAGATGCTCCGTTCGGCGGACGGCTGCGCCCGTATGCTGTATAAGAAAGGCAGGAGGGGCCGCGAGGAGTGAGGGTCGCCACCCAAGTGTCAATCTGTCCGCGTCAGTCAAACGCCTGTGCGCGGTGTGCCTCGGATGACGTCACAGCCAGGCAGCTGCCAAACGTGTTTTCGGTAAAAGTAGTATATGCAGTCGCGAGGGCTGTACACCGTCCTGGATCGCTTACATTCCACGGAAAGACCTATTTGGGTGCCGCCCGTAATGTTGACAATACCGCGTGGCAAGTGGTAAGATTAGTTTTTCACTTTTTAGGTAGATCAATTAGATGTCAGAACAGTTTAGTTGCCGGCCGAAGTGGACGTGCGCTTCTAGGCGCTACAGTCTGGAGACGCGCGACCGCTACGGTCTCAGGTTCGAATCCTGGGTGTGTGTGATGTCCTTAGGTTAGTCAGGCTCAGAGGCATTTGAACCATTTGAACAGTTTAGTTGGAACTTCCCGTAGCGATCCCCTCTCAATTGTCAATAGTGCTTTTTCCGATAGGAACATTATTATTATTATGTATTATGCGTGTGAACTTTTATCGAATATAGCAACCAGTTTAAAACTCTTAACTTTTATTTGGGGGTGACAGTTTCTAGATCCTGATGAGTAAATAGAAACTAGGAACATTTTCTTTCAGTGGGCACAATGAGTAATGTGGACTTGCAGAATGGAAATTTGTGGTCAGTATATTCTCCTTCGCTTTCTGGCTGACCACGAAAACAGAATTCAGACTCTTGTAAACGGCGAAGGTTATTGATTGATTGACTGATTTACCCGCCGTCCCAAAGAGTCAGAAATCTTACTTTTTACGACTTATTGGTATTTTCACATAACCACGAATGGTGTATGTTGTTCTATTACAGTGTAATAGTTTTAGAACTTGTAACTACCTAGAGAAGAGAGGACAGAAAGGAGTAAGGCGATCGGGAAAGAACCAAAGTGGAAGAAGAACGGTAGCAAAAGTATGCATAATGCTTTGAATTATTTGAATTAGGTTGTATTCGGCCTAACGTAAAAGTCTTAGAATCGAGAGCATAACACCAGGAATTACGTCAGCCTAAAAAACTGTGCTCCCAGCTACCCCGATTCAAGTGTTTTGCGCGTTCTCTAAATTAATCTGAGGAACTGTTGCGCTCTCTCCTTAAAGAGGCAATGATTTATTCGTTACCACTGGTTTCTCTATCGTAAATCACTGATATGGACCAGATACTGATCTCTAGCCTTCCTTGCTTTCCTCCATAGAGAAGGTTTTGTATGGTGTAATGTGTTGTGTGGGGAAGTACGATAATTTATACTAAAATTCACTGCAGGATGTAGCGTATAGAAGCTTAGCTAAATGTACGTAGAAAAAGCGTAGAGTAAAAGGGAATAAGTATATTCCCTTGTCCTGGTAGGTCGTACATTTATCTCCATTTAAAATTACCCAATCTACTGCGACAAACCTACTGACACGACTTAGTTTCCCCCAGTACCAGCATATACAGACGCACGTGTGATTACCTGTCTTCTCGCTACATTTTCTCACAACTTCCCCATTCGGGAAGTGCGGCCGCCAAGTGTAAGTCTTACTTCATTCGACGCCACATTGGACGACTTGCGCCTATGATGAGGATGAAATGATGATAAGGACAACTCAACACCCAGTCCACGAGCGGAGAAAATCTCCAACCCGGCCGGGAACCGAACCCGGGCCCGCTTGTACGGGAGGCGAGCAGGCGGACTTGATGTGTAGTAATGAACGTTAACTTAATAAATGTTTCTTCCTGAACAGTCAAGTTAAAGCATATTTTACATCCACAGGATACGGTAACACGGGCAGCCGAAAATAAACATTATTGTAAACTAGTGTTTCCTACAAGTGACGATATTTCATGTATCAGCAAGCTGAGAAGTTTGTTTATAATGTTATACCTGTTCCATGGACAGAAAGATTGACAACCTCTTTCGGTGGAATTTAGAAAAGGCGTGCCGCAGTTTTCTCTTTGGTTGTTTTGTTAACAGTTTTTTAGATTTACTGTACTGTTTCCTATTTTCGTTTAGATTTCACGAAATACCTATATCTGCAACTATTACACCGGTGTGTGGCTGAGGGTACTTTTTCCGCCATCAGTTCCCTCCATTCCTTTTCCATTTGCGAATGCCACGTGGGAACAATATTTGTCGGTAAACCTTCGTATTAGCCCTAATTTCTCTCACTTTCGCGTCGTTATCATTTCGCGAGACGTACGTGCGTGGAAGTAATACGTTGCTCTGCTCTCCCTGCTACGTACTCTCTGAACGGTTGGCAGACGACTCTGTAATCGGCCGTATGAACGTCAAGAAGAGTAACAGATTATGCGTGAGATTACAATCGACCTGAGTGCAAAGCTTATGAAAGAGAAATCTGAACAAAGACTCTGTTGGTCGAAAATTTAACTTCCCAAAGTTTGTTCCCGTAACGAATCTTTCTTACTGTACCGCACTGTACGCGGTAGTATGTACTGAAGCTTAAGAGCTTAAAAACATGATGCGCCATCCTAAGACCCGACCGCGGAAAATCTAGTCTTTATCTAGGCTCAGAATATAAAATTACAATTTCTCAAAAATATTCTCTCCATTTAGTCTTCGACTTCATGCTTACTTCGAACATTCTACTTCAATGAAAAGTTTAGTACTTCTTTGCAGTGAAGAACAGACTTAACTGTCCTAAGAAATAACAATTGACTGAGAATTGTCAGCCTAAAATGCGTTGTTGTTGTCGGACGGGATATTTCGTGGGGTGCAATTCTAGGTTGTATATTAGTCACTGCTTAGACTCCTGCCATTGTCGCCTAAGACTTCTGGTATAACATGTCACCGCCATTCTGCCATCGGATTAGTCGAAAGTACGCGGAGAGGCGGAAAGAGGTCCAAGGCACAGTGTTCTCCTTTCGATGGGAAGACGAAATACAGCAATGACAGAAGACGGAAAGAGGGCGCAAAACGCTACAGAAACCGCCGCATTACAGACAGGGGAATTGCATGCATAGGAAATGTAGCTTGTAATCGAGAAAACTCGTGGTGAGTCGCATGAAACTGTCAGAAGACTGGCGACAGAAGACATGTCCAGTTGAATAATTTGACTAGCATTTCCATTCCCATGTATATATTTATCTAAAAATCCTGAGATGATTGCATACGGTTACATAAACGCCGCGAGTGGGTGCTGATGTTGCCACATTCCCGAGTGCGGGCTGTAAATAAATACTGCCTACGTCGGCTGTTGCGAAATTAATTTCTCGTCCTTGAAAGTTAATGAAGTGCCCGTTATGCGATACAGGCACAGATTATGATCTTGAAACAAAGGCACGTACGTGCCTCTTTTTTCCTTGTATGTACTGCTCGACGCGAAATTATAAGCTATTTCGCTTTCACTGGCCAGCTACATTTTACCCCGTCTAAAGATTGTCGTTCGCGTGACTAGTAACTTTTGTCAACTAAAAAGCACGTTGAACAGCAATGATTTGGTCCGAATGAACAGATTGCACAATCAACAGTCTTTTCAGGGATGTACAAAATATAAGAGAGAATTCCAGGTCAGGACTGCTCAAAGAATTTTGCGTAATTTGGCGCACTGGGTACTACTGTCGCTATGTCAACGGAAATTAAAATAATTAGTCGTTGTGTTTAAAATGTGCTGCAGTCGAGATCCGGATTTCTAAGTACTGCTACTTAAATCATATGCTTAATTATTCCACTTGTTATTTGCTTGCTATGTCGCTCCAGAGTGGAGTAGGCCTCGCAGTCTTCCGTGCATCCACCTGTGTGCCAGTTGTTGACCGCCATCGTGGTCTAGCTTGGCTCCTGTTCCAGGTGTCCACGTTTACTTTTCCTATGGCGGGAAGCTCTGGGCCGGGATCCACTGAACCATGCGGCGCGGTCTGTGTGGATTAAATAGGACACGGCAGTATCACCCCGGACGACGCAGAAGTACACACAAATGTAGAGACTTCCACACTGGGTGCGGGAGGATAGAGGATGGAGAAAAATATGGAAACACGGCGAGAAAAGCGTGCTCGAACATAAAAGCGGATGCCGGCCAAGCCTGCAGACTGCGCTGCTGTCGTTGACCACGAACGACGCCTGTGCAGTGTCTTCAACTCGTTTCAGGTGTCAGTTGTGGTCAGAAGAGTGTTCTGTGCAGTTGTGAGTGCAGTGTGTAGGAGCTAAGTGAATTCGAACGTGAGAGAGTTGTTATCGCTCGTACGTGGGTGCTTCCTTAAAAAAGGTACCTGAAGCATGTTTGGTGTTTCAAGAGAAACTGTATCGAAGATTACTACCGTGTACAGGTAAAGGGAAAACATGCCATCCGCTAAGTCACAATGAGCACGGAGGTATGTGTGTTGAATGTTATATAAATGATGGGCGGTCGCTGAAGAGAAATGTGACGAAAAATATGAGGCAGAGGGCTGCAGAAGTCACTGCACGACTGCATGCCGCACTCGCGAACCCCGTCGTCTCCAAAACGGCACAACGGGAGCTCCGTAAGCTGGGAATTACAGGGCCGACTGGAAATTCAAGGCCACTCATCAGCGATGCAAACGACAATAGCAGTACAAACTGATGCGGAAGCCATCAGACCCATACTGTGGAGTAATAGGAAAAAGTCAGCCGGCCGCTGTGACCGAGCGCTTCTAGGCGCTTCAGTCCGGAACCGCGCTGCTGCTACGGTCGCAGGTTCGAATCCTACCTCGGGTATGGACGTGTGTGATGTTCTTAGGTTAGTTAGGTTTAAGTAGTTCTAAGTTCTTGGGGAATGATGGCCTCAGATGGTAAGTACCATGGTGCTTAGAGCCATTCGAACCATTTGAAAAAAGTCATTTCATCGGATGAGTGTTGTTTCAAACTCTGGCCGAGTTGACCTCCCAGAAGTGAAACATGGCTCTCGGGTTCGGAGATGATTTGGGCAGACGAATCCTGGTGTTCCATGGGCCGTACTGCAAAGGATTATGTGAGCACCTCGGCTGACTATGTCCACACACTGGCAAAAAGCTCGCAACTTGCACGACTTGTACTGCGAGCACGAGGAGAGTGGCCACCAGGCCTCAGTGCTGATGAGCCTCTGTGGTCTAGCTGGGAGAGCAGGGAGCCTCACCTCCGTCATCGTTACCTGCGCTATTTTGCAGGAAAAACGGGACGAGGTTCCCTTGGAAACCACACAGGACATGTGTTTATCCATTCTGAGGCGAATGGAAGCTGTTTGGAATTCCAACGCTTTTCCTAAGCCGTATTACCCAAGCTAACGTGTTGTGTTTTTAGTGCATCCACGTTTTTGTCCACTCCCTGTACGTTTAGTTACAAACCGCAGTTAATGTTTACTTGTCGCGTTACTGCGAGTGAAATCTGTATACCTAACAAAATGCAATACTGGCAGTATCGTAACAACGTAATTCCGGATAAAGAAGTGAGTGCAGCGTCATCTGAAAATGTATGAAAGTATGGCAGACAAATTTTAAAACATTTGCACGCTTGCATTTTTACAACATTTGCACGCTGGTGAGAGTTATTCGTTTAAAACTTTAGGATGATTTTGTACAATGTGAACTCATTTTTTCCCTTTCTTCATTTTATTTGAAGGCACAATCACTTTCCTACTAAGATAATGTGTTCATTTCTTTATTTTTCTATGTACGCTAACAAAGAAGACAAAGGCGATAGTAATGGCTATTCATGCAGTTACTTCCTGTTTAGCGGAAGTGTCAAACTACGGCTACCACGCGGGGCTGGGCCAAATAGTTAATAACTTTAAAATTTTACGAAATTACTTCTTTGCTTCTCTGGATGTTCTGGAAAACTACTGCAGATACACGTATGGGACATGTTTTATTAGATTCGCGGATCAATAACAACAAAATAAATCTAAATCGAGCTCTACTTTAACCTCGCACAGTTTTGCGATGGCTTCATATTAACGAAATTTCTGACAATATCTTTTATTAGCCGTAACTCCGTAATTAAACATTTGCTGGTCTATGTTTATATGAGCTTTTTTCTTTAGTTTTACTTGTAGAATGCCATATTAAAATATTTGCATATCTTCGTGAATCAGCCTGTATTTACTTTGTGTGGGAAGACGCTAAAATGATCTCGTTATGAAACACTGCGTGAATGTAATATGGGTAGTTTATACTCCGTTTTAAGCAAAAGGTAGTTTCCCATGCATTTTTAATGATTACAATGTTACAGCTCCTGAACTATGTGTCGTGCAATGATGTGGTATATATGGATAACGCGTGCAATAATGTGTAGCGAATGGAGTTAGTAGTAAAGAACTAATAAATTAAAACGTCATGCGTGACGGTGAAATTCTACTGCATGAACAGGGAAAATGTAGTAAGCCATAGAGTTTCCTTCTTTTCATCATTTTGTGTAAAGTTCTAACGCAATTTCCAAGTACAATACGTATCATACTATGTTAAACTTTTAACATAAGATCATGTCTCTTAATGATTTGATTATGACGTCGTTTTAAATTTTTAAATTTGGTAAATAATTATTTGAAATATGAAAAGTAAAAGTTTTGTTGCCCCTGAAAGCCGTTAGGTAGGCAACCTGCAATAGGTAGTGTGCAACATGAATCGGGAGAGCCGTTAGTAATACATACACTACTGGCCATTAAAATTTCTACACCACGAAAATGACGTGCTACAGACGCCAAATTTAACCGACAGAAAGAAGATGTGATATGCAAATGATTAGCCTTTCAGAGCATTCACACAAGGTTGGCGCCGGTGGCGACACCTACAACGTGCTGACATGAGGAAACATTCCAACCGATTTCTCATACACAAACAGCAGTTGACCAGCGTTGCCTGGTAAAACGTTGTTGTGGTGTCTCGTGTAAGGAGCAGAAATGCGTACTATCAAGTTTCCGACTTTGATAAAGGTCGAATTGTAGCCTATCGCGATTGCGGTTTATTGTATCGCGACATTGCTGCTCGCTCTGGTCGAGATCCAATGACTGTTAGCAGAATATGGAATCGATGGGTTCGGGGAGGGGGGAGAGGGGGGGGGGGTAATACGGAACACTGTGCAACTACGTCTCGATCCCTGAGTCAACAGACGGGGACGTCTGCAAGACAACAACCATCTGCACGAACAGTTCGACGACGTTTGCAGCAGCACCGACTATCAGCTCGGAGACCATGGCTGCGGTTACCTTTGACGGTGCATCACAGAGAGGAGTGCCTGCGATTGTGTACTCGACGACGAACCTGGGTGCACGAATGGCAAAACGTCATTTTTTCGGATGAATCCAGGTTCTGTTTACAACATCGTGATGGTCGCATCCGTGTTTGGCGACATCGCGGTGAACGCACATTGGGAGCATGTATTCGCATCGGCGTGATGGTATGGGGTGATGGTATGGGGTGCCGTTGGTTACACGTCTCGGTCACCTCTTGTTCGCATTGACGGCACTTTGAACAGTGGACGTTACATTTCATATGTGTTACGACCCGTGGCTCTACCCTTCATTCGATGCCAGCGAAACCCTACATTTCAGCAGGATAATGCACGACACATGTTGCCGGTCTTGTACGGGCCTTTCTGGATACAGAAAGTGTTCGACTGCTGCCCTGGCCAGCACATTCTCCAGATCTATCACCAACTGAAAACGTCTGGTCAATGGTGGCCGAGCAACTGGCTCGTCCCAATACGCCAGTCACTACTCTGGATGAACTGTGGTATCGTGTTGAAGCTGGATGGGCTGCTGTACCTGTACACGCCATCCAAGCGCTGTTTGACTCAATGCCTAGGCGCATGAAGGCCGTTATTACGGCCAGAAGTCGTTGTTGTGGATAGTGTTTTCTCAGGATCTGTGCACGCAAGTTGCGTGAGAATGTAATCAGATGTTAGTTGTAGTATAATATATTTGTCCAATGAATACCCGTTTATCATCTCCATTTCTTGATGGTGTAGCAATTTTAATGGCCAGTAGTGCACGATGTCTACTCACGTTACTGTGACCACCTGTTAAATCCCTGAATAACCACCTTTTTCAATGACTGTGATGTAATACCTCTTGACCTATGCTACGTGTCGTCAATGATGTGATATGTATGGGTACTGGCTGCAGAATGTGTTGCGACTAGAGTAATTGATGAAGAAGTAATGCCCGACAGGGATGCGGGGCTAAGCAGACTGCAGAGCGGTGTCCCGGTCAGCTGCGCTGTATTTCTCGGTTCAGGATCGACGGTGAGAACAACCCGATCGAGGTGGTCCCGCAGAGTCTCGCCTGCGTTTCAATTCGGGGAGTTTGGTGACCAGTGGAGTACGGTGAACTCGCCCCGGCGCTCTTCGAACCACGCAAGTACAGTACGAGCCGTGTGGCAGGTTGCGGCGCCCTGCTGGTGGGCGCCGCCGTGTAGGGGGAAAACTGACTTCGTGTAGGGGTGGACACGGTCACCGAAGATGGATGCACACTTGTGAAGATCCACTGTGCCTTCGAGAATGACGAGATCGGCCAGGGAAGGCCACGGAAACATCGCCGGACCAAAACGCTCGCTCATCAGGCGACTGTTGCGTGGTGTTTGCTGTCAGACGTTTCACACCGATGGAGCACAGAACGTGACTGTCCTGTGGAGACCACCCGTCGCCTCTCAGTCAGGTCCAGTTGCAGTACTGGCGCGCAAATTCCAGCCTTCGTCGACGAACAGCGGTCACCAAACAGTTGTTGAGGGGCGCTGTTGGTAGCCCCTCGGTTCCCCTGGGCTGATAGCTGCTCAACAGTTGCCGTCTATTCTCCCGTACAATGTCTCCGCAGCGGTCCCTCACCTCTGCCTTCCTTGGACCGTCAAGCATCATAGTAGAGTCGGCGCCGATTTTTGGACAGTGCCATTTTGCTATGCACGGTATACCTGAACCGCGGCGGCACGGTTGCAGCCTCGGTTTCGAAAGCCAGTGGCCACGTCCCTTTGGACGTCAGGTAAAGCGCTGCCACCTGCTGTATGCGAGTGGCTGTTGCACGCTGACGTCGCACTCAGGCTGTGGGCACATTAGCGAGACTTGGCCCGTGTGTTTCGTGGAGGCGCGTGTAAAACGTACAGCTGCTTACAAAGACACGTACAAAACGGCAGCGGGTGAGTGCCACATGTTATTCCTGCTGTTCGATTTGGTGCAATCAATAAATTCTTCCGAAGTGATACGTTGCGCCAGAAAATTATTCGACACGACGTCATTGATTGGAAATATCAAAATGTTTTAGGAGATTGCTCCTGTGTTTTGATAACAATATATGAAGACTTTCCTACTGGCTTGCTAGGCCTAACGCAAGATATAGTAAAAGGAAAAGACAAAAAGATGATTTTTGCAGATGATGTGGTAATATGGGGTGATGAAGAGGTAGATGTACAGTTACAGCTTGATGCGTGGAAGGAAATAATGAAAAGGTATGGATTAAAAATAAATAAAGATAAGAGTAATGGTATTTGGAAGAGAGAAACGTATCAACGGAAATATTACCTTGAATGGAGAACCCCTCAAAGAGGTAGAAAGTTTCACTTATCTAGGGAGTGAAATATCTAGGGATGGAAGAATAACTAACGAAGTTAATAGGAGGTTACAGGAGGGAGGCAATTTCTACCAAACAATAAAACACCTGATTTGGAATAATGAAGTTTCAGAAAGAGCAAAACTACTTATGTATAAGAATTATTACGTCCCTATTGTCACCTATGGTGGAGAAACATGGACAATGACAGAAAGGGACTGGAGCAGACTGCAAGCAAGGGAAATGAAATTTCTCAGAGCAGTTAAGGGAAAAACAAGAATGGAGAGAGTAAGGAATGT
This sequence comes from Schistocerca gregaria, assembly GCF_023897955.1. NCBI lineage: Eukaryota > Metazoa > Arthropoda > Insecta > Orthoptera > Acrididae > Schistocerca > Schistocerca gregaria. The sequence goes on along the minus strand of NC_064927.1, from coordinate 492,467,037 downwards.
AGAGATTAGAAAGGACCTCAAACAAGAAAGTATGAGAGAAGAAATTGAAAGAAAGAGATTAAGATGGTATGGGCATGTTAAGAGGATGCATGGGCAAAAACTCCCCAAAATTATGGAAGAACTAAAGATGGATGGGAAAAGACATAGAGGGCGCCCAAGAACACGGTGGAAAGCGTGAGTGAGAATATCTGTCGAAAGGGGAGGTGGGACCTGGCAGCAAGTGGAAGAAGAAAAGTGGTGGGAGGACCGAGCCAAATGGAGAGGACTAATCAGCACCCAGACCCGGCAGTAGCTGGAGCGGGATTCGGATATAGATAGATTTAGGAGATTTGATTCGTTTGTGCCGATGGCCTGCTCTACGTATAATTGCTAATGTTAACTGTTCGAGATAATTAATTTTTGTTCCAGTTCAAGTCTTAGTCAATGAGTATATCCAAGACAGTAGCTTGGCCTGGTTTTTAGGAGGCACCTGCGTACGTCGCTGCACGCTGTGGATGTGGTGGTAGGCAGTGCGTGCGCCAGCAGCTGGTGGCAGCCACCGTCAGCGGTGCAGCAGCGGCCTTGTGCGGCGCCGATCACCCGCTGCTGCTGCCGCTGCTGGGTGGGTGGGTGTGACGCCCACGCCGCTATGCCGCGCCGCTCGGGCCTGACCCGTGGGAGCGCCACACTTGTGTGCACTAGTCACGTGACACCGCTGCCACGCGGACGTTTGGACGATAAAGGGCACACCTCACAAACAGTTCGCCAGTCCCCGGCAAGATCACGCCAATACCGTACGATACCGACTCTAGCCGTCACGGGGGCCGCAGTCCGGCGGAGAAGAGAATCCGCAAGTTTGTTCAGATACGCCGGTGACCGCTTTAAGGCCCGAGTGACACGAAAGGCGGCTTCTGGCCTAATGCTGAGAGGGGGCTCCAGTGGCGCCCGAGTGAGGTGTTTGTATGCAGCGAGTATCCTAATTAGTAATAAAAACTGGCACACGTGAAAATATACGATAAACTTTGTGTTCTGCCTTACGGCAGGTCTTGTCATGGAGGAAGCCTCGTCAGAGAGGTCCACCGCATGAGAGTCTAGGGATTGCAGTGGTGGTTTCCCGTTGCTTTCCAGTGCTGATGATGAAACGATGACGAGGACAACAAAAACCCAGTCGCTGAGCGGAGAAAATCTCCGACCCAGCCGGGATTCGAACTCGGGCCCCTTGGCGTGACAGACCGCCGCCCTGACACTCAGCTATCGGTGCGAACAAATATAGCGTAATAGCATCAATAACGTTTCAGGAAACATACGCTCCTGGAAATGGAAAAAAGAACACATTGACACCGGTGTGTCAGACCCACCATACTTGCTCCGGACACTGCGAGAGGGCTGTACAAGCAATGATCACACGCACGGCACAGCGGACACACTAGGAACCGCGGTGTTGGCCGTCGAATGGCGCTAGCTGCGCAGCATTTGTGCACCGCCGCCGTCAGTGTCAGCCAGTTTGCCGTGGCATACGGAGCTCCATCGCAGTCTTTAACACTGGTAGCATGCCGCGACAGCGTGGACGTGAACCGAATGTGCAGTTGACGGACTTTGAGCGAGGGCGTATAGTGGGCATGCGGGAGAACGGGTGGACGTACCGCCGAATTGCTCAACACGTGGGGCGTGAGGTCTCCACAGTACATCGATGTTGTCGCCAGTGGTCGGCGGAAGGTGCACGTGCCCGTCGACCTGGGACCGGACCGCAGCGACGCACGGATGCACGCCAAGACCGTAGGATCCTACGCAGTGCCGTAGGGGACCACACCGCCACTTCCCAGCAAATTAGGGACACTGTTGCTCCTGGGGTATCGGCGAGGACCATTCGCAACCGTCTCCATGAAGCTGGGCTACTGTCCCGCACACCGTTAGGCCGTCTTCCGTTCACGCCCCAACGTCGTGCAGCCCGCCTCCAGTGGTATCGCGACAGGGTGAATGGAGGGACGAATGGAGACGTGTCGTCTTCAGCGATGAGAGTCGCTTCTGCCTTGGTGCCAATGATGGTCGTATACGTGTTTGGCGCCGTGCAGGTGAGCGCCACAATCAGGACTGCATACGACCGAGGCACACAGGGCCAACACCCGGCATCATGGTGTGGGGAGCGATCTCCTACACTGGCCGTACACCTCTGGTGATCGTCGAGGGGACACTGAATAGTGCACGGTACATCCAAACCGTCATCGAACCCATCGTTCTACCATTCCTAGACCGGCAAGGGAACTTGCTGTTCCAACAGGACAATGCACGTCCGCATGTATCCCGTGCCACCCAAAGTGCTCTAGAAGGTGTAAGTCAACTACCCTGGCCAGCAAGATCTCCGGATCTGTCCCCCATTGAGCATGTTTGGGACTGGATGAAGCGTCGTCTCACGCGGTCTGCACGTCCAGCACGAACGCTGGTCCAACTGAGGCGCCAGGTGGAAATGGCATGGCAAGCCGTTCCACAGGACTACATTCAGCATCTCTACGATCGTCCCCATGGGAGAATAGCAGCCTGTATTGCTGCGAAAGGTGAATATACACTGTACTAGTGCCGACATTGTGCCTGGTCTGTTGCCTGTGTCTATGTGCCTGTGGTTCTGTCAGTGTGATCATGTGATGTATCTGACCCCAGGAATATGTCAATAAAGTTTCCTCTTCCTGGGACAATGAATTCACGGTGTTCTTATTTCAATTTCCAGGAGTGTAGTTCCGCGAGCGAGCCATTTGCGAGACGATTGCCAATGTGTGGTTACGAGCGACCACCGACTTCAGTGTCAAATGCGTTCGCAGTCGGTACAAATATAGCCGACGCTACACCGGCGGCTCCCTCACCGTGATTTGCTCACGGTGGTGCAGGAGACCGCCAGGGGAGCGAGTTACGTGCACCCACCAAATGCGAGCACCGACAGGCGAGGAAGCAGCAGAGCAGGATGCTGATGAATGCGGCCGGCTCCATCGCCCCCTCCCCCTCACGGCTCCGAGGGAGGGGTCTACTGGACCGAGCGAAACGCACCCCGAGCAGCCGCCACCACAACCGCTTGCCTGGCGTCTCTGCAGTCCGTGGTTTTCTGCACCACCTCCTTCAGTGCGTCGTAGACGCCATAGGATAACAGCCGCCACAGAGAGAGCTGACGACCGTCGACTACACTACTTCCAACTTGCACTAACAGACCTGGAAATTCTTCCGGCAAGTGGCAAAAAACACGACGCGCTGCGATCAAATGGTTCAAATGGCTCTGATCACTATGGGACTTAATGTCTGAGGTCATCAATCACCTAGAACTTAGAACTAATTAAACCTAACTAACCTAAGGACATGACAGACATCCATGCCCGAGACAGGATTCGAACCTGTGACGGTAGCGGTCGCGCGGTTCCAAACTGAAGCGCCTAGAAGCGCAGCGATCTCTCAGACAGTTACGAACCAACAGTCTGACAGTTAAGCCGCGCGGTTTGAGGCGTCATGTCACAGACTGCGCGAACCCTCCTCCCGGAGGTTGGTGTCCTCCCTCGGGCACAGGTGTGTGTGTGTGTGTGTGTGTGTGTGTGTGTGTGTGTGTGTGTGTGTGTTGTTCTTAGTTAGTTTAAATAGTGTATAAGTCTAGGGACCGATGACCTTAGCAGTTTTCTCCCTCAGGAATTCACACACATCTCAACATTTTGAGTTGAGCTCGGCGTCCGGAGCAAGCGGCGCACAGTACTCTAAAGACGTTCCGAATTGGTAGTAATTGGACAAACAAGAATATCTACAATTGTTACTTTCCCTCATAGCTACAATATCGTACACTGCCGAGACGGCACAGTTATTTACATTTCACTGCATTACCTTTAGGATATCAACCGACACGCATCTAACGGTACCAAAATTAAGCACTGTACTACATTGTGACACACTTTTAATAAATGTTACTGGTTACCTGTTATTGTGTTGTCAAATATCTGTTACAGTAGTGTCCCTTTTAATTAGCAAACGCGCAGTCACCTTTAATAAAGTACAGCATGGAAACACTTTTCTGGTACCGTGGATGTTTGAGCTCAGATAATAATAGCGTTAGGCTGCTACATTCCCAACACTGAATACATCTCACGTCTAATGTTTGACCAGTTTTTAAATTAACCTTTATCCACTTCCCTCAATTAATCAGGGACCACTTGGAGCCAGGCACAAAGCCGATACTTTCAGCAGCTAGGACTGAGCGGGAAACCACTCTTAATCTCAGTTGCGTATTCATCTTACCTCTTACCCCTCCCCCCCCCCCCCCTCCACCGTTTCTGACGACTGCGTGTAAGTTGATAAGTTGCCTTACTGCAGGATGAAGCTTCCCTCCGTGCCAGTCACCTTACCTCACAGATCGTTCCAGACTTCAGGTTCTGACATCATATCCTGCTGAGGCACTACCCAATCGAGCGTCGAGAATGGGATATCACATATGGACGTACCGCATAAGCAACGGGCGCTTGTAGCTGTATTTACATAATGGAAGCGCTCACCTCCGACCTTCTGACGCTATCGTCTAGTTGGAAACAAAATTTATGTCCGCAGGAAACTGTTTTAAAGAAATTACTGAGCGACAACAAACTGGTCCGGGGAATAAAGAACAGTTTACAAAAGGCATGCTTTGATATACTGCGTCATAATTTCGGTAGCAAGGAAAAATTGCTAAACAACTTACATCGAGTGGACAGTTGGCAGTCAGATGGCAATTACTGGTGCAACCGCAACCGCCTACAGCTCCAAGTCCGGCTCACAGCGGCTCACTTCGTCACCGAAGCAAAGCGAGTCCGCGCCTCTTCCAAACCAATTATTTTAAAGATGTGGTTTTACGGCTCGATCACTATTCACGACTTAGTTCCCTAATAACCAAGGAAAACCACTACATCGCTACACTACGTAACAGCTTGCCATTTTGTAGCGGTTTTATTTCTGATTGTTTTAATTCTCTCACAAATGGTTCCGTTTAATGGTAAAATCCTGAGTCAGCTCGATACGGGAGGCAACAATTTTTGTTATCCACTTATATCGGCTGGGCTACGCTTTCATTTCCTTTAGGGGCTAGGTAGCGACTTAAACCTCCATTTGTTCTTTCGAGAACGGCTATAATTGTGAAAGAAAAAAAATAGTCGGATCGACAATAATTATTCTTAGATGATTAGTATCTTTCTTTGTTCACTAATGGACAAGTCTAAAGATTGTGAGAATAAAGTTTCTCGCCCTTCACCTGAAATTTAAGAGAGATCTTAGACTCACAACGAACGTCTGATAAGCATGAATTCTAACTCAGGTCTCTACGAATACGTGGACAATACTGTCTATACGATCGCGCGTCACACATTGGACCAAACCACGTTCGCCTACAATGGAACTCTTAGGAACTCAGCAGGCAGCGAGGTGACCGCGAAAAGCTAAGACTGTATTTCCATCATCCGGGAGGCCAATGTGTCAATTCTTGATGGCCATCAATTCCGTCCACTTCGCAACAGTATTATACTGGGGAGAGCCGTCGTCACCATATATTGTGGAAAGAAAGGCACCCGTAGACTGTGCACTTGGACGGTCTTAAGTGTATCCTGAAGAAGACAACATTCCCTCACAATTGCTGAGATCTGTGGGAGAGCTAGCCATGACAAAATTATTCCATCTTTTAAGCAAGATATACGACACACGCGGGATACCCTCAGACTTCAGGAAGAACACAATAATTTCAATTCTGAAGAAGGCAGGAGCTGACAGATGTCAATACGATCGAACCATCGTTCTGATTCGTCGTGCTTGCAAAATATTGACACGAATTATTCACTGGAGAACAGAAACACTGGTAGATGCTGACTTTCGCGCAGACTGGTTTGGGTTCCAGAGAGTTTTAGAAACAGGCGAGGAAATGCTGACCCTACGAGCTATCTTAAGAATACATATTGAAGAAAGGTAATTCTAAATTTATGGCATTTCTAGAAGACTGCCTATTCTCTTTGAAATTTTGCAACTTTTACAGATACCACACTGCAGTTATAAGATACGTAGAATAGGAGAGGGGAGCCATAATTGAGAAGGGATTGAGACAAGTTTTGTAGTCTATCCCCGATGTTATTCGCTTTGCACATTGAACGAACTGTGAAGGAAAAGCAATGAGAAATTTTGAAAGGCAGTTAAAGTTCAGGGAGAAGGAATTGATTTTATTCATCCCGGTCCAAAGAAAACGGAAACACAATATAATATAAAATTACAATATAATATTAAGGACTGAGAAAATTTCACACTTTGTGAGTCCAATTTTCAGCAGTCAGAATGACGCAGTTATTCGCTGCACACAAGTCCTCCATGTCACAGACTTCTTTCAGGTTACTGCAGATCAATAAGTGTTCAGAATTTTGTCTTGCCCCACATTCACAAAATTCATCATCATGATACACCACTTCGTCAAATTAGTCTTCACATCGTCACCCCGGTTCTCAACCTGTTGAGGATCTTCCATGTACAGTATTGGAGATGGCAGCCTGATACCAGCTTTTCGGTCTATGGGCTGCCAGTCTTCTTACATGTGGAGGGATCAAAACTTTGCAAGTTGCCGATGACATTGTAATTCTGCCAGAGAGGACAAAGGTCTCGGAGCAGCACCTGAATGAAGTGGATAGTGCCGTGAAACGAGATGATAAAATGAATATCAATAAAAGTACAAGAAGGATAATTGATTGCAGTCGAAGTAAGTCAGGATAGCTGAGCGAATTATATTAGGAAAGGAGACGATAAAAGTGGTAGATGAGTTTTGTTATTTACGCTGCAAAATGACTGATAATGACTGCAGCAAGGAAGAGATAAAATGCAGTCTGGTAACAGCAAGAAAGACGTTTGTTGGAAAAAGGAATTTGTTAACCCCTAATATAAATTTAAGGAAGTCTTTTCTGAAGGTGCTTGTGTGGAGTGTAGTCTTCTATGGAAGTGAAACGCGGACAGCAGGCAATACAGACAAGAAGAAGATGAAGTTTTTGAATGTGGTGCTATAGAAGAAAATGGTTCAAATGGCTCTGAGCACTATCGGAGTTAACATCTGAGGTCATCAGTCCCCTAGAACGTAGAACTACTGAAACCTAACTAACCTAAGGACATCACACACATCCATGCCCGAGGCAGGATTCGAAGCTGCGACCGTAGCGGTCACACGGTTCCCGACTGAAGCGCCTAGATGCGCTCGGTCACAGCGGGTGGGTGCTATAGAAGAATGCTGAAGATTACATTTATAGATCGTTTAACAAATGAGGAGGAACTGAATCTAACTGGGGAGAAAAAAAAATTATGGCACACCTCGAGTAAAAAGCAGGATCGGGTGACAGGACCCATCTTGAGAAATCAATGACTTTGGTAATATAAGGAAGTGTGGGTTGGGTTGGAGGGGGAGAGGGGGTAAGAATTGTAGAGGGAGTACAGTAAGCAGCCTCAAATGGATGTAGTCTGCGGTAGTCGTGCAGTGATGAAGAGGCTTGCACACGAGGGACTAGCGCGCAGAGCTGCACGAAACCAAGGCCGCCACCACTGCCACAACAACAACAATAACAACAGCAATCTAAAGTGCACGTAGAAGTCTGTAAACTGCTTCAAATTAAGTGTGCTATTTCATCAGTTTTACTCCCTATACAGTTTTGACATTGTGCTCCTGTTATGACGTCACTGCAGCCCAGTGTAACTGTTGCTATTAAACCAAATTGTGCGGCAAATGATGTTTGACCTCAACTGATCACTTATTAAAGAATACTTCTAACAGCAGGTTACGATGTTACGTGTCATTTCTGAAAACTGTGATGCATAGTACAAAATGGTGTCTTCAAATAACAAGAAACCGGCTATGACTGAAAACTGAACCACGGGGACGTGTTTGGAGTAAGCATCCACGGGCTGAACTGCACTGAGACGGGAAATATGTTACACATCGTAAAATCCGTGGATTACGCAGCAGGCGCCGCCGTTAGACAGGCGCGCCGGCGGTCCCAGCCCCCTTCTGTCAGGCTCGGAGGCCGCCGGACCGTCCTGGGACGCCAGTGTTGCGAAAGCGAGCCCCACCTGCAGCAGCTGCAACTGCTGCTCCAAATGCGACCGTCTGGCCCACTCCAGCTGCTGCCTCCTGCGGGCCGCAAATGGAAACGCCAACACTCTCCAAACTTGGTCAGATTTTTTTTCCGTGGCAAAGTGTTCCCCCTGTTTACCTACACCGCTGCCTTTCTTATTGGAATTACTAGATTCATCTGCTGCTGATAGGCGTGGGTTACGGCCTCCACAACTGCAGGGCAACCGCCTGCCTGCTTCACCAGTTTCAATTTCGCTCGTCCTGCATTGTCTTTAAGGGGTCCGCAGGTGTGGAATGTCTTTCCTAAACCTTGACAAGCGGCCTGAGTGTGTGCGACGCGACGCTGCCGGCGCGCGGGTCGTTGCCTGCCGCCGGCCCACGGCAGCTGAGGGAGCGCCGGCCGGGTCGCGGCTTCCTCTCCTCTCCTCTCCTCTCCTCTCCTCTCCTCTCCTCTGCGCTGCGCCGAGCGCTCTCAAGGCCCGTCCCAGACCTTCCTTGGAGCTCACCTTGAGACCGCCTACTCGCCTCGCCCGTTATCCTCAGCTACGGCTGCCGGCGTCTCCACTAACCAAACAAATACCGCCGGCTCACACTCCGCAGCTGAAAAGCCGTATTTAAACTCAAGAGTTCGTTATGTAATGTGACGCCTTATAGGTAACACGAGACGGGCGGGAGTGAACTGTTAAAGTCTGCAAAGGTAATTGGAGTTTGGCGGTCTCCGTGAACTAGCTCGACGTTACCGTTTAACTCGTATCTGCCGCACGGTATCACGCCGTCTACACCCTTACATAGTAGTACACTGAATTCGTCAACTAATGGTGCCAAATTTACTTGGGTCCCACAACACGGAGAATCGGACAACGAGGAATCGAAACCAATGTTATCGTCGTGTTCCCTCCTAGGCTTTTAATACTTACATGAACGTCTGAAGCAACAGACAGTGACGACCATCCACAGCTGTACGAAATAATTAGAAATTACTTTGCTGAATGCGAATTCCTTGGCATCAGCTGTATTAGGTACCGGTCTACTGCCCACAAATTTTCGTATCTCACTATTGGGTAGTAAATATGCATCTAATACACCTTATGTCAAGGAATACGCATTCAGCGAATTAGTTTCGAATTCGTACAGCTTCCGAGCGTCAACAGTGTGTGTTCTTTCAGGGCGTACGTGTAATGTATCATACTCACGGAACGATTGTACTTTAAGCGCTGATTTGCGAGAATTTTATTAAACAGGCAACGGATCCTCTAACGCGTTTAGAGAGAAAATGCTTTATTTAATTACTTTTCATGAAATGCATGATAGGTGACTTCTCTGTATGTCCCGTGTTGTCAGTACCTTTTTCAGTTAATGTCCATCACGACAACATAAAAATTCAAATACAGAGTGTTTCAAACTCTTTGCATCAGAAGGAGAGATGACGGACCAGGCCATGGGGAACAAGTCACTCTTACGTGTTGATGCTAGGCATCTTTTTGTATCGATGTGCACCTGAGAGACGGCAGGGAGTAGGCACTCCGCCGTGTGCGTACGTAGTGTGTGTTGCCCACAACACATCTACAACGACTTCCTGTCAAACGCACCTAATTCGTTTCTAAAATACACTGCGCAACAGAGTTAAAGGATCACTGTTTCGTAACCCTTCCTACTGTGAAGGCTAAGTTTAAAATTTGGCTCAAAGGTGCGCAAAACCTTCCGTACTAATGGTGCAAAAGTGTGGTGCCGTGCGACGTCACTCTTGCGCTCGACGCTTCCGATAGCGAGGTGTCGACACGCGCGAGAAAAGGCCACAGCTCGCGTGTTCGTGTCAGTGGCACAAAATCACCACGAGTCTGTCCAGCGCCAACACGGACGTGTCACGCGGTGGGAAGGTGTCAACACTCCCCTCTTACTCACCTTTCATTCCTTCTTTTGATGACTCTGCTGCGACAGAGATCAGAACCGCGACGCCCGATGTTGAAATCACGCAATTTTGTTAGGACTGGACGAGGAAAACATCCCAGACACACCGCCGTTCACAATCGGTACGATAAGGTCGCAGGAGATGTCATACAGGGCGTCAATGAAACCGCCCCTTTCCCTGGAGCGTCGATTCCCAAGTATTTCGCAGTCGAAAACGACAGTTCGCAGTCCGGTGAACAACACGAACACGTTCTTGACAACCTTTGACACGATATGTGTTTGACAACCTTTGACACTGCCGACTCCCTCGGCCGTTTCAACCCTCTCTGAGGACATTGTGGGGCTGCATCCCCCTCGGACGTGACCGCAATTTTTGCTGTAGTGCACAGCTTGGAACCACTGGGAACTGTTCAACAGCATTCGACGAATCCTGATGACATTTTCATCGCCAGTATTTGGCCGGGACAGGGCGGCGAGTTGGTGGTGTAAATTTCCTGATCACCAGACTTTGCGCCCGTGTCCTGGATTGTGATGCTCCGTGGCTCTGTTGACGGTGATCGGTCCGTCGGATAGGGGCATGAAGCTCGGCGGCCCCCGTGGCGCTGTTCGTGAGCAGTACGCTACGTGCCGGTACCGGATTTCACCCTCTCTCTTCCCTCATCCCCGTTATGCAGGACAAACTCAAAAATACTCCCTACAACCATCCATTCCACACAGCTACGCTGTACAGGAAGACATACGACGCAAATTTCACACATTCGCAAGGAAAGCGACCAGTGTGCATGGAGGAAGAACACACTTCCCGAAAGACGTCTGAAACCACTGCATGCGATAGCCCAACCAACAAAGCTATACGACGTTTACGTTTTTTAATACAGCCGTGACGTGATAGGAAACCTGTCTTCTGCGATGACTATTATTAACCAAAACAGGACTTACAGATGCTGCGAGTCATGAATTTCATTAAACGCCTAATAACGCCAAGAAAGTTGATATATTGTGCACTTAAAGAGTTTTGCTGTAATAGGTACTGAGAAATGACGGTCTTGTACAGGCTGTTGACAATCGCCTCTCGAAAGCGAGGAAGATTACATCGAAGAGGTCATTAGATACGCAACAGAAGCTCAGAGTTTGGAACTAAACTGGGGCGGAAATCGGTGGTGTACTCTCAAGGGAACCATTCCGGCATTCGCCTTAAGGGATTTATGGGAAGCCGCGAGAAAACTAAACCTGGCAGCACAGCGGTTGTAACAAGCGACTGCTGGGTGCGAGTGCAGCGCCTGTGTCGGTCCCGACTTTCGGCGTTGTTACATCGACTCCTTGAGACATCCACATACACCTACACCTCCAAATCAACGCACAGTGCATGCTGAAGCTCACTTCATACCAATATTACCTAACCCACTCATGTACATGGCTGTTCATGACAACGTCTGAGGTTTCGAGTGACGACTCTGCGAGAACTACAAAACATACGAAAAACAGACACGCGTCAGTGTACAGAGCACCACTGCAAGCTATTGGCTGACATTACGGGCGCACATTGTGGGTGTCGCCAGTGACGCAGCAGACGTCACTGCGCGAGTATAACTCGCAAGGGGAGGCCACGACACTTGGAAAGCGGGTAGCCGGCTCGGTAACTCAGCGTGTTCGGTCAGAGGGTTAGTTGTCCTCTGTAATAAAAAAAAAACCTATTGAGTTAATGGATCAACGACGCACTAAAACGGGTGTCTTGCGACGTCCACCACGAGCAGATACAAAGAACGAAAACGAGATAAAAAAAAGCGTGTTCAGTCAGAGTGTTAGCTTCCCTTTCTAATAAAAAAACTGAGCGAACGGATGAACGACCAAACTGAACGGGTATCATCCGACGTCCGCCCTGAACAAATTCAGCGAACAATATAGAACAATTTTTTTAATAAAAAAGAAAAAACAGTGGTTGTTGTTCAAGGAGCTGGATCGAGTTTCGTTCGTCAGTTTTTTATTATTTTCGACACAGTCATTTTCTTTACTATTTATATTACAATTGATGTAATGGGAAAAATACGCGTAATCGGATGAACTTTTATTAAAGTTACAATGTTATTTGGCAGTCTACTAATTTTTATTATCACAAATTATATAATATTCATAACTATCGACTACTAAATGACCAAACGCATATAGTGATACTGAAAATGTATGCTTGTCCGCGTCTTCAAAACTGTTCGTATTTAATCGAAAGAGAACGAGGAATTGTTTCTCGCAAGACGCTTTTAAAATACACCCGATACTGCACAACCAATTAGCAGCACCGATTTCTAAGGAAATACTGCGTTATGCATGGTTTGCTTCCAAACTATCGTCTGAAAGACAGGTTTTGAAAATGTTAACGAGGTGTGTTTTTCCATGGAAAACGTCAAAAGCCCTTGCCTATGCGAAAACACAGCATTTATTCAATGCAGCTAGTGCCGTTTAACTTTATGTTTTCCATATTTTTTACGAAAAATACCATCCTGCAACTTGTAATGTCGAAAGCGACGATTAATTGTACATCTTTCGAAAGCCGTCTGTGCCGGTCAAATCTCGGAGGTAACAAGTCGTTTCGGGCTCCTTCCAGGTATAAGGGATTTCTCACGGACAAGCATACATTTTCAGTACGACTTTATGCGTTTGGTCGTTTACTAGTCGATAGTTATGAATATTAGATTATTTCTGATAGTAAAAATTAGTAGACTGCCAAATAACATTGTAAATTTAATAAAAGTTCATCCGATTACACGTATTTCCCCCATTATATCGGTTTTAATATAAATAATAAAGAAAATGACTGTGTTGAAAATAAAAAAAATTGGGGAACGGAACTCGATCCAGCTATACAGCAGCTTGAACGCCAAACACTTTAAAAAAATTGTTCTATATTGTTCATTGAATTTGTTCCGGGCAGACGTCCGATGACACCCGTTCAGTTTGTTCGATGATCCGTTCGCTGAGTTTTTTAATTACCGCTCTGACCGAACACTCTGAGCTAACGTGCCGGCACCACTCGGCTGCTGCCGCTTCACGATTAAAATGGCCACGCACAGATATATATATTCGACGACCGAAATTATCTTGCGATTTTCTCGATAACGCTTGAGAAGTACGCGCTACTGCTCACACATGTTGTTGTCCTCACGGAGCGCTACGAGTGTACGAAGTTTGCGGTAAATCCGCGTTCCAAACGTCGCGGCCTCCCCTTGTGAGTGAAGCGGCTGCTGCAGGACGGCGTGACGCTGCCCGCTGTTTACTGGGCTGCGAAGTAACTCGATGCGACAATAGCGAGCAGAGCGGATGATCTGCCTGCATGCTGCCGACACGCCTCACACACAGGCCACGACGCGTAGTTACGGATCGAGAACTGGCGAGTTGCTGTATCAACTGGCGCGTGTCACTTTCGTGTATATTTTGTAGTTAATACGTGATAGACTTCTGTAGGCCGGGGTATAACTATGGACACCGTTTATTTCTTCGGTCCAAGAAAATGTCGCGATGTCTCCCTCGAAAGGATAAGGCCAGTTTCCGACCCCCTCCTTGACACACTAGGAGCTTGTGTTCCATCTCTAATGGTCTCAATGTCGACGGGACGTTAAATACAATCTTCCATCCTTTTCGTGTGTTTCTCTTAGTCTCACGATCCCTGAGCGATGAATAGCTACGTATGTTTCAGCAGTCTGATAGAAACTCACCAGCAGAAAAAATGCCTATATAATGCCACCTCGGTGGACGTAACTATTATCAACTGAAGACAGATAAAAATTGTCTGCCAGAACGGCACACGAATCCGGGACCTTTCCTTTCGGCAGCAACGATTTCACCGCCTGAGCTATCCGGGCGCCAGTCATAACCCGCTTAGACGGATTCAGTTCTCCCAGCCTTCTCTCCCGCTCCCCAAAAGTGCACAAACGGTCTCTTACATATCACATACGGTACTAGCATACCGCGAAAAGAAGTGTAGAAACAAACGAGTGAAAAGCTCATACTTGGCAGGAGCAGCCGCTGCACTAGCGACTGCGACACGCGCCTCGAGGACCGACTGAAAGCTTCAGCTTGGCTCAGATTTCCCAGGAGTACAAACCTCTCAGTGACTCAAGCAAGTCGGACTCTGCCCTGCATCCAGCCACAAGTTGTGGCCGAACGACGCAGTTGGTGTAGCGCTGCCTGTCGCTGGTGGGGATAAGGGTTCAGTTCTGTTTTTACGGTATCTTACTTGTGGTTCATATTTGTAAATGATGAAAGGTAAATGTGAAAGACTTGTATGATGTACCTCCTACATACTCAGAATGATCGTAGTACAAGTGCACTCCCAGCAACCATGGAGCACAGATTCAACCACGTTTGTTGTTTCAATACGTTGTCACTGAGTTTTGCTGAAGTGTAAGTCTTTCTTCGCCCACTGATTTAGAAATTCGAAACAAAAGAAGCTCTAAAATAAACCAAGTCTCTTCTGCTTCTCTTTCTGGAGCTTATACTCGCTTAAATAATGAGAGTTACTCCACCGCACCAGTCATTCTCATGGATGCTGCAAATAAAGTTGAATTTTAATGAACGCACATCCCAAGGTGAACCATGCCAGTTGCTCGCAAGTTACTTTTACTGGAAACACCTATCAGTCGCGGGATATCTGCTACCACCTAAACGCATTTTGTTCAGATACTAAGAAAGAATGCGTACAAAGTAAGGATTTAAGCTTCTCCTTATCGATTTGTCCTGGCATCAGGTACAAACGAGAACACAAAAGTAACAAGAAGTTATCAAACACTGTTACTGACTTTCCCAGGAAATATACGAAATCGTATCACGTATGAAATAGTGCCTCGTCCAATTCTTCATAACCCACATTGTTTATTATGTCGTCTAAAGATATAATATGTAATGCTCCCAGCGATTTTAGTTCCACCGCTTCTATGTTGTAGAAACAATTCCGTTTTAAGTACCAGTAAACAGGAAAATTTACAGAGGTCCATCGTCGGTTAGCAGAGTGAGTGCGAAACTACTGTTATCGTCTTTTCTGGCCGACAATTTCTATTTTTTCCCCATCGCCTCTCATGAAATGATTTAAGCACATTTTCACGTTGTTCTTCCACACGTAGAAAAGGAATTATCTTTCCTCTTAGCCCTCTCCCAACCGCTCCTCATATTCTACGTTGTGAATACATTCAGGCGCCCTGTAAAAGTAGATCCCATTGTAAAATATACGAAGAAGGTTCACAAAAACTACCGTGCCGAGGGGTTTTGGATTGTTACAATCGATATTGCAGACACGATTGCTATCGCAAACTACCGAGATTCAACCTATGTGATATTAGAACATCTACCTAAATAAAAGTCGGGAAAGTTGCAGGAATGCAATTCTGGGCAAGGTCTGAGGAAAGGTTGTTCGCCTTTGCCTTGGTCCGGCCTGTTACGGAGTCTCTCGTGCATTAGTACCTCGTGCGTAGGACTGGCCAGTGCGTATTCCGTGTGGTATTGTGTTTGTGTCGTTACGGAAATGTAGGGCAAATACCTTCCAAAAGCAGGAGTCGAACCGGCAAGCAGCTGGCGGAGCAGCACACTTGTGGGTCAGCAAACTATGCTTTGTAGGTCGGATCATTCTTAGACGACCAGCTAAGCTTAATTATAGATCGTGTTCCTGATGAGCGCTGAGATGAACACACACATTCCATCAACACTTGACTAGGCTTCCAAAATACAAGAAAACAAGTCGGAGGGTAGAAAAGTCATTTTCCCGTTCTGGTGATTAGGGAGGGAACAATAGCTTAGGAGGCTGTAGGTCGGAGATGAACAGTATCTTTGTTTTGCCACAAATGACCCAGAAAAACTACAGAGAAACCACGACGTGCAGGCGCCAATGTCGTTCCTCTGCTAAATGAGACCCGTTTTTTCCTAACTGGGTGCGAGGGCCATCTTATGCATTATTTGCCAACTACTGTTTGCTCTCGCAGTAGCGTTTACCTACTTGAGTGTGAGCGGTCAACAAAATTGTTACCTTCGCTACGTATTGCGGAAGGCTATTGTATATCCTCGTCTCACACTAACCACCCACACATGACTCGCCAACAAAACTCGTGAACAGACGTTTCTCAAATAGGGCTCTGACATTCCGTCTGGGAAAACGTCGCATTTTACCCAGCGAATATTAAATAGTAACGCTACAGAGGATATCTACATTCACTTCACATACGGCTATAGGTGCTATATCCAAGTTTGGTTTGTGAAGATGATGATTGTGACATTTCGTAAAGTATGAGACTGGGGATATTACGATAGCCTTCAGTCACAGAAGAGCAGTTTCCTTGCCGTTAGACTACAGAACTACAGCGATCCCATAACAACCCCGGACCAATGTTCAGTGTTGATGTATTACCGATGTCGAATACTGTGAGTCTACTTATTGTGCTACCTCGGAGACGTTAAAGCCTGCCAGTAAAACTTCTATATGTGAGCGTAAATCGGTAAACATACGGGTCAATCCATATGCAGTAACAAGAAACTCAGCATTAAAGAAAAATCCAGTGGAGAAATTTTCCAGCAAAGACTAGTACCTGATTGGGTCCCGACAGAGGTTAAAATATGGAGACTGTTAAACTGCTGGGACTAAAATGAGTTAGCGAGTGACAGATGGGTCAGGGGATAATGATAATACTAAAGGGCACAGAGTAAACATTGATGCTGCCGTGTAACGAACAACACGATGGGCATTCAGTGCGACAAAGAGCTCCGACCAAACTGCGATTAGCCTCCGTCGATCGACTTTGTCACGAATCGACGACGGAGCTATTTTAAGCACGTGGTAACAGCATCAGACCTCCCCCCCCCCCCCCCCCCCTTCTTTGCCTCGCTCCTCTAACAGTTCCGCGCGCTAGGGTGTTCTTATTAATACTGCGTGTTGTAAAATGTTTCAGCCGAAGCACATATCAAACACAGAGGGAAATTAATGGAATACGCAACACGAAAGTTAACCGGTATTTTAGAACGATGGATGTTTCATAAATGGTGGAGACGTTTGTGATTGATAAAATTAGTTTTAATTGGTTTATTTTCAACACATTCACGTAAAATTTAAACTACTGATTTCAGTCCTCAGAGGAGGATCGGTAACGGCCAAAACAGGTAATTATATTTTAAATAAATTTTACGTGATTGCGGCACTGAGTAAGCAATTTAAAAAGAAAACCTTGCAATTTTAGTATTGCTGCTACATGGAGCTATACGATAAGTCAAAATTATGTTTATAGTTAGGTCGTAGGTATTGGAGTAGGGAAGGGACAGAACTGACGTCTTCGGGGAGCTCCTGGTTTGCTCTCAGCTTCGTCTTGCCCGTTATGAAGTGTCAACTGTATGTCTGTGTCGTGTGGATTACTGGAGAGCTGAGTGCTTGTGAGGTGTTGTGTTTGTAATGGATGAGTATGAGATGAAACAAATGGTGGGGGGGAAACTCAGGGCTGACACAACATGGAAATGTGAGCTAATTTTGGCAACGCGCGATGCTTCCAGGTAGTACGACAGTAAATTCTGTAAACAAACTAATTGTTTCTTTAGGAAGCCACTTTATTCGGATCTACGAAAACTGAAGAAACAACTTCTCTCATTGGTTATATTATCACTCAGACAAGGATGTTGCAAGCGTTTACCATTCCTATTCGTACAAGTCCATTCAAAGTCGCAGCTGCTGAGACTCGTGGTACTTACACTGTGTCGATTAGCACTGCTCTTACGATTTTATAGGTGATGCTACCAGATCATTGTTTCATGGTCGTAGAATTGTCAAGTCACTCTCAGAGACGGCGTCAGAAATTGTCCACAAATATATGAAATAGTATTAACGGCGCACTAAAGAGTTCGTTGCCTGGACTCCAGCAACAGTACGTTAGTTGTCAGAAGAGTGTGTACAGTAGCAGAGGCAACACCCAAAAACATACCACAGATCAATCATGCCGAGGAAAACTTCATAAATCAAAAAGTTTATACGGAAAATCTAACGAAACAACAATTTATGGCTGTGTGTTTTACGAAATTGAATCACAAGCAGGCACGCAAGGTAGTTAGAAAACGTACGTCAAAAGGACGGACGTACTACGGCATGAAGGTGAAATCTCACCTCAAACAATCTAGAAGGAACTAATAGTCAAAGCGGCAGTTGTAGCACATGATTACGGTTAGAGTAAAATTCAAATCTGAAAAAGCGCCTTCTGATAAAGAGATCAAATATGAGGCAACACGAAGTTTAATAGTTGAATGGTGCATTTTGTCCGTTACTTTTGTGTAACACAGTTATGGAAGGGAAAATGATCAACATTCCACAATATTTGCAAGAACTATACTTCGTAAATCCGGGATATTCCTTTACATATCCAGAATAAAATATACGCATATAATTAATTGCTTCACTGGGTTAAAAATAAAATCCGCGGTGAGTCACGCGTGTTCTTTTATTCATACACTTCGGATCCTGTTGGGCCATGATCTGTTTGCTCTAAGCTCTGGGTCAAGACAGTTTCACAGCTTGGACTACTCGGTACATCGTCCGTTACTAAAATAAGAACTGTGACTATAGGCGGGCTCTATTTTGTGAGTCAGGTCTGAAATATTTTCACAATGCATAGAAAAGAAACTCCTTGCAACGTCAGGGCATTACAGAGTTATATCAACCATATACTAGTAGCCTGATTGAATTGTTTATGGTTGAACTACAATTTAGTATAATACGAGCAGAACATATTTGATCACTTGTGAATTGCAATGGCTACGCCACCTCTAGACTTCCCAAATGCATGTCTAAATCTTCATGAACAGTACTTTTTTTTTTTTTCACTGTTGCTTAAGACGTATTATAATGCTTTATATAAACAATTCACCAATGGGATTATAGTTTCAATTACTGTTGTACACCACGGTACGAGTTTTGGAGGTGAGTTTATGTAGGTTGTTAACTATAGTTTCAGTCGTTGTATATGTAAATGAAATATTTGCGCCTGCAAGGTCTCTCCAGAAACGCGAAGATAAACACGCAGCAATAACAAAACTTGTAATGTGAAGGTGCAGTCCCGATTATATAGAAAGAATGTGGATTCAGGTAAGTATGAGTACTTGTACATAACAAAGAAACTGACAACACAGATCCATTTTATCTGTCCAGATAATCGAGGATTTTGGCAACGTCAGCGGATTAGTTGTTCCGTATAGTCTACGGGATTCGTACACATGTGCAGTAGCTGTCGTAGTTTTCGGAAAAAAGTCAAAACTATTTGTTACGAACATAAGGTATACTTAACAAGTTAGGCTATGTTTCCAGGTTAGGAGACTGTTTGCTGGTAACAGCTCGAGTGTTCCAGAATTTGCCGCTGTTGCAATATGTAAGCGGAGAGAGAAACTTCGGGTTAGTGAGACTAATTGAGGAGTCGGGCGTACTCACCAGGTGGTGCGCTGGTCCCATGACTCGAGGTGATCGGCTAGAGGAGAGCGGAGAAGAGCAGAGCAGAGTACAGAGGAGGACGAGGAGGAGGTGGAGACGCCGGGCGAGTGTCCCGTCAGCTGGTGGCGGCTGCAGCTCGTCGGGGCAACGGACCGCACTGGGAGCGCCACACTCAAAACTCTACCTTTTAATATCGGGCCGCCGGTATAAAACTGGCATTACACAAAAACGGTATCGCCGTCCGGAGGAGGAGCAGGAGGGCGGGCGGGGTCCGCGGCGAGGGGTGGGGGCGGCGGCTGCATGCGACACATCACCGAGGACGCACGGCGCATGCGCGAGTCGCCGCGTGGGCAAGGTCGCGGCGCGTGCCGGCCCGACCGGTTCCCGGCGTCCTCCTCACCCCCCAGGGGGGCAGGGGGGCAGGGGGGCAGGGGGGCAGGGGGGCCGGGGGGCAGGGGGGCCGGGGGGCCGGGGGGCCGGGGGGCAGGGGGCCCGGGGGCCGGGGGCGGGGGGGCAGGGGGGCCGGGGGCGGGGGGCCGCTCCCAATTACCGCACTGCCCTGCCGCGGCCGCAGTACCGCACGGATTACGCCAAGGGCGCGCGCGCTCTTTGGGATCGGCGCGCCATTTAGGAGTGGCCCGCCAAATGCCGGACAGCGCTCTCACTTTCTGGTGTTTCGCAAGGCAGGAGCCTGTAGGCGACTTGCCTACAACAGATAACTGCGTAGTCGTCCGGTATAATGAGTTAACTAAAAATATTCATTCGCAAAAACTCACAATGAGAAGAAACTAAAAAAAAAAATTATATCACTTTGCACCAGATATGTAAAATATCACTGCCACACAGCCCCCCCCCCCTCACCCTTAAGGTGCAGAGCCCCAGGCATATCTTGATACTTGAATTTTATTCGAGGTCCAGCTCTGTTGTGCGTCGGGTGTCTCCGAGTCGGTAATGTTGTTGTTTGTGGTAGTGATTCACCTGTCTCAGATGATGTACTGAGCGGTGTTTCGGTATGCTCTGCGTCCATAATGTGTTGATGCACAGGCATGGTGTCAGAGGTCGGAGAGGGTAAAACCCATGCTGGCTCGACACGTTCAATCGATACCTTTGTCGGAACACCATTGTACATAATGTCCACGGTATGCTTATTTCTACTCAGCACCTGAAATGGGCCCATATGTGGTGGTTGTAAAGGCGATTTGACTGGGTGTAATGGTTCTGAGCACTATGGGACTTAACTTCTCAGGTCATCAATTCCCTAGAGCTTAGAACTACTAAAACCTAACTGAGGACATCACACACATCCATGCCCGAGGCAGGATTCGAACCTGCGACCGTGGCGGTCGCGCGGTTCCAGTCTGTAGCGCCTAGAACCGCTCGACCAGTCCGGCCGGCCGACTGAGTCTGTTCGCAACGTTACGCGAGAGCAACTGTATACGTCTTTGTGCACAAACAGCTTACGGTTGCCATGGCGAGAAGGTGGCGGGCAACGTATTTTGTGCAGTGACGTTTTAGATGCTGCACCCAGTGTGTGAGGCCCTCTGATCCAGGTACTGAGGTTGGTACTAAATAATCTGCAGGAATCCGCAGCGGCTCGCCGTAAACCATCTCGGCAACTGATGCACCAATATCGGATTTGTGAGCTGTCCGCAGGCCTAACAACACTAATGGTAATGCTTCCGTCCATCTCTCTTGATGACACATCAATGCTGCTTTGAGTGTTCTGTGCCATCGTTCGACCGTACCATTACTGGCAGGGTGATAGGTAGTCGTGTGGTGGCGTTGGAAACCGCACATTTTGGATAGCTCGAGGAACAACGTAGATTCGAACTGACGTCCTCGGTCAGTTGTGACACGAAGGGGGCATCCAAAACGGGCAACCCACTTACACAGAAACGTCTTCGCAATAGTTTCGGCTGAAATATCGACTATTGGAGTTGCTTCTGCCTATCTTGTGCACCTATCTACGGCCGTAGACAAATATCTGTAACTCTCTGACTGTGGGAGAGGTCCAACCAGGTCCACGTGAACGTGTGCGAATCTAGCAGAGGTACCTCGAAAATCTCCAATACCAGCAAGCACGTGTCGTCCTACTTTACTTTGTTGACAATGAATGCAGGAACGTAGCCAAAGGCGCGCGTCTCTTTTCATAGAAGGCCACACATAGTGGTCTGTCAGCAGCTTGATTGTAGCGTTGGCTCCTGGGTGCGGTAGTGTGTGGACGCTGTCGAATGCCGTCTTGCGCAGCATTTCTGAAATGAATGGTCTCGGTCTGCCTTGAGAACAGTTGCACCATAGCTTCCGCTTGGAGTTAGGCACCAGAATTTGCTCGAACTTCAGACCTGTAGACGGGTCGTTTAACAGCTGTCGTAGCTCTGCATCCTTGGTCTGTTCCGCTGAAAGTTTATCATAGTCTATAATTACTGAAATCCCGCAAATACGTGAAAAATATCACTGCCACAAGCCATCACCAGGCCTGAACAATTCCGGCAGGATATACTGTTCATCTTACGTTACTAATTTCAAGCAGGGCTGTCTATATACAGGTGAATAATACGTATTTTATCGTCCAATGCGTGTCTCGAGTTTGTATTTCGGAAGGCATCATCGGTGGCCTTAAATATATAAATACGAGGGTCGGTCAAAAAGTAATGCCTCCCATTTTTTTTCTACTTAAAAAAATTAAGTTAAGTGAAAAATTTGAATTTGGCGCCATTCCTCAAACCTTCTTCTGCAATCCACTGCAGTAGTAACTTTCTGTGTCAACAGGTGGCAGCACAGCAGAAGTTTGTAAGATGGCCGACATCGATGTTCGTTTGAGACAGCGTTGTGTGATTGAGTTCTTGAATACAGAAGGTGAAACGCCCATACGCATTCATGAAAGACTGAAGAATGTGTATGGTGTTGTGACAGTGGATGTCAGCACTGTTAGACGATGGGTTCGTCGTTGTAAGGAAGCTGAAGGGCAAACACCGTTGACTGACGAAAAGCGGAGCGGCAAGCCGGTGAGTGCAGTGACTCCACACAACATTCAGCAAGTTGATGACATCATTCGTGGTGACCGTCGGGTGACTGCAGATGAAGTGTGTCGCATTATTTCTCTTAGTAAAGGCAGTGTGATCACGATTATTAAACAATTGGGGTACTCAAAAGTTTGTGCACCGTGGGTTCCAAGAATGTTAACCGATCAGAATAAAGAGGCAAGGAAAACAATAGCCTCCCAACACTTGCAGCGCTTCCGTTTGGAGGGAGATGAGTTTCTGAAAAAAATTATGACCGGGGACGAAACATGGGTGCATTTTTGTGAACCCGAATCAAAGAGGCAGTCAATGGAGTGGCGTCACACAAGCTCGCCGAGGAAGAAAAAATTCAAAACTGTGCGATCGGCAGGGAAAGTTATGGCAACAGTTTTCTGGGATACAGAGGGTGTGATTCTGGTTGATTTTTTGGAGCAGGGATGCACAATAAATTCTGTTCAATACGTCACAACCCTCAAAAAACTTAAAGCACGTCTTCAGCGAGTTCGCCCAACAAAATCAATGGCAGATGTTCTTCTTTTGCATGACAATGCAAGACCACACACCAGTCGTCACACCTCTGACGAGATTGTCAAAATTTGATGGGAAGTTTTGCCTCATCCCCCATACAGCCCTGACCTGGCACCATCAGACTTCCATCTGTTCGGGCCACTAAATGAAGCTCATCGTGGGATTCATTTTGAAGATGAGGAGGCCGTCAAAACATCCGTGCGTCAATGGCTTAGGAAGCAGAGCTGTGATTTTTACCGTGCTGGGATACATGCCCTTGTTCAAAGATGGACCAAAACTGTAGAGATGGGCGGAGATTACATTGAAAAATGACAAAATGATCCTCAATGTTGTGGTTTTCAACCTATGTAATTGCATTTAAATTTCCTGACAATTAAACGTAGAAAAAAAAATAGGAGGCATTACTTTTTGACTGACCCTCGTATATACTAACGTTATTAATGACTATTTGTTACGTTTTCGTGACTAAAGCGCTGACCGATTGTGACAAAAGTTGACATGGAGATAGCTTGAGCGCAGAGGAAAAACATAGCCTACTTTATAATATGTGTGGAAGAACATATTTATTGATTTAGAGAATTTAGCGGGAAATATAGAACAGCGATTACTCTCTGAAAAAGCTATTTACTCTTTGAATTTTGGAGTTCATCCTATTTCTGAAAATGTTTTTATTGTTTGATATGTTCTACATAATACGATTCGACGTAATGAATACAATGGTTATACAGTCCTCACGTGTTTAATCCATACTAATACCGCTATTATTAATTGCGAAAGTAACTCACTCTTGTTAAGTTTTCACTCTACCGCTGAACCGATTGCGATGGTATTTGGTACGGAAGCAGACCCCAGGCTAGTCTAAATAGTTCTATCTTTTTGAGTATTTATTAACATTATGAAATATCGTATACGTGAAAGCATTGCAGAGGATGCTGGTGCGATGCTCGACGGCTCTTAATGTTTATAGATTATTCCGTGATAATACATATCCAGTGTTATTGTGCACGTGGTTTGTGATACTGAGTTCCTACACCACTTGGCATAGCTGGAGATACAACAATATAATCGGACGGTAAGCCGGAGAATCGTATTTACAACTATTACTACGAGCACCGCAAACGTAAGCCTGATTTAGCGCATAGTTCTCAGAGGGCTCAAGCTACGACGGAAAGTTTGCTTGAGCTCAACAAACTTCAGTGCAGTCTCACGTCCGCTGAAACTTGGACGCAGAACGTCGGGCGGCCTTAAGAGCTGCAGAGACATTAGAACAGCCACAGACCCGTCGCTTTTATAGGCATTAAGCGTCACGCGTCTCTTACAGCTTTCAAAACACTTCAAGACTCACAATGACGGCATCACTTAAAGGCTGCACGTCAAACACAGCGTCGTACCTTTACATGTGGAACGTGCGAGGCTTTTGGTGAGGCGGCGCCTGATTATGATCTAGTAACTGACTATGTTAATCATAAATTGATTACCATAGGGGGATGGATCAAAAATGTAGACAACGTAACGCATTGAAATGGAATGGAGAAACGGTTGATATGTGTTGCTCTTATGCCAAAATCTCACACCCAGTACTAGGTGAGCCAGAAAAACCCTGAAGACTCTACTTCTGTATGAATGTAATAAATCCAGGCAGTTTTCAAATATTTTTAGAAAATATAAAATGCATAGTTTCAGATTCGACGAATAGCAAAATAACACAAACACATTCATTATGTACCTACATACCGTCAATGCATACATTTTTTATGTATAATAAAATTATTAGTTTACTTACTCATCAGAACGGAAATACTGATGTGGGAAAGAAGGAGCCAGTAACAGCTAGTATATACATATTTTTGTATGCATCGTTAATACTTTTTTTTTCTTTTGGTGTATCAGACCTTTACACTGAGGATAGAATATTTCTCATTTCTACTTACACGGGATTTGTAAACGCTGCTGTGTACATGTTCCTTTTCTGGTTATAGAGCTGTTCTGCTTTCTGCCATTCGAGGTTTTTTAGCACGGCACTGGCACTCTTTTACTCCATGTTATATTTTGAATGTTGTTTCCAACTGTCCAGTACGTGTTTTTGTGATATCTGTGGTGCGAGCGTTCGCTTGTGTTTTCTAACCTTAATGTTTGCATCGAACACGTAAAACAGATTAGTATACACTATAATAAATGTATATTTTAGGTCACTGATGATACCTTTCAAAAAACAAAGGTGAAACACGTAGTGTGCGGTAAAATTCGCTTTGTTCAGTTGCATGTAGTTGGAACTATCTGAAAATTATCAGTAATTACTACAGGCAACTCAGGACAATGGGCCAACAAAACTTGAAGATGTTACAGCAATCGTTCGTTTCTGCTACAACAGACACAGCAGCCATTAAGAATTAAAGTACTGTCATTGGTCGCTTGTTTCTCGCCTTACTATTACCAAGGATATTTTTTTCTATCCCCTAACGGTCGCGAAATTAAAGCCACAGTGAAAATCCTGTGCAGCTTTGCACAGATGTGCCACCCAATGCCCCTGGTATGGCCTTCTATCGCGTCACATCGCACTTAGAAGTTCTGAGCGCACGTTGAACAAACAAGAATGGCCAGAAAACAGTGTCTCCCACCACAAGTGAAGGCCCGCTGAGGGGTTCCGCCTGATTTGATGCAACCCACATAACGTAACTGTCTTTCTTTATGACAGTTCTCGGCCACACACTGCAGGGGCAATGAGGACGTTTCTGCTGCGTTTTCGATGGGACGTGTTTGATCATCCACCATAGGCCTGGAGTTGGCTTCCTATGATTTTCATCTCTTCGCTCACACTAACCGCTCGCCCGATGAGAGCATTCTGACACAGACAACGAGTTGCAGACCAGCGTTGAGAATTGGCGAAAAGCACAAGCGGCTGACTTCAATGACGAAAGCACTGTAGGGTCTATAGTTGCTACCATGCTACGACAAATGTCGAAGTCAGGGCGGCGGCTGTGTAAAGAAGGTGCCGGAAAACACCGCTAAATGTTGCATACGAAACATTTCTGGCTGTCATTGTGGTTTCCATTTGGTGACCGACCTGAGGCTGAAAACAGAAAAAAATAGCCCTTTCATTTTCGCTCATCAGACACGAGCATCTTCAGCAACACGTTAGAGGTTTAAATATCCGTTCAGCACCGTCTTCAACATGAGGTGGTGTGTTTTGCGTGCAGTATTTATTGCATATTGTTCGGACTGGTGTATGAAAGCTCAAGTGGAAAAACCGTCGCGTGTCATTTGGATAGCAAGAGTAATATCGACATGTACAAAGGTTGTAGTTATTGACATTGCGTGAGTGAAGCACGGTTCCTGGTTTGAAGAACTTTAAGGCCCCATATCGTACCTCCACTGGAGTACTATGCAACTCTACTTTATTTCCATAGCGACTATTTGGAACAGCGGGTGAGGGACAGCAGTATACACCCCCCACAATCTGGTAGAGCTCTGTGGAATCTCATCGTCAGCGGGTGGATCAGCTGCATGTGGCACACTTCCAGAAACCCGGGCACTCCTCCTCCCAGAACTGAAGGCCACAACCACACACAGTAGTATACGATGTATCCTCGCGGTGATTAGTTTTGTTCCGTCTGCTAATTTCCACTACGTCTTGTAACTGTTAACAGCACAAATAGTTGTCATTTATGTTGAGAAATATAAGTGAATAATTTCTTCCGATACATTATGTTTTTGGGAGGGGTCCGCCCTTAGCAAAACACAGTTTTGTTTTTTGTCCCAGACATGATTCACTGCTGTTGCAGCACCATCAGTGTTTTTTTTTTATTTTGTGGCTGTTAAACATAGGGAGTGTTCTTTACTGTTCATGTACATGTAAATATTAGTTTTTAATCGTAATTACTTATTTTTGAAGAGCAGCCACAAAATAAAAAACCCACTGATGAAGCTCCAACTGCTGTGAAACATGTCTGGGACAAAAAACAAAACTGTTTTGCTAAAGGCGGACCCCACCAAAAAACGTATGTACTGTTAAAGCAAACACAGAAAAAAGGGCTTCAACCTAAAGATGAATTTCGTTCGACTTTGACTGTGTTACGTAAAATCTGAATTCTTAACAAATTTAATTCAAATTTTTACACGATACTCTAATAAACATTCAGACGGGCATACATATTCTTAAACAATAATGTAAATGTTTTCTGTTAGAGTCGACTGCGAGAAAAAAATCCTCTGTTGTGCTGCGAAATGGTGCCGTTTGGTTTTCTTTCTCACAATCTATTTTAGTTTCGATAGCAGGGCATACGCCTTCAACCACTGATCCCAATCTATTTACTATCTCATTTTAAACGAGTTCTGTTCCCAGTCAAGGTTTTGTTTCCGATAACAATAAAAGAGGCTGAAGACCAGAGAAGGAGAGGGAACGAGGAGATGAATTCCGGGAGGGGGGGGGGGGGGGGAGAGATCAGGGCGTACATCCAATTTCAATGCATATTTACTAATTTAGACCTAGGACGTAACGCAAGTACCCTCACGTAGAACAGTCTATAAAAGATTAAAGGTATCCAAACAATGTCAGAAGAACAAATGGAACCTCGGTAAATATCAAGCTTCGATGTCTACACCTATCTCCATACTCCGCAAGTCACCATCCGGTGCGTGGCGGAGGGTACCCTGTACCACTACTAGTCATTTCCTTTCCCGTTCTACTCTCAAACAGAGCGAATGAAAAACGGCTGTCTATATACCTTTGTATGAGCCCTAATTTCTCTTATCTTCTTGGTTGCTGCAGTCGGCTTCAGACGCCAGTTGCCTACATTTTCTCAGTAGCGCTCCTCGGAAAGTCCGCTGTGCCGGTCCCAAGCCCGGGGCCTCACCATACTATAGGCGAGGAAGGGGGAGGGGGAGGCGGAGGAGTAACAACCTCATTAAAGAACCAGGGTTCACCTGGCCTGGGCGAAAGTACCTCGTAGCGCTCCTTGGTGCGACTACATTGAAGACCTCAACGGTAACGAAGGCGAAGGGAGTAGTTCTCGGTACGGAGGAACAAGCGGAAGAGGCAAGCAAAGAAAAAATCCACTTGGAGTCTGCTTTGAGGCAAACGGCTGAGTGGTCATCGCCTGTCCACCAGTGGTGCGGCAGAAAACCGTCCCTCGGAGCGAACAACCTCGAGTACAGTCCTTAGGGGACTTGTACCCCTGAACCAACGAACAATCCACAAAGGATACGCACTTTGGAAGAGATTTTACCCCAGGGAGTAGCCAATCTCCAATTTCTAAGGAAATTAAAAGTAGGCCATCGGATTCTGGGGGCCTACAGCAATGTGCGAAGGATGAGTCGGAGCATCCTGAAACCTGCCTTAAGCAAGCAACAAATAAAATTAAACACAAAAATACAAACGATTTGGCAATTTTCAACGTAAATTCACTTCTAAAAACAGGAAAACTCAAAACGTTAAAAACTTTATAAAACAGAAAAATATAATGATAACAGCACTCCAAGAAACAAGGTATACTGATGAACATCCATTTGATTCAGAATCTCCAAAGGGAAGCCGGGAAAAAGAGCTATGAAGAAGGTACTCCAATTTGGAGCAGGGTTCATTATAAACCAAAATATATTAAAATCAACAGTAGAATTTAAATCTATTAATTTCAACATTGACCTTCAAATCAGTAAACAAACTGTATACCATTGTAAATACACATGCACGATCAAATGAGAAAATCAGAACACAAAAAAACAGACAGAATTTTTTTGGCAGGAACTGTCAAACACCTTTGACCAGATTTCATCCAAAAACGCAATAATACTGCTGGGAGACTTCAATGCTCAAATCTGCAAAGAACGTCATCACCTGTCCATAGCAGGCAAATTTCCTACACATAAAAGAACCAATGCAAATGGAGAAAGACTTATTAGTCTATGCAGAGAACATGACATACATTTATCAAAAAACTCCCTTGGAAACAAACTACATGGATATCCCCGAATCCAGTCTGTGGGAAAAACAACTTGACCATGTTGCTATAAGCAGACAGTCTACGTCAGAGATACTCATTGTAAAAGTTGCTAAGAGCCCAGTTTTAGATTCAGATCACTATCTAGCTATCGTTAAATTCAAAATAAGGCCAATATATAAAAGAGCCGGTGTCAACCTAAAAAGCTTGACGCTCAGAAATTAGCTAAGGAAGATAATTTCAGGACACCTTTGGAAAAAAGGACACCTAAAACCTGTGGAACAACTTCAAAAAGACATTGTACAAACAGCAGAAGAAGCCATTCTCCTTACCAAAAAATTGAAACGCGCCTGGTGGAATGATGAGTGTGGTGAACTAATCCTAACAAGACAACGAGCTTGGAACATATGGAATGAAAATAAAAATGATAAAAATAGGAACGACCTAAAAGAAGCCCTGAAGCAAGCAACAAAAAGCCTTAAAAAGATCAAAGTACATTACATAAAAGATCAACCAGCATCAGTAGACCCCAGCTTCAAACAGAACAATGCTACGGACTTTTACAAAACTTTCAAAACTAGCTTAAAGAAATATACTCCACATAGTCTATTTTTCACGGACCAAAAATGCAGAAAACTGCGTATAATAGCACAGAGAACTGTAGAATACTTGCCGAATACTTTGAAGAACTAGATAACTGTGATCCACCGAAAGAAAAATTTAATTTCGATATTGTAAACCCAACACCCCCGGACTCAAAAGCCGCCAACGACAGAAGAAATAAAAGAAATCATAAAACACCTTAAAAATAATAAAGCACCTGGAGAGGATAGTCTAGTTGCTGAGCTATGGAAGGACTCTAGTGACAACATGATGCAATGTCTATCAGAAATACTCAATACATTTTTCGTGTTATAAAGGTTATTTCTTATTTAGGTTTGAAGTTTAATTATTTTTGATTAAAATCTGGACAACACACTGCTTACCACTAGAGTGGACATCTGCACTAATACATCCACTACGTAAAAAGGGAAGAAAACAGACCCTAGTAATTACACGGGAATCTCCCTCTTACCAGTGACCTATAAGATCTTTTCTATGGCGCTTTTAAAAAGAACAGAATAAATTCTTGACAAACAACTAGGAGAGTATGAGGCTCGATTTAGGAAGGGGTAGGTCATGTGCAGAACAAATATTAAAGTTAAAGAACAAAACAGAAATGAGGAATATGTAATTACTTTTGTGGATTTAAAAAAAAGCCTATGATTCAATTGGCAGAAATACACTGCTTGATATCTTAAAAGAATTGGAACTCGGTACTAAAAGAACGGAAATAATTAAAGCAACTTTCACAAATACACAATCGAAAGTAAAATTTAGGGGAGAGCTCTCAAAATCGTTTGAAATACCGTCAGGATATGGACAACGCTGGAATTATAATAGACACAATAGAAAACAGAAAACATTTCAGTAAGGCAGTTCGAAAGGCAGTATTTCAGGAGAGAAAGAAACCAACTAGACGAAAGTGGACTCAAGAAGAAAGGGAACAACACTCTAAAAGGATGGAGGAAATTTGGAAACTAAGGAAATCTAGGCAAAGTTGATTCATTGTATCCTCCAAATGGGTTATTCGAAAGAAGAAGAAAAAGAAGAAGAAGAAGAAGAAGTGTTCCTCGAAAACAACATCGCGTTCGCTCCAGGGATTCTTATTTGAGTTCCCGAAACATCTTCTGTAATATTTGCACGTTGTTCGAACCTACGGTAACAAATCTAGCAGCCCAACTCTGATTTACTTCGATGTCCCCCTTTAATTCACACTGATGCGAAACACGAACACTCGAGCGGTACCCAAGGATAGGTTGCACATGTGTCTTACATGCAGTCTCCTTCACAGGTGGACCACACTTTCCTAGAATTTTCTTTACAGATGATCCACACTTTCGTAAAATTCTCCCAATAAATCGAAGTCGACCTTTCGTCTTCCCTACTACAATTCTTACATGCTAGTTCTATTTCATATTGTTTTGCAACGGTACGACCAATGTCAAACAGACACTACTAATGCAGTATTCGAGCATTACGGGTTTGTTTTTCCTACTCATCTGCATTAACTTGCATTTTCCTACATTAAGAGTAAATTGCCACTCATCACACCAAGTAGAAAGCCACGGACTGCTGCTCACCCTTTCCGGCAGATTATTTATGTATACAGAAAATACTAGCGTACCTATCACATAACCCTGGGGCACTCCCGACGATACACTTATCCCTGAAGAACACTCACCATCGAGGTAAACGTACTTTCAGTTAAGAAATTTTCGAGCCAATCACATATCTCGAAACCTATTCCGTGAGCTCGTACCTTCGTTAACAGTCTGTACTGGGCACCGTTTCAAATTCTTTTCGAAAATCAATCTGCCCGTTGCCTTTCACCCATAGTTCGCAGTACATTGTGTGAGAAAACGGCAACATCAGTTTCGCACGTGCTTTCTAAAATAGTGTAAATTCGTGGATAGTAGCCTTTCCGTCTCAAGGAAATTAATTTTATTAGAACTGAGACTATGTTCAAGAATTCTTCAGAAAACCGACGTTAAGGATATTTCAACTCTTTCAGTTTTTTCCCTGCCCCTCGGAAGCGTATTACTATGTCCACCACACGGCAGTCTGTGCGATGGTATTGTTTGTACGATCCTCCTGCGTAAAAGATTTCTAAAACAGTTCAAAACAGGAACGTTAGAAGTACACGCACATCTTCCAACATTTCACTTGTAAGTACTTTATGGTGATTTATAACGAAGAAAATACTCTACACCCTATCACGTATTATTAGTAATAGTTCCTATCGCTGTTCTTAAAATATTCTGTCCACAGTACCTACGCTCTGTGACAGAATTACATTTGGTTTCAGTGTGATTGTGCTCATCTTGACAATCACATAGTTACTTTTCACTATTGACCCCCATGTATTGCAATCCTTGGTTTTTAGTTATTAGTTGCCAAGTATCGCGTCAATTCTGTACTTGAAAAAGTGCCTTCAAGAATAATTCTTTTCTTGGTTCTTATTTGCAAGCATACTATTTGGAAACAATCATACGATCCAAGGTTCGCAATATAGGCCACCGCTTCACAGTCGGTACTCACACAGTGTCCCATACACGTACAGGTCAACTCGCTGGAAGTGTTTTGCGCTCTTACAGTGGCAACAGTATTGCAGTTGTTAAACAATTTAACTTCCAAAAAGCGTATTTTTTCGTTTATGTAAGACCATAACACCTCTGATGTGTCACTGCTTCATCACGTCATCACGAATAGCATAGAGTGTATCTTGGAAACCTTGACGATGGAGCCTATAGCTTCGAAACACGCAGCGGAATTAAAAAACCTGAGGAGCCAAAATAAAGGCAACAGAAGGAGTTTTATTCGTTAAATCTATATCTTTCACTGTCTCTGAGTGCCACGTGAAACCATTATGGATACGTTAAACTGAGCAATGTCGTTTTATGCATGAGGTAGCTTGCCACTTACTCTGTTTCACGTGACGCGACAATTGTGCCATAAACTCCTCTTTTGTGAGATACTTACCTCGTTTCAGTGGTAGCAAGGCATTAAGTCACTGAATATAGTTATTGCTGTAATTGTTTCGCGACGTGACAACTCACTAATGGAATGAAGTAACTCAAATGTGACCGCCTGTAACATTTTTATTTAAAAACGAGCAAAACAGAGTAAAAAGGAAACAACGGGATCCTATGCAGCGAGGTGGTTGTGCCTTGCTGCGAAATACCGAATCGAGCCATCTTCCAGAAACCGATTCCACGCGGACCTTCGGACTCTTCCCGGATCTGCTGTCAGAAGTTCCCGGCTCGCCGCTCTGAGGCGGCTTGCAGCTAACGCCCAACAGGTTTCCCACGGCGTAATGGCCACTGCTCAAGTCACCGCGGCCGGGAGGCAGCACGGGCTCTCGTGCGGGCTGTACTGGCTCATCTTGGGGAAACACAAAAATTCCGCAGTCGTGTTCCTTAAAAGCACTCGTTCCCAAGTTCCTGTTCCGGACTTTACTAACGTCACAGGAGTACCAGGAACGACTGTGTGCTGGTTTAAAAATTTCTGATACGTGTTACTGGAGTTGTGTTTACAAAGGTCAAACGGTAACTTACAATCCATAGAAGTTCGATAACGGTATGCAATGCGAAAATGAAATTTCTTAAGCAGAAAGTTCAGTACCTTAGAAATGACTCTCACTGTACGACTGACTGCCTTCGTTTCCATCACAAGAATACACTGTCCCAAAACTGCTGAAATGGTTTATCATATCACTTTTCCACACATGAAGCGTCATCTCGAAACGGTTTCCAACAGAAATGAACGAAAAGAAATATATGGCGCTAGGTCGACACTGCATGATGGTTGTTGTATGTCCATCTTATCAGAGATGGTTGCAGGACTCGGCTGTTCGACACAGGATGTCAAATCCAACACCTTTCAGCCGTATAGTTTCCAAACTTATTTTATTTCGCTACCAGTTTCGGCGAATTACTACGCAATCTTCAGGCCTCTGACCGACGTGTAGGAAGATTCCACTTCGGTTTTGGTAATAACGTAGACCAACATTCGAGTACCGGTATCTGTAGATTTCTGCTTGCTATAGCGATCACTTCAACCATCACCTGTCGACCAAAACGAAGGAACTTCAAACCCACCGCACGCAGCTCCAACTGCTTCACTGCTAGCGTACACTACCGCGTGTCCAACAACGAACATCTCTAAGCGGTGTTATTCCACGTTCGAGGAAGTCTTACACAGTTTCGCCCCCGTCTGTTAATTACTAGTTAGTATTTTTCTCTTTTTTTAAGAACAGACATAACAGTCTGACTATGAAGTGTGCTATCTGCGGTTAACAGAAGACTAACGAATATGACACATGAAGTAATAAGGGCTGAAGTTTGGAGGTACAAATAAGTTATCTTTGGAAGGCAATATTCGTCTTTCGTCTGACATACTTCACTTCTCTTTACCTTCCTTACCTATCCTCCTCCTAGCCGCGATTAGTTAAGATGCGTATATTAATGTTACCTTAAGTGAGAATAATTACTCATTTTTGTTGAAACACTGTACCAAGTTCTCTTATCTTGTACCAGTAACAGGTTTTACAGTAGATGTATGGGTGAGTCTTATTGCACGAACGGAAGTAACCGGTTGGGGCGATATCCGCAAGGCCGCCATTGCGGCCATCTCACCGAGATAACCACGAAATGTAGTAATTACCTACAACGTGCTTGCAATTAAGTTCTCGTAGTCCGATTGCTGCGTGCAAATAAAATTGGCACATTTAAGATAATCCGAACTTTTATGATCGCGAAAATAACAAGCCAAAGCAGAACTCCTAAAGAGTGATATCGTGTCTTATGGGAATGGCATATGTAGAATTCTTCGTCAGCTCAACTCGCCCTCTGAAAAGCAACTTACTGTGAATCGATGTTGCTGGGTAATCCCGACTTGTAGAAAATTACGATCGCCCAGCGTAGTTAACTACTCAAGGCTGGTCATCCACAATGGCTTACCTGGAACAAAAAACGACAACAATTAGATCGACGGTAGATGATACAAAAACCAGTGCTTCTACCTACAAAATATTATTTCTCCAGAGCTTAACTAGCAACAGTGGATTATACGTTACTTTCTGACCGACTTTTATAATACGTAACTGAAATATTCAGACACTGTGTAGGACTGAGATCAATGTGGGGCTTGTTTTTCGCAGGACATGCTTTCAGCAAATGAAGTACTCAGACGCGTTTCAAGGGGATCAAAATACACTGTCTAACTAAACATATGTGGACACACCTATGTAATGCGGAATGTATATTAACATGTTTTTATTAAGTCGCGTCAGATCGGTACAAATTTTGCAATTGATTTTAAACAAACTTCCCGATGAGATAGACACTTGAGACTTTGTACATAGTTCAGAACTGGATGGCAATGCAATATTAACTCGCTTTAGTGCCTGGTGCGAAGCGGAGGGTACTCTGTGTCCCACTGCTATTTCCCCGTCTTCCTGTTCCAGCGGCGAATGTTTCGCGGCAAGAAAAATAGCCGGTAGGGCTCCGTGTGAGCTCGATTCTCTCTAATTCGTACTTTCACGGTCTTATCGCTAGATATACCTAGATATACCGGGTGATCAAAAAATCAGTATAAATTTGAAAACTGAATTAATCACGGAATAATGTAGATAGAGAGGTACAAATTGACACACATTCTTGGAAAGACATAGGGTTTCATTAGAAGTATAAAAAAATTCAAAAAATGTCCGACAGATGGCGCTTCATCTGATCAGAATAGCAATAATTAGCATAACAAAGTAAGACAAAGCAAAGATGATGTTCATTACAGGAAATGCTCAATATGTCCACCATCATTCCTCAACAATAGCTGTAGTCGAGGAATAACATTGTGAACAGCACTGTAAAGCATGTCCGGAGTTATGGTGAGGCATTGGCGTCGGATGTTGTCTTTCAGCATCCGTAGAGATGTCGGTCGATCAGAATACACTTGCGACTTCAGGTAACCCCAAAGCCAATAATCGCACGGACTGAGGTCTGGGGACCTGAGAGGCCAAGCATGACGAAAGTGGCGGCTGAGCACGCGATCATCACCGAACGACGCGCGATAGAGATCATTCACGCGTCTAGCAATATGGGGTGGAGCGCCATCCGGCATAAACATCGTACGTTCCAGCAGGTGCTTATCAGCCAGGTTAGGGATGATGCGATTCTGTAACATATCGGCGTACCTCTCACCCGTCACGGTAGCAGTTACAAAACCAGAATCACGCATTTCCTCGAAGAAAAAAGGCCCGATAACGGTAGATGTGGTAAATCCAACCCATACCGTGACTTTCTCGTCTTGCAATGGAGTTTTCACGACAGTTGTAAGTTTCTCGGTAGCCCAAATTCTGCAGTTGCGAGCGTTGACAGATCCTCGGAGCGTGAAATGAGCTTCGTCGCTCCACAACACGTCACTCAACCAATCGTCATCATCCACCATCTTTTGAAACGCCCACACCGCAAATGCCCTCCGCTTCACTAAATCGCCAGGTAACAGTTCATGATGCCGATGGATTTTGTACGGATAGCATTGGAGGGTACGCCTCAGTGCCAACCAAACAGTAGTGTACGGAATGCCGGTACGACGTGCGACTGCAGGAGCGCTGACTTCCCCGTGCATAGACGAACCCGCTACAGTCTCCATTTCTTCCTCAACTGTCTCAGCAGCATTACGCCTTGTGCTCGGTCGGCCACTACGGGTTCTATAGTCTAAACAACCCGTGGCTTCGAACTTCGCAATCGTTCTCGCCACAGCTGCATTTGTCAACGGACCGTTACCCGTTCGAATCCCCTTCCTATGGCGATAGGATCGTAACGCTGAACTAGCACATTCCCCATTCTGATAATACAGCTTCATTAAAAGCGCCTTTTCAGGTAACGTTGTAAGTAGGCTGTTTAGGTTTTCTTATTGGTAACGCCGCTTAGCGCTCGGTATGAAAAATCACTGGGTGTGCTGTGCGCAGTCTGTGTTTAGTTTGCATTGTTGTCTGCCATTGTAGTGTTGAGCAGCGGCAGTTGGATGCTAACAGCGCGTAGCGTTGCGCAGTTGGAGGTGAGCCGCCAGCAGTGGTGGACGTGGGGAGAGAGATGGCGGAGTTTTGAAATTTGTAAGAATTGGTGTCATGAACTGCTATATATATTATGACTAGTGAGGTAAATACATTGTTTGTTCTCTATTAAAATCTTTCATTTGCTAACTATGCCTATCAGTAGTTAGTGCCTTCAGTAGTTTGAATCTTTTATTTAGCTGGCAGTAGTGGCGCTCGCTGTATTGCAGTAGCTTGAGTAACGAAGATTTTTGTGAGGTAAGTGATTTGCGAAACGCATAGGTTAATGTTAGTCAGGGCCATTCTTTCGTAGGGATTTTTGGAAGTCAGATTGCGTTGCGCTAAAAACTATTGTGTGTCAGTTTAAGCACATTCGTGTATAATTGTTCAAAGAGGACGTTTCACATAGACCAGTCGTGTATAATTTGTTCTAAGGGGACGTTTCAACGTCAACATGCGACTGCTGGCGCATCTGACTGTCTCTCTCATTACAGCTCCTTTATTACACGATAGTCATGCATAGTGACTGACGTTTTTCTGCCCAGCGCCATCTGTCGGACATTTTGTGAACTTATTTTTTTGCCCTAATGAAATCCCATGTCATTCAAAGCATTTGTGTCAATTTTTACCTCTCTACCTACATTATTTCCTGGTTTATTAAGTTTTCAAATTTATACTGACTTTTAGATCACCCGATACATATGGGTTCACTCAGGTAGAGAGAGACTGAAAGAAACCTGAAATTTACCATATGTCTCTATTCTAATTCCATGAAAACGTATGAAATCGACTCAAAATTTCCACACACAAAACTCTAAAAAAGCAGAAAACAATTATTTAAATGAAACGATTTTTGAAATGAAATGTTTCTAAAACGAAAAAAACAATAAAATAATGTCTTCTAGCCCCATACAGATAATACTGAAAATTTGTGCTTGTGCTTTTTATTAGGTATAACAATACTTGTAAAATTTGAAACCAAAAACGCTTGGCGCCAGCAATAGATAATATTGACTACTGTAGAGACTAGCTGTCGTTGCGAAAAATTGCACAATAGTAAAATAAAATAGTTACTGACTTAGATACAATAACTAGTGCGCGGATAGTTCACTTATTGCACGCGCCCCACGTTTTACTCTTTAAATTTTATTTGTGTTGTCATGTTGTTGTGGTCTTCAGTCCAAAGACTGGTTTGATGCAGCTCCCATGCTACTCTATACTCTGCTAGCCTCTTCATCTCCCAGTACCTACTGCAACCTACATCCTTCTGAATCTGCTTAGTGTATTCATCTCTTGGTCTCCCTCTACGATTTTTACCCTCCACGCTGCCCTCCAATACTAAACTGGTGATCCCTTGATGCCTCAAAACATGTCCTACCAACCGATCCCTTCTTCTAATCAGGTTGTGCCACAAATTTCTTTTCTCCCCAGTTCTATTCAGTACCTCCTCATTAGTTACGTGATCTACCCATCTAATCTTCACCATTATTCTGTAGCACAATATTTCAAAAGCTTCTAATCTTTTCTTGTGTAAACTGTTTATTGTCCATGTTTCGCTTTGATGTATGGCTACACTCCTGACAAATATCTTCAGAAAGGCCTTCCTAACACTTAAATCGATACACAATTTAAAAATTTTCTCTTCTTCAGAAACGTTTTTCTTGTCTTCGCCAGTCTATATTTTATATCCTCACTTAAATCGATACATAATTTAAAAATTTTCTCTTCTTCAGAAACGTTTTTCTTGTCTTCGCCAGTCTATATTTTATATCCTCTCTACTTCGATCATCATCACTTATTTTGCTGTCCAAAAAGCAAAACTCATCTGCTACTTTAAGTGTCTCATTTACTAATCTAATTCCCTCAGCATCACCTGATTTAATTCGACTGCATCCCATTATCTTGGTTATTCTTTTGTTGATCTTCATCTAACATCCTTCATTCAGGATACGGTCCATTCCGTTCAATTACTCTTCCAAGTCTTTTGCTGTCTCTGACAGAATTACAATATCATCGGTAAACTTCTTCTCCCGGACTTTTAATTTCTATTCCAAATTTTTCTTTTGTTTCTTTCACTGCTTGCTCAATATATAGATTGAATAACATCGGGGAGAGGCTGCAACCCTGTCTAGCTCCCTCCTCACCCACTGCTTCCCTTTCATGCACTTCGAATCTTATACCTGCAGTCTGGTTTCTATGCAAATTTTAAATAGCCTTTCATTTCATATATTTTACGCCTGTTACTTTCAGAATTTGAAAGAGGGTATTCTAGTCAACATTGTCAAAAGCTTCTTCAAAGTCTACAAATGCTAGAAACTTAGGTTTGCCTTTCCTTAACCTGTCTTCTATGAGAAGTCGCAGGGTCAGTACGGCTTCGTGTGTTCCTACATTTCTCTGGAATCCAAACTGATCTTCTCCGAGGTCGGCTTCTACTAGCTTTTCCATTCTTCTATAAAGAATTCGTATCAGTATCTTGCAACCATGACTTATTAACTGATAGCTCGGTGATTATCAGACCCGTCAGCCCCTGCTTTTTTTGGAATTTGAATTATTATATCCTCCTTGAAGTCTGAGGGTATTTCGCTTGTCTCATACATCATGCTCACCAGATGGAAGAGTTTCGTCATGCCTCGCTCTCCCAAGGCTATCAGTAGTTGTAACTGAATGTTGTCTACTCCCGGGTACTTGTTTCGACTTAGGAGTTCCAGTGCAGTGTCAAATTCTTCATGCAGTGTCGTATCTCCCACTTCATCTTCATTTACGTCCTCTTTCATTTCCAAAATACTGCCCTCAAGTAGATTGCCCTTGTATAGACCCTCTTTATACTCCTTCCACCTTTCTGCTTTCCCTTCTTTGCTTGGAACCGGTTTTTGCGTCTGAGATCTTCATATTCATACAGGTGGTTCTCTTTTCTCCGAAGTTCTCTTTAATTTTCCTGTAGGCGGCTTCTACCTTTCCCTTAGTGAAACATGCGTCTAAATGCTTGTTTGTTTTCTAACCATTCCTACTTAGCCATTTTGCTCTTCCTGTCAGTCTCATTTTTAAACGTTTGTATTCCTTTTTGCCTGCTTCAATTACTGCATTCTTATATTTTCTTCTTTCATCAATTACATTCAATATTTCCTACGTTATCCAAGGATTTCAACTATCCCTCGTCTTTTTACCTATTTGATCCTTTGTGTGTGTGTGACCAAACTACTGAAGTCATCAAAATGACTCTGAACAGTATGGGACTTAACATCTGAGGTCATCAGTCCTAGAACTTAGAACTACCTAAACCTAGGTAACCTAAGGACGCCACATACATCCATGCCCGAGGCAGGATTCGAAGCTGCGACCGTAGCGGTCGCTTGGTTCCAGACTGAAGCGCCTAGAACCGCTCGGCCACACCGGCCGGCTGCTGAGGTCATCGGTCCCCGGACTTACACACTACTTAAAGTAACTTAAATTAACTTATGCTAAGAACAACACAAACACCGATGCGCGAGGGACGACTGGAATTGCCGGCGGGAGGGACCCCGCAATCCGTGACATGGCGCCTCAAACTGCACGGACACTCCGCGCGGCACTTGATCCTTTGCTGTCTTCACTATTTCATCTCTCTTAGCTGTCCTTTCTTCTTCTACTGCATTCCTTTCCCCTGTTCTTGTAAGTTGTTCTCTCTGACACTCGCTACAACCTCTGCTTCTTTCAGTTTATCTAGGTCCCACCACCTTAAATTCCTCCCTTTTTGCAGTTTCTTCAGTTTTAATCTGCTGTTTGCAAACAATAAATTATGGTCAGAGTTCACATCTGCCCGTGAAACGTCTTTACAATTTAAAAGCGTTTCCGAAATCTCTGTCCTACCATCATATAACCAATCTGAAGCCTTCCGGTGTCGCCAGGACTCTTCCACATATACAACCTTCTTTCACGATTCTTAAACCAAATGTTCTGCATCGGATAGGCACTTGGTGCAGGGAGTGGCAACTGACCCTTGACATAGACAAATGTAACGTATTGCGAATACATAGAAAGAAGGATCCTTTATTGTATGATTATATGATAGCGGAACAAACACTGGTAGCAGTTACTTCTGTAAAATATCTGGGAGTATGCGTACGGAACGATTTGAAGTGGAATGATCAAATAAAATTAATTGTTCGTAAGCCGGGTGCCAGGTTGAGATTCATTGGGAGAGTCCTTAGAAAATGTAGCCCATCAACAAAGGAGGCGGCTTACGAAACACTTGTTCGACCTATACTCGAGTACTGCTCATCATTGTGGGATCCGTACCAGGTCGGGTTGACGGAGGAGATAGAGAAGATCCAAAGAAGAGCGGCGGAGGGGTAGCTCATGGCGTGCAAATATGCAGATTATTTTCGCGCAGTATGTAAGAGTAAGAACACTTGAGTGACTTGAAACAAATTTAGCACATAATTTCAAACCTGTACGAAACTTTTCCTGCCCGACACCCGTCAGAAAACAATGAAAGGAAAAATAGTATCGCTTACTATACATTTTCGTTGTTCATGCAGTAAAACTGCAGCGTTATGTGTGACGTTTTTATTTACCACATCTTTACTACTAACTCTGTTCGCAAAACTTTTTCAAGCAACATTCCATATGTACCGCTGAATGTAAATTTAAAATTACATCACGGTACGGCGTATAGTTCAAGAGATGTGACATAATAAATATTAGGATGCGTGAAAAACTAGCTTTTGCTTAAAACGGAGAGCAGATTATCCTGATTATATTCGTCCAATCTTTAACAATGAGAGAACTTAAGCGACTCTGAACGATGTTTAAACATAATTTCAAAAATTTATCTCTCAATGTCATATATTAAGTCGTCTGTAAAGTAATCAGAAGTTTGAAGCTTTTTTACAGATGCATATTCGATTATCGAAAGAATCAGAGATTTACTGGTTGAACAGTAGATGAAATGGGAAGCGGACCCAGCAGTATGAAAGGAGACGGGGAATACTGTGTTGTCACTGGAGGAACAGTAACAGTATAATAGGTCGGTCAGGAGACTAAAGCGACTTCGAACGTGAATCAGTCACTGGAGGTCACTTGACTAACAAACCAATCAGCGACATTTCAATACTGCCCACGTCGGCTGAGGGTGACGTAGTTGTGAAGTAGAAAAGCGACGAACAACCACAGGGGCAGACCTCATGTAATGATGGGCCGAGACCGCCGAGCTTTGCGGAGGGTCGTTGTAAAATATAGCAATAATTAAACAGAGGGAATTACTCGTGAGTTCCAAAGTGGGAACAGTAGTCCAGCTAGTACAGTGACTGTGCTTAAGGAATTGAAAAGAACGGCGAGCAGCTTCTCATAAGCCACATCTTTCTGTAGTGAATACTATGCCGCGTGTGGTGGCAAGAGCGAAGCCACAGGAGAGGGGGTGGCCGTAAACAATCCGATGGAACGGTTTGGATTTGGCAAATGCATCGAGAACGTTACCTGCGGTCAGCTGCACTGCTAACGGAGGAACTTGTTTCACTAGTTCCGTGTATTGAAACACGTAACATTGTTTTTCTATGAAAGTGGGGAAATACAGACTTCCTAATTACAGAACGGACACTGAATGTTAAATTTGATGCCTCTAAAACATAATTTTTTTCCGAGCACATTTTTTGCATTCAAATTTGATTTCCATACACACTTTCTAGCGGAATTAGAGGAGATTGCGGTAGCTACAAATTTAAATAATGTTTATAAATATATTTGCAATTTTCATTGTATTTAATTATAAAAAATTTCGTAGAAATAAAACAGTTAGTAGCACACCTGTATGATGTGCCCTCGACAACATCGTGCTCTAAACGTCACACTCGTTTTCCAGCGAAGACCTTCCAGGACTTTATTACAATATGCCGTTTCCTTCATCCCAGTACAAGTTCAAAACAACTCATTACTGGACACTGTTTTATTAAGAAAAATGTTTGATTTCAAGCTCTCTGTTATTTCCGAAAATTGGTAATAGCTATTATGATACATCTTGTATAACGTTCTATTACTATTCAGAATGTAATTAAAAAAAAGTCACAATCCTACTCTCTAGATTCCCACTGCGTCGAGCTAACACACCAATGAGATAAAAGAGTGTGCAAAGGTTAAATATCTCGATAAAGAATACTAGTGCTATAACGTTTACCTGGAGTAGGAGACTCAAAGGACAGTAACAAAATGCTTTGAAAAGTGGCAACGAAGACAGTTATCAGGAGCCCAAACCACCACAGCTAGGGAACTGGATGATAGCTTAGCCACGACTTAGAAAATTGATATGGCTGACAAACTTATAAGTTAGGCTTCAAACGCTACTCAATAATGAATTATTTTAAAATGTATGTAAGGTCCAATTAATTTAATTTTTGAAACAGGTTTAATTTTCTTCCACTTCACTTTAAAACAAAAGGCTAAATACTATACTGATCAGAACGTTGACGAAATGTCTGGTGCCAGTAGCGGTGCGTTATGGAGTTTTCTGTCCCCGCTCGGTCCTTGGCACACCCACACGTTTCAGGATATAGACCTCATGTAAACTGCCATGGGTAGTGCAGTGGGTAGCGCATTACAACCTACTTGCCTATAACACTGTCTGGCTGCTTTGCGAGCCTTTTGTGTAGCACATAGTATCGATACGCGGCACAGTGTTGAATCGGGTAACAAGTCGGAAACAAAACAAAGTAAAATGGCAAAACTCTGAAAATACGCGTGTAATTAACAGTCATAACGGTAGTTTGTAATGAAACGAAATAATAATGGTACAAACAGACTTAATAAGGTAACTCTACAGAATTAATTTACTTATGTAATTGTTCTTTTACTCGCTGGTCCAAGAAAACAAAAAGAACAGCGCTATTACACACTCTCTGCTCTAGCCCTGAAGATAACGCACGCTACGGCGGCCATCTCGCACTGTAAGTTGTGAATTTTAAATAATATATCGTAATTTATGCTAGTCGTGCATTTTTCTTTCATGTGTATAATGACCTTCACGCAGAATTAAGAATAAGGTCTATTTTCAAGGTTGTCATTACGCTGGATAAACAACAACAACGCCGAACAATCGACCATTCTTGGCAGACATCTTGCGCATGAGTAATTTCATTAAAATTTCATCAACGGGCGTTTTAAAAGACTCGCATCATAAATAGTAAAGAAAAGAAAGTGCATCAATTAATTTATTTCGTATTAAAGTAAAAACTAAGAACATTTAGTTCAGTAAGGACATTCGCCGCTTCTCGGCAAAACATCCCGTTTAAAAAAGGAAATACTTTCTTTAATTCAAAGGTTCCTTTTAATTGAATCTTGTTACGGTAAAGATATCCCGCAGCAGTATTTTAATGTGATAACACGAAAAATAATCCCTGAGGCTACGTTTACGTCTTTTTGCCACTATGAACGCCCCACGTAAACATCAATTTTAACAAATGCTAAAAGCACCTCCCCAATGTATTAACAAGACGGTGAGTCGCGCGGTGTTAAGTAATCAGAGCTCAGAGATCTGTTTTACCAAAGTATATATTCCGGTCCCCCCCCCCCCCCCCCCATATTATTATGATTGTTTCTTGTGTCCGCTCCGCGAAATAAGTGCTCTATTCACGCTCTTGCCGGGCGTAAATATAAGTAAAGTTAGGCGGTAATATCTTCTTACACACTTTTCGTCACATTCGTTGAGAACACCGTAAGTATATGTATGTCCGGACTGGGCGGTAGCGGTACAAAA
Organism: Schistocerca gregaria; assembly: GCF_023897955.1. Taxonomy (NCBI): domain Eukaryota; kingdom Metazoa; phylum Arthropoda; class Insecta; order Orthoptera; family Acrididae; genus Schistocerca; species Schistocerca gregaria. Next base: position 492,422,779 of record NC_064927.1, on the reverse strand, counting down.
TGTTTGTATCACAGAATCAATGTCTAGTTGTTGCCAGATTATATTTAGCTGCTTTGGTTCCCAAATCTGTGAGACGTTGTTGATTCATAGTTGATCCGAGACAACGTTTAACATGAGCCAGCTACAGTCACTGGAAGAGTGTAAAATATGCTTGTAGCTACACACACATTCGAAAATAAGCTTAAATTTTAAGCTCTTGTCTCTTATTTAAGAACTCTCATGGTTCCAAAGTTATGTATTCAAAGTTAGAAGTAGACTATGCATTGATTTCACGTATTTAATTTCCTCTTCTAAATATGTTATGACATTATGGTATTCAGTGATAAATAATGTGCATGCCTTAGCGACATTCTCTTTGAGTATTTCCATAAAACCTAAATGTTTCATTTAAAATCTTCACTGTTTCACATCGGTTTTTCGAGTTATACTATATTGTCAATAATGACGTAAAATACACTTTTCTTGAGTAAATCTTCTGAATTTAAATCTTTTACTTCATTCTTGGTTTCATCATGAAATGATTCCCTCTTCTTAGTGCGCACCTCACGGAATTAATTGCACCGACAACTTTAGATCAGGGCAATTGCGTCCCAATTTTCGCGAAGAAATTTCAAGACAAGCACACAGAGAAAACTTTGCAGGAGGGCTTCACTGAAGAAAGTGTGCCTGAGCTCCTTTATAAGATTCACAAATATTTCTTCCGTCATCATAACTTTGTCCACGGCATTTACCGGTAGGAACAGAGTGTTTCACAAGTTTTGATCAAATTAAATGTGCAATAGCATCTCTTGTTTTCTTATTACAATCTACGAATTCCAAAAACCATTCATTTGTATCACGTTTATCGATTTCATTCTTTAAGTAAATGAAACAACGCAGGGTGAATGTTGTTCGTTCAGTATGATTTGAATCAGGAGTGGTACTAACAATAGTTGAATAATACTTGTAATTTTCTCCCGGTTCCCAGATGGCACCTCTTACGTTACGGACACGACCACAGATAAATTCATTCTGGGTATTACTTGACAGACTGTACGCTTGAAAACGCTTTCCAGCTTCTTGTCGTTCTCTGACGTTGCTGACATATTTTATAAGCAGTGGATCATTGTTACTCAAGAACTGTAATATGCCGAGGAAATTTCCATTATTTGGATATCCACTTTTCTGAGCTGAACCTCTAAAAGCCAAGCCTTTATGACGAAGAAATAAGGTCGAATCAAGTCACGTGACAATACATATATAAGTTCGCTAGCCTACACACGAACAAAAGAAGAACATTACCTCTTTACTCCGAGTAACAGCATGGCCAATGCACCTCGTTCATATCAATTCATTTCTTCACTTTTGCGAGTCTTCCAGGACTACTGGAGACAAATGGAAATATTTTGTGTTGTGTTTCCTCCTGAACGCAAAATATTTTCCGTATACTAGTTTTTTGTGTAAAATAATCTTGTGATGGAATCAGAAGTGCCTTATCTTCGAGTGTTGTTGTAGAAACTACCACATTATAGCGATGTTTCAGAGCTGTTGCAGTGTAAATTTGTTGGGTTTTTTTGGTAGGATTTCCAACACCTTTGAAAAAAGCGGATTTTTGACTCCAACACAAGGTAGTTTTAGTGCTCGGCGCCTAAAGGAAATACTATGCATTCCGGATTAAACAAGAAATATAACCGAATGCAATTGGCTGGTATGAGTCACAAAACTGAAGAACCAAAGTGAAAAGGAAGAGCTAGATTGGCTATGCTCGTATGGGGTATGTTGCCTTAATTTTTGTATGATACAAAATTTATTTTACAATCGCGGTCTAATAATTCCTAACTTAATACCATGGGGGACCTGATACCTTGAGAGACTTGCCCCCCCCCCCCCCCCCGCCACCTACTTTTGTCGGTCCTGGGTGAGTCTCACGCATACTATAATGTAAGATGTGACAATAACGCTCGAGTAAGAAAAAGTAATCTTGAGCAGTGTATAGTAGTTGGAAATAAGAAACGAGAGGTTCGCCAGGCGAAGCAACCTCCTACAAAGCTAACTAGAATAGCGCTGTACAGCAGTTTTTATAATCAATGTGGTTAATGCTGTAGACGTACACTGTATCTTGTAAGGAATACAGCCTGTCACTAAAGATAGACGTGTAGGTGACAAGAACAATCGTAATACAGGACTGTAACGAAGCGGATATCAATAAAGCGATCAGGTTTAAAAAAGAGATTTGGTCAAGCTCACAGAGCCAAAATAGAAGCGATTTTGTGAAACTCTTGAATGTCACCAATGACTCCATACGCTCAAAATGACTTGATTCATTAGTCTAACAGATATGACAGAAAGTTATTCTTTACTATTCTGTTAAGAGCATCGTCATTTCTTCAGTTTTCTTTCTGAGTTCTCAGACGACTTAATGCAGGTAGTACATGTTCATTTTCAAACAGTCAGCTGAGTCGTTCTCGTGTTGGTGATGAAACAACATTTGAAGACGTCGAGCTGTTCTCAACAGTTAACACTTCAACATTCTGTGTCCTTGGTGCTACCAACTACTACATACTGATATTAGTCAGAATAAAATAGCATCAAGGACACAGAATTTTCAAGTCAGTAATAACATTAAGTAACGTATAACATGTGTCTTGAGTGGTTTTATCGCACTGTATCCAGAGATATTCGATAGTCTATAAGGACTGAACATATTTGTTACCCTGCGTTAAAACTTTTGATATAGCACGGAGAAAATTCTAAGTTGTGAAGAGGGCTGACTTTATTTTGTGCGAACGATGTTTTCAGGAACTGAGTCGTACTTCAAAATTACGAACAGTAGAGCTTTGTAATAGATGCAACCTAGTGATGTAACAGTAGAAACAAGCAGCACTTCCCAGTAAAGTAAATCAGCTCGCAGGTTATTTCAAGCAAAAACCGATGCTGATGTAATACACTGTGTACAAGTTTAGACTGAACGATATTGGACAAACTCCTAACTGATGATTAATTAAGATTTTGCATAAGACGAGAAAGGCAAGCTACGGCTTTTGTAGAGCAATATATTATCGTTTAAGAAGGAAAGTCCGATGAGGTAACGCAGATAGGGTTTGGTATGAGAGGACGAGAGAAAGCCGGTCGACGGGACGGGACGACTCCTGGTGCGGAAACGCCGCACGGTGTGGGACTGGTTCAGGGAAGCCCGCCTGCTGATTCATATGCCGCCTGCAGCGGACACCTAGCGTGCTGAAGATACCGCATCAGGGGAGAGAGGGGCGCAGCGGCTGCCGTTACCCCGCCGTCACAGGCAGCGGCTGCATAACAAATACGGCTTGGGTACGAGTATGTAGCGCTCCTTCCGTTACACTCGTCTCGTAGGTCTACCTTCTTTCATTACGAATTAGGAAACTGTTCGACACGAGGATTCCTATTGATAACAACAATAATATTCTTACTGTTAGTTCTCTCCAATATTGACAGCTACATTGCGCAAGCCGCAGTACGGTGTGTGGTTGAGGGAACTTTGTCACTTCCCGCATCCCAGTTCCACTGGCGAATGATTCGCGGGAAAAACGATTGTTGGTAAGGCCCGTATTACACTATAAAAGACCTTTCCTAAATAGCTGTTAAAATATCTATTATAAAAGACGTTTTATAAAATCTGCCTAAGCACTTTCATCGTAACTTTTACAAAGATTGTTCTACCTTCATGGTGTTTTCTCGAGATGTAAGTAGAAGGAAGAAAAACATTGGTTGACTCCTCCAGGAACGTTCGCTCTGGGAACTGTAACAGTAAACCACAGCGTAATGCAGAAGCCTTTCTGCCGCCGGAGGCTTTGGCTGAGCATCGTGTGACCACAAGCGACCGCCAACGAGTGAAGGGGGCGAGGGGGGGGGGGGGGGGGGAGGGGGGGACAAGAGGTGTGGCTCTTGATCCCACCTGGAATCTAAATTCTAATTCGTTGCTGTATTCTCGCTAATGACCAGCAATGAAAGTTTGCGACTCCACTAAACAGCAGATCTGACATTGCCGAATATGACGTGAAACACTGACTTCATCTGTCACTATATAGCTTGATTTTTTTTTTTTAAGCCGTTCACAGGAAATTATACTGAATCTTTGGCGCGGCGACGCTTTTGGCACTGTTCTGCAGTGAAGGTGGATGTGAACCGCCTTTACAGAATAGTGCGGTTAATCTTTTGTCTGGCACCTCCTCGTAACGCCCTTATAGAGCTGCAGAAATGGGCCGGGCCGACACCTTGCTGTGTGGGTTCCCAGCACAACATAATAAACGTGGCAGCAGGAAATGCAGGAAGTCCAGTAACGAGCTCAAACGTAAAGTTCTGTGCCCAAAGAAAGTGTTGTAGATGGCACCAAAGCTGGACAGGTCTTTTCTACTGTTTATTCCCTGTTTCTCCATTTCGAGCAGGATCTTCTGTTCGTTATTTTCGTCGATATTCAAAAAGATTTTCTCGGTCATCCTAACTTTCTATTTCAATTTCAACTTAAAGTTATGGAAACATGAATAAGTATTTTTTGTGAACAAATGGTTCAAATGGCTCTGAGCACTATGGGACTTAACATCTATGGTCATCAGTCCCCTAGAACTTAGAACTACTTAAACCTAACTAACCTAAGGACAGCACACAACACCCAGTCATCACTAGGCAGAGAAAATCCCTGACCCCGCCGGGAATCGAACCCGGGAACTCGGGCTTGGGAATTTTGTGAACATTTTCTAGCTTTATTTCGTAACTCGCTGAACACTATTGGTTTAATTTTCAGATTGTTCAATCAAAAACGTGTCAACCGTATTCATTCTAACATAAAGGAATACAGTTTGTATATACTGTTGAAACAAGATTATTGTTTGGATATCAAAGTAATCTGTCTTAAACGTAATACACAGGTATCAGTAGTTTCTGACTTAATAAGATTTCTTAACTTCCCACAAAATTAGGACTTTGAGCACGGCACGACTTCAGACTCGCCTAATCAGTTCACAAAACGCTTTCCACCACTGATTTTTACGGTACTATTGAAATGAAATGTCGTGTGAAGACGGCCTCCCGTCGGGTAGACCGTTCGCCTGGTGCAGGTCTTTCCATTTGACGCCACTTCGGCGACTTGCGCGTCGATGGGGATGAAATGAAGATGATTAGGACAACACAACACCCAGTCCCTGAGCGGAGAAAAATCTTCCACCCAGCCGGGAATCGAACCCGGGCCCTTTGGATAGACAGTCTGTCGCGCTGACCACTCAGCTACCGGGGACAGACAAAGGTACTTTTGAACCAGCAGTTTCACTGAACACTGACAAATTTTGCACGACCAACTTTCTCATCATCGTCAGGTGAGTCATCTCGCCACCGAGCCGTACAACCCCTCGCCAATCGCTCTGCCCACCGACCCCCACTGCCCGCCGCTCCAAACATAGGCCGAGGCGAAACACACCAACTGTTGTGGCCAGACATGCAGTTTCACTTATTCTCACGACCCTCGAAGCCATCGCTCGCTAGGTTAGTATGCATATATCGATTTTCGATCGAGCTGTGAGAGACAGTAACAAGTACAGCGGTTCACTCTGATGGTTTATTTGTTTCTTATTTTTATTATTTAAAAATAATGCAGTAATTCTGAATAGAGGATACCACACTGCACAAAAGATCTTACGAGAGGAGTACCTCCGACATTACTTAAATTGCAGTACACATCACATTTTTCTCATTTTATGTATCAAATTACACAGTTCTATCAAAATCCTTCACATATACCGGCAATAACTGCTGATAACAATGAGGAAATCCAACATTGTTGTTCAAGTAAGATCCTCCAACGTAGCACAAATGTCAACTGTGTATCTGTGCCCTGTCTATGATGACGACGACGAGCACTAAACCAGAATACCGCTGGACGGAAGAGTTGTGTACTAAAGGAAAAAAAGGGAGTACCAGCTGCAGCTCACGGCCTCCTCCCACGGAGAAACGCAAGGGGGGCTGCTGAGTTTACCGTCCTGATCTGACGGGCGGATCACTTCTCAATGAGACACACCACAGATGTTCCACATGCACAATCTGATGATGACAATAAGGAACTTGATCGTCGCATCCTCCAACTCCCGGCCTGTCGACCAGGTGCTGTTGATGAAGGTTTCTTCCGTTACCAGTATCCACGTCGACTACATACTAGCCGCCTCACTGGCTTGTCTGGTAACACTCCTCTCCTTTCACTCGAACCTTCAGTCGAAGGGAAGGCGACTCTCGGGAATTCTGTGGGACACGCGTGCTGCCGTTCAGTGCAGCTCCTTTCCCGTCGTTTCCTGACGTCGAGTGTTTGTCGTGGCCTTGGCCTGTATCTAACTTTACTTTTATAGGTCATGTTTCGCAAGCTCAATATTTTTTGTCGCATATTTTAGTGATAATACAAGGCAGACAAATGAACGATTTTGCAACTTTTCACCAGTTTTAACACAACATTATGTTTATAACTTTGCTGCCGACGTTTTCTTCCGAAGTTCGAGGCTCTATTATGGAAAACCTACAACAAAATTTACTAACGAAAGTATTGGTTATCGGTCGCCACTACTTTCTCCCATCTTCCTGGCAACATAAGAACCACATGGGGGAAGAACTGGGCATCTTTTAAGGAGATCCATTAATTGATCAAATTTTGCACTTATTCATATGACCGTATGTGCTGATCAGCCAGGCCGTGTGTCAATGGTTGGAGAAGGTGGTAGACAGTGTGAGCAATGTCTGAAGAATACGGCGGCTGGGGTAGGACTTCCCATTTCAATGTTCCCAAATATGTTTTGAAAGGTTTGCGACATGAGGTCGAACAATGCCATGCTGCAAATTCACCGTTTCATGTTCATTGCTGTAATGTCACCGTTTGTCTTTCAGCGCTCGGCTGAAACACATCAGCTGCTTTCTATAACGATCTCCTGTGATTGTTTCCGTCGCTTTTAGTAGCTTCAAAAACCTTCTCTCTTCCACCGCCATGCTGGTCTTCGATGTCAAAATTAACATTCTTGTCGCGTTGAAATCATTCTCAGCGCGTTCTTTCCCCAATAGGGGCCTCACCATAGGTACGCATTACCCAGAATATTACGACCCGCAGCGGCAAATTTCTTGACGAAGAAAATTAAAATTTCCCGTATGATGAGAACTGGGCTCGTAAGTTGACTTATTGAAGCGAAAATTAGTTTGTGGTGCAGTCACAAATATACTACTTTTTTGGTTGCGCTATGGTTTACAAATGTCTTAGTTTATTGTACGAGACGACCTACGAGCTGCACCACCATTTGCCGCTTCCGCCAGCTACTGCAACAGCGCGGAAGCAAAGCTGTGAACCTAACATACCGTCCTACGTACACCACAGTCCGCAGCTCGTGGTCTGACGGTAGCGTCCTCGCCTCCCGAGCACGGGGTCCCGGCTTCGATTCCCGGTGGGGTTAGATGACTGCGTGTTGCTGTGTCGCCTTCATCATCATCATTCATCCCCATTACGGTCTGTGGAAGGCAACGGCAGACCACCTCCACTAGGGCCTTGCCTAGTACAGCGGTGCGGGTCTCCCGCATCGCTCCCCAACAGTCTGTCAAGAAGCATGGGACTACATTTCCATGTATACTACAGGCGGATTTCCGAGCTGATTGAAACATACATGGCGTTTCAAAGTCTTTGTCACAAACGCCTAGGGATGGTAGAGCGCCTCACGTGAAACAACCTTTGTTACAACCAAAATGCTCGCCGACGTTTCCTGGCGATACTGTCTGTCATTAACGGTTGTGCCCCCTGAGAAGCGACAGGGCTACGGCGCCCTGCGGTGTGTCGCCTATAATCCAGTCATCTGCTCCTTGTGACAGGCGGTTGGCCGAGCAAAACTAAAGGTACTGATTCGCTTCTAAAATACCTTTCTGAACTTAGAGACAATCGTTCTTAAGGTCTTCTTGTTGAGAATCACTATCAGTTTACTGGGGCAGGTAATATAGAAATGCAGGCACCTGGTTAGTCCCAAGTCCGGTGTATACAGTAAATAGACACCTAGCGTCACCGAGTAGCGTCCGGAACCATTTTGTCACTAGCAAAAGTTGTTCTATGTGAGTTACTGTACCACCTCTAGACGTTTTATGCAAAGCCTTTTAAACACCCTGTATATATGAGCCCGTATATGGTCTAATTCTGCAGCAATAACTACACCGCAAGGACACTGAAATTACAACACCATGAAGGTAGCATAAATCAGACGTCAAATTAGAATCAAGTGTACTACATGAATGTGCAAATGATTATCATCTCAGCATAACAGTACAAAGTGCGCCAAGCTAACGCTGTCTATGTTCTGTGGATAAGGAGAGATTATGCAGCCGGATTCTACATCTACATGTACATGACTACTCTGCAATTCACATTTAAGTGCTTGGCAGAGGGTTCATCGAACCACAATCATACTATCTCTCTACCATTCCACTCCCGAACAGCGCGCGGGAAAAACGAACACCTAAACCTTTCTGTTCGAGCTCTGATTTCTCGTATTTTATTTTGATGATCATTCCTACCTATGTAGGTTGGGCTCAACAAAATATTTTCGCATTCGGAAGAGAAAATTGGTGTCTGAAATTTCGTAAAAAGATCTCGCCGCGACGAAAAGCGTCTTTGCTGTAATGACTTCCACCCCAATTCGCGTATCATATCTGCCACACTCTCTCCCCTATTACGTGATAATACAAAACGAGCTGCCATTTTTTGCACCCTTTCGATGTCCTCCGTCAATCCCACCTGGTAAGGATCCCACACCGCGCAGCAATATTCTAACAGAGGACGAACGAGTGTAGTGTAAGCTGTCTCTTTAGTGGACTTGTTGCATGTTCTAAGTGTTCTGCCAATGAAACGCAACCTTTGGCTCGCCTTCCCCACAATATTACCTATGTGGTCTTTCCAACTGAAGTTGTTCGTAATTTTAACACCCAGGTACTTAGTTGAATTGACAGCCTTGAGAATTGTACTATTTATCGAGTAATCGAATTCCAACGGATTTCTTTTGGAACTCATGTGGATCACCTCACACTTATCGTTATTTAGCGTTAACTGCCACCTGACAGACCATACAGCAATCTTTTCTAAATCGCTTTGCAACTGATACAGGTCTTCGGATGACCTTACAAGACGGTAAATTACAGCATCATCTGCGAACAGTCTAAGAGAACTGCTCAGATTGTCACCCAGGTCATTTATATAGATCAGGAACAGTAGAGGTCCCAGGACGCTTCCCTGGGGAACACCTGATATCACTTCAGTTTTACTCGATGATTTGCCGTCTATTACTACGAACTGCGACCTTCCTGACAGGAAATCACGAATCCAGTCGCACAACTGAGACGATATCCCATAGGCCCCGCAGCTTGATTAGAAGTCGCTTGTGAGGAACGGTGTCAAAAGCTTTCCGGAAATCTAGAAATACGGAATCAACTTGAGATCCCCTGTCGATAGCGGCCATTACTTCATGCGAATAAAGAGCTAGCTGCGTTGCACAACAGCGATGTTTTCTGAAACCATGCTGATTACGTATCAATAGATCGTTCCCTTCGAGGTGATTCATAATGTTTGAATACAGTATATGCTCCAAAACCCTACTGCAAACCGATGTCAATGGTATAGGTCTGTAGTTAGATGGATTACTCCTACTACCCTTCTTAAACACTGGTGCGATCTGCGCTATTTTCCAATCTGTAGGTACAGATCTATCGGTGAGCGAGCGGTTGTATATGAGTGTTAAGTAGGAAGCTACTGTATCAGCGTAATCTGAAAGGAACTTAATCGGTATACAATCTGGACCTGAAAACTTGCCCGTATCAAGCGATTTGAGTTGCTTCACAAACCCTAAGGTATCTACTTCTAAGAAACTCATGCTAGCAGCTGTTCGTGTTTCAAATTCTGGAATATTCCATTCGTCTTCCTTGGTGAAGGAATTTCGGAAAACTGCGTTCAATAACTCCGCTTTAGCGGCACAGTCTTCGGTAACAGTACCATCGGCACTGCGCAGCGAAGGTATTGACTGCGTCTTGCCTCTGCAACAGCGTTCGGACCTGTTTTGTGTACCACGGGGGATCCGTTCCATCTCTTACCATTTTATGAGGTATGAATATCTCAATTGCTGTTGCTACTATATCTTTGAATTTGAGCCACATCTCGTCTACATTTGCATAGACAGTTCGGAAGGAATGGAGATCGTCTCTTAGGAAGGCTTCTAGTGACACTTTATCTGCTTTTTTAAATAAAATTATTTTGCGTTTGTTTCTGGTGGATTTGGAAGAAACGGTACTGAGCCTAGCTACAACGACCTTGTGATCACTAATCCCTGTATCAGTCATGATGCTCTCTATCAGCTCTGGATTGTTTGTGGCTAAGGGGTCAAGTATGTTTTCGCAACCATTTACAATTCGCGTGGGTTCGTGGACTAACTGCTCGAAATAATTTTCGGAGAAAGCATTTAGGACAATCTCGGAAGATGTTTTCTGCCTTCCACCGGTTATGAACAAGTATTTTTGCAAACATATCGAGGGAAGGTTGAAGTCCCCACCAACTATAACCGTATGAGTGGGGTATTTATTTGTTACGAGACTCAAATTTTCTCTGAACTGATCCGCAACTACATCATCGGAGTCTGGGGGTCGGTAGAAGGAGCCAGTTATTAACTTAGTTCGGCTGTTAAGTATAACCTCCACCCATACCAATTCGCACGGAGTATCTACTTCTACTTCACTACAAGATAAACCACTACTGACAGACACAAACACTCCACCACCAGTTCTGCCTAATCTATCTTTCCTGAACACCGTCTGAGACTTCGTAAAAATTTCTGCAGAACTTATTTCAGGCTTTAGCCAGCTTTCTGTACCTATAACGATTTCAGCTTCTGTGCTTTCTATTGGCGCTTGAAGCTCAGGGACTTTCCCAGCACAACTAAAACAATTTACAACTACAATTCCGACTGTTCCTTGATCCAAGCACGTCCTGTATTTACCATGCACCCTTTGATATTGCAGCCCACCCCGTACTTTCCCGAGGCCTTCTAACCTAAAAAACCGCCCAGTCCACGCCACACAGCCTCCGCTACCCTTGTAGCCGGAAGCTGAGTGTAGTGAACTCCTGATCTATTCAGCGGAACCCGAAACCCCACCACCCTATGGCGCAAGTCAAGGAATCTGCAGCCAACACGGTCGCAAAACCGTCTGAGCCTCTGATTTAGACCCTCCACCCGGCTCTGCACCAAAGGTCCGCAGTCGGTTCTGTCGACGATGCTGCAGATGGTGAGCTCTGCCTTCATCTCGTAAGCAAGACCGGCAGCCTTCACCAAATCAGATAGCCGCTGGAATCCAGAGAGAAGTTCCTCAGATCCAAAGCGACACACGTCATTAGTGCCGAAATGTGCCACCACCTGCAGCTGGCTGCACCCTGTGCTCTTCATGGCATCCGGAAGGACCCTTTCCACATCAGGAATGACTCCTCCCGGAATGCACACAGAGTGCACACTGGATTTCTTCCCCTCCTTAGCCGCCATATCCCAAAGGGGCCCCATTACGCGCCTAACATTGGAGCTCCCAACTACCAATAAGCCCACCCTCTGTGATTGCGCGGACCTTGAAGGCTGAGAATGATCCTCTGAAAAAGGGCAGGCAGCTGCATCTGGCTCAACCAGAGACAGTGCCCGAAACCTGTTCGTCAGACGCACCGGGGAGGCTTTCTGATCAGCCTCCGGGGACGCCTTTCGCTGCCAGCCACGCCTTGGAACGACCTCCCAATCAACCACAGGCGAGGGCTCAGCCCCACTGCGGGTAGCAACTGGGGCAACCACAGCGGCAGACCGATCTGGGGACAGACGGGACGAGGTTGACATCCCCGTGATACCCAAGTCCGGCTCCCCACAGTGGTGCCCATTGGCAACAGCCTCAAGCTGCGCGACCGAAGTCAGCGCCGATTGCAGCTGTGAGCGAAGGGATGCCAACTCAGCCCTCATCCGAACACAGCAATCGCAGTCCCTGTCTATTCTGATCGATGTTGAACAACAGTTACTGAAACACGAGTCTGTGCCTAGATAACGCAAGCGAAACACGCAAAGAATGTATTAACTAACCTGTACAAATGCCTAACGACTGCGCTACAATCTACCTGAATTTACGATTACAGTAACTAAAACTCGAAATTACACCTCCTATACGAAACTCACACGCAATTTAAGTAAACACTAAAGCGTGATGCTACAACTCTCAAATACTAAAATACGCCCGAAATTTATGAATTAAACAATGCAAGTACCAAAAACACGCAAAGAAATTAAGAATTAAACTATGTAACAAATAAGTAGCTAGGGGTATACGACTTGCTGCTGCAGCTGCTTATCCAAGGGCAGTAGGGAGCACACTGGCTGTGACCAACCGACACTGGCTGTTCAAAACAAACTACGCGAATTTACACTATTCAGGTACTAAGGCGCGATGCTACAACTCTCAAATACTAAAATACGCCCGAAATTTATGAATTAAACAAAGCAAGTACCAAAAACACGCAAAGAAATTAAGAATTAAACTATGTAACAAATAAGTAGCTAGGGGTATACGACTTGCTGCTGCAGCTGCTTATACAACGGCGGTAGCGAGCACACTCTCATGCAGAGTTCGCATTTAAATGTTGTCTGGTTGTCAGGGAATTGGGTTACAATTCTTGTGAGAAGCAGGAAAGTCTACAAGCACGTGTCGTAAATCACGAGCAGCAGTACAACGAACGTAAGCAGATGCCACTAGCCATACCGGCCATGCACTGCCATGTAGTGCCACCAGGTACACAGCAGGATCACATCTGCTAATCTGTACAGCGGGCGTTATGTATATGTCGTGTTAAAGCCGGTCGCTGTGTCCTACAGTTCACGCCTCCGTGCCGGTACGTTCCAACAAGATAACGCAAGACCGCGTGTTGACCGTGCTGCCCTGACATAGCCACTGGAAACATCTGTCGGCGAGTTGCGGACAGACTGGGGCGCCACCAGCCGCCAGCCACTACAAACTGGTGGCCTCTGGCACGGAACTGAACTAGCAGTCAACAACGTTCCCGCGCCTGCCACGAAAGCTCACTTCGACCCGATGCTCAGCCTGGTTGGAGCCGTTGTCTCTTCCACGGCTGCCTCCTCCGTTTTCTAAATTTCGCACACTCTACGCTCTCTTATCAGCCGTAAATGTAGATGATGACGATGATTTTGGATGCAAGGTGATGATGATGATCTTCGATGCGGGGCGCTCAACAGCATGATTATCAGCGCCCTGACAAAAAGTCAGTATGTGATCCTCATGTGGGGGGACGGGGTGGGGGCGGAGGCTATTAAAGTCCGCCTCCCCTCTCCAATCATTTAGGGACGAAGTTCATTAAATTTCAGAACCTGCATAACACTGGTGCCGTATCGGCGAGGCCGGTGGACAGAACTCCAGCCTGACCGAGGACTGCCCTGACGTCAGTATACAAGACACACGCAGCCAAAACATGCTGAACTGAAAGCGGCACATCACAAACGTCACCGTGTTTTAGGGTGGTGGTGGTCAGTGTTTAACGTCCCGTCGACAACGAGGTCATTAGAGACGGAGCGCAAGCTCGGGTTAGGGAAGGACTGGGAAGGAAATCGGCCGTGCCCTTTCAAAGGAACCATCCCGGCATTTGCCTGAAACGATTTAGGGAAATCACGGAAAACCTAAATCAGGATGCGCGGAGGCGGAATTGAACCGTCGACCTCCCGAATGCGAGTCCAGTGTGCTAACCACTGCGCCACCTGGTGTTTTAGGGGCTATGTACTATGCGAAGTACGGTGAGCAGCACTTCCTCCCATCAGTGTGGTTGCCATAAAGTCCATTATGCCTTGTGTGGTCGATTTGAGTGACTACGGCTTGTTTTCCGCCACCTGCAGTTTCCCACTGACGCTTAATTCCTCTGTCAGGTAACAAGATGATGGTATGCGAGGGAACGGCACGTGGGCTTACAACATCCCGGCATGCTTCTCTGGCTGTCTTGTTGCTACTTCGTTTCCCCGTATCCCGATGTTTCCAGGTACCAAGAAAAAGGTCGTCTTCTTGCCACAGTGACGGACCCGCTGTAGGGAGACAGGATGAGCTGAATCGACTGGTCTACGGAATACATTTGGTGGACATCCTGTAGCGCTCTGAGCGAGTCAGTGAAGACAAGAAACCTAGTATTGTAATGCCTGTGAATGAACTCCATTGTCGTCATAATACCATACCCGTAATTTGTAAGTTGTTACAGAAGGAGCACTTTGAAAACATTATCAGGGAAAACAGCTGGACAACCGAGGGCAATCGCTTGCTACGATCCCTCTGTAAAACCAACAGAAAAACTGTTCTGTGTACTTACAACTGAAGAAAATGAGTTGTAAAAACATAAACCGCAGTTCAAGTTTTCTTATACTGCGTCAAGCTTGACATCACTTTGGGCTTATGTTGATGACAAGGCGGCAGTTTGTTTCACTCCTGGCTGTGTATTTGGAGACAGTCTGCAGCACATATCCCGAACGGCTTGGTCGCGTGGGGCCGATATCTGAACAGCAGCTCGAAGTTGTGGAGGACCGCCGCAGCAAACGTCAATGGCTGAGACAGCGCTGATGTTCTTACGGTCTGTCCAGCCAGAAGGAGGTCCCAACGAATCCAGAGTGGTGCTTCACCAGCCTCTGCACACAGGCATTGCACTGGGGGCTGGTCCACTCTACAGCCACATAACCACATGGTGGACAACGTCTAACATCTTGAAGCAGGAAATAAGAGCTGAACCATAAACCACACTACCGTAATTTAACCGCGATCTGACAAATGCCCTGTAAAATTGTAGGAGGCGGGACCTGTGAGCTCCCCTCGCCTTTCTGCTGAGGTTGGTGCGGCAGCCAGGCTAATCTAGAGCCAAATAGTAGGCCCAAAAAGGCGCACAGTGTCCTTAAAATGTAAAATATTGTCATCCTTTGTGAGCTCTGGTTGGTTAAAACTCCGACGAGCACAGATAAAATTGACAAACGTAGTATTCTCTGGTGAGAACCTAAGACCAGTTTTATTGGCCTAACCTCTGAGCCTCCTCCATGAATGTATGCATGAATTCTGCTATCTATAATTTAGATGCCATCCTTCCTGGTGTTGTGTTATATGCTGCTTCCGTGAGTATGTTTAAACTACGCTGCTTTCCATTACAATGACATGCTTTTGTGTAACGACCTTGGGACGGCTCTAGGATATTCACTAAAAGCTTATCTTCTGCAAACTGCTCTCATTTTATCAAGTATTTCATTCGGGCATCATGGCGACCGAATGAAATGGGAGTTCACGACTAGGGCGTTAGTCCGAGTGGCTGCTATGGCAGATTGCTTTGCACTGCAACGTGTCGAAGTAACGCAATGTTTAATCAGAAGCCGAACGAAACTCAAGCTGACATTATCAAAATGTGGCTGTTGAACAACGCGGTACAACGGAAATATAACAATAATTTTTTCTCTTTTCAGTAGCATGTAAATACCACCCGATCTTGCCGTCGGTGATAAGTTGGATATATTTGTATGTGAAAATAATATGGGCCAAATTTCAAAATATGAATCTCTGGTAACAACTTACTAGTAAATATCACTACCGAAGATTTGCAGAGGCGCTCGATTTATTTCCGGCAAATATGAGAACAGTTTAGTCATCTTCTAGTCCAGAGTTGGAGTTTCTCCTCCTGCGTGAACACTCAGATGAGCAGCCCGCTATTAGTACGATGACACTGTTTTGCGTCAGTTATGTGGTCTAAGTCGACGGTGTTTATTCTCAGTATTTTCTGAGAAAACATATCATACCCTACTCTGTAAGTGGTCTTGGTTATTTACTCTCTCTCTCTCTCTCTCTCTCTCTCTCTCTCTCTCTCTCTCTCTCTCCCTCTCCGCCAGCGCTCTACGGTTTGCATTTTCTCGGTGCAATGTCCGTCTTCATAGGCAGCTACGAGCAGCCAGACTCGATACACTCGCAAGGATTTTCTTTCGTGGTACTAGGATTAAAAGAGTGTCCTAGTGCGAAGTACGGTGTCCACCCACCCATCCTTTCTAATACATCTGCAACAGATGGTTAAGGTGAAACTGTGTCTCCGCAGTTTCAACGCCGATATTAACGACAGGCTGAAGGTTGTTCTGATTACGTTGCGTACCAACACGTATTCAGCCCTCCAACCACAATTCAGTGCCCTTAGCTCCTTGAGGAACGGCACTACTCGTATTTTAGTATTTTTGTTTCTGAAGAACAATGCCTGGAAGACTTCTGTCGAGAATTCACGCAGCTGACGTATAATGAATTTGTTTGAAGTCGTTCGACGTTCACGTAACTTGTTAAAACATATACGAAGAAAAAAGAGACTGAGAACCTGACGCTGATGCGAAGTTGGTATTTTCGTCAGAGACAGCCGGAAGATTGATGGCGCCAGACGGCTATCTCCTTACATATAAAATACATAAGCGGCCATCAGGCATGCGCAAAACGTTCAGAGAGTGTGTCTTGACTGAAGGACGCGTTTTCGGCCGTATATATTCATTATGCTGCTGACCATGGGAGCTGCAGCTGAAACTGTTCATAATTTTCTGCCAGAGATAGCTTCATTTTGGTTCAAGTAGCTCCATAAAAAATTCGTGTTTGAAATGTCCGCTCTTTAGATACATATTTGCTGTAACAGAAAAGAGCTCGCTGCGAAAACAACAAAAAAGTGTGATATGTGAACGTAGAAACCACAAGGTATGTGTATGCTCACACATAAAACACTCAGAGAAACATACGAACCAACAAAGGTTTGTCAATAACATTATTAACTGCGTAGGTCAAGTCACCATATCATTATTCCCACTTTCGGAAAGATAGAGCGTTCTTTCAGATCTGTACATGTCTAAGTTACGCGTGTGATTCACCAGTTTCTGCGTGCTCCATCACAAGTACCAAAATAGTCGTACTTTTGCAGTTATTGTCATAAATCTTGATAAAGCAAGTGCAATTCTTAGGTAGAAACTGACGTGCCTCAAATCTGCATATTACGAAAATTTGTAACAATGTGATGTCATAGTGTTCTCTATAAGGTAAATAAGGTTACTAAAACAACACGAAAAGTAATTTCGATTTGTCTCGTACAGGCATAGCGTCAGTGATGTTAAAAAGTTAGTTTGTAGTACTGCTGTTAGGGAGGAGACGGACTAGTCTACTAATATAGCAAGTACTTACTCGTATCAACTTTGGAAAGCCAACAGGAGACTCGGCACTGCGTGTATGTGTTAGTACAAAAAACGTGTTATACGTCGATATAGTTCTTTTCTCCAGGGCCTTCATCTTCAGGTGGAAGTTGACTGTTTACCTTTCTCTTTAAATTAAAAACTCTACTTTCTACTTGTACACATCTGTGCAAAGAAACAGGAATAATAATAAGTTCTAAACGTTGGTTCACTGTTTAATGGCAGTCCTCCGATATCTAAAAATTGCATTCACCTGGAACGACTGCAGAGAAAACTAACAGTGCGGTACGATAAGAGTAAAAGGAGTAGTGAATTTCATTCAAAGTGCTTTTGCCTATACTTGTAGAGAAAGCACAGAGGGACTTTACGCCAGGTAGGCAACTAGCCTTGACTTCTGTGGAACAGCCAGTATGCAGAGAGCGCGAAACACCACCCAGTGACACAGTTACAGTTATCTCCCTTTTCCTTATCGATCAATGTAGTCAGGCAAAATTTCGCCATCTTTACAAATTCAATGAACAGCGCCATATATATGTTCATCTCAGAGTCACGCTTATGTCCATATCTCGGAGCGATTTAACGTATAGTAGGAACAAAGCAAGTACGAAATAAAAAAAAATAAAAATAAAAAAGAAGAAGAAGAAAGAAATGTTTCCGCTTATCCACGATATTTATCACGTAGAGGAAGCAAAATGCATGTCAGTATGTATAAAATTAAAAAAAAAACATGATTTTAAGTTGGATCTTAATTAATTACTGTCTTTCGTGCCTCATCAGGAAATCTACTGCTCTGAAGCTGTAGAGGTCATTTATAGCTCTCAAAGGTACAGTCGACAGGTGACGAATAGAAATGAATACTAATGGCGACAGCTTTTTTGTATTTCCTACACGCAACTAATTAGCACTAACATCACCAATAGTAACGTATTCAAAACGTCAGTAATATGTCCCCAACCAGTTTACACGGTAGACACGGAAAGTTGTAATAATTAAATCTTAGGTGACTGATCATTTTGGTGAAACAGTCGCTAGTCCAGATTTTATCGCATCTAAGAAGTAACATCTAGCCGTATAACACATTCTTTGCTGCACATATAGTTCCAACCATTTTGCCACCTTTCTACTGCTTTTCTCCTTCTCTGGGCATAAAAATATTAATTATCTACGGCCGTAGATATTGCGACAATGAACATCACAGTAGGCAGCTCACCTGAAGAGAAAAGGGAATCTCTAAAAAGGGTAATCACAGATGTTGGAGAGAAAAACATAGACACAAGGAAGTTAACTCGAAACAACCTTGGGTAACACAACAAATACTCCGATTGGCTGACGGATGAAGGACGTACAAAACTTCTTATGAAAAGACACGAATACAACACTGAATGTCACTTAGAAATGAAGTAAATAGGAATTTTAGGAAAGCTAAAGCGAAATGGTTACAGGAAAAAAAAGTGAAGAATGATCGTCAGAAGGACAGATTTTGCATATAGAAAACTCAAAAATAACCTTCGGTGAAATTAAAAGCAAAGCGTCAGCAACAAGAGTGGAGGAGGAATTCCACTGCTAAACGCAGAGGAAAGAGTAGTTTAGATGACAGGAGTACATCGAAGTCCTCTATGAGAGGGATGAACTCTCCAATGATGTTGGAAGAAGAAACTGAGTCGGTATAAATCACATAGGTGATCCATCAATAGAACCAGAGTATAACACAGTTCTGGAAAACTTGAGGTAAAATAAGCAGAAGGAATAGATAACGTTCCACCGGAGTTCCAAACCATTGGGTGAAATGGTAACCAAACGACTATTCAAATTGGTGTGTAGAATCCATGAGAATGGACATAACATCAGACTTCGGAAAAAATCTCATCCACACAGTTCTGACGATAAGAAGGGGAGATAGTGCGAAAGCTATCGAGCAGCTCACGCATCAAAGATGCTGAGAAGAATAATTTGCAAAAGACATTATTAAGAGGAATCAGGACTTCAGCCACCTACAGGCATTGAAACAAATCACTGGTGAAGCTTGAAAATTTGTGCCGCACCAGGACTTAAACCTTCTCTAGAACTGTTGCCTTAACCAACGCGAACCTGCTACTTTTCCCTTCACGATGTTCCTAAGTAGGGCAGTCAGTTTCATCCCAGGGAAGACAGGACGGGTAGGGGTCGAAACCTGAGGCTTAGTCGCGATGTCTCCCCCTTCCCATCCCTAAACAGCCCCTCTGATTATTATTATCATTATTATTATTATTTTAGCTGGAAGGAGGGTAAACAAAACATCTTTATTCTCTATGCAATTGTGCCTTTCTAGGGGTAATGAAAATATCTAAAGAACAAAAAAGAAAATTAAAGCTTAAATACAACACAAAGGCCGCCCTTCTGGCGGAACCAACATTAGACTCTACAACCGAAGGGAATCCTTCAAACCTGCCATTGGGGCCAGACGCATCTTCACGAAGAAAGGACACAGTCAAGATGACTAGCCAAATGTCCAGTAATGTATGTGTATCCCTGTCTGTCGCCATGAATCCTCCTACAGGTATTGACGAGGTGAAAGTCTCGCACCAGCAACTGCAGTTTCCACACTTTCTAAACTGTGGCATTTGATCTGTGGTGACATGACACAATTGAAGTCACCCCCAATGATGATATGATCATAGCATCCCTCGAGTAAGGTTATGACCTCCTCCACATAAAACCTCAAATGGTGGTCTCTCCTCTTGTCTGTACTGGACGGGGCGTACACATTCATGATCCTGATGCCCTGATATGTTATACAAAGTCCTCTTGGTGATGAGATGTAGGTCACACCTTCGATTATGATATGTTAATTCACAAGAATGGACGCACCACTATTGTTGTCTGTGCATGCTGCCTCATAAGCATTGTATCCATAAACAGATGGGAACTGGTAGAGACACATATCCTGTAAGAGTGTGACATCGAAATCCGCCACCCACAACACGTCACGAAACATCTGCAGGTTTTCCTTGGAATTGATGGTATTGAGGTTGATGGTGCCAATTCGTTAGGCCTGGCAAGGGGAGACGGTATTGTTTGGACCCATTGGGAGGGACAGAGGTGGGGGACCTAAAGAAGGTCCTACAGTTGACAACAGGGCCCTCCACTAACTGTCGTGATATGAAGCAACTGCAACTGCTTTAGCTATGGAAGCAGTCTTCACATCCTCCATATCATCAGCCCATGCAGCCAAGCTTGTGCAGCGATCATCCCACAGAATTTATGGGATGGCTGAATGTTGTAGCATGTCTATGATGAAAGCAGAAATGGACTCAATCTGCCATCCATCGTCCAGAAGCAGGACACTGAGGGGTTGCCTGCAAATCTGCTGCTGGTCGAATCCCATCAGAGCAACTGACGATCCTATCTTCCTGCAAGGGATGGTCGCCACCATAGAGATCTTTGTCCTCTGTAAACATTTTCCTCTAGGTACTGAATGTATCCAGATGGCTTTTCATCCACTGTTTGGAGCCCAAGGTGTCGATGTACAAGAAGTGGGGGTCGTTGCAATCGGGAACAAAAGTGACAGTTCTCACCACCACGTCTGTGGCAGCCATCCTCACCTGTGGGACCATTCCCCCTTCAATTGACAATAGCGCTCTGGCAATGCAGACTGTCCATCCACAGCGCCCTGTCGCAGCATCAGGGGCTGTTCAGGGTCGACTGGAGATGACACTTCTGTCGACAGTCGATGATTAGATGGCACAGACTGAAGGGTCCCCATGTATGTCAATCAGAGCACCACCGGATCAGGCGTCATATTCACCTTCCCTGGGGGCATACACATTGATCTGAATTCCCCTCTCACCCACATCCAAAACCTGTCTTTGGCTGATGGTCGTAAATTACGATGGCATGGCATCTGTCTATGTTCAAATACAATGGGGCATGTTTAGTAAAATCCATTTGCACCTGGCACAATTTGTTCAGAATGGGGTATGTGGTAAAGTGTGCCCATTTTCGATTGTATAACTTATGATACCATTGGGTCTCAATCCTGTGATCTCTATCTCTCCTGGCATCTCAGTTTGCCGAACATACAAAAAACCCCTCTTCTGGCCGAGACCTGCATGTTCCACGTTCGTGGTGCCAATGTGTCCACCTGAATGTCAAGGTCACTCATCTTACTGAGGATCCTCTGACAAGCTGCTTCAGCCAAGAGTTTCATGTAGACAATGATGATGAGGTGAATCCCTATTAGCCCATGATAATAGATGTTTACATCATTTCATAAAAATTGTCTAATTCCCAATGCTTTTGGTCACACATAATTGGTCTTAAAGCTGAACTTCAATATCGATATGCGTTGTGAAAATTTCATGGTGTATATAAGGAAGTAAGCTGCATGGAGACGAGTAAATCACAATGAAACCATGCACACACTAACGCATCAGAGACATAAGCAATATGTCCTTGCCGCTTCAACGCCCACGACAAATTTGTCATCAGGTACCGTCTCGGCCAGTTGGACACGCTTCCCATCTGACCCAAATTCTCAAGCACCTACGCGCAAGTAGCGCCCCCATTGATTAACCCAATTGCTCGTAACATTGGCTAAGTCCTGCAGGGATTTGGATGATATGGCGCATCCGCACCGAAAGTACCTCTCACGACACACACACACACACACACACACACACACACACACACATATATATATATATATATATATATATATATATATATATATATATATAATGTGTCTGCTCTGCTGCACTTAGCGAATGCTGCCATTGCATCAGTGGGGCTAATGAATGGGGGCGTCACTTACTGGTGACAGATTAAAAATTTGGATCAGACGAGAAGCGTGTATGGCTGGCCGAGACAGTTAAGGCAACCGTTCTGGAGAGAAGCGGAGCATCCGTGTTTGAGTCCTGGACCAGTAACCTTTATCATTGACTTATTTCAATGCCTGTAGGCTGCTGAAATCCTGATTTCTATTGATAATGTATTCTATACGGCTGCTGTGACACCGGTGGTGTCTCTTCTGTTGGACACGTCCGATATAAAAAAAACACTAAGAGCTGAAAATAAAATTGAGGATCTGTTAAATGATGAGCAGTTTGGCATTAGGCAAGGTAAAGATGCCAGACAACCAGTTCTGATAATGAAAGCACGACAAGTCCATGTCGTTTATCGACCTAGAAGGAGTGTTAAACGACGTAAAATGGTGCAAGATCTTCGAAGAAATAGGTATAAGTTGCACAATATGTACGAAAACCAAAAGGGAATAATAAGAATCGAAGGGCATGAACCTAGTGCCTGGATAAAAAAGGATGTAAAACAGGGATGCAGTCTTCTACCATACTGTATAATTTACACACTGAAACCACGAAATAAAAGAAAATTTCAAGAGTACGTAAAATTCAACGTGAAAGGATATTCGGTGATAAGATTCGCTGATGGTATTGCTAACCTCAATGGAAGCGCAGAAGAATTACACCCTGGCCGGCAGAAGAATTACAGCATCTATTGAGCACAATGGAGATTCTAATGAGCAAGAAGTACGGACTGAGAGTAAACCAAAGACGAAAATAACGAGGTGTAGGAGACACGAGGCTACCGATCAATGTTAACATGGAAACTGGTGACCACTTCAAAGATGAAGTACAGCAATTCTGGAACTTCCTGGCAGATTAAAACTGTGTGCCCGACCGAGACTCGAACTCAGCAATTCTGTTTCCTTAGTAGTAAAATAACAGAGGATGGTCGAAGGAAGGAGGACATAAAACGCAGACTAGCACAGGGAAAGAAGGGCATTCACACATTGGGCTTAAGTCCAAGAAATTTCTGAGAGTGTACGTCTAGAGCACAGAATTGTATGGTAGTGAATGACGGAATGTGTGGAAATCGGAAAAGGAAAGTACCGTAGCGTGCGATACATGGTGCTGAGGGTGGATATCGAAAATTAGGTACAGTTTGTATGCCAGGAATGAGGGGATTCTTTCAGAATCGGCGAGCAAAGAAACATATGGAAAACACAGAAAAGAAGACGGGACAGGATGATAGAACGCGTGTTCCGACTTTAGGTAATAACTTTCCTGATACTAGAGGGCGTTGTAGAGATTAGAAGCTGTAGGGGGAGACAAACTTTGGAGAATATCCAACAAATAATAGAAGAAGTAGGATGAAAGTGCTAGTCTGAGAGAAAGAGGCTTGTAAAGTGATGGTGGGCCGAATGAAGCCAGTCAGACTGTTCCTGTACTTCAGGAAGACATTCTGTGTAGCTACGCACTGTCACCTAAGACAATAAGAGTTGGTGACTAGGCTGAGGCCTTCGTAACAGAGGAGAAACAGCAACATGTGGAAGTAACTTCGAGAGTGCCTGAAGGTGATGTTAAAGGGCAGATGCTACTCACGATATGTGTGAACTTTGTAACCGCAGCGAGACTGTCTGCTGCTGCTGCTGATGATGATGCTACTCTTGTATATAGGAAAGTAGCAAAGACGAGAAACAATAGCGAACTGCAGGAAGACCTCAATGATTGGTGAGGGAGAAAGAAAAAGAAAGCAAGCTCCGCCGTTAAGGCCACAAACGGGCCAATCGGGTCCGGCCGACCGCCGTGTCATCCGTCAGCCAATGTCGTCATGTGGACACGGCATGGATGAGAGCGTGGTGAGCACACCGCTCTCCCGGCCGTCCTCTGATTAAAAAGACTTGCAGCCGTTCCTTCTCGGTCAAGTAGCACCTCAGTTGACATACGAGGCTGAATGATCTAATTTCCAGTCCTCCCACCAATAAAAAAAAACCTGGCCGTACCGGGAATCGAACCCAGGTCCTCCGCATGGCATCCATCTACGCAGGTCATTCAGCTTCGGATACAGGCCCTAGTGCAGCGACTGACACAAATGAATCTAAGGACAGATCCGTAATCGTGCGATTACATTAATGGTGATCAGTCGCTAGAATCGATTACAATAGTGAGACATCCAGAAATGTGCGTCCATAGGTCCTAAAGTAGAATGACCACACAAAACTGGTTGCAGAAAATGCCAACACCGAGCTGATACTCATTGGAACAACCTAACCGGTAACTAAATTTTGTCCATCCACAGAAGAAGTGACTCACAAAACCCTAATTCTTGAATATTGCTCAACACTTATCAGGTAGTGATTAACAGAGGACACGAAGTGGATCCGAAGAAGAGTGAATACTTCCGTCGTAGTTTACGTTTGGTAAGCACGAGATCATCACGGAGGTGCTCATCTACATAATTTCAATGTCAGACGCTGCGAGAAAGCTGTTGCATGTCGCGGAGCGGTTTACTGTTACGTTCCGAGAACAGTCAATCACCTGTATCTCGTGAAATAATCACGGTGGTAAACTGGAAGAATTTCAGCCTCACACGGAGACTTACCCAATCAGCCATCCCACATACCATTCGCGCACTGAACACCAAGGGGGGCTATGACAACGGAAGTACTTTAGAATCTAAACGATTTACCTTAAGGTGGCATGTGGAATATTGATGCTGAAGATACTGAGATTGACTGATGTTTACAGAGTGTTTCTGGAGAAAACGAAAGGAGTGCTTCTCGTGGAAAACTTTTGCAATTACAGCATTTCACCTCAGAGACAAGAAGCTAACTGCCACGACAGGGTTCATGCAGTGTTCTCTGTTAGTTATTTTTATGACAATACATAGGCTTTCCAGTTGTGTAACCTCCAGTAGATAACTTGTTGAAGGACACTACATCACTCATTATTTTCATGATGGATTTCGATGCGCTGCTTTACTTAACATACTCGTCCAGTTTATTTGTACTGTGCAGATAATTAACGGCGGTAATCGAAATTGAGCTGCATGACAGTCGTTTCTTGTAGCTAGCTAATATTCGTGACGAGTTCTTGAAAGATGCAAGTTGTACTTAATTCTGCCGCACTCGGTGATTCGGCATTTTCGCCTTGCACACATGCACATATCTCTCGCCTTCACGCAGGCACGCTCACATCATTTACACAGCCGTCAACCAGGCCTTTGATCGGACACCTCTGGCTCTTTTCGAATCATTCTTGCATTCTTGTTTTTTGTTTAGTACTATTATCTGCCTTGATACAGCTGTCTCCGACGGCTTTTCATGCATCCTCCAGCCAATTACAGATTAACAACGCTCCAAGAGTTAACTTCTTCACCTGTCAAGCGGTGTAATTCCTTTGTAATCCCTTACAGTATAGAAAATCTTAACCAGTTAAAACCGCATATCGGATCGTCACTCGAACCTCCCTAGAAGCTATTGTATCCAAGCACGCCTGTCGGTTTAGTCGTAACTTCGTTCAGATATTGGTGTCCGTGAGGCTTCTTAGTACTGTTCACTTGGTGAACACGTTGTATCTAACCAAACAGTTCACTGTAGCTTATACCATTACTCCACTTAAGAGAGAAAAAATTAAAAAAATTAAGAAAATAGTAGACATTTATACGAGTAGAAAGGATTTAAATTTACAATTACATTGGCTCTTTGTGCGAAACTGGCCGAAAATTTGATAAGAAACAAATTTCATAAATATGGACCCATTTGTTGTAAAGACCAAATAAGATAATGTAGGATCGTCTTTTTTTTTAATACATTAGTGCATTTTCGTGACACATTTTTGCATAGGTAATGTACTATTACTATTTTGTGTAGGGTGCTATCCCGAAACAAGAGCACACAGTTAGCGACCGAATACAAAATAATCATCAGAATATGATAAAGTACCAATGCAGTTCCATGCGATTTCACAAACGATTTCCCAGAGCGGGGAAGTGATGTGTATTTTTCAATCATTAAAGAATGAAACATCTGCAGCTGCGATAATCTCTTCACTTGCTCTAAAAAGGTTTTCCAAAAGAAAAGCTCTTAGGACGTGGGGATTTAAGTGGTAATCAGAGGATGCCGATTGTTGGAGATCAGCTGGTTACCCAAACAATGCCACCCTAGGAGGACGTTTCCTTCAACTCGTGAAAGACTTTTTTTTGTTTTATGCAAAACGGCGCACTCTCTTCAAAGCTGTGTGAATTCAAGAACGAAAGTGTTATTACGAGAACAAGAATAATTATTGAGAACTAAAACTGTTTCAGTGGAACTCTACATTCGTATCTTCCGACTGCAGAGTAGAGTATCGTGGTATCGTAGGCAAGGACGTATTTTCTATATGTCTGTACAAGACCGAAAGAAGTTGTGAACTGGAAAGTTACTTAAATAGTGCTTCATTAGGAATAGACGAGATTACTGATTTGGTTGTAGGAGAATATAAATATAAGGCATTAATATTTAACTGTTATACAGCCATGGATAGAACCACAGATGTTTAGGTTTGTATTCCGGCACTTACCTGCGCAGTCGTCAAGACGTGTGCTTGTGTCTGTAACCAGGCATCAGGTCGCCAAATATTGGAGCGGAGTGGTATTTCTAATATAAACGCGTATTATAACCGAATACACCACAGTTTCCTTGATACAAAAATTTCATTGTGTACATGCAAATGAGAATTAATCTGACACTGTTGCTCGAAAGGTATAGACGCATGATAGTTTGTGTTTCAGTCTCTGTGTTGACAGGACTTTGTTTAGAACCTAGAATTTATAAAGAATTCACTGCTTTGTCACTTCGTGAAGTTACAAAGGACGTAGGCGATTTTAACATGTTTCCAGCGCAGCATTCTTGCAACAAATTTATGACTGAACACAAAATTGTTAAGGCTTTCGTGCTCACTGGCTGACAAACTGCCTGTTGACTTCTGTCTTGGGTTCTTTGGCCATCGGTGGTTTTATGACATTACTCGGTAACGATTTTTTTGTTTCACTAGTATGGCACTGTATTCTTATCTGTATTTCTCCGCTACTGGATGCTGTGCTTGAGTGTGCGTGAGAGTCTCATCGCGTAATTACTGACAACGACCCTGATCTTCATTATTGACAAAATACTAGTGCACGCAAAGGATGATGCGAAAACACACACACACACACACACACACACACACACACACACACACACACACACACACACACACAAAACCAACGCGCTTAGTAAAGGAGGGGTGGTAACCGCTATCATCATTCAGGCCTACGTTCATATTCCTACTGGATTGTCAGAGGGGGGGGGGGGGGGGGGGAGGCTAATTGATTTGGCATTATTTTGTAAAGTAATGAGGGGGTTCTTTTATAATAATGAATTTGAGCTTGATAATAATCAACAAGGATACGAGAGTTAATTATCTGAAAATACCTACACTGATTTCAAGTGACTGAAATTTTATTACAAATTAAGATGGCATAGTTGAACATAATGTGGAATCATCGGTCTACACTATTATCGGTCCTGATTAAATACTGAAATATCTATTTGATCTGGCACTATTAACGTATTAGTTGTCGCACTGTAGGGACGTGGAAGGGAATTCATTATGACATACCAGGGTACAACCCTTCCACACGTCGACACGCTGAAGTACACCGCGAAGCACTGCGTAAAATGCCGCTGCTATATAAAGTAATGCAAAAGCGCGATCGCACAGAGATGCCTTTGCACATAATTTTCAAGGGCTCTCGTGGGACGAGCCAAAGAGCGTACGTTGGTTCGCGAACCTATTGGCTGAAGGCCAGCCTCGGCCTTCTACACTCCTCAGAACCGATCTTTCTGAAGTCTCTCAAGCAATCCCTGTGTTAAGCTTCCCTAGTTTCTCTTGTGAGAAGCCTACTGCATCTCCTGACAATCTCACCTTTCTAAGCGCAACAGATTACGCAACATGCCGTCGTACATAATGGAAAGGTACAGAGAGGACGGGGAAGTGTAACACATTGAAAACGCAATCGAAATAAAACAATTACCTTTGCATGTCCATTAGTCGGGCTGTTGGCTTAACATGTGAGGATCATATGGTAATGCCGCAATCAGCTGATTAATTTCCGATGTCCCTCAACTGGGATATATTCAAATCAGATGTGCTTTGGGTTGACGAAGTGTACTCACATTACCACCTCAATTTTCTGACTTATCGGCATAACGGGTGGGTGGCATTGTCCAAGCTTCACCCTGCACTGCTGCTGGCAGACTGTCCGCCATCACCAATCTAGGCTGTAGCTTGGACACTAGTACTGGCGAACGAAACGTCAGAAAAATCATCGAACAACGTCAGTCGAAGAACCGAGACAGAATTCAACACGCAATTTATGACTGAACGATCGACAAACGCTTTTGATCACGGTAAAGAGAAAATTGTGTGCACCTGGAAACGAAATTCTGTATTTTGAAATTTCTCTGCCTCTACTAGAAGAGTAAATATAAATAAAGTACCCACTGCAAAGAAAGAACTTTCCACATATTCTAGATTATTAAGTTGTGGACCGAGCACCCCTCCGTCATCTAGACGCAGAAAGTCAACTACGAGGGTTGCCCAGAAAGTAATAGATCGCATTTTTTTTTCTCAGGCGTAAAGAATGCTACGAATGCGAGACGTTACGTATGCATTATTTGATGTCTTCTGAATGAGTGCGCCAAGTTTCCGTTACTTCCGACCGACAGCTTAGCCGCAGTACAGTTTCAAAATGGCGTCTGTAGTTGATGTACGTTACAAGCAACGTGCCGTCATTGAATTTCTCACTGCAGAGAAAGAAACTGTGGGGCATATTCACAAACGCTTGTTCCAAGAGACTCAGAGGGCCATAGACACGGGTTCCCAGGCAGATGCCACGTTTCTTAACTTCCGCAAGGCGTTCGATACAGTTCCCCACAGTCGTTTAATGAACAAAGTAAGAGCATATGGACTGCCAGACCAATTGTGTGATTGGATTGAGGATTTCCTAGATAACAGTCTATGGAGCATCTGCTGCCGAAAGAAGTGCAGTTAGCCGCTGGACTGGGAGGGTGAGGTCTTCGGCGGAGCTCCACGATTTGCAGCGGTCGGGGAGACCATTCACGGAAGACATTTTGAGGAGGTGATTCACAGAGTGAGGCACTGTCTCCGCCACCAGGACAAGGATTGGTACCCCTTGTTTCGCGCTGGAGGAAGGCCGTAGAACGGAATGGAGATTACGTGGAAAAATGGGGTGAGTAGATAAAACACCATTCTTCGGTGTGTGTAACTGTCATTATGTTCAATAAAGGATTGCTGAAGAAAAAATAAAAGCGGTGCATTACTTTCTGGGCAACTCTCGTAGATACCCGCCACGGTTGGTAGTTCCAGGAAAGAGCTGGTCCCGTATAGGCGGTAACGCACCAGCGTGCATTGTTCGGGTGGTAACCTTGATAGACCAAACAGGGAGTGCGAGAGCTGTGGCCAGATTCCGCGGCGCGCTCCTGTCTCACGTCCAGGTCGCGTGTTCGCATCCCCGCGCTCTTTTTTTCCCCGCTTCGGATCGAGCGCTCGCGCTGAACGGGTGCGAGCGCAGCAAATTGCCGCTGCAGCGGCGCTCTCTCTCTTTTTACCCGCTGGCTGCTGCCTCAGCCGTCTGTGTTCAGAATTTCGACCTTACCTGAACGAGCGGCGCAGGAAGCACACAAACCTACCGCCCTGATGTTCTTAATACGCGATGTCGCTGTCCTTATAGTAGCCTAACGCAAAAGGCTACAAGGGAACCGATTTATTCGGTTTTAAACGCCTTAATTTCGATTCATATTGAAAGGAAGGGGAACCAAACAGCCTTGGGAATCGTTGGCCTATATGTATTGCACTGACTGTTCAATCTTGGTGTCGTCTTCATTCTTCAGAAACTCACCACATGCACTGTACACAACTTTTCCTGGTGATAAAAAAAGTACATAGCATAGGAATTCCATAACGGCTGGCAGATTTTGGTTCTGCCTCCGAGTACTGTAATTTCCGTACCGCTCAGAAAGAAGCACACGCGAAAGCGCAAATTTTGTTGATTAGTTCGAACCAGTATCCCCCCCACCTACATCCTTTACAGAATGGAACATTTGCGCTACGTTGTCAGAGCTGTTTGTTTAGTACGCATCTCAGCGCTCATGACGTCATATCGCCTGAAATACATGTCGCGTATTGATATAACTTTGCCACTAATTCACTGGCATATATTGGCATTGTCTCTAAGATGTGTTGTGGCTCGACTTATTAGTAGAGACGTAATAAATTAAAACATCATGCCTGATGCTGAACTTTTACTGCTTCTACAGCCAAAACTTGATAAGAGATGACCTTTTCTCGTTCGTTATTTTGCAGAGAGTATCAGCTAGAAAAAACTTCTAAAATTTTTGAAATTGTGTGGAAAGTTTGCTGGAAGTCGCCAAAAGCTCTGATCCTCATATACATAAGGGGCGTTCAAAAAGAAACGAGCCGGAGGCATAATTACAGAAACCAGTACCTGTACGTTAGAAGTATTGACCCTGGCTGTTGAGACTCTTGTCCCACTGTGACACAAGGCAGTGAATGGCTGTCTCATAAAATTCCCGTGACTGCACGTACAGCTGGACGCCGCTGTCCACACGAGTGCAGGAAAGGTTATGCTGACGTTCTTCTTTGACCAAGATGGTCCCCTTCAGACTCACTTCCTGCATCACGGGACAACAGTGAATGCCCAGCATTACTTGCAAACCTTGACCACCCTTCGCCAAGCGATCAAATCTGAACGACCAAGCAATCTCATCCGTGGGGTCATTGTGCTCCACGACAGTGCAAAGCCTCATACGGCCAACACAGTCGCGGCACTCCTGCAGAGATTCAAGTGGGAGGTTCTCGGCCACCTTCCATACAGTCCCGACCTCTCTCTTTGTGATTACACCATTTTTGGTCCCCTTAAAAAGGCTCTGATGGGCAAACGATTCATCTTGGACGACGACGTCCATCGGTACGTGCGGAACTGGTCAACATCGCAGCCCCAGGAATTTTATGAGGCAGCCATTCACCGCCTTGTGTCACAGTGGGACAAGTGTCTCAACAGCCAGGGTAAGTACTTCTAACATACAGGTACTGGTTTCTGTAATTATGCCTCCGGCATGTTTCTTTCTCCCATTATAGTTTGGATAATTAACACGCTGTACCTTCATGTATCTAGTGACCCGACAAAAGTCATGGGCTAGGAATACGCACATACATATAATGGAAATGCTGTGTGGCTACGGCCTCCCGTCGGGTATAGCGTTGGCGTGGTGCAAGTCTTTTGAGTTGACGCCACGTCGGCGACTTGCGTGTCGATGAGGATGAAATGACGATGATAAGGACAACACAACATCCAGTCCCTGAGCGGAGAAAATCTCCGACCCAGCCGGGAATCGAACCCAGGCCGTTAGGTATGACAGTCCGTCGCGCCGACCACTCAGCTACCAGGGGCAGACAGCACATATACACGTGGTGGTAGTATCACGTGCGCAAGGTATACAAGGGCAATGCACTGGCGGAGCTGTCACTTGTACTCTCGTGATTCTTTTGAAAATGTCTCCGATATGATTATGGCCGCACGATGGGAATCAACAGTTGGAGCTAGACATATGGGACATTCCATTTCGGAAATTATTTGCCAATTCAATATTCTGAGAGCCATAGTGTCAAGAGTCTACCGAGAATACCAAATTTCAGTCATTACCGCTCACTACAGGCAACGCAGTGATCGAAGACCTTCCCTTAACGACCGAGAGCAGCGGCGTTTGCATAGAGTTGTCAGTGCTAACAGACAAGCAACATTGTGTGAAATAATACAGAAATCAATGTGAAACGTACGACGAGCCCGATTTCAGCTGGTAAGAGCTGATGGCAGGGTTCGAGTGTGGCGCAGACTACACGAAGCCATGGAACCAATAGTTGTCAACAAGGCACTGCGCAAGATAATGGTGGCACCATTATGGTGTGGGTTGTGTTTACATGGAATGGACTGAAATTTGGTAGACTCTCGACGGTATGGCTCTCAGAATATTGAATTTGCAAATGATTTCCGAAATGGAATGTCCCATATGTCTAGCTCCAGCTGAACCGATCGTTCATTGGAAATGGTTATGTTCGGCTACTTGGAGATCATTTGCAGCCGTTCATGGACTTAATGTTCCCAAACAACGATGGAAAGCCACAGTTGTTCGCAGTTGGATTGAAGAACATTCTGGGCAGTTTAAGCGAATCATTTGGCCATCCAGAACCCAGATCGGCTGACATAAATCCCATCGAACATTTATGGCACATAATCGAGAGGTAAGTTCATATATAAAATCCTGCAGCGGCAACACTTTCGCAATTATGGATGGCTCAATATTTCTGCAGGCAGTTCCAACGACTTGTCGAGTCCACGCCACGTCGAGTTCCTGCCCTACACCGGGTAGGAGGAGATGACCTCAGTGTATGCACAGTTTCGAACTTGAATACTTGTGCTAAGCACCTACAGTAATTATACCTAATAATGAATAGATTTTTAATTTTTAAAGTCGGGAAATAATACGCAAAATACCGAAATCATATTTTTGGAGCACCTAGCAGACGTTAAGTGGGCAACCTGCAACCATCAGGGTGGCCAGGGTTTCCCATTCACCAATCTCGATTACCTTAACTGAGAGAGCGTTTAGATACATTCAGTAATCAATAAAATGTGCTCTCCTATTTTCGCAGAAGCTACGAAAATAATGTCAGTGGTTAATTTGCTTGATCTAACTAGAGTACATACTTCGATGATTGTGGGTGCGATGCTGTGACCGTGTGCCAGACCGGGATTCGAACTCCGATGCCTGCCTATGGTGGGACTGAGACTTCTAATCGCACCTCCTCACGACCCACTCGTAGCTCCATGGATCCATCCTCTTGGAGGTGCTAACCTCAAAATATCAAGGAAAACCTTTATATAGTTTCGAAATGAAGGAAAAAGCCTGTGACAAGTAGAAGCTTTGAGTCGGTCTGTGAGGCGTGGTGTAGTGCGCTACTCCCATACCGAGGTATCCAGGTTCTGATCCCTGGCCCCCCAGAAAACAACTGCTAGGCCGATCGGTGTTGGTATTGCCTAGGAAAACAAAACCCCATGGTTTGTTTTGTATCAGCGGTGTTCCTGAACGGTTGTCAAGATGCAGCATTACTCATCAAGAAAGCCTGCAGGCATGCATTTAACATGTGGCGGAGCAGGACGTTTTGCCGAGAGAGCCGAGTGAATGTACAGAGAAGGATAATTCATGAGGATATGGTTTGTGATCGTGGGAGACACGATCAACTAGTAATCACTAGTCATCGCACATGTGAAACATACGCTTCAAGCTGCTATTATTATTATTATTATTATTATTATTATTAATTGTATCAGAAGCATCGCACATGTTGCAAAACCTATTTCCCAACTGACTAAAAATAATAAATGAGTACAAATTCAAGTCCCTGTACTACATAATTTTAGCGCAGGAACGGACCACATCAACTTCCTTCGGATGAGCTGATATAATTTCTTCACGGAAATACCTACAACGTCTGGTTACATGACATGCGCAATGCCTACGAAACCCCAGGAGTATAAAGTTTCATTGCAACTAGCAACATTAAGCAGAAGTCAGTTCAGAGATTTCCATTTGGCGGTAACTCTCCATGCATCCAGTTGCAAGCTTTTCTGATAGTTGGATTCAGTGGTCTTCCTAGACTTTATACACCTCTCCAGTCGGAAAGTGGCTACACCTGTATCTGATTCTGGGTCTGCATATATAGTCCGCAAACCTCTGCATAGTGCATGGCCGAGGGTACGTCTCACCAACATAAGTTATTTTCGGTCCTGTTGCATTCGCGAACTGAGCGATAGACTGACAGTCGTACTACATCTATAGAGGGCGGACAAAACTGTGGAAACAGGAAAAACACATTACCATGCCTAATACGATGTACGAAAGCCCTTGGCACTCAAAGCACATTCCAGTTGTCTGGGAATGGGTAAATACAGGTCCTGCATGATTATGAAGGGAGTCTTATACCATTCTTCCTGCAAAATAGTGGCATGTTCAGGGAACGACGATGGAGGTGAACAGCGCTCACACACCCTCCTCTCCGAAGTAGACCACAAAAGTTCAGTTATATTGAGACCTGCTGACAGTGGTGGACTGGGGAGATACGACACGTCATCCTCGTGCTCACAAAACCTGTCCTGGACGGTGCGAGCTGTGTGAACAGCGATCCTGTCAACTAGGAATGTAGCTTCACTATTGACGGACAAACATTGTACCAGGGGACGGACCTGATCAGCAGGAATGGTCACATAACCCTTGGCAGTAATGAGCCTTTGCAGTGAAACCGTGGGGCCTATGAAATACCACGACATGGCTGCCCAAGTCATCAGTGAACCTCCGCAAGCTCGGCTATAGAAGCTGGAAATAGTCTGTAACACGAGTCATCCGATCAAATGACTTCCTTCCGTTGTCTAGGTTTTATGACCCCGGCACCACGTTTACCTATCACGGGGATTTACATCACTGGTGAGGTACTCTGAAATTCCAGTTAGCCCTGCAGTTTCCTTCATGTTGTTCTGCTACTGACAGTGTTCGCGAATCAGAAATTCACTTCTGCAGTTGCTTTCGCACCCGTCGTCTTATTTTTCGTCACAATCCTGTTTAATGACCGTCCGTCACGATCGCTGAACACACACAACTTCTCGTGCGTTGTGAGTTACCGGGTGGCGTTTCTCCTCTTTTTTGTGTGCGGCATAGACCTCGATGTGGTGTGTGTTGAAACAGGAAACACTGCGACTACCTTCGTTGCTGAAGCAGCAGCAATTTGTCCATGTGCGTATCCAGTGAGCTCCAACACAGTGCACTAACTGTACAGCACGCCGTTCTGAGCTCCACTGACACTCGCAACGTACTGAAGACATTGCACACACAACAGTGAAATTCGCAATTTGGCTAGCATCTGCATTTATGTTCAAGTATGCATTTCCCGCGGCGTTTCCGTATTTTTCTCCAGCTCCTGTACATGCTGGAGACTGCAATAGATCTAATATCAGTGACATCCATTAATCCATTATGAATTATGTTTTCAGAGCTGCGACTGTCATGTAAAAATGATGAAAAGAAATAATTCTACGCCAGTCACGAAGGTAGTAAAGTAATTAAGTCAGTTCTAATAAAATTGTTTTTGAACTTGAGTTCTGGAGCAGCTGGTTGTACACATGGTTGTCACGTGCAAGTAAGAATTTCGGCTCCCTGCTTGTAGCCCATTACTTGCCTTCTCTTTGCAGGCAGTTTCTCAGCTGCAGCAGTAGCTGTATTTGCCAAGTACGTTTAGCGTCGGAGACGAATGCGGCAGAAAGAGAGCCTCCTCGCGACGAAAGCCGTTGCTGTTATGAAGTGGCTTACTTGCACGCAGCAGCTGTATACCTTCTTGTTAGAGCCCAACAGGGTTAGGTAACAGCTATGGCTTGAATATATGACAACGCCGATTACCAACAATTTAACAGTTATTTATTAGGAGAAAGTATACGCTACGTAACTTGAGTGTAAGGAGGGTGCATGGCTATGTTATATGTTCACTGGTCTGATGAACCTTTACACTCATGTCTAGTCCTGAATCTAGTTAACGATGACCAGTATTGCCAGTAGAAGGTACAGTTGCGCCCTTTGGGTAGCTGCGGTAGATACGTCTTGATGGCAGTATATTGATAATATTCTTGTAACTGCGGGTACTGTGCTGATATTCGGAGGATACTGACACGGGCAGAGCCGTCCGACTGCTCATAGGCTCGGACTAACGACCACTTGGGAACAATTTCAGCGATGCAAGGCGGAAGCTCGGTGTGTGCGTTCTCTGTGGCGCCTGACCACGACTACAGCACTTCGCGCCCTGTGGAGGCTGGCCTCGGTGTGCGGCGCAACTTCTGTCTGGCACAGCAGTTGTCGTAGGCTGCCAGTTATCAGTCTGTAACTTCCGGTCGACTTCCTTGGTTTGTGCTGATGTATACCACACTGAAAGGCGCGCCCTCACTGCTGGACCTGTGGTGTTCACGACTGTCAAATGGTCAGTCTCCGAGATACGTTAAAACTGATACTCCCGTGCGGTAACTCGCCGCTCAGTGCAAATTTTCAGCAGAGACGACCAGGAAGTCAGCTTCTACAAAGGCAGCGCTTCCACTCTGTACGTGAAGCCTCTCAGTCATCAACCGCAAGCTTTGCAGTCTTGGCCATTTGCCCACAATACCGTGTGACTCCCCTGGATATCGCTACTACGTTTCGTACGTGATGTATGCAGAATTTCTTCTTTGGAGGTGATAAGGCCTTCTGAATGAAATAAATGATGGCAGTGCAACTCCTCGGATGGAACGTTTGCAACTGACTTCAAGGAATATCATGTGCAAGGTCCTAGTGAAGCAGGAATTACATCCGCAAAACAATACAAGACGTGGAAGCACTAGCGGCAAATGATTTTGAGCGCAGATTTCAGTTCGTCAACGAGTCTTGTTGTACAAGGTGGCCAAAATGAAACTGGCCTAAAAAAAATTTGGACATGACCCGTTTTCGAACTCACAGAGTCAGATTTTTTTCATGCCACGTTTACCGGGGATACTTTAACACCTGTACGTATAGTCTGGCATAAAGGGGGGTCATGTCCTATCAACAGAAATGCTCGTTAGATGGGTACAGAGTCAGAAGGGCCCATGTCCAGATAACCGAGCATATAGCGGACCTGTTCCAATAAAAAAGTAATAACTAGACGATGTAAAGAAAATTTTGCAATAAATACCCGACGAGCCAGTGGCCAGCGCAGGATGGACAAGATGAAGATGACCGAAGCACAACCATCGCTGTCTATTTTGCTGAATTTTGACTGTTGTTTTATTTTGGGTACATTGCGAATAAACCTGTATGCTCATAAACACACTCTTTTGTTGCTATATTAATATGAGTAATATAAACTCACGTAACACAATCCTTCCACTGCAGGTAGAAATATAGTTGCCTCTCGATGTCATCAGGTCCGTGAAACGGTCATCTATAGCTCATTCACACTGGATTACTTAACACACTGGTTGGATATAGTATGCTGTAATAGTGTATATTGTTCCATCTTGCGGCCAGTTGCTTCATATCAACTCTATGACAACGTGCTTAAGCCCCATTGTGTAGTAAAACAATTGTGTCTCCTGCAAAATTTACTTTCTGGGACATGACCCCTTTTCCAACCCACAGGTTATTTTATACGAGATACTGAGGTGGTATTGACCGTTGTTAATGAACAGGAGAAAAAAATGGTTCAAACGGCTCTGAGCCAGTGCTCTGAGCACCATCAGTCCCCTAGAACTTAGAACTACTTAAGCCTAACTAACCTAAGGACATCGCTCACACCCATGCCCGAGGCAGAAATCGAACCTGCGACCGTAGTGGTCGCGCGGTTCCAGACTGTAGCGCCGAGAACTGCTCGGCCACCCCGGCCGGCACAACAGGAGAACAGCCCATCACAGAAAATACTGGAAACTACGGTCGTCAGTAGGTGTCACGTGTCTGTTAGTAGGTGTCACAGGTCTGTTAGTAGGTGTCACAGGTCTGTTAGTAGGTGTCACAGGTCTGTTAGTAGGTGTCACAGGTCTGTTAGTAGGTGTCACAGGTCTGTTAGTAGGTGTCACAGGTCTGTTAGTAGGTGTCACAGGTCTGTTAGTAGGTGTCA
This sequence comes from Schistocerca gregaria, assembly GCF_023897955.1. Lineage (NCBI taxonomy): Eukaryota > Metazoa > Arthropoda > Insecta > Orthoptera > Acrididae > Schistocerca > Schistocerca gregaria. The sequence goes on along the minus strand of NC_064927.1, from coordinate 492,384,975 downwards.
CAGGTCTGTTAGTAGGTGTCACAGGTCTGTTAGTAGGTGTCACAGGTCTGTTAGTAGGTGTCACAGGTCTGTTAGTAGGTGTCACAGGTCTGTTAGTAGGTGTCACAGGTCTGTTAGTAGGTGTCACAGGTCTGTTAGTAGGTGTCACAGGTCTGTTAGTAGGTGTCACAGGTCTGTTAGTAGGTGTCACAGGTCTGTTAGTAGGTGTCACAGGTCTGTTAGTAGGTGTCACAGGTCTGTTAGTAGGTGTCACAGGTCTGTTAGTAGGTGTCACAGGTCTGTTAGTAGGTGTCACAGGTCTGTTAGTAGGTGTCACAGGTCTGTTAGTAGGTGTCACAGGTCTGTTAGTAGGTGTCACAGGTCTGTTAGTAGGTGTCACAGGTCTGTTAGTAGGTGTCACAGGTCTGTTAGTAGGTGTCACAGGTCTGTTAGTAGGTGTCACAGGTCTGTTAGTAGGTGTCACAGGTCTGTTAGTAGGTGTCACAGGTCTGTTAGTAGGTGTCACAGGTCTGTTAGTAGGTGTCACAGGTCTGTTAGTAGGTGTCACAGGTCTGTTAGTAGGTGTCACAGGTCTGTTAGTAGGTGTCACAGGTCTGTTAGTAGGTGTCACAGGTCTGTTAGTAGGTGTCACAGGTCTGTTAGTAGGTGTCACAGGTCTGTTAGTAGGTGTCACAGGTCTGTTAGTAGGTGTCACAGGTCTGTTAGTAGGTGTCACAGGTCTGTTAGTAGGTGTCACAGGTCTGTTAGTAGGTGTCACAGGTCTGTTAGTAGGTGTCACAGGTCTGTTGGTACCAATACCCCGCATGCTCCGTCCCGATTGCTTGGCTGTCTCATTATGTTTGAGAGAGTGAGAGGAACAGACGTGTTTAGAGATCAGTTGAACACAACGCAAAACACTGATCACCACAAAACAGCTCGTACTCATTGTCAAGTGCTACGAGAAGTACAAGTTGTGGAATTTGCTTAACAGTGTAAGATCGTAAGTGTTTTGCTAAAACCTTCAGAAACGTCTATCATCCAAAATTTAGTGGCAAGCGAAAATTAAGAGTGGTAGTGTCGAAACATTATATAAAAAAGACCTGCACCTATATCGTTACAAATTTACTGCCGTTCATGAGTTAAAGCGTTCAGACGAACTTTCACGTGTTGATTTCCGCCAGTGGTTACTGAATGAAGCGGGATGACGACATTCGAAACTTCAGTTTTTGATACCTTCGGATCACGCCTAGTTCAGCCTTTTTGGGTATGTATACGCACAGAATATGCGCCATTATCCATCCAGAAAAAACCCAATCGGTACTATGGACAACGGTTGCATGATCTCCAGATTGGTGTTTGGTATGCTTCGTCTGATGTCCGCATCGTAGCAAGATTCTTTCACCAAACTGTTAATAAAAAACAGTTTAATCCATATGTGGGTGACCTTACAGAAGATGGAAGACTGTATAGATATTTTCAGCGAGACGCAGCAAACTTGTGACGGGGAGTGGATAGTCAGCAGATGCAGGGTAATCTTCAGGCCACCCCGATCGCCTCATCTCCTTCCCCGTGATTTTCACCTGTGAGCCTCAGCCACAAGAAGAGCTACAGCAGAGGATAGAAAACGCTACTGCTGCTGTCCCCCAGACAGAGCTGCTACGCGTCTCTCACAGTCTTTAACAACCGAGCACAGCGGTGCATCGGTAACAGTGGCCATTTCCCCAGCGCCTTCCATTAACAGAGGTCAGTCCCGCATCAGTCTGCTGCATATACGTGTATTGCGGTCGAGTTTCATTGTGGCCAGCCTGTGGCGCAAGCCCTGGGGCAGGTTACCTCCACTCTGATCCCCTGCTGTGAGGTTAAGCGATCGCTGGAGGGTGTAAAGGCTTCATGTGAGCCGCTACATGGCTTGATACAACAATCACATGATGAAAACACACCTGGGTGCCCTTCCGACACTCAGGAAATTTTTATCCTGAAAAATGTTATAAAGTTGCAGAAAAAGCTAAGTAGCAACTTCGTGTAGTGGATAATGTACTAAACTGTTGTATGGAGGGCCGTGAGTTCAAAACTCACCTGCACTGTACAATTTTAATTTCTATATTCGGTTCGCGTACATTCTAGAAATATCGACAACTATCAAGAATCATTGTACTGGAATGTTCTGTAGCTGTATATATACTGTATGTTAAGTGAAGCTAGTGTTAGTCATTCATCTAATTACACCTTCTTCTACGTGAAAATATTATCACTCTTAGTATCGTCTGCAAATGTGAATGCGGGTCGCCTGCTGACGTATGCGTGGGCTGTCTGCTGTGGGTTCTGTGAATGTGGAGATGCAGTTTACCAACCGTTGTATCAAGTAGAGTGAGACTGCACTGGACCACAGAGACATAAGTTTCCCGCGCGTTAGCAGGCTCCGTTAGGTTGGCAAATAGCCGCTGTGCAGACTGCCTGAGCCCTTCCGGCCACCGTGTTTGGACCCCGGAGGAGGGGAGACGATTAGGGTTTCCCTGCTGAGACTCTGGTAAGTAGGGACGCTCTGCGTGATGGCTCCTACAGTCACCTTAGTTAGAAGAGATTGTCAGGTTGGATAAAACTACTATATCGGTTTTGTATTACGGATGAAGGGCCAGCAATCGTACTATTAAGTAAAGTGAGTGATAAGAAGTACTTTCATGAATTTTAGGACATAAATGTTATTATAGAAAATTTGTAACTTGTTTTCTCACAGCAACGGCATATTTCCGCTACCATTCCAATTAAGTTAATCAAACTTCCAACTTACTGTTAGTCAATAGGCAGAAATTTTGTAGTGATATTTGCTCATGCAGACAGTCGTAGGCGTCTTTCACAAAAGATATACAGGTGCCATATTCAAGTTGAGGATGCCTGCCAAGGTTTTGCGGAAAGCAAGTATTATGCAAGAGTGTACTTTGGAAGCTGTTAAAGTCAATTAGAGAAACTAAATATTCATTTGCCACCATTAATTCCGTATCTCGAGATATCCGGTGTAGGGTTCTCTATCATTTGTATAATTTTGAGGCTATAGCTTTTTGATACTCTGAAAATTCGTTTCTGCAAGAGTTAAGAGGTCTCAAAGCACGGTTCCCACGCTTTTATCTCCCTAGCATGCTCTACGCATCCAAGAAGGGTACCGGTAGCCAACAATTCCTGAAAGATCGAACTCGCAAGTCATGGTAATTTCCCCCCCATTAAGTTTTTGACACATCTCTGTGTCTATCAGATCATATGTCCTGAATTATGTATCCTACAACGATATAATTTTGCAGATACATTCATTGATATATGTGAACACTGTCCGAAAACTTGGTTACGAATAGTCAGGAATACAGAACTAACAAATTAAATGCGTAATGTTGTTTTACTGCGCGCCATTTTAAGCACAAGCTAGTTTTTCACGCATCTCAACGTCTAAGACATCTCATGCGCTGTGTCGTACAATGAGAGAAGTTTTCAGGTAGATTCAGTGCTATCTGTGGATACCGCATGCAAACTGTGTTGCGAATACAGTCGGTAGTAAAAGTTAATAAATTAAAACATCGCCTCTGAGGCTGAAGTTTTACTGGACGAACCCTGAAATTTTGTAGCAAGCGATAAACTTTTCCTTTTCATCATTTTGTGGAAGGAGGGGAGGGGGGGAATCAGGTTTGTTAGAAGTCGATAAGCGCTCTGATTATCAAATACTGGATGAATATAGCACGTGGCAAACTGTGTCGCTTCAGCACGTATACACCGTCTCAAGTCGTGATACTTTTGTTACTGTGTTAAACCCACAACACAAGATTATAGCTCTTCGTGAGTAGATTATGACAATATTTTAAACTGTGTCAGTTGTTGTTGTTGTTGTGGTCTTCAGTCCTGAAACTGGTTTGATGCAGCTTTCCATGCTACTCTATCCTGTGCAAGCTTCTTCATCTCCCAGTACCTACTGCAACCTACATCCTTCTGAATCTGCTTAGTGTAGTCATCTCTTGGTCTCCCTCTACGATGTTTACCCTCCACGCTGCCCTGCAATACTAAATTGGTGATCCCTTGATGCCTCAGAACATGTCCTACCAACCGATCCCTTCTTCTGGTAAAGTTGTGCCACAAACTTCTCTTCTCCCCAATCCGATTCAATACTTCCTCATTAGTTATGTGATCTAAGTATACAAAATAAATTTGTTTGTCGACCCTGGAATCCAGTAGACAGGCAAACAGTAAGTGACGCCACGCAGCGGGTTAGCTGTTTAGCAAACTGAGGGACTACCCAGCAGCTGAAGTTTCATATCTCCTTTCGGGAAAATTGCTTCTCCGCGACCACAGAACTTGACGAACTGCACTTGAGTCAATAACGAACACCTTGCTGTAGTCCATCATAACGGTACTGCTCAAGAGAGGATCGAAGAAGCGGCCTTCCAGGAGTGAATGACGAATGTACGCCACTTGATGCAAATACGTTACGTCGGTATCTTTCGTCTACGTTTAGCGGAGAGCCGGCAGAATGCTGAAAGGCGCAGGGTGGTTAGTAAATTAACGCGTCTGAGCCGCGCGGCAGGGCGATTCAGCATCGCGCGGGAGATTGGCCTGCGCCCGTGCCAGGCCCCGCTCCGCCTCGTTATGCAGAATTCCGGATGCGGGGTGCCAACTCCTCCGGCAATAACTCGCCCGCCATATGGAGAACTGCCAGCAGCCGTCACGTCCGGGCGGCACGAATTTCAAAACAGGTGGCCGCTTCGTGCAGTACTCGCAGCCGCCTTAACGACGGGGATGAAAAATGCCCGCCAATTACGATCGTATGGCGTCAGCGCCAGCATATACGGAAACAATTATCTTCCTAACGATGCGATTGTCTATTACGGGAAAATTAATTACGGCGAGGCTGTGGTTTTCGGCATTTTCTCACCGCGGCGTGGCGGCGTCAACCGCCGCCGCCACATATCCGGGTAATAAAAGTTTCCTCCCAAAATATTACGCTTAATAAAAACCCGAACAGGTACCAGAATTTCTCGCACTACTTAGCGCGGAGTCTGTCGCGGTGATTTGCATGAAACGGCTCGTTCAGAGGAAATTTATTCCGCTGCAGTAAAAATTAAGTGCGGGAAATTAAAAGTGTTTGGCCTTGCGTCGGAGCGGCCATACAGACCCGCATAGGGTCGCACGAAAGAGGCGGCCGTGAAGGCGGTGGTGGTCGAGCGACTACGAGGCGGTTTGAAGAGACAGATGGGGATCCGAAGGGGGCGAGGCCCTTACCTGACAGACTGCTTGCGTCGAGCCCTGTTCAGGCAACCGATGTTATGTACTTACGGCTATGCTACTGAAGAAATAAGAACACTGAGCAGAGAAGAGCGGACAGCTGCTCGTCTACATCTTGACGGTTAGAGGCGGCATACGAGCTCAGCTGGATACAGGAAAAGGGGGGCGGTTGGCATAACTGCTGCCTGGTTCATTAAACGAACTTGGTGTTCGCCGCAAGTGATTCACTGAACCTTTATGTTATCAGTCTTTTGATTGGTTTCACGCCGACCACAAAGACTTTGTGCCCTCTGTCTGTCTCTTCACCTCAGGGTAACACTGTCGTCAAACTTTCTCACTTATTTAGTCTATCCCGTCACTCCAAAAAAGCTTCTGGTGCGAATTATTAAAGAGTATGGAAAATTAAAATGCTCTACGCAGTCTCCCACCACTTAACAACGAAGGACAGAGCGTTCTTCCAGTCGGACGATGATGTCAGTAAAGTCGTTCTTTGGGATGTTGTTCAACTCGCGCATGACGTTGGCTTCCATGTAGGTTATGTCGTCAAAGCGACGACCTTTCATGTCAATTTCTGTACTATGTCATTTTGTTGTAGGTTCGTTTTGAGAACCCCTCACCCGTGATGATCTTTTCCAGCAAAGAACTGTCCACTTTTTGCACTCCTATCAAGTTGCGGCGAGCGTTCAAGGTTGTTGCTTGTATTCGGGAGTCGAGGTGTACGGGAAGAACTTTGCACACACTTCTCTCTTCGTGAAAACATTCTGGAGAATGTCTGGAACACTTGATTTAGTCATGTGGCTCTACTGCGATTCGAAGCACTGCGGCCGCACGTCCACTGCTTAGCATCGCCTGCTCACGAATGACTGGTCGAATCTGCATCTGTTTTTTACGGTTTCAAGCAGCCGTCATAGCCACTGCGCTGGCGTTGCTTATACGCGAGGTATAAAACCAGTCTCGAATTTTCCTGAACCGGTGAGGTATATGTTTCAATCTCTGTCTGCCCCTACATTTTTTGCCTCCATTCAGTTTCATCTTACACATAGTGTTTTCTACATGACACTTACAGTGCGTATATATGAGTAGTATAGCAGGAAGAATGCACGATTACACTTATAGATGATTTCAGTTCACACAGGGTATCAAATTGCGTGTGACTTTCGGTATAGACGCTTTGCGCAAAAGCCGACTTTAAATCCTGAGTATAAATGAATAAAATAACGTAGCTACTGTATACAAATAAACGGTAAGAGACTTTATTGGTTGTTACCCGGCTGATGTTCAGTCTCTGATAACACTCGTAAGAGCTGTAAAATACATACGTGTGTGCTTTCTGAGCGACGTAGAGCGGGGCAACCGCATATTCCTAAGTCTCGCAAGTACTAGACCGAGACTAATCTGAAGAATCCTACGGAAACGCAATTCATCAACGAAAGAAGTAGCTTGCAAAATCCTCGTGTGAGAGATTCTTTAGCATTTCGCGTCACTCAGAAACCCTTAGGATATCGTAAGGAGAGCTGCGCGTTTCGTGTAGTAATAGTGAGAGCGTCAGCGTGATGCTCATCAAACTCCCACAAGGCAGCGCGCATTCTAAGAAGAGTCACGCAACATTTTACTTCACTCTTCATATATTTTGCAAAATTACCAATGCGATAAATCAGATGTGTTCGAGCTCATACAGTCCTTCTTTCTTGATTGATTTATTGCATTCGCTGTTTACATGCAACTTACACTGTTAGCCATCACAGAGGATCTATTGACCCTTTCGTGCAATTTGAAACTGCTTTAGTCTCGTAACGTTATTACACGGTGCCCCAAAAGTCCGTTAACATTTGGAAACGTACTAATTCACGGAATAACGTACGTGACGAGGTAGAACTTGACACACAAGCCTGAAATGGTACGGGGTTTCATTGAAACTGAAAACATGTGCGAAACCAACCAACACATGGCGCTGGGCAGCAACACGCCGTCCATTGCCGCGTGAGAATCGTGTATTGATATGACCTGTAGTAAGAGAGGGAGTCAGATGCGCCACCAATCGCGGTGTGTCGGCTTTTCTAGGAGAGGCACTGTTAGTAAAGCTTTACTATCGAATGGAGAATCTGCTCCTGCGGCTTTATTATGCTATCGCTATCAGAAGCATATTCGAACCAGTGAAGGTCCTGTGACAAGGGTCGTTGTGAAGAAAATGATCACGAAATTCGAAGCCACGGGGTGTCGGCCCCATATTCTGGGTCTAGAAACAAGTGCTGCCACTGCTCGGACAGTTCTGGAACAAATGGAGACCTTGGCGAGTTCACCTCCGCCTGGTGAAGTCAGCACTCGTGAAGTTGTTATTGTTTTTGGGGGGAGGAGACCAGACAGCGAGGACATCGGTCTCATCGCATTATTGATGGACGGGGAAGGAAGTTGGCCGTGCCCTTTCAAAGAAACCATCCCGGCATTTGCCTGGAGCGATTTAGGGAAATCACGGAAAACCTAGATCAGGATGGCCGGACGCGGGACTGAACCGTCGTCCTCCCGAATGCCAGTCCACTGTGCTAGCCACTACGCCACCTCGCTCGGTGCTCGTGAACTCGCACCGATTTTCCGTGCAGTGCTGTCACGAAAGGGCTAAGGCAGGGCCGTCCAAACGCTGCACAGTGTGCAGACGTGCGTAAGTGCTGCACATGTGCGCACGTGTGCGACAGCGATATCTGTTATTAGACATGTGTCCTAAATGAACGGCGGCGGTTCCTCTTCCCTGTTTATGTGGTACAAGCAAGAGCACAACATACCCAGTCTCGTTTACCCCTGGTGACCGTAACCTTAACAGAGAAGTACTGTGAAATGGCAGGTACTGTGAGAAAGCAAAGGACGGGAGATCTATGTTCTCAGTCGTTTCGATGAAGCATCAGTGATGAAAATCTCCCGCAACTGCTTGCGTCTGTCAATGAGCCGTGCTTTTGTGCCCGATATTCACTATATCATTTCTCATGACCAGTGATAAAAGTGTTTGGATTTATTCCTTCCATAATTAAAAATTATTATTTACTAACTGTACATTAATGCCTCATTCTGCTCCATGTTACATTACTATCAGGAAAATAGGTCATTAAACCGATTGTTGTATACTTACATTTAGGTTTTTGGTTAATGTATGTAGGGCTACGCTCAGCTGAAGTCGATAAAACGTAACATTCATCTAATTGTCGATTATTGTGCAGATTTCAGACGGAACTGATGAAAGATATAGCAATAATGGTACAGGTGATCATCGAGAGATGTGCTGTTGTCATTCTGTTCAGACGGCACCGAGAATTAGTTATGGGAAACCTTGCATTGGTGTAACGTTATTTGAAATCATGACTACGGTTCGTTGGAAGTCGCTAAGTGCTCTCTTTCTTAAATACTAGATCAAAAACATTACGTGTATTTACGTGCAGTCAGTCAAGCTGCTTTAATAAAAACCCACGGTTGTTAACTGTATTACTTGTCTTACTGGGTTAAACTGTCAACATAAAAGTAGACGTCCCAATGAGCAGACTGTGACAGTATTTTAAAGGTTTAATACGCGAAATACCTTCCCATGGTTGGCTTGCAAGCTGTGGAAAGAGCACTAGAATGCGCCGGTACAGAGTATCCCAGCAAGTGGATAAAGCAACATCTGTGCTAGGAACACGCACTACATGAACGCTGACGGCTGCGGCGTGCATTCTGTGACCCGGAAGTTGAACATGTGCAGGACCACCGCACGCGTGCAGAATTTCTGGCCGGCCCTGTGCTAAGGCGTACCCTCCAATGCCGTCCGTACAAAATCCAGTGCTATTACGAACTGTCAGCTATCGACTTTCTGATGCGCACAGCATTCGTGGTGAGCCGCTTCAGACAATGGCGGAAGATGACGATTGTATAACGTACTGGCGACCGACGAAGCCCATTTCACACTCCGAACGTTTGTCAACGCCCACAGGTTCGGAATTTGGGCTACAGAAAGTCCTAGAACTGTCATGGAAATCAATTGCATGACGAGAAAGTTACGGTGGGGTGTCGATTTACCACATGAATCGTGATCGGACAGTTTTTTCAACGAGGAAATTCGGGGTGGTGCTTTTCAAGCTGTCAGCATGCCTGGGGCGAGGTACGCCCATATGTTAGAGAACAGCATCATCCGTGGCGAAGGTACGACAGGATAGCGCCAGACCCCACATCGCCGCACGTGTGAGACCTCTCTTGCGCACATCGTTCGATGAGGATCGCGTGCTGCGTCGACACTTCCGCCATGCTCCGTTCCCCAGGAACCCAGACCACAATCCATGACATTACTGGTGATAGGGTTACCTGAAGTCTTAAGTCTACCGCGAGGGACCTACCTCATTAGGGATGCTAAAAGACAACATCCCACGGCAATCTCTCACCATACCTACTGATACGTTGTACAGTGTTGTTCACAGGATTGTCTCTCGACTACAGGTACTGTTGATGAGCAACGGCAGACGTGTTGAGCATGTGTTATAAAGATCACCTTCTTTGCTCAAAATCAGTTTTGATAATTATTGCTTTTGTGTCATATGAAGCGCAATTTGTTGGTCATTCTGTGCATTTTTTTTTTTTTTTTGCTTTCAATAAAACTCCAAAAAATGTTTCTGAGCACTATGCGACTTAACATCTGAGGTCATCAGTCGCCTAGAACGTAGAGAACTATTTAAACCTAACTAACCTAAGGACAGCACACACATCCATGCCCGAGGCAGGATTCGAACCTGCGACCGTAGCAGTCGCGCGGTTCCGGACTGCGCGCCTAGAACCGCTAGACCACCACGGCCGGCAATAAAACTCCATTTCATTTCAAGTATGTGTGTCAGTTGTTATCTCTCTACCTTCGTTACTCCGTTAACGGACTTCGAGTCACCCTGTACATTCTGGAAGCATCCCTATTCCTCCAAAAGATGAGAAACAGTTGTTGGTGAATCTTCTAGGAGTGACTACTCGGGTGCAACATGGATACCTCTTCCTTCACGGCAGGTTTCCTGAGTCAAAGATTTTTTTCATGTAAATAACCACAGCCACTCAAGAACCCACGTGATACAGCTACGAGACGAATCGTGACATACAGTGGACTTGACTTTGCTCCAGGTCGACTCGGCACGCCATTCAAATGAGAATCTCGGCGGGAGATTGGTTTCTGCTGTAGAAGGTAAAACCGGTCGGCAGCACTGCCTCGTTTTAAGATCCAGCTTATGTGCAGCCACGGTCCTAGTGTGAAAGGTAGTCCGAAAATACAGTCTTATGTACGATGATTACAAGATTCCACAATACAGTAGCCTGAATGGCTACGACAATGAAGGGCCTACGGCTCAGATCGACTTTTTTTTTCAGATATAGAGGTCCACCATTGTGCCGACCGATTACGCCTTACGAGTAGCCTGAAAAGTTCGTCTTCCAGTGCCTTTCCGCGTAGCCATCGTGGCAGAAGCGTGTGGCGGAGAAGGGCTAATTAGCAGCCAAGAGGTAAGTTCTATAACGAAATGTAAGTTTGAACAAAATAACGCAGTGATCAATTGTTTAAGAAGTAAATAATCAGCTAAAGAGTGAAAATGAGAATCAATGTTCTTCGCCTTATATCCAGCATTTCATAAACCGCAAAAGCAGTTGTTGACATAGGTACAGCGGCCCGTTTCCACAATCACGCTGTCACCATCGGACTGCCCATGTTTAAAGCATTGATCACTAGCATTTGGACGAAGACATCGTGTCGCTCTGTACCATTCCGTCAAACTGCCGCTTATTCGTCAGGGTGCTTCCTCTTTTTCAAAACTGCCTCGGGACCTGTTTGCTTGCTGTCAAACAGCTAACGTTCAGTACTACGGTTTGGTCAAATTTTACGAGGGTGTGCTGAAATGTAGAGACTCCGAATTTATGTGAAAACTCTTAAAGCTTTAAAAAACGTTAATAACGTTCTACGTCTTGTTTTCATTGTGGTCTTCAGTCCTGAGACTGGTTTGATGCAGCTCTCCATGCTACTCTATCCCGTGCAAGCTTCTTCATTTCCCAGTACTTCCTGCAACCTACATCCTTCTGAATCTGCTTAGTGTATTCATCTCTTGGTCTCCCTCTACGACTTTTACCCTCCACGCTGCCCTCCAATGCTAAACTTGTAATCCCTTGATGCCTCAAAACATGTCCTACCAACCGGTCCCTTCTTTTTGTCAAGTTGTGCCACAAACTCCTCTTCTCCCCAATTCTATTCAATACCTCCTCATTAGTTATGTGATCTACCCATCCAATCTTCAGCATTCTTTTGTAGCACCACATTTCCCAAAATTCTATTCTCTTCTTTTCCAAACTATTTATCGTCTATGTTTCACTTCCATACATGGCTACACTCCATACAAATAATTTCAGAAACGACAGCCTGACACTTAAATCTATACTCGATGTTAACAAATTTCTCTTCTTCAGAAACGCTTTCCTTGCCATTGCCAATCTATATTTTATATCCTCTCTAATTCGACCATCATCAGTTATTTTGCTCCCCAAATAGCAAAACTCCTTTACTACTTTAAGTGTCTCATTTCCTAATCTAATTCCCTCAGCATCACCCGACTTAATTCGACTACATTCCATTATCCTCGTTTTGCTTTTGTTGATGTTCATCTTATATCTTCCTTTCAAGACACTGTCCATTCCATTCAACTGCTCTTCCAAGTCCTTTGCTGTCTCTGACAGAATTACAATGTCATCGCCGAACCTCAAAGTTTCTGTTTCTTCTCCATGGATTTTAATACCTACTCCGAACTTTTCTTTTGTTTCCTTTACTTCTTGCTCAATATACAGATTGAATAACATTGGGGATAGGCTACAACGCTGTCTTACTCCCTTCCCAACCACTGCTTCACTTTCATGTCCCTCGACTCTTATAACTGCCATCTGGTTTCTGTACAAATTGTAAATAGCCTTTCGGTCCCTGTATTTTACCCCTGACACCTTTAGAATTTCTTCTAAGTAAGTCATAAGGTCAGTATTGCCTCACGTGTTCCAGTATTTCTACGGAATCCAAACTGGTCTTCCCCGAGGTCGGCTTCTACCAGTTTTTCCATTCGTCTGTAAAGAATTCGCGTTAGTATTTTGCAGCTGTGGCTTATTAAACTGATTGTTCGGTAACTTTCACACCTGTCAACACCTGCTTTCTTTGGGATTGGAATTATTATATTCTTCTTGAAGTCTGAGGGTATTTCGACTGTCTCATACATCTTGCTCACCAGATGGTAGAGTTTTGTCAGGACTGACTCTCCCAAAGCCGTCAGTAGTTCCAATGGAATGTTGTCTACTCCCGGGGCCTTGTTTCGACTCAGGTCTTTCAGTGCTCTGTCAAACTCTTCACGCAGTATCGTATCTCCCATTTCATCTTCATCAACATCCTCTTCCATTTCCATAATATTGTCAAGTACATCGCCCTTGTATAGACCCTCTATATACTCCTTCCACCTTTCTGCTTTCCCTTCTTTGCTTAGAACTGGGTTTCCATCTGAGCTCTTGATAATCATACAAGTGGCTCTCTTATCTCCAAAGGTCTCTTTAATTTTTCTGTAGGCAGTATCTATCTTACCCCTAGTGAGAGCCTCTACATCCTTACATTTGTCCTCTAGCCATCTCTGCTTAGCCATTTTGCACTTCCTGTCGATCTCATTTTTTAGACGTTTGTATTCCTTTTTGCCTGCTTCATTTACTGCATTTTTATATTTTCTCCTTTCATCAATTAAATTCAATATTTCTTCTGTTACCCAAGGATTTCTACTAGCCCTCGTCTTTTTACCTACTTGATCCCCTGCTGCCTTCACTACTTCATCCCTCAAAGCTACCCATTGTTCTTCTACTGCATTTCTTTCCTCCATTCCTGTCAATTGTTCCCTTATGCTCTCCCTGAAACTCTGTACAACCTCTGGTTCTTTCAGTTTATCCAGGTCCCATCTCATTAAATTCCCACCTTTTTTCAGTTTCTTCTGTTTTAACCTACAGGTCATAACCAATAGATTGTGGTCAGAGTCCACATCTGCCCCTGGAAATGTCTTACAATTTAAAACCTTGTTCCTAAATCTCTGTCTTACCATTATATAATCTATCTGATACCTTTTAGTATCTCCAGGGTTCTTTCATGATTCTTAAACCAAGTGTTAGCTATGACTAAGTTGTGCTTTGTGCAAAATTGTACCAGGCGGCTTCCTCTTTCATTTCTTAGCCCCAATCCATATCCACCTACTACGTTTCCTTCTCTCCCTTTTCCTACTACCGAATTCCAGTCACCCATGACTGTTAAATTTTCATCTCCTTTCACTATCTGAATAATTTCTTTTATCTCATCATACATTTCTTCAATTTCTTCGTCATCTGCAGACCTAGTTGGCATATAAACTTGTAGTACTGTAGTAGGTGTGGGCTTCGTATCTATCTTGGCCACAATAATGCGTTCACTATGCTGTTTGTAGTAGCTTAACCGCATTCCTATTTTCCTGTTCATTATTTAACCTACTCCTGCATTACCCCTATTTGATTTTGTGTTTATAACCCTGTAGTTACCTGACCAGAAGTCTTGTTCCTCCTGCCACCGAACTTCACTAATTTCCACTATATCAAATTTTAACCTACCCATTTCTCTTTTTAAATTTTCTAACCTACCTGCCCGATTAAGCCATCTGACATTCCACGCTCCGATCCGTAGAACGCCAGTTTTCTTTCTCCTGATAACGACATCCTCTTGAGTAGTCCCCGCCCGGAGATCTGAATGGGAGACTATTTTACCTCCGGAATATTTTACGCAAGAGGACACCACCATGATTTAATCATACAGTAAAGCTGCATGTCCTCGGGAAAAATTACGGCCGTAGTTTCCCCTTGCTTTCAGCCGTTCGCAGTACCAGCACAGCAAGGCCGTTTTGGTTTTGTTACAAGGCCAGATCAGTCAATCATCCAGGCTGTTGCGCTTGCAACTACTGAAAAGGGTGCTGCCCCTCTTCAGGAACGACACGTTTGTCTGGCCCTCCGTTGTGGTTGTACCTACGGTACAGTATACAAGAATAGTAAACTTGACAGAGGGATAGAAAGGAAAACTTGGTGGAAGTGGGAGAAAACTATAATATGTAAAGCCAGTCATGGAACTTGGTGAATGCAGAAGGTATCTACAGATAAAGAGATTAGAGGAAGACGGTAAGGTAATACAGCGCAGCAAGCTTTATATTTGGCGTGGTTCGAAATACGCACAGGACTAGGGTCCATAACCAAGTAGACTCACATTTTATTTGAGGAGAGGAACGAAATTTTTGGACATGATCCCTTGTTAGAGGCACGAGCTCTGCGATGGCCATCCTGTCAGACGTAGAGGTCACGTACTTTTCCTTTGTGACTCACTTACCTTCGCCCTTTCCTATCAGCGATGTCCCATTTCTTATGGAAGGAGTACAGAAAGCGTAAGCGCTAGAGCACAGAAGCCGGAGGAGCTAAAGCGGGTGCATTACCATGTCCATAGGTAACACGTGGATAAAATTATCTCAGTTTACCTGAAAATACACGAAATCACCACCCAAATCTGTTAGCCAGCAGAAAATACTCTGCCTGTCGAAAAAAATGAAGCACCAGAAGACATATTCGGAAGTCCGTGTAACCTCATACGCGTGCTTGTAAATGACTGGGGTTGCGAGTGCAGAGGGAATTAGTGTTGTGTTGTTTATAGTGTTGTTACAGGCCTGGTAGGGCATGTAACGGGCGTGAACAGCTCCAGTGTTGAGTGATCACCGAGAAAGACACGGAGATCCTGCGTACTCGTGTGGGACAGCGTTATCAGCGCGTGATAGAGTTTGAAAGGGGGCTTCATGGTGAGTCTCCACTTAACCGGCTGTTCGAGTCGTGCAATATCCAGATTTGTCAGGTATGCGGATGTGACAATGACCCGATGTAGGACTGCGTGGGAATGCGAGGGCCGGTATATTTGTCATCAAGGTTCCGGTCTTCCACATTTGATCATCACAAGGAAGGATCGCCACGCACATCGTAACTCCTCAACATCTGCGCCTGCCCTCAGAAAGTATGTACGGTATTCACTACAACATCCTGTGTCATCCCGCACCGTTGGTCGGAGACGAGCAGAGGTTGGACAAGGAAATTATTGTCCCTTGCGTAGACTCCAATCAGCAGCACTTCACTACGGCTGAGTTTGTAGTGGTTTCGTGATCGAAAGCATGGACTGCTGGTAAGTGGCGTCACGCTGTATTAGTGATGAATGACGGATAGCATTACCACGGACGAACATCGTCGGAGGGTACGATGGCGACCTGGGAGGGCACAGCGTGTTCATGGTGCAGGGAGCCATCAGCTGTGATTTCTGGTAACGGCTGGTAGTGACTGAGGGCTCTGTGATGGCGACTGAAACGTGGCACCATTCCTCTGAAGGACGATGCTCCTCCACACAGGGCACGTGTCCCTGTGAACTGTTTTCATGATGCTGCGGTACTTCTGTAGCCAGCAAGATCCCCAGACCTATTCGCGACGGAACATATGTGGAACCACCCCGGACGTAAACGCCATCCCAGTTCGAGAATCCAGGATATTAAGGGCCAGCTAGAATATTTTTGAGTCAGCTCATCAAACATGTTGTTGATGTGGACAACGCACCTAGTTCACTCTGTGATGCACTTACCCTCTGTTTTTTTCCTGGTCGGCTTGCACAACCGGTGTTCTTAGTTACCGCTGGACAAATGCCAACCCAATCTTTGAACTTACGTCACCTGCGTCAACCGTTCAGATATCCAGGTCAAAACAATCGTTTGATCGATGTTAAAATACAGATTTTAGGAAGACAGACGTTTAACTATTTTTTAAAAAATTGTAGTCTCTTAATGATGTCAACAAATACACGAATATAAAAGGCGTACTCCCTCCCAGAGCCGCACGTCAAGAAAGCTTTACTGAACGCCCATTTGGCAGTTTGAACAGGTGAGTGAGTTTAACATGTTCATGCATAATGTAAGAATCTACTTCGCTTTGGCAACAGCCGGACAGTGCAGAACATAAAGAACGCAATATAATAAGCACCTAAATTTCATCACCTACGACTGTTGGAGATAACTTATCGCAGAGGAAAAGGTGAAAAATGGACACATGTGTAATTGTGGGCACCCCTCACGAAGAGGGTATGATAAGTGCTGCGGTCTGGCGACCAGGACTGGAAACGGTGCCTGTTATTGGCAGGCACTAGCAGAGAGCAGTTGGAAGCATTGTTTCAAGCAGTGCAGTTACAGCGTCGGTTATTGGGTGAATTGGCGTTTGTTCAGGATTGCAAACGTTTGGCAGGTATGTGAAATCGTTTTCTTTCTATATCCTTCTGATTAGTTTAAAACAATTTCTCAGTGATAATCGGAATAACGGAATCTTAAGCTACTTTTAGAAACACGTTTTACGTTACACACGCTTTTAGGTTGGACGTGATAGTGGCCATGTTGCTTAAGAATGGTTTGTATAAATATGGGACCATTGGGTTGGTGTAAAAATGGGTCCCTGTTTATGGAGGGCCCATAATTACAACATCTCTTCTCTTAAACAGCATGAAACATTTAAATAATTTTATGGAGAATGGTTAGTCGAATTTAGTGTAAAGTTCATATATACAACTCACACGGCAACATACAAACAAATAGAATTTTCAAATTACGATAATAGACCCTAGTGCTTGGAGAATGCTTAGAACGAAGAAGCCTCTGGTTCTTACATTCATAGCGCATCAGTGGTATAAATTTGAGATGGTACCTGCCATAGCAGCTGTGAAAGCAAAGGAGGCTTCTGTGAAAGTTTCTGCAAGAACATTCGAAATGCCTGGTACCACTTTGCAGAGATTTCTTAAACTTGATAAAATATCTGAACAAGCGGTTCAAGAGGCAAAGCTCGGAAGGAAACCGATTTTAAATGCATATACCGAAAAACAACTAGTTTATCTCCTTTAGGCAGAGCAAAAATTCTTTGGGTGCACTTTGGCGGATCTGAGAAGAACGGCATTTTTACTTGCCCTGAGAAATAATCTGACAACTCCTTTGGAGGAGAAGCAGGACAAGCTTGAGCTGATCTTTTTCTTGAGAGACGCAAGGATCAGCTGTCTATTCGCAAAACTTGTGGAACTTCATATGGCAGACCCTTCAGCTTCCATAAAGAGAATTTAATGATTTTCTTTGATTTAGTGGCAGACGCTTTTAACACACACTCATATCCAGCAGACCCTCCGCCACACACCGTCAGGTGGCTTGCGGAGTATGGATGTAGATGTAGATGTAGACCGAGTGTATAACATGGACGAGCTACGCCTGTCCATTGTCCAAAGCAAAATTCCAAAAGTGATGGGGATGAAAGGGAAGAAACAAATTGCAGCTCTAACACCTGCACAAAGATGCGCCAAAATCACAGTTATCGCATGAATGACCACTTCGGGACACTATGTCACCTCCAATGATAGTTTTCCTTAGAACTAACATGTCCGTAGTTCTAATGAGAGGCTGCCCCCCTGATGCAAATGGTAGCGCCCATCCTTCAAAACAATTTGTTCATCGAATGGTTCGTCCACTTCATTGAGAAAATATGTGCGCCTGCTGGTAAAGTGCTTGCCTCCCATGCAGCGGGCCCGGGTTCGATTCCCGACCCGGTTGGAGATTTTCTCCGCTTGTGGACTGGGTGTTGTCATCATCATTTCACCCTCGTCACCGGCACGCAAGTCTCCCGATGTGGCGTCGAGTGAAATAAGACTTGCACTTGGTGGCTGAACTTCTCCGGATGGAGCCTGCCGGCCAGTAATGCCGTACGCTCATTTAATTTCAAAGCCTGTTCTCTTCATCTCGAATGGTGATTATAGCCACGTTCGAAATCCAGATGTGATTAACTTGGCGAAAGAACACCGCATGACCATCATGTCACTTCCTCCACATTGCACCTACAAACTGCAGCCTCTAGATACACCGTTCATGGGACCTCTGAAAACGTTCTACATCGTCCTCTCACACCTTACGACGTTATGGAGGTTTTTGGCGAGGCCTACCTTTGTACCCAATCAGCTGAGACAGCAATAAACGGATTCGAAGTAACTGGGTTATACCCTATGAACCGTTACATCTTCACCGACGTTGATTTCGTAGCTGCTCAGTTCGTTGCAGGAAAAACTTGCCCCACAGTGGAAGATAAACTTTATGTTCCTGAATCACATGCGCCTCTACTTGCTATCTTGGACCATCGACATCATCTGATTTTTCTTCGAGTTATCCTGCTGTACAGTCTCATCAAGCTCTAGCTACGCCTGTCGATGAAGCCATTGAATCACCTGGACGTTCTCCAGGGACTTCAACAAATGCAGTTTCACCATTAGACATATCTCCTGTCCCCAACATTAAGAAGAGAGCCACAAAGCGGGGATGAAAAGCAGCAACCCCCTGCCACATCACTGGAACGCCATAAAAGGTTCATTTGACAAAGTCGCTTGACGAAAGAGCTGTCGAGAAGAGGTCGTTGAGTTTCTCTGGCGTTAGAGGCCGCCCTGTATACAGAGATGCAAAATCCACAGGCCTTCAAGAGAAAGGCCTTCTGATTCATCATCGGACTCTTCTGGCTTCTGCAGCCCTCACCTTGCGGACAGCGATAATGAACTTGATGTGAACGATGGGGATACACCAGACTCAAGCGAGGCAAGTTGCATCTTTTGCGATGAAAAGTTCTCAAGACAGGAGAGGAGAGGTGTGGATTAAATGTGTTATGTACCAAATGTGGGCACACTTAGATTGTACTGGCGCTGAAAGAGCTACTTACGTTGGTGATTACTGTAAATAATTTCAGATGTCATGCATAAATGTACAGAAGTTGCTGTTTATAGACTGCCATTTTGTATTGCTTTAACCCATTTCATTAAAGTATTTCAAAGATTTCTTGCACCTTTTTATGGATGCCCGTGTTCCACCCCCTTTTTTTAAGTTCCATTTTACAAGCTTTTTGTAAATCTTTGTTTTCGAATAGAAATAATGGATACTGATCATAGTTTAGCCTCTCATCATTTCTTAAACTTGTTATAGTTGTTAATGAAAGATAAAAAGTAGAATTTTTACAAAAGAAGGTACCTTTAAGTCAAAAACAAAAGAGGGTGTCCACACTTACACCTTTTCCTCTACTGCAGTATTGCAATAGTGTGTAGTTAACATTTACTAAATACCGTAAGTCCTCAGAAAAGCTGGCGCGTCTAAACTGATATAAAAAAAATCTTCTGGCTGCTGTAATGTGCAGTTGCACATTTAAAAAAATCTTACTGTGTCACTTTCTTGAAGCTGTGCCTCTGTAGGCGGACAAACTGTATTTTCTAATGACGAGCGGTTTCTAAGCTGAGTGATAAACTATCATTTCAATCGCAGATCTAATACTGTACAGTATTCATGAGATATTTTCGTTAATAGAACGTGGAGAGTATCCGCATTATAAATCTAATGCAGGGCTTGGAGAATACGTGGTACTTTTTTTGCACGTCTGTAATGGAGCTTAATACATAGGCAGATATAAGTGGTACCCGTACATTGATCTAGCTCGCCTATGGGACGTAAATACGAGGGTAAGTCAGTTATTATCCGCAATTTAGTTATATTTTTGTTTATTTTGGTAGTACTGTCTTTTTATGTTGATGACGCATGCTTGCAATTTTCAAACTGCTAGGTTAGTTTCGTTATCGCTGCCGCGCTATTAATCATGGCTGCTCCGCTGTCTATTTGCACCAAAGAAGAACAACGTTCAGTGATCCGTTTTTAGTGGTCAGAAGGCGTACCAGGGGCCGAAATTCATCGAAGATTTTCGGTACAGTACGAGAACAGTCTTTTGCCACAACGGAGTGTCTACGAATGGATTGAAAAATTCCGAAATGTTGGCAGAAGCGTTTCGCCCGATGAAGGAGCCGGACGACCGTTTAGCGCCACAAATGAAGTAACTATTGAGAGTTCACGTGAAATGATTCTCGCAGACAGACGATCAATTATTGACGAAGTGGCACATCGTCTGCAAATTAGTCACGTTTCTACCTACGAAATCATCCACAATAGACTTGGGTTTCATAAAGTTTGTGGAAGATGGGTCCCAAAACAACTCACACAGTTGCATAAACAAACGCGCTTGGACATCTGCAAAAACATTTGGATCGCTATGGCAACGAAGGGGACAACTTCTCAGACCGGTTCATTACTGGTGACGAAACATGGATCTATCATTACGAGCCGGAGAGTAAACGGCAGAGTTTGGAATGGAAACATCCAAATCCGCCGTGCAAAAAAAAGTTCAAGACCCAACCGTCCGAGGGAAAACTGATGCTTACCGCTTTTTGGGACGCACAACATCCAGTAATGGAACATTATGGGGAAAGGGGGACAACAATAAACAGTGTACGTACACGACAGTGAGATGCTTACTGCTAGGCTAAAGCCTGCAATTCGAAGCAAACACCGAAGATTGCTGTCAAAAGGTGTTGTGTTGTTGCACGACAATGCCCACACTGCTGAAACACTCCAGAAACTCAAATTTGAAGTACTGGATCATCCTCCATACAGTACCGATCTTGCCCCTTCTGACTATCACTTGTTTGGTCCACTCAAACAGCCATTAAGGGGCCGGCGATTTGCCTCGGCCGAAGCAGTGAAAGAAACGGTCTATTCCTGGCTCGCAGCTCAACCGGGAACGTTCTTTTACGAGGGCACCAGGAAGCTTGTACAACGATGGTCCAAGTGCGATGAAACGCAAGGAGACTATGTCGAAAAATGATGTTCTTGTAAGTTTCCTATTTGATTACAATAAAATGTTGTAACTACTTTGCGGGTAAAAATTGACTTATCCAGAGTATCCGACACATGAGGCTGTCCGAGTCGCCACATTAATCACGCGATCCACTACTTCCGACTGCTCCACAAAAACGGCAATGCCATTAGCATTTAACAGGCATGACAGTTCCCTGAAACGCAAAATTATTGTGAACCTAAGTACACGTTGTGTGGTAGTACTCGCGTCTGCAGCCTATGTCACTCACGTTCACTTGTGCAGTGGTGGAGATATCTGTTTCGAATACTGACAGTGGAAGAAATTTTCCTCGTGAGCATGTTGCCAGCAAGACGTGAAGTTCCTAATTGTTAGAATATGTACCAATGTTCTGGTTTATGTTCTAAATGTGCGTGGAAAATCTCATGGACTAAGAGCAATTTGACAGGACCATGCTTTGAGGAGAGGAGTGTTGGCTCAAGGTTGACGTGAATATGGTTTCTTTCTGCCACAAAAAGCTCATTAATGTTATTAGGCAGAAAGGAAAAAAGTTTGAATCTAACATAAATTGTGCTTAATATGAACAGCGTGCTAACCAGAATTTGAATCGTCGAGTCTAAATTTGCTGATGAACTACAGAAGGGGTAAGTAAACAGATGCACTTCAGCTTTAATTCTAAAAACTACAAACAAGAAAACAACAGAACGGTTGTTCACTTAGTTGCAGAGTGAAACTCATGAGAGATCAGTCTTGGTAACAATAAACGTCTTCCAGCTTGTGACATAATTCGTAAAGAAACAATGGTAGTTTACTGTTTTATTTCAAGCATCAGGCATGCCACAATAAAAAAGGGACGAGTTTTATAACAGGACTAAATTCTTGGTGCTGACTTCACTCAGAAGTACACTCGCATTAAGGTCAACTAGCATTATTATTCCAAAGAAAACAATGAGGCAGTATTTGATAAACGGTTTTAAAGGTGGGACAATAAATTTTTACATTGCGAAACACTGTTAGCGTATCTTGGTCTGTAACAAACGATGAAGAGTGTTGTTAGTACCGGAAGAAACAAAGTCTGCAATTGATTTTTTGTGAAACGTTGTTTGGAACGATTCTGAGCAGAAAATACGTGCGTTCTGTGAGTAAGTCGTCAATCAGTAATATGACAGACACTGGAGTCGGCACTACACTCTGGAAGAAGGATCTGGTGCTTCTCTTTATTTAAATCACAGGGAGAGGTTGCTGAGGTGCCTCACACTTCGTTAAGGAACCATACAGTTTGAAGTGGCATCTCACACTGAGGCCCCTGGATGATAGGCAGCTCAAAACACACATGTGTTGGCTGGGTTGCGCGAAACAGGTTTGCGTTGCGTCCATGTCACGCTGCCACCTCCTCCGCGTGTGTCGATTTCTAATATCTTTGCTGTTGATTTCTAATGATCTCTTTGCTGTTTTTTATGTTGTCAGAAAATGCCGAATGCATTTTCGGGACTTTTTTGTTATCCTGTATCACAGACTAGACAGTCTTGTGAACGTTTGCCATCTCTTACGTAAATGATTAAGAATCTTGGATATTTGGTCATAATTCACATAGTTTAGAAAAACTGAAGTCAGGAAGATTAATGAAGCCTCATCGAAACAGAGAATAAGATCGGATCGGAGGGGGGAAGGAATATGGACGGAAATTGGCGTTGTTTTCAGAGGAACCACGTCCCCAATTTTCGGTAACCGATTTAGTGAAATCAGGAAAAACCTAAACCCGCGTACCCAGTCGAAGATCTGAACCGTTCCACGTCACAATGGTTCCTCCCGTATCCCTCCTTTTAACTGCCTTGAGGAGTCTGGTAACTCCCATCTCCTTAGAAAGCACGACGTGAAGTGCTGCAGCGGTTAACGTACTGACTTCAGTTAAGTGGTGAGATGGTTCCTCCTCCAACAGACCACAGTCATTTCATTTTCAGTTCCGAATCCACTCTGAGTTAATATTCCATCAACAAAGTCGGCAGTGCCTTAATCTCTATATTTCCTACTTTTCTAGTCAGACCCTGCTCTCCCTTTTTTCTGATTTCTTTTACTTTTCCCCTACTGCTCCTTGTTAATTTATTATTGAACAATTATTTCACTTCACAGCTTCGAAAACACATCACTGTTCTCTGTATACGCAGCGATCTTTCGCAGTCTTCGCGTCTCTTTTACGACATTGATTTTTTTCTCCAGAGCATATGTATTTTTATATTATGGCATCTAATAACATTCTTGTCGATATGTCGTCGTGTACGACACCGTAAATTTAAATCCGAAATTTTGCGCGGAGCATTTCTTTGCTATTATAGTTATAGACATAATTGGCGTGCATTTAGTGATTCTGTTTGGTCGGGAGGTATTTTGATTTTACAGCTTTAGGATAACGGTTTGAAATGATTTGTTGCCTTTTGGATTTTTTCGAGTTAATATACCGTTATACTGAAATACTCATGTGTATTGAGCGTTATTCTTCTTTAATTTAGCTTGTCTCCAAACGTATAAAATATCTTAACCAAAGATACATTGTTATCTGAAGCCTTCCTCACTACCACATCTGCAAGTTTTTGGGTTGCATAATTTGCAACTGTTTTGATCAGTTGCCTGTTTTTCAGACCGGTATCTCTTCTCACGTTAAGGTCGCGCAACCTTTGTCTAACGAAGTTAAAGAAAGACAAAATAAGGGTGTTAAGGTCTTTGCATCAAACGCCGAGGGGTGGTGGATCATATCATGGGGAATAGGTTTCTTTTAAATTTTTTTAATGAGAGCCGACACATACTAGCGATGGTAATGGTCTTTTCGTTGAATTCGCCGGTCCTGGTTCGACGAGATGTCACCCAACAAGCACGCTCTACTAGCCAGGTGGGTTGCACCTGCATACTATCGGCCCCAATGAATTGAGAAGAGTGGTTTTCAACTAGAATGAGTGTCTCTAAGTGGAGAAAGATAGTTGAGAAGCAATACGGAACTTAATTTTGCTAAGCCTAACCATTTCCTACAGTGCCCACGCCCCGCTGCCTCACAGGAGCATAAAGAATAATGATGGATCAAGATGTCACTAGATCAATAATGAAAGACTAATGGACGCCTAACGCTGGCGGGAAACATCCATGAACATTATGTCTGTAACAAAAGTTATTCCCTATTACGTGATTCGTCACTCCTAGACGTAGTATTTGAAGTGAATTACTGTCACGTGGTAAAGTTGTTGAAAAAATTCTAGAAAATTCGTTAGTAAAGACGTATGCTTCATGAGATCATGAACTGTTATTGTCGCACCAGCTTCCTCCTACCGCCCACAAACACAAGCTCTACTGGAGCTGTTAAGAGGAAATCCATTAGAAATCGTTCCATGAAAGTCACGTACACTGTTGACAAGATAACTCGCTATTGTCAAAAATATCAGCCAGTATGGAAGCTTGTAAATATGACATTCCATACTGAGGCGTAGCGCCGTATACCGATCCTGCCTCGGAGGCGGTTAAGTGGGAGATGTGTCTCAGAGCTGGAGAGTGACAGATGGTGACGGGAGACTGAACACGCACGTAGTTTATCTATCAGACGATAGAGGACAGTATTGGATAGGGTACTGCGATTTCGTTTCGATTGTGCCCAGTAGAGTTCACTAAAGTAATAGAATGTTTTTCATAAACTGTTCTACTATTTTCATAGAGTGTTATTATGTCCATTTGCGCAGGAAAAATTCTATGTGTTTTAGCAGTATGAGTCGTGTGTGAGTGTGGTTTGAGTTTAATATGAAGATAATTGTTTGACGAGTTATGTAGTGGGATTTAGTGTGGGAACATTTCAAAGAAGTATGGATGTGGGCAAAGGGGATTTTTGCAGAACAAATTTGTAAAGTAAGTTTATGGTAAAGGAAAAGTTAATTCAGGTATAAATAACAATAGTAAATAACTTTATGCTTAAACAAAACTTCAGCATATTAGATAATTACGTCGGTAAAAAGTGCAGTCGTTAGATTTACTATTTTGCGATTGGTTATGGATGAAAAGCGCGGACTGACGCGGGAGAATGTTGTTTTGCTATTGGCTGTTGAGTAAACTGACCAGTTGTAAAGCAATATTCTTCGCGCGCCTTTCTCTGCTGGTAGAGAAGACTTGGAGTATTCAAAAATGTTCAAATGTGTGTGAAATCTTATGAGACTTAACTGCTAAGGTCATCAGTCCCTAAGTTTACAAACTACTTAACCTAAATTATCCTAAGGACAAACACACACACCCATGCCCGAGGGAGGACTCGAGCCTCCGTCGGGACCAGCCGCACAGTCCATGACTGCAGCGCCTGAGACCGCTCGGCTAATCCCGCGCGGCACTTGGAGTATTCTAGAGAGGTGTCGGAGCCTAGCCATGAAACAGCTCGGACGTGTATAGTAGTAGTTCCGATGGCAATGATAAGTTGCTGGATCTAGCAGTGTTTCATACATCAAAAGTGTTGTAAAGTGACGACATAATTATTCCGATGGATGTGTAGAAATTTCGGAATTTTTAAGTGAATTTTGTGACGAGAAAAGTATTATATTATTGTTTTGTATTAAGCAGGTCGGTGGCTAAAAACTGTGACTGCATTAGGTTCCGATAGACTTAATATCAATAAAAAACACTCCGTATTTTTGTAGCTATTACGTTTTCAATGTTCACAGGTAGGTGCAGGTTCGTCGCAAAGGGACGTAAGGAACCGCGCCGCCGCAATACGTACTATTCTTGTCGTTTTCAGTTGCTTTACCCATTAATGTTCCACATATGATTCTGAGAAGACTTTCGGTGATATGGATAATGGGGGTAGCGGATCGATAAAAATCGATTATTGTCGACATGTACTGAGTTCTTTCCGGTCGCTACCAACGTCAGCAAGGAGACAACAATGTGTTTAACTCGGACAGTATGTCAATAATAAGATTATTTCCAGTTCGTTTACGTGAAGATTTCTACGAGTATCAACTCCACAAATCGCTTGTGTCTTCGGAGAGAGAGAGAGAGAGAGAGAGAGAGAGAGAGAGAGAGAGAGAGAGAGACTGTTACGCCTGAGAGCTAATGTTGGGCGTCGGCAGAATTCAGTGAAATACCAGTCACTGCGATATGGTTTGTATGGAATCAGCTGCGCGCATCAGACACCACACCGAGAGTCTTCTTCGACATCGTTCACGTCAGACATGTTGCTGGCACGGGGCTGGAGAGAGCACATTACATTAGATTAAAGGGGACTCTTAGCAGGAAAGCTGAGGAGATGAACGAACATACTGCATACTGATGCAGTCATCGCCTAAAGTCTACTGAGAAATGACACCTCTACATCTACATCTACATCCATACTCCGCAAGCCACCTGAAGGTGTGTGGCGGAGGGTACTTTGAGTATCTCTATCGGTTCTCCTTTATATTCCAGTCTCGTATTGTTGTGGAAAGAAGGATTGTCGGTATGCTTCTGTGTGGGCTGTAATCTCTCTGATTTTATCCTCATGGTCTCTTCGCGAGATATACATAGGAGGGAGCAATATACTGCTTGACTGTTCGCTGAAGGTATGTTCTCGAAACTTGTAACAAAAGCCCGTACCGAGCTACTGAGCGTCTCTCCTGCAAAGTCTTCCACTGGAGTTTATCTATCATCTCCGTAACGCTTTCGCTATTGCTAAATGATCCTGTAACGAAGCGCGCTGCTCTCCGTTGGATCTTCTCTATCTCTTCTATCAACCCTATCTGGTACGGATCCCACACTGCTGAGCAGTATTTAAGCAGTGGGTGAACAAGCGTACTGTAATCTACTTCCTTTGGAAGAATCCTAAGGAAATGCAATCCGAAAACAATGAATCTCAGTCTGGCATCTGCTTTACCAACGATCAACTTTATATGATCATTCCATTTTAAATCACTCCTAATGCGTACTCCCAGATACTTTATGGAATTATCTGCTTCCAGTTGCTGACCTGCTATTTTGTAACTAAATGATAAGGGATCTATCTTTTTATGTATTCGCAGCACATTACACTTGTCTACATTGAGATTCAACTGTCATTTCCTGCACCATGCGTCAATTCGTTGCAGATCCTCCTGCATTTCAGTACAATTTTCCATTGTTACAACCTCTCGATACATCACAGCATCATCCGCAAAAAGCCCCAGTGAACTTGAGATGTCATCCACAAGGTCATTTATGTATACTGTGAATAGATACGGTCCTACGACACTCACCTGCGGCACACCTGAAATCACTCTTACCTCGGAAGACTTCTCTCCATTGAGAATGACATGCTTCATTCTGTTATCTAGGAACTCTTCAATCCAATCACACAATTGGTCTGATAGTCCATATGCTCTTACTTTGTTCATTAAACGACTGTGGGGAACTGTATCGAACGCCTTGAGGAAGTTAAGAAACAGGGTATCTACCTGTGAACCAGTGTCTACGGCCCTCTGAGTCTCGTGGACGAATAGCGCGAGCTGGGTTTCACCAAAGTCGAAACCGGCGTAACCAACAAACAGCATATGTGAGCAGTGGCAGTTAACTTGTGTAGTGTTTATTGGACTCGCTACACGCCACTTGTCTGTCAAGGCGAGGCAGGCGGCAGCCAGAGGAAGGCAGAGAGCAGCAGCCCCTTCCCAGCCAGGGTGACGTGAGCGGGCGGAAGCCGGCAGGCTGAGTTGTGCTCCGGTCACCACCAGCTGCATGGCCCCGGGCGAGGCGGCCGTGTTTGGCAGCCGCGCTTCGCCTACTGCTTCCGTTCCGCTCGCCACGTCCCAACACAAAGACGCTCCTGTCAGGCGGACCCCTTTTTGTTTTGCTATAGTTTATCCTCCTGCCCTATGGGTGGTGGGTGGGCTGGCGTCGGTACAACACCCGCTCATCCGAAAGTTTTAAAATATACGTAAAGGCTAAACACAACCGGCTAGAAGGCAAAAAATTCACAAATAATTTAGAAATCTGTAAGAAGACGATTTTTATGGTAGTTTCATAAAGGTAAACTGCTGATTACTTCATTTCTTAATTACATCACAAAGACTTAGATATTTATTTTTGTTTTAACCTTTTGAGACACTGCAGAAACGGTGGCGTTCTTTGAAAAGTATCGCTGCACTTTCCCTCAAATGCTGAAGGACCTGCACTAGGGAAAAATTGTTTTTGGGGAGGGAAACATCAGATGTCCTGTAGAGTTGAAGAGTGTTGGCATAAACGCAGGAGTCCGCTGGAGATGAAGGCAAGTTTTTTTATCTGGGAAGATAGAAAGGAAGGAGAAGTTTGACGTTTGGGCACAGCCGTTGTCTGACAGCGTGTTGACAACCCCAGTCTGGTTTACGCTTTAACACGTAGCATGTCAACGGAGCAGATGTCTATGCTGAAATGTCTGCTGTTACAAGCTTTCCTTAAGACAAAATTGTAGACTGTGAACTAGTTACGGAGTGGTGAAGTATGTTGTTCGTCAGTGATACTTCAGAAAACAAAAACGGTGTTTTCAAGCCATCGTGGATTGATTTTGTTGGAGGCGAATTTGAAAGGTAGGCAAACAAGGTAGAAATGCAATGTACGAATAGCGTATTTCGTGTTGTATTGCTTGCTATATTGAGGTACCGGTGTTCTTGTCCTCGGCAGGCATGAAATTTTAACTTAACTAACACGAGTATTTTCCTTGGTCAAATTTGCTATCTAAAACGAAATGGCGTGTTTTAAGCTTTTTTCCAACATGTTAAACATCCTTCAATCCATTGATGCCTCCACGAAGTGTTTTCGGAAATTATCTCCACCTATTATCGACAGTTAACGTGTCCATTTCACGTATGCCCGTTTTGGAAAAAAAAATCTGTGATGTTGACGCCAGATGTGCCTTCGATTTGTTCTCCAGACACATCACGTTGGCGAACAAGTTCCATGTTATCGGTTCTAATCAGTTACCAAACATGCAGGAAACCACGCGCCTTTCCAGTTCCACGTCAGCACTCACGTTTCGCGTATGGAAGGCTTTACATGCATTTTGTGGAAATTCCTATCTTTACCGCCGCGCCATCTGCGCGTCCAATTTAACAAGAAAGAATATGTGACGCCACTAGCGCGTTTGTTCCTCACATAACGGTACAAGCGTCGCCGCAGGTGAAGTTGTAACACAGAAACTGAATGGAATCATGGGCTGTACAAAGGCCGACAGTTCCTCCAAAATCATTCAGATGATAATGAACCCTAGTGATGTCATTGAAAGAAAGTACGTGTTTTAACGAATCCCAATACCAATAATGTTATTCTGTGAAGAAAAAACCACACAGCGTTTGAATGGATACTGTATTGTGGTTCCAGACAACAGGTGTCGTTTCCCGCTTCCCTTGTGGGCACACGTGGTGAGGTATACTCCTGCTTCACAAACAAGCAAATGTGAGTGCATAAATAGCGTACATACATGCTTCTGTCTACTGCAATAACTCAATTTCAGCAAATAGGTTACGAATCATCTGGAGCCGTGGGATTTCAGAAGGAAGTGATCGACGGAAATTCGAACAAGGTGGCGTGGGTATTTTCTGCTGGTGGCTGCCGGTATGAGAGACCCCACAGGACCACGCAAACAAGTTGTTCAAAAGGGGCTGTGAATGATCAGACGTCCTAAAAGGGGACATCAGATTTCTTCGAACAAAAGCCCTCGTGAATACAAAGTTTAAACGATATGCATTCACCTACAAGTGATTCTTTTAATACGCTGCATGTGTTTTGTACTTAACAGCGCTTGGAAAACTAATTTTCAAAGGCGAATTTTAGAGAATTTTGCCTTTAGTGCACTAGGAAATTGTTGACCTTCAAATTCTGTAAGCATGGAGCAAATCAAAGAGGGCCAGTTCTTGTTAGTGTAGCGGCTTATCAAACGCTGGAGTGCTCACACGACGAGACGTATCTGGGATAACAGAGTTATCACAGCTTGTGAATTTTCTCGCCATTCCGAAAATCCAGTGGGCAGTAGTAGCCCAAGGGTGGTGTCTTCGAAATTTCGTGTAAGAGCAAAACTTTTACACCAAACCAAGAAGATTGTTACTGACGATATCAGTCAGGTGACTCTACGGTAAAGAGGGCGAAATAGGAGAACTGCTCAAGGAGAGAGAAATAGTACCGGGAGAGTTGAGAGGGACTTTGCAGCTTCCACTTTCACACCGTTTCTAGAGGAGATGCAATGCGATTACGAAAGCGTACTCTGACTCACTGACGAAGCTGGACGTGCTAGCATATTAGGTTCTCGCATCTTCCTACTCTTCATTAGCTGCAGCGACGTGCTGAACAAGAGCCGTGCCTCAGTTAGGCCCCACAGAGCTTTGCAGATTGATCTTTCAGTATCTTCATACACATTACAACTGAGAGCGTAGTGCTTTGAATTAACCTCAGCTACGTCGTTACCGGTAAGGAATATCTGAAACTGACGTCTTTTCCTCTGTCCTGAATCATGTCATAATCATGAGCCATTGTTCAAAAACTGGTTCACATGGCTCTAAGCACTATGGGACTTAATATCTGAGGTCATCAGTCCCCTAGAACTTAGAACTACTTCAACCTAACTAACCTAAGAACATCACACACAACCCTGCCCGAGTCAGGATTCGAACCTGCGACCGTAGCGGGCCGCTGATCTACGTACGCGGTAATGGCGTCCGATAGTGACTCAGACGTGTTTCATAAGATCTACATCAGGCGAATTTGGTCGCCGAGACATCAACGCGAGCACACTACCCCATTGTAGCACGGCACTGACTCCGAGACACGGACAATTACATTACTGAAAGATGACATCGCCGTCGGGGAAGACGTCAAGCATGGACGGTTGCTGTTGGTTCGCAGCCGTCAGCGTGTCTCAGATTACTACCACGAGTCCCACGCAGGTGCAGGAGAAAGCTTCCCGCTGCACTGTGCTGCTCTCACCAGCCTGCGTCTGTGGTGGGCTGCACATTCCGAACCGTCGTTCACCTCGGTGACGGCGATTGTGGAGACGACCATCGACCTATTGTAGGAAAAATGTGATTTACCCGAAGATTCCAATGATCGAGAATCGAACCACAATGGTACCGTACACATTGCAATTCTAATTGACGATGTAGTTGGGTCAACATGGGAAGACGCAAGGGAGGTCTGTTGCGGAGC
The DNA here is from genome assembly GCF_023897955.1 of Schistocerca gregaria. NCBI lineage: Eukaryota > Metazoa > Arthropoda > Insecta > Orthoptera > Acrididae > Schistocerca > Schistocerca gregaria. Next base: position 492,353,820 of record NC_064927.1, on the reverse strand, counting down.
TCCGTGTTTAACAATGTACGATGAACGGTGTACTTCGAAACATTTGTGCGTGCACCAGCATTGCATTATTTCAGCACAGATCACCGTCTATCCTACTTTACAGACAAGAAAAGTCTACGTACGCCACGTCCTGTAAAGAGTCGTGGACGCCCAAACATTTAGCGCCTAGTGATAGTTTCAATGTCCTACCTCTTTCTGTAAAAGCTCACGACACTATTATAGCTTATATCTTTGCTAGAGTGATTCCCCGTGCGTGTCTGCTCCGCTTATATACATTTGTCACCCGGTCACTTGCCCGGAACGCCACCAGGTGGCATCCAACGTCACGATGGGCAGTGGTCATACTGTTTTGGTTTATCAGTGAATGATCGCTGTAGTATGACTGCGCGCTTATGGATACAGTGTGTTTGTGCCGAAGCGAATGTAAAGACGAATGTGTTATGTGTGTCTTTTCCTTTGGTCTTACTGTTAAGTTTCAGTTGTTGTGATGATGTGATTCTTTAAATTCTCCGACGCACCTCAAGACGAGGGATGAACGGCCAGAAGTCAGTGTCGAACGGAGACAATATGTAGTCAAGCGATGAGTTTGACCACAGCTCCTGATGATGGCAAGGTGGACGCTTGCCGAAATACTGTGTCCGTTGCACACCGACATCCGGCCGTTGGCCCGTGGACTATGCTGTAATACTGCTGCATCGTGCGTAAATTGGTTTTGCAGGGACTTCCGCTCGCTGAAATCACATTTTTAGGCCATAATAGGATTTTTCGATACACATGGTGGAAATACCTCAGGAAATTTTAATTTTCAGGCAGTTTAGTGTTATTTTGACACGGTCCTTCTATTGTTACGCTAACTGCGGTTTCAGGCAGTTTTCAATTTCATTCCCGTAATACCATATACAATGTTTGAAAGCTACCATGCTACGACATAGGTTCTATTGATACGGACACTGAACGTTGTTTTAGATGTTCCTGGGTGACCTTTTAAAATTTTTAAACTTTTTAATTATACATTTTTTGCAGTCTTACGATGATGAGGTCCCATACTCTGAGGAGCGTAGGGACTAAGCGGGAGACCAGCACCGCTGTACTAGGCAGGGTCCTAGCGCAGGTGGTTTGCCACTGCCTTCCTCCGGCTGTAATGGGGATGAATGATGATGATGATGAAGACGACACAACAACACCCAGTCATCTCGACGCGGAAAAAATCCCTGATGCCGCCGGGAATCGAATCCGGGACCCCTTGCGCGGGAAGCGAGAACGCTACCGCAAGACCACGAGCTGCGGATTGGAGTTTTATAACGCATAGCAAAAACCTCTGATGCTCCTTTAATACTGATTAAAGATCTGATGATGGCAACAGCCGAAACGAAACCATAAATGAAAAAAAAAAATATTAAGCTGTCTAGACGGCTTCATACACAAAAAATATTATCTGTACTTGACGTGTGTGGTTAGCTGGAAAATACTGAACCATTCTAGCGTAGGGAGGGATATAGTACTAGATATTTGTACTGGTTTTTTTGGTCGCAGGCTGGAGAAAAATTTTCCATAGTTGGGGGTGGCGTTTGTAAGAGTGGTGAAAACACCTGTTTGCAAAGTGTACGCGGATCAATGGTGTTAAAGTGAATAAAGGTTACTTAATAATTCTGTTTCTATTCATGTGTTCCCTTCGCAGTATTTGGTGTGCTTCTCTTAAATTTTTTAGTAGTGAGTGCTTTATTGTTTGCCGCTCTTGTTTGTTGAGCATTTCCGCGCATTTTTTGATGCAACGAACTACACTCTGATTTTAGAGACTTAGGGACAGGAAGTTTAGTAGGTTGACGACCTATGTCTCACGTGGTTTGAAGTTAAAACGACGCTGACGACCGCAGTACACCACCTATGAGAGATGGAAAAACCCTCACTAAAGCCAGTTAGTGCCGTCTCTAGGGAAGGCAGTATCGTTTCCAAAGAATGTGGCTGGCAGAAAATAAGAATGATGGTCACCACTTTCAATCACTCCTTTTTTGTAACGTGTTTTGGGGTCAGTGGAGATCAAGTTTTTCGGTTCTGCGTTTTCCCAAAACTGGCAACATTGTCCGAAAACTCTGACCAAATTATCCATAAAGGCGTAAATATATGCGTCTGATGGAGCTTCGTTTTCAGCATCTGAACCATTGGAGAGATCGTGATGTTAACTCAAGCATACAATTATGTCCAAGTAGTGTAAATTGGCAGCTGAAGATGTGCGGTTCAGCTCACGTCCTGCTTAGAAGTTTATCTTCCTGTTGCGTGATGTCAAAACCGCTACCGCCGCTCCACTTCACAGTTCTTTGCTTATGTGAAAAATTCCATCTCTTACCTTAATTGGGCTTCTACGTTAAACTGTACATCTCGCTATAAAAGCGTGGGCAAGAGAATGCAAAGGCCAGAATAAGGCAAGGGCACAACACCTGCAATGGAACTCTTACATACAAAGCAAATTTCTGTCCTGACTAACGCCTCAGATGCCAACTCCTGTTTTGTTAGATCTACCAACTACGAACAGCTATACGGAATTTACGCTGTCATTGGTGAGATATTGCCTGTGAGTACGAGCTGTAAGTCACGTGAGGTTTTATTTGATGCAGTAGAACAGAGTTCCACGTAGAATCCTTTCTTAAGTATGACCCCGCAATAGCTGCTACATTCTCGACTGACCTGAGTATGATAAGTGATGGTGGCCGGGTCAGCTTTGCAACAGGCTTCTCAATCGATGCGATTCTAAAGCACATAAAACTGGCCTGTCTATCGTGACTAGAAAGGCGTTCATTCGTATTCCGCCCAGCTACTTACGTAGACGTTCACCATAATCAACCAGCATATAATTTTGCTCATAACCTAGCAGAGACTGCGGACATAAATTCGTTGTAACTGGCAGTGGTACAATAATGACTTTGCTCAAAACGCGGAAGGAGTCTATCATGGCTGCACGGCGGCGTGACTCACGCTAGAAACTTGTGCGCCCGTACGTTACTGGTGGGGGTCCTGCGCACTAGGTAAGCCATTTGCGCGAGCTAGTTAGTCTAGCCTCAGCTGCGTTGCGGTACGCCGAGCAGTCTAGTCTTGGGCTTGATGCGGTGAGCATTTGAACGCGGCCAGTATTTCAATTCGCCGAAATAGAACTCCAATATTTCCTCACAGAATGCTGGACTGTGTGTCGCGATAGTGTGTCGTTTCTAAAAAATTCGTTTCTCAAAGTGTCCGTATATACTGTATCACCAGAGAGTGAAACTTCTTGTATACCTTCAATGATTATGTATCATCATGCATTTTCCGTACTGAGTTTCTTTGACATCAGCACACAAGGAAGATTCTTGATGCGTCTTATTACAACCATGGTAGAAATTTTTCGACCAATGAAGTGGAGCTAGAAGTAAGTACATAAAGGAGTGAAAGTATTCTCAAGTATTGCGACATATTGATGTAGGCTGAGTTTTGAAGCTCCTTTGCTCTTCACTCCAACCTTTCTGCTTTCTTACTGCTAATGGACTGAGCAAATGAAACGCAGACTATTTCTGTATCCGATGAGCTACCGTTCCTCGTTACGTTTAATCCGACTATAAATATGTCAGTATGTCAGTGGATTCGCATTACCCAAAACAAAATTTCTCAAATATACTTATACTCACACAAATTCGGGCGTTAAAAGCTAGATTACGCAAACGAAACAACTGTTGAGTGCCATTCGTAGACTGATTTCTATTTAACCACCGACATTCTTTTAATTTGACTCGTCTCTGGCTTCGCAGATAACCCTGGTTTTGTTTGTTGAAAATATAAGGCTATGTCGGCCCTCACAGACGAGGTTTCAGCTGGCACAGGCGCCTGTGCGCTCAGTACCAAGTCCAAAGCGGCTGTGGTTAGGCCTGCAGCTCTAGACTGTTCTACTAGTACCTGGTAAGAGAGGCGTTGGAGTCCATACAAGATTTAATTCTTTCATGCTTTTAAGAAATTGTGTACCGAATGTTGGGACAGTTCCTTCAGCGAAGCCGACTAATTCGCCAATTATCAACACGGACAAGTCTTCAAGGCCTTCCACATGACGATACGTCGATTTATCCAGCGCCCCCCCCCCCCTCCTCTCTCTCTCTCTCTATCTCTCTCTCTCAGTTCGTAGGTAAAGCAGCAAAATCAGTAATTTATGTTCAAAGTTCCACGTGAAAATCAAATAAGTGTGTTTCGGAACGGGTTGTATCGAACGAAGTGGGAGGAAGCTTACGGTGAGAAGCTGTGATGTGACTTGTTGCCTCTACTCAACAGCGTCAGATCTCGCTCTTATTTTCAATTTCTAATATCTTTTTACTTTCGACCCATGGCGGACACCGAAGAGAGTCCAGGATCAAGAGATCTTATTTTGTTACTCTTATGGCTCAGAATAATAGTGGCTTTACAGGACAGCTACCACAGTAACAAAAAATCAGAAATATGCTCTGTCACGACATTGTGTCTTTGACAGCTTACAGGTTTCCGAGCGTGGTTAACTACCAAAGATTTCGTCTGGCTTACTGTATTGTCGGTAGCTGAGTAGGTTCGTAATTTCGAAGTCGATAGTTCCAAGCTGAGTAGCAGCCACATTTTTTTGTCTTTCTGCTTGCGTCAAATGTATGCCTGTTACGCCCTCTCAGTTAAAATTATTCACCTTTCCATATTTTCTTCCATCTTCATAGCGATCTTCTGCCCAGTCGGCAATAATTAACTGTAGTATTCTCCCGTCTTCCATTCTTGTGACATGGTTTTTACATTAGTTTCTGCATTCCTTAATCAACTCATATAAGCTTTCCACTATCAGCTATTCTGTGATGTCAGCATTCCTCCTCCAGTTACTCTTCTCATTAATCGCAACTCCAATGCTTGTATTCTTTGTTCATTTCCTTTGGTTATAGTCCAGGACACATTTCCACACTGCATGTCATGATTGGTAACTTGTTCTGTAGAATTTAGTTTCATTATTTCTGAAAGTTTTATAATTGTTCAGTTAATGTAATTAAACCTTCTTACTTTTTGTATTTACACGTTCGTCATTTATTAAGAAATGGAACTGTTAATACGCAAATAATGAATCAAGATGTTCCAATGAACATAACGTTTCATTTTTAGTTACTAGTTGTATGCAAAAATTAAAATTTGACACATACATGCGAAATGATCTTTTGTTGTACGAAAAAAGATCATAAAAATTACATCAACACTGTTCACTCTTTACAAATTAAAAAAGTATTCCATTTTCTGTCTGATGACTGGCATTTAATTTACTTTGAGCACTCGTATTTTGATACGAACACTAATTAAAATGTTACTTTAATTAAAAAATAACGTTAAATATTTCTTAACATTTCCACTTGTTAATACGTTAGGAATTTAAGTATTAGAAAGAAATGCCCGTAGCGAGGTTCGAATTAGCAGCTATACGATTAATAACTCGTAATTGGATATGGTCTTCCGAAACTGTTTCACCATGGAAGATCGTAATATGTCCCTCCTTTCAATCATCGTACGAACGTCGAAATGGCAGATATTGAGATAACAGATCGCACAATCCTAAAGCAACTACAATCGTTTAGTAGTGGAACGGCTGAAAATGCGCAGGTCATTCCCGTTTTCAAGAAGGTTTACAGAACATACAGGCCTATATCGTGGACGTCAATCTGTTGTAGAATTAGGGAAATATTTTATGCTCAAGAATAATTACGTTTTTGGAGAACCAAAATTTCTTCTATAAAATCAACATGCGTTCCTCGAACACAGACCTTGCGGAACTCAACTCGCTCTGTTCCTCCACGAGATCCACTGTGCTGTAGACGACGACACTCAGGTTGACTTTGTGTCCCTTGAGGAACGCATTAGACATGTGTTGTGTTGGCAGAAGAGCCAACACCGTGTTACTAGTAGAGGCCGAAATGCACGCGTTTTAGCTCACGCAGGATGGTGTGAGGAGGAAAGAGCTATACTGACGTGAGGTCTGGAACATGACAAGGAATTAGAATTCAGAAAGCGGACGTAATTAGATTGATACTTAACTTTAAATCATTAATGATGAGCGTCGCTCTTGACAGTACATGATTCACAATATAAATAGTAACTGAATATCGCGCCTTGCTAGGTCGTAGCAAATGACGTAGCTGAAGGCTATGCTAAACTGTCGTCTCTGCAATTGATAGCCTATGTAGGCAGTGAACCATAGCTAGCAAAGTCGGCTGTACTGGGGCGAGTGCTAGGGAGTCTCTCTAGACTAGACCTGCCGTGTGGCGGCGCTCGGTTTGCAATCACTGATAGTGGCGACACGCGGGTCCGACGTATACTAACGGACCGCGGCCGATTTAAAGGCTACCACCTAGCAAGTGTGGTGTCTGGCACACCACAACATCGTCCCGCATTCCTGTTTAATGAAAAAAATAATAGCTTACCGAGTATAGGCCCACGTTTGCGACTGGATTCAAGACTTCTGTGTGGGCGGAATTCAACACTTCGCACCTAGAGGTAAAAAAAATCGACAGATGTAAAAGTAATTTCCGGAATACTCCAGGGAAGTGTGATAGGACCGTTGCCGTTTACAGATGATGCGGTTGTCTATAAGAAAGTAACAACGCCAGAAGACAGTATCGATTTGCAGAATGATCTGCGGAGGATTGATAAACGGTATAATCTCTGCAGATGACCATGAACGTAAATAAATGTAACATATTGCATATACACAGGGGAAAAAAATCGACTACTGAACAGCTACACTATTCATGTAAATTGGTGGAACAGTATTCACCGTAAAATATCTAACAGCGGCTATCCAGAGCGACGTAAGTGGAATGACCTTATAAAGGAAATAATAGGAGAAGCAGGTGCGACACAGAGATGCACAGGAAGAATTGTAAGGAAATGTATCTCATTCACGAAGGAAGTGGCAAACAAGGTGCTTATTCGGCCGATTCTAAAGTGTTGTTTATCTACCAGGTATGAGTGGTAGAAGAGAAAGAGGAGATCCAACGAATAGGGGCGCGTTTCGTCAGGGGACAGTTTAGTCGGCCCGAGAGCGTTACAGAGATGATTAACAAATTCCAGTGGCAGACGCCACAGGAAAGATGTGCATCACGATGAATCTTACTGTTCAAGTTTCGAGAGAGTGCTTTTTGGGAAGAGTCTGATACGTTACTTACACATACATCTGTGAAATGATCACTATGAGAAAATTCGAAGAATCAGAGTTAATACAGAGGCTTACCAACAATCATTCTTCACACACACCATTCGCGACTGGAACAGGGAAGCTAATACACGAAGGCGAATTTTTCGAAGTACTCGTATTTTTCGAGAATTGTGTCATACTGCTTCAGGAAATTGATGTCCGGGTACAGACTTTCAAGATCCTGGAAGTACGGAGAGAAGTGAATTACACCAGTAAGTAAGAAACGTAAGTTTCCAGCAAAGAAATGATGCCGTTGTTGGCCCTGCAACCGACTCAGTTCGGTTTGTTGCGGTTCTCCATAGCTGTTGCTTACCAGCTATAACTTCATTTCATGTCAGCATAACTTTCTCATACTAAGACCACTGTACGGTATTCCCATATGCATGCTTGTCTCCACTATGCCTACCCTTCTTTTCCATCCCTTCTAGTCCAGTTTTCAGCAATGACTGATACGGTAATGTGTCCCCATCCATTCTATTTCGATCCACAGAGTCTTTTATTCGGCATTTTTCCCACTTACTCGAAGTAGCACTTGTTCTGGGATCTAAGGGAATTTGGTGCTGCATGTTTACACTGAGTGGGGGAACGCATTCAGCATGGAACCGCAACCTGGATCCGCAATCTCCGCTTCCATGGTCAACTGCAGTACACTTTCTTATTATGATCCACGTTTAGCGTTCTGTATTCTCACTCCTGCCTCCAATACTTATCAGAAAAATTGATGGTAACCGTGCGTGTGCTAGAGGGAAGTGGCACCCACGCAAAAAGGAACTCGAAAGTAGTGATATTCGAACGCCGCTGTTCTAGCCACCTACATATTTTTTCGCTTTGTAAAAAATTAGTCGCTTGAGGTAAACGTATTCTTTGCTTCAGTAATCAGAGACATCTCTTGACTGTTAATAAAAACTTATTTTGAACAAAATGTTTGATTGATAATTTGCTATAATTATTCAATTTGTTTGTACAGGGTGAGTTACTAACTATTGCCACCTAGAATAACTCCAAAAGTATCATAGTAGATGAAAAGTTTGTGGGACAGATGTTGGATGGGACAACGGGGGCCGTAACATGACGTTGGCATTTCGTTGCTAGGTAGGGTCGCGTCATAGATACGAAGGTCAACATTTTCTTTTTTTAATGTGTTGCTGATAGCGGCTACAGAGACGAATTCAATGATGTGTAACAGTAAGGTCTTTGAAGGTCAACGAAGGTCGAAAAGGTGGCATGAACGTCCATTTACAGAAGGCGTTCGAAGTGATGACCATTAGTACCAACGCAGTGCTGCAATCTTCTTATCATAGATCGAGTGGTATTCCTTATCACATCGGCACTTATCGAAGCACATGCTCTGACAATTCTCTCGCTTATCTTCAGGTATAGTTGGAACGTCTTGATAAACAATGTCTTTTGCGAATCTCCACAAGAAAAAATCCAGGGACGTCAAGTCTGGCGAACGAGCCGGCCACGACATACACTCCTGGAAATTGAAATAAGAACACCGTGAATTCATTGTCCCAGGAAGGGGAACTTTATTGACACATTCCTGGGGTCAGATACATCACATGATCACACTGACAGAACCACAGGCACATAGACACAGGCAACAGAGCATGCACAATGTCGGCACTAGTACAGTGTATATCCACCTTTCGCAGCAATGCAGGCTGTTATTCTCCCATGGAGACGATCGTAGAGATGCTGGATGTAGTCCTGTGGAACGGCTTGCCATGCCATTTCCACCTGGCGCCTCAGTTGGACCAGCGTTCGTGCTGGACGTGCAGACCGCGTGAGACGACGATTCATCCATTCTCAAACATACTCAATGGGGGATAGATCCGGAGATCTTGCTGGCCAGGGTAGTTGACTTACACCTTCTAGAGCACGTTGGGTGGCACGGGATACATGCGGACGTGCATTGTCCTGTTGGAACAGCAAGTTCCCTTGCCGGTCTAGGAATGGTAGAACGATGGGTTCGATGACGGTTTGGATGTACCGTGCACTATTCAGTGTCCCCTCGACGATCACCAGAGGTGTACGGCCAGTGTAGGAGATCGCTTCCCACACCATGATGCCGGGTGTTGGCCCTGTGTGCCTCGGTAGTATGCAGTCTTGATTGTGGCGCTCACCTGCACGGCGCCAAACACGCATACGACCATCATTGGCACCAAGGCAGAAGCGACTTTCATCGCTGAAGACGACACGTCTCCATTCGTCCCTCCATTCACGCCTGTCGCGACACCACTGGAGGCGGGCTGCACGATGTTGGGGCGTGAGCGGAAGACGGCCTAACGGTGTACGGGACCGTAGCCCAGCTTCATGGAGACGGTTGCGAATGGTCCTCGCCGATATCCCAGGAGCAACAGTGTCCCTAATTTGCTGGGAAGTGGCGGTGTGGTCCCCTATGGCACTGCGTAGGATCCTACGGTCTTGGCGTGCATCCGTGCGTCGCTGCGGTCCGGTCCCAGGTCGACGGGCACGTGCACTTTCCGCCGACCACTGGCTACAACATCGATGTACTGTGGAGACCTCACGCCCCACGTGTTGAGCAATTCGGCGGTACGTCCACCCGGCCTCCCGCATGCCCACTAAACGCCCTCGCTCAAAGTCCGTCAACTGCACATACGGTTCACGTCCACGCTGTCGCGGCATGCTACCAGTGTTAAAGACTGCGATGAAGCTCCGTATGCCACGGCAAACTGGCTGACACTGACGGCGGCGGTGCACAAATGCTGCGCAGCTAGCGCCATTCGACGGCCAACACCGCGGTTCCTGGTGTGTCCGCTGTGCCGTGCGTGTGATCATTGCTTGTACAGCCCTGTCGCAGTGTCCGGAGCAAATATGGTGGGTCTGACACACCGGTGTCAATGTGTTCTTTTTTCCATTTCCAGGAGTGTATCTTCTCCGTGTCCACTCTAATGATTTGGGGATTGTCTCTGCAACTCATTTCCAGCAATCAGCGAAAAATGTGCCGGACACCCATCATGTTGATACCACATTCTGTCCATAGTTCCTGAAGGTATTTCTTCCAATAACAGACCTAAAGTTTCTTGCACGCATGTTGTGTACTTCTTATCATTAAAATTTCCTTCGATGAAATAGGGACCTATAATTCTGTCCTCCAGGATCCCACAACATGCATTCACCGATCGCGGTTTTTGGTGTTCAACTTGCCGCAGCCAACATGAATTTTCAGTTGCCAAATAATGCATGTAACGCAGATAAACATTTCCATGGTTCGTGAATGTAGCCTCGTCAGTAAATAAAATCAGATTCATAAATGTGTCATCCCTCTGAATCTGAAGTTGAGGCCATCGGCAGAATTCAATGCGATGCATACAATCTGTACCGGTTAATTCTTGATGTAGACTGATACGGTAAGGATGATATTTGTGTGGCGATGCAGAAACACGAACAACACTATTCTGGATCATGCCAGATTCTCTTGCGGTTTGATGCAAACTAACACAAGGTACTCGAACCACAGTGGCAAGAGTACCAATTTCCGTTTCCTCGTTAGTAACCTTCCTTTGCCGGATATGTTTCCGATGGGTTAAAGACCCAGTTGTTCTCAATTTATCATACACATATAATTCCTTCGAACGAATACATCATTCACATTCGCTTGATTCGACGATACTCTAGTCTTACCGTTCCTATTAGCGTTGTATTGAACCGCCGAATGGTGTTTACATGTCAATGGCACGTTAGGTGGATACGCCGTATTCGGCAAATATCTACTATTTGCACGATGTACGGGAGAGAATTGTCAGAGCTTGTGCCGATCTGATAAGGAATACCACTCAATCCATGATAAGAAGATTGCAGCGCTGCATTGATACCAATGGTCATCACTTCGAACACCATCTGTAAATGGACGTTCACACCACCTTTTCGACATTCGTTGACCTTCAAATACCTTACTGTTACACAGCTTTGGATTCGTCTCGATTTCCGCTTTCAGAATGTATAGCATTCCATTTCAAAAACCAAGTTGACCGTCATATCTCTGACGCGACCCCACCTAGCAACAAAAAACCAACGTCTTATTATGGCCCCGCTGTCCCATGCAACAAAAAAATGGCTCTGAGCACTATGGGACTTAACATCTATGGTCATCAGTCCCCTAGAACTTAGAACTACTTAAACCTAACTAACCTAAGGACATCACACAACACCCAGCCATCACGAGGCAGAGAAGATCCCTGACCCCGACGGGAATCGAACCCGGGAACCCGGGCGTGGGAAGCGAGAACGCTTCCGCACGACCACGAGATGCGGGCTCCATGCAACATTTGTCCCACAAACTTTTCAGCTCCTATGACACTTTCGGAGTTATTCTAGGTGGCAATAGTTAGTGACTCACCCTGTATATTCACAACGTGTAACGCTGTCAAATGCACTTGCTTGAAAAAGGGTGGCCAGGCAGGCACTCTCGCTGTCTCCACACACTGTTTTTGTCTCCCAGTGCCTACGTGTGCAGCAGTGGTCAAAGCAGACAAATTTATTCAACAAGAACAGACGTGCGCTCCAGTAACGAATTACATTTATCACTGATTTATTATTTACTGTTCCATTTTGTGCCAAAGTGTTTCAGTGCTTCTCAATTATTTCGTAGTTTTGGTGGGGAATTATTTCGTATTTCATTATGTTCAGTTAATTAATGTCCTGCCGCAGGAATTGCCAGTGTAATTGCCAGTTATTTTGTGTACACTCTAGTGACCACGACGCGTCGTCGCATTACTGCCCGCCGTGGAGTTAAATTTTCTTCTGCGGCTTTTGACTTCTCCCGCCTTTCTTGTCTCGCCCTTCTTTCTGACAACCTTATTATGTGTGAGCACCTGCTGTACAAGCACCCTCAATAATCTGTTTTCAAACTGTTACTTTGAGAAGGAAAATAATTGCTTTGTACCGAAATCGCGAAATTGGTACAATACATACAGTATTGCTGCCAATGTCTGACCATAAACCGCCGTTTTGCATAAAACAACGCGTACAGGCATTAAGGTTCCCACACACGAGGGATGGATCGCAGCGATCCGTCTAATTGGCCGCTTCGCAGATCGCACGTGTGTGGGCAAATCGCAGCGATTGGTCGCTGATCGCATGGAAATTCCATGCAATCTGACGGACCGCATGCGATTCGTGCACGCAACATGGCTGCCTGGCTCTTTAAAAAAAAAAAAAAAAAATTTAGTGAAGTATTATGGGACCAAACTACTAAGATCATCCGTCCCTACGTTTACGCACTACTAAATCTAACCCAAACTAAGTTACGCTACGGACAACACACACACCGATGCCCGAGGGAAGACTCGAAGCTCCGACGGGGGGAGCGGCGCGGACGCCTCAGACCACGCGGCTATCCCGCGCGGCTCCTGGCTGGTTAACAGTGATGTACTGCAACATGTCTGCGACTCGTTTCCTAAGTAAGGTTGTGCATTTTTGTTTCGTTTCACCTTTTCAACATCGAGTAAGAACTTAACGTTAGAAGTAATAATTATCCAAGAACCATGAACCACTGGAAGAAGTGCCAGAGTTGCCATTTGTATTAAGAAATAAAACAGAATATACACTCTGGTTTTGCACTGATAAGCATTTTCAAGCTTGTGCTACAGATGTAGAATTGATGGGAAGTTCATTTTAACACTCGCGATACAATGGCCTCAATCTGATGATTTTGAGTTACTTATGAAATAATTATACGCATTATTAAAACTTTTAACTCCAAAAGATAGTGACATATATCATGCAGATGTACTTAAGACGGGTGTCATTTAAAATAATCAGAATCTCTCTCCTACAATAATTTGTTATAGTAATCATGCTGATTACTGATTACTGAGGCTATTGAGAACATTTCTACAGGCACTAAAAACGAGTTATGCAAATTACTGAAAAACTACGAGATTAATGAAAGAAAGAGGAACTGAGGACTAATCAAAGAGATGAATTGGCACACTGGCAAGATGTGCACAATCCATTCTGCGTCACTGAAAACGCAATATAGTCTCAGGGTTGTTTGTGGGAAGAGACCAAACAGCGAAGTCATCGGTCTCATCGGATTAGGGAAGGACGGGGAAGGAAAGTCGGCCGTGCCCTTTGAAAGGAACCATCCCGGCATTTGCCTGCAGAAGTTTAGGGAAATCACGGAAAACTTAAATCAGGATGACTGGACGCGGGATTGAACCGTCGTCCTCCCGAATGCGAGTCCAGTGTCTCACCACTACGCCACCTCGCTGGGTTCAATGTAGTCTGAAAAAAGTAAAGCGCTTCAGAAGAAGTTTAATAAATTACTAATCCTGGTCTCCTCCTTTTCTTTGCATGTATTCATGGGGACAAGGAGGTCAAGTGCGACAGCTGCTGAAGATAGCAGATCCTTTTCCAACTAGAACTTCTCCACAGAGTGACGTTCGTAATACTTTTTAAAGCTCTTTGGCAAATGGCTCGACATTCAACCCAGCGCGCTCAAAACGCTACTGAAAGCTCACTGGCTGTCGGAGAAGTCGTGACGTAGGTGGGCAGAACGAGCCTAATCTCGGCGGCCGTCATTTGTGACTGAGACTATAGTGTCAGTTATTATTACAGCGCAGATGACAGAGCACGAGACTGCTCCTTTGGCTCAGGTGATATCTTTAGTACCGTCCCGTGTCCAGTTTTTGTATCACTCTCTTGTTCGGTTTTAGGAAACCAAACGAGGAACATTCGGCGACACCGTCTCTGGAGGGCCGCTCGATAACTTCAGTGGTAATGGACTCTGACACGGCGCAACGCGTCGGCTTTTCTTTCTCGTCGCAATATACTTTGCAACACCCTTACAAACTTTTCAGACTGTTTCTCAGCACCCAGTAAATTCTTCGCCGAATATCGTATTGGTGAACCAATCAGCGACAAGCCACTAATATTCCTTTCCTTCCCTGACGTTTATTATCATTTTCGCGGAATTACTTTAATACTTGTACACTATTTAGTTGTAAGCATAGTTGAATACTGACAATGAAATAAAAGTTTAACAAAAAGTATAGATTTTATGAAACCGAAATGTAATATTTTGATTACTAAATAAACCCATTTAGGGAGAGTTCTGCCATATTGCCTACGCATTTTTTTCCCCATGACGTAGGAAATTTTATATTGACACAAGGATGTCTGTATGTCATTACGCTATTTACGTCTTTTTGCAGCAATGGTAGAACCGAAAATAAGTGCAACTGCGTTCGTTTATCGCTACTGGGATGTGCAGTATTACATAGAAACGAAAGTGAAGCATCTCATGGAGCTCCTGAAACCGGTCACACAAATTTCGTTCTTTATTTTTCTAAACAGGTGACTCCCTTCGTGGTACATAGTGGCAGTTGCGTTTCTAACACCTTCTAGCTCCAGGAAAAAAATTGATTTTCAATATTTCATACAGTTATTTATCGAATTTAGAATTTTAAAGTGCTATCACAATCTACTCATTAAGAGCTATACCGTTATGTTTCGCTTTAACACAGAGATGGAAACAGTGTATACTTCCAGAGGCAGCGTCACTCGTGGCGCACAAGTCACTCAGATTGTATTCGACCAGTATTGGAGAGTCAGAGCGCTTAACGACTTCTAACAAATTTCAAGCATAATTTCAAACGTTTTCTCACTCACGTGAGTAACACCAAATATTTAATGCACTGATCCAGTTGTAAAGTAATCACACGTTTGAAGCTGTTTTATACGTGCGAACTCGATTCCTTAATGAATCTGGGGTGGGTGGTTACTGATACGGATCTGACCATATCTCTTCATTTACAAAAACAGAAGCGTGTTTCAACTAAACAGACGAAATTCTTTCTTTCTCTGCTTTTTCTGTAAGCGCTTAACAGGCATGGCAGCCACCGGCCTGTGACCGTTTAACAAATCCACGTGACAACAAGTCCCGTGATCGCCCGTTGTTTTGTGCAGCGGGAGACAAACGTCCAGGGGCGGCTAAGAGCGCTGGTGCTCAGCTCCGGGCACGTCCGTAACAGCCAGGCCCCCACAACCGAAGGAGTGGTCGACTGTGAAGAGCGGACCAATTGAATAGCTGGCCGGCGGCCATTACAGTGGTAAACTGACGCGCGGAGTTCGAATGTTTATACATCGCTTTTGGTTATAAAATGCCTTCCCTTGAGTTAGGTCACAAACATAATGCCTCATTTAAGTACGTTATTACAATATACACTCCTGGAAATGGAAAAAAGAACACATTGACACCGGTGTGTCAGACCCACCATACTTGCTCCGGACACTGCGAGAGGGCTGTACAAGCAATGATCACACGCACGGCACAGCGGACACACCAGGAACCGCGGTGTTGGCCGTCGAATGGCGCTAGCTGCGCAGCATTTGTGCACCGCCGCCGTCAGTGTCAGCCAGTTTGCCGTGGCATACGGAGCTCCATCGCAGTCTTTAACACTGGTAGCATGCCGCGACAGCGTGGACGTGAACCGTATGTGCAGTTGACGGACTTTGAGCGAGGGCGTATAGTGGGCATGCGGGAGGCCGGGTGGACGTACCGCCGAATTGCTCAACACGTGGGGCGTGAGGTCTGCACAGTACATCGATGTTGTCGCCAGTGGTCGGCGGAAGGTGCACGTGCCCGTCGACCTGGGACCGGACCGCAGCGACGCACGGATGCACGCCAAGACCGTAGGATCCTACGCAGTGCCGTAGGGGACCGCACCGCCACTTCCCAGCAAATTAGGGACACTGTTGCTCCTGGGGTATCGGCGAGGACCATTCGCAACCGTCTCCATGAAGGTGGGCTGCGGTCCCGCACACCGTTAGGCCGTCTTCCGCTCACGCCCCAACATCGTGCAGCCCGCCTCCAGTGGTGTCGCGACAGGCGTGAATGGAGGGACGAATGGAGACGTGTCGTCTTCAGCGATGAGAGTCGCTTCTGCCTTGGTGCCAATGATGGTCGTATGCGTGTTTGGCGCCGTGCAGGTGAGCGCCACAATCAGGACTGCATACGACCGAGGCACACAGGGCCAACACCCGGCATCCTGGTGTGGGGAGCGATCTCCTACACTGGCCGTACACCTCTGGTGATCGTCGAGGGGACACTGAATAGTGCACGGTACATCCAAACCGTCATCGAACCCATCGTTCTACCATTCCTAGACCGGCAAGGGAACTTGCAGTTCCAACAGGACAATGCACGTCCGCATGTATCCCGTGCTACCCAACGTGCTCTAGAAGGTGTAAATCAACTACCCTGGCCAGCAAGATCACCGGATCTGTCCCCCATTGAGCATGTTTGGAACTGGATGAAGCGTCGTCTCACGCGGTCTGCACGTCCAGCACGAACGCTGGTCCAACTGAGGCGCCAGGTGAAAATGGCATGGCAAGCCGTTCCACAGGACTACATCCAGCATCTCTACGATCGTCTCCATGGGAGAATAGCAGCCTGCATTGCTGCGAAAGGATGATATACACTGTACTAGTGCCGACATTGTGCATGCTCTGTAGCCTGTGTCTATGTGCCTGTGGTTCTGTCAGTGTGATCATGTGATGTATCTGACCCCAGGAATGTGTCAATAAAGTTTCCCCTTCCTGGGACAATGAATTCACGGTGTTCTTATTTCAATTTCCAGGAGTGTACTTTTTAATTTATGATCAAACAGCAACTAGTCACTGTTTATGAATTTATCTTACGTACTACATGGAATTTTCCGTAGCTAAAAGTTATGTACTGGACCCCTAGCATTTTTCGTAGTTCATTTACGATAGATGTAAGCAAAATTCATCAAAATAGTCGAAGATTTGCCCACTATATTAATAGATATTTTCTGACTCTACCTTGCTTTAGATTTTATGACGAGAAGTGCGGTATATATGGCATAGTGCTTTGGCAACTCACGAACAAATTATAAAGTTTCAACCTAACCTAGACAATGAAAACACTACCGATCGGCCAACTTTCTTCAATATGATCAGAACATATAAAATGGTATTCTGTCGGTCGGAAATCTTTCCTCCTGGCAGCGTGTAACCATTTTTGTAAAAGCTGTGGTTTTGAGAAAGGAAACCTGCAAATAGATGCACAGACATTATGCTAATACCGTGTTACAAAAACATTTATTAAGCAAGTGCACTGACATACAAAACAACTTAAAATGTCCACATATCTGTGAAATGTAATATTCGTTCCTTTCTCGAATTTATCTGTACAATTAATCGCTGCACAACTCTTCACCATTGTACTTCTTTTGATTGGAACGTACAGACAGTACAATTACGAGTAACATATACAACGTTGAATCAGGGTCTTCATAAACAACAATACTACACAACACATCAGACTACAACCACTATAATGGCGTCCAGCTGAAGGTTCAAATTACACCGCGACTGCAGCTCCATCAGTGAGTCTAGTTATTTTTTACAAGGTCTTTGACACACACACACACACACACACACACACACACACACACACACACATACACACATACACTGCTACTGGGCTTCCTTTATGTACAGTAAAAAGGCTTCTACCTGCTGTCTACATGCTCAGCCCAACACCACCGTGTTTTGTGTACGCTTTTGTTTGGTACTGACTAAAAGGCCGCAGCTTTCATCTGTTTACTCGGTAGTTTCCTTCCTACTTGGTGCCAGAAGCCTTAGAGATACGCAACATCTTCACATCTTAGTGCTGGTTACAAAGTAAGGCCGAAGCGGGAAACAATTGGACGTAAAAACAACCGAAGGACTCTGTCTCACATACGTCCAAAGTGACGTTCATGACAGAGGTCTCAGAACCATCCGAAATCAAGACAAGATTGAGACTGGGAGATGGTCTCTAACCCATTCTGTTTACTCATTTTTAGAGAAGATAATCAGGACATGGAACAAAAGGGGGAAAGGTGGCTGGAGATAAGGAAAGAACCATCAACATAAAATGTCTGGCCTTTGCTGATGACATTTTCATCATACCAAATAAAACAAATGAAGCCAATGAATTTCCAGAATGAGATTTTCACTCTGCAAATAACATCATACAGCAATGTGAGAATTGCAGCATACTGACAGACGTACTAAAAATGAAAGGAAAACCCAAAATGACAAACACAACACAACCAAAGGCACGTAGAATAGTGCCAGTCGAACAGTGGCATAAAATGCATAAGGCAGCAATAATGAAAATGTAATGTACAAGAACACTAGAGGTACGTACGCAAGTTAAAACAATAATTACACATCCGATTACGAACCGGTCTGATGCCATTTGAAAAGGAAGATCTTGGCACATCAAATTCAATTAAATTTGGCTCTTGGTGGCTTTCAAAGTCTGTGAGCAAGTTATATTTATCAAAACGGTGGAGTAAAACAGGAACTACTAGGCAGGCGGTAATCTCTCGCAATAAATTTCTTATACAAGTCTGATTGTGCAGTCGTGAACTTGGAACATGCCAATATGACGAGGTTAACATCAGCTACTGCCGTTGTGTCCTTATAGCAGAACGGAAGATAAGTGGAATATTTAACAGAAAAATCAGCTATCACACTGCTCACAACCGCAGGTCGCTTCAGTAAAATATTTATTTCAAAATAATGAGTTACACGTTTAAGCCATCAAGTTACGTGACTGGTCGAGGTAGCTCCGAGGAAAAAAATCGGCGTACATGAAGCTCTGTTCATCGTGTTCAAAGTGCTCAACACATTCGGAAGACTAAAATGACGAGTCTTGTGCGAAACGAAACCTCTGTTCGAAATGTGTAAACTATGGACGTAATTTTTATGTGACGAAAGGTTCTGGATATTTCCAAAAGTGAAGAACTTGAAATACCCGTATCCGAGGAGGTGGGCTGGCATGTTGCCATTACTTCAAAATAGGCCGCTTCTCCTTTATTTTTGTTTACGATCCCGGAGCCAAAGGACGACCACATTAAGTGCTCCAGCTGCCCGGTAGCTGCACTACCTGTCTTACCCAATAGCAAAACGTATAATGTAATCTCTGCAGTCATCTCGAAATCTTCGGACTGATTTACAGTTCATAATAAGATGGGCACAGCGTTTAGTAACCGAGTTTGTTAAAAGCAGCTTTTCGAGTAACAAGCGTCAACCGTTTTAGAGTTTTCACACTGCAGACAAACTGCTGACACGCTAGAAACAGGGTATTTGTTATCTGATGACGCCTGTCATGATCTTCTGCGGTTCGGACGACATAACAAACAAGGAGCTACGTAATTGCTACTCGCGTATCACAGTTTTTTCGAAAACAGAACAACCACGTGTCAAAACGACGTTCATTGAAACCGATCGTGTGAAACTCGGGTCGCTCTTTACATTGTTGAGACAAGTTAATTTCTTCTTTGTAGGCTTCTGGAAAGTCAAATATGGAAAAACACTGGCTTACGGGATATAAGAATTGCCTAGGTATTCTGCCCGCTTAGAACAGAATGACGACAGCTCTTGGACATTCGCCACACAAACTGAGATGCTGAGGAAGGCTGCGCGTTTTTTCGGCTTAGGGTGTCTCACGAGCTACAATTTGTAGCTAGCGGCACTAAGCTGGTGTAGTTGACAGCTGACGACCACTGCGAGACGGAAGTTCCAACGTTTCGGGTCCCGGCGTACAGTTTCAATGTTCGTGTACCGCAGTTCGGCGGCCAACTTCTAGTGCCGACATCACGTGACAGTGCACGTACTGACTGAACTCGAAATGACCCGTCGAGGTATACTGACAGACTGACCAACGGTGGTAAGCCGCAGTATCTCTTTCACGCCCGGAGTCACTGTGCGCTCTGCTGAACTGCACCGAGACTGCTGGCTTAAATTTATCACCATTACGCAGGTGGGTGTCCGTAGCGAATTCCTATAGTCGAAAGACTAATGACCAAGAAGGTATCCGATTTTTAAAAAAGTATATAAACTGCCAAATCATGAGGGAGGCGCAAAATTTTCTTGAGCAGCTTACTACCGCAGGGATGCTGGCGGGTAGCTACTCTAGGACAGTGGGTAATCGAGTTCATTCACCGGGATTGTGACGACAGTACAAACCTGTCACACACAATAAAGAGCTCAAACATTATCGCCTTTGCTTAGCATCTTGATGGCCCATCTCTGGAGCGCAACAAAGCAGCTGTTCTGAATAGCACAGATTGATCAAGTCGTTGGCAGGTAGCCCAACGTACGTGGTACCAGATATCTACACACACCTCCCGTTATCACAGGCCGGTGGTTTGTGAGCGCCGAGCTGGCGCCCGATAGCTTCCCAGACGCGTTGCATCGAGTTCAGATCAGGCGAACTTCGTGACCGAGAAAGAAAGTGATATCGCTTTCATGTTCCTCAGACCACTGGCCTCGTGACACGGACAGTTATCCCGCTGGAGTATGCATAGCCGTCGGGGAAGACATTCAGCATAAAGTGATGCAGGTGGTCCGCCGTAACGTCCGCGTGGTCCACAGCTGTCACAGCGCTTTCGATTACAGCCACAGCTCCCGTGGCAGTCCAGATGAACGTCCTCCGTAGCATAAAGTTACGCCCACCAACCTGCATCCGTGGCGTAGTGCATATCTGGAGCAACCTTTCTACTGCATGACGATGTATCCGTACCTGCCATCAACGCGATGTAACGAGAAACGTGATTTATGCAGTCGTGCCACACGTTTCCACTGATTCACGGTCCAATCTCTGTGATCCTGTGCCCAGTGTCATCGTAACTGACTGTGTCGTTACTTCAGCGACGCCACACGCAGTGCTCGTCTGCTGCCGATCTCCACCGTCAAGAATGTGCGCTGCGAAGCACCAGCATTCTAACGTGCCGCCAGATGTGCCACAGTCGCTTTACAGAGTAGGCAAGCCTCCGGCCTCCACGTTCTGCCGTGAGGCGGAGACGTCGCCTGCTCGTGGTTCCGCCGTCCTTCAACCACTGTCCACAGACTCCTCGACAGCAGCACGTCAACAGCCGACCAGCTTCGCCGCTTCCGAGGGGCTCGTTCCCAGGCGCCGGGCCACAACGGTCTGCCGCTTGTCTCTGGATCTCCCTCAGTCACGGCCCGTATTGTCCTCAGAGGGGGGATTCGTCTCTGCTTCGCCCGTATGTTCTCCTTACGGCTCGAGTGCCCGCAACCTCAGCAGGTGGCGCAAACCGTCGCGTTGGGCACTAGCCCTAGTGCTCTGTCTCATCACTGTACGGACCATCGGGAAGTACTAACAAATTCCCAGGAGACCAGTACAGCCCTACTGGGCAGTTTTAAACGACACTGAAGATCGGAAATGAAATTACAAGTTCGGCTGAAAAGGGTTGCAAAATTATATACAAGATCGTGTAGTTGTCTTTTTACAAATTCCTGTTTAGTCATTTTTCTTAATGATTGTCATTTATAATTTTTACAAATACAAGTAAATACACAGCCTGATTCATAGTTCCTGTAACAGACTTCTAAGGGCTGTAGAGGAGCTTAGTAGATGAAGTGTTGATAAGTAACCCATACCCGGAAATGTACCGTTTGGATGTAAATAAGTTTGAAGATCGGGTCATTTTCGAGGATCCCGCTTCACAGTACGCACACAAGCTGACGAGAGGGCGCCACCTTGAGTCCCGGTTGTAATTGCGACGTGACGCAACGCCTTTTTCCGACTACAACACGGCTGCGAGACACTGTTCACAAACAGGGCGTTGACTGTGGTCGTCCACGGACACGATGCACCGTCGACTCTAAAGACGACGCCCTTCTTCACGTAACATGTCAAAGCACACCCTCTCTGCTGTATGCGTACCGTGGAGCGGAAATTTGAAAATTATCCGATCCTCAAACTGATTTTTCACGCAAGGTTTCCTTATCAAAACATCGTCTGGTAAGTTCCCTCTACAACCCCTAGAAGCCTGTAACGAGAATTTTGAATGACGCTCCATGAATACAATAACGTTACACGCGTACCAATTCCACCAACAACGATCTCTGCAACGCACAAAAAATTAATTAATTTCCGTCCCAAATGAGACGAATACTTTGGACATGGCGTGTGGTGGGGCTGAGGACAGAGCTGGCGTAAATCCAGACACGTGGCGGCTCACTACGAGCTGTGACCACTGCGTTCAGACGGCACACCCAACAGGACGCGACACAACAGGGCAGCCATCTCGCAGTTCTCCAGCGGAAAGATTCACGGCTGGCTCATAGACGGCAGATTTATTTGTAATGAGTTTGTTTACACTACAGGGAAGTGCCTCTCGCATGCTGAGCGGTCGTAAAAGGAGCCATTAGTCTGCGGGCAGCAGCAGGTGGCACGTAAAGCAGACGCTGCGGGTTCTCGTCCCATCTCGGACAGGGCTTTCACTTTAAATACGGCGCTGCTTTAAAGCTAACGAAGCATTTCAAATAACCTGTATGTCAGCCGCAGCAGTATTATTCTGGTCGATTTTCGTATTACCTAAAGGCGACTACATTTTTAGCGTCAAAATAATGCACACGTTATAGGAACGTAAATTGTTTTGACATAAGGAGCCAATGGTGAGTGTGCCGTAAGAATCACCAGTTACCGAAGGGGAGGGGAGGGTGGGGGGGGGGGGGGGGCGCTACAGTTTTGACTACGAATCATGATTAAGCTCAGCATATTTCACACTAAAACATTGTCAGAAGTGAAAAAAGTAATAAGCGACAGATGAATGTCTTAAGACTGACCCGGGATCGAACTCGAGACCTTGGGGTCCTTGATCTAATACTTGACCACGAGCCAACCTTGAAGACAATATTAATAGTAATCTCTGACTTTTTGCAGATGATGCAGTTACTTATAATGAAATACTGTCTGAAAAAAGCTGCACAATTATTTAGTAAGTGCTTCATAAACCATCAGACTAATGCAAAAATTGGTAAATTGTTTTAAATATTTAGAAATTTTAAATTGCGGACTTAACAGAACACAGAAATGTAGTGTCATATGAGTGCAAAAATCAATAAGTCTTATTTTGAATGAGTCAACTCATAAGTACCTGAGTAACAAATTCTGACGTTATAAAATTGAGTGATCACACTGTAGTAGGTAAAGCAGGTAGCAGGCTTAGGTTCATTGGTAGGACACTCGTAAAATGAGACCAGCCTACGAAGGAGATTGTCTACAAAATACTCAGGTGATTCAAGCTGTAATACTTCTGAAGTGTATGGGTCCCTACCAAATAGGACTAATCCCGTATAATGGGTGTATAGAAATCAGGGCAATACAGCTGGCCACAGATTCGTTTCACCCATATGCGAACGTTATAGCGTCACTGAAAAAGTATGGGACATCTCATGGTATAAGTCAATCTCATTTTGCCTACTTACAAACTTCCAAGAACCAGTACTAAGTGACACATTTAAAAATTTACTGCAGCGCCTACATATCGCTCCCACAGCGACAACGTAGAAGAGATTATACTAGTCACAGCACGAACAGACGCCTTTAAGCAGTCATTCTGCCTGCACTCCATAAGTGAATGGAAAGGTACGCAACCAAAAGGGCCTGCCGCACAGTTCAGAGTCGTTTTACAGAGTGTGGGTATAGATGTAGATGTGGTTTTGGTATGTAATGTTCGCTCACGCTCACATTTTAAATCGCAGCCGTATAAGGTACACTCACAAAAATTACTTTCTTATCGGCGCCGAAACATTTTTTCGGCTATCTGACTTTGTTTTGTTTGTGAAGTTGAGTCTGATTCAACAATATAAGATCTGCTTATTCAAAAGTGAACGTTAGGGACTGCAGAAAAGCGCATTCCATGTAGATATTTGGCACTCCTCGTTCCAGCTACTCCAAGCGTCGTAAGCGCCGGTACACTATTCACAGCCATGCCTCGTGCTAACTTAACTGCTAAGGTCATCAGTCCCTAAGCTTACACGCTACTTAACCTAAATTATCCTAAGGACAAACACACACACCCATGCCTGAGGGAGGACCCGAACCTCCGCCGGGACCAGCCGCATAGCCCATGACTGCAGTGCCTTAGACCTGCACACTGCTAATGATTAATGCGAACATTACGGGTTTGTTTTGGCTACCCATCCACATTTAGAGCTAGCTCCCACTCATCACACACCCAGAAATTTGTCCAAGTCATCTTGTATCTTCCTACACTCACTCAACGAGGATACATGAGAGCAGCATAGCGTCGTCACTAAACAACCGCAGAATGCTGCCTGCCCTGTCCACCACACCGGTCCTATCACACTTCCCTGGGGCATTCCTGATGACACCCTACTCGCCGTCGAACGCAACGTACTGGATTCTATTACTTAAGAAGTCCTCGAGGCACTCACATATCTGGGAACCTACTCCATATTCTCGTACCTTCGTTAACAGTTTGCAATGGGGCATCGTGAAAGTGCTTTTCGGTAGTCTAGAAATATGGAATCCACTTGTTGCCCTTCACCCTTAGTTCGCATCTGAGAAAAGGGAAAGCTGAGTTTCGCACGACCGATGCTTTCTAAAACCTTACTGATTCGTGGACATAAGTTTCTCGGTCTCAAGAAAATATATTCGAACTGAAGATTTGTTCAAGGACTCTGCAGCAAACCGATGTTACGGATATTGGTCCGTTCTTTGGCCCTTTTTTATACGGGAGCCACCTGCGCTTTTTACTGGTCGCTTGGGACTTTGCGCTGGGCGAGAGGTTCGCGATAATTGCAAGCTAAATAATGGGCCACTTTCCTTACCTGTCCTTCCCCAAATCTGGCTCGTGTTCCGCCTCTGGTGACCTCCTCGTTAAGTGGACGTTAAAAGTCAATCTCCTCGTCCCTTCCTTCGGCGCCTAACAATCACGAATGGAGTTAACGGTGGCGCTGGTGTTTCAGGAAGCATCCCGGCATTCGCACGGACAGGCGGCGCTGGCCAGCTCCAGCTCCAGCCAGAGATGGCAGGTTCCTCCGGAGCGCCGCCATTGGCCACGGCTGCTGCGCGCTGCGCTCTTCCCCGCCCGATGGTCCGCGCTCATCGTTTTGTTTCCGCTCCGCCGGCTGCTCGTGGCAGCCACTTCCAGCTCCAGCTCCAGTGCCGGCCTGCCGGCGACGCCGACAGCCGTCCGTCGCTGCGCGTCCCAGCACCAGGTGAGTGCAGCACAGCACGGCACGGCACGGCACGGCTTCCTCGCCGCTCTGCTAGACCACCCTACAGACAGCCCTAGACTCTTCTGGCGTTCCTCGACTCCAGTGCCTGATACGACGTCGCTGTAGCAGTCACCACGTAGGTAGAAATCAATGAAGGTTAGAGTTTAACACGTTGTCAGTATCGAAGTGACTAGAGACTCGGCACCAATTTGGATAACGACAAGGACGGGGAACGAATCGACTGTGACCGTATTCACGGAATCATTCGCTGATTCGTCTTAAGCGATGTAGAAAATCTATGGAAAACTGAAGTACGAATCTGACGACTATCTGCTCACTCTATCTCCAATACAGTTACAAAGAAATAGGTCAAAAATTAATAATAATGGTATTCCACAAGAACGAAGCAAAAATTATTTGTTACTGTAACCTATACAGGGTGTTCGCAAATTCCCGTTGAAACTTCTAGGAATTTTAGAGGTAAGTGATTACATAACATTTTGAATAGAAACCCACGTCCGGAAACGTACCGTTTCCGTTCTGCGACGGTTTCATTTCAGATGCTTAACTCATCCACTTCTGCCGGAGGAACTGAATTAGGCGTAACCCAGTTCAGTTATTAGCTATCAATTCGAAAGGACACACTACGAAACATCGATTTATCACTTAACACATTTGTTTGCTTTAACACTTAAACATTACGTGTTTACATTATTCCAAAACGAAAAAGAATCCAGCGTACTGTACGTACAGAACAATACTGCAGTACAAAAGCGGCTCAATGTGGCGACCACCAACGTTGTTACAGACATGGTAGCTGTGAAGCATGTTCTGGTACACACTCTCCATCCCACCTGGCGTCTCTTCAGTTTCTAGCGCAGCAACCAGAACTCGTGTCTGCGCCTTACCGCGGATTCGTAATTAACGTCTTTGCGAACCCTCTGGTTACTCGGTGTTTCAAATTTTTTGTTTTTTAACAAATCTTAAGCCAGCCGATGTGGCCGATCGGTTCTAGGCGCTTCAGTCTGGAACCACGCGACCGGTACGGTCGCAGGTTCGAATCCTTCCTCGGGCATAGATGTGAGTGATGTCCTTAGGTTAGTTAGGTTGAAATAGTTCTAAGTTATAGGGGACTGTTGACCTCAGAAGTTAAGTCCCATAGTGCTCAGAGACATTTGAACATTTTTGATGAAGAAATAAGTTTTCTTTTTTCTTTTTGTCCCCTCTCCCTTATACTACAGGAAGCGAAGCCTGAACTCGAGAAAATTTACGCCTACGGGACCAAGAAATCATGTACATACGAACAAGCCTGGGGATTACAACAGATGATTTGCAAACTAAGTGGAACGTAGTCCTTGACTGCAAGTGACAAGCGGTAACCGATTTAGATTTCTTATTATTGCGTTTTTGTGGTGTGCGGACTCTGAATGATTTCTTGTTAGCCGCGGTATTGGCTACGATTTCTCTCGCACGTTTTTCGTGACTATTTGCCAGGAAGGTAATACTGGACTTCTGAATGACACGTCTATTTAACGGAACTTGTAAAAATTAACACTGAAGGACAGAAATTTCGTAAACTGTAACTTGAAGCATAACGCAGGTGTTTGAATATTATGCCACTTTCAGTGCTATATATAGTAATGAAATGTAGTTAAGGGTATTGCTTGAAATATCAAAATGCGCTGTCACGCGGCCATGTGTTTTTACTACACTGCATCTTTTACCAATAATTTGACCCTTAGCTTAGCTGTTAAATACACAAGAATCACATATTGCCGCACGGTTCGCCCTCACAGCAAATGCTCGATACTGTAGGGGTTGGATCACAGTCCAACTCGTTAGTTCATTCATCGAAGAATTGAGTTATGGAGGGAATCTTTTATTAACATCCCGAACGGTTATATCGGTGTAAAATCATTGTTCAACCACAAATGATTTAAGTTATATTTTTCACGATTTATTTCAAACAACATACTGTAATTCGCCCGTAATTGTTTTTGTAGAGCTGCGAATGATTAAGCCTACTAATAACATCAGTTGTCTGTTTGGTGACTGCATTACGTGTTTGTGGGCCATATCCTCATCAGAGTAATTTCGTATTGTTATACATTTTGGACTGCGATTTTGATGTGTTTTTAACGGCCAGTGATGCGACGAGGTGCCTCCTTGCATTAATGGCAAAGTATTTAGGGGAAAAAGAAGTGAAGCTGAAAATCGATATCGTTTGTGCACAAATTTTCACACATTTAGCGGTAGCTGGAGTGAGAAGGGAAATCTTGCGAGGTAAAGCAGACGATGCACTACGTCTTCAGACCTGAAGTGGCCCATCGGGACCATCCGGCCGCCGTGTCATTTGAAGTGAAAAGACCACATGCAATTAATAGCGAGTAAGGCGGATGCCAGACAGATTCATTGAAAGAAGCCTCAGGAAATTTAGTGCATCAACGAAAGAAGCGGCTTGCAAAAAGACACTCTTTCGACCAATACTTGAATACTTCTCGTCAGTATGGGATGCGTACCAGGTGGAGATTGGTAGAAGAGCGTCATGTTTCGTTACATATATAGGTGCGCAAGTGCGTAGCCTTTTTGTTTTGGAAGTTGTGACTCCGGTGGCTACGGGTTTATTTATCGACTGGCATTTTGTATTTTTAGTTCACTGTTGGTATCACAGTTTACGTACTCATTTTGTCGGTTGCGGTTAGTAAGTGGCTATGGGAGCTTTCAGACAAACTCTCCTGTTTGAGTTCAGTAGAGTGGTGACAGCAGCTGAGGCGGCCAGGAACATTTGCACCGTGTATGGGGATAATTCCATCGAACAGTCTTCTCGTTTTAAGGAAGATCGTTTTCAAATTAGTGACTTTTCGTGTCTAGGAAGACCTTCTGGGTTTGATGTAGATCTTTTAAACGCAATAATCCACAAAGATTCACATTAGTGAACTCGAGAACTGGCAAATGTGATCAACTGTGATCACTCCACCGTCTTGCGACATTTGCGTGCAAAGTGAAGGTTGAAAGATCGAGAGCATGCCCTAAGCCAAAATCACAAAAATCAGACGGTGGCCGCACGTGCATTTTTACTTCCTCGTCATCAACTGGCTCGTGAACGACAGCGACCACTCCCGTCCTGTGTCGTTACTGTGGCGACAAATGGCATCTCCGTAAGAACACAACGAAAAGAAAGTCAAACAAATCAGCAATTCCCCGTACAAAGACCTGCACGTATGAGCAAAAGGTCATGTTATGCACCTGGTGGAACAAGCACTGCGTCGCCTACTACCAATTTCTTCCCCGAGGTGTGAACATAACTGCTGACATTTATTGTGGACAACTGAGATGTCTTGCAGAGACAGTCCAAGAACAACGACCAGCAAGAATGCCTAAAGTGTTGCTACTGCACGATAACGGCCGCCCGCATTCTGCTAGGCAAACAAAAAACACTACGCAGGAGTTGGTTTGAGAAGTCATTCCCTACCCACCTTATTCCCCCCATCTGGCTCCAAGGAACTTCCTTTCCGGATGAAGATGCGCTCCCAACATAGCTCGGCGAGTTGTTCGCCTGAATACCACCTGATTTCTACAGTCGCAGAATCGAAAAGTTACTCCACCGTTGGCAGGCTGTTGTGAACAGTGAAAAGTATATATTATTGATGACTAAAGGCTCCGTTAAGTGTATCTGTTGTGTATATTAAACTTATGGAAAAAGCGCTATGACCTTATGCAACAAACCAATAAATTTCGTGAGTGAAAAGCTTCACGCAAATGCTGAACCAACGCCGACGCTGCAAGACAGACGCTCTGTATCACGTTACGGTCCACTGTTCAGGTTCAGAGTGCGTAAATTCTTGGAAGAATCAATCTCTATATTGCTTCTTCCTATCCATATCTAGCGAAATGCCCATGAAGACAAAATTAAAGAGATTCGAGACCACACAGAGGCCTACCAGTAATAGTTCTTCCCGCGAACCATACGTGACTGGAACAGAAGAGGGGGCAGTGACTCTGGTACACAAAGTACTCTCGCCCACAGACCGTAAGGCGGCTTCCGGAGTGTAGATGGTATATGGTACGCGTCAGGTGATGTACCCTATAATCATTGGCACTAGCTAAATCTCTGGTCGCAGTGCATACCTTTACAGTATCACCATCTCTGGATCTCCCTCGCCATCCTACGTCAGTTGCGATCCTGACAGACAATGTGGGAATTATCGAAAGCTATGAATCTCACGCCCACCCAGCTAACCACGCGGTCTAACCCGCTGCTTCCCGTCGGGTTAGTGTCGAGGTCCGGTGTGTGGGCCAGCCTGTGGATGGTTTTTAAGCGATTTTCCATCTGCCTCGGCGAATGCGGGCTGGTTCCCCTTATTCCGCCTCAGTTACTCTATGTCGGCGATTGCTGCGCAAACAGTCTCCACGTATGCGTACACCGTAATTACTCTACCATGCAAACGTTTGGAGTTACACTCGTCTGATATGAGAAGTTCCCGGCGGGTGGAGAGAGGGAGGGAGGGAGGGAGGGAGGGAGGGAGGGAGGGAGGGGGGTCGACAGGGGGCCGAACCGCACAATAACCCTGGGTTCGGTGTGCGACGACGGTGGGGTGGGTGGACTGCTGTGGCCCGTTGTGAGGTCGTGGATCACGGCGGGACGAAGCCTCTCCGTCGCTTATGCCCCGGTTTGGTACAACACAACACAATGAATCTTATGCCACTTAAACCGGACGTGTTTAATGAGCGATGTTAAATGTTTGCCTATAAATTATGTTTTTGCCTACTTTGATTGACTTGTTAGTTACAGATAACGCACTAAAATCAATTTGAAAAATGTTTTAAAAATTGTGTGTTACTGTGCAAGTACAAGGAATAGCCCGGGGTTCCAAATGAGAAAACTGGAATGGACTCCTCCTTTCGAAATGGAAACTGTGAAGAGGAGAAATAGCGTGAAAGCGAAATCCATTCAGAGCAGTTTGCAGTTGATGTGCGCGGCGCTAGTCAGATGCAGTCCTCTCTAGCGGGCCCAGGCTGTCTGCCAGCCCGTGAGGGGGCTCAGGCAGTGGACTAGCATTTGAGAGAATGGCGGTTCAAATCCCACTCTGGCCACCCTGAGTTGGGTTTTCCGTGACTTCCCTAAATCAGCTGCGGCGAATTGCCGCGATGGTCCCTGTGGGAATCGACGTGATTGTTGATTTCTTTTCCCTAAGATATTTGAAGATCTGCGTGGTGAGTCTGTTTTGATAAATTTCAGTATTACTTCTCAATTTTCTAAATACTGCGTTTTTCTGAGGACCTAATATTTTCCGTATAATTATTCTTTCTAATATCTTAACTTATCGAGGTAATAATTCGATATTACACGTTCTTCAGCATCCAGACAATCTGGTTTCACCACTCTGTTGCTGTGCTGCTTCAGATAAAAATTATTTGTTGTACGTGTTCTTAGTTATACCATACGCTTTTTTCCATCTGTGTATCCTTTCCTCTAAAGCAGATTTTTCTGAATTGTTTTCTTGAATAATCTCCTACAAAATTTGAATTTTGTTGTACGTATATTATTCCTGCGTGTGTGTGTGTGTGTGTGTGTGTGTGTAGGTGCAGTTATGTCTATCTTCTTTAACAGGTTCCTGAAAGATGACTGGATCCTGTACGGGACCGTGGCTCCTTTTAATTTGTATTACGTGGCTCTGGACCCAGAATAAGGAAAAGAATGTTTTTAAGGTGATATTCGTTTTTGGATGAAGTCTGTTGCGAAGCGAGGTTGGCAAGCACCATGTATGAACCGCGTGTTAGTAGCGTGTATTTTGCCACACAACAGTTAATTAAGAACGTGGAAAAAGCGGCCCTGGCTACAGGCTGCTACTCGGAGGTGCCGCAGAGGACGACGTGTGAGTGGAAATGGCAGTAAGGTGAAGGGGGCCGGCTGGGGGTGTTGTCGCTGCTATGCTAGCACACGCCACACTGCGTCATTTGCATGCGACGAGATGGGGCCACAGTCACAGGTGCACAGGCTGCGTGTGCCGTTTCACGGTTGGCCAATTAGCGAACAAGGCTGCATGCTGCGTTCACCACGTTATTGGCTCCCAGACTATACCATTATTAAGAAGCCATCGCTGGCTTATACGAATAAACTTACTTTAAAAAATGTCTGTCCTCACTCTCAGTAAAACAGGATTAACAACAATTTAGTTTCCCGAAAATCATGGAGGGAAAACAGTTACTGGAATTTTTTTTCGTAACTTCTGCACATTGGTGTTTGAGTTATCGTCAATGATACAGAATTCTGTTTTACATATCGCCTCAAGCTGCAGGAGACTTTTTATATGCATTAAATTTCATAAAAAGTTGTCGTCTTTAATTTCCATTGCAGGTCGTTTGACTCAGAAGTGGTTCTAAATTCAAAGACGATTTAGAACCACTTGCGTGTCAAACGACCTGTAACAGAAATGCGGCTGGAGACGATACGTACATAAAATCATGTATTTGGCTACGGCCCAAATCCCAAAACGTAGAGGTTACAAAGAATATGTTACAAGAAATTTTTTCTGCATGACATGGGGTAAGCTTAATTCTAAAAACTTAACTAACACGTGTGATGAGGCCCTAAAGGCCACACGGCGTCGACAAAATCAGCTTGATTCTAGTTATCCTCTATGTTTCGTGAAGGGAGGGACATGATTATTGTTCGTGTTGCAATCAAAGTTATATGTAATAAGAGTGTTTAATGAAATATAGTGAGTAAAATGATATGAAAACAGAGGGCTACTTTCGAAACGATGGATATACTTCTGGGTATCTTGGAACGTTACACAAATATGAAGAGGGAACTTGCTCCCTAACGTCTAGCAGAATCTGACAAATTAATGCTAAGTGCCCCGGAGTCCCTACGCGTCTGTAGTCGCACATTTCTGAGTGCCGTTTCGCACTCTTAAATATGTACTCCGGGAAGGGGCCATTATACTGAGGTGTACCGCGCCGAGACTACGCTGGAAGTGCTTCAACCGTAATCTTTCCGTGATGTCAGGGAATACGTGGTGAACTCTTCTGGGGTCCTCAGGTCGTGGTCCAGTGCTTAGCGTCGCTGCTTCTAAACCGCGCGGTCCCGGGTTCGATTCCCTGGCCAGCTTGGAGATTTTTTATGATGTCCCAGTCGTCTCACCTCCATCGCAGAGACGCGCAAGGCGCCGAAATGGCGTCAAACAGAAAGACCTAGGACACGACGATTTCCGAAATTTTTTAACAATGGCCGAGAAACGCTCTTTTGCTGTGAAAGATCGCTGGGCCTCATTTGACGAGAAATAATGCCGATAGCGTGATGTGATGAAATTCGCTGTAAGCTATGTTAAGGTTACTAACCGTTTGCAGACTTCTTATTCACTGCAGATTATCTGTACAGTTACTATGTAAAATTACTCCTGATACCTGCAGCGTCATTTACAACTGCCTGAAGAAATAAATCATTGTAAAGCGAAAAATCAAATTATACTGATCTAAACTTTAGGTGTTTATTTATTTATATATTTAGTAAAAAATATTACTATAAGTTGAAAACGATTTCAAATCCGAAGCAGAAAGACTACAAATTGTCGCGGAGTAAATAATGTAATAAATGCAGCAACAGATGCACAAGAAATGAAGCATTTAACAACCGTTAGAGCAGAGAAGAAAACAAGAAGAAAAAAAGTTCAGGTCTACCCTTTACTCTTCACAGCAGAGGACGCAGTGTTCGGCTGGACAAACACGTATTTGAATGAAATAAGTTTTTAAAGGAAAAACGTAGACTGTGTGCAAAACATAAAAATCAAAATACAGTCAGTCCACGGTCTACTATAACTAAAATGCATCTTTCACTGGCGCTGTATGCTACATGAAAACCATTACGCTACATTTATTGCACCTCTATTGCCATATCTCTCGCACGACGTGTCGCACATATGCAGTCTTTTAAATTCCTCCAGAAATTCTGTCATCGACGTTCCGCCCGCCTCGCACTCTATCATGTTAGCCATATATGAACAGCTTTCATTCCCTCGCGCAGTTCGAAAACGAACTTCTATCTGGCCACTGGACAGCTCCACATTCATTGGACGGGATGGTGAACTATCGGGGGTCAGACCTAACCGCCAAACTCTGCCTGCCGGGCGTCCAACAAGCCCCCCACGCACGAGTTAACTGTTGGTCGGTCTCCGACAAATGGGAATGTGTTTCGGGCTCTTCAGCGCTCGCCTCAGTATTCTGCATTAGTTTTTCAGTCACAATCAATGTGCCCATACGTTTGCTCCGAGGCTCACTACTACAATGAAGAGTCGGTGGTATTTTGTAATCTGCAGTGCTGTGCATTATTTTGACTGCCTTCGGGCGAAACTATGCTTATATCTGCCAATTTGCAAACCTAGGTTCTTGCATACAGTATTTCTCTTTATTAAAGGAGACATCTTCAAAGGTAGGTAGCATGAATTTAGGGCGTTTACTGTCCTTAAAAAGTGAATACTTTAAACAGTGTTTTGATCGAGCTGACCAGTACAGCTGATCCGTTTATTCACAGAGGTCCAGCGGCCATCTTGTTGATGACATCCGAATACTGGCAGAGTATCGTAAAGTCGTGACTTAGACCCCGTTAGGCGGATGGCTTAACGTTCTTTGATATAACACTAAGGATCACAGGTTGTCTAATTCAAGTCCTTTTCCGTTTAAATTCACGTGTTTGTGAATTTATGTGGCCTCTCACGTTGTATCACAGTGATTACTGCACTTGTTGCAAGCTTATGAAAACTTTATTTGGTGGTTTCTTAAGCTGCTGCTGACGCCGATGTATCTGTTACCCCGCAACCAATTTTTCTCGTGTTTTTTCATCTGACTGTTTAACAATTCTTCCCGCGTTTCCAAGGTAACGAAAACAAGTCTTTTCTGAAAGTCAGGTATTTATGCTGCTTTCTTTTAGATTTGAATACTGTCAATAGACTTGTTTTCACGAACGGAAGGAAAAAATGGATTTTAGGACGCGGTCTTTCGCGGCTGGTATTTACGTTGTTGCTGACTTCTTTTTTCTGTGCTTTAGGCCATAGTCCAAGGCATATTTCTCTGCCTAGCGTTTCGTCTTGCAATGCTCTGACAATCTAAAATAACGTCAGTAAACTCAACTGTTTATACGTATCCACGCACGATCTCATTATTCCTATGCTAGGACGTACAGACAGACTACAGAAATTCAAAACCACACAACAACTTTGACAGAAAAGGAGGAGGATACACGTGCTAAATAAAACGAACAGCAAGAATAGACAAGACGAGATGCTGACGCAGCTGCTTGGATCTGAAGATGATCTTGAGCGACCAAAACATGTAATCTAATTAAAAAAATAATGTGCAACTGAGACGGAATAAAACATATGCCGGCGCGACAACCCTGCGGTCTGATGCGTGTAAACAATTCGGATAGATGAGATTCTTTAAGATGGTAACTGCTTCCTGAATTTATAGGCTCTTATGATGTCTTCAGCACTAGAAGAATAAACGTCAGAGAGGGAATTATACCTTGGACTACGCCCTAATGCTCTTAAAACAAAAATTACCAACAATGAAAAAAACGTAGCCACTGACCTGACAGAAGTTCTCTCTTTTCAGAATGTTGTGCTCCATTTCTCTGTGACAGAGCAACCATTTCATCTGAAGATTTAGTTGTTGCTCAAGGTATTCAATAGCCTCTGAAGATCCCTCTCTTTAATCTGAACACGTCTCTCTTTATTCTGAATACCGATGCACATGGTGCGATTTTAATCTTTGCTGTATAGCCACAGAGTTGACAATGCCCAGTGAAAAGAAAACAAGCCACGTCTCAATCACCTGTTAGGTACTGTCTGCTTTTGTGACACAGCTCAGATGTGTCAGAGCAAGCTCCGTTGTTTCCCTGTTGTTCTGAATGCCAGTGTCCTCAGCAGCCATTTGGTACCCAGCTTCGGTAATCGCGGCGGCTTTATGGCAGTCTATTATAAGAAAGACAGGGATACTTGGGGGGAACTGCTGGCTGCCTCCTGGGCGTCCCGCTGCACCTGCACCACGGTGTGGTGATTAGCGGCGGACGACGCGCTCAGTGTGCTGCTCATTTTGACAAACTTTCGCCACGTCATTGTTGCAGCATAATAATCGACACACTGCAAACCACTGAAAGGCGTAGCCGAGGGTACTTCCTGTTGCACTGCGGGTTAGCTTCCTTCCATCCGGATCCAGCACGACGCCCAGGAAGAAACGTCACCGCATGTGTTGTCATTAGTCCAATCTTGTCTTCGCGATCCCTACGGGAGTGGTAGATAGGAGGCTGTATACTCCTCGCTTAACAGTGCTTCTTGAAGCACTGTTAGTACGCTTTCGCAAAGTCTACAACCTACGTTACCTGCGGTTGAGCACATCTCATCATTCCATTTCATATCCCCAGAAATAGGCACGAGTTTACGGGTTACATTTGTGAATTATTCGTATTTTAGTTCTAAGATTCATGTTTCTGCGTTTTGTGGAGCGCGTTATTTTACATTTGTGAACGTTTAAGGCAAGTGAAATTTTGGACTACAAATAAAGTCGGGAGATTAACTGAACATCCGCTGTGGTGCACGTAGAACGCCGTGTATGTCAAATTGAACTTCAGAAAAAAACTTCGTAGGCTTACAGGGAGCGAGAGGAGAGCTGAAAGCTTAAACTAGGTAGCGCGTTGCATTGAAGACAAGACACCGTACAAGAGACAGCGAAAGTGAACGTAAGTAAACAGAAAAACCGAGAGGTTCTCTGTGACGCCGAAACGTTCTAGACCAGACCGCTAAAGTAATTTAGTGTGAAGTAACCCGGGAAAATTCCCTATTGACAGAATTTAGAAACAACTATAGTGTGCGGCTAGTTCGGTTTCCGCGAACGCCACAACCCACGGAACAGTACTATGAAAGTTACGTTGTGCTCTTCATTCTGAGAATGTTGTCCACTTCGAAACATCTTAAGAAATATCATAGCAAGTGGTCCTCTACAAGCAGGACTATCCATGCCTCTCCACTACACAGCCACATGTGTGCCATTCCGTGCCCGTAACTTATAGGTTAGCAGTACTTTTGATGGTAATAATATGCAGTCATAATTTTTAATTTATCTGTTTTAATCCAATATGTTTCGGCGGTACAAATCCATTTTCAAAAACTATGCTTATGATTTCCAGGAGTTCAAACTGTTTCAGTTTACCACCTAGCAGTAAATAAGTGACATATCACGTGAGATAAAAAAAAATGACGTATTATTAATGGATACCTTCATTTAGCCACGAGATGTTCACCTTTTAAATAGGTGAAAGACTTTGACATCTGCACTTACACTTCAAATAATAAAAATTTGCTTATGGCTGTACCACATTATTAACATCGCAAACTTTAATTTGATTCTGGGATGTATTAAGGAAGCAAAGGTTACATTATTATTGTATACACAAACAGATGAAATAAAAAAAAAACAGGTTCACAGTAGCAATAGTTACAAAATTATTTTTATTTTCGTGCCTCTACTGCACATTATGTACATGATAATAATACGACTTCTTTAGTAAATCACAGAATTACAAATTAAATTATTCGTGCAGTATTGTCATAAACATGTTGCATTATTTGGAGTGTTAAGCGCAAACGTGGAACATTAAATGTTGATGGCCAAATGAAGGTAACTTGACAACACTTAATTCATTTATCTCACCAGTGGTGGATTTCGTGAAAAACTAAGACTTTGTCGTTTATTTACTGGTAAATGATGGGACATAAATTGAAGCACATGTAACGCCCAAAAACAACGATGAAGTCATAGAAAATGGAACTCCGAAATGTGTTGCACTAAGTTAAGGAAAAACTGAGGGCAGCACATGAAAAGAAAAATAATCTTAACCTATAATAGATAAGTGTGATTGGACTAGTGAAGGCACGTCCGAATGCCGTTCTTGTGAACTGGTGTGATATATCGCATACAACCACAAAGACTTCCAGCACTGAATAAAAGTTCATCGATATGCACACCTAATCTATCGCACACTGTTTTCCGCCGTCGTATCGCAACCTGTAGCTATGTTGTTGTTGTGGTCTTCAGTCCTGAGACTGGTTTGATGGAGCTCTCCATGCTACTCTATCTTGTGCAAGCTTCTTCATCTCCCAGTACCTACTGCAACCTACATTCTTCTGAATCTGCTTAGTGTAGTCATCTCCTGGTCTCCCTCTACGATTTTTACCCTCCACGCAACCTCCAATACTAAATTGGTGATCCCTTGATGCCTCAGAACATGTCCTACCAACCGATCCCTTCTTCTGGTCAAGTTGTGCCACAAACTTCTCTTCTCCACAATCCTATTCAATACTTCCTCATTAGTTATGTGATCTACCCATCTAATCTTCAGCATTCTTCTGTAGCACCACATTTCGAAAGCCTCTATTCTCTTCTTGTCCAAACTATTTATCGTCCATGTTTCACTTCCATACATGTCTACACTCCATACAAATACTTTCAGAAATGACTTCCAGACACTTAAATCTATACTAGATGTTAACAAATTTATCTCCTTCAGACATTGCCAAGCTACATTTTATATCCTCTCTACTTCGACCATCATCAGTCATTTTGCTCCCCAAATAGCAAAACTCCTTTACTACTTTAAGTGTCTCATTTCCTAATCTAATTTCCACAGCATCACCCGATTTAATTTGACTACATTCCATTATCCTCGTTTTGCTTTTGTTGATGTTCGTCCCTGTAGCTATAACCGTTCTAAATAAAGATTTGAGTAATTTTCCGTTGTATAAAGAAACTCTTTTATGATCCCTGGCTTCCAGATTCCTACTGGAACAAACTGCAAAAACAATTTCATATCCACAGGTAATTTCCACAAACTTCCGAGCCACACATACCTTGCACAGTTAGAAAATCTGCGTATCCGAATTTATAAGAAAATTTTAATACGGTATTAATTTAAAATCTGTGGCGGCACGCTAGTGGGTTTTCATTGTCAACTGCCGTGGCTTCATGACATTCCAGATAAACGATCGGTAATCATAATTAATTCTCTGCTCTGCAGATAGACGTGCGCCATTTTGAAATTTAAAACTGTGTCAGACCGGGCATCGAATAGTCGGTGTTTCCACATATTCTGCAAAAGGAAAGAGTGGAGACTGGGTTATAACATTCCGCCGATAGTGAGACTATTACAGACGGACGACTATTTCCGATAGAACATGCACGAGAACAGTTATTTTCCCGAAAGAACCACAGCGGCTTTTGTTTTGGTGGAGCGACGGAATACCTGAGTCAGGATGGCCGGACGGGAATGTAGCTCGCTGTCCCCAGAACTGCAGCTCCAGTGTGAAGGCGCGACAGGTGGATAACAAGGTTCCTAACTCGGGAAAAATATCGCTCATCTTCTGCAATGAAATTTTCCTTAAGAGTTCCAGAGGTCTGGCGTTTGCCGACACATCGCGATAGGCAATCCCCGAGATTAAACTGTGTTTGCAATGGGACTAGATATTAATTTTCCACTTCTACTGATACGCAATGCTTTCATATTATAGCGAAAGCTACTTAAACTGTAACGTTTGCGTCATCGTAACTAGCACACTATATGTTTTAACTCTCCCGCGGCTATAAATTCTCCTCTTCCCCCCCCCCCCTTCCCCCCCAACTTCTGTACATCCGTTGCTATCGCCATAATTATTGGCTGGCGTGTGGGCCTGACCCTGAGGAAGTGGCCGTAACTACAGGGTCGCTAAAGTATTGGTTCAGACACTCTCTCCTCTTCTCCAATCACCGCTCAGTTCGCTACTTCTTGCCCAACAGGCAAATTAAACCCTGACCTCTTCTGAGAGCCTCATATCGTTTTCCGATCTTTGCATTTAATCTCATCGCAAGCCATTTGAATAATGGGAGGTCGGCAGCTCCATGACTTTTGCCTGCCCGCCTGATGCTGCGTGTAACCACCGCCCTCTCCATGTTCCGTCACAATAAGTCCGTGAATGTGAACTACCTGTCCTCGAGACGCCTGAACAATAGAACGTTTGTGAACCGGAGTGCTTGTTTCCTAATATCCACTTAGTTATTCTAGTAGGAGTTTCATCTGAGAAAAAAGTTGGCGTCATTGTGTTCCTCTGTTTAATAGCCCCTTGTTCCTGACGTAAACAAAATGCTATGTTTGTAAATTTGTTAGTCACATAAGGGTCATATAGCGGACTTTAGAGATGTTAAGCCAAAGCACTGCGGATAAAATCCACTTAGGACTTTATCAAAGAACTGTTGCAGCATTCGACTGAATTTGTGCAGTTCGCTAAGGGTGACGGATGACTCCGAAGATATTCAGATCTACATCTGCATCTATACTCGTGCCCTGCAAAGACGCACGACGTAGGATAGCCTATCTTGTACCACTCTACTGATTCGCTTTCCTGTTCCCCTTGCTAATGGAACGAGGGGGAAAAGAGACTTTACATCCTTCCGTGCGAGCTCTGATTTATTTTACTATGGCTTCACCGTTCTTACGCTATGTGTTCGTTGGCAGCGGTAGAATTTTTTCTGTAATCTGTCGCAGAATGATTCTGTTGCCACATCAACGGGCATCGTAAAATTGCAGCCCAATTGAGACGCGTTCCGGAGTCGATAGGAATCGTTTGACTCCATTCCTGAAAGGATAGGGTGCTTAGTGTAGAATTTAGATGCAGAGCTGAACAAAACGTAGAATGCAATAGTAGTTTGAACACCGGAGCTCCCTGGAGCGGGTGGCTCCTGCCTCCCTGCCCAGAGTGACAACTAGGACCCTAAATTGTCTTTGTGAAGCTGGGCAGACAGCTCTGGTAAGGGGCGAGACGTCTGAAACAGGATGCCTTGTTCGCCGTCTGGTTCACTCATCGCTATTATCTTTTTTTTATTCTCCTCCGGCAGTGTTTCACACATTCGCATTCACTTTAAACCAGTTTTTTGTGCCGAGTTTTGATGACAGCTCTTTAAGGTAAGCAGAGCCGCTAGGCAGCTGGACTCACTGAAGCGCAACGACAAGGGATTATTAAGTTTTCACAAGATCAGAGTTTTAATTTACAGGTAACGATGGCTATCATCTCAGGACATTTTTTTCGTGTTCTTCATGAATAAAACCCAGTATGATTCTTGTCACACTTGTCCAATTGTATCCACAGCCTCAAAACTGTTGATTTTCGTGTAGGAAAAAGAATAGTATGGTCCAGTGGAAAATAAGACCTCGCTTTCAGACAGGCTGTGCATAATTATGTAAGTGCTTCGGCTAGAAGTCCAATACGCAACTGATTCTGAATAAATCTCCAGTACATTTATCGCATATGAAACTAATAAACTTTTACAAGTGCACAAAAAATGTGGACTTTTTTCCTCTAGTGAGTACAACCACGCCCTTTTTCTCCTCTTACTTTTGAAATTATTGTCCTGGACCAGTAAACAAAAATCATACGTACCAATTTCCTCCTTTTGAGACATTTTAATGTGGAGAGCTACAGCCGCATGGCAAGGGGTAAGTAATGTACCAGCGTCCTGTTTTACTTGGGCCGTGGTACCAGGAAGCTTAGCATCAAGAGCACATACAGGAAGATACAAGTACAACATTCCGCACGGCCATCGTAATGGCGAGTGTCCAATTGTATGGGCTCTCGACAGTAGTCTTCCTGGCTACACGACACAAACAAAAATTTAAAGGTTGCCGATTGAACTAAACACCTAGAGATTGCAATTACGAACAACTTGAACCATCACTAAAAAATATTGGGGAAGGTGGACCAAAGGCTGCGTTTTATTGGCAGAACCGTTAGAAGGTCTACTGAGGAGACTGCCTCAAATACGTTTGTCCGTCCTCTTCTGGAGTACTACTGCGCGGTATGGCAACCGCACCAGACAGAACTGATAAGCGATTTGGTGCAGAAGTCATTAAACAAAGGCATTTTTCGTTGCGGAGATCTTTTAACGAAATTTCAATCACCGTTTCTCTCTTCCGACTGTCCGCCCGTTTAGCTCGGTGGCAGCTTTTTTCTCAGTGCAGCAGGCCGGGGGCCGTGCTCCTGTCCGGGTTGGAGACTGCCTCCGCTCGGTGACAGGGCGCTGTGTTCTCATCTTCATTATCATCGACACGCAAGTAGCCCAATGTGAGGCCAACTGAAAAAATTCCCCAGGTGGAGGCTCCCGGCTATCAATGCCATACGATCTTTTAATTTCATTCCTCTGAACGCAAAACCATTTTGTTGACTCCCATTTACATAGTCAGAAATGATCATAGTACTAAAATACGACATATCAGAGCTCGCACGAAAAGTTTTGTTGTTCACTTCTCCCCGCGTGCTATTAGGGAGTGGAACGGTGGAGATATAGTAGGAAACCACTTAGACGAAACCTCTGCCAGGTCATTGAGATTAAACTGCAGAGTAGTCATGTAGAAATAGACGTAGATGACCCAAATAAAATTGGCGGCTGGTAGATCATGCTTTGTCAAATGACTGCAATCGTTCACCTTAAAATGCCTAAAGGCATAGGAAAGTTGTAGCATTATACATAAGACATCGTGACAGAGGCTGGATTTTTTTTTAGTACATTCAATAACCGCCATGGACACACCGCCACACGGATAAGCTTATATTCCCGAATCATTAGGGCACCGTTCTGTACTGATAAAAACGCTGAAATAACAATAATAGTCTAATAATAGTACCCGGACGGTAGTCATAGTACACGCTTTGACAACACATGGGGCGCTCACGTAGCTTATGTTGTCGGCTGTTAGTTGGTGTTTCAAATGGCTTTGAGCTGAGGTCATCAGTCCCCTAGAACTTAGAACTACTTAAACCTAACGAACCTAAGAACATCACACGCATCCATGCCCGAGGCAGGATTCAAAGCTGCGAACGTAGCGGTTGCGCGGTTCCAGATTGAAGCGCCTAGAACCGCTCGGTCACATGGGCCGGCCGTTAGTTGGTGGAAAATA
Source organism: Schistocerca gregaria (assembly GCF_023897955.1). NCBI lineage: Eukaryota > Metazoa > Arthropoda > Insecta > Orthoptera > Acrididae > Schistocerca > Schistocerca gregaria. The sequence continues at coordinate 492,311,602 of NC_064927.1, read as the reverse complement.
TACACGAGCATGTCTGCTTTTGTCATTACAGGGCCGAGTACTTCCCTGAATAACATGTATGAGGGGCATTTTGTCGCTTGAAATAGGCTGACAAGACCGTTTTTTTAATCGGAGACCTAATCGCGACCTAAAACAGACATGACATTCATCATTGACTATTTCTTTTATACATTTTTTATACATTTTTATACATTTTTTTAATACATTTTATACATTATCAATTGAGGAGGTGCGAAAACTGCACCTAGTCAGTACAGTTGTTACTCCGCGGCGTTCTTTAACCTATGACATACCGTTATATTTACCAGAAGATGCATCTTAAAAGTTTATAAGTGATCTGAACAAATACAGCTACAGCCGACCACTGGGCATTTCAACCTGTTTCATTTTAATAGTTTTAACACTTGTATTTTAAAAAACTGTTCCTTGTATGGATTGTCAAGCAACAATGTGAAATAATTTTTCTCGTCACAAGGCGTTTGCTCGCACTTATCAGTCCTGTAACTCACAGTTACGTGTGTAACAAGGGCGACGCGGGAGCCGGTGCTAACCAGTAGAGACGGTAATGTAGGACACTGTATACGAACCAAACGCAACAGCGATTCAGTAACTCAAGTAGCAACCTGTACGACGGCGGTTCGCGCATGTGGTCACGGACGGGGATTGCATTGTTTGCGATTCCAAGCAACAGTTGCGGTACGCGCATGAAGTGTGCTTTCCGCTTCAAGAAAGCGTATATCCGGCAGATTACGTCTCTTGCTTGCGTATGCAGAATTTATTACTTACCACCACAATCAGCGATGACAACTCGCAACAAATGAAATAGAAATTCAGTAAACAACTCGCTACGATCATTTTAATTGCATTAGATACTGCATACACACCAGTGTGTTCAGATCACTTCTGAACGCTCATTGTCTGTCTGAGAATGCGTGGCGTAGATGCGCAGAACAATCCTAAACTCTACCTCCATCGTTCTCGACTCCAACTATAGTGAACAATTTTCCACTAGGCTCAAAGGAATTGGCAACTAATTTTCGGTGGCAAACATGTCTCTTTAAAATAAACAATTTGCAGTTCAATCTATCACGACAATTTCCGAGAATTGAAGCGAAGCGCTGGTAAGCCGAAAGGAGAAAGGCGGTAGTTTTTTCTTACCTCTGGAGTCATCTCGCGCGAGGGGTTCAGCTGAAGCGGCCCGGGTCGCGAGGGGAGGGACTGTCAGCACGGCGTGCCCCCAGCACACCTTTTATACTCCGATTAATGCGGCCTACCAGACCCCTACCTACCGTGTCCGCAAAGCCAGGCGGGGCACCAAAAAAGTAAAACAAGCCGCCCCGCAAAGGAGGGAAAAATAGAAGGACGTGGCGGGACGGGACGGGACGGTAGCGGCCGACGAGACGCCAGCGGCTCCCCACCCGCGAGCCTGGACACGTGGCCACGCGCGCGCGTCCCATAGGTCAGGTCCGGCGAGCAAGGCGGGGTCAGGGGTCGCGGCCACGCGCGAGCGGCCAATCTCCTGCGCGGTAGGCAACCCAACCGGCGCCTGCGTGACTCAGCGCACCACCACTCGGCCAGTAGGCGTCCAGGGCGAGCAGAGCCCGCAGCTGACGTCCTCGGCCAGGAGGCTGTGTCGATCTCTAAAGCACAGAGTTGCAAATACACCGAGTACCCACGTCGCGGGCAGACACTGTGGATGGTAGTCGGTTGTCGTCTGCCCAATTCCTGTGCGGCGCATTTGTCTCATATAGTCTGGTACAAAAGGGTTCTTGGCGGCGCACTTTCAAACGGACACCCTTCTGACTCAGAGAACCACTCGCCCCGTAAGGTTCTACGGACGCGACGTGACGTCCGTTCGTCACCCAATTTTTGTCAGCTTCGCTGTGGTTGTTACTTGAACATGTGTTGGCGTACCGTGCATATCATACTTCACTCCGCTACTTATGTAAAAGCATAACTGTATCATATTTTTTATGCATGTGTCAGTTTGTGGTTAATCAGTGGGTCACAGGCAGCGATCGCAGGTAATATTTTCTTTAGAAACTCATTAGCGCGTTCAGTTATATGAAGACGGCAATACTTCTAAAATATGCAATGTATCAGGCGTAAGAACAAAATTAAACACGGAAGTCCAATTACATAAGATTTAGAGATACAATAGACTCAATGTAGGAGTTCCATGGAGTCAGAGTTACTACTGTCTCGCATTCAACTTTATTTCCTCGGCGAGAATGACTGCGTGTAGATGAAAACTGATGAGTAAGTAGCTTCTTAGATTCTACATTAAACAGTAGATCCTCTACAACTGACTGACTGCCCTGGCCCTCAGACAAATTAGTACATAACATTCCAGCGGGGAATCTCGTTCTACTTTCCTCACCGCCTTTAAAAATTTCCCAAAAATTTCAACCACTTTCTGTGCGTAGCCATCTTGGAAACAGCGGCTCGGCATTGGTACGAAAAAAAAGTATAAATTCTCATTTTGGTATTTCTAAGGAAATGCCCGCGACCTAAGCCCCATCAGGCCCACCGCAAGCCACATCAAATGTAAAAGGAATCGACCGATTTGCTCCATTTGCATGAGCAGAAGCAAGTGTTTAATATTCATCCATCGTGTCCGTACTTTGGATACTGACACGACGACGATCCTTCTGCTGGATATACAAATTGTCTCTAGCCAAAGGGCTATCCAAAACGCTTGACCCTACCATTCTGTTACCAACAGAACCCGAGGTATGAACACCGGTAGAATCTCGTTTTTATGCCTGGCGTTTCGGAACGTATTAGGAAGCGTGCTGTCCAAGCGTGCCGGTAACATTACCTTCACCAGCAATGAACTGTGTTTTTGAACTTTTTAAGCATTCCGTGTTGGCATACCATAGCTAAAAATTGCACGTTATATGAATATCACAGTTAACCTACACTTAAAACTTGTGCTGAATCTCGAAACATACAAATATCTGCTTTCGGTAAAAGACAATTTCGTGCCTCTTCTGTTCATCCTTACATGTTTACGTAATTTTAAGTCATCAGAGGCTTTTCTTTTTCGTACTGTAAAATGTAAGTCAATAAAAAATTAAATTTCATGTATGTTGGTATTATATCCATCACATTCACCGAGATGTTTCACCTGGTGGTACTTTTGTGGTGATGGTATAACATCAATGAAACTAGTACGGGAAAACACAAAAAACCAAGAAATTCTATTTTCCTCGAAGCAGACTCCTATGTACAAACTAACAGATACCAAAACTGTGAGTCTTCTGATGAGAACTGCCTCAAAATGAACATGTCAAGGCCTCGAAGGAACAAAGAGGTATATGTTTGCCACGAAGTAATGAAACTTAAGGGTACGTTGTTTAAATGTCACAGAAAGTGGTTAATGTGATATACGACTAATATACACGGTATATTCCGCGAATCAAACAGTGTAGTAAAATGAACATGTTATGCTCTTCCTGTTCCATTCGCGGATTCCTTGGAAGTAGCGACTGACAGTGACCTTTTGGGTCAGCCCCATTCTGTCTGTTTTACCATTGTTGTCATCATGTGACACATATATTGGAGGAAGCAATGTGTTTCTTTACCGGCTATCGGGATTTGAAAATTAAGACTCTTGTCCATGCAGTGCACCTTCCTTGGAGCGTCTCCCGTTGGGGTTTGACGAGCGCTTCAGTTCTGTGACGCTCTTGCAGTGACTATCTATACACACCCGTGGCGACCGGAGCAACCCTCGATAAAGACGAACATTCCTGTAGCAAATGAGAGTTTTATAAGCGATCTGTATTGTGGTTAAATTTTTTTCTTGTGTGACGAGTCGAATGGGCATGTCTTCCCTTAAGTGGTCGTCCCAACTAAAACTACTCCGGACATAATATAAGGCTAGGTACTTGACGACTGAACGATTGCGTTCACTGCTCACCGATCGTGTGGCCAGACTGTATCGGGTTTCCTCGTCTAATGTCACGCATGTAATTATGATGAGCTTCAGTTGTCCCACTTCTGCACCAAGCACTCGCTATCCGCAAATCTATCTGCATTTTGCAACAATTTTCTACGTTGCCTCCGTTATGCGACTTTGCCGCCAGTTAACCCCGGTTGTCGCACTTCACTGCTCTGAGGGTCACCAGACACTCCACTCACTTTCGGAAAATCCCATTTGTGAAGACATTCTGAGTTCTGTCTGCTCAAAGTCTTTGATCCAATCGAATGTACGCTCAGACGTTAGGTACGCGTGCGTTAATTACAAGGCGAAGGTGCAGAACCGTAACACAGGCTTTCAAGAAGAGAAACGCACCGTCAACTTGTGTGCTGCCACCTACCATCTCCAAAGTGAACCGAGCAAGCTAGATTCTACTCTATCGACGATTGTGGAAAACATATTCACACAGGCAAAAGATATGTTCTAGAATTTCTTATCACATTGACGTTAATGAGATTGACCTATAGCCCTGCGTACTTACATTCGCTCGGCACCCTTCATTGTTCCTCAAACCTGCGACAAACTCTACTTAGAAGTTTATTCAGTATATTCGATATGGAATCTAACATGCATTTCATCAGGACCCGTTCTTTACGTGTGCTCTTTCCTTTATCGAGAAGCTATTCGATTTTCATTCCGCACTCATTTATTTCTGTGTGTGACATTTTTACATCTGTGTAGCCATCGAACGTCGGAACTCCGATGTGACTTCGTTGAAGCAATTTCGGAGGAAAGAATTTAGTGTTTCGGTCTTCGTTTTATCGTCAAGATGATCCGGACACATCACTGTTTCGCAAATTAAAAATGGGACAAAAACATTTCAGTTTGTTTTACAACTCGACAGGTTAGATCTGACTATTGTTTTTAAGCAGGGATGAATATGAGACACGGGTTTGTTTGCTCTAGTAGTAGCTTTCTAATACTGTTATTCAACCATGGTGCTCTCCCTCATTCCTCACAAACTCCTCCGTAACAATCTAGACAGTTTCTGAATGTTTTGTGAACAGTTTGGAAATAATAATGCGGCGAAATGTATTTTATGAATATCTGACGGTTGGAACTGAACATTACTGCAGTCTGAGATACGCTAACAAGGTGTTGGAGCATTTTCGAGAAATGGATGATACGTATGTAAATGTCTACTTGATTAGGAAAAGCTATATAATTGCGTATTAAACCATTAGGATTATATTAATATGAACTTTGAGATCCACTAAACCGTCTATAGCAGCGGAAGAACAGGTCGAAAATAAAGTTTGGTTTAATTTCCCAGTAAAACAGCCGCACTTCAGCTTCAGGGAAGGGAAGCCGGCTTACATGTGGTGGCGCCGAACAGAGATCGATAACTGGGAGAAAGGGTGGTTGTCGAAACCCACGCACGTTGCAGGCGTCCCACAGGCAGAGGACTTCCGTGAACTACAGAGAGGTTGCTGAGGAACTTAAGTGGCCTAATGATGAATACGATAACTCTGCTCATTGATCTCCACAAGATGGCTCTGTCAGTCTACAGGTCGTTTCACTACGAAAGGGCCGGGGGAGGGGGGGGGGGGAGCGAAGGGGAGAATGAAACAAGCAAATACTCGTAATAAACTACGTCCAGAAACCAATGGTTTCCCGGATACGACGTATGCACAAGTGCAGTCACGCCAGTGCTACAACACTGTTAACGTCTCAGGCGCAGATAACGCTGCCGCTGTTCCTTACGTTGAAGTGGTACATAAGTGATGACGCACCAAGAAACTTTCTTATGCCTAATGGGGAATTGGTTGCACAAATTTTCGACAAGTGTACTCGACGCGGCTCTACAATACAACAGCCTCCTACGCCCCCCGACTTGAATCCGTTTAATTTTCTTATGTGTGGTTACTTAAAGGCTTTGGTGTGTTCCGACGCTGTTTATAGGATCAGTGAACACCTGGACCGCTATATGGTTCGTTATCAACGCTTTAGGAACACGCTTTGGATTTTTGATCGTGTAGGAACGTCGGTGAAGAGACGTGATAAAGCATGCCTTTCCGTGAACTGTGACAATCTGAAAACCTGTGGTACAGTGTTTGTCCTCGAGTGCATACCTGTGGTTTGGACCATAGATCGGGGACTCGGTTGCGAGGTGTTCAGTAGTGGTCAGCTGCATCCATGAAACCATTTCCTTTCGTTTGTTCCTACAATAGGCAAACGCTGTGGATATTACGTCTAGATGCCACAGATTAATGTGAGTTTGCTTTTTAGCTGTTTCGATTTAACAAAGATATTTCTCTGCTACTTCACCACACTTTGCGGTTATACTGCTTGTGATCCTCAAAAAAACGAAACGGACAATAAAACTTACGGAGAAAGCTACAACCCCACATCACAAAAATCAGAGCAGATCCGCCAGAAAATGAACGTTATGCAGCATTCAGTACTGACTGGAGACGGACACATGGGTTTTTTTGTGCATAATCTGAGGAATAAATAAATAAATGTCTACTCACGATGTCGCAACTGAGACTTAGATAAAGAGAAACATAAAGCTGTGTTCTGCTAGAAAGCCGTTACCATATCTACAAGAACTTTTTCGAACACGATTGTCGTTAAAAGCCGGTTTAGACAGGAGCAGCGCAGTGGTCTGCAATTTTATTGAGTCGAAAGAGTTACGGTTTACAATAAGGCACACTATTTCTGCAATTTTCCGAAACATTCAGTTTTAGACAGTTTTCATATTTTATAATTTATGAATTAACAACCAGCTTGTATGGACAGTATGTTGTTGTCTTCTTCTTCTTCTTCTTCTTTTTCTTTTTCTTTTTCTTCAGTCCGAACACTAGTTTGATGCAGCTCCCCATGCTACCCTATACTGTGCACGACTCATCTCCGAATAACTACTGCAACCTACATCCTTCTCAATCTGCTTAGTGTATTCATCTCTTGGTCTCTCTCTACGATTTTTTCCTTTAACACTTCCCTTTAATAATAAATTGGTGATATCTTGATGGCTCAGAACGTGTCCCACCACCCGATACCTTCTTCAAGTAAAATTGTACCACAAATTTCTCTTCTCCCCAATTCTATTCAGTACCTCCTTATTAGTTACGTCATCTACCCATACGATCTTCAGCATTTTTCTGTAGAACGCCATTTGAAAAGCTTCTATTCTCATTTAGTCTAAATTGTTTATCGTCCATGTTTCACTTCCATACATTGTTACACTCCATATCAATATTCGATATTACCAAATGTCTCTTCTTCAGAAACACTTTTCTTGCCATTGCCAGTCTACATTCTATATCCTTGCTACCACGGCCATCATCAGTTATTTTGCTGCTCAGATAGCAAAACTCATCTACTGCTTTATGTATCTCGTCTCCCAATCTAATTCACTCACAGCATCACCTGACTTAATTGGTGTTCATTCCATTACTCTTGTTTTGCCTTTGTTGATGTTCATCTTATATCGTAGTTTCAAGACACTGTCCATTCCGTTCAGCTGCTCTTCCAGGTCCTTTGCTGTCTCTGATAGAATTACAATGTCATCAGTTAACCTAAAAGTTTTTATTTCTTCTCCCTGGATTTTAATTCCTACTCCGAATTTTTCTTTTGTTTACATTACTCTTTGCTCAATATACACATTGAATAACATCGAAGACAGGCTACAACCCTGTCTCACTCCCTTCCCAACCACTTCTTCCCTTTCATGCCTCTCGACTCTTAACTGCCATCTGGTTTCTGTACAAATTGTAAATAGCCTTTCGCTCCCTGTATTTTACCCTTTCCACGCTTAGAATTTCAAAGAGAGTATTCCAGTCAACACAGTCAAAAGCTTTCTCTAAGTCTACAAATGCTAGAAACGTAGGTTTGCCTTGCCTTGGACTATCTTCTATGAGACGTCATAGAGTCATTATTGCTTTGCATGTTCCTACGTTTTTCCGGAATCTGACCGACCTTCCTCGACAACGGCTTCTATCAGCTTTTCCTTTCCGCTGTGAAGAATTCGTGTTAGTATTTTGCAAACGTGACTTATTAAACTGATAGCTCGGTGGTTAGTTGGTTAGTTACGTTTTCCAGTGATTAATCTCACGGAATCCGTAATGATGTGGAACGTGACAAAAATGCATAAGAACTTCACGTATGAATGAAGGTAGTTTTTATTAAGCTTGATATTTTTATTACCTGCCCCATTCCCTTAAATGGCGCAAAATGCATATATTATACTACTGATTTATTTATTCCTATTCAAGAATTCATTTATGGTATAGAAGAAGTTGTCGTGGAGATACGAGTTCAATTTATTTTTGAAACTATTACTGCTGTCTGTCAGACATTTTATTTCATCTGGTAATTTATCGAAAAGTTTTACAGCAGCATTTTTACCCCTTCTGTGCCAAAGATACGTTAAGTAGAGGATACTGTAAGTCTGTCTTCTATAATCATAAATGGCACTGTTGTTTTTAAACTGGTCCATGTTGATGAGCACAACTTTCATTACTGAGTATATATACTGTGAGGCTGTTACAAGAATCCATAACCTTTTTAAACGGATGCCTACAACATGTGCGACTATGAACCCCAAACATTACACTAACCACTTTCTTTTTTGAGCAGTGAATACTTTTTGTCTCTATTCCGAATGACATCATGGAGTGAAAGCATGCAAAGTATGTTACCTTGCTAATTTCTATACCTCAAGATTGCCAATTACTCTGATTGCAAAGGTTGAACTTAGTCGCTTTAGGAGATTCAAAATATGAATGCCGGCGGGAGTGGCCGAGCGGTTCTAGGCGCTTCAGTCTGGAAACGCGCGACCTGTACAGTCGCAGGTTCGAATCCTGCCTCGGACACGGATGTGTGTGATGTCCTTAGGTTAGTTAGGTTTAAGTAGTTCTAAGTTCTAGGGGACTGATGACCTCACATGTTAAGTCCCATAGTGCTCTGAGCCATTTGAACCATTTTTAACCAAAATATGAATTTTCCAATTAAGATTCTCATCTACACTCCTGGAAATGGAAAAAAGAACACATTGACACCGGTGTGTCAGACCCACCAAACTTGCTCCGGACACTGCGAGAGGACTGTACAAGCAATGATCACACGCACGGCACAGCGGACACACCAGGAACCGCGGTGTTGGCCGTCGAATGGCGCTAGCTGCGCAGCATTTGTGCACCGCCGCCGTCAGTGTCAGCCAGTTTGCCGTGGCATACGGAGCTCCATCGCAGTCTTTAACACTGGTAGCATGCCGCGACAGCGTGGACGTGAACCGTATGTGCAGCTGACGGACTTTGAGCGAGGGCGTATAGTGAGCATGCGGGAGGCCGGGTGGACGTACCGCCGAATTGCTCAACACGTGGGGCGTAAGGTCTCCACAGTACATCGATGTTGTCGCCAGTGGTCGGCGGAAGGTGCACGTGCCCGTCGATCTGGGACCGGACGGCAGTGACGCACGGATGCTCGCCAAGACCGTAGGATCTTACGCAGTGCCGTAGGGGACCGCACCGCCACTTCCCAGCAAATTAGGGACACTGTTGCTCCTGGGGTATCGGCGAGGACCATTCGCAACCGTCTCCATGAAGCTGGGCTACGGTCCCGCACACCGTTAGCCCGTCTTCCGCTCACGCCCCAACAGCGTGCAGCCCGCCTCCAGTGGTGTCGCGACAGGCGTGAATGGAGGGACGAATGGAGACGTGTCGTCTTCAGCGATGAGAGTCGCTTCTGCCTTGGTGCCAATGATGGTCGTATGCATGTTTGGCGCCGTGCAGGTGAGCGCCACAATCAGGACTGCATACGACCGAGGCACACAGGGCCAACACCCGGCATCATGGTGTGGGGAGCGATCTCTTACACTGGCCGTACACCTCTGGTGATCGTCGAGGGGACACTGAATAGTGCACGGTACATCCAAACCGTCATCGAACCCATCGTTATACAATTCCTAGACCGGCAAGGGAACTTGCTGTTCCACCAGGACAATGCACGTCCGCATGTATCCCGTGCCACCCAACATGCTCTAGAAGGTGTAAGTCAACTACCCTGGCCAGCAAGATCTCCGGATCTGTCCCCCATTGAGCATGTTTTGGACTGGATGAAGCGTCGTCTCACGCGGTCTGCACGTCCAGCACGAACGCTGGTCCAACTGAGGCGCCAGGTGGAAATGGCATGGCAAGCCGTTCCACAGGACTACATCCAGCATCTCTACGATCGTCTGCATGGGAGAATAGCAGCCTGCATTGCTGCGAAAGGTGGATATACACTGTACTAGTGCCGACATTGTGCATGCTCTGTTGCCTGTGTCTATGTGCCTGTGGTTCTGTCAGTGTGATCATGTGATGTATCTGACCCCAGGAATGTGTCAATAAAGTTTCCCCTTCCTGGGACAATGAATTCACGGTGTTCTTATTTCAATTTCCAGGAGTGTATATGCACACCCAAATACTTAGTACGCTCTACCCTGTCTATTGTCTTCTGATGATGTGTTATATTTATTGAAGGAACTGTACTCTTCGCAGTAGAAAATTGGATGTACTGTGTTTTTCAAAGTTCAGAGCAAGCCCATTCGCAGAAAACCAATCAATAACTTTTCTAAAGACATTACTTGTATCGTTTTCTATTGGAGTTTCTTTTACTGGATTAATAATCATGTTTGTGTCAGAAAACAGTGTCCGTTTAGCTTGTTGTTTCAGATAAGAAAGGAGGTCATTCACATGTATCAAGAACAGAAGGGGACACATGATCGAACCCTGTGGGACATGAAATGTAATTTAATCCCAGTTAGATCAAATGGGAAACTTCCTTAAATCACTTAAACCATATACAGAAACTTGTTGCTTCCTGTTCCGTAAATATAACTTAAAACACTCATATGCTGTTCCATTTCAAACACAGAATTGTAATTTCTGTAACATGATGTTATTCATACCTGCCAGCTCTTGATTTCTTTGAAATTGGAATTATTAAATTCTTCTTTAAGCACGAGGGAAGAGTTCTGTCACGTCTGGCTCTCCTAAGGCTATCAGTGGTTGTAACGGAATGTTGTCTACCTGTGGGCCCTGTTTCGACTCATCTCTTTCAGTGCTTGTCAAATTCCTCAAGCATTGTCATAGCTCGCAGCTCATCTTCCCTTCCATTTCTACAATACTACCTTTAGTTCATTTCCCTTATGTAGACCCTCTATATATATTCCCTCCATCTTTCAGCGTTCCCTTCTTAGATTAAGACTGGTTTTCCATCTGAGGTCTTTACATTCATACAGCTGCTTCTTCCCACCAAAAGACTCTTTAATTTCCCTGTAGTCGGTATCTATTTGTCCCCTACTGAAATATGTTTCTAAATCCTTACATTCGTCCTATAGTGTGTGATCTCGTAAAATTTGTAACTTATCATGGATGCGTTATCAGGGGTCATTCAGCGTAAATCAGAACGCGCTATATTGTAAGGGCATACATGCCTAACAATATTTAGCTTCGTTTCTTCTCCATAGACGAGTGAACCATACTTTTATTCACGACGTATAAACAAACAAGATTATGTTTCAATAACGCTTATGTAGTGGCACATGAAAGGAAACAAGATTAGATTAGTTTCTGTGCGAGTTAATTATGGATCATGTTTGGATATTAAAAGGTTTGCTTGTACTGAAAACCTTACGATACTTTCCTGTTATGGTGTGTGAAGCAGTTTAGGTCACTTCATCTAGAACAACATAAATCGTAGAGAGTTCTGTCAGTTGTTCGAGGGTAGAACGGAAGACTAAGAGACTCGGGAACAGACGTTTAATTGTTATTTCACAGCACTTCGCACCTAGCGTTAGTGTTACTGCGCTCTGCGTTTATTTCGTTCTGTTTCTGGGTCAATTAACCTGCCCTGATTTTTTTTTTTTCAGCTAAGCCGACATAGCAGCAAAAACTGTGCACTCCTTATATAAGCGACTTTTACAGCAGACTTTCACCTCGGGGAGGAGCATGTTCTGCTGCAGAAGGTCAGGCGAAACAAGTCTTCCCTTCCGGTGACACATCCGTAGATACGCGGCGGTAGGGTTTGCTGCTATACGAAAGAATGTTTACAGAAGCGTTATATAAGACTGAATGCTGTGAGACCGTTTTGCCTTTGTGCAGGAATTTATACATACACACTACATCAGTCGTGTCGAGGAACCTTATGCTTGGTTCTATAAGGCTTATTTTGCTACTTCTCGGTGTTGTGGAATACTATGTACTGCGCTCCAAAGAATATGCTGGACTCACTCCAGCGCGTTCCATCAATAATGATCCTGGAGGTGTGTTTAGTGGAACACTAGTAACCCGAAACCCGCACATCACATTCGTTGGAAACCGAACTTACATGTATATAGTGTGCAAATTGAGTAGCAAACTGAGTTAATTGTAAAGAAAATATAAACTGAAAAGTTATGCTTGATGCAGAAGTTCTGTCACATGAATGAGGAAGATTTATTAAGCGATATACTGTTTTCCATTGATTGCGTGGTGATAAGCGAGGAAAAGTTAGGTAAAGTCTGAAATTATATTTAAAGTTTGTTTGAAGTCGCTAAGTGCTGTCATTGTCAAATGCTGGATGAAGATACGCTACTTTGAAGCAGACATCGTCAGGATCGTGCTTCTAGTATAATTATAACGTACAAATTGTTGAGGGGTACAGCGGCAACGAGCCACAAATTTGTCTCGGTTTACCATCCTGAACAGATGGCGTTACCGTTATCGTTCTGAAACAGTCCATCATAAGACGGCACGCATGTTTTCGTCGAAACATGTTATGTTGTTTTAGAGGTGAGTTGCACTAGGATAAACAATAGTTCTCCGATTCAAAAGCGTAATAATGATGGCTCCGGTAGAGACTTGTGTTAGAATGCAACTCACGTAAAATGTCCGCTGGGGAAATTTGTTTTTAAAATTCCTCTCCAAATGTTCCAGCCGGAAGCAGCAAGACGAACAGAAGGCGAGGATCCGCCGGGCCTTCAGCATGATGCAGAGGCGCAGCGGGCACCCAGTGTAGTGACGTGCTGAGCCGACCACCGGCTACACTTGTGTAGTATTCACTGTTTCTTGAACGCTCCTATGTATGTACTGTTTGAATATGCTGGGATTTTCAGTGTTTGCACTGACAGCTGTACTCTCCGTCTGGCAGACCAGTTCCGTTGGCGTCGGTAAGAGACGTGCTTTCAGTGTCGAGTGCTGCACTTCGCTGGCGGACATAGCTTCGCATTTGTACTTGCCTGTGCTTTCGAGGTGACAACATTAATCTCCACTAACTGCAATCAGAGTTCTTTCGCTCACACGGTGTATGTGGTACAAAGTCCTACGCTTTACAGCCTGATTCGCAGTGCACAGTTGTAAATGCAAACTACGCTTTCCTTAAGCCATCGCCACATGGACCGTACATTCGAGAGTTGAGCGTGGCGTGATTCTGCCGTCAAAACGTGCGAGAAGCACGTTGGGGAGCCTTTCCGAACGTGCAGAGCGATACATAACACGAGAGAGATCTTGAACGTGCGTTTAAACGTTGACCAGTGATGTGGAAGAACGCAATCTACGTGACACGCACGCCATCTCTCTTCAGTACAGTGTAGCGGGACGCCATATTGGCTTTCAATTGAAGCCCATACCTACATATGTCGTATCCAAACGTCAGCAAATTGAGGACTTCTCGAAAAGCCGATGTTAATTTATGATTTGTTGTAATAAAACGACAGGAAAAGTCATACTTGTCGCTGAAGAACCTGCATACTATGAAAGTATGCCGTATCAAGGCAACGCACACTGAGGATATCTGAAGCCTGATTTACACAACGACATTCGGTTGCGCCACTCGTTGCGTGGAATGAGCTGCACGCAAATAGTTTGGTTGGTTGGTTTGTGGGATTGAAGGGACCAGACTGCTAAGGTCATCGGTCCCATTTTCAAAAAACTTCAAGCAATCGCTGCACCAGAAATAAAGAAACATGTTTCGATTCGTGACTGGATGAAGAAAAGACGTCAGGTCGATTGCTCAGCATCCTTGCTGAAATAATTTGTAATGAAAGACCCAAGAAGTTCTTTTAATTATCTTAGAATGTCACCAGAACTGTTAACGTTTCTTCTAAATAGTTTCCAGAATGAGCTTTTCACTTTGCAGCGGAGTGTGCGCTGATATGAAACTTGCCGGCAGATTAAAACTGTGCTAGTTCTGTAGGGTCTGCAGGAGAGCTTCTGTAAAGTTTCGAAGGTAGGAGACGAGATACTGGCAAAATTAAAGCTGGCAGAACGGGACGTGAGTCGTGCTTGGGTAGCTCAGTTGGTAGAGCACTTGCCCGCGAAAGGCAAGTTTTAGTCTGGCAGGAAGTTTCTAAATAGTTAATTATGCGATAAGGAAGAAAGATATTGTAAGGCAAGAAGCACTGTCGCCAGAACTGAAATTACATATCACATTGCATGCACTACAATCGAGAACACTCGGCATGGTATAAGATGCGGTTTTAGTTGGTGATGACGGTTTTTCATTAACACCAAGAATTATTAACAGTAATAATTATTAACATTAACAGCAGTAATTATTCTAACCAGGCCGCATTAAGAAGAGAATGGTTTGCAAACTACTCTCTTGAAGATAGATCAGTACATAGGCGCCGGCCGAAGTGGCCGAGCGGTTCTAGGCGCTACAGTCCGGAACCGCGCGACAGCGGCTAGAGGGCGCTGTCGTCGGTGTCGCTGTCGTAGTGCCAGCCTGAGACTTTTACCTACGCTGTGGTATCGTAGCTATCGATACCACAGCAAGTGTTGCCTAAGTTGGAACACGCGGAAAGTGTTTAGTTTCACCGACGAGTTGCGCAAACGCGCGGCGCGCATGCGCAGTGGCCGGTTGCTCAGTATACTGCAACCTAGTGTCGTCGTGTAAACTAGGCTGAAGAAACGCAATTTGTTCCAGTTAATAGCATATCTTCGATTGAGGCTTTCAGTTAATAACAAATCCACGATTAAAGCTTTCAGGAGACAGAAAGAAGCAAAGTATGTAAGCCACGGTCGGTAGAGCACAATGAGAGGAACTGTCGAATTGCAAGATATCGGATGATCTGTTGCTGGTTCGCGTCTCAATGCATTCAAAATTTTTCATTACGAGCCTTCAGCTTTTCTGATGGATTCTAATACTTTCTTATTAGTTTAATAAAAGTTTATTCTATTATCTTGAATATCATGTTTACGTAAGTGGGATCTTTCTGTGAAGTGAGTTTGTTCGATTGGCTTAATTTACAGGACACCTTGCACTACTTGTAGTAAGATATTTTGCCCTTTCTTGTTTTATGTTTTGTTATTTGACATGTTGTAAAGATACTGCTGCTGAGTAAGAACGGTGATAAACTAAGAATGGCCTTAGGATTTTGCATGTAGGAACGATGGTCGAGTAACAATGATCTAAGAATTTTGATAAAAAGCGGCAATGATGAAGTAATTTGTGTGTTATGTGAAGAACCATTCTAAATTTTTATAGCGCTATTTGTAATGGAACCTTTATAAGCCGATGTCCTTATTGACTGGACATCGTACTTCCCTTTTTCCCTCTAACATGTTCACGACTACTGAGGTTTTTATTTATGTACACTACAGAGAGAACAGCATGACTATCGTGTGTACCATGGGAGAAATGTGAGTTGTAATAGGAATTTAACGTCCGCCCTCTTCGTACACACATTTGCGAGGCAGCCAGAGCCGACAACTGCCGCTGCGATCGCGCACACGCCGCTACCGCGCTCGTATCCTGATCACACGTGGCGTCGTTTCTGAACTGCTGACGTTCGGCAGGCGCCTCGCTCCTGCAGCGGCGGCGGCTGTGCCCGGCCTTGACCTGGGGTCAGCCGGGATCCGGCGGCGCGGTCGGGGTCACGCGCGCGCCGGTAGCTCGCCGCCCACGCGTGGGCCGCGCCCTCTGTGGGCGACAACCGCCGACGTGGGCGGCAGCGGCAGCGGCAGGCGGCCCCACTAAATCCCGCCTCGGACGGCGTGCGTCACGCGGCGCCGACACACCTCGTGTCCCCCCCACCTCCAGGCCGGCGGTGCATCAAAGCCGACCGTGACGAGACCAGGCGTCGGCCCTCCAGCCATTTCTTGACAGCATCCCTTTAAATTCTAATCTCCGTCTGCCTTCCTACCCTCCATAAACTCACCCAAACTTGCTTCTAACAACACCCTATTCGTCATTTCTTCCAGTAACGTACCGGCTTATTGTAAGTAACAGACATTAGTACCAACCTATTTCTAGCATCATTATTCATTTGAAAATTCCAGTAACTCTTCCCGTGGGTTCATCTTCTCCAGGTAAGATCAAACTTCCATTGAATCTTCCCCCGGTCAAACAGAGACACATGGTAAGCACGTACTACTCGTGGGAAACTGGGCCAAGCTTTGTAAATGTTTATCGTGTGTGCTGCCGTTACACATATGATGTTGTGGTTGTAGCGTTTTCCAGTGAACTGAACCCGACTCACATAGTGCACATCCAAAGCAGTGTAAATTTTAAAATTCGGAAGAAAAACACACGGAGATTTCGTCACAAAGAGTTACACATCCGTGCAGCATACCAAAAATGAATACAATGCGAGGCCCCAGCACGAAAGCAAAGAAACCTGTAACAACCATATGTAGTTGGAGTTTAAAGAAATCCGAAACCAGTCGTGCTTTGATTAAAGTAAGAACCGTGCGACTGCTACGGTCGCAGGTTCGAATCCTGCCTCGGGCGTGGATGTGTGCGATGTCCTTAGGTTAGTTAGGTTTAAGTAGTTCTAAGTTCTTGGGGACTGATGACCACAGCAGTTGAGTCCCATAGTGCTCAGAGCCATTTGAATCATTTTTTGATTAAAGTAAAGTTTTTTAAACCACACTTCGGACTGGTTGCTGTTAAAATTATGAACCTTTTGCCAAAACACTGATTTTCATCGAAAAAGTTTTATTTGTTAAACTTTCTAGTTTTATTGAACTTTGTATCTTTTCCGCCTGACGTTGCATACCTCCCTGCAAAATTTAAAGTGGAACGTTATCGTAAACGCCTAAGCCAATGTTGTTGTTGTGATCTTCAGTCCTGAGACTGGTTTGATGCAGCTCTCCATGCTACTCTATCCTGTGCAAGCTTCTTCATCTCCCAGTACCTACTGCAGCCTACATCCTTCTGAATCTGTTTAGTGTATTCATCTCTTAGTCTCCCTCTACGATTTGTACCCTCTACGCTGCCCTCCAATACTAAACTGGTGATCCCTTGATGCCTCATAACATGTCCTACCAATCAATCCTTTCTTCTACTCAAGTTGTGCCACAAACTCCTCTTATCCCCAATTCTATTCAATACCTCCTCATTAGTTATGTGATCTACCCATCTAATCTATAGCTTTCTTGTGTAGCACCACATTTCGAAAGCTTCTATTCTCTTCTTGTCCAAACTATTTATCGTCCATGTTTCACTTCCATACATGGCTACACACCATACAAATACTTTAAGAAACGACTTCCTGACACTTAAATCTATATTCGATGTTAACAAATTTCTCTTCTTCAGAAACGCCTTCCTTGCCATTGCCAGTCTACATTTTATATCCTCTCTACTTCGACCATCATCAGTTATTTTGTTCCCCAAAGAGCAAAACTCCTTTACTACTTTAAGTGTCTCATTTCCTAATCGAATTCCCTCAGCATCACCCGACTTAATTCGACTACATTCCATTATCCTCGTTTTGCTTTTGTTGATGTTCATCCTATATCCTCCTTTCAAGATACTATCCACTCCGTTCAACTGCTCTTCCAAGTCCTTTGCTGTCTCTGACAGAATTACAATATCATCGGCGAACATCAAAGTTTTTATTTCTTCTCCATGGATTTTAATACCTACTCCGAATTCTTCTTTTGTTTCCTCCACTGCTTGCTCAATATAAAGATTGAATAACATCGAGGAGAGGCTACAACCCTGTCTCACTCCCTTCCCAACCACTGCTTCCCTTTCATGCCCGTCGACTCTTATAACTGCCATCTGGTTTCTGTACAAATTGTAAATAGCCTTTCGCTCCGTATATTTTACCCCTGCCACCTTCAGAATTTGAAAGAGAGTATTCCAGTCAACATTGTCAAAAGATTTCTCTAAGTCTACAAATGCTAGAAACTTAGGTTTGCCTTTCCTTAATCTATTTTCTAAGATAAGCCGTAGGGTCAGTATTGCCTCACGTGTTCCAATAGCCGGCCGCGGTGGTCTCGCGGTTCTAGGCGCGCAGTCCGGAACCGTGGGACTGCTACGGTCGCAGGTTCGAATCCTGCCTCGGGCATGGATGTGTGTGATGTCCTTAGGTTAGTTAGGTTTAAGTACTTCTAAGTTCTAGGGGACTAATGACCACAGCAGTTGAGTCCCATAGTGCTCAGAGCCATTTTCTGTTCCAATATTTTTACGGAATCCAAACTGATCTTCCTCGAGGTCGGCTTCTATCAGTTTTTCCATTCGTCTGTAAATAATTCGTGTTAATATTTTGCAGCCGTGACTTATTAAACTGATATTTCGGTAATTTTCACATCTGTCAACACCTGCTTTCTTTGGGATTGGAATTATTATATTCTTCTTGAAGTGTGAGGGTATTTCGCCTGTCTGATACATCTTGCTCACCAGATGGTACAGTTTTGTCAGGACTGGCTCTCCCAAGGCCGTCAGTACTTCTAATGGAATGTTGTCTACTCCCGGGGCCTTGTTTCGACCCAGGTCTTTCAGTGCTCTGTCAAACTCTTCACGCAGTATCATATCTCCCATTTCATCTTCATCTACATCCTCTTCCATTTCCATAATATTGTCCTCAAGTACATCGCCCTTGTATAGACTCTCTATATACTCCTTCCACCTTTCTGCTTTGACATCCTTGCTTAGAACTGGGTTTCCATCTGAGCTCTTGATATTCATACAACTGGTTCTCTTTTCTCCAAAGGTCTCTTTAATTTTCCTGTAGGCAGTATCTATCTTACCCCTAGCGAGATAAGCCTCTATATCCTTACATTTATCCTCTATCCATCCCTGCTTAGCCATTTTGCACTTCCTGTCGATCTCATTTTTGAGACGTTTGCATTCCTTTTTGCCTGCTTCATTTACTGTATTTTTATATTTTCTCCTTTCATCAATTAAATTCAATATTTCTTCTGTTACCCAAGGATGTCTACTACCCCTCGTCTTTCTACCTACTTGATCCTCGGCTGCCTTCACTAATTCATACCTCCAAGGTACCCATTCTTCTTCTATTGTATTTCTTTCTCCCATTCCTGCCATTTGTTCCCTTACGCTCTCCCTGAAACACTCTACAACCTTTGGTTCTTCCAGTTTATCTAGGTCCCATCTCCTTCAATTCCCACCTTTTTGCAGTTTCTTCAGTTTCAATCTACAGTTCATAACCAATAGATTGTGGTCAGAGTCCACATCTGCCCCTGGAAATGTGTTACAATTTAAAACCTGGTTCTGTCTTACCATTATATAATCTATCTGATACCTTTTAGTATCTCCAGGCTTCTTCCATGTATACAGCCTTCTTTTATGATTCTTGAACCAAGTGTTAGCTATGATTAAGTTGTGCTCTGTGCAAAATTGTACCAGGCGGCTTCCTCTTTCATTTCGTAGCCCCAATCCATATTCACCTACTACCTTTCCTTCTGTCCCTTTTCCTACTACCGTATTCGTGTCAGCCATGAATATTAAATTTTCGTCTCCCTTCACTATCTGAAGAATTTCTTTTATTTCATCATACATTTCTTCAATTTCTTCGACATCTGCAGAGCTACTTGGCATATAAACTTGTACTACTGTAGTAGGTGTGGGCTTCGTATCTATCTTGGCCACAATAATGCGTTCACTATGCTGTTTGTAGTAGCTTACCCGCATTCCTATTTTCCTATTCATTATTAAACATACTCCTGCATTACCCCTATTTGATTTTGTGTTTATAACCCTGTAGTCACCTGACCAGAAGTCTTGTTCCTCCTGCCACCGAACTTCACTAATTCCCACTATATCTAACTTAAACCTATCCATTTCCCTTTTTAAATTTTCTAACCTACTTGCCCGATTAAGGGATCTGATATTCCACGCTCTGATCCGTAGAACGCCAGTTTTCTTTCTCCTGATAACGACGTCCTCTTGAGTAGTCCCCGCCCGGAGATCCGAATGGGGGACTATTTTACCACCGGAATATTTTACCCAAGAGGACGCCATCATCATTTAATCATACAGTAAAGCTGCATGCCCTCGGGAAAAATTACGGCCGTAGTTTCCCCTTGCTTTCAGCCGTTCGCAGTACCAGCACAGCAAGGCCGTTTTGGTTAGTGTTGCAAGGCCAGATCAGTCAATCATCCAGACTGTTGCCCTTGCAACTACTGAAAAGGCTACTGCCCCTTTTCAGGAACCACGCGTTTGTCTGGCATCTCAACAGATACACCTCCGTTGTGGTTCACCTACGGTACGGCTATCTGTATCGCTGAGGCACGCAAGCCTCCCCACCAACGGCAAGGTCCATGGTTCATGGGGGGGGGGGGGGGGGGGGGAGGGGGGAGGGGCTAAGCCAGTATGGCTACTTATTTTATGTAATTGGTGAAATAAAGGGTACTAAACTTTAACTAAAAGACGAACAGAAACCAAGCTACAGTTCTAAGAACTGAAAGACGTGAAACGGTAAAGCAGAAGGGAGTGAGGCAGCTCCGTAGCCTATACCCCAACTTTATTCAATCACTACGCAAAGCAAGCAGTGAAAGAAAGTAAGGAGAAGTCAGTAAAGGAACTGAAGTTCTGAGAGAAGATATAAAACATATTGTTTCTGACAGAGGCAATAAAGGACTTTGAAGTAGAATTAAATGGCACGGACAGTGTCTTTCAAGTTGAAGATCGTCAGTAAAAGTAAGAACAAGGTAACGGAGTGTAGGTGATACGTGGCGAACTACTTTACGAAATAAAACGCTAAAAGTGGTAGACCAGTATTGGTATTTGGATAACGAAGTGCCTGATGACAGCAGAAAGTAAATAAAACACAAAATTCAGCGGAAACATCTATGTTACCTGTCGGATCAAGGTTCGTTACAGGTCATTTCTCCATCTCTTGAGTTTACTATCTCCTCTCCGCAAGTTTCAACCACTATTACATCTTGCTCTTGCAAACAAAAGCAGAGGCCTTTCATAACCTACCTCACACCTACTTGTAGCCGATTAACGGTGTTATTCCCTTGGGTGTTCCTTAAGAACGAGTCCGTTCTCAGACCGCTTCCGTACTTCTACCTAGTAATATCCCGTCCAGTTATGATACTTCGTTCATATTTGTCATTGGAACAGCAATTTCACAGAGAGGTAACGAAATTGCATCTCATCTGACGCCTGTTCTATCCGCTACAGATTATGCTAAACAACTGTGCCTTTCCAACACCAGTTTATCATATGTCTCCGCTGGAGTGAAGCGTCCAAATTGATGAAACTGGGGCATGCCTGTGAGAGACATCCAACAGAAGAGAAAACTGTACGCCCGTTTCACTGACGCCAGTCTGGGGCAGAATAACATGACGCTTTGTCTTGCAGTTCACCTCCTCGGCGTGAACCAGTATGGATTCCGCAACAGGCGGCCACGCGGAGCCGTGGCCTGCTGCCCCAGTCGATACCGCGTTCTTCCACTTAACGCAGGCAATCGGTACAGCCCCGCACCGTCGCCCAGGTAACGACCTATCAGCTTACTGTGTAGTCGGCGAGCCCTGAATTGGGTTCAGGACTTACTAACAGACACAGCGCAACACGGTCTTGACTAGGCGTAACCGTCAAATGTAAGTGTAATTTCGGTCACACCCATAGGGAGTTGCATCGGACCGTTACTGTTTACAATATGGATGGATGACGTACTCGCTAACTTACAGACGCTCTTTGAGGCTGCTCTCGGACGATGATGCGTTTAGACGAGTTGAAAGCCGTTAATTTGAAAAAGTCTTCCATTTTCTGTATCTTTTGCTCGGGATGTGCACAGACGCTGGAAGCACAGGTTTCGCCTGCTAGGAACGCCACCGTCTTTCACACATCTATACACTACACTTTGGAGACGCTCCCTGTCTGACCAATTCTGTGTCAGCGCGTTAGAATGTTGAGTGAACGTGCCCATGTGGACTGAGAGATAGGTACTCGTTGTTCCCGACTCCTTGTGTTAGACGCATCACGTGGACTCCCGTCTCCACTTTCCATGGCTTATCTCGACGACTTATCTAATGTTTCATTTCAGTGGACATTTCAACACTGCAATACATGGGAAATTATGGTGAGAATGTTGCTTACAAGCGCGCTATGGCGTAATATCTCATTAGTAGAATTTTCAGGTTTACAGACCTACTTTCTTTGTGATTAACGTTAAATCCGAAATTCAAAGCGAGACGCTGTTCCATGTTCCAGTATCAATATCGTTCTTTCGTTTATTGATAAGTGAATATAGGTCTGGCATATCTTCCTATCCTACTCATTTAGCATTATTACGCATATTAGAAATTATGTGGGGTTTTAGTTTTGTTCTGATTTTGCTCCTCCCCGGTCTTCTGAACCACGTGGTCCGTTGCAGGACATACGTAGCGTTTCTACTGCATTTTCCTACTCTTTTATTCAATAATAATACGAAATGCTACCAAATTTCTCTTTTCCCATCTTGAAGCAATTTATACTTTATTACGTTTTTCCTGGGTTATTGCCGTGAGCTCAATTATGCTAATTTGAGTGAACAGTTGATGCGAGGGCAATTTATAAAGGCCGAGATCAGAGACGATCAGCCTTCAGCGGAATCGTTACTCAGACGCTCTGCCATCCGCACGAATGTATTTACTTTCTTTGCATGCATATTACAGCAAGTATAACGTAGGTTTGTGCCGATGCCAAATTTGTAAATTCCTGATGATTCTGAATATATCCGACTGAATATTGTGAATCATGTTTACTGCGAATAGGTATCAGCCTATACAACGTCGGCTTTAAGATGATGTTCACGATCCCCTTATACCTTCTGTTGCGCCATGAACGCCCATTCTACTCTTGACTGTATCAACTGAAGTTAGAGAACGTTATTAATCATGGGTTAAAATTTTGTACTAAAAAGGGAAATATTTACAGAGCATTTACAACGAAGTCATACTAATTATGTACTTGGCTTAGGATGAAAAAGGATGAGTATTTCAAAGACGCAACGCAGAAAGTAGCACGGTACGTACAATTACAAGATCCATTACTGTTTGATTACTTGAAAGACGATCAGTCACTGGAAAGAGCAACACTCATGAAGTTGGAAAGTAGTATCCGATCGAAGCTACATAAAAGTAGAACAACTACATAAAACTGATGGTAGGATAACCAGATCGCAGACATGTACATTGGGAAAAACTAAGGTAAATATAACTGACCTACGAAAGTGAAGGACTGCACAAACCCTCGTTCGACCGATTCTTTAGTATTGCTCTTCACTATCTAACCTTAACTAGACAGGAATACTAGTGCAGACAGAGAAAAGCTGAAGAAAGAGCAGACTAGTTTCGGGCATACGACAGCGTCGCGGAGACGTCGCACGAACTGCGGTGGCAGACGTTACAAGGTCGCGAAGGGACTCTATTGAAGTTCTGAGAGCGGATGTCCCAAGAATGGTAAGGAGAGAAAGTTGAGCTCTTACCGTGACCCTCTTCTCATGCACTGCTCACGAGAAGAGCAAGATGAGTGCTCGGCGCGGAAGGTTTGGTTTAAAAGAGGGGAAAGGGCCAAACTACGAGGTCATCGGTCCCAAACAATGCCACTAGAAGAAACACAAGAGGCCAAGAAAACAACACAGAGACGCAAGAAACAGTTAGAAGAGAGTAAAACAAGGAAGCAGATTACAGTGGCTGGCCGACCACGAAAATAAAAAGGAAAAGCTAGCCACCCTGCAACACATTAAAACCTCCACCCTAAAAGCACTAGAGTGGAGGACACAGAGGCACAAAGGACATGCGCTAAAACCTACATAGAAGTATCAAACTCACTCTCACAGATAAAACCTAAAACTGAAGCTGCTGCTGATGCATCGTCGCCCAACACCAAAGATAGGGTGCTAGGAATGTTCAAAGTACGCCGCAGAGCGGCTAAAAGTGGGCAGTCCAGTAAGAGGTGAACGACTGTCATTTGTGATTGAACCATAGCAACACCGATGTCGGTCCTCGCGACGGAGGAGGTAACCATGCGTTAGCCACGTATGGCCAATGCGGAGCCGGCAGAGGACAACTGATTCCCTGCAAGAGGAAAGCATGGAAGACTTCCACACACGTAATCTCCTTAATGACACGCAGTTTGTTGTGCGTAATGTTATGCCATTCCGTCTCCCAAAGCCGGAAAACCCTGCGGAGTAAGACAGAACGCAAGTCAGCTTCGGAGATGCCCATCTCCAGAAGCGGTTTCCGCGACGCCTGTTTGGTCAGCCTGTCGGCAGGTTTCCAACGTGTGCTGGAGTCCACACACACACACACCACTGAATGACAGGACCGCTCCAGGGCACAGATGGACTCCTGGATGGGCATGGTGAGGGTGGCGCTGGTCGATAGTTTGCAGGCTGCTCAACGTACACAGGAGAAATGACGCGCCAGGGCACGAGCGGATGTGCTCAAGAGCACGAGGTAAGGCCGTCAGCTCTGCAGTGAAAACACTGCAGCCATCTGGCAAGGGGTGCTGTTCAATATGTCCTCCATGAACATACGCAAAGCCTACGTGACCATCAGCCATCGAGCCGTCGGTATAAACCACGTCAGAGCCTCGGAACACGTCCAGAATCGAGAGGCAGTGACAGCGGAGAGCGGCGGGGTTAACGGAGTCCTTAGGCCCGTGCAAAAGGTCAAGACAAAGCTACGGCCGCGGCGAACACCATGGAGGCGCACGTGAACGGACCGCAAGTAGAGGTGATAAAGGGAAGAACTCCAGCTCGGAGAGAAAGGACCGCACGCTAATCGCAATCGTTAGTCGCGACCTGCGCCGCAGATGTGGGAGATGTCCTGCCGCGGGTGGGAAAATGAGACGGTAATTCGGATGCTCAGGAGAACTACGAATGTGTGCTACGTAACTGGCGCGCAATTGTGCACGCCTGACCTGCAATGGAGGGACCCCAGCCTCCGCCAGTGCGCTGGTCACTGGACTAGTTAAAAGCTCCTGTCGCTTGTCGAACCTCGCAGTAGTGCACAGAGTTGAGTAAATGCAACGCTGAGGGCGCTGTCGAACCATAAACCGCACTACCTTAGTCAACTCTGAATTGGACAACGGCTCTGTAGAGCTGCAGCCCAGTTGGTGTTGCTCAGGCAACGGAGGGCACTGAGATGCTGCCTGCACTTCCGCTTAAGCTGACGAAGATGAAGAAGCCAAGTCAATGGAGCTTCGAAAACCAGTCCTAAGAATCGGTATGTCTCCACTACAGTGGGTGGATCGTCATGTAGGTAACATTCTGGGTCCGGATGCACGGTACGACGCCAACAGAAGTGAATGACACACGACTTTGCGGCTGAAAACTGGAAGCCGTGGGCTAGAGCCCATGACTGCGCCTTGTGAATGGCTCACTGTAGACACGCTCAGCAACACCAGTACTGGAGCAGCAGTACGAAATGCAGAAGTCGTCTGCATACAGAGAAGGTGAGACGGAGGGCCCGACAGCTGCTGCTAGACCATTAATGGCCACTAAAAATAGACACACTCAATACAGAGCCTGCGAGACTCCATTCCCCTGGATATAGATGGAATTATGGGAGGAACCAACTTGTTCGCGGGAAGTATGGAGCGACAGGAAGTTTTGGATAAAAATCGGGAGCGGGCCCCAAAGACACCACTCATACAATGTGGCAAGGATATGATGTCGCCAGGTCGTGTCGTATGCCTTACGTGAGTCAAAAAAAGACGGTAACCAGGTATTGCCGTCCGGAAAAGGCTGTTGGTATGGCAGACTCGAGCGACACAAGATTATCAGTGGTAGAGTGACCCTGGCGGAAGCCGCCCTGACATGGAGCCAGTAGGCCACGTGACTTCAGGACCCAACCCAACCGCCGACATACCATACGTTCCAGCAGCTTACAAAGAACGTTGTGGAGGCTGATGGGCTGATAGCTATCCACATCAAGCGGGTTTTTACTGGGTTTGAGCACCGGAATGATAGCGCTCTCCCGCCATTGCGATGGAAGGACGGCATCCCACCAGATCCGGTTGAAGATGACGAAGGGACTCCGCTTGTAGTCATATGAGAGATGTTTAATCGTCTGGCTGTGGATGCGATCAGGCCCAGGAGCTGTGTCGGGGCAATGTGCAAGGGCACTGAGGAGCTCCCACTCTGTAAATGGGGCGTTACAGAATTCACTGTGGCGTGTAGTGAATGAGAGGATGTGTAACCTCCCTATTACTAATCGGCCTATCCTGCTTGCGATATAAAATATGACTGTGGATCGCGTGTATGCCTAATGGATTTTTTTCTAATTGGATAAGGCTATCTTTCCCGAAGAAGTGATACCGATAAGGAGGAGGAAAGTGTACAACTGACCCTTCTGATGGAAAGTCTATTAAAAACAAAAGGTAATTAAACCGGACAGGGCTATAATTTGGAAAATGGACTTTATTCTGTGCATTCACTCACGGACAACACTGGACAGAAAAAGGGTACCACTGATCATGAATTCAAAAGTTAACTAATGAACGAAAGAGAAATAATTAACTGTCGCCTGCCCACTAGGGCAATTTACATCCAATATCCTGTACAAGACGATGGTAAAGAAAAACATGTATTATGAAATACTGACGTGGCAACTGAAGGTTGTCACGTTTTCACACGAATTTTAAGTGAGTATGTAATGATAAAGAAAACTGAGAAGTCACTCTTACGTTATGTTTGGCATGCAAGCGAGTAATGATTTTAAAATATGCAATTAAACTGTATGTTAGTACTAAACTTCGTTACGTGAGCGATGACTTTCAGTGACCTCAGCATAACGTCATCAAAGAAATTTATGAAAAAAAAGCAAGCACTTTTTACTTTACCGTACTTATTTTGCAAATTGGATCTCATATTATTGTCTGAACAACTGAGCAATTTTTTACTGACTTGAACAGGATTAAATACTAGAATGCGTACCAAATCAAGGTATATGTAAAATAAATAAAACTTCCGCACTCTTAATTTGTGCATTTCTTTAGATTTGGATTTTTTTCCTGTGACTGATTCTCAAACGTGAAAAATGAAATTGCTTTACTTTCGTCATATACCGAAGCCTCTGTTGTACTACAGTTAATTGAAAGTAGACTGAGGCTAAAATTTTCAAAAGTGAAAGTATTCATTAATAAACTGGCTGTAAGTATTCAATTTGTTTCTTACGAGACTCAGTTAGCTTATTAGGAGAAAAAGGAACACGTATCCTGCTTGGTAACAATGTCTGGGGGCCATGAAGACACAATCGCCCGGAGTTTAACTGATTATTATTAAATGAATCTTATCAATCAAATCACATTCAGTTTTGCTGCTGGGTTGGCCGTATATACTTTCTACCAATGAACAGTCTCGCTTCAGTGCTGAGCATACAACGAAACTCAACGACGAAACTGTGTTGCTGGAACTGCTGCTGTTGTTGAAGACGGTAGCATCTTGTTGGGCCACGGCTAATTGCAGGAACGGGCAGTCGTAATTAATACGGTCTCTCCCGCCCGTCCACTGTCCTTCCTCCTGCTACTAGACATCTGGCCGGCGCGCGTACATGATTCTGCCGACAATGGTACTCTCTACTGCGAGAGCGTCAACACCACACTTCCGCACACTGCAAGTGCTGGAACCTGTCTCTCTCCCTCTCTCCCCGCGCGCTCCACGTGTGTATGCCGATTTGAAACTTCCTGGCAGATTAGAAGTGTGCCTTGATAGCTCAGTCGGTAGGTTATGGCCAGCGAGTGGCAAAATTTATTCTGGTCCCAGAGTTGCTGCATGTATGTATTCGAAGAGGAGATAAGATTTAGGTTCAGTGCCTTGTCACAATGAGTTCATTAGAGGCGAAGCACTAATTCAAAATGGCTCTGAGCACTATGGGACTTAACATCTGAGGTCATCAGTCACCTAGAACTTAGAACTACTTAAACCTAACTAACATGAGGACATCACACACATCCATGCCCGAGGCAGGATTCGAACCTGCCACCGTAGCAGTCACGCGGTTCCAGACTGAACCGCCTTTAACCGCACGGCCACAGCGGCCGCCCAAGCACTAATTCAGTTGGGTAAGGATGGTGAAGGAAATTGGCTGCGATCGATTTGAAGGAACCCTCCCTGTATGTTGTAAACCCAAAGATCTTACAACGCAGAAGAAGCACTGCTATTATCGCTACTGGTCGATGCAAATAACAATTTCTTTGGATTTTTCCCAGAGTTTATAAGTTTCACAGTAAAGCACACATAAATACAATGAAACGTCAACAGACTTCCACCTAAATTTAAACATAAAGTGAAGCAATGTCCTTAGTTATTAAAAAGAAAGCATTTGAATTACAAATATTTACATACAATTAAAAAATATATATATGGGTAGCAGGTGCTATGCATCCTGCATTTTAGGTGCACACTTCAGAAACCATTAAGTAAAAGTGTGAGGGTGCTCAATCCGGTATCCATAGATCACTTCAGAGAAAGTTTAAGAAATGTAAACTGGGAAGATGTATATAATGAGCCAAATGCTAATGTTAAATGCACCATATTTCTTGATAATTTTATATCCCTTTTTGAACATTGTTTTCCATTACTAAATGTAACACCAAAAGCTTTTCAAAGAAACCTTTGATTACTACAGGTATTAAAGTGTCTTCATAAAGAAAAATAAAACTGTATGAGACAGGAAGAACTAGTCAAGATCCAGAAGTAGTTTTCACTATAAAAATTATTGCAACATACTGAGAAAAGTTGTAAGGAAATCAAGAAATATGTATGTTAGAGTAGAAATTAACAACTCCAGCAATAAAATCAAATCAATATGGAATGTTGTTAGAAGGGGGACAGTAAAAGTAACCACTGAGGCAAGTAGTATTACTGTTAAAGTGAATGAGACCATCTTAACCAACAGTACACAGGTAGCCAATGTATTTAACAATCACATCTTAAGTGTAGGAGAAAAAATAGGTCAGAATAGTTCAAAAGAAAAAGCCAGGCAGTATATGGAAGAGTCAGTTTTGAAAAATTTTAGTCAGATTAAGTTTCATCTAACAACCTCTTGTGAAATAAGGAAAATTATTAAATCTTTGAAAAATAAATGTTCTGTTGGAGTATATGACATTTCTAGCAAGTTATCAAAACAATGTGGAGCAATTACAGCTGATGTTTTGAGTGACACACTTAATGGATCACTGACTCAGTGTATTTTTCCAGACAGGTTAAAATATGCCATTGTCAGGCCTCTCTACAAAAAGGGGGAAACCACAGATGTCAATAATTACCTGCCAATATCCTTGCTTACACCATTTTCAACAATCTTTGAGAAAGTAATGTATTTAAGAGTGGTTAGCGATCTCAACAGTAATGGGATACTTAGTAAATTACAGTTCGGATTTCAGAAATGATGTTCCATGAGACAGCAATATGTAATTTCACTGTCCATATAATAGAGTCTTTAAATAGTAAAATGTCACCAGTATGAATATTCTGTGACTTATCCAAAGCATTTGATTGTGTGAACCATGACATGTTAGAGAAATTACAATTCTATGGTATAAATGGAACAGCATAGGAGTCGTTTAAGTCATATCTACAGAACAGGAAGCAAAAAGTCTCTTTATATGCTTCATGATACAAAGGAATTTGCCACGTCATCTAACTGCGGTGGAATTACGTTAGGTGTTCCACAAAGGTCAATCATGGGTCACCTTCTGTTCTTGATGTATGTGAATGACCTCCCTCCTTATGTGAAACAATTTGCTGAACTGACACTGTTTGCTGATGATACAAGCATAATTTTCAATCCAGTAAAAGAAAGGTCGATAGAAAATGATACAAATAAGGTCTTTGTAAAAGTTATTAATCGGTTTTCTGCGAATGGGCTTGCTCTGAACTTTGAAAAAACACAGTACATCCAGTTTTCTGCTGCAAAATGTGTAATTCCTTGAATAAACATAACACATCAAAAGAAGTCAGTAGCCTGGGTAGAGTATACTAAGTTTTTGGGTGTAGATATAGATGAGAATCTTAAATGGAAAAGTCATATTTTGGATCTCCTAAAGCGACTAGGTTCAGCAACTTTTGCAATCAGAGTAATTGCCAATTCTGAGGATGTAGAAATTAGTAAGCTAACATACTTTGCATACTTCCACTCTCTGATGTCATACAGAATAATATTCTGGGGCAACTCAACACTTACGCAAAAGATGTTCACTGCTCAAAAGAAATTAGTTAGAATAATGTGTGGGGTTCGTAGGAGCATATCTAGTAGGCATCTGTTTAAAAGGTTAGGAATTCTTACAACTGCTTCACAGTACATTTACTCAGTAATGAAATTTTTTCTCAGCAACATGGATCAGTGACATTCATGATTACAACACCAGAAAAAAGGAAGACCTACACTATACTTTACTTAACCTATCTTTGGCACAGAAAATGATAAAGTATGCTGCTATAAAACTTTTTGATAAATTACTAGATGAAATAAAATGTTTGACAGACAGCAGTAATAGTTTAAAAAACAATTTAAAATCATACCTTCTTGACAACTCCTTCTATACCATAGATGAATTCTTGAATATGAGTAAATAAATCTGGAGGTATAATATATGCATTTTGTGTCATTTAAGGGAATGGGATAGATAATAGAAATATTTAAGTGTAACACTATAATGTAAAAAAAGATAAAAAACAAAAACACTTGTTTCCTGTGCGCATTTCTTGTGCATTTGACACGTTCCACATCATAACGGTTTTTCAGTGCTATTGATCAATGGATCGCGCAACTAGCTAACTAACTGACGTTCCCTTCCAGCTGCCGTTTGAGAGTGCGAGAGGCTGGAGGGTAATTCTCCGACGCAAAGGCTCGAGCAGAGTGCTGGGCAGTCGAATTTGCGTCGGTAGATATACGCCATTTATGGTAACACCAGGAACGCCTGTTGGAGAGTGGTACCCGAAAACATGTTTGATCTTTGGCCAGACTTGGGAAGGTGACGTATGGCACCCAATGGTCGGCGCGGAAGGGCATAGGGTGGAAAATGGCAGGGCTACGCGACGTACCCTCGCTGACCTGACAAACAAATGTGGGAGCGAATTCCCTTTCTTCTTCATTGCTTCGAAAGTGGACATCATCACGCAAAATACGGTTTTCTTCTTGTACCATTCTCAGTTTTTCATCAGGTCGTTCCTCCTACTATGTAGGAGCACTTTCATTGTATTCTCTATGAACAGGTCAAAAAGATACAGATGCGATGGAGACGCGCGAGGGTCGTGTTCCCGCCATCATGTATTTCACATCCTGTTTTCAACGTACTTCCACCTCACTACGTTGATTTAAATTACTACTGTCACTGAGCTGCTGCTTTGCCTGACCGTGAGCGGCGTTACAGCGCGTATCGATATATCTCCTCTCTTAGTATCTTTGCTTGACTGCTATTACTGCCCGGTGGTTGTCTGTCGTAAGGCAGTTCGGGTTGCGAGTTCGCTTCTACCAGTCAGTTGGAACGTGTCTGGAGCGCAGTCCGGACCTGCCAGTTGGGGAGTTGTAATGCGGCACTGGTGCAGTCGGGTTGGAGCAGCAGTGAGGTTTGCGACGACATGGCTCGCCCGACCATTGCCACCACGCTTCACTTGAGCCGGGCCACGGTCTTGGTGGGTCGTCGGTCGGTCGCCCTACCGGACGACGCGTTTTGGCTCGCCGATCGTTCATGAGTCAGCTGTGTGTGTGTGTGTGTGTGTCGCGCACGACTCCCGATTTCATATGTGCTTAGTTGCTATTGTATCGTTCAGGTCTTAGTGCAAGTGTTTGTCAGGTTGTGTGTCTAGTTGGCGCTAGTTCCACTGACGATTATGATAAATGTTGTCGGCACTCTGGCTCTGTGAGGTAGGTCGTCTCATCGGGCGACCTGTAACTGGTTCTCTGAGCGCTTCTAGGCCCCTTGAATTACCTTCTTGTGAAACTTGCGTCGGTCCTTTCCTGGTGCAGGGATGTCGCCTAGCCAGTGGGCGTGTTTCCTCTCCATGGTTGGGTCCGAGCCAGTATTTCCTCCTCGTGGGTTTGGAAGTGAGTGGGAGACGCACCAGCAGTGCAGTCGCGACGGAGCAGCAATCGCGGACGGACCAGCAGGCAGTCGGTCGGTTGCTGTGGACCAGGGAAGATCTCCGCGTGGTGCAGTCGCTGGCGCTGCTGGCAGCCACTGCGCAGTGTCGGAGTGTGTGTGGAGCTGTCCGATCGCTACGAACTTCGTGGTTCACCGACGTCAAAGTTGAGTGGTGCTTGAAGTACCCAAGCCTCGTCCATTCATGTTGTGTTTCGTTTCGGTGGTCCGCTGTTGGGGAGGTTTTCCTGTGAGCAACACCGAGTGTTTGTACATATTCCATTGTGGATTATCACGTTTGTAACTTTTTTGGTTTGTGTTCTCACGTACTAATTGACGGGAAGCAAGTCGTTGTGTCTGTCGGTCCGTGGCTGTCCCCTGGTTGGGATCCGACGGATCAAGTGTAGCTGGGCTCACCACCTGTCTCACCTAAGTGGACGAGGACAGACCGACCTCCCTGGAGACTTCTGAGTGCCACCGGTGTTTCATTATCTGTCTTCAGCTACTTAAAATTTAAAGTTTATGGTTTTTTTTTCTTAAAAATTTTTAAAATTAATTATTAAATTTATCTTTCAATGTTTGACAATGCGGCCTTCTGCCTTTAAAAGAGTATGGTGATATCTTTTAAAATTTTGAAACTTAATTGTTGCGTTCAGCCATTTGTATTGCAACTTGCAAATGTTTGTTCTATCTACTTTACTGTGATGTTTTTTTAATTATTTTAATGTTAACTTAATTGGATTTTTTATCTTGTTGATTAAGATTTCTTGTTTGGAGGCCTTCAGCCGTGAAAGAGTTGCATTCGGTTAACGTCCGGCTATGTGCCGCTTTGGTTGTAAAAGTTATTCAATTACAAGTAGAAGGTGAAACTCACCTCAACCTATTTGGGCATTTCCACAATCCTATTACCTGTTTCACCCAGCGCGTTTAGCAGGCGTATCAGCGATTTTTCAGCAATACGTGGCGTGAACAAAAACATGCAAATTTTTGAGGTTACAAATTTATATTTCATCACATTATTTCCCCGAACGGTGTAAGTAGGACTGGCCGTGGGGACTATAATCGCACCTTTTCCTGTTAAGATACACGACTACTTGTCAGGCTATTCTGTTTGGATCTGCTTGGATTGAAGTTAAAACTTTCGTCGTTCTTGCGAACGATGTTTTAGTCCACACAAGAATTGAGAATGAATTCCATAATAGGTGCACTTGAGAGAGACTCATGCTAAACCAAAGTTACAGTAATTTTAAATTTCCAGTGGAACGTAATATAACGTCTAAATTCGTAATCAGAGATAAGCTAAGGTAATGAACAGGGTGCAGACCGTATTTTCAGTAAGAATGCTAACAGAGTCTCCTGGCAGCCGGAAAGAAGAGGCTGCAGCAGCGAACAAGTCGATAAAAAGTAAACGGCAAAGTGCAGTGAGTGCTATTTTAGGAACGATAATGTTGCCTTAGCGATATTCCTTCCACAAGTGACTAGTAAAAAAAGCTCAGATACGAACACGCTAGTCATAGATAGGGGAACGATTTGCTGAACGTCGACAACGGTCTGCACCCTACTTGGTAAGTACGGCGAAGCTGTGCGCTCGTTAGCGTCGCCTCGTCATTGCATTGTCAGATATGGACATCGCTGATGATGTCCCCATTGCGGTACACTGACTGTGTAGACATCTTGTGGCAGGCAGTCGCCTTCATGTGTTACATCCGTGACAAGGTGTATTTTTATTTCTCTCTTTAGCTTGCACTTTATAACTGGGATGCATGCGAGAGAATGAGTACCTAATAAGAAACTGCCTCGTTCTACTTTCCTCAGCAACTTCAAA
Organism: Schistocerca gregaria; assembly: GCF_023897955.1. NCBI lineage: Eukaryota > Metazoa > Arthropoda > Insecta > Orthoptera > Acrididae > Schistocerca > Schistocerca gregaria. The sequence goes on along the minus strand of NC_064927.1, from coordinate 492,277,559 downwards.
AATTTTCCCAAAAATTTTGGTATGCAAACTTATTCGTGCTTTCTGTGCTGAGAGAGAAGGAAGCAGTAGCAGTGGCAAACAGACAGAAAAGTAATAAATACTGGAAGATAGTAGACAGTGGTTGTGTTATAGAAAGAGTGAAGGAGGCAATGGCAGTGTGAGAGAAAGAGAGGAGTACAGTGGCAGTGGAACACAGTTGACGGTGACAGAACACTGCTAGGAAAAGAGTGAACGAGACAGTGCCAGAAAGGGAGGAATACAGAGAAAGAGAAAATGGAAGTGGGTGAGAGCCAGTGATGATGAGAGTCAGAGTATATGACAATGACAATAACAACGAGAAAGAGAGAGATAGTGACAGCGAAAGAGACAGCAGCAGTAGAAAGGAAGGAAGGAAGGAAAGAATGAGACATTAGCAGTAAGAGACAGCAAGGAGGAGACGGTGGCAGTGAGAAGAGACAGCAGAAGTAGGGCGGAACGAAGGAGACAGTAGGTGTGCCACAGGACAGAGTGACGGAGAGGCAAAAAAGGATTATGACAATGTGTTGGGCTGAATGACTGTGTGAGAAAGAACAACTGGGAGTGGATGAGTATGAGTGACTTACAGCGATGGACTCATGGCTTTGAGCCAGTTACGGTTAGGGCAGTTCGTAGGAGTTTGAGGTGACTTGCAAGTTAACAAAAGGGCTAGTTTGTTCGCATGTCAAAAATTTGTGGGAAAACATTTAAAGGTGCTAAGGAAAGTCAGTCTTTTGAATAAACAGGAACGTATACGCCATTTTTGTGTTCCGATAGAAGCATTTTTCCTGTAGTATTTGTATGAAGTAATTTTTCATTTCTTTTGTAGATATTTAATTCTGATTTGGACCCATTAGGACCGAAAGTGGTTAACTGAAATCTATCAGTCAAATGCGATCCAAGACATTATCGGAAAAAAGTAGTTTAAATAATTTTTTACTCCAGAATGACAGTGCAAACTTTCTGATGGTTGGCTTTGCTGCAATTAACATGCTCCTGGTAACACATTCACAAATGCTTATACTCGTGTTTTTAGGATCTGTAGCGCGGCGGACACCGATACGAGGGGCTGCTGGCTCCACTGAATAATCTCCTCCCCCCTGTCCCACCCGCAAATGGCGCATGGTGCGTGGGCAGAATTTTCGTCGGTGAATCGCTCTGTCAGCTCTAATTTCTCCAATTTTCGTCTAGTAGTCATTTCGTGAGATATATGTGGAAGGAAGTAATATGTTATCTAACTCTTCCCGGAAAGTGCTTCCTCGAAAATTCAATATACGATAAGTACTTCATTATTTTTAATAAAGTCATTTCGACTTTATGGCAGTCTAAAAATGGTTCAAATGGCTCTGAGCACTATGGGACTCAACTTCTGAGGTCATTAGTCCCCTAGAACTTAGAACTAGTTAAACCTAACTAACCTAAGGACATCACACACATCCATGCCCGAGGCAGGATTCGAACCTGCTACTGTAGCGGTCTCGCGATTCCACACTGCAGCGCCTAGAACCGCACGGCCACTTCGGACGGCTATGGCAGTCTAAACATTTCACGCTTTCTTCTCATTCTATGCAATCGTTGAAGCGCTCAGTCGATTTCCGACGTACTTTAACTCGCCAGTCAGTGGACCTCCCATCAATCTGAATCCATCGAATCGTTAATTTGTCTTCTAGTGTGAGGCTATTCATGTGTGTCCGCTTGTTAATCAAGTCAACGTTATGTGCTGTGTGTTAATTTTTTATTTGCCGCTGACGAAAAGATATAGTACATTTCGTTGACTTGTTACTGAGTGGTGTAAGTTTGCTAAGCAAGAAACATGGACCTTAAATGTGATGTGAAGTGACACTTTATGAAACCAGTAGAATTGATGTTAAACGTAACATTTGTGGCAAAGTGAATGCTACAGGGGACCGATCCTTTAGATTCGTGGTAGCATCACAGGTGGATAGGACTGAACGCAAACTAAGAGAATGGGAGCGCGTTTGCCCCATGCTACAAGCCTGACTCCGCAAAAATATCCCTCCACTTAATAACACTTGTACTTGTCAATAACAGAGCTAACCCTTTAGAGATATGGGAAAATTTCAAGTGTGTTTGCCAGACAGTGTATAGTTTAGCAAGGCAGTACTCGTGTGTTGTGACTCCTGGTTCACCTGACGGGCTATTTTCGAGGGCTGACAACAGCTTCAGTGAAGAAAGAAACAGTGCGGCGGTCTCTTGCCAATGTTGCTCATTGACAACTACTACTTTCAATTTAGAACTATTTTCTCTCTAACTCCTGTTATCATTATTATTGTAGTATGCAACAATTACATGAGTAAATTCAATGACATTTAAACAAAAATACACTTGTGCCACTATTTACACTATATAAACATTAAACGGCCCAGACTACACACGAATGTCTGAAGACTCCAATCCGGTGGTGTGCCCCTTCCCTTCACGTAGACTCTTGACTCCACCAGCAAAACGTCTGGTAGAAAATTCATTTACAGGTTGGTTCATTGTTCGATGATCAACATAGTCACACATACAGTCAGTTAAACTGCCGCGCTTGTCCATGTTGTGTCTATACGTACCTTCTCCACTCCGCTACCTCGTAAGTACCTAAGAGACCTTAGGATGATGAAAGCCTGAAAATTTAACATTTCGGTTTTCAGTAATTTCATGGTTTCGTGTTTCCGTGGCTTCCCACTCACAATTTCATTCGGCGCCTGTGTTGAAACTAGTGGAGAGCATCTGGTCTCCTCCCTTATAGGCTAGTCTTGTGGATTTAAGGCGTTTGCTAGGCGCCGGCAGTAAATCTTCGTTATAAGGAACTGACTGATTTCTGGAAACTTGCTAGCAAAGGTTGTAGACAGCTACCTTTCGACAAAGTTAAGCTTGACAGATTTTGACAGTGTTGGTAACCAGCTTGTAGGTGTGGATCAGACTGTGCCACTAATGGCTTCCATAGCTGCATTCAAACGAATGTGAGCGCTGTGGAACCAGACTGGTGCGCAGAATTCTGCTGCAGAGTATTCGATCAACGGATGCTTCTGTATTAATATACCTTTAGGATAAGTGCCCCCTACAAATTATCTTCATTTCAGAAGCAATGAAACTTAATGATTCCATAAATATTTTATATATTTCGTAAAAACTTTTATTTAAAACAACAATGGTCGAAGTATCATACAAGGAATATAAATAATAATTTCCTGTTTCAAACTTAATAGCTTTTTGAAATAAGATAGCCTCTCATTCATACATTAAAATACGTTAAACTCAAAATATTCATATTCTACATTCGGTATAGGAATTTGAAAACACGATAAACTGATACCTCACAAAATTCTTCCATGTCTAGAGATATGTGCTTTAGATTTGCACAGGGTTTTAGCTTACCAAGATGAGTGCCTACGATTCTAAATTCCCTCCTAAACCAATCCGATGGGCCCAATTGAAAGAAAGAGGTCCCTTCGATCCGTTTTGCTGAGCTTTTACATAATTATACTACACATATCGTACGCTATTCACAAATGGAGCGAGGGGAAAAATGATTAAGTGCATGCTTCCACAGGCGACCGCAGTAGTCCCATAGTGCTGAGAGCCATGCTTCCACAGCCGACGGCGGTAGTCCCATAGTGCTCAGAGCCATGCTTCCACAGCCGACCGCGGTAGTCCCATAGTGCTGAGAGCCATGCTTCCACAGCCGACCGCGGTAGTCCCATAGTGCTGAGAGCCATGCTTCCACAGCCGACCGCGGTAGTCCCATAGTGCTCAAAGTCATGCTTCCACAGCCGACCGCGGTAGTCCCATAGTGCTGAGAGCCATGCTTCCACAGCCGACCGCGGTAGTCCCATAGTGCTGAGAGCCATGCTTCCACAGCCACCGCAGTAGTCCCATAGTGCTCAGAGCCATGCTTCCACAGCCTACTGCGGTAGTCCCATAGTGCTGAGAGCCATGCTTCCACAGCCGACCGCGGTAGTCTCATAGTGCTCAGAGCCATGCTTCCACAGCCGACCGCGGTAGTCCCATAGTGCTCAGAGCCATGCTTCCACAGCCGACCGCGGTAGTCCCATAGTGCTGAGAGCCATGCTTCCACAGCCGACCGCGGTAGTCCCATAGTGCTGAGAGCCATGCTTCCACAGCCGACCGCGGTAGTCCCATAGTGCTGAGAGCCATGCTTCCACAGCCGACCGCGGTAGTCCCATAGTGCTGAGAGCCATGCTTCCACAGCCGACCGCGGTAGTCCCATAGTGCTGAGAGCCATGCTTCCACAGCCGACCGCGGTAGTCCCATAGTGCTGAGAGCCATGCTTCCACAGCCGACCGCGGTAGTCCCATAGTGCTGAGAGCCATGCTTCCACAGCCGACCGCGGTAGTCCCATAGTGCTGAGAGCCATGCTTCCACAGCCGACCGCGGTAGTCCCATAGTGCTGAGAGCCATGCTTCCACAGCCGACCACGGTAGTCCCATAGTGCTGAGAGCCATGCTTCCACAGCCGACCGCGGTAGTCCCATAGTGCTGAGAGCCATGCTTCCACAGCCGACCGCGGTAGTCCCATAGTGCTGAGAGCCATGCTTCCACAGCCGACCGCGGTAGTCCCATAGTGCTGAGAGCCATGCTTCCACAGCCTTCCGCGGTAGTCCCATAGTGCTCAGAGCCATGCTTCCACAGCCGACCGCGGTAGTCCCATAGTGCTGAGAGCCATGCTTCCACAGCCGACCGCGGTAGTCCCATAGTGCTGAGAGCCATGCTTCCACAGCCGACCGCAGTAGTCCCATAGTGCTGAGAGCCATGCTTCCACAGCCGACCGCGGTAGTCCCATAGTGCTCAGAGCCATGCTTCCACAGCCGACCGCGGTAGTCCCATAGTGCTGAGAGCCATGCTTCCACAGCCGACCGCGGTAGTCCCATAGTGCTGAGAGCCATGCTTCCACAGCCGACCGCGGTAGTCCCATAGTGCTGAGAGCCATGCTTCCACAGCCGACCGCGGTAGTCCCATAGTGCTGAGAGCCATGCTTCCACAGCCGACCGCGGTAGTCCCATAGTGCTGAGAGCCATGCTTCCACAGCCGACCGCGGTAGTCCCATAGTGCTGAGAGCCATGCTTCCACAGCCGACCGCGGTAGTCCCATAGTGCTGAGAGCCATGCTTCCACAGCCGACCGCGGTAGTCCCATAGTGCTCAGAGCCATGCTTCCACAGCCGATCGCGGTAGTCCCATAGTGCTGAGAGCCATGCTTCCACAGCCGACCGCGGTAGTCCCATAGTGCTGGGAGCCATGTTTCCACAGCCGACCGCGGTAGTCCCATAGTGCTCAGAGCCATGCTTCCACAGCCGACCACGGTAGTCCCATAGTGCTGAGAGCCATGCTTCCACAGCCGACCGCGGTAGTCCCATAGTGCTGAGAGCCATGCTTCCACAGCCGACCGCGGTAGTCCCATAGTGCTCAGAGCCATGCTTCCACAGCCGACCGCGGTAGTCCCATAGTGCTGAGAGCCATGCTTCCACAGCCGACCGCGGTAGTCCCATAGTGCTCAGCGCCATGCTTCCACAGCCGACCGCGGTAGTCCCATAGTGCTCAGAGCCATGTTTCCACAGCCGACCGCGGTAGTCCCATAGTGCTGAGAGCCATGCTTCCACAGCCGACCGCGGTAGTCCCATAGTGCTGAGAGCCATGCTTCCACAGCTGACCGCGGTAGTCCCATAGTGCTGAGAGCCATGCTTCCACAGCCGACCGCGGTAGTCCCATAGTGCTCAGAGCCATGCTTCCACAGGCAGCCTTACCCGATTCTCGTAATCCTACGCGTTACATGCGATGGAGGCGACAGAATGCGTGTGGAGTCTATGCCAAGTATCCGGCCGGTCTCTATGTCAGACACCAGAGTTTCGAGAGATCTGCGTCACCCAAGTAGCCTCATGTAAGTTTCCTGATCGTCTTCGTTATACTAGCGTGTTGCTTATACTGACAGAATCGTGGCAGTGCGTATGTAAATTTCTTCCAGTCGGTCTTCGTGCTTGCTTGATAGAGACTCGAGCCGCTGCAGCAGTGTTCTAGAAATACTCACTCTAATAACGTCTGATGTGAGGTAGCGCTGCGCTGTCCCACAAAGTTCCCAACACATTTGGCTTTTGTACTGTTGTTTCAACAGGTTTGATTTTCACTTCTAGATTTCTAGTTACGTAAGGGAGGGGACGCACTGCGTATTCTTTCACTAATCCTGTGATCTGCCAAAATCATTTCGTTTCCCTTGTCTACCTGCGTTGCCTTGCATGTATTCACATTTATCGAGAGTTACCACTGGATACATAATGTGGAAATACCGTCTTAATCGTTCTGAATTTCTTGCATTTATCCGGTCAAGACAGCATTCTGAAGAGAACAGATACGCGAGATTGTAGCACGCAAGATGGATCTGCCAAGACAGCCGTACAGTGTTCAGTACTCATTCCTCGCTCTCTGAGAATTACATCAGACACATTTCTCACAAAACAAACTACGAAGGAAAAGCTTAAAATTCTTCTTCAGTTGTTCATGTTAAAGTAAAACGGAAACAGTTGGTTTGGAAATATTAACTGTCTTGGAACACTGGTGTATACTACGCAGCGTCGTGCGTAGCACGCAGAACAAACATCTACGCTGGTGGGCGGGCAGAGTACCTACTTGGTTATTGTGGTAGGCGTCTGTGTTTGTAACTGACATAAAAATGACAGGAAACGAAGGCTAACGAAAAATCAACAGTGGAGCAGCTGTGTACCGAACTATCGGCAAGCGCTGGTTACCGCCTCGCACTCACAGAGTGCCCAGCTATTTCGGTCTCGTGCACAATAATTTATTAAGACGTCGGTGCTTATTACGATCTCTATCGAAGCGGCTGGCAGACTGGAGATTGCAGCCATTATGCAGCGAGGACCTTGGCGAGGAGTGTGTGCCTCGGCAGGTGCAGCGGCGTGCGGCTGCCAGCTCCCACGCCCCCCGGAGTCAGGCAATTTTGGCTACCGCGTACGCTTCGAGCCGATCCAGTTAACGCTACACGCCCCACACCATTTCCTTGTTGGCCGAGTGGAACCGCCAATCTACCACCACAACTAATACTACTGCAAGCCTACACGCAACTATCGGCAGTAACAGCGTAGAGATTCATGGACATAATGTTACGGACGCATCTTATCTGTTTCATAATCTTAGACCCTCGACCTATTGTCAAAAAAGGGAGAAGGAACGAAGATTAGAATTTAGCGTCCCATCAACAGCGCGATCATTAGAGACGGAGCACAAACTCAGATTACGAGAAGATGGGGAAGGAAATCGGCCGTGCCCATTTGAAGGAGCCATTCAGGCATTTGCCTCGAGCGGTTTACGGAAATCACGGAAAATATAGATCTGGATGGCCGGACGGGAATCTGAACCGTCGCCTCCCCGAATGCGAGTGCAATGTGCTAACTACACGGCCATCTCGCTCAGTCTTTAACATCCAGTTTCGTTACTGTCTCGAAAACGGGGAGACTTGCAAGTAACTGTTAACTATAGAGTAGCTTTTCAGGCGTGTATGTCTATTACACTAGTCAACAGCCATTTTGCATCTGGGATATCATACATCTACTAGTATGTATTTTGGTGTGTAGAATCCTAATATACCTTTCAAAATGTTCTAGCACGTACCATTTTGAGTTTTTAAAGGTTTTTTATTTTTCGTATTCAGTATTTAGCTTTTTCCTGTTCTCCTGTTTTGATGTTTACTTGTTTTCGGTTTGCAGAGGAGAGCTAGAAGATCTACGAATCGTCAGTAAATGGTTGGTGTAGTAATCCAGTGGTGTGAAAGAGATCCTCAGTGAGTGTTTCCTGTGAAAGACTCATTAGTGCAAACTTTGTGTGTTTAAAACTAACATTAAGAAAAATAGTAACTAGTAAATCTGGTTGCTGTGTAAACCACCCCGACAACTTTTGCTATGAGTGTGGGAAATTCACTCCAAAAGCCCAAACGAAAACAATCACTGATTTGGTTAAGAAGGCATATAAATTTTATTTTTATTGTCCTGTTGATGATAAAGATAATTTTGCACCTCATACTGTCTGCGTAACCTGTACTACAACCTTAACCGAATGGTTGAAAGGAAAACGCCGAGACATGCCATTTGCTGTACCGATGGTGTGGTGTGATCCTAATGATAATTATTCAGACTGTTACTTCAGTCCCACAAATATTTCAGGACATTGGGGACATAAAATAAAGTATCCAAATGTATCTTCAGTACATTTTCCTGTTCCCCATCATGAGGGGTTGCCTGTTCCTATCAGTAACTTCAAAGCCACAAAACCAGACAACGTGTCAAGTCAATCAGAAAGTATTGAACATAAAGAAGAGTACTGCCCTCAATATCATGACTCTTCGCCTCAGGTCCTTAATACTGCTGCTTTTTGTGCCTTTGGGACAGCCGTGACACCAAGAAACACCACACAGTCAACGAATGGCCTATAAGGAAGTCATATGTTCCTGGAAACGTAAATGTGAACAATACCCCATTGGTTGAGCCCGATAAAATCATTTTGCTTCCCCTTCACATCAAGTTTGGCCTTACCAAGAACTTTGGAAAAGCTCTGGATAAAGAAGGTGAGGCCTTCAATCTCTTAAAAGAGAAGCATCCCAAGTTAAGTGAGACAAAGCTGAAAGAGGGTATATTTGTTGGACCACAAATAAGAAAAATTCCTGAAAGGTCCAACCTTTGATATCAAACTCACAGATATCCAATGAGCTGCTTGGTCTTCTTCTAAAGCAAGTGTGAAGGGCTTTTTGGGTAACAGAAAAGACTAAAACTATGTTACCATTGTGAATTATTTGTTGGACAAGTATAAGAACATGGGGTGTAGAATGTCGCTTAAAATCTTTGGTGTGACGCCATAAGCGAGTGACTTCGCTCTCTAAGTTTTTATATATTTTTAGGTTTCAGATACATATTTTAACGGTTTTTGTGATAATATTTACTATATAAGTGACTTATTAGTGGTTTCTTCATTCACCTCTGCCTTTCTTATGTTCTGACCTGATATTTGTGAGTGTTTCGTATCTAGCAACGTAACCTCTTACCTGTGTTTACATTCCGCGCTGACCAGTTGCAGCTCTAGCGGCGCATCGAAAGCTAAGTACTAATTAACTGTTTGTGTATAGGGTTTTATTTAGGAACTTTAGTAGTATTCAACCGGTGTTTTTTGTGTTTTCTGGTGAAATAATTTCAGAAGAACCTTTTGGGAACTGTTTTCAGCTTCGTTACTGTGTCATTAGACGTTTGATTCTCTTTCTGCATTAGTCTTTTGTTATATTCATATTTGTTGTTTATTAATACTGTTAATAATAGTAGTTACTTCCCTTGTAGAGTAAGTTTGTGATTATTGTAGTCAGGTTTTTAACATCTTCTTATTGTAGTAGCGGAACTTAGAAAAAGTAAAATTTTGCCATGAGTAAGAAGTGTGGGCTTTGCCGTACGTTCGTGAGTAGTGGATTGCGGTATGAGACTTGTTCGAAGTATTTTCACTGGGGGGAATGCAGTGGGGAAGCCAGTGGGCATTCTGCTGAGATCCTCTCCTGGAACTGCAGGTTATGTAGCAAGAGTAAGTTGATAGAGGAGCAGGAGCGTAAGATGTGTGCCCTTCAGGTGCAGTTGAAAAACGCACAGGAGGAGCTAGATAGGATGAGGAGGGAGAAGGGGGTTGGGGAATGGGAGCTGGCTGTTGGCAAGAAATCTGCTAGGAGAAGATGATTTTCAGATAGTTTTACTATTGGTGTTTACAATATATATGACCAACTGTCAGGGTATAGTGGAGAGGAATCTCTAGTAGCTGTAGACGTAGGAAGTATGCAGGAGACCTCAGTAGTTGCCGTGGCTAGAACAGTTGCAAAGTCGAAGACGAAGAAGAAGGTTCTGCTGTTAGGTAGTTCTCATGGCAGAGGTGTAGGCCAGCAGTTGCAGGAAGTGCTGGGGAGTGAGTACCAGGTCACCAGCATTGTGAAGCCTAATGCAGGATTGGCTCAGGTGACTGTTAACATAGGGGGGTTATGTAGGGATTTTACTAAAGAGGTTCAGGGCTGGTAATAGAATTGATAGGGGGTGGGGAGTATGACATAGATGGTGACCTGGAAAAGATAGCCACTCAGACTGGCATCACGAATGTGCATTTCGTTGAACTGTTTCAACGTCACGATCGGCCTCATCTTAATACAGCCGTCAGGCGTAATAACATGAGACTTGGGGGTGCGCTGATGACAGAAAGCATGGGTCACATTTCAGTGGTGTCGGTGGAGTGTATCAGCAGGACGGATTTCACTAGACATGGCCTGCAACTCAACAGGTATGGGAAGGGGAGGTTAGCAAAGCTTATAGGTGACACCATAGGTGGGGTTGGTGGTATCACCCATAGGAAAATTCCTGCAGTAGTGGGTGTTAGAGCTGCACCTTTTTTAGATTGAAGTCAACTGATAGGTATTCCTGCTTAAGGGAAGTCTCTAACAAAGGAACCACGTTTGACAAAGCTTAGGCATCCGAGAAATGAGGGAATTAGTATATTTCATCAAAATATACAAGGTATTAGAGATAAAGTAAGTGAATTGCTTATAGATGTTGACTCTGAAATTATTGGTGTATCTGAACACTTCTTAAATAAGGAGATAATTCAGAGGCTTCCTTTACCAGGTTACAGGTTGGCTGGCAGCTTTTCGAGAAGCTCTTTGCGTTGTGAGGGAGTAGCCATGTGTGTGAAAAACAGAATCCCGTTTGAGTCAATTGATGTTTCAAAGTACTGCACTGAAAAGGTGTTTGAATGTTGTGCAGGTGTGGTTAAATTTAATGGAGCTAAACTTCTAACTGTTATTATTTATACATCCCCAGACTCCGATTTCCCAACATTTTTGCTAAAGCTAGAGGAAGTTCTTGGTTCACTTTATAGGAAATACAAAAAGTTAGTTATATGTGGTGACTTCAATATTAATTGTATAAGTGATTGTGTAAGGAAGAGAATGCTGGTAGACCTCCTTAATTCAAACCGTATTCTTTCCGACGAGAGTGCAAGGGAACAGTAGAACAACCATAGACAACATTTTTGTTCATGCCTCATTACTAGAAGAGCATTCTGTTAGCAAAAACGTGAATGGCCTTTCAGATCATGACGCACAAATTTTAACTCTACAAGATTTTTGTGCTGCAACACGTGTTAAATGTAGTCATCAGCTGTTTAGGAAAGCTGATCCAGTTGCTGTAGAGACCTTCGTAAACCTGATCAAGGAACAAGAGTGGCAAGATGTTATAGCGCTGATACAGTAGACGATAAATATAATGCTTTTCTCAAGACTTTTCTCGTGCTCTTTGAAAGTTGCTTTCCGTTAGAACGTTCAAAACAGGGTCCTAGCACAAATAGGCAGCCTGGGTGGCTGACTAGAGGGATAGGAATATCTTGTAGAACAAAGTGACAATTATATCAAAAGGTTAGAAACAGTCAAAATCTAAATGCAGCAGCCCATTACAAACAGTATTCTAAGGTGCTTAAAAATGTTATTAGGAAGGCAAAAAGTATGTGGTATGCAGATAGAATAGCTAAGTCTCAGGATAAAATTAAAACCATATGGTCAGTCGTAAAGGAAGTGGCTGGTCTGCAAAGATAGGTCGAGGATATAGAATCAGTGCGTAGTGGGAACGTCTGTGTTACTGATAAGTCGCATATATGTACAGTATTTAATAATCACTTTCTGAAAATAGCAGATGAACTAAATAGAAACCTAGTCCCAACAGGGATTCATATAGCGCTCTTAGAAAAAAGTGTTCCGAGACTGTTACCTGAAATGCTCCTCCATGATACTAACAAGAGGGAGATTGAGTTAATAATTCAATTAATAAAGACCAAGAACTCTCATGGATATGACGGGGTATCTAGCAGAATACTGAAGTATTGATCTATGTATGTAGTACTTAGCCATATCTGTAACTTTTCTTTTAGGAGTGGTCGGTTTCCTGACCGATTAAAGTACTCGGTAGTGAAGCCACTTTATAAAAAGGGAGATAATGATGATGTTGACAATTTTAGACCTATTTCTATGACATCGGTGTTTGCTAAAGTTATCGAGAAGGTTGTCTATACAAGGTTACTGGAGCATTTAAATTCACATAATTTGCTGTCAAATGTTCAGTTTGCTTTTAGAAATGGTTTAACAACTGAAAATGCTATATTCTCTTTTCTCTGTGAGGTGTTGGACGGATTAAATAAAAGGTTGCGAACGCTAGGTGTTTTCTTTGATTTAACGAGGGCTTTTGACTGTGTTGACCACAAAATATTACTGCAGAAGCTGGACCATTCTGGAGTAAGAGGAGTAGCTTACAATTGGTTCGCCTCCTACTTGAAGAACAGAAAGCAGAAGGTAATTCTCCGCAATATTGAGAGTGGTAGTGATGTTCAGTCCCAATGGGGCAATGTTAAGTGGGGCTTCCCCAAGGGTCGGTGTTGGGGCCACTGCTGTTTCTTATTTATATAAATGATATGCCTTCTAGTATTACAGGTGATTCAAAAATATTTCTGTCTGCTGATGACACCAGCTTGGTAGTGAAGGATCTTTTGTGTAATATTGAAACAGTATCAAATAATGTAGTTCATGAACTAAGTTCGTGGCTTGTGGAAAATAATTTGATGCTAAATTACAGTAAGACTCAGTTTTTACAGTTTCTAACTCACAATTCAACAAGAACCGATTATTTGATCAGAGAGAATGGGCATATTATAAGCGAGACGGAACAGTTCAAGTTCCTAGGCGTTCGGATAGATAGAAAGCTGCTGTGGAAAGCCCATGTCCAGGATCTTGTTCAGAAACTAAATGCTGCTTTATTTACCATTAGAACAGTATCTGAGATAAGTGACACTTCAACACGAAAAGTAGTCTACTTTGCATATTTTCATATGCTTATGTCGTATGGTATTATTTTCTGGGGTAATTCTTCTGATTCAAATAGGGTATTTTTGGCTCAAAAACGGGCTGTTAGAGCTATATGTGGTGTAAGTTCAAGAACCTCTTGTCGACCCCTATTCAATCTGGGAATTCTGACATTGCCCTCACAGTATATATTTTCTTTAATGTCGTTTGTTGTTGGCAATATTAGCCTATTCCCAAGAGTTAGCAGCTTTCATCAGTTAATACTAGGCAGAAATCCAATCTGCATGTGGAATGCACATCCTTGACTCTTGAGCAGAAAGGAGTGCAGTATTCTGCTGCATCCATTTACAATAAGCTACCACGTTGTTGTTGTTGTGGTCTTCAGTCCAGAGACTGGTTTGATGCAGCTCTCCATGCTACTCTATCTTGTGCAAGCTTCTTCATCTCCCAGTACCTACTGCAACTCACATTCTTCTGAATCTGCTTAGTGTAGTCATCTCTTGGTCTCCCTCTACGATTTTTACCCTCCACGCAACCTCCAATACTAAATTGGTGATCCCTTGATGCCTCAGAACATGTCCTACCAACCGATCCCTTCTTCTGGTCAAGTTGTGCCACAAACTTCTCTTCTCCCCAATCCTATTCAATACTATTCAATACTCATTAGTTATGTGATCTTCAGCATTCTTCTGTAGCACCACATTTCGAAAGCTTCTATTCTCTTCTTGTCCAAACTATTTAACGTCCATGTTTCACTTCCACACATGGCTACACTCCATACAAATACTTTCAGAAATGACTTCCTAACACTTAACTCTATACTCGATGTTAACAAATTTCTCTTCTTCAGAAACGCTTTCCTTGCCATTGCCAGTCTACATTTTATATCCTCTCTACTTCAACCGTCATCAGTTATTTTGCTCTCCAAATAGCAAAACTCCTTTACTACTTTAAGTGTCTCATTTCCTAATCTAATTCCCTCAGCATCACCTGACTTAATTCGACTACATTCCATTATCCTCGTTTTGCTTTTGTTGATGTTCATCTTATATCCTCCTTTCAAGACACTATCCATTCCGTTCAACTGGTCTTCCAAGTCCTTTGCTGTCTCTGACAGAATTACAATGTCATCGGCGAACCTCAAAGTTTTTATTTCTTCTCCATGGATTTTTATACCTACTCCGAATTTTTCTTTTGTTTCCTTCACTGCTTGCTCAGTATACAGAGTGAATAACATTGGGAAGAGGCTACAACCCTGTCTTACTCCCTTCCCAATCACTGCTTCCCTTTCATGCTCCTCGACTCTTGTAACTGCCGTCTGGTTTCTGTACAAATTGTAAATAGCCTTTCGCTCCCTGTATTTTACCCCTGCTACCTTTAGAATTTGAAAGAGAGTATTCCAATCAACATTGTCAAAAGCCTTCTCTAAGTCTACAAATGCTAGAAACGTAGGTTTGCCCTTCCTTAATCTAGCTTCTAAGATACGTCGTAGGGTCAGTATTGCCTCACGTGTTCCAACATTTCTACGGAATCCAAACTGATCTTCCCCGAGGTCGGCTTCTACTAGTTTTTCCATTCGTCTGTAAAGAATTCGCGTTAGTATTTTGCAGCTGTGACTTATTAAACTGATAGTTCGGTAATTTTCACATCTGTCAACACATGCTTTCTTTGGGATTGGGATTATTATATTCTTCTTGAAGTCTGAGGGTATTTCGCCTGTCTCATACATCTTGCACACCAGATGGTAGAGTATTGTCAGGACTGGCTCTCCCAAGGCCGTCAGAAGTTCCAATGGAATGTTGTCTACTCCGGGGGCCTTGTTTCGACTCAGGTCTTTTAGTGCTCTTCACGCAGTATCGTATCTCCCATTTCATCTTCATCTACATCATCTTCCATTTCCATAATATTGTCCTCAAGTACATCGCCCTTGTATAGACCCTCTATATACTTCTTCCACCTTTCTGCTTTCCCTTCTTTGCTTAGAACTGGGTTTCCATCTGAGCTCTTGACGTTCATACAAGTGGTTCTCTTATCTCCAAAGGTCTCTTTAATTTTCCTGTAGGCAGTATCTATCTTACTTCCAAATTCATTGAACGCCTCTCGCATGGCCCTCCTCACATTAAATTTCGTTTCGCGTAATTTTTGCTTGTCTGCAAGGCGATGGCTATGTTTATGTTTGCTGTGAAGTTCCCTTTACTTCTGCAGCAGTTTTCTAGCTCGGTTGTTGTACCACGGTGGCTCTTTTCCATCTCTTACGATCTTGCTTGGCACATACTCATCTAACGCATATTGTACGATGGTTTCGAATTTTGTCCACTGTTCCTCAACACTATCTGTACTCGAGAAAAAACTTTTGTGTTGAGCCGTCAGGTACTCTGAAATCTGCTTTTTGTCACTTTTACTAAACAGAAAAATACACATTCAGGACGTTTGAAATCAACACTATTTTGTATGTATATAAGGGCATGATGCCTATAAAAGGTCCACATTAGTTCAGAAGATATATTCTCCTTTAATCGTCTTTGGTTTTTGAAAAATGCGACGACGGAGCTGTTCTTTCGTTTGCCGCTTCATCACTCTCCCAGCTGTAGTCACCCATCATTGGTGTCATGAACTGCTATATATATGACTAGTGAGGTAAATACATTGTTTGTTCTCTATTAAAATCTTTCATTTGCTAACTGTGCCTATCAGTAGTTAGTGACTTCCGTAGTTTGAATCTTTTAGTTAGCTGGCAGTAGTGGCGCTCGCTGTATTGCAGTAGTTCGAGTAACGAAGATTTTTGTGAGGTAAGTGATTTGTCAAAGGTATAGGTTAATGTTAGTCAGGGCCATTCTTTCGTAGGGATCTTTGAAAGTCAGATTGCGTTGCGCTAAAAACTATTGTGTGTCAGTTTAAGCACAGTCTTGTATAAATTTTTCTAAGGGGACGTTTCATATGTCGACCCTTAGCCGAGGATACCTCACTGGAATCTTCTGATTTTTTCTTGTAGTTTGTGTAGTTAGTATAGCCTTTGTTTATTGCTAGCGCGTAATCATAGAGAGAATTTCCTTTGTAGTTGCAGTCTTTCATTGTTGTACAGTACAACAGTTGTGGCATGCATGTAGAGTTGCACCAAGTATTTCGCAGCTGCGCTTGCAATTAACTAGATATTATTTTCAGTGCTATGTTAATGTGTTCTCTTATTTTTGTTCTTCAAATTGTGTTTTTCTGTGTTGTCGTATGAAAAATTGTGACAATAATGGCGTGTGAAAAACGTAACACTAGGCTCCAAAGTAAACTGAGAAATGACAGTGAAGACGAAAGCAGTGTGTTAACGTCACCATGTAATGAATTCACTAATGTTCAAAGTAGTAATTTGGTAATAGCGCATAGGGAAATGGAGCGGGTTGCAAATAATGGTGTAGGCAGTGAAACAATTAGTGAGCAGGAAAGCATTATCGATCGATCGGTCGGCAACAGCTCGCCTCAGGATTCCGAAATGACAGGACACAATATTGCAAATACTGTAGATTCAGGTTTTGCGTCCTCGCCGTTTTCTCAAATAAGTCAAGACACATTTTCTGTTTTTCAAACTGCGAATATTGCTGGTGCAAATGCATTGCCGAATAGGACTAAGGAACATGTTTCAGACACCAGTGCATTGTTATTACAATTAATGCAACAAATGGGACAAAAGCTTCAAAAGTTAGACACAGTGGAACAAAATCTTCAAAAGTTAGACACAACGCTTGAACAAAATCAGAAACAAATGGGACAATCTTCAAAAGTTAGACGCAATGGAACAAAATCAGAGACAAACACAGCAACAGTTGGACACAATGGAACATAATCTTCAAAAGTTAGACACCACACTTGAAGAAACACGTGAAGATTTAACTACTGAGTTACATAACATTGAATCGAAATGTCAAAAAGTCTGTAATGACGTAAAAACACAAATTTGTGAGCATTTTCAACCTATTTTTTCGCGGCATGAAAACTCATTACAGAATCACGAAGCAGCCATAAAAGAATTGCAAACTGTTGTTCGTGAAAATCACGACACCTTGCAAGCTAAAATGGACTCAGTTGCATCCACCGATTCGGGTACGCAACTTGCAAGAACCCAGGAAAACTTAAAGGACACAGTAGATTCGATTTCAACACAAATGGACACTCTGAAACTTGGTTCAGAAAAATACACTGAGGAAATGTGTTCACTATCGGAGAAAGTAGCCGAACTTTCGGATCAGTTCACTAATTTATCTACGAGGGTAGATGATAATCTACACAAAACCGGTAGTCTTTAATGACACAGAAGAGTACGAACAAATTAGGAAATTCAAACAAAGTCTGAATCAAATTAGTACGCAACACCAAAGAGAAATCCGGGAAGTACAAGATCAGCTGTCACAGGTAATACAACAATTAGTATTTCAGAGGACACTCGCGCTCCAATACGGGAAGAGGGACATAGAAATACGGAACAGCCACAAAATAATAACACAAGGCACTTCGAAAATTATGAAAGAAATTGGCAATGTGGACCGAATTTTGAGATGGAACCGCCGACACGACGTAACAATGAACGATATGCTACCCGCCGACACGATGATTTTGACTATAAGCTTTTCATTACTACACGTAAATTCAAAACATTTAAGAATTCTGGCAACGACATTCATCCACAAGCGTGGCTCCATCAATTCTCTCATTGTTTTCCTCCCAACTGGTCACTAGAGCACAGATTAGAATTTATGTGTGGCTACTTAGAGAATGAACCAGCTGTAAGAATGCGATCGGTCATTCACGATTGCCACAGTGAAGGAGAATTTTACCATGCCTTCCTCTCAGCATATTGGTCCCAAGCCACACGCGACCGAGTAAAACACGGCATCATGATGATGAAACATTTCGAACAATCTGAATTTTCCAGTCTTGTGAAATATTTTGAAGACATGTTGCACAAGAATCAGTACCTGTCAAACCCATACAGCCCGTCAGAACTCATCCACATTTGCTTAATGAAATTGCCTGAACATTTACGACATATGATTTTGGCGGGACGTTTCAAAGATGACATTGAAGCTTTTCAGGGATTCTTACAAGAATTAGAAATTGACACAGACCGTAGCCGGATACGAAAACAGGAAAACAATCACTACAGGTCACATCCGTCACAATTCCGTGACGACAGAAACAATAACTGGACACGACAGGTCTATTCCTACAACGCAAATCGTGACCAAAACAGACACCACCCATATGACAACCACTGGCGGAGAAATAATAATTACAGAGAAAGATCGCATTTCCGTAGTTATGAATATGACAGAGACAATCATAGAAACAGACAATATGGCAACCAGAACTATTATCATCAAGGGAGACGGAATAACTTCAGACGCAACGGTCCAGCGCGCAGTTACGATTCAGGGAGAAATTCTCCACCACGTGACCGACAAGAAATTAATTACAGAAATTACCGACATGACGACACACGATATGATCGTAACGACAGACCTGAACTGCATCAGAACTGGCGGGATTCAAACAGAGCAGTGCCCTCTCGACAAGGTGAATTTGTAGAAGTTAGGTCTCCAAATCCCATTAACGACTCGCGCCAACAAAGACACAATAGGCAATGACTCGCACCGCAGGCAGCCACGTGCGCCGGCTGGCTCAGAGAAAAATAACATAGACGCTAACCTTGAGAAAAATTCCAGTGTTCCTTACCGACGTAACCACATGATAATTGCTTTTCAGTTGATAGTCTGCGTACTAGGAAGAGTAAAGGTTTACATCACATTTTACATGTAAAACCGTTTATTGAAAGATAATCTGCTTTTTAGCTTTATCTTTGCCATAAAACATTTCACTTCACATTTCTAGTATGCTTTGTCACACTTAGAAACAGTTAACATGCAACAATGTTTGAAGTTAAATATCCAGTCAAGAACCAAGAGAACTTATTTAAACAGAAATTACAAATGCATTGTTATAGTAAACAGACGTCACAGTGTTATTGTGCGTTTACATTCTTGCTTGTTAGTTGCACGATTACGTAACGACTACAAGGCTGACATACTTAGAACATTTACCAGTACTGCTAATGAGATTTTAATGCAACGTTTTGGTTTACTTTAAATCTAGAATTTATTTTCAAGTACTTTCTGTGAGATACCAGATGATACAGTGGTTAGTTTATGTGACAGCTACACGATTTTATCACGACGCTACTAATGAGTGACAATTTACAATGTTGCTTTTGAAGTTTATCTGTTTTATATCTGCACAGTTTTTCTGAATTTTTCTGGAAAGTAAAACATGTTTTAGTAGTAACTTTTGTGGTATAGCTACAATGAGACAGCCTTTTCTGTAGCACAACAATACGTACAGTACAGTACTTACTTCATCACGGCAATAAGCGTAATAACTAAGATATCTATACGCAAAGCATTTCAATTTCGTTTATCATGAGGTAAGTACATTGACTTCTGCAGAACTTAGCTTTCGGAGGACAATAACTACGACACTGCCACAGAGATTGTCTTACAGCAAGACGCACATTTAGCGCTACAGGACACGCATTAAACTACTTATTTTTCAACATATTTGAATTACAGAGAAAGTTTTCGTTGATACATTCCATTCCATTGCTGTAATCTGTAACACCTGAGGATATAATTACATTAATCCTCAGGGGGGTACACGCTTACTTTGTGTACCATGTGTTTGGCAAGCACAAGGAGCCCTACCTAATATGATATTTACTTATACAACTTTACACATCGGTACCATATTTCTCTAACACAGAATTACACAGCTATCTGATTATTTGACAAAGAAACAATCATATTTTTACTACGTCAGTGACACATGTTTACGTAATTACACCGTTGGATAACTTCACGATTACGAAATGGTATTTTGTCTGTACTTTGTGAACTGTTCATATTTTTTCAGAACCATTGTGATACTATGAGAGCGTTGAATGACATATTTGGTATGGGATCATGATTTTTAAAGTACGTTTGAGGCAGATGACACTTTTGACATCAGAAGAGAATTTTTCTTAGGCTTTGAAATTATTGCAGAAAGCTATGACATTTTTGAGATTTGACTGAGGTGTTATGATATTATTACGACGACGATGTGAATTATGCTGCTGAGGTATGTTTAAGCTGATGCTATATGAGTTATTTGGTTATGCTACGTATCTGTTATGATGACATATTGAAGACGAGTCGACGAATATACATATGTGTAATAAGGTAAGGAATAATGAGTAGTGGTTAGGGACTCTGGTTTGTGAAAAAGGATGTTGGAAACCGAGAATCGTACTTTAAGAGTTATAAAATGTGTGTATATGCGTGAATGTATCACTATGCTGTCGAAAATTTTTCAACACTATTATTTTTAAATGATTTTATTTCTACAAATTTGTAACGCAATTTCTTGACCTGTGAATTTTTTTATATGAGACTGTCACTGTAGCGGAAACTGGTGTCGTAAATATTTCAATAAGACAGTTAAGTGACCACTTGCATGTAATGCGTCGTGGGCACCCAGCTGCGCGACAACCACCTGACAAAAGAAAGCCATTAGTGTGTGCCTTTCAGAGGCACAAGAAAAAAACGGGAGGCCATTATCCTCGCTATTGACATTCCTTTGTAGAAAGCATCGCAAAAACGACACGCTCATTACATGGAAAAGATACTTATTTACTTCTGCACACCTGATAATGACAAGCGTCTTTCTACGAGAGTTGAGAGAATTTGTACTAACTTATGAAATGTCACATGACTATTGAATGATATTTTTATGCTTTGCCTTTCATAGTTGCTTATTTCATTTGATATCTGGTTTCCAGCTGTGTTGCAGCATTGGTTTTATAAAATAAAATTAAATGCATTTGCTAATGTGAACACTTTCTGTCAACAGATCTATTAAATAATTATTTCATGATCCACATTCTTCGAAAAAGGAGCTCTTGGAATGGAAAGAGCAATAAGAAGCGACTAATAACAGTAACTGTATATATAATTTTCTTTTCAAGTACTTGGTAATTTGTTGTAGCATTAGTTTTTGTGGTGCACCACTTTAATTGCATAGACATTAAGATGTGAATAGACGTTGTCCTTATCTGCATTGTTGTCTTTAGTGTAACATTTTTTCTGATTGAGCTTTGTCATGTTTAGGTATAAGTTATAGCATTTGCTGCGGCTTTTTTCCATTCATAGTGCTACTGAATTTCACTTTGTATTACTCTGTTAAGCCAGTTTTACTACTGATTTATTTTCCTTGGTTGCTGCGCATTGCCTTATATTAGTTGTAATGTTGCTGCCTTTTTTTTGCCAATTTCCATTTTTTTTATCATTGCTGTTTGTGTTAATTGTTTTGTGCTGCTGCATTGCCTCGTCCCTTAGTTTAGTATCTGAGCTCAGTAGGTTTAAGTTAGCTTAAGAGGGGGTAGACTACATAAGAAACTAACTATGATGAATTGGAAGAAAAGCATTGAGAAGCTTTAAGAAAATGGTTTGGCCAAAAAAGTAGTGTACAGTGGAGAAGAACTATTTTTGAAAGAGGATGTGAACAGAACACAGAAAGCAGGTTTAGATAGGACTTTTTGGGAATAATGATGAATTAAGGGAGATTTCTATGCAAAATACTGCACTAAAACAAACCCTGTCCTTTCCTTTCGTATTATCCCTCTATGTGTTTATGTACCCTTGTGTATTTGTCTTTTTCCTGTCTTTATGTGTTTAGCTAATAAGATTTATGTTGTAGAATTTTTCAAATACTATGTCATTTTCTTTGTAAATATGTTCAGACATTATTTATAGTGTTTTGTTTTAATGCTCATGTGTGAAGTTGATGTTTCAATAATTATTCTGATTTTTTATGTATGTACTTATGTCATAATTCCTGTAACACTGATGTATTTGCTATTTCGATTCTTTTGTAAAGCCTGTACTACTACAAATGTTATCTGTATTGTTATGTTCTTTAAAAATGTATTTTGTACCTTTGTTATTGTATTCCTATGTTATAAAATTGTAATTTGACACCAGTTCATCAAATTAAGTAACTTGTAAATTACATTTCACTGCACACGTTTCTGTTGGTCATAGTATATGGACAATATGTGAGAAGTAGGGACTGAGTGTGTTTGCACGTGTGTTAATAACTCAGTAAAGGACTGGATAACAGCATTGCTGGTTCTAAGGACAATTCCAAAAACTTTGTGAGTGGACAAGTGGTGGGTTATGGACTTGCTATGTTATCCGCAAGACTCTTCAATGGTGATTGTGCGCCTGCACAGTGAAACAGATGGCTGCTGGCCATCTCTACAAGGACTACAGTGGGTCTACACCTTTGATGACCCACCAATACCGTAATCTCTACCAGGACTACAGTGTGTCTGCTCTGTGATGACCTACCTACCGATAGTCTTCAACGTCGACTGACTCTGCTGTGGCCCATTACCTGTCTGCATGTCAAGACTCAGCACTGCCTTTAGTTGGATGGACAACACTACTTCTTCAAGACTGCTTAGAAATCCACTACTTCCAAGTGCAATTTCTTTTATTGCTCAGACTTTGAAAAAAAAAAAAACACTGCAATTTTACTATGATGAACGATCAGGACTGTCTTTATGGACTGTGAGAAAATTTTAGCTTTTGACCAACATTGTATCGATAAGTGTGTGCACTTCATTTCTTTGTTATTGTAATTATGAAAAAAATTTCAAATCTGTATTGGCCACTGCCCAAAACAGCTTGTAAATTTTTTTTGTGGGGAGCATGAGGGCTATGTAAGTAAGCTGTTTAGGTTTTTTATTGGTAACGCCGCCGCCACGTAGCGATCTGTATGAAAATCACTGGCTGTGCCGTGTGCAGTCTGTGGCTGGTTGGCATTGTTGTAATACTCGCCATTGTAGTGTTGGGCAGCGGCAGCTGGATGCTAACAGCGCATAGCGTTGCGCAGTTGGAGGTGAGCCGCCAGCAGTGGTGGACGTGGGGAGAGAGATGGCGGAGTTTTGAAATTTGTAATAATTGGTGTCATGAACTGCTATATATATTATGACTAGTGAGGTAAATACATTGTTTGTTCTCTATTACAATCTTTCATTTGCTAACATGCCTATCAGTAGTTAGTGCCTTCAGTAGTTTGAATCTTTTATTTAGCTGGCAGTAGTGGCGCTCGCTGTATTGCAGTAGCTTGAGTAACGAAGATTTTTGTGAGGTAAGTGATTTGTGAAACGTATAGGTTAATGTTAGTCAGGGCCATTCTTTCGTAGGGATTTTTGGAAGTCAGATTGCGTTGCGCTAAAAACTATTGTGTGTCAGTTTAAGCACAGTCGTGTATAATTGTTCAAAGAGGACGTTTCACATAAGCACAGTCTTGTATAATTTTTCTAAGGGGACGTTTCAACTGACACGAATTATTTACTGAAGAGTGGAAAAACTAGTAGACGCTGACGTTGGGGGAGAACAGTGGGTTCTGCAGAAATGCAGAAACACGCGTGACAATACTGTTCCTGCGACTTTACTAAGGAGATTGGTCGGAAAACATTTGTAGATTTAGAAAAAGCATTTTGACAATACAGTGTAACGTTCTCCTTAAAAAATGAATATAACAAATTTTACGATTACGCTGACTGAAGTCTGTACTGTGGAATGGATACAGAACTCGAATTGTGTTACGTGTTGTAAGTGCAAGTGGTGTGCTTACTCTATCTTACTGTTAGCAAAACTTTACACGAATCGATTGGGCAATGCAACTCCCAATACCAATAAAGAAATACAGTCACTGCAAAATACATTCAGCCCCTTAAGCACTGAATGCTAAGGCCAGTTCACATAATAAATAGAGCTGTCTTAACTCTAAAGCAGCAACGGAGTCCACGATATATTCTGGTACCTCAAAAAAAATACGAATATGCTAACCACAGGCTCAGCAGCGTGTAATGCTGCTCGTAATACTTTAAATGCCCTTGAAATTCTTTTGGCTGATAAACGAGAACATTTAAGAAAATTCAACCCCCTTAAAAATATATATATATATATGACCTGGACTAGGAGGCGGTACTGATTATGGTGAAATACTAACACGCATTTTTTTAGCAGAGTTATGCTGCAAGTAAAGTTTGTCTTTCCAAAAAATCTGACAGTTGAAGTTACATTACTCACAATTGATTCACAAACAATGAGATTTAAACAGAAAGTACTAGCTAACTTCATTAATCCAACATAAATGCAAATCGTCAAATAACACAGAGCTCTGCTAACAAATCTTAAAAGCATTACAACAATGAAATATCTAACTAGCCTTTTTATCAAAACCGTTTACGTACATTCTGGGGCTACTCAACAATTACAAATTATCAGCCAACTCATCTATACTAACGCGCTAGCAAAAACAGAAATCATAATTATTTAAATCCTTACTTTATTTGCCTGAAGACTTCTGCTTCCATGTTCAACAGTACTAACATACCTACATTAATCTAACTCTTGGTGGCTTCACACAGCACACCACAGAGAATGCCTACTCATTCATTGTTTATAGTACCCTAGTGTCATTTTAATTTATTAATATTCTTATCTTATTCTGGTGCCACATAAAGTGTGTCGCAGTATACTCCTTTCAACAGAATGGACTACACTCTTTTACATTCTGAAGGCAGTATATGCAAAACGTAGGGACCGAAAATAACCCTTACAGAAACCAGACAGCAGTTATAAGAGTCAAAGGGCATGAAAGAGAAGCAGTTGTTGAGAAGGGAGTGAGACAGTATTGTAGCCTGTCCCCACTATTATTGAATTTGTAAATGAAATCAAGGATTAATTTGCAAAGCGAATTTAAGTTCGCGAAGAAGAAATAAAAGTACTGATATTTGCCGATGACATTGAAATTCTGTCGGATACGGCTAAGGACGTGGGCGAGCAGTTGAACGGAATGTACAGCGTCTTGGTAATTGGTTATAAAATGAACATCAGTAAATCAAAACATTGCTAATGGAATACAGCTGACTTAAATCAAGCGATGCTGAGGCAAACTGATTAAGAAATGAGACGATAAAGTAGTCGAGGTGTTTCGCTATCTGGGCAGTAAAGTGACTGATGAGGGAAGAAGAGAGGATATAAAATGCAGACTGGTTACAACAAGCAAAGTACTTCTGAAAAACCGAAAATCGTTAATATGTATACATATTACTGAAGTGCATCGCCACGTTTTTCTGTATGTATTTGAAGGCTAATCTCACGAACTACTGTTGGGATCTTGATACGATTTTCACAGGTAAACAGACTGATCCACGAGGGAGGTTTGCGTATATATTTCGTTACCGTTACGCCAGCCATGTCATCCGACCTTAGACACTTAGTATTCTACATGCGTGTCTGTTACTAGTCCAATATCAATTCATGAACTACGAAGTCTTTGCTAATCGAACTGGGGAAAAGAGAAGTTGGTGGCACAGCTCGATGAAAAGAAAAAGACCAGTTGACAGGGCACATCCTCAGGAATCGTCAGTCTGGTAATGGAGGAAAATGTAGTTTGGTGGTCGCGCGGAGTAAGAATTGCAGAGGGAGACCAAGGCATCAATACAGTAAGTAGGTTCAAATATATGGAGGTTGAAGTATTTACTTGGAGACGAACGGAGCAGCGTGGAGAGCTGCATCAATCAGGCACAACAGCTTCGTTTGCGTACAGAAATATGGGTACGTCTCACCGTACTGCTGTTCGTCTTTTCTCGTTCTATTCTACGAGATTCGGCATCGATAAACACTTGTGCTGTACGTTTTCTCTACGGGGATAGTTTGAGAATTTGACTTTGACAGCAGTTTCTATGGCCTATTTAAACAAGAAATTTGCTGACTAGAACTGGTACAACCCAGATAATTATGAGCTAGATTATAATGATGTGCCGGTTTGTGCCGCTACTTCCAACAGAAGTAGAAATGGAGATGACTTCATGAGCCTATTATTTCCAGAAAAAAAGTGGATGCAGTGGACAATGGGTGTTTAATCTGGACGATGGAAGTCTTAAAGCTGGAGTATGGAAAACGACAGATAATTCCTTTCTGTATAAGGTATAAATACCTTGTTTTGTGATAAGACATTACTAATGCTCAGCAACTAATATTTCTCTGCATCTACTGTTGAAAAACCTGCTACTGCTGCAACGAGTAATTTTTATGTCGTTAAGGGAATAACAATAATTTGATATTTTCATCGTCAAACAGTCAATATCCTGCAATCTTAATGGTGCAAAGACCTTTCAAATCGCTTCCTATTATATGCACAATGGACTGCAGGCATAGATAGATAATGCTGTGTTACATAATAATGAAATATCAAACCACGTTTCAACCCGACCTTTTGATACCTGTTGATATTCCAACAGAAAATTTCTTATTGGCTCCATTGAGATAATTACAAATGTTTAAATTTGCCTCATCTATATTACTTTTCGTTTGTCTCGTTTGGCGATGCTTCGATGTAAGGAATAAGTGTTACAAAACTTATATATATATATATATATATATATATATATATATATATATATATATACAGGAAAATAGTGATCTAAATTCAGTTTTAGTAAGTGATCAGTCTTGATCGTAAAATATTTTATTCATTGTAACCGGTTTCAATCTTTGAAGATCATCTTCAGATGTTGTTGTTGTCGTTGGGATGTTTAAGGGGGACTAAACAGCTAAGGTCATCAGTCCCCCATTCCAAAAAACCGGCGAAACAAAATTTACGGAACAGGTAAAACCCCAAGGGGGGAGGAGACGCCCCTCCCCCCAGTCACTGAAAGAACACCAATGTGTCAGCGAACACTAGAGACAAGAAGAGTACAGACGAACACTGGACAGAAAGAAACGGAAGAAAATAAGAGGGTCGGAGACTGGTTGACTGACCATGGGTACAAAAATTGGGAAAGAGTCAACCATCCGAATACACACATTAAAATCTGCAACCAATGAGACACTCGAGGACAAGATACACAGAAAGGGAAAGGGACAGGTCCCCCCTAAATGGAACCATAAAAAGGACTACCACGGATAAAATTTAAAACGTCGTCAGCCATGGAGGCATCGTCGCATAAAACCAAAGGCAACAAGCCCGGGAGATTAAAAGTCTGCCGGAGGATGCGCAGTCGGGGACACTCCAACAAAATGTGGGCGACCGTCAACCGGGACCCACACTGACACAGGGGGGGATCCTCCTGACGCAAAAGATGTCCGTGCGTCAGGTAGGTATGGCCGATGCGGAGCCGACACAGGATGACAGAGTCCCTGCGAGAAGCCCGCAGGGAGGACTGCCACACATCGGTCGTCTCCTTGACAGCCCGCAGTTTATTCGGAGAAGTCAGGCTACGCCACTCGTCACGCCACATCTGAAGCACCTTACGGCGCAACGCCAGCTGCAAATCACGAGCCGGGAGGCCGATCGCCAAAGTGGGGGCGTCGACGGCCCCTTTGGCCAGCCTGTCGACACGTTCATTCCCCGGGATGCCAACGTGACCTGGCGTCCAAACAAAGACCACCGAACGACCAGAGCGGGTAATGGCAAAAACAGACTCCTGAATAAAGGATACCAGAGGAGAAGAGGTATAGCAGCGGTCGATAGCCTGGAAGCTGCTCAGGGAGTCACTGCAGATGACGATGGACGTACCGGAGCAGGAACGCATATGCTCAAGAGCGCGCAATATGGCCACCAGCTCTGCAGTAAAAATACTGCAGCCAGCCGGCAAGGAGCGCTGTTCAACATGGGCAGCGTGAGCAAAAGCGTAGGCAGGACGACCATCCACCAGGGAACCATTAGTGTAGACAGGCTCACAGCCTGAAAACGAGGCGACGAGCGCAAGAAAACGGTGACGGAGGGCCACATGCGGAATCGAGTCCTTGGGTTCCCGTGCCAAGTCCAGGCGGACGGACGGACGGGTCATACACCAGGGAGGCGTGGGTGCACAGGCCCGGAAGGGCGGCAGAAGAGGGAACGACCCCAGTTCCGACAGCAGGGACTGGACACGGACAGCAATGGAAAGCCCAGACCTAGGTCGCCGGTCGGGCAGAGGGAGGACCCTGGCAGGGAAAAGCAGGCGATGATTGGGATGGCCCGGTGAGCAATGCACGTGGACAGCATAGTCGGTGAGCAGTCGGTGGCGGCGAATCCGCAGCGGGGGAACCCCGGCCTCCACCAGCAGACTATCCACGGGGCTCGTACAGAAAGCACCAGTTGCAAGCCGAACCCCACAGTGGTGTATGGGGTCCAACAACGTCAACACTGAGGGCGATGCAGACCCATAGGCCAGGCTCCCATAATCTAGCCTGGACTTCACAAGGGCTCTGTACAATCGCAACAGCGTGCTGCGATCTGCACCCCAAGACGCATGGCTCAGGCAGCGGAGGGTGTTGAGGTGCTGCCAGCACTTTTGCTTCAGCTGAGTAATATGAGGAACCCATGTGAGCCGGGCATCAAAGACGAGTCCTAAGAAGCGGCTAGTGTCCACCACTTCAAGTAGGTGACCGTCGAGGTAAAGTTCCGGATGAGGGTGGACCGTCCGACGCCTGCAGAAGTGCATAACTCGAGTCTTGGCCGCAGAGAACTGAAATCCATGAGTCAGAGCCCATGATGCCGCCTTGCGAACGGCTGCTTGCAGCCTGCGTTCGGCGACTCCCGTAGTCGTTGAGCTAAATGAGATGCAGAAGTCGTCGGCATACAAAGAAGGAGACACCGACGACCCCACAGCTGCAGCCAGAGCATTAATGGCCACTAGAAATAAGGAAACGCTCAATACCGAGCCCTGCGGGACACCATTTTCCTGTATATAAGATGAACTAGAGGCGGCACCGACTTGCACCCGGAAAGAGCGGCGCAATAAAAAGTTTTGAAGAAAAGCTGGAAGCTGACCACGAAGACCCCACTCGCGCAACATAGCAAGGATGTGATGCCTCCATGTTGTGTCATATGCCTTCCGCAGATCAAAAAATACAGCAACGAGATGCTGACGGCGGGAAAAGGCCGTACGGATAGCAGATTCCAGCCGCACCAAATTGTCCGCAGCAGACCGGCCCTGACGGAAGCCACCCTGGGATGGAGCAAGGAGACCGCGCGACTCAAGGACCCAACACAAACGCCGCCCCACCATACGTTCGAGCAATTTGCACAAAACGTTGGTTAGTGTAATGGGACGATAGCCGTCCACCGCCAGAGGGTCCGCACCGGGCTTCAAGATGGGAACGATAACACCCTCTCGCCATTGCGACGGGAACACGCCCTCGCTCGAAATGCGGTTAAAGATGGTGAGGATGTGTCTCTGGCAGTCCCTGGAGAGATGCTTCAGCATCTGCGCGTGGATGCAGTCCGGTCCTGGCGCTGTATCAGGGCAATTGGCGAGGGCAGCGAGGAATTCCCTCTCGCTGAAAGGAGCATTGTATTTTTCAGAACGACGTGTGTGGAACGATAACGGCGTCCGCTCGGCGCGCTCCTTTAGAGAGCGAAAGGCAGGAGGGTAAGTTGCAGTCGCAGAGCTCGTAGCAGTGCGTGGCAAGGTTCAGCAATGGTGGCGGCGTCCGTGCAGACAGCGCCATCCAGGGAGATTCCAGGGACACCCATAGGGGTCTGGTATCCATAAATCCGCCGGATGCGGGACCTCACGAGCGACGGGGAGACACGGGAGCCCAAGGATGAAATGTACCTCTCCCAGCATTCCTGCTTACGCCGTGCAATAAGACGACGGGCCAAGGCACGGAGCTTCTTAAAGGCGATGAGGGTCTCCAGAGACGGGTGCCGCTTATGACACTGGAGAGCCCGCCTACGGTCGCGAATAGCCTCAGCAATCTCCGGCGACCACCAGGGGACAGACTTTCTCTGAGGGAGTCCAGAAGAGCGAGGGATGGCAGTCTCGGCCGCAGAAATAATTGACGAGGTCAAGACACGGACCACCTCGTCAATGTCACCCTGTGGGAGAGAAGCAATGGTGGCAGCGGAAGTAAAAGCCGGCCAGTCAGCCCTGTTGAGAGCCCAGCGGGGCAGGCGCCCAGAAGAATGACACTGAGGCAGTGACAAATAGATGGGAAAATGGTCACTACCACACAGGTCAGGATGCACTCTCCAGTGAAGGGATGGGACAAGTCCGGGGCTGCAAAGAGAGAGATCGATGGCCGAGAACGAGCCATGAGCCACACTGAAATGCGTGGGAGCACCGGTGTTCAAGAGGCTAAGGTCGAGCTGAGCCAACACATGCTCCACAGCGCGACCACGGTCATCGGAGACAGTCCCACCCCATAGAGGGTTGTGGGCATTGAAATCGCCCAGAAGCAGCAATGGCGGCGGGAGTTGAGCCAGCAGCGCAGCCAAGACACGTCGAGGGAGTTGCCCATACAGAGGAATGTAAACAGAGCAAACAGTAATAGCCGGCGAGAGCTCAATTCTGACAGCGACTGCCTCTAAAGGCGTCAGAAGGGGTACTGGTGAGCTACAGACAGAGTGGTGAACAAAGAGGCAAACTCCACCTGAAGCTCGTTGAGAGTCAGCGCGGTTCTTATAGTATCCCCGATAACCGCGAAGGGCAGGGGTCCGCATTGCTGGAAACCAAGTTTCCTGAAGAGCAATGCACAGAACAGGGGAAACACTCAGAAGCATCCGGAGCTCAGGCAGGTGGCGGAAATAACCGCCGCAATTCCACTGGAGAATGGAAGCAGGAAGGGACTGGGAGGGCGTTAAGTCCACTAAGAGGCAGACGGCGCCGCAGAGTCAACGGCCGCCACCGAGCGAGAGTCAGCTGTGTCCATAGGAGAGGTCCCCGAGGGTTCCGTGAGGGCGAGATCTGCGGCAGAGGCGAGGATCTCCACCGCATCCCCAGAGCCAGAGCTATTGACAGCAGGCGGTACTGAAACTGCCAGAGCGTCCTTCTTCTTGGACACGTTCCAGTCCTTCTTCTCGCGTCTGTCCTTTGGCTTAGAGGGCTGGGAGAGTTTCTCTGAAGGAGCGTCGGAGGCTGACGACGACGCAGAAGCCCTACGACCAGCAGGTGGATGAACCTTCAGCCACTGGCTGACATCCGGCGGGGTAGCAGAAGAAACGGAAGAAGGGAGGGCCCCGAGGGACCCCTTCCGCGAGAGAGGAGCCGGCAGAGACGACGCCGGCGGAGACGACGCCGGCAGAGAAGGGGGAGGGGGAGGGGGAGGGATCGAGCCCCCTGGTTTTGGAGCAGATGTCACTCCTGAAGCATGTGCGGGGGGAGTGACAGAAGGGGGTTTGCCCCCAACTGCTAAGGGGGCAACAGAGGAAGGCTTGCCCCCAGACACAAGGGGGGCAGACAGAGATGGACGGCCCCGAGGGCCAACTGAAGGCGGCACAGAGGAGGCGACAACTGCCGCCCGCGAGGGCGACGATAACGTAGCTGCAGCATAAGAAGTTTGAAGAGGGACAGGATGCAACCTTTCAAATTTCAGTTTTGCCTCGCGATAAGTAAGCTGGTCCAGGGTCTTAAATTCCATAATCTTCCGCTCCTTATGAAGAACGGGGCAGTCCGGCGAGCATGGAGAGTGGTGTTCCCCACAGTTGACACAGGCAGGCGGAGGCGCACATGGAGAATCGGGATGGGAGGGGCGTCCGCAATCTCGACATGTGGCACTGGATGGGCAACGGGAGGACATATGCCCAAACTTCCAGCACTGGAAGCACCGCATCGGGGGAGGGACGTATGGCTTGACGTCACAACGGTAAACCATTACCTTGACCTTCTCAGGCAATACAGCACCCTCGAAGGCCAAGATAAAGGCACCGGTGGCCACCCTGTTGGTCTTGGGTCCTCTGTGCACACGACGGACAAAATGCACACCACGTCGTTCCAAGTCAGCTCTCAGCTCGTCATCGGACTGTAACAAGAGGTCGCGATGGTAAATAATCCCCTGGACCATATTTAAGCTACTGTGGGGAGTGATGGTAACAGGGACGGCTCCCAGCTTATCACACAAGAGCAACGCCCGTGACTGGGCTGGGGAGGCCGTCTTGAGGAGGATGGACCCATTCCTCATTTTAGACAAACCCGCCACTTCCCCAAACTTATCCTCCAGGTGTTCCACAAAAAACATAGGCTTTGTCGAAAGAAAGGAGTCACCATCAGTCCTGCTGCAGACAAGGTATTGTGGTACATAAGGCTCCTGCTTGGCACTAGATCTGCGTCCCTCCCATGGCGCAGCCAACGAGGGGAACGACTGAGGATCATATTGTGCAGCATCGAATTCAATTTTGCCTCGCTTAGAGACGCTGGTGGCAGTGCGACCACCAGCTTGGTGAGATTTATTGCGCTTCATTGCGCCACATCCGCCCAGATGCCACCTACTCCGAACGAGGGCTCTCCCCAAGGGCGCCACCCAGCCAAAGCAACGGGTACCTGGCCGATATCCCATTGCCCGGAGTCCCCGTGCCCCAGACAAGATGGGCACATACTCCTTGGCATGCATGGGGAGGAAACAGCTCTGGCATCTGTAGTGCGATCCCTGCGTGGTCAGGGGGCTACCACCAAGAGGGTACATGACGACCCCACCACAACGGACTGGCTACCGTGCTGGATTTTAGGTGTTGAAAGGGTCCACAATTGCCGTGGGCGCTAAGAAGGGGATTGCGCACAAGACGAGGAGGCAACCCAGAAGAAATGGGGTGTAAATCCCTCCACACGACAATAGATAGCATGCAATATGGAGGTGCACGATGGACCAATAGAAAAACACCACGTAAGGCGTCCTTCCCCAAATGGCACGCACTAACAACGGAAATTTTGAAAATGGCAGGTCAAACCCAAGTGGGGACCATCACATAAGGCCGAAACTTTGAAGACTCCTTTTAGTCGCCTCTTACGACAGGCAGGAATACCGCGGGCCTATTCGTACCCCCGAACCCGCAGGGGGGTCTTCAGATGTCAGAGGTCTCCGTCAGCGATCTGCAGAGAAGGCGAGCGGAGCCAAACACAGGCAGGAAAGTACGTTCGTAGTCCGCTCAAGAGAGTTGGGTGGGGGCGGAAAGAAAACAAAATGTGATAATCTATTATGGAAGGCAGACCTATGAGAAAATGTTAGGAAAATCTGAAGTGGTACGAAACACAATGTAATAAGTATGAAAAGCGTGGCACGAGGGCGATGGGAGAAGACTGACGATTCGAAACCTCGACAAGGGTCCACCGAGATTACACAACAGGTGTTTAGCGTGTGCGGCCTCATGCATTCAGTCTTCTTTAAAGTGTGTTCTGAATCTGCGAATAATCTTGTTAGAAAAGGGACTGAGCAATCAGCTAATGAAATATTTGTAAGTATCAATGGGTGGTTCACAGCAAATGGATTGTCACTGAATTTTGACGAGACGAGTACATACTGTTTAGTACCTCACAAAGAACACCTGACTCTGTAAGTATAATGTATTAAAACAATGAAATTAAAGCTGTAGACAGTGTGAAATTTTTAGGGCTACAAATTGACCACAACCTAAATTGGAAAACTCACACTCTAGACTTAATGAAACGCCTTAATTCAGTTACATTTGCAGTACGCATGATAGCAGAAATAGGTAATTTAAAAATGAAGAAGTTAGTTTATTCGGCCTACTTCCAATCACTAATGAGTTATGGAAACGTCTTTTGGTGAAACTCCTCTCAGAAGAGAGAACATTTTCAAAATTGACAAACGAGTCATTAGAATTATATCTGGTGTTAGTCCTAGAGCATCATGCAGAGACCTCTTTAAGAAACTTGGTATTCTAACTACTACTTCTCAGCACATATACTTATTGATGTCCTTTGTCATTTCCAACATGTCTCTTTTTTTACACAAAATAGTGCAAAACATAATAATACCAGAACCAAAACCAATCTGTATAGACTATAAAAACTTAACATTAGTCCAAAAAAGGGGTCAAATACATGGGTACTCATATATTTAATAACTTACCAGAGCATATCAAAGGTCTTGTAAGTGATAAAGATCGGTTTCAGAGTGAATTAAAGAACTTCCTGTTGGGTGAACTCCTTCTACTCCATAGACGAATATCTTCACAAGGATTATAGCTCATAACTCTGTCGGCATTAGAATTGTACAATATCCATGTATCTGAGTAAAAATAAATAAATAAAAAAACCAACCTTAAGTCTTTCACACATCCCAGAGACTCCTCTCCAAGGGAGCCGTGGAAAACGATAAATGTAGTGTAGTGTAATGTAATGTAATGTAATGTAATGAGTACGCTTAGACTATGCGCATTGTCTTACGTAGTTTCGTTTCTCCATGTCAGCGCTTTTCCGCTAATGACCCAATAGTCGCAGTACAGCGCTCTCAGTGCATGCGTAATACTGTGCTTAAGTTATCAAAGTGTGAGTGAAACATGAAATGGTCTGTATAGTGTTATGATAACTTTATTTCACCCACGAGGCAAAGAAAGTGACTTTACAGAATGTTAAGGGTACGAGCAAGATTAGTTCCGCAACCTCTGTAAAGACGAAGTTTCACTGGGTTCCATAACTTCATCCTGGATACGCAAGGAGAGCGTATTCTTCGTTTTCTGTGGGGGCTCTTCGTGTTACTGTACAGAACACAGACTACGTTAATGCGCTACTACCACACGTCAAGCAGGACGTTTAGAGGCGACTTTGTCTCCATAAAATTTGTTTACACCAACATTTGGTTATGCTCTTGCTTGTATGCCGTAACACTCCCCATCCCTGCCATAAAACACTGTGGCGTTTTGACGTCAAACAACTGTGGCCAGACAAACTGGTCATCTGGGAGTGTTCTGGTAATCAGGTAGGTTCACAGCATGGCGTAGTGCATCACTAACCAAGCAATCAAAATTAATGTGACGGCGAACTTCCCTGATAAGATCCACTCGGATGAGGTCGTCGTCAACCGCTCACTGGACCACAGACAGCAGCCGTGCACTTACCTGTAGGCCGTTCTGTAGTAAGCGCAACGTACCACTCTACAAACTGTCGGCAGCGCGAAGGACAAATGTTCAGAACTAAAGTTGTCTGCTAGGCGCTTTGCAAAACTTTCCACTGCCTACCGTTTCAACAGACTGTTGCAGAAGCTAGGAATATATAAATCATTTCATTCGCTAATCTACAAAAAAGCTGAACTGATTTTCTAGGAGAATCACCTTCAGTCTAGGTACAGGCGTCCAGAACGCCGAGTGACTGAGCGATTCGCTGTACTGTTCTGATTTCTGGATGACTTACAACAGCTGCATCCTGACGAGAAATTCTTCTCTTTGTTTCAGTCGATCCGCTCTTCGCCGTCCGACTACTGCCGCGTCTGTGGAGGCGGTAGCGGGCTAACCTAACGAGGCGCCAGATAGCATCTGACACCACATTTGCATCTACACCTCGGCGTGCCGGGCCAGGCAGGGACGTCGCACCACGTCCCGTGCGCTCACTCCTTACAAGTACTTCGTGTCCCGACAGACAGCACTGGCTCTGCACAAACAGTTCAGCTACACTCTCTGTTTTGTACCACTATCTGGTCTTCCACCCTAATTGATGCAGCAGTCGATTTTACAAATACTTAATCTGTACATACTGACCGCAAATGGTTCAATTACCTGTGTCATACCACCCCAAGTTCCTCTCGCCCCACCTCCAAATGTTACTCCCATCCCACTGTCAGTTACCTGATATTGGATGAAGAACGGCATCCTTCGCTCTACAACAGTGTGTCGCTTGAATGAACGCTGTTCGCTGACCGCAACTTTAGACACTTTTCTCGGGTTCGGAATGAGATGGATTGCAAATCCCTGCGTGGCCATCCCGATTAAATAATTTCGTGGGCGTCTATAGTCATTTTATCACATCTCAAAGACAGTTTTGGAAAGTCCAGTACCGCAAAAACGGACTCATATCATTCCACCACGTCCATTTCCACCGTTGCCGCCTAACAGCTACTGCAAATACCGTTTACTATGTGCCTGGCACGACACAGGAAAGGTGTCCCTATCGTCCGAAGACCGCGGCAACGCTCATCGGTGGTAAGATATTAGCGATGTCTCCCTGCAATCGGCAACGAAGAATGGGAGAGGCAAAAGAAGATACCCCGTCTCTCCCAGCACAGCAACAACTTCGCACGGAGGTCGATACAGAGTCGAGCTAGGGATACAGAGTCGAGCTAGGAAGTTCTCAGCCCAGGTCGCGACCCCAGGTGAAGCAGTTAACACCATCGAATAGAACTAAAGAGTTATTAGAGTCTCGAATAGAAACGTTCTTTTGTAAATGGTGAACATTGTACTTCAGAGTAGACTTCGTCACTTGATGCAAGTGACGCCTTAATAGTCAATGACAGCTGTAAATAGTCAAGCGCTCCTGTGGCAAAGGCTTGTATCAAGTCAAGTAAATCTTTTTATCATTCATGTAATGAAATGAACTAATATGTCATGTTCTAGTTCAGATGGGCCATTTCCCATAGCAACAAAGAACCTACGGTTAGGACCTGAAGATAATAGTTTCGTCTGGTCATAACAATACGTATTTTACTGATTACGCTTGCAAAAGGTAAAACAATAAGAGTCGAATATCATGCAAGTCTTTTCCAAATGGATGAAAAAACCGTGAGGAGACACTGGACTGCATTTTTTTTCAGTAAAATACACCTGGCGACGAAGCTGCATTTACAACGGGAAATGCCACGGCATTTCTAGCGCGAACTGCTGGAACATTCTAACAGATCATTACATACGCCTCTTCAGTTCCACCAAACCCCAGATACAAGTAATCTGAGACTGGAACACTTATTTAGTCGAGCGTGAGGCTGTGGCAGCCAGCGATGGACATGTTGGCAATCTTCCAGTAAAAAGTTGCCTTACTATCCTGAGAGGGGACTATGCCGAAAGATAAGCGCGCTCTTTACTTAACAGACGCTGCATTTCTCTGTCATATTGACGTCCACATGCACTGTCGGCTTCCGACACTCCAACGATGGGGAAAGACGACAAATTTTATCGCATCAACGTATTGCAGAATGTGGATGACCTATGAAGGTGTGCAATTGTAAGTAGGCTGTTTAGGTTTTTTTATTGGTAACGCAGCCGCCACGTAGCGCTCTGTATAAAAATCACTGGCTGTGCCGTGTGCAGTCTGTGGCTGGTTTGCATTGTTGTCTGCCATTGTAGTGTTGGGCAGCGGCAGCTGGATGCTAACAGCGCATAGCGTTGCGCAGTTGGAGGTGAGCCGCCAGCAGTGGTGGACGTGGGGAGAAAGATGGCGCACTCTTGAAATTTGTAAGAATTGGTATCATGAACTGATATATATATATATATTATGACTATAAAGGTAAATACATAGTTTGTTCTCTATTAAAATCTTTCATTTGCTAACTGTGCCTATCAGTAGTTAGAGACTTCCGTAGTTTGAATCTTTTAGTTAGCTGGCAGTAGTGGCGCTCGCTGTATTGCAGTAGTTCGAGTAACGAAGATTTTTGTGAGGTAAGTGATTTGTCAAAGGTATAGGTTAATGTTAGTCAGGGCCATTCTTTCGTAGGGATCTTTGAAAGTCAGATTGCGTTGCGCTAAAAACTATTGTGTGTCAGTTTAAGCACAGTCTTGTATAAATTTTTCTAAGGGGACGTTTCATATGTCGACCCTTAGCCGAGGATACCTCACTGGAATCTTCTGATTTTTTTCTTTTAGTTTGTGTAGTTAGTGTAGCCTTTGTTTATTGCTAGCGCGTATTTCGTTTGTAGTTGCAGTCTTTCATTGTTGTACAGTAAAACATCTGTGGCATGCATGTAGTTTTGCACGAAGTATTTCGCAGCTACACTTGCAATTAACGAGATATTATTTTCAGTGCTACGTTAATGTGTTCTCTTATTTTGCTCTTCAAATTGTGGTTTTCTGTGTTGTCGTGTGAAATATTGTGACAATAATGGCGTGTGAAAAACGTAATACTAGGCTCCAAAGTAAACTGAGATATGACAGTGAAGACGAAAGCAGTGTGTTACCGCCACCGAGTAATGAATTAACTAATGTTCAAAGCAGTAATTTGGTAATTGTACATAGGGAAATGGAGCGGGCTGCAAACAGTGGTGTAGACAGTGAAACAATTAGTGAACAGGGAAGCATTATCGATCGATCGGTCGGCAACAGCTCGCGTCAGGAATCCGAAATGATAGGACACAATCTTGCAAATACTGCACATTCAGGTTCTGTGTCCTCACCGTTTTCTCAAATAAGTCAAGACACATTTTTTGCTTGTCAAAATGTGAATGTTGCCGGTGCAAATGCACTGCCGAAAAGCATAGAGGAACAGATTCCAGACACTAATACATTATTATTGCAATTAATGCAACAAATG
This sequence comes from Schistocerca gregaria, assembly GCF_023897955.1. Classification (NCBI taxonomy): domain Eukaryota; kingdom Metazoa; phylum Arthropoda; class Insecta; order Orthoptera; family Acrididae; genus Schistocerca; species Schistocerca gregaria. The sequence continues at coordinate 492,239,325 of NC_064927.1, read as the reverse complement.
AAACAAAATCAGAGACAAACACAGCTACAGTTAGACACAATGGAACAACACCAGAGACAAACACAGCAACAGTTGGACACAATGGAACATAATCTTCAAAAGTTAGACACAATGGAACAAAATCTTCAGAAGTTAGACACCATACTTGAACAAACACGTGAAGATTTAACTACTGAGTTACATAACATTGAATCGAAATGTAAAAAAATCTGTAATGACGTAAAAACACAAATTTGTGAGCATTTCCAACCTATTTTTTCGCGGCATAAAAACGCATTACAGAATCACGAAGCAGCCATAAAAGAATTGCAAACTACTGTTCGTGAAAATCACGACACCTTGCAAGCTAAAATGGACTCAGTTGCATCCACCGATTCGGTTACGCAACTTGCAAGAACCCAGGAAAACTTAAAGGACACAGTAGATTCGATTTCAACACAAATGGACACTCTGAAACTTGGTTCAGAAAAACACACTGAGGAAATGTGTTCACTATCGGAGAAAGTAGCCGAACTTTCGGATCAGTTCACTAATTTATCTGCAAAGGTAGATGATGATCTGAATGACACAAGACCTGTAGCCATCACTGACACAGAAGAGTATGAACAAATTAAGAAATTCAAACAAAATCAGAATCAAATTAATACGCAATACAAAAGAGAAATCCGGAAAGTACAAGATCAGTTGACGCAGGTAATACAAAAATTACATATTTCAGAGGACACTCGCGCTCCAACACGGGAAGAGGAACTTAGAAAGACGGAAAAACCACACAATAATAACACAGGGCACTTCGAAAATCATGAAAGAAATTGGCAAGGTGCACCGAATTTTGAGATGGAACCGCCGACACGACGTAACAATGACCGATATGCTACTCGCCGACACGATGATTTTGACTATAAGCTGTTCATTACTACACGTAAATTCAAAACATTTAAGAATTCTGGCAACGACATTCATCCACAAGCGTGGCTCCATCAATTCTCTCATTGTTTTCCTCCCAACTGGTCATTAGAGCACAGATTAGAATTTATGTGTGGCTACTTGGAGAATGAACCAGCTGCAAGAATGCGATCGGTCATTCACGATTGTCACAGTGAAGGAGAATTTTATCATGCCTTCCTCTCAGCATATTGGTCTCAAGCCACACAAGGCCGAGTAAAACATAGCATCATAATGATGAGACATTTCGAACAATCTGAATTTTCCAGTCTTGTCAAATATTTCGAAGACATGTTGCATAAGAATCAATATCTTTCAAACCCATATAGCCCTTCAGAACTCATCCGCATTTGCATAATGAAATTGCCTGAACATTTAAGGTTTATTATTTTGGCAGGACGCTGCAAAGATGACATTGAAGCTTTTCAGGGACTGTTACAAGAATTGGAAATTGTCACTGAAAATCGCGGAACGCGAAAACAGGGACACTACAATTACAGGTCACATCCGTCACAATTCTGTTATGACAGAAATAATAACTGGACATGACAAGGCTATTCTTACAACGCAAACCGTGAACAAATCAGACACCACCCATATGACAACCACTGACAGAGTAAGAGTTACAGAGAAAGATCACATTTCCGTAGTAATGAATATAACAGAGACAATCATAGAAACAGACAATATGGCAACCAGAACTATTATTATCAGGGGAGGCAGAATAATTTCAGACGCAAGGGTCCACCGTGGAGGGATAATTCAGGGAGAAATTCTCCACCACTTAACCGACAAGAAAGAAACTACAGGAACTACCGACATGACGACAGCCGATATAATCATAACGACAGACCGGAATTTCATCAGAACTGGCGGGATTCAAACAGGGCAGGGCCTTCTCGTCAAGGTGAATTTGTAGAAGTTAGGTCTCCTAATCCTAATAACGACGCTCGCCAACAAAGAAACAGACAATGACTCGCACCGGCAGGCACCCACGTGCGCCGGCTGGGCTTGAGAAAAATAACAGACACTAACCTAGAGAAAAATTTGAGCATTCTTTACCGATGTACCATATACCACATGATAATTCTGTTGAAGCTGGAGCTCTGCATAATAGAAAGAGGAAAGGTTTACACCACAGTTCACATGTAAAACCGTTCATTGAAAGATAATCTGCTATTGAACTTTGTCTTTGCTATAAAATTTTTCACTTTACATTAGTAGAATGCTTTGTCAGAATCTGTTAACATGCAACAATGTTTTAAAGTTAACTATCCAGTCAAGAACCAAGAGAACTTATTTAAACAGAAATTACGAATGCATTGTTATAGTGAACAGACGTCACAGTGTTATTGTGCGTATACATTCTTGCTTGTTAGTTGCACGATTACGTAACGACTATAAGGTTGACATACTTAGAACATTTACCAGTACTGCTAATGAGATTTTAATGCAACATTTTGGTTTACTTGAAAATAAATTCTGGATTTAAAGTACTTTCTGTGAGATACCAGATGACTCAGTGATTAGTTTATGTGACAGCTATACGATTTTAACACGACGCTACTAATGAGTGACAATTTACAATGTTGCTTTTGCACTGTATCTGTTTTATATCTGCACAGTTTTTCTGTATTATTCTGGAAAGTAAAACATCTTTTAGTAGTAACTTTTGTGGTATAGCTACAATGAGACAGCCTTTATCGTAGCACAACAATACATTACAGTACAGTACTTACTTCATCACGGCAATAAGCGTAGTAACTACGATATCTATACGCAAAGCATTTCACTTTTGTTTATCATGAGGTAAGTACATTGACTTCTGCAGAACTTAGCTTTCGGAGGATGATAACTACGACACTTCCACAGAGATTATCTTACAACACGACGCACAGTTTAGCGCTACAGTACGAGTAGTTGAGTGATTAATTTTGTACTGAAAACATTTATTTTTAAAGATATTTGAAGTACAATGATACAAAGGTTTTCTGTGATACATTTCATTCCATTGCTGTAACCCGTAATATCTGAGGATATAATTACATTAATCCTCAGGGGGGTACACGCTTACCTTGTGTACCATGTGTTTGGCAAGCACAAGGAGCCCTAGCTAATATGGTATTTGCTTATACAACTTTACACATCGGTACCATATTTCTCTAAGACATAAATTACACAGCTATCTGATCATTTAACTGAGAGACAAACATTTTTTTTTACTACATCAGTGACACATGTTTACACAGTTATACAGTTGGATAACTGGACACTTATGAAACTATATTTTTTCTGTACTGTGTGAACTGTTGATATTTCTTCGGAACCATTGTGATACTATGAGAGCTTTGAATGATGTATTTGGTATGGGATCATGATTTTTAAAGTGCGTTTGAGGTAGATGACACTTTTGACATGAGCAGAGAAATTTTTTAGGTTTTTAAATTATTGAAGGAAGCTACGACGATTTTGAGATTTGGCTGAGGTTTTATGATGTTATGATGACTATGTGTATTACGCTGTTGCGGTATGTTTATGATCAATAAGCTGATGCTATATGAGTTATTTGATTATGCTACGTATCTGTTATGACGAAATATTGATCAATAAGCTAATGCTATATGAGTTATTTGATTATGCTACGTATCTGTTATGACGAAATATTGAAGCGCTATGTATAAAAATCACTGGCTGTGCCGTGTGCAGTCTGTGGCTGGTTTGCATTGTTGTCTGCCATTGTAGTGTTGGGCAGCGGCAGCTGGATGCTAACAGCGCGTAGCGTTGCGCAGTTGGAGGTGAGCCGCCAGCAGTGGTGGACGTGGGGAGAGAGATGGCGGAGTTTTGAAATTTGTAAGAATTGGTGTCATGAACTGATATTTATATTATGACTATAAAGGTAAATACATTGTTTGTTCTCTATTAAAATCTTTCATTTGCTAACTGTGCCTGTCAGTAGTTAGTGACTTCTGTAGTTTGAATCTTTTAGTTAGCTCACAGTAGTGGCGCTCGCTGTATTGCAGTAGTTATAGTAACGAAGATTTTTGTGAGGTAAGTGATTTATGAAACATATAGGTTAATGTTAGTCAGGGCCATTATGTTGTAGGGATTATTGAATGTCAGATCGCGTTGCGCTAAAAACTATTGTGTGTCAGTTTAAGAACAGTCTTGTATAAATTTTTCTAAGGGGACGTTTCACAATGTCAGCGAACTTTGTGTGCCAACATATCAAGACAGCCCAGGAAGTGAGTAAGTACACTTCTTCACAAAGGACGCACAGCACTACGGTCGGTTACTTATTCCCGATTTCAACGCATCGTACCTAAAGTGAGTGCATGTAAAGTGCGGAAAGAAGAGTGGGAAGAAATACGACGGGTCAACAGTGCTGTGATGTACGAATTGTGCCTTACAGAAGATCGTGGTCTGTAGATTGGACTTGCCACACAATTTTTCGGTAACTCATTAGTCATTTATTTGAGAATAGTATATGAAATCATCAACGGGTTCAAAAATGGCTCTGATCACTATGGGACTTAACTTCTGAGGTCATCAGTCCACTAGAACTTAGAACTACTTAAACCTAAGTAACCTAAGGAGATCACACACATCCATGCCCAAGGCAGGATTCGAACCTGCGACCGTAGCGGTCGCGCGGTTCCAGACTGAAGCGCCTAGAACCGCTCGGCTACACCGGCCGGCAATCACCAACTGGTGTCTCGATTTCAAGTCAGTACCTGGAATGAAGAGGAAATTATTAGACGCTGTTCTATTCAACCCGTGGTGTAGATAAATACAATTGTACGAAAAGAAAATCTCTATCCTTTATCTGTTGAGAAAAAGGCGTGTAGTTTGATTTTTCTTGCCGACGTAATATAATGAAAAGCCGGAAGAGATGGTAGATATTGGCTACAACTAACTCATCTGGAAGTCATCGCCAGAACAAAATCCTGAAATGTGGCATTTGCTTTGACATATGTGACAACGTTCAGAGATATAATTAGGTGGTCGTAGAGAAACTGATACTGACACACAGCCAACAGGCTTTAGCACCGTCCGCTGGAGCACAGCATTCTAGACAGCAATAATTATGTGCACAGCCTATAAAATATTCAGTCTCATTACATACTTTCATTTGAAGTATGAAGATAATCTCTGCACAATAGACATGCTGTACTTAGTGTTGACACGAAGAATTATGCAAATGTCTAGAATCTGCAAGTGACCTGTACAGTTAGCAGGAAGAAACGCCAACGTTCTTTGAGTTCCTTTCGATAGTCTCCAGTACAGTTTACCTGAAACTTTTCGATGAAGCAGCGTGCGAACGACTTCTTCGCCGTTCCATCGATGGATATCGTTTCCACCACTTGGACGGCTACGTGGGTGCAGTGACTGTCGACCGTGCAGGACTCGGCGTTCGGAACAAACGAATCTTCGAGCTGCCGTTTGAAGTTTCGGCCACGCTTGTCGTGAACGCGCTGCGGCCTTACGGGGAAGTACTAACTCACGTGGAAGAAAAGTGGCAAACGTTCGAGACATTTCCTGTACTGAATGGAGTGCGTCAGGTGCGAATCGAACTGCATAAACACACCCCATCGTACGTGACCGTTGGTGAGTGTCCCTATCAGCTCGGGTTGAGGGAGGGCATAGAAGCAATTCAGAGGCGGGCAGCTAGATTTGCTACTGGTAGGTTTGATCACCACGCGAGTGTTACGGAAATACTTCAGGAACGCGGGTGGGAGTCTCTAGAGGAAATGAGGCGTTCTTTCCGTGAATCGCTACTGAGGAAATTTAGAGAACCAGCAGAAGCTGACTGCAGTACAATTTTACTGCCGCCAACTTACATTTCGCAGAAAGACCACAAAAGATAAGATAAGAGAGATTAGGGCTCGTACAGAGGCATATAGGCAGTCTTTTTTCCGTCGTTCTGTTTGGGAGTGGAACAGGGAGAGAAGATGCTAGTTGTGGTACGAGGTACCCTCCGCCACGCCCCGTATGGTGGATTGCGGAGTATGTATGTGGATGTAGATCGTCATTTATGACTGTCAACTGCGGACTTGGTCAGGGTGCCGGCAGGAAGGGCTGTGGACCACACATCAACGGTTCCCGGTTAGCTGCTGGCAACGTATGCCCAGGACAAAGCCTAGTCGACGATGTTCTGCTCACCGAGGAGCCCCCTGGCGATTTTGCCGCTAAGACATCAGATGAACGTCATGCGTCGCCTAACGTACCACACTTCCAGCTTGGTGATTGGGCGTCCGAGATGGAAAGAATGATACCAGACTCGGGCGACAACCAGATGTCCGCGGCCGGCGGATCGCCGGACGGACATCTTGTCTCAGTCGATCAGTGACATACACGGTGTGGGTGATAGGGACGGTCGGCCGGACGACGAGGCGCATACTGGCTTAAGCGACTGCAGTCAGATGCCCTGCTTAACCCGCAGGACACGACAGGTAAAATAAATTGTGGAAATGGGCCAAAATACGGGGCTTTCAGTTATACTCGAACATACAACTTTATTACTTGATCAAACATTACAAGAACCCAAAAACAAAATTTTAAACACACAGCTTTAATTTTTGGGTCTTAATTACCGGGTGAAAGCCACTTTAATTTAAAACGGCTGAAGGCCAATAACTTAAAACGCAAGCATAATTAGAAATTTAAAAGGCAAGCCTTATCTTAAAACAGTTCTTCAGTCGGGCCAACCATTCACGATCCGACGACAACCCAACTGACCGACAGTCAGCGGACCCACCGACAAGATAACTCCCACTTCACCCGACCAAGGCACAACAGGGAGTTCAACGGAACAACGTAGAAGATGTTGGCGCCCACAACCAATCATACACGGAGCTGTCAAACTACACACCGTGCTGGATAGTAACAACACGATGAGGAAACTACACTGCTTGAAATATACGTCAGGGCAGGTAACGGGAACGTTAGCGGCCACAACGTAGAAGATTACGCTGGTGCACTTCAGTTCAAGTAACCAAATACAGTGAAACTCCACCGGAAGGTCCCTAGAATTTTCCAACTTGAAAACCACGTTGTTGTTCGCGGGAATATCCCAACAACCGACAACGAACTCCAAACGAAACAATGTAAACAGTCTGACTTGTTGCTGGTAGGTTAAATCAAAACTCAACTTTCGTGTCCAGCGTCGGTGAGCCACGGACCTCGTAACAATGGGAACAGCGCCACACACTCAGACACCGCGTGGAGACCGCCAGCGGGCCCCGGCCAAACTACGCCCCGCCGAGAATTATTCCTCACTGCTCCACGCCAACCGACCGACACCTCACACACCGCCCAGCCGGAAACTATAAACGCCAGGTCCAAGATAGTCCAAGGTGCGAATATCGACGCACACTGCTGCTGCCACTCGCGGAAGGAGATGATAACAGCACAACCGCGAAAAGCACGAGAGACTAAAGACAGAATCGCAATGAAGGTTTAATCCAGCGCATAGCATCAGCTAGCCACGGCTCATGCAGGATACGTCATCTTACTATCAATTGACCGAGGTGTATCGGATACGTACAGTCTATGTCAACGGCATTAGTTCCACGATCAAAACTCAGTTGTTAAAGGACAGGCGGCAGACATTGATATCGTGTTTCTTCAAGAGGTACAGCCTGATCTGCGCCTGGATGTTAATAGATACGCGTCTTACGTCAACTCAACTTCCGGTGGTGGTGGTGGTGGTGGTTGTACGGCCATACTACTACGCGATGGCATCTAACAGCCGTGTACCGCAAGTGTCTAGAGGAACGGAAGGTTCCAAATGATTGGAAAAGAGCACAGGTTAGTTCCAGTTTTCAAGAATAGTCGTCGAGCAGATGCGCAAAACTGTTGGCCTATATCTCTGACATCGATCTGTTGTAGAATTTTAGAAGATGTTTTTTGCTCGAGTAACATGTCGTTTCTGAAAACACAGGCTCTACTCTGTAGGAATCAACATGGATTCCGGAAACAGCGATCGTGAGAGACCCAACTCGCTTTATTTGTCCATGAGACCCAGAAAATATTAGATACAGGCTCCCAGGTAGATGCCATTTTCCTTTACTTCCGGAAGGCGTTAGATACACTTCCGCACTGTCGCCTGATAAAGTAAGAGCTCACGGAATATCAAACCAGCTGTGTGGCTGGATTGAAGAGTTTTTAGCAAACAGAACACAGCATGTTGCTCTCAATAGAGAGACGTCTACGGACGTTAGAGTAACCTCTGGCGTGCGCAGGGGAGTGTTATGGGACCATTGCTTTTCACATTATATATATAAATGACCTAGTAGATAGTGTCGGAAGTTCCATGCGGTTTTTCGCAGATAATGCTGTAGTATTTGCAGCATTAGAAAATTGCACCGAAATGCAGGAAGATCTGCCGCGGATAGGCACTTAGTGCAGGGGGTGGCAACTGACCCTTAACATAGACAAATGTAATGTACTGCGAATACATAGAAAGAAGGATCCTTTATTGTATGATTATATGATAGCGGAACAAACGCTCGTAGCATTTACTTCTGTTAACTATCTGGGAGTATGTGTACGGAATGATTTGAAGTGGAATGATCATATAAAATTAATTGTTGGTAAGGTGGGTGCCAGGTTGAGTTTCATTGGGAGAGTCCTTAGAAAATGTAGTCCATCAACAAAGGTGGTGGCTTACAAAACGCTCGTTCGACCTATACTTGAGTATTGTTCATCAGTGTGGGATCCGTACCAGATCGGGTTGACAGAGGAGATAGTGAAGATCCAAAGAAGAGCGACGCGTTTCGTCACAGGGTTATTTGGTAACCGTGATAGCGTTACGGAAATGTTTAGCAAACTCAAGTGGCAGACTCTGCAAGAGAGGCGCTCTGCATCGCGGTGTAGCTTGCTGTCCAGGTTTCGAGAGGGTGCGTTTCTGGATGAGGTATCGAATATATTGCTTCCTCCTACTTATACCTCCCCAGGAAATCACGAATGTAAAATTAGAGAGATTCGAGCGCGCACGGTGGCTTTCCGGCAGTCGTTCTTCCCGCGAACCATACACGACTGGAACGGAAAGGGAGGAAAAGCCAGTGGCACGTAAAGTGCCCTACGCCACACACCGTTGGGTGGCTTGCGGAGTACAAATGTAGATGTAGATGTAGATGTAGATATTCCGTTTTTGCCATCAGCGAGAGGCATTGCGCTCACCATCGGCGCAGTCCGCCTTGTAAATCTGTTGCCCCATCTGGTACTACGAAGTGTCGACAGCGAACCGTCTATTACTCCACTGTGGTAGCTCCATTGTTTCAAGGCGCTACAGAGCACCTGGTGGTGGGCGGGGACTTTAGCAGCGTCTTACGCCCTGACAATCAGATCCCTTACCATGTCCCATGTCCAGCCCTTCAATCTATGGTCAGAGTTCTCGCTTTGCATGATACATCATGGACGCTAATCCACGATGTCCGACGCGGATATGCACACTCGGCCAGCAGGTTGGACACGATTTCTACCTCCCGAAGTCTTCGGGCAGCAACTGTCAGTGCTGAGCTGTGGCCCACTGCATTCACCGACCATGACGTGGCACAAATGTGAGCGGCCGCGCCATAGCCGCGAGGGATTAGCCGAGCGGTCTGGGGCGCTGCAGTCATGGACTGTGCGGCTGGTCCCGGTGGAGGTTCGAGTCCTCCCTCGGGCATGGGCTTGTTTGTCCTTAGGATAATTTAGGTTAAGTAGTGTGTAAGATCAGGGACTGATGACCTTAGCAGTTAAGTCCCATAAGGTTTCACACACATTTGTACATTTTTGGACAGCATCATACCTATGATTCCAGGACACGATGGTGGACATACTGCGCCAAACCAGCTCTTCGAAGATCCACCTCCGAGTTTTACTACACGGTCTTGCGGGAACTAGCATCGCAAACAACCTTCGCCAGAACGCCACTGGCCACAGGCTCCCCTTCTGCAGATCACGGCTGACAGATTGGACGGCACGCGGGTTCGATCGAGATTGCAAGAAACGTGCCTCTCTTTATCACATCGTCAGAGGACGGAGGCGCCGTAAGAGACGACTCATTATGGCAGTTATTTCTGCGGACGGGCAAAGCGCAGGGACACACAACGACATCTCCCGTGCGCTCACAGATTTTTACCGCACTCTCTATCTAGCAGATCAGCGGAGTGACAGTGCCATTGAGGACGTCCTGCACGACCTGCCACCATCTGGTAGGGCGCAAGGCGGGCCGCGGGGTGCGAGAAACAAATCACCTGCACCTGATGGGCTTCCGCTCGAATTTTATACCACCTTTTCTGACCCGATGGGGGAAGTCAGGTGACAGATGTGCTGCGAACTCCTGGATCTGGACTTCTGTGTTCCCGCAAGCCCACATTTTTTGGAGGGCATGATCATCCCTGTGCCAAAACCAAACTGGGGGGGGGGGGGGGGGGGGGTGCACACCGCAAGACTTCCGACCATTGACGTTATTGAATTCCGATTAAAAGCTGTTCGCACGCACGCCCGCATTCTTCTTGCTCGTCTGCTCGCTATTGTCAAAGATGCCATTCATGCCGATCTAATATGTCTGGTAGGTGGCAGTAACATACACACGGCGCTACGCCTTTATAGAGATGTGGTGGCGCTCATGTCGGCATGCCGCTTAGAAGGCGCCCTCGTGGCGGTTGACCTAGACCACGCAATTCATTTGTTGAAGGCTGTCTTACAGAAGATGGGACTGTCCTCAATATCGGCAGGTGTGGTTCTCCGTCTCATCCACGGAGCCCCTTCCATAGTTTGGTCAATGGCTACCGCTGACCACTCTTCACTACTGAGCGCTCAGTGCGTCAAGGATGTCCCCTGTCAGCCTCTCTGTTCCCCGTCGCCCTCGAGTCTGCACTTCGTGGTCTACGACAGCGTTGGAGGGCATTCGTCTCCGCCATGTGCATGTTGTGCCTATGCGGACGATTTAGTATTCTTGGCGAGGTCGGCAGAAGAAATATGTAGAGTGATCGCGTGTCTTCAGCAATACGGATAGGTGGCCGGGAGCCTTATCAACCTGCGAAAGTCGCACTGCATGGATGTGGGCAGAGGACTGCAAACGATACGCCAGTGCCCATTACCAAAGTCCCGGCGATGAAGTGTTTGGGAGTGACCTTCCATGGGAACATGCAGCGCACAGCAGCAGCTACTTATCGCAGACTACTGAATGTAAACCGCACGCAAGTTCGTCTCCACAACTATCGAATACTTGACTTGATCGTGCAGGTACATTTTGTCAACGTCTACCTCGCTCCGATAATAATCATTAGACATACGTTCTCCCGATGGCCGCTACAGTAGCTGCCAAGTTCCAGGCGGCCTTTGGCTATTTCGTCAGCGAGGGTAGGGTGTTCAAGAACCGTTACGAGACGCTAACGTTGCCCACACATGTAGGCGGCACTGGAATGATTAACGTGCACAGCAGGGCGCGCGCTCTTCCTGCGGACGATGCATCGCCTACGTACTTCGGACAAGGGCGTCCTCCCTGGTACACTGGTGCCTCTATCCCTCCGTCCGCCGATTCCTGTCGGACATATCACGCCAGCACTGTGTCACATTCGCACCTATCTGATCGACACGAGTTATCTGTTGGATGTCATGCCGACCACGCGGGAACCTAGCACCGAGGACTTCTACCGCTACCTTCAACGGACGCTGCCAGCTAATGTGGTTGAACGCCGGCATACGGCGGTTGGCTGGAGGCGGGTGTGGAGTAACAAACTCGCCTTTCCCTCGCACTACGGTCAGAGAGCTGTGGTATGTGATAATGACTAAATAGTTCCCCAGCCGACAACGTTTACACGTGATACATCTCTGCCCCAGATGCGCCGCTATCTACACCGACATGTACCGTTTCATTTGTGGCACGGCTACCGACTGCTGGCTCCTCACACGCCACATGTTGGCATTGTTGCTGCGACGGACGCCTGAGTCCGTAGAGTCCACCGAACTGATCCATCTCGACGCTACTTACTTCGCTGCTACTCGTCATAACGCCACGGTGTGGGTTAGGGTATGGTATTGTCATACCTTTTTAATGAAAGAGTTGGAGGGTTTTTCGATTACTGGCAGTATTTAACGGGTAACTACACGATTTTACGGTGCAAAGTGTCGTATGGTACGCTCTTTGCTAATTACTTGGGGTCGTTGTTTACGCGATATCGCACGTGATGGACTGATGAGAGAGATCAACGGTAATTCTAGGGTGTTTCACCCTCGCTGAACGAGAAGACGACCAGAACATCCCGCCGTCTGGCTGCTGTGGACACCCCCGAGAATAAAAATAGAACAAAAAAATTACCATTTAAAACATAAGAAGGAGATGAACAACAAATAAATATAATAAAGTATTATACGCCTTCCTTTATCCTTTCCTTTTTTGAAATAAAATGTACAAGAGACGTATTTAATTTTTGCGTGTGGGCAGAGCCTGGACTGGTGGCGCACGACCGTCCTTGTTAGCTTTAGAGTGAAAGTGGCGGTGGCACTAGCTTCGTTTTTGTTTTTAGGTTAGATAGGTTTTTGGGGGTAGTATGGGTGATAGGGGCCAACGCCTGAAGTGAAAGAGGTCTAAACACTACAAAAAAAGAAAAAAGTAAAAAAAAAAGTAGTCAGCGCGACGGAATGACATACCTAACGGCCCGGGTTCGATTCCCGGCTGGGTCGGAGATTTTCTCCTTTCAGGGACTGGGTGTTGTGTTGCCTTATCATCATCATTTCATCCCAATCGACACGCAAGTCGGCGAAGTGGCGTCAACTCTAAAGACTTGCACCAGGACGGGAGACCCTAGCCACACGGCATTTCCATTTCTCCTCCCTGAACTGCCATTTACTTTGCAAAATGCAGACTGAATAACATCGGGGAGTGAGATGAACACCGTGTCATTCCCTTCTCAACTCTGCTTTCACTCCCTCCATTTTATCCCTGCCTAACACTTCCAGAATGTCAAATGTGTACTCCAGTCGACACGGTTAAAAGCTTTCTGAAAAACTACTAATGCTATAAAAGTAGGTTGCGTTTCTTCAATCTATCTTCTAAAACGAGTCGTGGGGTCAGTACAGCTTCGCGCGTCCGCTCATATCTCCGGAATTCAAACTGATACTCCCAGATGTCTGCTTGTATCATTTTTCCATTCTTTTGTCAACAACCGCTTCAGTATTTTGCAGATGTGGGGTATTAAACTGACGGTTCGTTAATATTGGCACCAGTCAGTATCTGGGGAATTGAAATTGTTCGCGAAATCTGATGGTATTTCGCATGTCTCGTATCTTTCATACCAGACGGAACAGCTTTGCCACGCTACGTACACAAACCTCCGCTGCACCCCTCAGGCGCTCTCCTCCTCGGACGCAGATGGAGACATAAGAAGAAACACGCGGCCGGAGATGGCATCTGCGCCCGCAGAGGAAGTCATAAATCGCGGCACCCGCCGCCTCGCAGTTCTCCCTTATTGGGAGCGCCTGCGGCGGCAGCCAGCGGGGCCACGGCCGGCCGGCCCGCATTAACATCTCTGGCACGGAGCGGTCGCGTACCGCCGGCCATCAACTACCTGCGCGCTCGCCATTCTCTTGCGCCCGAGTGGAATCGTTTTCCAAGGAAATGCGCGTTTTGTGGCTGGTTAACTTGACGCGGGCGCCTTCCACTTCCATCGTGCTGTTTTTCCTCCTTTTTGTTCTTTGCCGAACGTCCTCCGTGGATTTTATTCAGCTTTTTCGTCTGAAGTCATTTATGTACCTCGAAAATGTAAATGAAGTTCACAATTTACACTCTAGTCAAATTAATTCCCTCCTCAACGTTTAATTTTCGGAACAAACTTTCTGCACCCGACACTGCAAACCAGTTTCGTTCATGTTTATATTCAGGTACATCATCTCCACGACTGACCTTTTTTTCTCTTAAAAGTATGGCATTTACTTATAGCAGAATGAAACTCGTGTAAGCAGTCCATCGTAGCCTTAGACTAGCTGTTACTTAGAGTTAAAAATTTTTAACATTACCTTCTTTTTCACCTGTCTCTCTCCAATCGGGCATTATGGCTGGTAGGCTTGCAACCAGTACACATCGCGTAGTAACTGTTTCTGGGCGTGTCGCCGTGCACTATGTGCGTCGGTAAAGCTTTTAAGCACTGTCACTAACTTTAGAACGATTGTGAATTAAGAACAGTTTAAATATCGGGATGTCACAAGCAGCACTTCCTCAATTATAGATGATATGATGCAAATTAAATTAAGATAAACTACGCACGCACACACACACACACACACATACACACACACATACACACACCAGTGTGGGTGATTTAGAATAGTGTTGCAACAATAGTAGGTGTAGTTGTAGTTAGTCAGCAAACCTCGTGCTCTTCCGAGGCTGCCAGTAACATATCTAGTAATGTAAGATGCAAGTTATTCAGTTGGAACTCGAGTTAATACCGTTTATTTTTTTAAAACTGATTCTTATTTTTCAAATGTTAAGTTTTATTTCTACATTAATATTACCAGTGGTTGTTGTTAACATGATTTACTGCTACGTACATAAAACATAGCATGTCACCATGATTAACTAATATGTACGACCTGTTTAGAGTTTACAGATAACAGATCTAAAATTCGTAGCAATAAATTCAATTAGAAGAATTAAATAAGTTAGATTAGCGAGTCGAAGACTACGAGCCAGAGAATGAAATGTAAGGTGGTGCTCAGGGATATTTTTGCAGAACGCGACGGGAGAGAGCCGTGGGAGATACTCCAACTGTGGGACAGTTTTGCTCCGATGCTTGACGTCAGAGACTCCCAACTATTCGCGTAAGATCACTAGCGATTTTAGTCATGAGTGTGAGCGCTGACCACCACCCAGGTCATTGCTGGTGAACGCAGAGCCCACACTGGCTGCTGTGATGTCTGTCACCCGGATATGCCGTCCGACACGCTCAGTTGGTAGCCGTTGTGAGGTCGTCCAAACACACATGACAGTAAAGGCATGTTCCGTTTATCTCGGGGCAGTAACTCGCGTCTAGGAAAGTGCCCCTGAGTGGGCGTATTATTGCTTTCTTCTGTGATTTTTGTGTGTGATATTTATTAGTTTCGTGAAGGGTGACAACAAGTAATTTAGCCACTGCCGACGACTGAGAATTTTTGGGGAAATAAAAGCAATTATTTTGTACTGTAATTACATTCTTGCAATTGGTGCGCCTAATATAATTATTTGTATTGATATCAAATGCTGCAATCAAGTGCATATTTAAAATCATCAAGAAATGAAATTAATTTACTTCTATACAGCATGGACAGAAAAGTATGAGAAGCTTGTAAGAGTGTTGTAGGGAAGATTGTTCTCCGAAATAACTAATTTGATACGTTGCGCCGTTTCAGAGTTATTTGGCATTGAAGTCAGCCAGTCAGGTTACCAAACAGCCTGCCAGAGGTCAAGTCGCCAAACGTGAAAAAAAGGCACATTTTGGACTGGTAATGAGCATCTGAAGAAGTGGTAACTCACGGACCCAGACACGTCATTTTAGAGCGTGCAGCTGCTTGAATCTGTGCTCGCGACGACCCGATTGGCTAACTTCGATGCTAAATAACTCTAAAACGGAGCAACGTTTACAATTTGTGTGTGTGTGTGTGTGTGTGTGTGTGTGTGTGTGTGTGTGTGTGTGTGTGTGTGTGTGTGTGTCAGAATGTGAATATCAAGAAACTATTTTATTTGCAGCAATAATCATAAGAACTTTATCAACTATCATTAGTTTTCGCAATAACGTTACCTTCAGAATGCGTGACATTCGTGTTTTGTAACTGTAATCCATCCGGGAATGCAATCTTCCGCAAGCTGAAAATGCAATTGTTGGTCAATCTGATCGTAAATATACGTAAATGTTGCCTTTGCTGTTAAAATGTGATTGGAAGAGGGGTCATAGATGAGCACATCGGAAGAAGAATAGGAAGTGGAAGAGGAGGAAGAAAGGAGGAAGAGGGAAAGGGGGGAGGAGGAGGAGAAAGAGGAAATGTGACGGCCACTTCCACGCATCGCTGCCTGTCATTGCATGGTGTGTCCGAGAAAAGGGAAGTTTCTAAAAATCGCAAAAATGGACAGGATAGACTTGTTTTGCCGTTTCCTTTTGACGGTTAAGGGAGCATATTTCGCATGCCTGATACACTTCTGCTACTTAAGGTGTTCATATTTTGAACACCAGTAAAAGGAACGCGGCAGTGAAGAATACAAAGTGGCTGGCCCGCGAGTCCAGCTGACAGAGGCTGCGAGGCCCGAGGCCTCTTGTGCTGCAGGCGTAAGCAGGCAGTGTTCAGCCTCTTAAAGTCTCCATGTCGAACGGGGGCCGGGGAACTAAACACAATGTCCTCTTCGTGCTGGAATTAATTCTTTTGTATTAAAAATAATTCAGAATTCCTGACCGCCGAATACAGAAGGGCATTGCTATTACGTCTCCTGAATTCCATACGTCGTGCATCAACGAACCTTATGTTGTTGAAAAACACTACCCACATTTTTAAGTATGAATAAAAACTAATTTTGATACAAAGAGCGGCTCCGTTCCTCCATATGCTCAGAAGCAGTACAGAAGCGGCGACCAGGTTGGTGCCGTATTATTTAATTACAGGAAGCCGTTCGATGTAGTCCCGCAGAGACGCGTTATGAACAAATTACATCAGTACTGAACGTAAATGACTTTTTGACTGAAATAGAGCTCAGCAAGTCATTCTTTACGGAGATGAATCGCTAGATGCAAAAGTAACTCGCAGCGTACAGCAAGTTAGTGTTACAGTACCATTACTTTTCACAATACATACCGTATTACTGGGAAACGCGGCAAGCTCTATGACGCTGATCGTGGGTGACGCTGTTGTATACAGAAAAGTCGCAGCGCTAAAATACTGTAGCGAAATGCAGGAAGACCTGTAGAGAACCAACGCTTGGTAGTTGACCCTTAACACATGGTTACCTAACGTACTGCCGTTATTGTATGATTACACGATTACCGAACAGTCGCTGGAAGTCGTCATATCAATTCACTATACGGAGCGATTTAAAGTGGAACGGCCACGCGAAACTAATCGCACGAAAAGAATATGCAAGACCGAGATTTATTAAAACAATCCCCAAGAAGTGAGTCCACCCACGAAGGAGGTAGACTGCACAGCCTTCAGTACTGTCTACCATCTAGGGCTGATAAAGCAAACAGGGAAGCGTTCATTGCAGGTTCGCTCAGTACGCTGGAAACCGTCACGGGGATGTTCATCCAACTCCAATGGTACGCGCTACAAGAGAGGCGTTTTGTTTACTGTTAAAATATGCGGCGCATGCGTAAACAGAAGAATCGACCACATACTACTACTTGCCACCTATAGCTCGCGAAAAGACCATGGAGGTATAATTAGATTCGACCTCACCAGCAATACTTCTTCCCGCACACGATTCCGAATGCAGCAGGAAACAGGGGAAGCGACTGTGTTACACGACGTATCCTCCGCCATACACCACGTGGAGAGACAGATGTAGAGGCTGATATGATTCTGCAGAGTTGGAAGGCGTCGAAACAACTTTCCCCCAACAGATTTTGGAAGGGAATCATTGAGCAGTCAATCCTTTGCAAACATGAAGAGTATGTCGTACTGAAGAAACTATTTCGTACACAACGTAACGAGGATGTTATCTAGTCAATACTCCACAATATTTCAAAACCACATGTTTTGTCTCAGTTGTTAAGTATTTCACAACTGTGTGATGTTGCTTCAATCCCGGCAAGGTTCAAATGGCTCTGAGCACTTCGGGACTCAACTTCTGAGGTCATCAGTCTCCTAGAACACGCACATCCATGTCCGAGGCAGGATTCGAACCTGCGACTGTAGCGGTCGCGCGGCTCCAGAGTGTAGCGCCTAGAACCGCTCGGCCACCCCGGCCGGCAATCCCGGCAAGGATTTCAAGCGCTAGTCTGTGCGATATCAACTGTATTTCGAAGTGACTGGAAGCATCTGACGCCTGTTTACTCCAACACGCCCAGTTCCGATGTCGGGAGCACGTCATGTTCTTGGATGTTGGGTTGGTTGGTTGTTTGGGGAAGGAGACCAGACAGCGTGGTCATCGGTCTCATCAGATTAGGGAAGGATGAGGAAGGAAGTCGGCCGTGCCCTTTCAGAGGAACCATCCCGGCATTTGCCTGGAGTGATTTAGGGAAATCACGGAAAACCTAAATCAGGATGGCCGGACTCGGAATTGAACCGTCGTCCTTCCGAATGCGAGTCCAGTGTCTAACCACAGCGCCACCTCGCTCGGTTTGAATGTTGGGCATTCTATCCTGTGGCACAAGTTAAGTGGCACTACAAACGTACTATTTACTCTATCCTCATCTGCATTTTATATAAATAAATTAGCTGTAGGTCTAATAACAATAATCTTCTTTTCTTCGTGCCTGTGTGGCTCAGGCAAATTAGCTTTATGAGCGGACGTTTCTTTCTGAGAACTCATTCTCTCGAATACATTCACTGCTCCTTAACTTCCGTATCTGATGACCGATAATACGGTACCTTAAGTATCCATTTTTATGCTTAGTACCGATTTGCGTCCCGAGTTAACTTAGCGAATACGTAATAAGAGCTTGCCAAGGAAGGTCGTTCTTATTATCGATTAGTTAATGTCAGCAAATGGCCACTAATGCAATACTCTGCTGCTATAAAAGCTCAGTTCCACGTCAGAGCCAAACAGGCATAAATTTATCTGATAATATAGTAATGGGAGGCGATGATTATAATAAACGTGAGAACGTCAGCTCATATAAACGTTTCTTGATGCAAATTCCAATTTTTTTCCAAAGTGAACCGAGATATTTACAATTGAACTACATATATAATTAAACATTTATAGTTTCGGCAGTGTCTCTTTCCGGTACCTTACTGCCGGCCGGAGTGGCCGAGCGGTTCTAGGCGCTCAGTCCGGAACCGCGTGACTGCTACGGTCGCAGGTTCGAATCCTGCCTAGGGCATGGATGTGTGTGATGTCCTTGGGTTAGTTAAATTTAAGTAGTTCTAAGTTCTAGGGGACGTATGACCACAGCAGTTGAGTCCCATAGTGCTCAGAGCCATTTGAACCATTTTTGTGTAACAATTCTATCACCAGATTCTTCTATGCTATCCCCGGGACGTGTCTAGCTTTTGTCACATAGTGCATATGACTTCTGCTTGCATACTCATGTGAGTGCAGACAGTTCAATCGTAGAGGGCTCGTGTGAAGTAATTCACACTTACTACCAAATATCTCCTAACAACATGACAGTGACTTGAAATTAATGTCTGAACACGCAGAAAAACTTGTTAGTATCTTATATATTTCTGCATTCAGAATATCTTGAACAGACAGCTGAACGCGAAACATAGCAGAGCGTGCATGGTAACAACGGAACGCAACAGGACATTAAAGGAGAGAAAGGTTAATCACCGAAAGGCTAAAATACTAGGAAAATAATTGATGAAAGTTTCCGTGTAGTAGTACATTACTCCTCCATCAACAGAGCCCGATTCGAAAGTGCGAGGAGCCATCTGGCGAGATGTTCTCGCAACAGGCCTGTTGACTCGCGGCTTGCGTAACCAACTCCGCCCGAAGACAGGTGTGGCCGCGTATCGGTAAGTCAGTCCATGGCAGAACTGCACGGCAGGAGTGGCGAATACAGAAGGACCGCGCCTGCAACGACGTGTTTGACATTTGCAGCGATTCTACGAAATGCAAGGGATGTGTAGTAAATTGAAAAGATGCTACGCCCAGTTTCAAAAAATCGCCGCTACGTGGAATCTAAAATCAGCTCAGAAGCAGTTGGGAATCGCAATCGGCATTACAGAATCCCACATCGTTTGGTCGAATGCAGTTTTTAGTGGTTGCTTCTAAGATTTTGAGAAGCCTTTCTCGGGGGTTGAGAACAAGAATAGAGAATTAGACATGATATCTATATGGTGCGAAAAGTTGCAACTGGCTCTAAATAATGAAAAGAGTTAAGTCATCCACATGAGTACTCAAAGGACAACACACATCTAAATACTTAGTGATTACAATTACGAACAACTTAAGCTGAAAATAACATAGAAATTGAATAAAATATTCTCGGACTTCTTGCCGCGTCAAATCTTGGTAAAACCTCGAGTTTCGTCGATATTCACCACCATCGTCATCGTCTGGTTCCTGAAAGCTCGAGGTTTTACCAAGATTTGACGCGGCAAGAAGTCCGAGAATATTTTATTCAACAGTGCCGTCGCGAAAAACTTCGTTCTCAACATAGAAATTGTTGTGGGGAAAGCAAACCAAAGGTAGCGATTTTTTTTACCAGAACACCTATAAAATGCAATAGTTCCACTAAAGAGATTTCTTACACTACGCTTGTCCGCCCTCTTCTGGAGTATTGATGTGGGGTGGGGGACCCGCATCAGACAGAATCGACGGAGGACATTGCAAAAGTTCCAAGAAGGGAAGCTCGTTTTTACTATCGCGAAATACGGGAGAGAGTGCCACGGATATGATACGCGACTTTGGGTGGCAATCATTAAAACAACGGCGTTTTTCGTTGCGACAGGTTATTCTCATGAAACTTCAGCCACCAATTTTTCCTCACAATGTGCAAATATTTTGTTGGCGCCCATCAGCATAGGAAGAAACGAGCATCATACTGAAGTTAGAGAAATCAGAGGTCGCACGGAAAGGTTTAACTGCTCGTTTTTTCTGCGCGCTGTTAGAGGGTGGAACGGTAGAGAACCGGCCTGAAGGTGGCTGAATTCCAGAGTACTCATGTAGGTGTGTAGTCGTATTGATTCTTCACATGGCTGTAACTCAATCAAGCTAGATGGCTTGTTGAAATGAGACAGTGAAAGACATCGTAGTTCAGCATATTTCTTAAAACATGATTGTGTACCATCACACCAGCGGAAAAATAGGAGCACAAAACGGCGAATATGTTCCCCTTTAAAGCACTGGCGCAGAGAATCAGCTGCCTCAATCCTCATACTACATACCACATTCCTCACCAAAAATGTTGGAATGCGAATATATTCGCGCTCTTTTATCACAGAACGTTCTAAATCATTTTACACAGCTTCTGAACCTTCAGCATCGCAGCGCGTGAGCAATCGTTGGTTAATATATTAAAAAACTAAAAACCTGCCTCGATTGCGAAAAAAGCACCTAGGGTTAAGTCTTAACGTAGGTTTCGGCGTAGATAACTACACCTTCTTCAGAACAATAAAACCCACAAGTGCCTAAAATGACCTTTGTCAATGATTAAAAGAACACCATACCTACACATTTATAAACGAAAAAGAAAAGGAAAACACAAACAGTACAGATATACAAAGTCAAAACCACTACTTAAGCCGGCCGCGGTGGTCTAGCGGT
Source organism: Schistocerca gregaria (assembly GCF_023897955.1). Lineage (NCBI taxonomy): Eukaryota > Metazoa > Arthropoda > Insecta > Orthoptera > Acrididae > Schistocerca > Schistocerca gregaria. The sequence continues at coordinate 492,217,994 of NC_064927.1, read as the reverse complement.
TCTAGGCGCTCAGTCCGGAACCGCGCGACTGCTACGGTTCGAATCCTGCCTCGGGCATGGATGTGTGTGATGTCGTTAGGTTAGTTAGGTTTAAGTAGTTCTAAGTTCTAGCGGACTTATGACCACAGATGTTAAGTCCCATAGTCCTCAGATCCATTTTTTTTATCCACTACTTAATGGTGTACGCTCCAGCTTTATGGCGGGTCATGGTCCATCGAACATAGGCCGGTGTGAGGTGGAGCGTACATCATTAAGTTAAGTTGTGGTTTTGACTTTGTTCATATGTACTGTTTGTGATTTCCTGTTCTTTTTCGTTTAAAAATGTATAGGTATGGTGTTCTTTTAATCATTGACAAAGGTCATTTTAGGCACTTGTGGGTTTTATTGTTCTGAAGAAGGTGTAGTTATCTACGCCGAAACATAGGTTAACACTTAACACTAGGTGCTCTTTTCGCAATCGAGGCGGGTTTTTAGTTTTTTAATCTATTACCCAGTTTCTCTCTGTAGTTACCGTTCATACTGAGCATCTCCCCTCCACTGTCACTGTCTACATATGTCTGTCTGTCTGTCTGTCTGTCTCTCTCTCTCTCTCTCTCTCTCATTGCCTCCATTTTCTCCCAATGATTTAGAGTATGTCCCACTGCCACTGTCTCCTCTCACACTTACAATGTCTTCTTTTGTGTTTCTTTCCCACTGTCACTGTCTCCACAATACCTTGGCAGCTCAAAAGTTGTGGTGGGTCCAACTCATCCACGTGTTTTAAATTTCGGTCAAAATGGTCCCTCGCCTATATCTTTGTGTTAAAGTTCGCCGGTCTTCACCGAGCCTATGTATGGTCTCCACACATCTGTATTTCTCATTCCCACCGTCTCCCTTTCCTCCCCCTTCCTCTGTCTCCATCCATCACTCTTTCTCTTTTACTGTCAATGTCCCTTATTGACCATCAATAACTCCTCTCTCTTTGGCTCTCACTGCTACTCTCTTCATCTCCCTTTCTCTTCCACTATCACTTTCTCTCTCCCATCACCACTGTCTGCTACCTCTCTCTCCCACTGGCTCTGTCTCATCTCTCTTCCAAAGTCACTGTGTCTCTCCTGCTCATTTTCAGCACAAAGAAGTGCTATTACGTTTGCATGCCAATATTTTTGGTGAAGAAGGCAGAATTATGTTTCAGGCAGCTGGTTCTCCACTTTTCCATCAGCCATTTAAAGAGCAACACATTGGCCTTTTTTGTGCTCCGAGAGGATCATTTTCCCGCTAGTTCTCTATGTCCCCTGCCACAGCAGGATGGCTGCTTATACGAGAGCCGTTCAGTAAGTAATGCAACACTTTTCTTCTTGTCCATTTCCGGTTGAAAAAGTGCAGAATTTGTTGTGGGGCATCGTGGAATAGTCCTGCTTCAGCCCCTGCAGTTTCATGAAGTTCCGGCAGGTGGAGGTGCTACACGTAGCCTTCAAAATGACGCCTGTAACGGAGGTGCGTTCCATGCAGAGCGTTGTCCGAGTTTTCTTTTGGAGGAAAACCAGACCATCGCTAATATCCACAGAGGCTTACAGAATGTCAATGGAAACCTGGCTATCAGCAAGAGCTCGGTAAGTGGTTGGGCGAGGCGTCGCTCATCATCGCACTTGTCCGGCCTTCTGCATGCCGGCCGGCTGCACACAGCTGGGACTCCTCCAGTGCTGGAACGTGCGGACACTCATTCGTGGTTATCGACGGATCACACTCCAGCACGTCGATGTTCAGCTGAACGTCTCTGTTGGGAGTGCTGACACGTTCGTCCACAAGTTGGCGTATTCAAAGGTATGTGACTGCTGTGTTCCTTGCCGCGGAACGGAATACCATAAAGAGCAACGAAGGCTCATCCGTGCGGAATTGCTTGGCGGCCATGAAGCTGATCGTGACAATTTTTCGTCAAACATCGTCACAGACAACAGGTTCATCACTTCGAACCGGAAACAAAACGGCAATCCATGGGGTGGCGCCACACCACTTCTCCTTCGAAGAAAATCATCGAAGTCGTGCCCCCAGCCGGTAAAGCCGTTGCGACGGTTTTCTGGGACTCTGAAAGGGTTATTCTGTCTGATTTCCTCCCTAATACTGCAACGATGAACTCGGAAGTGTACTATGCTACTCTCGGGAAACTGAAGAAACGACATCCAAGTGTTCGTCTCGACAAAAATGAAACGGACTACTACTTCTCCCTCACAACGCGAGGCGTAATCCAAGTCTGCGCACCCTAGAGGAGCAAACAAAACTTCACAGGGCTGTTCCTCATCCATACTACAAGCTGGATCTCGCACCTTCCGACCGCCATCTGTTTGGTTCAATGGAGGATGCACTTCTTAGCAGCTTTTGCAATTCCCTCGTTCCACTATGGAGTATCTTTCTGTCTGACGTTTGTTGATGCCCTTCCACATGTTTCTTTTGCTGCCTTGACTAGCGCCTGTTTGAACCTCTCCCATTTTTCCACTACATCCTTCCTCTGAACTTTAGGAAACTGTGTCTTAATCTTCTCTTTTTATACGTCTAGGGTTTTTCTATCTTTCATTTTCCAGCACCTGATTTTTGCTTGTCTTTCTCCCACGTATGTATCTTTCCTGAATTTCTTCAGTGTCCCAATCAACAGTCTGTGGCCTCTATCGAGATTAATGCTTCGTATCACTTCCACTTCTGTCAGACATCTTCGAATTTCTTCAGTTATTATTATACAATCCGTTATGGATTTTTTCCATATTGCAACTGTATCTGGTAAACTTGTGACTATCTCTTTTCTGATATACCATTACCAATAACCCATTTATTACTTAGACACGTGCCTAGTTAACCTCACCTTCCTCATTTTTCATCTTCTCCGTGGCATCCTATGACTATTTTTGTATCCTCCTCTATCATTCCCAGCCCTTGCGTTAAAGTCTGCTATAATCACAGCCTTGTGAGATGCTACAGCATCTTGAACTTTAGTGATAAGTTCTTCCTTTACATCTGTTTCTCATTCTGTTTGAGGAGCATACACTGACTACATCAAGAACATTTCCTTGCATCATTATCTTAAGTTTTATTATTCTGTCGCTTACGTTTTCCAGGTTAAGTACTTTGTTCGCCAGTTCTTTACCTACTATTACAGCGACGCAATTCTTCTTTTGTCTCTCAATGACCATCACATCTTATATCCTTTCTCCAGTATCTTACTATCATTCTCTTCCTTTCATACTTCGCTTGTTCACATCGTCGGTATCACTCTTTGTCACTATCCGTACGATTTCCTGTATTCTTGCACCCTTTTGTATGTATACAGCATTAATAATTCCAATTCATATATATTTATTAAATATTTCCTGTTTCATGTAGTTGCTGAGCTAATTTAGACATTTAAAATGCTGTCATAAATTACTCATTAAGAGATATAATGTCATCTTAAATGTTTAATATATACGACAAGAAATACAGACACGAACTATGTACTCGTAAATATCTTGCGGCAGTTACAGCTCACAGCCCGTAAATTACCCACACTATATTCGTCCAGTATTTGAGAACGAAAACACTTGGCCAAATCAAACAAATTTTACACATTACTTCAAACCTTTTCGAAACTTTACCTCGCTGATGGAACACAAAAAATAATGGGAGGAAAAATGTTCGTCGCTTAGCACTTTTTACAGTTCATGCAACAAAACTTGAACAGAAGGCACGACATTTAAGTTTGTTACTTCTTTACTACTAATGCCATTCGCAAAAAAACTTTGCAGAGAGTGTTCAGATACAGGGTGTTACAAAAAGGTACGCCCAAACTTTCAGGAAACATTCCTCACACACAAAGAAGGAAAATATGTTATGTGGACATGTGTCCGGAAACGCTTACTTTCCATGTTAGAGCTCATATTATTACTTCTCTTCAATCACATTAATCATGGAATGGAAACATCCAGCAACAGAACGTGCCAGCGTGACTTCAAACACTTTGTCACAGGAAATGTTCAAAATGTCCTCCGTTAGCGAGGATACATGCATCCACCCTCCGTCGCATGGAATCCCTGATGCGCTGATGCAGCCCTGGAGAATGGCGTATTGTATCACAGCCGTCCACAATACGAGCACGAAGGGTCTCTACATTTGGTACCGGGGTTGCGTAGACAAGAGCTTTCAAATGCCCCCATAAACGAAAGTCAAGAGGGTTGAGGTCAGGAGGGCGTGGAGGCCATGGAATTGGTCCGCCTCTATCAATCCATCGGTCACCGAATCTGTTGTTGAGAAGCGTACGAACACTTCGACTGAAATGTGCAGAAGCTCTATCGTGCATGAACCACATGTTGTGTCGTACTTGTAAAGGCACATGTTCTAGCAGCACAGTAGAGTACCCCGTATGAAATCATGATAACGTGCTCCATTGAGCGTAGGTGGAAGAACATGGGGCCCAATCAAGACATCACCAACAATGCCTGCCCAAACGTTCACAGAAAATCTGTGTTGATGACGTGCGGATTCTCGTCAGCCCATACATGATGATTTTTAAAATTTACAATTTGATCACGTTGGAATGAAGCCTCACCCGTAAAGAGAACATTTGCACTGAAATGAGGATTGACACATTGTTGGATGAACCATTCGCAGAAGTGTATCCGTGGAGGCCAATCAGCTGCTGATAGTGCCTGCACACGCTGTACATGGTACGGAAACAACTGGTTCTCCCGTAGCACTCTCCATACAGTGACGTGGTCAACGTTAACTTGTACAGCAGCAACTTCTCTGACGCTGACATTAGGATTCTCGTCAACTGCACGAAGAATTACCTCGTCCATTGCAGGTGTCCTCGTCGTTCTAGGTCTTCCCCAGTCGCGAATCATAGGCTGGAATGTTCCCTGCTCCCTAAGACGCCGATCAATTGCGTCCAACGTCTTCCTGTAGGGACACCTTCGTTCTGGAAATCAGTCTCGATACAAACGTACCGCGCTACGGCTATTGCCCCGTGCTAATCCATACATCAAATGGGCATCTGCCAACTCCGCATTTGTAAACATTGCACTGACTGCAACCACGTTCGTGATGAACACTAACCTGTTGATGCTACGTAGTGATGTGCTTGATGCTAGTACTGTAGAGCAATGAGTCGCATGTCAACACAAGCACCGAAGTCAACATTGCCTTCCTTCAATTGGGCCAACTGGCGGTGAATCGAGGAAGTACAGTAGATACTGACGAAACTAAAATGAGCCCTTACATTGAAATTAAGCGTTTCCGGACACATGTCTACATAACATCTTTTCTTTATTTGTGTGTGAGGAATGTTTTCTGAAAGTTTTGCCGTACCTTTTTGTAACACCCTGTATATCAATAAATGTACCTGAGCAATTGTGTCATCATAAGCCACACACATCACAAGATATGGCGCCACAAACTCTTTAGCTGGACTACAAGCTGTCTTATACATAGGAGCTAAATTCCTTAAGAACCGGGGTTGGGATTGCTATTTTTCCATACTTGACAGAGACAGACAGATCGGTGTTCCAAACATTCTTGTAACGAAGCCATTTCCACTCATCGGGTTTAAATGTTTGTAATTATTTATATCTCTGCTACCTGAAGTTCAGAACTAAAATGTCAATACCCCAAAGCTGTTCCACGCAACTCTAAAAGAAATTAAGGACATAAATGACTTTCAAGTTTTCCGAGCATCTCTGATACCCTGAACTAACGCTTTTTTACGGTGAGCGCTATGGATCTATGGTAGAATGATTGCCTCCCTCGTAAGTGGCATGGGTTCGATTACCAGCCACTGCAAATCTTTAAACAAGCGTGTGTGTTTCTTGAGCATATCTGTAAAGCGTAAAATACATGAAGACAGAAACAAAAACTTCGGTCTTTAATTTTTTCGTGTGTTTCCGTTCAGTTCGAATACCACCTCGCTCAAATATTTCTTATTTCTAGCAATATTTCTTATTTCTGACTGTGTATCGCAAAAAACCACACAGATTTCATAGCAAATCTAAACTGCTAATTACTGATTATAAAAGATTGGTAATAAATAAATTAAAAAAACGTTAAAAATTAACTTTGTTCACCCATATGTATTTTACTCTTAACAGAAATGCTTGTAGGCACGCAATTTCGTTTAGAAAGTTGGCGTCGGCAGGAACTGAACCCACGGCAACCACCTGGCAGGCGGGCACTCTACCATACAGCTCGTCGATGAAACGGTGTTACTTTAGTGCATTGAAGACTTTAAAGTCAGTTTCCTTGTGAATTTTTTAGCGCTGCTTCGAACTGCTTTGGGTGACTGATATTTATTTCTGAACACCACGTGCCAAAAATATACCTCTTTAGTAACAGTTTCGCCTGACGGACACCCTTTTGGCCTCGTACAATACTCGCTGCTACATCATTCATACAGCTTCCTTCCCTATTTATACTTCTTCTGGGAAAGCGACATTCGTTCACCGTTTCAAGACTCTTGTCCTTGTTCAAGATTCATCCACCCAACGTGTTCACCAGACACCGTCGAGATTAACCTAGTTTTCTTTTTATTTACGCACATGCTATAACTTTTGACTGGCGCACGATCCATTTTACTGAGCCCCCGACTCAGTGGCTCCGCACTTTCTGCAAACTCTGGTATGTTATTTACGAAAAGCGCCATTGACGAACAACTCGCACGTGAATCCTTCCCCCATTTCTATCTTCTGTAGACAAATTATCAGTGGTGAGAATAATCAGTCCTGCCTTATACATTTGTTGATTTTGGTCCCTTGTTCCATTCCGTCAGACTTTGCTGCACCGGTCTGCTTCGCATGAGGAGGATGGATAGCTAACTACAAAATAAATAAAAAAACTATAATTTATTTCTTATTATCAAATTCTCGAAATCTAGCGAATGCAACGTGTGTTACTCTTTTCATTTTAACTGCCTGCTCAGTGTTACTAACAACTGCTCTAAAACTGTTTCCCCTGTGCCCCCCATCTAATTTCAGTTTTACTTTCCATTCTTCGATAACCTACTCTTGTATTTTTAACGCACATGTCACGAGGCTAATTGTGTGATAATTTTCACGTCCACCGACTCCTGTTTTCTTTGGTACTGTGATAATAATATTCTTTTCAGAACCTGACAAATTACATTCACGAGCTAGTATAGTTCTTGCTATGGTCTTTCGCCTAATGACTAAGGGGTACCAATAAGTCAGCATTTATTTCCTCCAAGTTCATGCGAAGCTTTTTAAAAATTCAGAGAGTGTTGCATCTTCTCAGTCATCTTTTAGAACCATTTCCTCAATTTCTGTAGTCTTAGTTCCTTCAGATCAGGTACAAAGTTTCTAAAAATATTATTTACGTTTCCTCTCAGTTTTCCGGGAACAAATTCATTAGTTATTGTGCGTTCCCTACTGTCATTGGCAGCTGCATTTCTTTCGCTAACTGAACAAGTCTCTACCCGTTTTGACATATTTTACGATTGCCTCAAATATTATACACTACAGTATCAGTCATCTGCATCCGTGGTTGACAGATGTATTTGTACGATCACAATGTCTGCAGATAACCCTTCATTTTACTGACAGATTCTTTATTTATCACCACCACCACCATCATCATTTTTGTAACTCCTGCTCTATCATTACCCGACAGTATTCTGCCAAATTATCAGTTACAGCAACAGGCAGCAACTGTGAATTTTCCTTCTTTTGGGCATCAATTCGTGTTCCTGTATCTATGTGCCACCTTCCGCTGACCTCTGGTGACCTCTCAATGTATGCCTGTAACGCTCTATGATACTGATGATGATGAAGAAGTCCCATGCTTCTTGACAGACTGTAGGGGAACGATGCGGGAGACCCGCACCGCTGTACTAGACAAGGTCCTAGTGGAGGTGGTTTGCCTTCCTCCGACCGTAGTGGGGATGAATGATGATGATTAAGACGACATAACAACACCCAGTCATCTCGAGGCAGGTGAGGATTCCCCGGGACTCCTTGTTCGGGAAGCGAGAACGCTACCACGAGATTACCATACTAGATAAGTTTTTCTGGATGCTAACTCTAAGACTTATGGTCAGAAACAGCACTGTGTAACACTTGCTTTCTGATGAGAATACATGATTACTGTTTCATGGAATTACAAAAATGTATCACTCAGCAGAGGAAAACGACTACAATCAGAAATCGTATAAGGCAGACAATACTTAGGCCAAAAATAATGTTGAGTGATACCGATCACAGTTCTTGTGAGTGTTAAGAACAATGAACTAGCGATTAGAAAATAACATGTAGCATTTGTAACTGCTTGAGAAACTTCAAAATAGTTCATAGTTAACGACAGTTACGCTGATACTGCGTCACAGTAGAGATTAACGAAGAGCAAAACATTCAATGTCCAGCTACTAGACCTGGGAATAATTTTCTAATTTTTTTTGTAGTGGATATAAATTGCAGTTTTCTACGCAGAGGTTTCACGGAAATTTTAAGGCAAAATTCCTTGAGTTTTCGGCCATATTCCTGCGGTAGGGAGTGGTGAAAGATTTTTAAATCCTTAAATTTGCCGAAGAGTAGGTTCACGAACACACATCATTCCTGAAACGATACGTCGAGAAATAGTTGGAAGATTAGATTTTAACATTGGCAATCAGAGATGTTAAAGTATACGAACTGTTGAAACAAAGAGTATATATCATATCACACAATATTCCGAATATGAGAAACAGTAATTAATCCAGAAATAGTGCACAAATACAAACACACAAAGCAACCTGCACAAGAAAAGGAATTTCCAGTCCCACAACAGTAATGTCTTTCTAAGACAGTGAGGACAGAGGAAGAGATGCATGCAGTTGGGCAACGCATGATGCTGGTCTGGGAAGAAAAGGACTTGGATTGTCCGTAGGTAACAAGGTTTTTAATTAACACGTTCTGTGAATGTGGGTTTTAGTGTGTATACATATATAATGATGGAAAAAATCGCAACACCAAGGAGGAGTTGTGCGACATAAAAGAAAGTTGGTAGACGTATTTGTACATCTGCAAGACGATATTGCTCCAATTTCGCGCCAATCGCATAAGAGAGGCGCCAGTAGTGCCGTTACGAGGCTGCAGTTGAGGTTTGCTTTAAACACTCGGTGTGACGGCACTCAGCGTCACTTGCCTTCCAGATGGGTCGCGATGAGTTGATGTTCGACTACAATGCCTTCAAGGCAACAAAAAAGACGCTATTATCGACACCCCACTGAGCTTGAACGAGATCGTGTAATACGGCTACGAGAAGCTAGATGTTCCTTCTGCGATGCTGCAAAAAGACTTGACTGGAATGTAGCCACTGTACATGACTGCTAGCAGTGGTGGTCCCGGGAATGTACGGGTTCAGGAAGTACGTGTCCAGAACGGCCATGTGGGACCACCGAGAGGGAAGAGCACAGTGTGCGGCGTTTGGCTCTGGCGCATCGTACATCATCTGCAGCTGCAATACGAACAGCAGTTGGCACTACAGTGGGACAATGAATTGTTACAAACCGGTTACTTCAAGGATAGCTCCGAGTGTGATGCCCTGTACCGTGCATTCCACTGACCCCAAACCACCGCCATTTGCGTCTTCAGTAATGTCACGCGAGAGCTCATTCGAGGGCAGGCTGGGGGGTCTGTTGTTTTATGATGAAAAATGGTTCTGCCTCGGTGCCAGTGATGACCGTGAGTTGGCTAAAGGAGGCCAGCTGAGGACTTGCAACCAACCTGTCTGCGTCGTAGACACACTGAACCCACACCTGGAGTCGATCTCGTTATGACAGCAGCGGCACTCTCGTGGTTATCCCACACACCCTGATTGCAGATTTGTAGGTCAGTCTGGTGTTCGACCTGTTGTGCTGGCATTCATGAACGGCATTCCAGGAGATGTTATCCAACAGGATAATGCTCACCCACATACCACTGTTGTAACCTGACCTGGTCTACAGAGTGTTGACATGTTGCCTTGGCCTGCTCGATCATCAGGTCTCTCTCCAATCGAGGATATATGGGGCATCATCGGACGACAATTCCAGCATCATCCAAAAACAGTATTAATCATCCCTGTATTGACCGATCGAACGCAACAAGCATCCCACAAACTGATATCTGGCACCTGAACAGCACAATGCATGCCCATTTGCATGCTTGCATTCAACATTCTGACGGTTACACTAGTTTTTAATGTACCAGCGTTTCACATTTGCAATGAATTACCTCGCCCTTACATTAACCTGGGATCCTGCAATGTTAATCACTTAAATATGTTACCTACACAAATGTATTCACGATACTTCATAACTCTACATTAATTAATTATCTGTTTGTGATTTTCTTCCGTCAGTGTAGAAATCTGAAAAAACTCCCGTCGCTATTTGGTCTGCCTGGAGGGTGATATAACTCTTCTGATTTTGCACATTTATTTTACTGCAAAGGGTGTAATACGAAATTGTCTCATAACAAGTAAATTCCTGTAATTAATACTTCTCATTTCAGTATTAGCCATCTCTGGACCAGCTATTACATTGCCATTTCTCCTTTCCCTTGAGCCTGGACTTCTAACTTTACGCCAGTATTCCCGTATTCGTTTCCTATGCTGTTCCTTCCTTGCTTAAATTCATGTGTTTAGTCAGGTTTTAGTTTTAGCTTTTGTTGGAAACCACGGTGCTATTTCAGTTTATTCGTGAGCGTAATACTCTCCAGCGTTATCGTCATTTCTTCCAGGTATTTTTCTACCTCGGTGAACCATACCTTCTAGGTACTCTTGTTGAGAAAATAACGAATGATCTGATCAGTCAACCTTGTGGGAGTCATAGGCGCAATGTGGCCGTAGGAAAAAAAATAATAAAAAATAAAAAAAAAATGGTTCAAATGGTTCAAATGGCTCTGAGCACTATGGGACTTAACATCTGAGGTCATCAGTCCCCTAGAACTTAGAACTACTTAAACCTAACTAACCTAAGAACGTCACACACATCCATGCCCGAGGCAGGATTCGAACCTGCGACCGTAGCGCTCGCGCGGTTCCAGACTCAAGCGCCTAGAACCGCTCGGCCACACAGGCCGGCCGTAGGAAACAACTCTCCTCCTGCGAATGTGTATAGAGTTGACGTTATGGTATCTCCTGAATTCACCATTTGCTTTGATCTGGCACAGAATTTTCCGCAATATCTCGGTGTCCTCTGTAATGAGTATCACTTAAAATTATACGTCAAAATTTTTGCACTTCCTTACAAAAGAACTAGCTAAACATATTTCAAGTACATCGAGTGTCGTTTACGCAGAGCTTTATTCGAAAGAATAACTACATTTATTCACAGTTCAGCGTCTTGCAGGTGCAACGAATCTGTTAAATACACGAAACGCTATTACTGTTGGTGAAAGGGGAAAATGAAGATTGAGGCGACGAGTATCCTTCTTGACCTGCCACTGAACTTGGGATAACGACGCACTACTGTGTAGCGACTTAGAAGTACTATGAAGGCACACGTGGAGGTTCTTTAGTGTCAAGCATTTCACATCAACGTAAAAAGGTTCCCATATTTCGCGAGGACTGAGATCGGCGACGAAGGGAAGTCACAGTGACGGGAAATGGCGAGGCCTTTAATTCTCTGTCGCCAGCAGAAAGCTGTCGCGGCTAGCTATGCAGCAGCCTGACAGGCCCGCATGGCCGTTACGGAGGTCGCAGTTGAGGCTGTAGCCATTAATCTCGGCAGCGTCTTCTCAGAAAACTTGGGTGGGTGTGCGGGGACTTTTCGCCGCTGTGTCCTCATGGCGCGGCGCTCCTTTCTGGAGAACACGGCGAAGACTGAAAAAGCATACGCTATCTCCCTCTCCTTCTCCTTCTAGAAAGAAACTGTGTGTGTCTTGATGTAACCGATGAACGTAACATTCCATCTCACCAGCAAGTGAACAATGACTATTTAACAAGTTAAAACTGTGCGTTGGACCTGCATTCGAATCTGGAGCGCTAACAATTACGTCATCCGAGCGGAAGATCACCCTCCAGCATGCTGTAGCTTTCGGTTGGTCCGGGAAGCGTGTTAGAATGGCCTAAGTGGTAGCACTGTGTCTGCCTGTCGGTCAGATGAACGGTTTTAACTTGTCACATACAATCAACATTACATACACTCTACAGGGTGGATGAGAATTTACTCGCAATTTAATGTCGTTCAGCATTCAACTAGCAACCAGTTTGTCTGTGCAGCTACGTTCCTCAGTGACAACGCGTAACCATTTCATTAATAAACTGGCGCTGAGAAGAGCAATCGCTGTTAAGACTATTTTGCCACAAACTTCAGTCACAGATCATTATCAGACACAGAAACCACCAGTTCAGTTATGCTAATAGTCATCACGTCGGAGATAGAGTACGCTATGACGAATGAGTTACTTTGTGTTGATTGTACCTGACAGCAACATTAGTAATTAAACAGAAGTTGAGATTATGTCAGGGATGTTATTGTTAAGTAGCGATTTTAGAGAGCAACTAAACTCGTTAAAACGAGACTCCATAGCCCGTTGGATTTCCTGTACACTTCTGTACACAATATCCCACGGATCTGATTCCACTCTGGACCACAATTCACCGTAGATAAATTCATCAGATGTTACCACTGATTAGAAAATACAGGTCGCACTCATTTTTTAAAAAAAAGTCGGCAGAACTGATCCACAGAATTATAGTTGTACATCACTCACCTCAATTTGTAGCAGCAGTTCAGAACATATTCAGAGATCAAATATAAAGACATATTTGGAACGAAGCCTACTTCTCGATGGAAACCAACATTGATTTTGGAGCCACGTGGTTTTAGGCACCTTACCACCGTTCGCGAGGTCCCCCCCCCCCCCACCCCCATTGTGGAGGTTCGATTCCTCCCTCGGACGTGGATGTATGTAGTGTCCTTAGCGTAAATTAGTTTAAGTTAGATTACGTAGTTTGTCAGCCTAGTGACCGATGATCTCAGCAGTTTGGTCCCATAGGAACTTAGCATAAATTTGCAAAAAAACTGATTTTGGAAACGTTGATAATGCGAGATTTAACTTGCGCTCTCTTAGGACACACAGCACAGTGCTAGGGGGCAACTTGGTGAACCATGCTTGGTTACGGAATGATAGATGAGAGGAGGAGGAAGGGTAATAGAATTGTGTGCTGGGCACGAGTGTAACTGCGAAAACATTTCTTCGAGAAACCACTTGATGCGGAAGAGTTCACGGAGGATGGCAGCAGGCAATATACCACGTGACTACATTTCAGTAAAACATAGATTTCGGAATCAAATTAAAGATAACAAGAATCGTCCAGATGCTGAGACTCATAGTGACCATACCCTAATGCTTATGAGATATCAGTTGATGTTAAAGATGAAACAGATAAAATATTGGAAGCTAGATTAAGTTGAAAGAAAACATTTCATGGACTTACTGCTGCGAAGAACCAATGAAACGACCATACAATATGTGATGCCAATGCAACTGAAAAAGCGCTAGAACAGAAATAAGCAAACTAAGAGTCGTGGAGAGCTGACGAATTATTGGCAAAAATAATGAAACAGCGAAAATGTAAAATTACACAAAATTAGCAGCAACAAAACAGATCACTCAGAAATGAAATTTAATCGAAACTTAAGAGGTGGATGGATGAAAGATATCAAGACATAGACACAGTCAGGGTAGTGTCACACGCAACGAAATCCACACGATTATATATCTAGATTTCCAGAAAGCATTTGACACGGTGCCCAGTGCAGACTGTTGACGAAGCTACTAGCATACCTAATTGGTTGCCAGACATGTGAGTGGCTCAAAGACTTCTTTAGTAATAGAACGCATCACGACGTCCTCGATGGCGAGTGATCATCAGAGACAAGGGTATAAAATGGCCCGGCCACTAGACGCGCAGTCGGCTGAGGAAGTGTGGGGCGAGCAGCAGTGCTGGGGGTTCGGTCAGAGCGCTGAAGGGGAAATGCCGAGTGCTAGAGGGGAAGTGCCATTCTAAACTGGAGCCTACACTCACATTTTTGGTAAATATTAAGCGGAGCCCCTCCACGCACACACTTGCATGGTCACCATTCACATCTTCTTTGGTCAGCATCTAAAAAGAGTTGTAGTAAAAATTTAGCTATTTATTTTCGCCTGATTTTTAATCATTTGTAACTTCCAGCAAAGAGTCAAGAGTGTGGAATTTTGAGTAAAACCTACACAATCCTCTTGTTGCCAGGTTGAAATTTTCTTCTTTTGCCAACTCAGCAGAGTTTACACTGTCTCACCTCACTAACATGTTGTGCAGACACAGTTGCCACAGAATTCTGAAACAGTGATTTATTAAGTTTATTGAATGAGGAACTGAGGAAAATCTTATGAAAAAGCACGTTCTTGGTGCAAAATAAACTTGTAATGAACTTGTAATTTCAAATGTGTTATTATAAAACTCGTAGCATTTCTCATTTCATCAGCTACTGATGGTCCTTAAAAATTACATTCTATCATCGGAAAAGTCTGTAGTTAGTGGTTTAACAGGGTCGATAATGAAGTTTTGCATAATAACCATACAGAAAAATACTTTCCTCTTCGTGTGCTACCATTTCTCAAACTATTTATGAAATATGAGGAATGTCGTTCATCACTGGACCAGTGCGATCGCAAATGAGAGAGCCACGTCAGATCAATTTTTTCGAGATTGGTGACAGAGACATCTAACCAAGTCTAAAGGAAAATTCAGTAAGTCACCTAAATTTCGTGCGCAGCAACATATTATGGAACATGCACCAGACGCAAAATCATAGCGATCCCTATTTTTCATTGCAAACTTTTTTCGAATTTTGGGCAGTGTCTTACTTCCACGTAAATATTCCAATAACTAGCACGATTAACGAAATGATGGGCATATAATAATGGGCTTGACATACAAAGCTACAAGCAAAGCAAAAATGAATTTTTCTACCAAATAGATTCTGTAAAAACGTTTGAGAAAGATTGCAGGGCGAGCGCGTCGATTCTGTCAGCGCTGACCGACCGAACGGTGGCAAACGCTTCTTGGCCTCCTCTTCTCAACAGACGAATCAACTCCATCAACTCTCTGGACGTCGATCACCGTATCCTGCATGATCTATATCGTCAGGATTCCCCAAGAGTAGCGTGGTAGGACCACTAATATTCTCTATTTACATAAATGATGCGGTAGACAGGGTGGGTTGCATTCTGCGGTTGTTTGCTGATGATGCTACGGTGTACGGGAAGGTGTCGAGGCTGAGTGATTGTAGGAGGATACAAGATAACTTAGACGAAACTTCCAGTTGGTGTGATGAATAGCAACTAGCTCCGAATGTAGAAAAATGGAAGTTGATGCAGATGAGGAGGGAAACAAACTCTTAATGTTCGGATACAGAATTAGTAATGTCCTGCCTGACACAGTCAGGTCGTTTAAATAGCTAGGAGTAACGTTGCAAAGCGATATGAAATGGTTCGAGCATGAAAGGATTGTGGCAGGAAAGGCGAATCGTCGACTTAGATTTATAGGGAGAATTTTGGAAAAGCGAGTTTCATCTATGTGAGAAGTGCGCTTCATCTGTAAAGGAGACCGCATCTAGGATGGTAGTGCGACCTAGTGTTGAGTGCTGCTCGAGTATTTGTTATCGAATCACATCGGATGAAAGAAATACGTCGTAGAGAAATACGTCGTAGCTCTTCAGACATGGACTACTTGATTTGTTATCGCTAGGTAGGAACATTACGTAAGTGTAACAGAGAAGATGCTTCAGGATTTGAAATGGTAATCCCTGGAGGAAAGGCGACGTTATCTTCAAGGAACGCAATTGAGAAAATTTAGAAAACCGGCATTTGAAACTGACTGCAGAACGATTCTACTGAAGCCAACAGACATTTCGCGTAAGGATCACGAAGATAATACACTGTAAATTTGGGCACATAATGAGGCACACAGACGGTCGTTTTTCCCTCGCTCTGTTTGTGAGTGGATCTTGAAAGGATAAGACTAGTATCGGTACAGGATACCCTCCACCACAAACCGTATGGTGGCGTGCAGAGTACGTCACCTGAAGATGACGATTGGGTGGGATATCGAAATATCGTGCAGAAAAATAGAATCAACTTTGTTGAACACCCCAAATCATTTAACCTACACATCAAATCAGTTCGAACAACACGAACTGTTGTTATCGTAGGGGAAAAAAAATGGTTCAAATGGCTCTGAGCACTATGGGACTTAACATCTATGGTCATCAGTCCCCTAGAACTTAGAACTACTTAAACCTAACTAACCTAAGGACATCACACAACACCCAGTCATCACGAGACAGAGAAAATCCCTGACCCCGCCGGGAATCGAACCCGGGAACCCGGGCGTGGGAAGCGAGAACGCTACCGCACGTGTTATCGTAGAGATTGGTACTCGAGATGATTGCAAAAAAGTTATGGAAAAAAGAAGGAAATGAGGACCATCGTACGTGAAGGTCCCACAAAACGAAAGCCTCTAATTATCGTCCAAAGAGTCCCTGGCACAATCACTGACAACGAATTTCTCAAGAGTCTCTATGAACAGAATATAAGCAACAAAACGTCTAGAGAAGAGTTAGAGCAAAACGTGAAAATTCGCTTCAAAACGGGTCCAAAAGGGCGTGGCTACAACAGGCAGGTTCTTGAGGTGACACCAAAACCTTATAGGAGTCTCCAAACAAACAAAAATAAAATAAATAAATAAAAAAAATATCTATACTGGCTTCGAGTCACCTAATGTCAAAGACCACCGTCGTGAGTCGATATCATAAGTCTTGCGACTATGGTCACTCCACCAACACACGTAGAAACCACGACGCTACATGCGCCAAATGTGGCCAATTCGAATCCAGGAAAAGACTATGTAATAAGTTAAAAGGAGGAGAGTACCAGAGATACAGACAGTTACGAGACAGGCTCACAGACAGTCTAGAGTATGGTAATTAATGAATACACAGTGAATAACATTGAGAATAATAAAATACGCGACACTGCTACAAGAAAGCACAAATCTATTCACCCTCCACCATAAGCAGAAACGTCCAGCGTGCCATCTCATGGAGCAGACAACTGTATCTACTACCGTTACATGCAACACTAGCGGAGAGTTACACAAATACAATGGAGTATATTGATAACATGACCTTAAATGGATCGATACATAACGAGGTAGCAAAACTCATAAAGGAACACATGTTCTACTGAATTAACTTTCAGACTTCGTTAATCCAAAGAATAGAGGAATTAGAGGGCGAGTTAATAAATGATCCAGAACATTGAAATACCAGCGAAAACTGCACCGCCGTATCAACAACAACCTCGAGAATAGACAATCCAAGCACTAGATCCAACACAAAACACACAAGTGTCGAAAACCAAACACAACTAGAAATAACAAGTAAGAAGGGAAGTAAATACGATACAAATAAGTGTGAGCGCTACATAAGGCCTATGGCCTTTGTATCAGGACTGTCGTACCCGGGCACAAGACCACCAAGCGCTGTGACCAAACTACATATTACAGAATGCAACAACAAAAGCGCAGAGAAAAAGACGATAGACAGAGGAGACACACAGAAAGCATCCTCGCATAAAACCCTACCGACACAAAAATCGTAACCAGAGACTGTGAGTACACAAAAGGTAATACATTATGAAAACGAAGGGGGTGACGATGAAAACGTAAATGTTTAAAATTACAAGCTAACAATTGATACCTGTGACATACATAATCAAATGCACCAAAATATGGAACAACCACAACAAAAACCGGTGCTCCCCTGGTAGGACAATATGCCACTTCACAATGCAACGAAAGAGCAAGGCAATAAACCGTCACTAACATTCAGTTCTCTATCTTACAACAGACCGAATTAGAAGAAACCTACTCCCAGTTTAACAGCCGGTATCGTAACATCAGTGAAACCACACAAAAAGAGTCTTCTGCAGCCGGCACAAAGTATGTTTAGAACTTCGCGTGTGACAAAAGAGCTGATTAATGCGTGTGACGTAGTGAAGGTAATGCCAGACCAAGATACACAGCACTCGCCACAAAACGCCGATCTCTGTCGCATCTACAGTCAAGAGTGTTGCTACGAGGTCCGACGAAACCATTACCAACGACGCCATTGCAAAAGCAACCACCTCAGTTCCAGAGATGCCCGCAACCGGCACCAACCCGATGGCATCCAGTACCACAAAATCAGCGCTCATCGCAACCATCAATAGCTTCAGTTATAGTGGCTTAGAACTTAACATTAAACTAAGTAGATTAGAAAGAAAGGAAATCTCATAAACAGCTCAAAGAATGCTGCTTAGGTAGCTGCGTCCAAAGGATGACTTTCCCAACTACACAGCAGACAGACTCACCCTTAAAACGGAAAACGTATCAACTGACCAACTGACTCCGATCGGTTCTCAGACTTGGTGATGCAAGAAGAGAAGAAAGGTTTGACATGGATAAGATTTATGCCGACCATATCAGGGCACATCAATGGACATACATCGACTAATCTCAAACTACTAGAAAATGCTAAGTACACTTTAAACACCCATAGCATCACTAAGGAATATTCCTAAACTGGATGCAATGAGGAGCAAGAAAGTTAGTATTGAACTCCCCAAATCAGTTAAACACCTAAACAAGGATATACTTTGCCTACAAGAGCCGTACAGCAACTAAGGCTAAATGACGAGCTTTACGACAAATATAATAACACAACCGGCAATCAAGACAGCAATTATCATATTAAATACACACTTGGTAACAACTGAACTTTAGTACCAATGATATATATGGATAACTGCTTCATTTTATGCCCAATGCAGCCATTTCACAGCGTTCTACGCAAATTATATAAAGTTAGTAGCAGAATAAGCACAAGGTAAGAAGGTACTCATGAGCTTAGACATAAACGCCGGGCCCTCCCTGTGGAATTCCAACAGAACGGAAGACAGAGGACGCATAATAAATGGCGTTACACAGGAAACCCGGCTATACGTTGTTAACATAGAAGGGAACATACGACACATAGTGGGCATGACGGATCGAAAAGTAATATAGACATGACGCTCGTAAATAACGCTGCCACAGGACGCATAATGGACTAGAAAGACCAAGACCACATTACTGTCAGTGACCACAATGCGATCACTTTCAGACTAGCTATACCAAACAACACAACCCACACAGTACACACCTGACATTTACTATTCCACAATCTGACTCGGAGAGACTAAGAGGAATAATAGGATAGTACAAGACGGAAACGTTGAAACCATCGTGGGAAGCACTGAGTTCAAGCCACACAGGCTTACCGATCTCGTCACAAAAGCACAAAATACATCCATAACAAAAATACAGAACAAAAAACGCACACAAATACCACCGACAAATGAACTGACTGGGCTAAAACAAGAAATCCGAAGAGCGAGACGACTATACCAACTGTCAATAGCAGACAGTAATAGACGAAGAAGACTGGAAGCATATACGCTCGTTAAAGACCAATACAAAAATGAATCGTTCAAAGCACGTAAACACTGGGACAGACATTTGGCATTGCAAATACAGACAAACATATAGGAGGAACCATACCAAATAATTACTGAAAACAAAGAGCCAAGTAGTTCTGGGAAGGCTAAGACAGGACGACGACGCGATGACCAAAACATGGAGAGACATAGCACAATTCCTGCTGCACAATCTCCTACTTGATGATACACCCACCAACAAGGAACGCTGCGAGAACAGTTAAACGCAGCACATAACACTGCCGCAGTCACCTGTCCTTTTGGGCAAGAAGAGGTTGCGATACTATCTCACGGCTCAAAAACAAGAAAGTAGTTGGACTAGACGCAATTCATTCAGAAGTATTAAAACAGATAACACCACAGATCTCCCTATTCCTTACAAATCTGCTAAACGACGCTCTAGGGCTGGGTCGAGTACCTACAGTTTGGAAGGTCTCCAAGGCAGTCACAACAAATAAGGCAGGTGACAGGGATCTAGATAAAATCCCAAATCATTTGGGCCTACAGGTCGTATAATTACACTTGTCAAGTCCAGGAAAAACCATTCTGCAGGCGTTTACAGGCGAACAGAACATTCCATGGCCTAAGCCAACGCCAATTCGACTTCAGAGAGGGAAAGCCGATTAATGATGCCATCAAACAAGCGCTACAAATTGCCAGCAACATCAGGACTAAGTATGCAACGGCAATTATGATCGACATTGTGGGTGTCTTTGATAGTCTCTGGTGGCCACAACGTTCAAGAGACTCAGACAACTGGAGGCACCCAAAACACAATACAGCAGTCTACTAGACTACAGTAAGAACGGATTGTTTGCATGGCATCTGTGGGCCCGTCTTCTGGGGCAACACTACTGAACCCCTCCTGCAGCTATTGGAGGGAACAATAACGTATGGAGTTGTTGCATACATACACGATGTTTTGCTCTTGGTGTCTGCTAACAAGAAAGAGCAAACGGAACACTCAAAACAACAACAAAATGGTGTCATAACAAAAAGACTCAAGAGAGCCTACAACAAAACGACGTATACTTTACTGAGAGGGTCTCTCCAGAGAAACCATAGTGTTAAAATAGTGGACCTAAACATTAAGCAAGCGGTCACCACTCGCTATCTTGGGGTACGCATAGACGAAAAGCAAAATTTCCATGAACAAATGTGCATTGTCACAAACGAAGCAGAAAAGATACTACACAAACTGGCAAGACCATATTCAGAACAATTTAAACTCCCCTAGTCAGTTACACGGACATACTACTGTACTCTCTTCGAGTCGGTACCTAACTTCGCGGCCAGCACATAGGCTCACAGGCTGAGCCTACCAAGAAACCGGACCCTCGTCAGACGAGGACAAAGGAGCGGCTTACTTAGGCTGTCGGGAGTTTTCGGCACGACCTCAGTGGAATCACTTTCTGTGGTGCTCGGAATCTGCCCAGTAGACATTACGATAAGATATACAACGGCTATGTACTGGCTTGAGGTGGCAAGATACGATCAAATTCGAAAGAGCACTGGACTACCAATTGACACGAAAAGCCAAATAAAAAAATTGAAAGATGAATACCTGTCCAGGTGAGTGGACCACAAATGATAGCGACAGCAGGCTACACCATTTCTTTCCCGATGTGAGGGAGGGATTAAAACTCAAACATATCGATACCAGCCTCAGAATGGCCCACTTCTGAACTGGACACGACCGTCATCCCACGCACGTAAACCACGTGAGTCCGAGGCAGACACGGGGCTAAGAAGGCTGCCCAGAACACATCGTCTTTTTCTGCCCACCATATACCAAGATTAGACTCGCATAAATCTCAACAATATTCACGAGACCACACACGGAAAGCTTAGAGACAAAGACCAATAAACCATGTTAAACACGCTCACTGACAATATATCCAAAGCGGCGTATAGAGAGTATGTCCGAGCCAGACAACGAGCCTGTATGGAGTGACAGGAAGGTATCCACAGGGTGGAAAACAGCACTGATTCCGGCATGGAACCAGGTGATGTTACTGATCCCGACAAGACCGCAAATGAAAATGAAGAAATACCTTAAATCGACAACACAGTAGCTAAAACATAACATAAGTCTCAACAACTCTGTATCCAAGAAGGAAAAAAAAACATACTGACAACATATTGTAAAGACAATTGTTAGAGGCTGAGGTTTAGTTAATACGAAATCTAGAGTAGATGTTGGATTTATATCAAGAGCTATGATTTGCGGCCAACGGCTTGATCGACTGTTCCAAGACACTCACGCTCATACACATTTGGTGAAGGGACGTTCTTCCACTATAATATTTCTTATCTTCTGTGTATATTCTTCCAAGAAATATGTTTAGGTTTTATACTTCGATTTTACAAAATTTTGTTAATTTCATAAATGTTTCTCTCTGCTACAGACACAAACAACAAAAGGTTATAAACGACAAAAACGAAAGGAAACAAAAGAAAACAAAAAGAAAAATGAATAAAAAATAAGAAGGTAAAGGAAACAAAAAGAAAAGAAATACAAAAACCTACCTCCACCTGACGGCGACGTGCAACGGTGTAATGGGAAGTGGGCGCTGGCAGTATCTGTGTATATAATCTCAGACCCCACGACCTAACGCAGCGGCTAAAGGGCTACAAGACAAATAACGATGTACCATAAGCAATCAGAAGCCTCCTCCTCTCGAATATCACTAAGGAGACCGGCGAGCTCAACGTCCCCACCCGACGGACGGACCACCGTCACCAGTGCCCTCACTTCGTGGGACACTGTGGAGAGGTATGGAATGTAACCCAGGGCACTGGCGCAAAGGCTGGTGATCAGGAACCCTAGGCCGCCATCCCTCTTCCCCTTTACCGTAAAGACAAAGTCGATGGTTTGTCATTGCAGCTTACTCCTACTACAACGTTCTCGCTTCTCAATCACTGTGAGGCTCGATCATCGTATAGTTATTACTTTTATGAGAAACTTTGTAAAGCTCCAAGGGCATATCTTTCGTTTTTTCTACCCTTAAGGTACAATAAAAAATCAACCCAGTACAGTTCAACGTCTTAAGGTTAACTGCTGTACTATATCCGCACAAAGTTTAAAAAATCACATAAATGCCAGTGACATGACCACTGAAGTCTCAGTGCAATTGGAAACAATTTTTAGAGTCTACATCTGTGGTGAGGAATACATCACTTTCTGGCAAAGTCTATACAGCTGCTTTTGAATAATATGAACAATAGTCATTTCTCAATCAATACTAATATTGACAACATACAAAGCAACGACAAAAATTTAACAGAATTAAACTCAGACGAAACTAAAAACAGAGATTGGTGTTAAATACTGGAGTTAGCTTTGAGCACTAAAATGTAGAAAGAGGTCGGTGTAAATGCTTACTGTCAACGACTTTTTAAGTACCAATCACACGATTAGTTTCAACATTAAATAACATACTATTTTTCGGTTCTACTCTAGCAACAACATTTAAAACTTTTTTTTACAAGCTACCAATTATTAGAGCAGAACTCATCTATGGAATACATTTCTCTTAAGGACCACGGAGATAAGACGCGGGAAGTTAGGCTTCATACGGAGGCATATGGATAGCCTTTTTTCCCTACCTCCATTTGCAACCGGAACAGGAAAGGAAATGAGTAGTAGTAGTAGTAGTAGTAGTAGTAGTAGTAGTAGTAGTACAGAGTACCCTCCGCCACGCACCGTGCGGTGGCTTTTGGAGCATTTATGTAGATGTAGATTAAATAATCAGTTGTTTAAACTTACATTGCTATCTGTCCAATAGTTTGAGTTGTTAGAAAAAAATCGTTAATGCATTTTGCTTTGAAGCCATTGGCATCTTTAACGATGGGTAATAAAGGTTGCTGTTTTTTCCATTGTCGCAGGTCTAGACATCATTGTTCTTCTCAAACTGTGACGGATTTTTGATTACTAGTTTCATCAGCAAATATTGTTGTCGGAGGTCTCCGCAAGAGAGTGCGGCAACCCCTCGTGCACATGTGACACGCGTGCAGCCTAGACGGCCCCTGTACGCCTCAGCATTGCGAGCGCTCCATGTCGCAGACATTACTGGGTGACAACGCTGGCAGAGGCCACCCACATCCGAGGGACCTATTCACGTTCGCACAACACTAGACAAGATTGGCACGATTATTCCTCCACCAGCAGTTAAAAAGGCCGGCGCATCGACTACAGGAGCCAGTTGTTCTGGCTTGGAGGGCCTCTCCTGGCCTTCGGGCGGTGCTACTCACCTCATCGTCTCATAACGCTGTCTAAGCCATCGTAGGGATCGACGCCGCTTTTCTCAGCTTTCTTCGTTGGATTTAGGCTGCATTAAGGATAGAACTTCTGTGGCTCTGTTGGACCTAATCAGGACGACATTGTCGGACCTTGTATTATTTACCTGCATGCATGTGGTGTCACTACATACTAGAAACAGTCAGGCGACTTAAAAACAGCTTGACAAGCCACTGTACTACTACCTAGTGTGACGTATGTTTTGCCTTTAGTTCTGACCATCGAAGCGGACTTATTTTGTTCTCAAACTTTCTAAAACTTGGTAACTGTTTTTCTATGTGTTCCACTGAGGTACACTTCAGATATGTATATTATTAACTTGCAGTTAAAATGACTGACTTCTTGAAGAGGTACCTACAAGATGACTGTGTGCGAACACTGCAATTATTCTTTCGGCTCGCTTTTGTCCAACCAGTTCTTTGTTTCTAAGTGACAAGTTACCCGAGAAAATTATCCCACAAGACATTACTGAGTGGAATGATGCAAAATATATTAGGAGGTTGATTTTTTTCCCAAAACTATCAATTATACGCAGAGCAAAGCTAGCTGAAATTAATTGTTTGACCATTTCAGTAATATACACCGTTTTCATCAGGATATACAAACCAAAAAATTTGAAACGCTATATCCTGTTTATTGTCGGCTATTCATATGCTACATAAATGGTAGGTATGAGTATTTGTTGTCCAGAAATGAATGTAGCGTGTTTTCTCAAAATAAAGAGAGTCCACTTTCCACAGACTCACTTAATAATTCTTTGAAAATCATGATGAAAAATTCCTTCTGTTGTTTTCTCTCTAATGGGATTTATTACAACACTTGTAAAAAGTACCAATTATGCTGGATGAATATTAAATAATAGGCTATTCATATTCACAAGGAATAGGAGTGGATCCAAAATTGCAGCCTGTGGGACACCCTTCGTGATTTCTACACAGTCACAGAGTTTCTCTCCTTCCAAAGTTGGCTGACGTATACAGCCCAACTTTTTTCATTCAGATTGTTAAGTATGATTCCAATTAGTTATTTATGAATCCATGAATTGCGTAGCACAAATTTTTCCAAACGAGTATCATAATGTAAACAATCAAACGCTTTCCAGAGATCTCACTAAATATCAATTCCCAATATTTCACTATTCAAGACTTGTAATGTTTGGTGAGTGAATTTATAGCCTGCTCAGTCGAGCAACCCTTCTACAATCCAAACTGTGATGTGCTAAGCGAATAGTTTTTACATAAATGTGAGACTACTCTTGAGTAAAAACTGCTTCGAATATTTTGGAAGGCGTCGGTAAGAAAATTGGACTATAATTATTTATTTCTTTCTTGTTACCTTTCTTCTGTACGGGTTTGACAATGGAATACTTAAATCTGTCTGGGAAAATTTTCTGTGCAGGGATACATTACTTGTATCACTAAGGGTAACACTGGCTGTGTCTGTTCTGTTTGAAATTCCATTAAACCTTATGAGCTTAACGATGTCGGTGCTATTTGTAGTTGCTAAGAATTCTGTGGAATGCCTTTTTAACAGATTATCCTACCTGTTTGAACTGAGCCATTAAATCCTGTTTTAGTTGCTAGATATAGACAGTATTGTTAAAAACTCGCACAACTTGTGAATTACCAATAAGAACCTTGTCATTCAACTTAAATGCGATACTATCTTGTGCTTGACTAGTTGCCCTGTCTTGACTTTCACAGTGTGCTATCTAGTTTTATTATTTGTTTATTAATTTCTGTTAGGGTGTGCATATTTGTGGACATTTTAATGACCTTACTTAAAGTATTACCATACTTTTTATATAATGCAAGTAACATCATGTACCTTGATCAGGAAGTCCATAAACAACTGGGTACACATCAGCTGTTTCAGCCTGAGCATTATCTATAAAATGACCAAAAAGGGTCCTGGTATTTTACACCAGTGAAATGAGATTGAAGCAGCCAAATAATGATTCCAGTTCATGTTTCCTGTTAGACTGTTAAGGAATCTGCATTTACATCTTCACAAACTATGAACTGTTTCTTTTTGTCTGACAAGTAGCTCAATAATGAATCTAGATTTCTTATAAACAGCTGAAAGTTTCCTATAGGATATGTACAGACTGTTACATGCACAACAGAAGTATTTTGCAGTAATAATCGACAAGCACAAGTTCTGATACACACAAAGATGCTTGTTTCAATATTTTCGACTTTGTGTCCACTACAAAACATGTTGGCATTCCTCCTTTTTCCGTGTTAACTCTACCCGAAAATAATGCAAGTCTATAATCCGTAACATTTAACTCCTCTGTCAATATGCTTTCGTGCCGTTCGGGGATTCACAAAACATGTATCACTTCATAATTTTCCTCATCTTCTAGGCGTACAATAAGCTCATCTATCTTGCTTTTCAGCCTTATAATAAAACAAATTAATTTCATTTTTCTGTAAACTGTCACATGTATTATGGTCCTGTTCTGCTATAACTTCTTTCAATGATCTCTGTATCCTGATTCTAACGTAAAAAATGGGCCCCTTTGATTCCAGTAATCACAGGGATTTTGTCTTTTATCTTTCTGACCCCCTTTATATTTTCTACAAGGTGCTGAAGTAATCTTTCCTTCCCCCTCCTATTCAGATGCAGGCCATGACAAGTGTATCGCCTTCTCCCAATCGCAGCAACAAGCAGGGCACAGATATGAGACTTCGTTTCAGCGAAAAGCAAATCGCTTAGCTCTTTCGTCACACAGCTAACGGTCGTTTTAACACATTGTTGGTCATGTCGGTTGCGAAACGTCCACAAACTTGACGGTAGTGTGTGCTGTTGCTGCACCTATTTACTCAAGATCGCCTTTAATGGTATATTGTAAGATCCTAGCAAGGCTCTCTTACCCGTTACTCCTACTATAAGCATCTGATCTTTTTCATCAAAGTATCTGAGCAACAGATCAAACTGACACTACAACCAAATAGACTGATTTCAGCGAAACACCGGTACCTTACTGCCGGCCGGAGTGGCCGAGCGGTTCTAGGCGCTACAGTCTGGAACCGCGCGACCGCTACGGTCACAGGTTAGAATCCTGCCTCGGGCATGGATGTGTCTGATGTCCTTAGGTTAGCTAGGTTTTAGTAGTTCTAAGTTCTAGGGACTGGTGACCTCAGAAGTTAAGTCCCATACTGCTCAGAACCTTTTGAACCTTTTTTTTTTACTTTACTCCTTACTCATATCCTCTGTTGAGTAGGATGGCGAAGCGGCTATGTCGTCAGATGGATGATGGAGGACGACGACGATTTACGCTGTCTCCGCGTCCACCATCAGCATAACAGACGCGGATTTCAGCTGCTCAACCAGGGACCAACAGGCAATTATCTCGACCTACAGTCGCAACAACATCTTTCAGCACAGCCCACGCGGGTCTTCGACTCTGGCTAAGCTTTCTATGGTGATATTATGTAGCTCGTTCAGGAGAAAGTGAGGGAAAAATAAAAGGATTCAAACTGATTCCGTCCGATCCAAGACAAAAGAAAAAAAGGAGATTTCTGTAATAAAACTGACAGGACAGATCAAATAATTACAAATGGACACTACGCGGCTAAGCGGTGAACTGCAGGCATCTAACACCTCAGCATCAGTAAGCGAAAATGATAAGCTCAAGGCGAATCTCCACATAACTGCCACAGGTTTTTGGTGGCTGTTTTCGTGGAACACAGAAGTCGAGCATAGCCCCTATACTTCAGAAAAAAGTTTCAGAAAAAAATACAATCTTTGTGAAATCAATAGAAAACAAAGACACTATTGTTGTTGTCGTCTTCAGTCCTGAGACTGGTTTGATGCAGCTCTCCATGGTACCCTATCCTGTGCCGGCTACTTCACCTCCCAGTACGTACTGCAAGCTACATGCTTCTGAATCTGCTTAGTGTATTCACGTCTTTGTCTCCCTCTACGATTTTTACCCTGCACGCTGTCCTCCAATACTAAACGGGTGATCCCTTGATGCCTCAGAACATGTCCTACCAACCGATCCCTTCTTCTAGTCAAGTTGTGCCGCAAACGTCTCTTTTCCCCAATCCTATTCAGTACCTCCTCATTAGTTATGTGATGTACCCATCTAATCTTCAGCATTCTTCTGTAGCACCACATTTCGAAAGCTTCTAATCTCTTCTTGACCAAACTATTTATCGTCCATGTTTCATTTCCATACTCCATACAAATACTTTCAGAAACGACTTCCTGACACTTAAATCTATACTCGATGTTAACAAATTTCTCTTCTTCAGAAACGCTTTCCTTGCCATTGCCAGTCTACATTTTATATCCTCTCTACTTCGACCATCATCAGTTATTTTGCTCCCCAAATAGCAAAACTCCTTCACTGCTTTATGTGACTCATTTCCTAATTTAATTCCCTCACCAAGACCCGTGTTAACTCGACTACATTCCATTATCCTCGTTTTGCTTTTGTTGATGTTCATCTTATATCCTCCTTTCAAGACACTGTTCATTCCGTGCAACTGCTCTTCCAAGTCCTTTGCTGTCTTTGACAGAATTACAATGTCATCGGCGAACCTCATGGATTTTAATACCTACTCCGAATTTTTCTTTTGTTTCTTTCACTGCTTGCTCAATATACAGATTGAACAACATTGGGGAGAGGCTACAACCCTGTCTCACTCCCTTCCCAACCACTTCTTCCCTTCCATGTCCCTCGACTCTTCTAACTGCTCTCTGGTTTCTACAAAGTCACTACAACACTCAAAAGCATATAACAGGTGCAATTAACCCTAGGACCAAAGATTTAAAATGAACTTCACAACAACAACAAAAACAACGATAATCACCATTGCTGTTTTCGTAACAGATGAATCCCTGCAAGACTGCCAGAGGTTGCAACAAGATACATGTAAAATTCCACACATTGTGGATCGACTCGAAAAATAGGGCCATGCATATTTATGTATGACTCAACAGAATGTGCTCGTACATATTAGAAACTAAGACGACCAGAAGAAGGCTAGACTGCACTTTAAAGATGAGCCGGAATGTGAAGACGCTGTTCTCTAAGTGTTGGAAGAAGGTCCCAGAGTAGGCAGTTTGTTGTTACCCCTTAACAAAGATAGTATATTGGCTTCACAGCGCAGAATGTGAAAAATTCTGTGACTTCGGTCAAACAACCAAGTGATCTGAAACAAAATGGATGTGTTCCCACTGTGCAGACCGCGCTAACAAAAAGAAAGTCTGCAACAAGGCGGGTGAAAAAGCGATGTACATCCCGTACCTTAAAAGTGGCCACCAATGGCTTTGACAGATTATTAATGTGTGCAGAACCACGAATACTTTTGAATGTGTGCAGTTGAGATGGGAAAAACCGATAGGTTAAAAGAGATACTGGTACTTTATTCCTCAACAGTAGGTCTTTTCTTGTATTTGTTTGGTCTCGATAACAACAGGTATTTTTATTTTTTACTAATAACCGAGTAAAAAACCAAAATATCAATTAGCTATAGCAGAAATGCTAAAATTTTTCATTTTTAAGTTATTCTTTTTAAAAAAGGAAGTAATTTTTATTCGTAAAATTTGCATTGGTCTGAAACCGGTCGTTACAGAAAATGGGAAAAACAATCAGTGCTATTTTAGTAACAGTGCCGATAGAAACGAGCAACAATAGGAACTGGTACACAGACAATAATACCCTTGTTAGAAAATGAAACTCTTACAGCCGTCCTCATGGTCTTTATTGTGTAGGTACCAGTTTCGGCGCTTCAATGCGCCATCTTCGGGCCTCAGTTGATGCTGAAGAGTTATCACGACCCATATATTCGCTGCATCATTAGTGGCCAGCAGTCTGCGTAAATCAATTATATCTGTAACTGTGATGTCAGTACTACAACCATCAACTGCATCAGTTCATAGTTCGCATAAACCAGTTATGTTGGCCACTGATGCTGTGTATATATGGATCGTGATAAGAATTATTCAACTTAAGTTTTTACTTTTTGCACTAACTATTCGTAATGCCCAAACATTGGTATGATCCCCGATTACGACACGAATTTTGGGCACAGTTGCAAAAAATTAGAATCTGTATGAGAGTACTGGTGGTTTTTTTGTAGTATTCAGCCACTTATCACGTTTCGAGAAAAGCAGCAAAAGGCCAACGGAGTAAGTTTTCTTTTATTTCTCTATTTAATTTAATACTTTGATTCTATGTTTCTTGTAACAGAGTCAAAATTTTTCAATCAATGTTGTTTATAGAATATAACACAAATGAAAAATCCAAAATCGGTTATTTCAGACACCCGTTATTTTGAGCGCATTTAACAGTCAGGTTAAACTGGTGTGGAAAAAAATCCGATATTACTGAAAATCGGATGTTTTTGCGATAACCGTCACCCCTAATATGGAGACGAAAGGCAGCACGGGCAGCTACCGTAAAGAACGGCATCGGAAAAAAAACGCAGAGCCAAAGATCTAGTACGTTTCACCCTTTCGCCTACCCACTGTCTCCCGACTGCTGCTCGGGCTATGGTAGGTAAGAAGGTTGGTCACGCGTCGAGCCACTGAGATGTTTCGCGGTGAGCTCGAACCTGCGCAAAATGTTGCGTCGTATAAAGAGTTTATTTCGGCACAACGTAAGGAACTGCGAAGTAATAAACAACGTTTGGGCACAATTCATAATTTTAAGATGTATGGATAGTCAATATGATCGAGTAACCAGTGGACAAAGATGATTTACTATTTGCCTGTCTGTAACGTAGAAGTAACGAATTGTAAATTAATACTTAGTGGAAATTAGTTGTATTTGGAGAACACATCTGCATCATACTCTGCAAGCCATCTGACAGTGTGTGGCGGAGGGTACTTTTATACTGATAACTGATTATTCCTTTCCTGCTCCACTTGTGAAAGGCGCGTGGGAAGAACTACTGTCAGAAAACCTCCCCATTACCTGTAATTTCTCGAAATTTTTCGTTGTGGTCATTTCGCGCGATATATGTGGGAGGAAATAACATGTTGTCCGACCCTTTCCGAAAATAGTCTCTTGAAATTTCAATAGTAAACCTCTCTGTGATACGGAACGACTCCCTTGCAACGTCTGCCTCTAGAGTTTGTTGAGCACCTCTGCAACGCTCTCGCGCCGACTGAACGATCCCACGACGAAACGCGCCGCTCTTCGTTGGATCTTCTCCGTCTCTTCTAAAGAGTCCCACCTGGTGAGGGTCGCAGGCACATGAACAATACTCAAGAGTCGGTCGAACAAGCGCCTTGTAAGCAACTTCTGTCGTGGATGAATTGTGTTTCCTTAATATTCTTCCTATGAATCTGTCTCGCATCAGCTTTTCCTTCTATTGTTTTACATGGTCATTCCACTTATGGTCGCTACAGGTAGCTACTCAGCTACTCCTACATATTTTACTGCAGATACTATTTCATGCAAATCGTCTTCAATAGCGTAGTTGTACAGCAGTTGTTTCCCCATATAAGTGTAATATGTTATCAATCCTCTGTAGTTCATGCTGCAAACGATTCTGTCCTCTTGCGCTGCTACTTTCTTACAGACAACCGCATCAGCTGAGAACGGTAGCTTTCTACTAGATCATTTATATACCTAATGGTCCCATCACACTTCCTGTGGTACGCCCTAAATTCCCTTTACATGTGTCGATTTTGTTCTTTTAAGAGCAAGGAAGTCTTAAGTCCATTCGCAAATCTGGTTCAGATGGTTCACATGGCTCTGAGCACTATGGGACTTACTTCTGAGGTCATCAGTCCCCTAGAACTTAGAACTAATTAAACCTAACTAACCTAAGGACAGCACACACATCCATGCCCGAGGCAGGGTTCGAACCTGCGACCGTAGCGGTCGCGCGGTTCCAGACTGAAGTGCCTGGAATCGCTCGGCCACTCCGGCCGAGGGTACGACTACAAATCAACAAGTAGCGTAGAAACACCGCGAGGTCAGTGGAGCGTTGTGTGTTTTGTACAAAAGCCCTCCACAACAGTAGCATATGTATTTTTAACGCAGTTTAATATAGATACATTCTACGGAGTTGTTCTGGCTCGAAATTATAAAACCGCAAGACACGGCTGTAGTAGTAATCCACGCCTCCACTATTACGCTCTTCTACTACTCGTCCTCTTCTCTCCGCCTCAAACCATCCCCCCCCCCCCGACCTCTCCCTCCCCCTTCACCCCCTCTCCCATTCCATTTACACTTCTCCCCCCATGTGCTTCCCCTCTACCCCTCCCTCTCTCCCAAAGCAGAAAACTTACAATTCCGTAGAGTGGAGGGATTTTAGTTGTTATGATAGAGGGCAAATGCAGGAAGACGAATTTCCAGTGAAGGCAGGTTGATGACTTGGACCAGCGCGAAAAACCGTCATAGGGCACCGTCTAGTGTCATATACGACACTAACATTAGTGATATTTGAAGCACATAATTCGTTTACAATTGAAATTCCGTCAACGATTAAAAAATTTACTAGTTAATGTCCAATTAACCAAACATCACAGAATTTTATTACAAAATATTACTACGTTTGACACTAGATTGAAGCTTACGAAATAAATGGATGAATGTATGAGTGTCTGACTGAATAACTCCAATATTCACTCTACAGATGACTTTAACGAGTAGAATATTGATAAAACCCGCCCATTCATATATATTTAACCACCCACTTACATTTACCTGTTTGTATTTTACCACACGCAATTTCTCTTTCTGAACCTGTGGTCCCAGTTGTTTTAATACGTGTATATCTGTACATTCTGAGTTCTGACATCAAGTTTTTCCCAATACTCTCAATGATTTATTTATACTACCGGGCTGGAAGTTGAACCGCAGCCCTTCAGAATAGGAGCAGAGTGTGTTAAGCACTGCACTGCACCACCCCACTCGGTGAGCTCCTGAATGTCTACTTGTTTTAGACACATTTGACATTCTCAGTACCTGAGGAAGTGTCAACACACTTTTCCGTGTCACATGTGTCTCAGCCGGTGTGTGTGTAGCTGGGCGTGGCCTGTGTCTTCTTTTCTGAGAGAGCGCCGCTGCAACAGACAAAGGCGGCTCTAGCCACAAGCCCTCTTGTGGTCTCCATTGTCTGCACAGTCAATTACCTGCATGAACCACTGCACAGGCGAGTAAAATTACGGGCTAGAGGGCCGAGCTGTGCAGAATGCAGTTCAGATGCAGGATGTTAGACTGAGAGCTGGAAAAAACAAAACCCTGGGTATTGTCTTCCATTTTTCATGATCTTCACGTGCTTGCCAGCAACGAGATCGTTGGATTCAGCGAAGATCCTGATCTCGATAATATATTGATTTCGTTTAGATGTCTCTTGTTACCCATTTTCGCGGTACACAAGGAATTTAGCGTGCTGGAGATTCCCAAGCGTACGTTTCGTGTGAAAGCCCTATGACACTCATTAGAAGTGAAATGTGCGTGTGGAAATTTTGGCCGGGAGTTTTCATTCAACGAAATTTCTGCGATTTGCGCGTCGATGGGTTGAAATGATGAGGACAACACAAATCCCAGTTCCGAGAGGAGAAAATTTCCCGATCCGGCCGAGAATTGAAGGCACGGTCCCTCGGTCGAAACCCAGCAACGCCAACCACGAGCCGCTGACACGCTCTGAGAGTCTGGTGTAGAAGATCTTTCAAACACAAATCATAGTAGCATTATCATCCAGTTAATGAAATAGTTTTTTTAAAAATTTTAGTTAGGATAAAAATCTATCGATATTGCCCTCTAGAGCTTCTACAACACCAACTACTCACTCTTACTCTGACTCTGACGTAACAGTACACCTGCTTCACATCGGGTTCCCATTGACAAGATATATATCTGCTTAAAGGTAAGTTCGTAACGTCGGAAATGCATATCCTCCTATTTCCATCTATTGTACTATAAATTTTTTCCTTATTTTGTTACCTGAAGATATGACATTTCTGAGTCTTCATGTATTGTATTTGTTTCACTATATATGCATTTATGTCGATGTATAATTGGTTTGTTAGGTCGGGTGGAGAACCAAAGTGTTTAGGATCTTTGGTAGTGTTAACTCTGCCGCATGGAGCGCGGGCAGAAAGGGTCTGGCTGGAGTAGGGCGGTGGAGCAGCTGTGTGGTGTGACGCTCCTGCGAGTTGCCGCGCTTTCTGGGTTTGGTAGCATTAATTGCACTCGACTTGCTATGATAGTTTCTGACACGGTGTCGCGGACGGGAAGCATTAGCTGGCGCACATCAAGAGCTCGTTTCGCCCGGTGACCGTGTGGAGAAGAAGGCGCGCCAACATCCAGCTTCTGATGGCTGACAGTGAGTGACTGTCGCCACCTCCTCGATCGACAACTTCAAACCTTCAATCAACCAACAAGGAAGACTGGAAGCACGTAAAGTTTTAGAACTGTATGGCAGACCTCAGCTTATCAAACTGTTGCATTAGCAAAAGAACGCCAACTTAGCATGAACATTTGTTACTCATTGTCCCAGTTGCATTACCAAGCAGGGTCCCTTCCTTTTCCGAAATGAACCCGAGTGTCGTCGAAATTCAAACGCCAGCATTAAAGTAACATCATTCGATTTCACTGCTTTAATTTCAAAGTTCAGTTAAGGTATTCATAGCTGGCTACAATATTTAGATTACACAAGCAGAAATTAAGAGTGCGAGTTTTGTTACCATATTTTAACTTACCTGTGACTGCAGCTCAGCTTGGTACATACTAAATTTTACTATTGTCAATTGTTCAGAATCATTTAATTCAAGTTCAAAGTTAAATCTATTATTTCTAAATTGCGTAGATTCAAGTAGCTTTTGAAATGATTGTTGAGGTAGCCCAAGACTAACCTTATTTTATTGAATTTCTTAGTGCTTCAGAAACAAAGTCCACTATTAATTTCAGTCAATAAGTTAAGTTTCAATTTTCCGGTTTTATTAATTCTTTTGCTAAATTAAGTCAAGAGTGTTGCGAAATTTATTACTTCTGACAAAAATTCAGTTTTCACACAACACGTGCCAACCTTCAGTTGCCACGCTTTTAGTGCTAATTATATGTGCATTAACCTTTCTTTTTCAGTTATTATAGTAGTTGTCCATAGGACTGGCGACCGTAATTTTCCCCAAATCTCAAATATCTAATTAACGCCAGTTAATTGTTAACGTAACGACGGCACATTTGCTTTCTTTATTAACTTTACCCCTTTTAAAAATTAATTTCCACCAGTATCATTTTCATTTTTCCTTTCATTTAGATGTAACCCTTTCCTCCCTCTTTACCGACAGATTAACTTCGGTGACGACTGCTTTTCCAAACTTTCCATTAGGTGCACGCGGTTTAAATTTTCACTGTCATTAAGGTCGATAAGTGAGAGGGGAGGTTACAAGTTCTCGAACGTAAGGTAGCGGAAGCACAAGTATGTACCCTGTATTTTCTAACATTCAGAAAAAATATGCCGTTTTTATACCATACATTATCAAGAGCGCTTCGGAAGGATAATGCATGGCCAGTGAGAATTTAAACATATTCAAGCCTTAGTCAAATATCTCTTTTTCTCTTGGCAAACTGATATATTTTCTTTTTATGTGTACTGTACACTCATGTAACTAACATTATCATTAGTGTTACTTGGATGATGGAAATTTAACGAAAATTGTTCTTTTCAAGAGAACTCAGGATTGTGTATATGTCCTCAGTTAGGTTATGCCAAATAATTCTAGACAAATGCCGCAATTGTTCCTTACCATGGCTGCTTGATTCCCAGTTTTCTGCTAATTACGCGTAATTTTGAGTCAATATCCAGTTAAGATTACCACCACCACCAGCACCACTACTGTCACTAGTAAATATGTTTAAGCTGGTACTCGCTGCACACGTAGTGACTTGTTGTAATACAGAGAAAATATAGCAAAATACTGAAGAACTTATATTCAGTATTAATTGTAAATTATGTCCCACTGTGTCACTAACAATCAGATACGGAAGTTCTAAGGCGTTCAGTAAGTATTAATTGCTGTAAATACCAGTCAAGGAACTGGCTCTAGCATTCCCATTACTGTAGTGTATCGTCCTCACAGTTACTGCCTACAGAAATGACTCGCTGAAAAATGAAAACGCCATGCTCTTCTAACAATCTTCTTCATAGGGTTTTACGTGTAGACAATGTGCCTCGCGGTATCACCCATGATCCGTATCGTAATCTGATTGTCCATGTAAGAATCTGAAGTAGAAGCACAAAATTTTGTTCTCTTCATCTATTCTTTTCTCTTATGTCACACACCACGTTTATCACAGGCTAAGAAATAACAATTTTACATAATCTCATCTGCTTGTAAACAATGAATATGAAGACGTTTCCATTACACACTTCGACAGTTCCACGTCACGTGAGAGGGAATTTCAGTTACTTAACGTCGATGGGTTTTTTTCCTTAATTTCCAGTCCACATAGGGCCTCTGGCCGTTACAAAATCATCGGTATCTTTCAAACAAATTTTTGTGAACTGTAATCTGGAGAAAGGCATGAACTAGAAATATTTGGGAAGGGACTATCAATTACCTGACAATTAAGGGAACCTACTGAAAGCTTTTGTCGGAATAGAGGGATCCGGGGGTTTCTGAAATGTATTACTGTGATAAGATGAAATTATTATTTTTAACTGCACAAATAAATAAATCTCGATATCTGTAATCGTGAGCCACTGACTTTCTGTACCTATGTAAGGAGCTAAAGAAGCAAG
Source organism: Schistocerca gregaria (assembly GCF_023897955.1). Classification (NCBI taxonomy): domain Eukaryota; kingdom Metazoa; phylum Arthropoda; class Insecta; order Orthoptera; family Acrididae; genus Schistocerca; species Schistocerca gregaria. The sequence continues at coordinate 492,181,443 of NC_064927.1, read as the reverse complement.
GACATCGGTTATACACCGTTGTAATCACATATTTTCCAGAAAAAAATATGAGTAAATACGCAATCTAGCACAAGAGCAAACTGCATCTTAATATGAAATGTATAATTCCCAGGTTTCATCTTCTCCCTGACCTCTCATTCTCATCACCAACACAAAGACGAAACTTTACACGTCTTTATTACAGTCACCAACAATCGGGAAGTTTACTTAAGATACAATATTCACACCTCGAGAAAGAAGGAAAGGTGCCATTGTGCAAGAAGAAAGAAAACTGTTGTGAATGTAGTTATTGAATGCTAGTATCAGCATTGAACCATGGACCTTGCCGTTGGTGGGCAGGCTTGCGTGCCTCAGCGATACAGATGGCCGTACCGTAGGTGCAACCACAACGGAGGGGTATCTGTTGAGAGGCCAGACAAACGTGTGGTTCCTGAAGAGGGGCAGCAGCCTTTTCAGTAGTTGCAGGGGCAACAGTCTGGATGATTGACTGATCTGGCCTTGCAACATTAACCAAAACGGCCTTGCTGTGCTGGTACTGCGAACGGCTGAAAGCAAGGGGAAACTACAGCCGTAATTTTTCCCGAGGACATGCAGCTTTACTGTATGATTAAATGATGATGGCATCCTCTTGGGTAAAATATTCCGGAGGTAAAATAGTCCCCCATTCGGATCTCCGGGCGGGGACTACTCAGGAGGATGTCGTTATCAGGAGAAAGAAAACTGGCGTTCTACGGATCGGAGCGTGGAATGTCAGATCCCTTAATCGGGCAGGTAGGTTAGAAAATTTTAAAAGGGAAATGGATAGGTTAAAGTTAGATATAGTGGGAATTAGTGAAGTTCGGTGGCAGGAGGAACAAGACTTCTGGTCAGGTGATTACAGGGTTATAAACACAAAATCAAATAGGGGTTATGCAGGAGTAGGTTTAATAATGAATAGGAAAATAGGAATGCGGGTAAGCTACTACAAACAGCATAGTGAACGCATTATTGTGGCCAAGATAGATACGAAGCCCACACCTAATACAGTAGTACAAGTTTATATGCCAACTAGCTCTGCAGATGACGAAGAAATTGAAGAAATGTACGATGAAATAAAAGAAATTATTCAGATAGTGAAGGGAGACGAAAATGTAATAGTAATGGGTGACTGGAATTCGAGTGTAGGAAAAGGGAGAGAAGGAAACATAGTAGGTGAATATGGATTGGGGCTAAGAAATGAAAGAGGAAGCCGCCTAGTAGAATTTTGTACAGAGCACAACTTAGTCATAGGTAACACTTGGTTTAAGAATCATGAAAGAAGGTTGTATACGTGGAAGAACCCTGGAGATACTAAAAGGTATCAGATAGATTATATAATGGTAAGACAGAGATTTAGGAACCAGGTTTTAAGTTGTAAGACATTTCCAGGGGCAGATGTGGACTCTGACCACAATCTATTGGTTATGACCTGTAGATTAAAACTGAAGAAACTGCAAAAATGTGGGAAATTAAGGAGATGGGACCTGGATAAACTGAAAGAACCAGAGGTTGTACAGAGTTTCAGGGAGAGCATAAGGGAACAATTGACAGGAATAGGGGAAAGAAATACAGTAGAAGAAGAATGGGTAGCTCTGAGGGATGAAGTAGTGAAGGCAGCAGAGGATAAAGTAGGTAAAAAGACGAGGGCTGCTAGAAATCCTTGGGTAACAGAAGAAATATTGAATTTAATTGATGAAAGGAGAAAATATAAAAATGCAGTAAATGAAGCAGGCAAAAAGGAATACAAACGTCTCAAAAATGAGATCGACAGGAAGTGCAAAATGGCTAAACAGGGATGGCTAGCGGACAAATGTAAGGATGTAGAGGCTTATCTCACTAGGGGTAAGATAGATACTGCCTACAGGAAAATTAAAGAGACCCTTGGAGAGAAGAGAACCACGTGTATGAATATCAAGAGCTCAGATGGCAACCCAGTTCTAAGCAAAGAAGGGAAGGCAGAAAGGTGGAAGGAGTATATAGAAGGTTTATACAAGGGTGATGTACTTGAGGACAATATTATGGAAATGGAAGAGGATGTAGATGAAGACGAAATAGGTGATACGATACTGCATGAAGAGTTTGACAGAGCACTGAAAGACCTGAGTCGAAACAAGGCCCCCGGAGTAGACAACATTCCATTAGAACTACTGACGGCCTTGGGAGAGCCAGTCATGACAAAACTCTACCACCTGGTGAGCAAGATGTATGAGACAGGTGAAATACCCTCAGACTTCAAGAAGAATATAATAATTCCAATCCCAAAGAAAGCAGGTGCTGACAGATGTGAAAATTACCGAACTATCAGTTTAATAAGTCACAGCTGCAAAATACTAACGCGAATTCTTTACAGACGAATGGAAAAACTGGTAGATGCGGACCTCGGGGAGGATCAGTTTGGATTCCGTCGAAATGTTGGAACACGTGAGGCAATACTGACCTTACGACTTATCTTAGAAGAAAGATTAAGAAAAGGCAAACCTACGTTTCTAGCATTTGTAGACTTAGAGAAAGCTTTTGACAATGTTGACTGGAATACTCTTTTTCAAATTCTAAAGGTGGCAGGGGTAAAATACAGGGAGCGAAAGGCTATTTACAATTTGTACAGAAACCAGATGGCAGTCATAAGAGTCGAGGGGCATGAAAGGGAAGCAGTGGTTGGGAAAGGAGTGAGACAGGGTTGTAGCCTCTCCCCGATATTATTCAATCTGTATATTGAGCAAGCAGTCAAGGAAACAAAAGAAAAATTTGGAGTAGGTATTAAAATTCATGGAGACGAAGTAAAAACTTTGAGGTTCGCCGATGACATTGTAATTCTGTCAGAGACGGCAAAGGACTTGGAAGAGCAGTTGAACGGAATGGACAGTGTCTTGAAAGGAGGATATAAGATGAACATCAACAAAAGCAAAACGAGGATAATGGAATGTAGTCAAATTAAATCGAGTGATGCTGAGGGAATTAGATTAGGAAATGAGACACTTAAAGTAGTAAAGGAGTTTTGCTATTTAGGAAGTAAAATAACTGATGATGGTCGAAGTAGAGAGGATATAAAATGTAGACTGGCAATGGCAAGGAAAGCGTTTCTGAAGAAGAGAAATTTGTTAACATCGAGTATAGATTTAAGTGTCAGGAAGTCATTTCTGAAAGTATTTGTATGGAGTGTAGCCATGTATGGAAGTGAAACATGGACGATAAATAGTTTGGACAAGAAGAGAATAGAAGCTTTCGAAATGTGGTGCTACAGAAGAATACTGAAGATAAGATGGATAGATCATGTAACTAATGAGGAGGTATTGAATAGGATTGGGGAGAAGAGAAGTTTGTGGCACAACTTGACTAGAAGAAGGGATCGGTTGGTAGGACATGTTTTGAGGCATCAAGGGATCACAAATTTAGCGTTGGAGGGCAGCGTGGAGGGTAAAAATCGTAGAGGGAGACCGAGAGATGAGTACACTAAGCAGATTCAGAAGGATGTAGGTTGCAGTAGGTACTGGGAGATGAAGAAGCTTGCACAGGATAGAGTAGCATGGAGAGCTGCATCAAACCAGTCTCAGGACTGAAGACCACAACAACAACAACAGTATCAGCTAAACCCAAACATCCATGGTAGCAGATACGTGTTTCCCTGCTATAGTTCCTTAAAGTTGACTGATATTTGCTAATTAAACGCTTGTTTGACACAGCGGCACTATAACGGAAAAGGGGCAACACGGCAAGATATAACAAATGACATTTAATAAGAGTTACTTAACTCTGCCACAATTGCACCTGTGGCACTTGATGCGCTAAACCTAATACAATGAAAGCTAAATTGTTGTTGTTGTTGGGATGTTTAAGGGGGACTAAACAGCTAAGGTCATCAGTCCCCCATTCCAAAAAACCGGCGAAACAAAATTTACGGAACTGAAAGAACACCAATGTGTCAGCGAACACTAGAGACAAGAAGAGTACAGACGAACACTGGACAGAAAGAAACAGAAGAAAAGAAGAGGGTCGGAGACTGGTTGACTGACCATGGGAACAAAAATTGGGAAAGAGTCAACCATCCGAATACACACATTAAAATCTGCAACCAATGAGACACTCGAGGACAAGATACACAGAAAGGGAAAGGGACAGGTCCCCCCTAAATGGAACCATAAAAAGGACTACCACGGATAAAATTTAAAACGTCGTCAGCCATGGAGGCACCGTCGCATAAAACCAAAGGCAACGTGCCAGGGAGATTAAAAGTCTGCCGGAGGATGCTCCAACAAAATGTGGGCGACCGTCAACCGGGACCCACACTGACACAGGGGGGGGATCCTCCTGACGCAAAAGATGTCCGTGCGTCAGGTAGGTATGGCCGATGCGGAGCCGACACAGGATGACAGAGTCCCTGCGAGAAGCCCGCAGTTTATTCGGAGAAGTCAGGCTACGCCACTCGTCACGCCACATCTGAAGCACCTTACGGCGCAACGCCAGCTGCAAATCACGAGCCGGGAGGCCGATCGCCAAAGTGGGGGCGTCGACTGCCCCTTTGGCCAGCCTGTCGACACGTTCATTCTCCGGGATGCCAACGTGACCTGGCGTCCAAACAAAGACCACCGAACGACCAGAGCGGGTAATGGCAAAACCAGACTCCTGAATAAAGGATACCAGAGGAGAAGAGGTATAGCAGCGGTCGATAGCCTGGAGGCTGCTCAGGGAGTCACTGCAGATGACGATGGACGTACCTGAGCAGGAACGCATATGCTCAAGAGCGCGCAATATGGCCACCAGCTCTGCAGTAAAAATACTGCAGCCAGCCGGCGAGGAGCGCTGTTCAACATGGGCAGCGTGAGCAAAAGCGTAGGCAGGACGACCATCCACCAGGGAACCATCAGTGTAGACAGGCTCACAGCCTGAAAATGAGGCGACGAGCGCAAGAAAACGGTGACGGAGGGCCACATGCGGAACCGAGTCCTTGGGTTCCCGTGCCAAGTCCAGGCGGACGGACGGACGGATCATACACCAGGGAGGCGTGGGTGCACAGGCCCGAAAGGGCGGCAGAAGAGGGAACGACCCCAGTTCCGACAGCAGGGACTGGACGCGGACAGTAATGGAAAGCCCAGACCTATGTCGCCGGTCGGGCAGAGGGAGGACCCTGGCAGGGAAAAGCAGGCGATGATTGGGATGGCCCGGTGAGCAATGCACGTGGACAGCATAGTCGGCGAGCAGTCGGTGGCGGCGAATCCGCAGCGGGGGAACCCCGGCCTCCACCAGCAGACTATCCACGGGGCTCGTACGGAAAGCGCCAGTTGCAAGCCGAACCCCACAGTGGTGTAAGGGGTCCAACAACGTCAACACTGAGGGCGATGCAGACCCATAGGCCAGGCTCCCATAATCAAGCCTGGACTGCACAAGGGCTCTGTACAATCGCAACAGCGTGCTGCGATCTGCACCCCAAGACGCATGGCTCAGGCAGCGGAGGGCGTTGAGGTGCTGCCAGCACTTTTGCTTCAGCTGAGTAATATGAGGAACCCATGTGAGCCGGGCATCAAAGACGAGTCCTAAGAAGCGGCTAGTGTCCACCACTTCAAGTAGGTGACCGTCGAGGTAAAGTTCCGGATGAGGGTGGACCGTCCGACGCCTGCAGAAGTGCATAACTCGAGTCTTGGCCGCAGAGAACTGAAATCCATGAGTCAGAGCCCATGATGCCGCCTTGCGAACGGCTGCTTGCAGCCTGCGTTCGGCGACTCCCGTAGTCGTTGAGCTAAATGAGATGCAGAAGTCGTCGGCATACAAAGAAGGAGACACCGACGACCCCACAGCTGCAGCCAGACCATTAATGGCCACTAGAAATAAGGAAACGCTCAACACCGAGCCCTGCGGGACCCCATTTTCCTGTATATAAGATGAACTAGAGGCGGCACCGACTTGCACCCGGAAAGAGCGGCGCAATAAAAAGTTTTGAAGAAAAGCTGGGAGCTGACCACGAAGACCCCACTCGCGCAACGTAACAAGGATGTAATGCCTCCATGTTGTGTCATATGCCTTCCGCAGATCAAAAAATACAGCAACGAGATGCTGACGGCGGGAAAAGGCCGTACGGATAGCAGATTCCAGCAGCACCAAATTGTCCGCAGCAGACCGGCCCTGACGGAAGCCACCCTGGGATGGAGCGAGGAGACCGCGCGACTCAAGGACCCAACACAAACGCCGTCCCACCATACGTTCGAGCAATTTGCACAAAACGTTGGTTAGTGTAATGGGACGATAGCCGTCCACCGCCAGAGGGTCCGCACCGGGCTTCAAGATGGGAACGATAACACCCTCTCGCCATTGCGACGGGAACACGCCCTCGCTCCAAATGCGGTTAAAGATGGTGAGGATGTGTCTCTGGCAGTCCCTGGAGAGATGCTTCAGCATCTGTGCGTGGATGCAGTCCGGTCCTGGCGCTGTATCAGGGCAATTGGCGAGGGCAGAGAGGAATTCCCTCTCGCTGAAAGGAGCATTGTATTTTTCAGAACGACGTGTGTGGAACGATAACGGCGTCCGCTCGGCGCGCTCCTTTAGAGAGCGAAAGGCAGGAGGGTAAGTTGCAGTCGCAGAGCTCGTAGCAAAGTGCGTGGCAAGGTGGTCAGCAATGGTGGCGGCGTCCGTGCAGACAGCGCCGTCCAGGGAGATTCCAGGGACACCCATAGGGGTCTGGTATCCATAAATCCGCCGGATGCGGGACCACACGAGCGACGGGGAGACACGGGAGCCCAAGGATGAAATGTACCTCTCTCAGCATTCCTGCTTACGCCGTGCAATAAGACGACGGGCCAAGGCACGGCGCTTCTTAAAGGCGATGAGGGTCTCCAGAGACGGGTGCCGCTTATGACGCTGGAGTGCCCGCCTACGGTCGCGAATAGCCTCAGCAATCTCCGGCGACCACCAGGGGACAGACTTTCTCCGAGGGAGTCCAGAAGAGCGAGGGATGGCAGTCTCGGCCGCAGAAATAATTGACGAGGTCAAGACACGGATCACCTCGTCAATGTCACCCTGTGGGAGGGAAGCAATGGTGGCAGCGGAAATAAAAGCCGGCCAGTCAGCCCTGTTGAGAGCCCAGCGGGGCAGGCGCCCAGAAGAATGACACTGGGGCAGTGACAAATAGATGGGAAAATGGTCACTACCACACAGATCAGGATGCACTCTCCAGTGAAGGGATGGGACAAGTCCGGGGCTGCAAAGAGAGAGATCGATGGCCGAGAACGAGCCATGGGCCACACTGAAATGTGTGGGAGCACCGGTGTTCAAGAGGCTAAGGTCGAGCTGAGCCAACACATGCTCCACAGCGCGACCGCGGTCATCGGAGACAGTCCCACCCCATAGAGGGTTATGGGCATTGAAATCGCCCAGAAGCAGCAATGGCGGCGGGAGTTGAGCCAGCAGCGCAGCCAAGACATGTCGGGGGAGTTGCCCATACGGAGGAACGTAAACAGAGCAAACAGTAATGGCCGGCGAGAGCTCAATCCTGACAGCGACTGCCTCTAAAGGCGTCAGAAGGGGTACTGGTGAGCTACAGACAGAGTGGTGAACAAAGAGGCAAACTCCACCTGAAGCTCGTTGACAGTCAGCGCGGTTCTTATAGTATCCCCGATAACCGCGAAGGGCAGGGGTCCGCATTGCTGGAAACCAAGTTTCCTGAAGAGCAATGCAGAGAACAGGGGAAACACTCAGAAGCATCCGGAGCTCAGGCAGGTGGCGGAAATAACCGCCGCAATTCCACTGGAGAATGGAAGCCGGAAGGTACTGGGAGGACGTTAAGTCCACTAAGAGGCAGACGGCGCCGCAGAGTCAACGGCCGCCACCGAGCGAGAGTCAGCTGTGTCCATAGGAGAGATCCCCGAGGGTTCCGTGAGGGCGAGATCTGCGGCAGAGGCGAGGATCTCCACCGCATCCCCAGAGCCAGAGCTATTGACCGCAGGCGGTACTGAAACTGCCGGAGCGTCCTTCTTCTTGGACACGTTCCGGTCCTCCTTCTCGCGTCTGTCCTTTGGCTTAGAGGGCTGGGAGAGTTTCTCTGAAGGAGCGTCCGAGGCTGACGACGACGCAGAAGCCCTACGACCAGCAGGTGGATGAACCTTCAGCCACTGGCTGACATCCGGCGGGGTAGCAGAAGAAACGGAAGAAGGGAGGGCCCCGAGGGACCCCTTCCGCGAGAGAGGAGCTGGCAGAGACGACGCCGGCGGAGACGACGCCGGCAGAGAAGGGGGAGGGGGAGGGGGAGGGATCGAGCCCCCTGGTTTTGGAGCAGATGTCACTCCTGAAGCATGTGCAGGGGGAGTGACAGAAGGGGGTTTGCCCCCAACTGCTAAGGGGGCAACAGAGGAAGGCTTGCCCCCAGACACAAGGGGGGCAGACAGAGATGGACGGCCCCGAGGGCCAACTGAAGGTGGCACAGAGGAGGCGACAACTGCCGCCCGCGAGGGCGACGATAACGTAGCTGCAGCATAAGAAGTTTGGAGAGGGACAGGATGCAACCTTTCAAATTTCAGTTTTGCCTCGCGATAAGTAAGCCGGTCCAGGGTCTTAAATTCCATAATCTTCCGCTCCTTATGAAGAACGGGGCAGTCCGGCGAGCACGGAGAGTGGTGTTCCCCACAGTTGACACAGGCAGGCGGAGGCGCACATGGAGAATCGGGATGGGAGGGGCGTCCGCAATCTCGACATGTGGCGCTGGATGGGCAACGGGAGGACATATGCCCAAACTTCCAGCACTGGAAGCACCGCATCGGGGGAGGGACGTATGGCTTGACGTCACAACGGTAAACCATTACCTTGACCTTCTCAGGCAATACAGCACCCTCGAAGGCCAAGATAAAGGCACCGGTGGCCACCCTGTTGGTCTTGGGTCCTCTGTGCACACGACGGACAAAATGCACACCACGTCGTTCCAAGTCAGCTCTCAGCTCGTCATCGGACTGTAACAAGAGGTCGCGATGGAAAATAATCCCCTGGACCATATTTAAGCTACTGTGGGGAGTGACGGTAACAGGGACGTCTCCCAGCTTATCACACAAGAGCAACGCCCGTGACTGGGCTGGGGAGGACGTCTTGAGGAGGATGGACCCATTCCTCATTTTAGACAAACCCGCCACTTCCCCAAACTTATCCTCCAGGTGTTCCACAAAAAACATAGGCTTTGTCGAAAGAAAGGAGTCACCATCAGTCCTGCTGCAGACAAGGTATTGTGGTACATAAGGCTCCTGCTTGGCACTAGATCTGCGTCCCTCCCATGGCGCAGCCAACGAGGTGAACGACTGAGGATCATATTGTGCAGCATCGAATTCAATTTTGCCTCGCTTAGAGACGCTGGTGGCAGTGCGACCACCAGCTTGGTGAGATTTATTGCGCTTCATTGCGCCACATCCGCCCAGATGCCACCTACTCCGAACGAGGGCTCTCCCCAAGGGCGCCACCTAGCCAAAGCAACGGGTACCTGGCCGATATCCCATTGCCCGGAGTCCCCGTGCCCCAGACAAGATGGGCACATACTCCTTGGCATGCATGGGGAGGAAACAGCTCTGGCATCTGTAGTGCGATCCCTGCGTGGTCAGGGGGCTACCACCAAGAGGGTACATGACGACCCCACCACAACGGACTGGCTACCGTGCTGGATTTTAGGTGTTGAAAGGGTCCACAGTTGCCGTGGGCGCTAAGAAGGGGATTGCGCACAAGACGAGGAGGCAACCCAGAAGACATGGGGTGTAAATCCCTCCACACGACAATAGATAGCATGCAATATGTAGGTGCACGATGGACCAATAGAAAAACACCACGTAAGGCGTCCTTCCCCAAATGGCACGCACTAACAACAGAAATTTTGAAAATGGCAGGTCAAACCCAAGTGGGGACCATCACATAAGGCCGAAACTTTGAAGACTCCTTTTAGTCGCCTCTTACGACAGGCAGGAATACCGCGGGCCTATTCGTACCCCCGAACCCGCAGGGGGAAAGCTAAATAATTTTTGGTTTCTTGGCAATATACGCCGCTGTCACTACAACTGATAGTGGTGACTACAGACACTCTTGAAACTCCATAAACAGCGGCTGCTAAGTGGGAAAATAGCTTAGCTGACTGCAGCACTTGACAACTCTCTAACTGTTGGAATGCTCACAGTAAGTCGCGTTTTTGTGTAGCCCAGCGTTCCCTATGGTGGCTGTCCACACTCTCGGAGGACGTTTACGACACAGTGAGGGAAGTGGTGCACACACAAGAAGAGGTCCGCTTTTGTGAGCGATTTCTGGAGGATGCGGTACAGGGTTGAGACACACAGGACGCGACGTGAGACACAGGGAAATGGGTCACTGATTCAGAAAATGTGGGATATCTGTATTCGCTCGTGTCCCATGTGCTAAGGACTTTTTCCTTTCCGACACAGATTCTGGACCTGGCAATGTTCAGATCGGAGTGAAAGATCCTAGACACCAACAAATATGAGGCACAGAGGCTACAAAACATTTAAGAATTTACTTATAGGGGCTCACAGCCTAGCATTCGGTCTTAAATAAAAATGGAAGATCAATCTTATCAACAAGACTTTTTTCTAAAACCCCTTATCTTCGTCTTTTACAGTCTAAAATGATTCTTCGTTCTGGAATGAAGATTAAAGTCACACTGCCTTCCACGGGTGTATGAACTGATACGTTCAAGCAGACTAATATTACATGTGGTTCTGGTGGCGTCATAAAATAGTGTAGTTGTTAACTGAAGGTGCAGAGTTCAAAGCTACACGCTTCAATTTCTTTTTATCATTTCTACAAAATCACCAGAAAGAAAAGACGACGAAATTTCGGACGATGTGCACCCAAATCATGAAATATAGTGTGAGGGTAACGACACAGCTGGCCTCACGGCATATCGGCTTCGGTTTAATTCAAATATTTTTCTTCATGTCCCTGTGACTAAGCCATGTCTCCGCAACATCTTTCTTCCATGAGTGGTAGTCCTGAAAGTTCTGCAGGAGAACTTTGTGGTACGTGGAAGGTAGGAGACGAGATACTGGCGGAAGTAATGCTGTGATGATGGGTGCTCGGATAGCTCAGGCGCAGACTGGCTTCAGTAGACGACCGGTGCGGAATACCTTTACCTTCTGCAGCCGTTACGTGAACGCCGTGTTGTACTCCAGATGAACAGTGAAGAGGTTCTGTAAATCAACATTCCGTTTCACGTTGCGCAATGACTACGCAAGATTAAAGGCAATAGAGTTACAGTGCTTTCTTGGTAATGTAGCCAAAATCCCGGCTAACGAGATGGTGGCCATCCTCTTATTTGTACAGAACAGCACGATGTATGTTAGTCAGCGATGACGCGACTTGCAATAAGACGCTTCGGAATACACAGGAGGAACTCCGTTCCTGCCACGCCGATGGTAAGGTCGGAACCGACTGTGGAGAAGTCCTGGGGTCACCGTGGCCACGGCTCATTACGACTCCTGCCCTCTGACTCTGCCGGTGTATGTATGTATGTATACCCCCCATTCTTTCCTCTCCCCTCCTACCACTATAACGTACATATACTGTAACTACGTTTCTCTGTTGCTCATGGTGGTTTTGCACTTGCCCACAAGAGGCAAAGGTTCCGAGTTAGAGTCCACGTCCGGCACACATTTTTAATCAGCCATGTAGTTTCATATCAGCGCACGATGTGCTGCACAGCGAAAAATCCATTTCTCTCTGTCCATGTAAGGTTCAACAGTTATTTGTGTAACTACGTAATAAAGTCCCATACTGTTCAATCAAAATCGTGGAACTCGTGACGTACATCTTTGTTTCAATGACGCTGACAAGACCGAATTCTTTCCAAACAAAAGACAAGGAGACGTTGCCATACAATACTATCCCCAGCGTAGTTTACCTTTCTTTGTTGCATAACTGTCAGGTAAGATCAGACTGCATCAATTACCAATGTCACGCTTTTCAGGGAGGTATGGAAATACTTCAACCTCGCTCACTCGCGTCTCAGCCTGCCTTTTGCATACCGGCCGTGACTGCATACCGGTCGTGACTGACACTCGACAATGTCAAATACAGTCCGAGACCGCACAAAGGTCGAGGCTGTAAGAGATCTTGATATTTACGAGTCTGACATTTGCCTGGAAAAAGGATCATACATCGCCATGTAATATATTTTAATCTAATTAAAGGTAATCAGATATATCAGCCGATTATTAAGTGTAAATTCATATAATCCATTGAGTCCGTTAGCTCTATGGCAATAGGCTAACTAGTGGGCCACTGAGGATTCAAACTTGCATTGATATTTACCAATGCTCCTCGCGTGTAGAGTTAGATTCTTTACAGTAACCGTACAATTACTTTGTAGAAATTATACTGAGGTTAATAAGTGAAGGAAGGAAAGATTATACAGGGTGCGGTGCGGGAATTTTCTTATATTAAAACATCACAAATCAGTAACTTTTAGTGACATCAATTTAATTCTTTTTTCTTTAGAAAGAGTAACATCTACAGTTTTGTTCCATTACGTTTTAAAAATGATATCTTGAAGGTGGCCTCCGTTCTGCTGAATGCATTTGGAGAGTCGGAGTCGGACGTTTCGGTCCACTTTTTCCAACACGTCTCTGTCGATGTTGGCAATTGCAACACGAATATTGTTCCGTAGCTCAGCCAGGGTCTGCGGAAGATTGGTATACGCCAAGGATTCGAGACGGCCCCATAAGAAAAAGTCGCATGGCGCTAAATCTGGTGAGCGTGCTAGCCACTGTAGATCGCCCCTCAAAGAGATGAGACGATCGGGGAAGTTTTCGCGCAACGAGGTCATCTGTGTTCGTGCCGTGTGAGCTGTGGCGCCATCTTGTTGGAACCAGACTTCACCCACATCCATTTCTTCCAGTTCTGGAAGAAAAGACTGTTCAGTCATCTGAACGCAACGCTCCGAAGTGACCGTCACTGCCTCATCGTTCTCTTCGAAAAACCATGGGCCAATAATGCCAACTTTAGATAGTGCACACCCAGCAGTCACACGTTCTGTATACAGAGGCTGCTCATGAAGTTCTCAGGAGTTCGTGCCACTGCAATATCGCATTTTTTGTTTATTCACGCAGACAAATGAAAATGTCTCGTCGCTGAAGAACGGTAAGGCCTCATGAGGCAGCTCATCGATCAGGGCTTCACACGCATTTTTTAAATTTTTTTTCGTGAAACGAAATCATGTGGATGAATTGTGTGCACCACTGACAGTTTATACGGGTGAAATTTCAACCCTTCGTGAAGTATTCGTCTCACTGTGCGTTCAGAAATTGCAAGGGCAGCTGCATGTTTGCGTGCAGACCGCTTTGGGGAATTCAAAATCGACATCCTTACGCTCTCGATGTTTTCAGGCGTTCTGGTGGTTCTTGAAGGTCCTGGTTTCTTTTTCTGCACACTTCCTGTATCCATAAAGGTGTCTGCCCTCATAACAATTGATTTCCCATAAGGAACACGCCTGTTCCCTGAATGCACGTTGAGTTCTGATGATCGAACGTCCATAGAAAAGTAGGCCTCAACGGCGAAATCGTGCTCCTCTCTTGCCCACTGCATGATTGCTACTAAAATAACCATACTAAAGTTAAGTCTCGTATTTTTGATTGCACTGAAACCCACGCAAGAATGAGAAACAGTCGCTGCGTGCCGCGCGTTTCAAATAAGGAAGGTCCCGCGCCGCACCCTGTACAAACACCTTGTGGGCAGCGAAGTCCCTTAGAGGTGTATCACTCAAGTGGTGTGGATAAACACCAGCAAAGCGAGTTTCACAACGTTATGCGACTGCCAGAATCGCGATAATGTCAGCTTCATCTGCCGTGTTCGTTTCGGAGGGTGGGTTGAACATCGGCTGATGGGTTTCGTCGTACAATGCGTATGACAATGGTATTATCGTAGTGTTTATTAATGGGGATAGCAAGAGCATATAGTAAGTACTGTATTATGCCGAGAATACCATTGCTGTCACTACTTTCTGTGTAAACATTTGAAGAAATTCTCATGAATAAAAACTGAGTATGCTCTACGTCGAGTATGCTTCTTTGTTACTACTTATCAAAACAGGAGCAAATCTAAGCATCTGTTTCGGCACTAAGAGGGAGCAACAGAAAGCTGGCGATATCTCAATGAATTCTATGTTCCTCCCGGTATCGAACGCATCGCTCAGCCGCATTCCTATATACACATTTCTCTAGCGTAGCTTAGAGGGAGAACAGAAACGGCTGGGACGATCTGAATTTAGAGAACCGTCGACTACAAAGTGATTGGAGCTGGAAGAAAGTAATCAGCTATGGACTCATTTAAGTGTAACGGTTATGATGTATTACCACAATATTTTACCTGTATTATCTTATGTGTCGCAATGTAGCATTCCCGGCCTGGAGATGGACATTTTTGCGACTTTAGAGCAGTAAATCTAAATAGATAGGGCCGAATGTACCTAAGAACAGAAAAGGAGCCTGTCACTGGTGGAGAGTAGGAGAGGCAAGTTGTGTTTGCGCCTTCAGTACTACTGCAGATTTAGTCTGACGCACTTGCATTCGAAACGCAATTATATTTTATCTTTGAACATGGCGTATGTCACACGTTAAATTAATCAAAATAATACCCCCACCCATAGCTGTCTTCCAATACGGCGAGGTTCCGTCTTTTCCACAATTCCCAGCAGGCTGGTCGGTTGGTGTTTTAGGGCACAAAACTACTATTTAGTGCCCGTACCATAATGTAAGGAAAAAGGAACAAGTAGTAAATGAAAAACTAAGGCGAGAAAGTCAAAATCCCAATCAAGGAACTATAAAGGAGCAGCTAAGGACAAGGACATCCTAGGATAAATTTCTCAAAACATTGTTGAGATGGCGGAGTTCCCCGTGCGGGGATCAAAGTTGCTTTTCCATGCCACTGCGGCGAATAAAAAGTAACATGCGATCGACAGAACGCGTGCCATCAACTAAAACATCTGAGAAAGTAGACGGCAAATACAGACATAAACGTAAATAGTTGACAAATGGGCATCGAATCAGATAGTGGCGCACCCTCAAAGGGTTGAGAGCTGTAGGCACAGAGTGGAGCAGGGTCGCCGCTTAACAAATGCCGGTGACTAAAAGCACAACGTACTATACACAACAGGGCTAAAATAACCAGCTCGCGACGTGAGCGCCGAGAGGAAGTCGACCATGGTGCTCGGCGAGATTTAATGTCCCGAAGTTTGTTCCCCTGGAGAGAAGACCATTGTGCACTCCAGAGTGATACTCGACGCCAACAGTGACACGAAGATCATCAGAGGGAACAGCATGACCAGCAGGCCGTGGGGGGAGAGCCTCATTCCCTGCCACGCAGGCGGGACCAGGAACCCACAGGAATACCACGTTGGCTCCCCCCGCAGTAAGCGTGTCGAGGCATTCTTGGATTTGTTGTACTAAAGGATGAACTGAGTACAGCGCACAAAATCTCTGAAGAGCACCGAGAGAATCTGAACAGACGACACAATTAGAAAACCCGTGTCGCCATAAGTACTGGGTGGCCTGATAAAGGGCGTACAGCTCCGCGGTAAAAATAGACCACTGGTCAAAAAACCGATATTGAAAAGGATAATCGCCAAGAACAAATGCGGTGACGACTAAGGAGAACATCCCGCCGGTAGGACAACGGTGCCGGCCGGAGTGGAATTGCAGGCGCAGTCTGGAACCGCGCGACCGCTACGGTAGCAGGTTCGAATCCTGCTTCGGGCATGGATGTGTGTGATGTCCTTAGGTTAGTTAGGTTTAAGTAGTTCTGAGTTCAGGGGACTGATGACCTGAGAAGTTAAGTCCCACAGTGCTCAGAGCCATTTGAACCACTTTTTAGGACAATGGTAAGTCAGCAACCTCAGCATAAAGACTCTCAGAGGGACTAGCATAGCAGGCACCAGTGGCTAAACATATACTGCATTGGTGGATGGTCTTAAGACGAAGTAAGATAGAGGGACGTGCGGATTAATATGCGATACACACATAATCCGGTTTCGTACGGACAAGGGACCGGTATAAATGGAGGACGCTGGTTCAATCTGCTCCCCAAAAGGTGCCGCATAAAAGAAGTAGAACGTTGAGAGAGCGAGTACAACGAGCAGGCAGATAAGAGACGTGGGAAGACCAACAGGGTTTCGATCAAATGTGAGTCCCAAGAATTTCGTTGTGTTAACGAACAGAAAAAGCAATGGGCCGAGACGTAGAGATGGGGGGGGGGGGGGGGGGGGGACGAAACTCTCGGCGCCACCAGAAGTTCATACAGACACCCTTTTTCTGCGGAAAGGCGGAAGCCATTGTTGATGCTCTACGAGTAGAGATGATCAAGAGATCGCAGGAGACGCCGCTCAAGTAGACACGTTCCTTGACAGCTGCAATACATCGCGATTTCATCGACTGAAAGAGAGCCTGAGAGACCTGGCAGGAGACAATCCACAATAGGGTTAATGGTTATGGCAAATAAGACTACGACAAGCACAGAACCCTGAGGCACCCCATTCTCTTGAATAAAAGTGTCCGACAGAGCCGAGCCCACACGTACCTACGGTCTATTAAAAATTCCTTGATAAAAAGGGGGCAGGAAGTCCCGTACGTAATGTGGAGGACACCCGTCCTCCAGCAGGTGTCATATATATTCTCCAAATCAAGGTACACGGCCACAGTTTGGCACTTCTGCAAAAAATTGTTTATAATGTGAGTTGACAAGGAGACGAGATGAGCAACTGCAGGGCCGTCCCTATGAAGTCAACATTTGGCGCTAGTGAGGAAATTCCGGAAATTGAGCCACCACACCAGCCGACCACTAATCGCACGTTCCATCACCTTGCAGACGCTACTGGTGAGGGATACTGGGCGGTAGCTGGAAGGAAGGTGTTTGTCCTTACCACGCTTAGGTATGGGACAGACAATGGCCACACGCCAGCGACTGGGAAAAGTACCATCTGTGCAAACGAGGTTTATGTATGGTGGAGAAAGCACAGGCCGTAAGGAGATAGGTGTTGCAACATCAGAATGTGAACGCCGTCCTGTCCTGGAGTGGATGACAGACGAAGAGAGTGAATGTAAGCTCCCTCATGGCAAAAGCCTTATTGTAACATTCGCGATTCTGGGAGGAGAAATATTGTCCTTTGTCTCTGCCGCCCGTTTCAGAGAGGAAGGCAGGATAGTAGTGTGTGCGAAATATCTGCCCATGGTGTTGGAGATATCAAGAGGGTCTACAATGACACTGTTCGCTATGGTCAGAAGGGGGCCGGGGAATGAACCACGGTTCCTCAGAGCCGACGGACATTACCCTAAACAGGAGGGGGAGTAATATCAATGCAGGGGAAATGTTGTTCATCTAAAGTGGCCAGTGAGAAGAAGAGCTGAGAGTCAGCTTTAGAAAGCTGCCACTTGGTTAAAGGCACAGATGGGATAGACGTTAGCAAACTAATGACACAGGGGAAATGGTCACTCGAGAGCGTGTTAGAGAGCATGGACCACTGGAGACGACAAGCAAGCTTAGAAGTACAGATCGAAAGGTCCAAGTGGGATAAGGAATGCGTGGAATCTGAAATGAATGTGGGTGTAACCGTGTTCAAAGTGATGAAACTGAGCTGGTTGAAAATATCTACTAGGATATAGCCTGTGGGACTGGGGCGTGGAGTGCCCCAATGGGGATGGTTGGCGCTGAAGTTGGCGATCAGCAAAAATGGACGAGTTGCAAAATGTCTGCCCTGGTGACAGCGTTAACGAGGGCGAGTAGAAGCTTCAAAGAGAGAAGGTGCAACCAGGAAGGGAAAGATGGACAGCAACAGCGTGAACCTGAATGTGCGAGGAAATTACGCGACTACAGACGTTGTCTCGAATGAGCAACATGACTCCCCATGAGCCAAAGTCCCCACCGCAGGGCGAAGGTCAAAACGTACTGAAGAGAAGCATGGGAGATGAAAGCGGACCTAGACATTGGTTGGCTAGATGTGTGCAGACCTAGACATTGGTTCGCGAGATGTGTGCAGAAAGTTCTCGTGAGTTTACTCATGTTTATATTTCCGTGCTTCTGTTTGCGAGTCATGCAATTTCGCTGGCGCAGGCGAAGGTTTGTTGGTATGGTGTGCACTCATAGCAAGTGAAGATGAGGACGTGTGATCTTTGAGCTGAACTATTTCACAGCCGCGGCATTAAACTGAAAGTCAAGTCTGCATAGCCATGTTCTTTGTAGGTCGGGATGTAGCGGGAGGATTCGCACTAATTCTTTAACAGCCGTTTTCATGGCGTGGTGAACTGCAATCACACCCTAGTCAGTGAGATAGGCTTTTACAGCCTCAGTCAGGCCATCAAGCAGCTGTGTGTGTATGACACCTTGGGAGGAATTCAGAGTGCAGTGGACCTCTACTTTAACAGGACAGCTGTGGAAAAGAGTAGCATTAAGCAGTTTCTGTGCTTGAAAAGTACTATCCGTCTCAAACAGCAAGGTCCCATTACGCAGACCAGATAAGGACTTCACAAGGGGCGGCAATGGCAACTACGCCCTTCTGAAAAACAAATGGATTAACTGTCGTGAAACTGTGACCATCCTCCGCACGTGACATCGCCGTGCAGCCGGAGAGACGGTGTCGATTTCTTCATCTCAACCCATTTACACTTGAAGGGCCAAAGAAACTGGTACACCTGTCTAATATCGTGTAGCGCCCCCGCGAACACGCAGAAGTACCGGAACACGACGTGGCACGGACTCGACTGATGTATGAAGTAGAGCTGGAAGGAACTGACACAATAAATCCTGCAGGCCCGTCCATAAATCTAGGAGAATATGAAAGGGTGGAGATGTCTTCTGAACAGCACGTTACAAGGCATCCCAGATATGCTCAATAATTTTCACCTCTGGGGAGTTTGGTGGCCAGCGAAAGTGTTTAATCTCACCAGAGTGTTCATGGAGCCACTCTGTAGCAATTCTGGGCGTGTGGGGTGTCGCATTGTCCTGCTGGAATTGCCCAAGTCCGTCGGAATGGACATTATAACGTTTCAGCTCCTCCACCAAATTATAACGTCCCAGGACTTTCTGCACCAAATTATAACATTTCAGCTCCTCAACACCAAATTAAAACGTTGCATTAGGAGGTGTCTGCTTCGTGCAAAAGGTCTTGAGTTCATATTGACGACAACAAGTAATTCTTCATTACAGACGTTTATTTACAAACAGAACTGACAGACTTCACAGACTCAACAACTGACTCTCCGAGCTAACCACACTGCATATCCGAACTGAACTGGCCTGAACTGGCAACTGACAACTGACAACTCCTAGGTGTATTAATATCTTTCCAAACAATAAGAGTCTTTTACAATGTTTTGTTTACAATACGATAGCAATTCACGACTTAAAACTAAATTAGACATTACAGAATTTTATTACAGATTAAAGTAAGTAAAACGATCAGTACATATAAATTCTTACAAGCATAATTTCCAAATAGATTTTATAACATTTTTCTACCAGCTTCTGGATAACCTTCACCAGATTTGTACCGATGTTTCCAGAAATATCTTGAGATTTGATTCTGGATATTTCTTGAGTGATTTAGAACAACTATTTATATGTAAAATGATTTAAATCGTGTTTCAAAATGTAAATAAATCTTTTTAGCAATATTTCTTGATACAAATCGTCTTTCGAAATTAGGTTATGAAACAGTTTTCACAAGTTTTCGTATTTTTGCGATCATAATATAGAATTTCTCCATAGAAAGTTCCAGAAGTGTGCATTAAACGCCCATCCACAGACCTTCTCCTTAGCTGGTGAGCCTCTAAAAGTATCTTGTCCATATTATACGAAATAATTTAGCTCAAAACTGATAATTTATACAATTAATCAGAACTACAGCAAACAGTGAGTCTTTCTTTTACAAAATGAAATATAATTACAAAAGTGAATGAAAATAGGTTACTAATACTAATATATATTTACATTAATTCTATTTTTGTTCTTTCTGTGCAAATGTCCTAATATTGACACAGTACAATATTTAAACATCACCAAAGTTTCCCTTTACATTTTGCATATCTGTATCGACATCCCCTAAAAGTCTACAGTATCGAATACTTCAATGTGTCCCAACATGTCCTGTAATGTTACAACATGAATGGATGCACGTGTTCAGACAGGATTCTTACGTACGTGTTACCTATCAGAGTCATTCCTAGACGTATCAGGGGTCCCACATCACTCCAATTTCACACGTCCCACACCACTACAGTGCCTCCACCAGCTTTAACAGTCCCTGCTGACATGCGGGGTTCACGGATTCATGAGGTTGTCTCCATAGCCGTACACGTCCATACGCTCGATACAACTGGAAACGAGACCAGGCAACATGTTTCCAGTCATCAACAGTCCCATGTCGATGGTGACGGGCCCAGGTGAGGCGTAACGCTTTGTATCGTGCAATCGGCTCCGAAAGCCCATATCGATGGTGTTTCGTTGAATGGCTGGCAGGCTGACACGTGATGATGGCCCAGCACTGAAATCTGAAGCAGTTTGGGGAAGGGTTGCTCTTCTGTCACGTTGAATGATTCTCTTCAGTCGTCCTTGCTCCCGTTCTTACAGGATTTTTTTCCAGGCGCAGCGATGTCAGAGATGTGATGTTTTACGGGATTCCTGATATTCACGGTGCATTCGTGGAATGGTCTTACAGGAAAATCCAAACTTCATCACTACCTCGGAGACGCTGTGTCCCATCGCTCGTGCGCCGCCTGTAACACCACGTTCAAATTCACTTTATCTTGATAACCTGCCATTGCAGCAGCAGTAACCGGTGTCTTAAATAGGTGTTGCCGACCACCTGTTTATAAATCTCTGTATTTGAATACTGTAATGGGACACTCTCCTCTAAGATTACTTTTTTATGGAAATAACCGATACCATTTGTACTATCGATTCTTGTATAGGTGAACTTTTTCTCAGCTGTTTCAGTGAAAGAATTTCATTTGATTTTGTATAGGATGTATTATATTTCAGGCTAAAATTTATAAAAAGAAATTAATTTGTTTACTCTGTATGTTCAGCTAAAATTATTCTCCTTTTAGAAAAAATTATCAAATTTCTGGTATACTTAAAATTCATATTATTAATTGCACAATCTAACGCTAATTATTAAATTTATTTCTGGAATCACTTGAAAATAATGTTATATCTTGGTGATGACTCTTCTTTGTCAAGAAGGTTTTAAACTCTTTTGTTTTGTAAACTCTTTGGAATATTGTTAATACCGCAGAATGTAAGTATAAGTGGGCATGCCTCTGATGGAATCAGAGGTGTTTTTGATTGTGTTATTAATAATGTAATTTGGAATATCAAGTGGAAATTGTAAACACAGTATGATATTTAATAATGTGGGAAACAATAAAATTCAAGAAATATACAGGCAAATCTTCATCAGCTATTTAGTCATCAGGAACCCACAACGTTAAATCAAAATTTCAGCCGCAAGAATATACCGCTAGGCACAAGAAGTGGAGCCACAACAAGAACAGGAAACGAAATAAAAGGTTTCTGTTTTGTATATGTCACGCCTTTCAAAGCTTTTGAAAGTAATGAAGATAAGAGAATTTTAATGGTGATCTGTAGGAGGGTAAGATTAAAATACGCATACCTATACCAGTTTCTTTGGCGCTTCAAAAATGGTTCACATGGCTCTAAGCACTATGGGACTGAACATCTGAGGTCATCAGTCCCTTAAACTTAGAAATACTTAAACCTAACTAACCTAAGAACAGCACACACATCCATGCCCGAGGCAGGATTCGAACCTGCGACCGTAGTGGTCGCGCGTTTCCAGATGAAGTGCCTAGAACCGCTCGGCCACAGCGGCCGGTTTGGCGCTTCAGTGTGTGTTTTTGAGATGAGGAACTCATAGAGGAGAAATCCCCCATGACTGCCAGCATCTCCGATGGAACACTCCAGCCGGCCGGTGTGGCCGAGCGGTTCTAGGCGCTACAGTCTGGAACCGCTAGATCGCTATGGTCGCAGGTTCGAATCCTGCCTCGCGCATGGATGTGTCTGATGCCCTTAGGTTAGTTAGGTTTAAGTAGTTCTAAGTTTTAGGGGACTGATGACCTCAGATGGTAAGTCCCATAGTGCTCAGAGCCATTTGAACCATTTGGGACGCTCCTTCCTGCTGGAGGGCCCTCCTCAGGGGGGCTTACCCACCTTAGATGATGGTCCACACCTCAGGACACACCTCCCGGACTCCTGACAGAGGGACGACCGGAACAGAGGAAGGTACCAGCTTGGCAGTCACCCCTCCTTGGGCCTGGCCCTTTCCAAGGGGTACGCATGAGCCCTACTTGTCACCTGGGGCTGGGGATTAAGCGTTACCCAGTCACCTTTTACGTGTAAAACGCGCGGTGCGGCCTCAGGAACGCATAGGGAGGAAGAAGAAAATGGAAATAGAGACCTCAAACGACAAAGCTGAGTAAGTGTAAGAAAAGGAAGGCCAAGGAAAGAAAGATGCGTGTACAGGACAAATCAGTACATAGTTTTACCAAGAACTTTAGTTTCCTGAAGAAGGCATGCGGCTCGGTCCCCAAAAGGGGGGCCCCGTGGTAGCCATGCACGTACTCAGTAGAGAGTGGTGAGCCCCTGGACACGCAGTTCCCAGCAGGGAGCCCTATGCCGCCGAGTTCGCTGCTGGCAGTAATCTGCTCCACGCCATACAATACAGGTTTCCCCGCGTCAACGTAGAATGCAGAACCGGCGTCACATGTAGTCTCGCTCTTCTCCTTACACTGCCGGTCCACGTGCGATTAATTAAGAGGAAAAGAAACGCTAAGGTTACTCCTTGTAACAAAATGTAAAGTAATGTTCCCGTACACACGTCCCATGTAATTTCAGGATAGTGGGGCATTAATTAATCTCTGTACTAATAACCAACAGAAACAGGCTTATATCAATTGCGAGATTTTTCTCTTCTGGTACCGCAGTTCATTATTGTCTTCGGTTCTTTTAAAGACTTAAACTTGTCATGGAAGAATCTCACATAGATAAGGATTAAATGATTATCGTGCCGTTTACTGCACAGCACTTACTTTCCTTTACTTTCTTGTAGTCTGGGTCCACAACTATAATATTTTTAAATGGTGTCTCTTACTTTCGGTTGTTAGTGTTTTATATTGCGAGTGCGATTTTGGCATTAAGCCATTTTAAGCATCTGCAAAACATAATACAACGTAAAGACAACAATGTTAAGTGGGATGAACAGTACACTGATCAAAAGTATCCGGACACCCCCAAAAAAAGTTTTCATATTAGGTGCATTGTGCTGCCACCTACTGCCACGTACTCCGTATCAGCGACCTCAGTAGTCTAATAGACATTTTGAGAGACAGACTGGAGCCCTCTGCGGAACTCACGGGCTCCGAAAGTGGTCATTTGAGTTTTCCACACTCCTAAACATCCCTAGGCCCCTCTGTCCGATGTGATAGTGAAGTGGAAACGTGAAGGGACACGTACAGCACAAAAGTGTACAGGTTGACCTCGTCTGTTGGCTGACACGGACCGCCGACAGTTGAAGATAGTCGTAATGTGTGATAGGCAGACATCTATCCAGACCATCACACAAGAATTCCAATGTGTATCAAGATCCACTGCAAGTACTATGACAGTTAGGCGAGAGGTAAGGAAACTTCGACTTCATGGTCGAGCAGATGCTCATAAGCCACACATCACGCCGGTAAATGCCAAACGACGCCTCGCTTGAAGCAGGAGCTTAAACACTGGACGATTGAACAGTGAAAAACCGTTGTGCGAAGTGTCGAAGAACCGATGGCAGGGTGTGGGTATGGCGAATGCCCAGTGAACGTGTGTAGTGCTAACAGTAAAATTCGGAGGCGGTGGTGTTATGGTGTGGTCGTGTTTTTCATGCAGGAGGCTTGCACCCCTTGTTGTTTTGGGTGGCACTATTACAGCACAGGCCTACATCGATGTTTTAAGTACCTTCTTGCTTCCCACTGTTGAAGAGCAATTCGGGGATGGCGATTGCATCTCTCAAAACGATCCAGCACCTGTTCATAATGCCCGGCCTGTGGCGGAGTGGTTACACGATGATGACAACCCTATAATGGACTGGCCTGCCCAGAGTCCTGACCTGAATCCTACAGAGCACTTTTGGGATGTTTTGGAAAACCGACTTCGTGACAGGCCTCACCGACCGACATCGATACTCTCCTTAGCGTAGTACTCCGTGAAGAATGGGCTGCCATTCACAAGAAACCTTCCAGCACCTGATTGAACGTATGGCTGCGAGAGTGGAAGCTGCCATCAATGCTAAAAGTGGGTCAACACCATACTGAATTCCATCATTACCGATGTAGGGCGCCACGAACTTTTAAGTCATTTTCAGCCAGGTGTCCTGATACTTTTGATCATATAGTGTAAGTACGAGCAATTTTTTAACTTTTTGACTGTCATATACTTACACGATTTTGACATGTAGGTGCACGTTAGTCAGGGATAACAACGTAGGATGCAAACCAAGGTGGAACTAGTCAGTGATAGTAGTCAACATCTCCCCATTAATGCCCACACACGTTCTGAAATCGTAGGTCTGTTCCTAAAGCACTGACAATCATTCCCGGCGTTTATCGTTACTATCCACAAGGCGGGAACGTAATCAAGCTTTTAAATATCCTCACACCAAAAAATTGAACGGTTCAAGTCGGAGGCCTAGGCGGCCACAGTATAGGCGAAACGCGACTGATACATTGCATGGGGGGGCTTAATTAAATACAATGCTAATAATTTTAATTTTAGTCACTGTTTGTCCGGTTACGCAGTCTCGTAACCGGTTGGCCCTAACTAGTATTACTCCGCAATCTGACTTGATAGAATAACAACAAAGAATGAAAGGAACTTTGTGTTAACACAATTAATTAATTAATTAATTAAGTCCCCAGCAACTATAAAAGCTACGAAACAACAAAGCACAAGTATAACTGTTCTGTGTGTGGAAGTGTGATACAACGTACAAATCTGGCACGGGTCTTCCTCAATACGACAAGATGGTTTAAACGCCATTTACAATGAAGTAATTAAAAAAAAAACAAATACTATGATTGCACATAGAAACAGAATTACAGTGAAACACAAGAACACGAGCCAGATGCTTTGTTGACTGAACCTGTGACCAAGAGGCATTGTTATTTAGGACGTCAAAAATAAAAAAAATTCTTTACCTTCATATATATTGACGAAAAATACACTTTGATTATTACAACATCCCCAGTCGAATAACATATGGTGGCTTGTCTAACAGAACAACGTCTCAACAAGCACAGATCACACCTAACTCTGAACTACAACTGCCCTCAGCAACTTCTCAGCGGCAACTGCCAGTGGAAGCGGCTGAATAATACTCTTTGGCGCAATCTCTGGCGCTGTGACTCAGTGCAGCCATCTTTCAACATTTACTGTCGAAACTCAGTTACCGTAAGCTGTGGCTGCTTTTACTGCTCAGTAAGCAACAGTCTCAGAATCTGGCTGCGTACATACTAGAGCCGTGTAGTGACGTGTGTTATCACAAGCTTGAGTCTATAAGAGTCGGTTTCAACGGTACGTTACCTAGCGTGTTGCCATTGCTGTTGTTCAAAAATGTTCAAATGTGTGTGAATTCCTTAGGGACCAAACTGCAGAGGTCATCGGTCCCTAGACTTACATACTACTTACACTAACGTAAACTAACATATGCTAAGAACAACACACACACATCCATGCCCGAGATTGGACTCTAACCTCCGGTGAGAGCACTGCTGTTGTATAATGTCTTTTTAGGTTACATTTTTCGATTACTGATTCCTATGTATTTCTTATATTTGCTAGCACTGAGAATAGCTATTCAATAGCTGAAGTCTAGATCTGCAATAACATATAGCTTGGATAGCGACTGATTACTGAATTCCTTTTTATTCTTTTTTTTTTAAAAAAGAAATATACACCAGTGGCTGGGTATATCTGTTCTGATGGAACCCAACTTGGTCATTTACCAGCACTTAGGTATCCCAAGTGATGATTAATATTAAACGAGGCCATTTTATCACTTCTTAATTTACGCCTCACTTGCGGTGTATCGAAATGAACGTAGCCTCAGACATTAACAGTGTTGTTAGCGTGACTGCACTTCTGCGTACTTCATATGGGAGAAACTATGAATTTCCACATCCATGTTTACTAGGATATTTGTTTGTTTCATTGTCCACTATCCGCCCATTTCGTTTGAACCTATAAAAGTCTAACTCTATACGGGTATCCCTTTTAAGAGTCGTCAGACCTTTTTGCGCTGGTCTTTCGGCAGATATTTGCTTTTCGATTTTGCGGTGTTAAGTTGGGGTCAGTCCAGACAAACGTTGCTCACCACGTCTGTCGTGAGACGCCCCGTGTCGACGGAAAGCGTGGGAATGACGCCCTTCCTAAGCAAAATGATTTCTAAAGTGGAATTTTACGTGCCCTTTCGATACAGCGGTCCCAGATTAGTATAGTGCATATTTGTTTCATCGGAATGTGTTAACAGGGGCAGTAAAACGCGATGAGAAACAAGCGATTCGCGTCCGTTGTGGCTCGCGATCACTGCTACCACCATGCAGGAGCGCTGCTCGTTCGCTGCTGGAGTACTGGTTATTCATCGCGTTTCACTGCCCCTGTTAACACATTCCGATGAAACAAATATCGCACTACACTAACCCGGGATAGCTACACGGAACTGGCAAGTAAAATAACACTTTAAAAATATTGTTTGTAACGGGAAACAAACAGCCTAACGTCGACACTGGTCGCCTCGTGACAGGCGTGATGAGCGGTGTTTGTGTGGGCTGACTCCGGCTACATATCGGAAAAACTAAATTGCAGATATCTGCCAAAACACCGGAGAAAATGCACCTGACGACTTCATGTACCTAGGCGATAAAAGTCGTGGGATAGTGAAATGCAGACGGTGGGAGTATCGTGTACACAGGGGCAGTGGGTTGGAGGAGCTGTCATTTGTACTCAGGCGATTCATTTGAAAATGATTGCGACTTGATTATGCCGGACCATGGAAATTGACAGCAATTGAACGCTGAATGCCAAAGGGATTTAGATGCATAGGACATTCCATTTAGGTAATCGTTAGAGAATTCAACATCCCGAAATCTACAGTGTCAGGAATGTGCCGAGAATACCAAATTTCAGGCATTACCTCTCATCACGGATAACGCAGTGGCCCACGTTGGCGTTGACGGGCTATGGCAGCAGACGACCGACCTGAGTGAGCATATCGCGTGCAGCATCTCCCTTGTGCTCGCGGCCGCACTGATTAGACCCCGGGCTGGAAAACCGTGGTCTGGTCAGGTCAATCCCGATTTCAGTTGGTAAGAGCTGACGATAGGATTCGAGTGTGGCGCAGATACTACGAAGCCTTGGGGCCAGTGTAAGAAAGCACTTTGGTAACTGGTGGTGGCGCCATAATGTTGTGGGCTGCTTTTACATGGCACGGATTGGTTCCTCAAGTCCAAATGCACCGATCATTGACTGGAGATGGTTATATTACACTACTCTGAGACCATTCGTATTGTGGATGACAATGGGCCATGTCACCAGGCTACAACTGTTCGCGACTGATTTGAAGACTGGGGAATCAGGGCGAATGATTTGCCCACCCAGGTCGCCCGATACGAATCTCATCGAAAATTTAGGAGACGTAATCGAGAGGTCTGTTCAGCCACAAAATCGTGCACTGGCAACACTTTCGCATATATGGACGGCTATGGAGGCAGCATGGCTGAACATTTCTGCAAGGAACCTTCGACGACTTGTCGAGTCCACGCCACGTCCAGCTGCTGCGCTACGCCGGACAGGGGGCGTCCCGTGACTTTTGTCACATACTGGCGGGCAGTCTTCTCTGCGTCATTTCCAGGATTACAGCAACCGTCCACCATTGTGTTACCAATGTAGCCACGGCCCACGGCACTCGCTTGCAGGGCGTAGTCCCGGGAACAGCACGCAGAAGGCTGTCCGCCAGCCGACAGCACGTAATTGAATTAATCCGCGCCATTTATCGACGTCGCAGCCGCCGCAGAATACAATCGCCAATTACCGTCCCGGCTGCCGGCGGCTCCCCCCGTGCACAGCTCTGTTCCACTCTCGCCGCCGACGCTACCGAGGCCCGCTTGAACGCCCTTCCCACCACAATTTGCTCATAATTACAGATCTGATAATGCGTGGACGATTCCTAACAGATACACAGAGCAGTGTCTCTAACCATTCTTTTTTTGCGAAGGAGGATAGATACAACTGGAATCTTGGGAAAGACATCCAGGTACAGGACAACAACTTAAAACTGTAAATTACACTCCGAAGCGGTTACACGCTGAAGAAAGCATGTGGAGATTCATAGCAAATGAATACCGCAACTACGGTCGCAGGTTCGAATCCTGCTTCGGGCATGGATCTGTGAGATGTCCTTAGGTTAGTCAGGTTTAAGTAGTTCTAAGTTCTAGGGGACTGATGACCTCAGAAGTGAAGTCCCATAGTGCTCAGAGCCATTTGAACCAACACCGCCACACCAGGGTTTAGAATGATAACTACGAACTGTGGCAACCACAGTACAGTGTATGAGTGTTATGCGCTCCTGGATCGAGGTCGGAAGAAGCGAGAGGCCACGCGTCTACCCATTGCACTGCTTCCAAGATGGTACGACCTCCTAGTTGGCCTCCAGACATTTAGGCTGAAATCAAAGTGTACATACTTGCACGCATCCAAATAAAATCATTTGATACGCTATGTTAAATATATTCAGGTACGAACAGCACTAATGGTTACAAAATTAATCACACAATTAATTATTCCTTTGCCTTTCAAATGTAGTTTTCACTGTTTATATTAGCAATATCTGGGTGCACTATAACATATGAAATCCGTTCACAAACGCAGTTTAGAATCATCAAGCGCACCAGACAAAGAATTATTCACTCCCTAAAATGGGACACCCGTCGCTTTGTTGTAGAACTGGTCTCTGACGTTCACGTGACCCTCCACTGCTGACGTTATAGCAGTGAAGTCTCAACTGTCTGTACAGAACTGGTTCACTACGTTGGGTGGCACAATGGAAAAATCGTGTTCATGACTCCGTGAACAAAGCTGCCCGATTTGTTGGTTTATTAACAACGAGTGTCAAAGGTGTCAAAGAATGGTTATCATCCGCAGCTCTGTAACACGGCATAAGAATGGTGATCGTCGAGATCATAATCGAAGCGAGAGTCACTCCTTGTCAAAGTACAATCGGTTTCAGATCAGACACGGATTGCTGCTGTTAGTGAACGCAGACCCATATCAACCAGTTACCGAACGAACGTTGCGAAGGGAACTGCATGCAATGGACGTGTCATTTCAACGTTACTAAAACTAGCACATTTTACCTCTTTTCGCCGTAGAGTACGCCGACTACCGAAACATTCGTTTAATGTAAACTGTGTGGATGATGGAAGTGGTTCTGCGTTGTTTTGTACCACGGAGCCCGATTTCTGTTTGAATATTGCAGGTCAGCAAGTGTTCTCCCTCCTCCTACATCATCACGATGAGCGTACTGTGGACACTCCCTGCTTCCAACACGATTACAGCCTCGTTCACAGGGCTGCACGTACAGCTTTCTGGTTTGGCGGACACTCAGGCACCACACGGTGCCTCGACTGACGAGCTGAATCACCAGATCCCGTAGGAGTATGTGGCTTCTTCGCGAGGCAGCTAAAACGTAGCAACCAAAATCCCCTCAATGAGTGGCTTCAGCTGAGTGCGACACGCCCGAAGAAACTTGTGTACACACTATCGCCGAATAACTGAGGTGGTGCTAAACCGTATTACTCATATCTGTTGGGTGTGGCGGAGGGGATGGATGAGTGAGAGGAAGGGGAGGGGGGATTAATTTTGGTTCACGGTTCTAACGTAGTAGGACAAGTTACTGTAGTTGCTCTTGACCAAGCAGCCATTTGCAGTAATTTTGGACTGCTGTGCCGATGAGAATGGACCACGCAGTCGGATCTATGTTCGGTGCTGCAATTCCTGGACTGTTTTATTAATTAATGTATCTTCATCGTTTCTTTATTTTGAGTTATTGTCCTCACCCACTGAAATGAAACAACCCTTCGCGAGAGTGATTACTTTGTTTACATCATTCTTGAACTGTTTAATGTGTGATCACGACATCATCCAAACTGATAGGACATTCATGCATTAGATTAAATTAATAGGACATGGTCGGAACTTTGACCGATCACTGTTGCAAAGCCTATGTGGGCAGACGAATCAAGTTAGGAGAACCATGTGTTAATTTTTGTCAACTTATACGAGCATCGAAGGATAGTCCTAGCTCTTACCACATCCGATTGCAATCTGTTTTAAAATGAAGCCGTACAAGGACGATCACTTGAAAGTTGGTGGATGGGAGCTGCAGTTAACGGGTGAGTTAATATAATTGACTGCGACAATACTGCATTTTAACCTAACCAAGCACATGGTGTAATGTTCACAGGTTCTGAACAAACCACGAAACACGTAAGTGATGTGAAGTTCGTCTGCGCTGGTCGACACGTGAGCGCAGCCCGAGTATGAAGCTTTGTACGGCCCAAGGGGCTGGCGGAGCTGGACCTGTATTACTGTGACACATGAGAGTGGACGCCTGGCATGCAAATAAGTTGACAAAGACAGTCGTTAGTGTCTTCGCCGCCGGTGGCCCCGGAGAGAAACAAGTAGCCAGGCATACCGGTACAGGAGGTAGAACTCGAGATTACGCACTCAATCACACGTTTTACGCCGCTAAAGAACTGTAATTTCTGTCTGTATGGCATTTCGTAACTAATACTGTGTTTCACATAATCCGGGGGCCATGGAGATCAGATAAAGTAAAAGTCTGTCTCAATAATTTTCCTACGTCTTTGTTACGTGCGGAGGCTTCTTATTGAGAAAGGCAAATCGGTATTTAACGACCCGTCTTTGCTACGATCGAAGGCTTCTCACTGGGAAAGGCACATTAGATCTTAACGTCCCGTCTACGATGCCATCTTTAGAGCACAAGCTCGGATTCGGGAAGGGTGATCAAGGCAAACGGTTGCGCTCTTCCAGGGGAAACATCACGGCATTCGCCTTACGCGAATTATGGAAATCACAGAAAACGTAAATCTGGATGGTCTCGTGGGGATCTGAACCACCGCCCTCCAGAATGAAGAGTCCAGTGCCCACCTGATCATCAGCCAACTCATTTGGCAGTTTTCTGCAGGGTTTGACAACGGCAGCTCAACATAGCGAAGTCTGTTTTCCAGATTGTCTTAAAATTGACATTCAACTCAAAATCTGAAAAAAAACGAGCCATATACTCCATGAAAGTGGCAACTAAACATAACAACCGTCAGTTTCAAGGAGTGGACAATGTTTACCTATAAACACAAGCAAATTGCACAAAATAGTTAACTTCTAGGACACTGTCCCTTACTACGACAAACCTGTTTTCAAAAGCATTAATAAGAAGTAGCAAACACACAAAACTATCCCATTAGCATAAAATAAGAGGAACACGGTGCTAAAGTAAACAGACACTAGCAAATTAATAAAAATATCCATTTCGCGAAAGAATGGTCATGACCATACAATGTAAACTTTCCTTGCCGGTACTTACATTCTTGGTGATTTTAGTTCTGTGAAAGTTAGGCGTAGATCTAAGTGAGCCAAGCTTTGTCTGCTGATACTGGAGACGTCCCCAGAGACTATAGAGACTTCAAGTTGTTGAGCTTGTTTGGGTTCAAAAAGCAAATGCGAACTATAAAGATACGAAAAGATAGGCCTATAAACGTGCCTTTGACCAGGTTTCTAATACCCATAGAACTAAAATAACTAGTAACTGTATGACATTTTTGAAGACACACTGAAGAAATGCAACAAAAAGCAATTTCTGTTAACAGATCAACCTATCGTAACATGACTGGTACAGACCGCCTCACGATTCCGCTTCAGTTCAGTTACATTTATTTCTTAAAGCGGGCAGTGCAGACTGTGGGTGGTACTGAAAGGTTCCCACGCAAGTAAGCAGACTGCAGGACCACCCGCGGTCGCTGTTGTGCAACGCAGAAACGCTTTGCTCTCGAGTTGGATGCCACCCTGGCATGGCTGCCAACGCCTGCTCGGCGCCTCCGTGAGTTCATTCACGACGCGCTGACTTAGCTCCCGAGTGCCCACTTGAGATGTGGCGAGTATCTGTTGTAAGACGTGTATATTTCTATTGTCAAAACACAATTTACGAAAGATGTTTATATTTTATTAATAGGATTAGTTAGGAATAATTAATATTTGTCATGTTGCAAATACTTGTGGCAGCAGGGAATATCTGCACCATAGTATTATTGGCAGGAGAGACCGCACATTGATATAATTTTAAAGAGGGCGGGAGAGACTGTGTATGGATACATTTTAAGAAAAGAGCGGGAAAGACCGCTCATTGATACATTTTGTAATGGTAGCAGGGATTGCCTGCATGAGAAAGCATTCTTGGCAGGAGCGACCGCACTTTAGCGTTCGTAGGAAGTCAGTTGTAAGCGAGAAGTGAAGCGAGTCGATAGTAGGTCTGAAGAGAGATGTTGAGGGAAGTGGTGTGCCTGCCAGCCACTAGCTATGATTTACAAGAGATTATAAACGGATGTACACAGACATCAACTAACTATTATAATAAGAGGAACTAATATTATTGAGTTTTTTTTTTGAGAAACTCAAGACTACTGAAGGTATCTTTGCGCAATGCTAGTTGTAAGATTATTGTAAAAGGTACGTCCCATTTGAACGTTTGTAAAATCATTTGAAACTGAATATAATTAGTTTTTCCCAGAAATATTGCATTACTGATTACAATCCATCCCAAAGACTACCAACTTAAAACTTCGCAAAATTTTATTGTTGTCAAGAAAAAGTTTAACTATGAATTACATAAGACATTAAGCAAGAGATAGAAATCCTGAGGGAAGGTTTCATAGGTTATTGTAGAAGGGAAGGTTGCGTAACCACAAAATGTGACAAATTTCAGGCCGACCGCTGTGGAGAGCGGTTCGAGGCGCTTCAACCGGAACCGCGCAGCTGCTACGGTCGCAGGTTCGAATCCTGCCTCAGGCATGGATATGTGTGATGTACTTAGGTTTAAGTCGTTCTAAGTCCAGGGGACTGATGACCTCAGATGTCAAGTCCCATAGCGCTCAGAGACATTTGAACCATCTGAGAAATTTCACTCCACCTTAACAGTATTTCTATTCGAGCAATCCACTTCTGGACACTGTGTGTGCTACGTCCTCCAATAGCGAAAGACCGTTCAAGCCTGATGAACCGCTTATGCATACTTGTACCCCACCTCAGAAAACTTTTGTAGAGTCTTCGCGCTGGCTGCAAGCACGCCGTCGTCCTTCCAACAGAGCTAGGGCTGAGAATGAAGAACTTCGAGTTCTATTCTTTCGCTTCCTGGCTGTCATCCCGTACTGAATCTGCAGTCTGTAAGATTTAAGTGTAGCGTTCTGCTATAGCATGAGGTTTTAGTTTCGTATCTCAAAAAACTGTTCTCTGAGCAGCTCATTTACGTGGCTGCTAGTTAATCTTTGGTGTGAAGTTCACTGGGTTGCTTGAAAATGGGAGAGGCGCAGATGAGGAGTTTTGTTCTTATTTCAGTATGCCTAACGATTTCAATCCAAGTCGCACAATATTAGCTTCATTTTTGCAGGTTAATTCTGTGTTTTTGTTCCCCTGAGTAACATCCCAATTTTTTATTAATCTGAATAAAATTTCAGTAATTTCTAAAATCGACTTCGATTTATGAACCCTATTCCCTATCATTTTTCCCGTGATGAGGCCACGACTTCGATTTATGAACCCTACTTCTTACAGTTTTTCCCGTGATGAGGCGACCCTCATTTGACTTGTATTATCAGTAATACTTCAAGGAGGTGTTTCAATGTGATGGTGCTTCCATTGTGTGCAGTGTCCAGACTATTGCTGGAATGTTATATAACATGCACTGTTTGTTTCGGTGACGAGTGGGCAGTAGTTGCAAGTTTTATTTCAAAGCTCAAACTGTTCTTAATACAGACTTGCTTCATTATCAGAGCTTCCCAAACTACGTTCTGCACACTGCTAGTGTTCTTTGGGAAGTAAATAAATGCTTCTTGTAAAACAATCACATGCAGTTGTTTCACTAAACTTTTTTATTCTTTAATTTTTTTATGATTTCTGTGTTATTAGCCATGATTTAAAATTTAAGTAATAACTGAATAAACGAGTTTTTTTCTTTTCTCAAAATCTATTAATTATACTAACCTTCAAAATACACAAGGTGTTCCATCAAAGTATCAGGACACTCAAAGCGTTTAGTCGGACGAATAATTTGGGCACCCCTACTCTGGTATGGAAAATCACTGTTTTTCTGACTGTAGATGGACTATGTACTGTTTCACAATAGATATACTCGTGAAATAAATCGTTTCATAACTTCTAGTACTGTCATTTTCATAATAAATTGTGACAGTTGTCTCAAAATTTTTTCCTAGGTATGTTATTGCTCTAGTGAACGATGAAGGTAGCACTTAATTCTGAGGTATTTTAAGTCTTACCACTTTTAGCGGAGTTTATCGTGTTCCCTGACTCTTTTCGTTACTGAACAAACTTTTTTAGGGAAACTGTACTTTTAGTGTAGTGGAGTATCATAACTTGGCCGCCTGGAGCGGACGAGGGGTCTTAGGCGCCATGTTACGGATACCGCGGACCCTCGCACCGGACGTTCGAATCCTCCCTCGCCCATGGGTATGTGTGCTATTCTTAGCATAAGTTAGTGTAAGCTAGTTTAAGTATTGTGCAAGTCCAGGGGCCGATGACCTCAGCAGTTTGGTCCCTTAGGAATTTACGCACATTTGAACATTCATAAGCAAATTCATAATGTTAAGGGTTACGTACAAGGAAAGCTTTTGCACACTAACCATTTGAAGAAGAGCATCGAATACTTCAGATCAGTAACCATACGAGTAAAGAAAGGTCTCCAGACAGAATAATAAAACAAAACTTGTAAATGTTAGTAGATAATCTGTTTACAATGACGAGCAATTGAATTGAATATAACTGAGGGGACGGGAAGTGGGAGGAGAGGAGAGGGGGAGGGAAGAGGGGGGGAGGGGAAGGGGGGGCAGGGGGAGAGCGATACCGTTGCTGTGTGGCGTACCACGAGACACACAGTCAGACCTTTACATACACCATGAAAGCGGGCCCATTTGGGATCTCATCAGTTACTCTTGTGAAGTGTGAAATAAGCGAACACATTTAAATTGTTCTACTGGCACCCTAAGAAACGTTTCGGGTGCACAATGCTGAAAATTAACAATAATGTTAACCGGTTGCAAACAGTATGGCTGTTGTGATTTATAGCGGTTTACTGCTGTGCCTGATAGAGATGGCATGAAACTTCCTGGCAGATTGAAACAGTGTCGGATTTGGACTGGAACAAAGGACCCTGCAAGTCCTGTTACGGCACAGAGTTTTTAATTACTAAGAAGTTTCAGGAGATAACACAGCCCGTTTGAGACAAAGTTCACACTACAGCGATACATCTTCGGGAGTTCACCTGAGCTGGGCCGCCGATAACATACGTCTGGCAGTTACTGTAGTCCTGTACTACTATTGTATTCTTACAACGCGAACACCGTCGAAACTATCGTTAAATGTACAGCTTTACAAGCTATGGTCTCGGATACACTTTCCTCTTCTCACCCCATTTCCAAACTATTAGCTGGCTAATTCAGTCTTACCTTTGCATCAAATGCTGTTTCACTGAAAATGAATGTACGTTCTCCTAAATTCTCATTCTCTTATGCTCTTCACTTTCCCTTGCTCCTCTGAAGACATGAAGTAAAAACCATACCTACCGTATCGTTTCTCCGTTAACTTTCTCAAGCACAAAGTTTATTCATTTAATCGCTGGCCTCCATCAAGTTATATTCACATCTCACAAAGTAAAAACTACACCATTTGTATAAGTATAAAGGGAGGATTCTCTGCTTCTGTACTGCAGCACTGATTTCTTTCAGCCAGCTTAAGGTGCATCTGGAAAAGTCATAATATGTTAGATCTCTGTTCTGACAGTATGCTGCAATGCAATAATATTTCACGAATTGCAGTTGTGCCCAGTCACATCTTATTCTGGAGCCCCTCAGTGTCTTCAATACCGCGTATACACCGATGAACCAAAACAGTATGACCACTGCTCACCGCCTAGTCTGATGTCGCGTGGTGGCGTCGCGGCAACGTGACGCGGTAACAGAAACATGTAAGAGGAGCAGACTCGGACTTGGGATCACCCTAGCGAAGATGAGGGCTGCAAATGGAGAATACGTAGTTGGACGTCCTCGATTCTTCACAGAACATGGGGTTCGGAGGCTTATCTGCTGTATAAAGCAGGATAGATGGCGACGTGTGGCACCTCTGGCGAAAGAACACAATCCTGGTGCACGCGCAAGTGTTTCGGAGCAGACTGTTCACCGGACACTGTTGAACGTGGAGCTTCGCAGCAGACCACTCCTACTTGTCACATGTTGACCTAACGACATCGTCAGTTACGACAATGGGTGCGGGACCATCGGATTCGACCGCCGATAAATGGAAATGTGTCGACTCTTCGTGCGAAGAAGATTTTTGCTACACTAGGTCAATAGTCGTCTTCACAAACGCCATCATCGAGGTGAACGGCGGATCGAAACGTGTAGTGCGCCACCCGCACAGGCTGTTGGGAGCAGTATTAAGCCGTGAGAGACATTCTGCTGCGCTTGCATGGGACAAATAGTAGTAATCGAAGACACGCTGACAACTGACTACGAATTGCATCCCTTCACCCTTGATGCCTTCTCCGACGGCGATCTCATCTTTCAGCAATATATGCCTAACTGTGAACGGCGTTGCAGTGGTTTGAGGAGCATTATAGTGAACTCACGTTGATGTCGTGGCGACGAAAGTCGCCTGCTGTAAATCCTATGAAGTCGCTATTGGGAGCCAACACCGTGTACGCAAATCAGCTGCCCGTTATTTACGCGAATTACATGAACTGTGCGCAGACATCTAATGCCAGAGGCCTCCACAAACCTACCAACAAACTGTCGGATCCCTGATACGCAGAATCAGTGATGAATTTGCTCTGAAGACGGACAAACAAGCTATTAAGCAGGAGGTCATAATGTTTTGGCTCCTCAATGTATATTTTTTCAGATGACAATGAAGATTTGCACCTCGGTAAGCTCAGCGCAAAGTATTAGCCGCCGCGTTAAAAGTGTGGGCCACACTCTTTGGAGCGCTGGTATGGTACAAAACTGGAACCAGGTGACCATGTGATCCTGCCTGCCCCCTGACTTCCATCACTGGCGATAGGTCACTGCAGTGGGGTGTGTGTATGTCAGTTTATGCAATCAGCACAGTAAAAACAGTTCTGTACAGTTCGTATCCGTGGGGCACGTCGTATGAACAGTGGTCGTCGGAGGACCGTAACCGACAGGGACCGGAGGCGGGTGTGACCCCTTGTCGGCGACAATCCGACAGGAGATGCAGCTGGCAGTGAACGCAAGGCACACTGCTACACGGTTTCAGAGAACACATTTGCAGCCGGGCACCTCGCAAAAGGCTACTACAGCGGGAGATAAAGCTGTACTCACTTCATTATCAGTTGCACTTCTTTACTAGGGAAAAGAGCACAGAAACTGATAAAAGCTGGCTGGAGGCGTGTGGTGTGGCCCTATTCAGATTATGCGAGGCATCGAAGGCAACTGCGGCGCAAAGATGCTCTTAACCTGCAGCGTGTGGAGGTGTAGCTCAGACAGAAGGTGTTTCCATCATGTTCTGTGGGTATTTTTTGTGGCACAACGTCGGCCCGATCATTCCATTTACCAGGATCTTTACGTCAACGTCTTACTCTTCCCTCTACGTTCATACTGATGTGGACACTCCAGTTTTCAAAGATGACGACAGATGTGAACATTTTCCATGTCTGACGAACACTCAGGCATCCTGCTGCACCTCGATCGTTTGAATTAGTGGATGAAACGAAGCAATCAGAATCACTGCAGTTCGGTAGCTGTACCTCTGCTACTCATTCCCTTTCCTCTTCCACTCGCAAATGAAGTGAGGAAAATGTTACTGCCCGTATGTCTTTGTACGAGCCTAATGTTCCTCATTTTTGTCATTACGGCCGCTACGCTACACGAGCGTTAGGGACGGCAGAATTGTTCTGCAGTCTGTCGAAAGTAATGGATCTCTAAATTTCAACAGCGTTTGGCGGGTAGCTTGTCTTCTCCCCGCCAAGGGTTCCCATCTAAGCTCACGGAACATTTGCGTAGCACTCTTGTCCTCGTAAAAGTGAACAGTATACGCACGCAAACAGGTCAACTAAATTTTCATTTTTCTCGTCTTTCTTCGCCGACTGCGAAACACCGGGGTAAACAAAAGACCTTTTTGCGTGGTAGTTGCAGTAGCCATTTCCTCCCGCATTTGTGAGTGTTTTTTGTGCCCGAGCCTTGAGATACCACGCCCAAGACGCAAGGTGAGGGCATTGCGTGCGCGTCAGCTGTTCCGCGGAGCCGCTGTCTTCGGCAGGTGTGGCGATGACTGTCCGGGAAACCGGACGGTGGGGCCGTATGTTAACAGAACGGAATCTTGCGCCCGCCAGGCGGTCGGCCTTTACCCATATACCGGTGCCCCACTAGAAGCACGCCACCACCAGTACATCAGGTTGGGGGATAAGGTCGTAACGGTTCTCCGTAAGTTTAATAAACACCACGGATGCACGAAATACAGACTTCAGTCGTCAATTAGCCAGTCTTTTTCACTATTTACAACAGTCTGCCAACGCTGGGGCACTTTTCCATTCCGACACTGTAGAAATCACGTGGTTTCCGGGTGAAGAACTCGTTGGGAGGGCACTTTCATCCACAAAGGAAGTTCCATAGAAAGCGGAAAAGGCGAAAATCCGAGGGTGCAAGATCAGGTGCATAACATGGTGTAGAATGGCTACCCAACCCCTCTCCTGTGTAATGTTTTCTTTTGTCTGTCTAGCAAAATGCAGACGGGCGTTATTGTGGAACAGCGTCACTTTGCACAGTCTTCTTGGACTGCGTCTGCACGATGTCTCAGTTGTTGACACAGCAGAGATGGTTACCCCTCGAGGAAGCAATTCATAATACACCAAACTGTCGCTGATCCATGAGATGCATAAAATTATCTTTGTGGATATGTGCAGATCTCTGTGCGGTGAGCTGCTGTTTTGTTAGGGCTCAGCAATTTCTTTCTTTTCCTTATGTTAACATAATGACGCCATTTCTCGTCACCAGTAACTATACAGAGCCAATGGATGACGAACAGGCAGAGATGCACATATGGCCAACTGCTGATTTTTGGAGCATGTGCTACCCACACATCCGATTTTTGAACCTTCCTCATTGTATGCAAATGTCGCGTGATGGTGGAATGACCTCAGTGATCACAATCGCCAGTTCTCGACTACACTGACGTAGATCGTTGTGGATTAATGCTTTTAAACGATCTTCAACAGAATCCGAACCGCCACGAATTCCTCTCCTGTGCCAACCTCTTCATTTCAGAATAAAACCTACGTCGTCAATTATTTGTTGGTTGTATTCCAGGCTGTCTTTGTCAACGGTTTTTACCCTCTACAGCTCCCTCTAGTACCGTGGAAGTGGAAGACATTGCCCGACGTGTTAACAGATATCCTATCATCCTGTCCCTTCTCCTTGTCAGTGTTTTCCGTATGTTCCTTTCCTCTCCTATTGTGCTCAGAACGTCTTCATTTCTTACCTTATCAGTCCAAGGAATATTCAACATTCGTCTGTAGCATCGCATCTCAAAAGCTTCGATTCTCTTCTCTTCCGGTTTTCCCACAGTCCATGTTTCACTACCATACAATGCTGTGTCCGAAAAGCACATTCTCAGAAATTTCTTCCTCAAATTAAATCTAATATTTGATACTACTAGACTTCTGTTGGCTAGGAATGCCCTTTTTGCCAGAGATAGTCTGCTTCTGATGACCTCCTTGCTCCGCCCGTCATTGGTTATTTTGCTGCCTAGGTAGAACAACTCCTCAACTTCATCTACTTCGTTGCTATCAATACTGACAAGTTTCTCGCTGTTCTCATTTCTGCTACTTCTCTTTACCTTCGTCTTTCTCCGATTCACTCACAATACATATTCTGTACTGAGACTGTGTAAGTAGGCTGTTTAGCTTTTTATATTGGTAACGCCACGTAGCGCTCTGTATGAAAATCACTGGATGTGCTGTATGAAGGCTGTGGTTGGTTTGCATTGTTTGAGTATATGCTATTGTAGTGTTGGGCAGTTGGATGTGAACAGCGCGTAGCGTTGCGCAGTTGGAGGTGAGCCGCCAGCAGTGGTGGATGTGGGGAGACAGATAGCAGAGTTTTGAGAGCGGATGATCTGGACGTGTGTCCATCAGAGACAGTAAATTTGTAAGACTGGATGACATGAACTGCTATATATATTATGACTTTTGAACACTATTAAGGTAAATACATTGTTTGTTCTCTATCAAAATCTTTCATTTGCTAACTACGCCTATTAGTAGTTAGTGCCTTCAGTAGTTTGAATCTTATATTTAGCTGGCAGCAGTGGCGCTCGCTGTATTGCAGTAGTTCGAGTAACTAAGATTTTTGTGAGGTAAGTGATTTGTGAAAGGTATAGGTTAATGTTAGTCAGGGCCATTCTTTTGTAGGGATTATTGAAAGGCAGATTGCGTTGCGCTAAAAATACTGGCTGTCAGTTTAGTGTTGATCAGAATAGGTGAAGAGCCAAATGTCTGAGTGCGTTCAGTTCTGCTCAGCTGTTTGAAAATCAAATAATGTAAGAGGTTTATCAGCACAGTAATTCATTAATTTTTCTTAGGGGACGTTTCAACTGTCCATTCCTTTCGGCAGATCATCCAATTCTTCTTCACTTTCACTCAGGATAGCAAGTCACAAGCAAATAGTACTCCATTTTTAATCCGAGCACTACGTTCTTTGTGTCCACTCTTACTATTCCCTCTTGGCTCTTGTATATATTGTGTATTACCCGTCTCTCCCTATAGACTACACCTATTTTTCTCAAAATTTTGGACATGTTTAACCATTTCAAGCTATCGAACGCTTCTTCCAAGTCTACAAAACCTATGATCGTGTCTTGATTTTTCTTTAATCTTGCTTCCATTATCAACCGCAACGTCAGAATTGCTTCTCTTGTGCCTTTCCCTTTCCTAAAATCAAACTGATGTAATCTAACACATCCTCAGTTTTCTTTTCCATCCTTCTGTATATTATTCTTGCTAGCAACTTAGATGCATGGGCCGTTAAGCTGATTGTGTGATAATTCTCGCACTTGTCTGCTCCTGCAATCTTCGGAATTGTGTCGTTGATATTTTTCCAGAAGTCAGTTGCTACGCCGCCAGACTCATTCATTCTACACACCAACGTGAAAAGTCGGTTTTGTTGCCACTTCCCCAATTATTTTAGAAGTTCTGATGGAATGTTATCTACCCTCCTTAAAACGAAAAAACCAACCATTTTCTTGTTATGCTCTGTCCAGTGGCATTACTCACACACGGCGCAAATGTTCCTGGCTGTCTCCTCTGCTGTCACGTTCCTATTCACATCGAATAGAAGGATATTTCGGAAATGTTTTGATTTCCACACGTGGCTCTCAATTTTCTAGCGTCCAAAGCTCCACTCCCTATCTCGAAATGACAGAATGACTATATATAAACTCAAATAACAACTGCGCATTACAAATAAAAAATGACAATCGATAAACAAACCGATAGCAGTCGAAATATCAACATGTAAGGCAAAAAAGCTACGAACTTGTGCACGAACCTAATAGAAAGACCAAGTGTTTGATCTTAAGATCTACTTGATAGAAATTATATTCACCAGAGTTATTCGCATACGCGTAAATATTGCGTGTTGTGGATTACTTAAAATGCAGATATTGTCATCTAGCGAATTTAGGCGAACTTTCAACGTAATGTGGGAGCTGCAACGAGAAAATGAAATGCTTGTTGTTAACTACACTACCATCTGTAGTAGCTCTTACCACGTAATATACGAAGGAAAGATGGTCAGAGTAAATGTCCCGCCGACGAACAAGTTATTAAAAGGCAGACCGGAAGTTAGGATTGGGGGAGGCTGCGGAAGAAAATCGCCAGCGTTCTTTTCCCAAGCAACCATCCCGACATTTGCCTTGGGCGATTTAGAGAAAACACACAAAACTTAATTCTGAGTGGACGGACAGGGATGTGAGTCGCAATCCTCCGGAATGAGAGTCCAGTGCCTGGCTGAACCTTATCTTCTACCTTTATCAATAACATATGAAATGGGGGGCTAATGTAAGTTCTCGACTTGATGATACTTTTTTATAATTACAATCCAGATTCGTTGATCGACTGACGTATTAATTTTGAAAATAGATCTGCATCTGAGGCCGTATAAATACGCAGCTTCCGTGATTTGAAAACAGCGCACGGGACTGAGAAGCGAAAGCCG
Source organism: Schistocerca gregaria (assembly GCF_023897955.1). Lineage (NCBI taxonomy): Eukaryota > Metazoa > Arthropoda > Insecta > Orthoptera > Acrididae > Schistocerca > Schistocerca gregaria. The sequence continues at coordinate 492,138,838 of NC_064927.1, read as the reverse complement.
ACTTGACTTGAACGGCATGGTTCTCACTGGCTTGAATTCTGCCAGTACATCTGTCCTGACTTCGTGAAAGTTCTTCACTTACATCTTGCACCAGGCCTCGGGTAACCAAGACGACTGTCAAATACATGCATCTGACTCCACTGCGCCTGCCACTACCCGTCACAGGGAGAACACACTGTTTCAGGTTATAGATAACGCTGAAGATATCAAACGTACCTTGCAGGTAAAGTGTCCAAAGTTCGACGACAGAAAGTGACGAACGACTGTCGTAATTACCCTTCATCGTTTGAACTTCCTACAGTACAGAGTAACAGTCAGATTTGCAGTTGTGGACTAATGTGACCTCGTCCTTATCCCTAGATCACAATTACATATTGCGTAGGAGCCAGCAGTATCCGGGTACTATAAAGATGTTTCCTCTAACAGTTAAGAAAGGGCAGACAAACGGATACCATGACCTACATCAGGTAAAAGTGATGCAAGTCGTGATGAAGTTGTCCTGTTCTCGTCATCCATTCATCGGTTCAAAAATATCTGAGTATATTGCTAGAATTATGTAGAATAGAGTTTGGATCCGTATTACCCAATGCACGTATAACTTTTCCCTCACGTTATTCTTTATTAGAGTTACGGATAAACTCTCTTTGACACTGACGCTGAATAATTTCCTGCCAATAGTTTCTACGGTGTGCAGATCCTGTCTACCAGTGTTACACACACGCATATTTATGACAGTATGAATCATAGTGACAGTGTTCGCCACTAACGCTGAGTACAATATACTTCATGCACTGCGTTTCTACATACTGTTCGAGCATATTTTTTCTAGATTCCTCGGTCGATGGTTAGTTGGTTGGTTAGTTTAAAAGAGGTGGAAGGGACCAAACTGCTAGGTCATCGGTCACTTGTTCCGAACAAAACAATGCCACAAGGGTGAGAATAAAACAAGCAAGACTGTAAACAAAAAGCGGAGAGAAAGTAAAAACCACAAGAACAACGAAGGGCAACAAACACTTAAATCGACAAAAGGGGAGAGGAAAACCACAGAAATGCAACAAACAGGAAGAAGAGATTAAAAGTACGAAACATTGTCATGGCTGTCTGACCATGAAAACAAAAACAAGAAGCCAGCCAGTCTCCAACACATTAAAACCCCAACCTAAAAGTCATAGGGTGGAGGACACAAAGGGACAAAGGACACGCGCTAAAACTTAGATCAAATGATAAAACCCACCCTTACGAATAAAACGCAAAACTAAAGTCAGCCGATGAGGCGTTGTAAGATAAAATTATCAGCGACGAGTCCGGTAACCGAAGATTTCGCCGCAGGGCAGTCAAAGTTGGACAGTGCACCAGAGTATCGGCCACTGTCAACGGGCGCCGCATCGTCACTGAGGCGGGTCTCCACGACGCAGGAGGCAGCCGTGGGTCGCCCAAGCGTGGCCAATGAGGAGCCGGCAGAGAACCTCAGGGTCCCAGCGAGAGGCCGGCATGGAGGACTGCCGTCTCAGTCTCCTTAATGGCACGCAGTTTGTTGTGCGTACTGAAACTATGCCATTCCGTCTCCCAAAGCCGAAAAACCTGGCGGCGTAAAAACGAACGGAGGTCAGTTATTGAAATGCCAGTCTCCATAAGCGGTTACCGTGTAGCCTGTTTGGCCAGCCTGTCAACAAGTTCGATGCCTGGGATACCGACGTGTGCTGGGGTCCGCACCAACACCGCTGAGCGACTGGACAGTTCCACGGCATAGATGAACTCCTAGATGGCCGCTACCAAAGGATGACTAGGGTAGCACTGGTCGATAGCTTGTAGGCGTCAGTACACAGAAGAAACCACTCCCCAGGGCATGAACCGATGTGCTCAAGAACACCAGACACAGCCACCAGCACTACAGTGAAAACACTGCAGCCATCGGGGAAGAATTGCTGTTCAATATGTCCACCATGCACATACGCGAAGCCGACGTGACCATCAGCCATCGAACCGTCGGTGTAAACCACTTCATGGCCTCGGTACAGGTCAAGAATCGAGAGGAAGTGACAGCGGAGAGCAGCGGGGTGAACTGGGTCCTTTGGGCCATGTGAAAGGTCCAGGCCAAGCCACGGCCTAGGAGTACACCATGGAGGTGTACGCGAATGGACCTCTGGTACAGTTGCTAAAGGCAAGGACTCCGGTTCAGATAGAAGGGATCGGACGCGAAATGCAATTGTAAACCATGACCTGGCCGCCGATGCGGGAGATGAATCGCCTTGAGTGGGAAAAGGAGACGGTAATTCGGATGCGCAGGAGAACTACGAATGTGTGCTACGTAACTGGCGAGCAGTTGCGCATGCCTGACCTGCAATGGAGGGACCCCAGCCTCCGCCAGAACGCTGGTCACCAGACTCGTTCTAAAAGCTCGCGTCGCAAGTCGAACGCCACAGTGGTGCACTGGGTCGAGAAATGCAACGCCGAGGGCGCCGCCGAACCATAAAGCAGACTCCCATAGTCAACGCGGGATTGAACAAGGGCTCTGTAGAGCTGCAGCAGCGTAGAGCGATCTACACGCCAGTTGGTGTTGCTCAGGCAGCGTGGGGCATTGAGGTGCTGCCAGCACTTCAGCTCGAGATGACAAAGGTGAGGAAGCCAGTGCATCAGGAGTCGAAAACCAGTCCTTAAAATCCATGTCTGCACTACAATAAGGGGATCGTCGTAAGGTAAAGTTCTGGTTAGGGATGAACGGTACGACGCTGACAGAAGTGCTTACAAACGACTTTGCGGCCGAAAACTGGAAGCCGTGGCCTAGAGCCCATTACTACGCCTTGTGAATGGCTCCCTATAGGCACCACTCAGCAACACCAGTACTGGTGGAGCAGTATGCACACGTCGTCTACATCTACATCCACACTCCGTAAGCTACGTGAAGATATGTGTCGGAGGGTACCTTGAGAACCTCTATCGATTCACCCTTCTGTTCCAGTCTCGTGTTGTTCGTGGAAAGAAAGACTGTCGGTATGCCTCTGAGTGGGCTCTAATCTCTCTGATTTTCTCCTCATGGTCTCTTCGCGAGACATACGTAGTAGGGAGCAATATACTGCCTGACTCTTCGGTGAAGGTATGTTCTCGAAACTTTAACAAAAGCCCGTACCGAGCTACTGAGCGTCTCTCCTGCAGAGTCTTCCACTGGAGTTTATCTATCATCTCCGTAACGCTTTCTTGATTACTAAATGATCCTGTAACAAGCGCGCTGCTCTCCGTTGGATCTTCTCTATCTCTTCTATCAACCCTATCTGGTAAGGATCCCACACCGTTCGGCAGTATTCAAGCAGTGGGCGAAGAAGTGTACTGTAACCTACTTATTTGTTTTCGGGTTGCATTTACGTAGGATTCTTCCAATGAATCTCAGTCTGGCACCTGCTTTGCCGACGATTAATTTTATATGGTCATTCCATTTTAAATCACTCCTAATGCCTACTCCCAGATAGTTCATGGAATTAGATGCTTCCAGTTGTGGACCTGTTATATTGTAGCTAAATGATAAGGGATCTTTCTATGTGTTCGCAGCACATTACACTTGTCTACATGGAGGTTCAATTGCCATTCCCTGCACCATACGTCAATTCGCTGCAGATCCTCCAACATTTCAGTACAATATTCCATTGTTACAACCTCTCGATATACCACAGCATCATCCGCAAAAAGCCTCAGTGAATTTCCGATCTCATCCACAAAGTCATTTATCTATATTGTGAATATCAACGGTCCTACAACACTCCCCTGCGGCACACCTGAAATCACTCTTACTTCGGAAGACTTCTCACCATTGAGAATGACATGCTGCGTTCTGTTACCTAGGAAATCTTCAGTGCAATCAAACAAGGTCTGATAGTCCATATGCTCTTACTTTGTTCATTAAACGACTGTGGGGAACTGTATCAAACGCCTTGCGCAAGTCAAGAAACGCGGCATCCACCTGGGAACCCGTGTCTATGGCCCTCTGAGTCTCGTGGACTAATATCGCGAGCTGAGGTTCACACGATCGTCTTTTTCGAAACCCATGCTGATTCCTACAGCCGTCCTAGATTCCAGAAAAGTCATTATACTCGAACATCATACGTGCTCCAAAATTCTACAATTGACGATGTTAGAGATATAGGTCTATGGTTCTGCACATCTGTTCGACGTCCCTTCTTGAAAACGGGGATGACCTGTGCCCTTTTCCAATCCTTTGGAACGCTACGCTCTTCTAGAGGCCTACGGTACACCACTGCAAGAAGGGGGCAAGTTCCTTCGCGTACTCTGTGTCAAATCGAACTGGTATCCCATCAGGTCCAGCGGCCTTTCCTCTTATGAGCGATTTTAATTGTTTTTCTATCTCTCCGTCATCTATTTAGATATCTACCATATTGTCATCTGTGCGACAATCTAGAGAAGGAATTACAGTACAGTCTTCCTCTTAGCTTTGGAAAAAGACATTTAGTATCTCGGCCTTTCGTCTGTCATTCTCTGTTTCAGTACCATTTTGGTCACAAAGTGTATGGACATTTTGTTTTGATCCACCTACCGCTTTGACATAAGACCAACATTCCTAGGATTTTCTGCAAAGGCAGTACATAAAACTTTACTTTCGAATTCGTTGAACGCCTCTCGCATAGCCCTCCTCACACTACATTTCGCTTCCTGTAATTTTTGTTTGTCTGCAAGGTTCTGGCTATGTTCATGTTTGCTGCGAAGTTCCCTTTGCTTCTGTAGCAGTTTTCAAACTCGGCTGTTGTACCACGGTGGCTCTTTTCCATCCCTTATGATCTTGCTTGGGACATACTCATCTAATGCATATTGTACGATGGTTTTGAACTTTGTCCACTGATCCTCAACACTATCTGTACTTGAGATAAAAATTTTGTGTTGAGCTGTCAAGTAATCTGAAATCTGCTTTTTGTCTCTTTTGCTAAACAGAAAATTTTTCCTACCTTTTTTAATATTTCTATTTACGGCTGAAATCGTCGATGCAGTAACCGCTTTATGATCGCTGATTCCCTGTTCTGCGTTAACTGTTTCAAATAGTTCGGGTCTGTTTGTCACAAAGTCTAACATGTTATCGCCATGAGTCCGTTCTCTGTTTAACCGCTCAAGGTAGTTTTCAGATAACGCACTTAAAAAAATTTCACTGGATTTTTTGTCCCTGCCACCCGTTATAAACGCTTGAGTCTCCCAGTCTGTATATGGCAAATTAAAATCTACACCCAAAATTATAACATGGTCGGGAAATCAACTCTAAATATTTTCCTGATTTTCCTTCAGGTGGTCTACCACAACAGCTGCTGAGCCAAGGGGCCTATAGAGACACCCAATTACCATGTTTGAGCCTTTTTTAACCGTGACCTTCACCCAAATTATTTCACATTTCGGATTTCCGACAATTTGCTGCACTTTTTATCGCTATAAACACGTCTGCCCCTTCACTGTCCAGCCTGTCTCTGCAGCATACATTCCAATCTGAGTAGAATTTCATTACTGTTTGCATCTGGTTTCAGCCAGCTTTCCGTCCCTAGTACTATGTTGGCATTGTGACCGTTTATTAATGAGAACAGTTCTGGGACCTTTCTATAGACGCTCCTGCAGTTTACCAAATTAATATTGTCATTCCCTGTTGCGTTTTGCCTGCTGATACCTTGTCGCGTCTCAGGAAGCGTCTTGTCGGACCTAGGGAGGGAATTCTCTAACCTAAAAAAAATCACATGTGCATTCCACACGTACCTCGCTACCCTTGTAGCCGCTTCCTGCATGTAGTGAACGCCTGACCTATTCAGGGGGCCCTAAACTTCTCCACCCGATAGCGGAGGTCGATAAATTTGCACCCCATATCTCCGCAGAATCGTCTGAGCCTCTGGTTTAAGCCTTCCACTCTGCTCCGAACCAGACGACCGGGTTCGGTTTTGGGAACGATACTACAAATAGTTAGCTCAGTTTCCACCCCGCGAGCGAGACTTTCCGCCTTCACCAATTCCGCCAACCGCCTGCACGAACTGAGGATGACCTCTGAACCCAGACGGCAGGAGTCATTGGTGCCGACATGAGCAACAATTTGCAGTCGTGTGCACCCAGTGCTCTCTATCGCCGCCGGCAGGACCTCCTCCACATCTCGGATGAGACCCCCCGGCAAGCAGACAGAGTGAACACTGGCCTTCTTCCCCGACCTTTCCGCTATTTCCCTAAGGGGCTCCATCACACGCCTAACGTTGGAGCTCCCAATCACTAATAAACCCCTCCCCCCGTGCGCCTGCTAGGACCTTGCTGAAGGAGCGGCCACATGTGCACTCACAGGCAGAGCGGGCGATGCCACACGGCCAGCCTCCACATTGCCCTTCCGCCTCGTGCGCCGCGAACGCCGCTGAACCCGCCACTCCCCTAGGGGAGAGGGTGGCCCAACCGCGCCCGGTACCCGCGAAGATGTCTCGACAACAGGGACAGTGGGTGAAGCATGTAACACCTGGGGCGTACCATGCGAGGCACAAGACTCCCCACTCCGAGGCAGCAGCCTGAAGACGGCTGACCGGCCATCAGCACGTTCAGGTGTTCGCGAACAGTGGCCAGCTCCTCCTGCGTCCATACAGAGCAGTCCCGCATCCTATCCATCCTAAGAAATCAATTTACTGTAGAGAGTTAATACACTTTTAACCAGACTGCTAATTCACTAAAGGCGGCTGATGGCTTACTAAACTGTGGTTACTAGACACTTCTTGTTGGAAACAATGAAAATAAGCACTAACTGTCTCTGGACTGTATTCAAAACAAACTCGAAATCTATGGAACACTATTACTAATACTCGAAAATTAAGCAGACGGCATTCAAGACACTAGCACTACTGGCACTACAGCACACAGAGAGGGTGAGACGGACGGCCCTACAGCTGCTGTTAGACCGTTAATGGCCACTAAAAAGAGAGAGAGAGACTCAATACAGAGCCCTGTGGGAACCAATTGTCCTGGATATGGCAGAAACTATGGGAGGCACCAACTTAGACACGGAAAGTACGGAGCGACTGGAAATTCTGGATAAAAATCGGGAGCGGCCTCGAAGAGCCCACTCGTATAATGTGGCAAGGATATGATGTCGCCAGGTGGTGTCGTACATTTTTCGTAAATCAAAAAAGACGGCAATCAGGTTTTGGCGTCTGGAAAAGGCTGTTCGGATGGCAGACCCGAGGGACACAAGATTATCAGTGGTAAAAGCGACCCAGACAGAAACTGCCCTTGCATGGACCAAGTAGGGCACATGACTCCAGGACGTAACCCAACTGGCGACACACCATACTTTCCAGCAGCTTACAATGAATGTTGGTGAGGCTGATGGGACGATAGCTATCCACAAAAAACGGGTTTTTGCCAGGTTTCAGCACAGGTTTCATGGTGCTCTCCCGCCATTGCGATGTAAAGACGCCATCGCACTAGATCCGGTTGTAGATCTCAGGGAGGTATCACTTGTGGTCAGACGACAGATGTTTAACCATCTGATGCGATCCGATCTGGCTCAGTAGCTGTTTCGGGGCAATATGCAAGGGCACTGAGGAGTTCCCACTCTGTAAATGGGGCATTATAAGTTTCACTGTGGCGTGTAGTGAACAAGAGGACTTTCCCTTCCATCTGCCGTTTGAGAGTACGAAAGGCTGGTGGGTATTTCTCCAACGCAGTGGTGCGAACATAGTCCTCACCAAAGTGCTCGACAATCGCGTTTGCATCGGTAATTAACACGCCATTTATGTCAGCTCTGGGAACACCTGTTGGGATCTGGTTCCCAGAAACTCTTTTGATCTATGCCCAGACTTGGGAAGGTGACGTATGGCACCCAATGGTCGAGACGTATCTCTCCCAACACTCCTGTTTCCGTCTTTTGATAAGCTGGCGAACGCGGGCACGGAGCCGTTTAAAGGCTATGAGGTGCTCCAGGGAAGGGTGTCGGTTATGCCGCTGTAGAGATCGTCGATGCTCATCAATTGCCTCAGCGACTTCCGGCGACCACCAATGGACTGTCTTTCGCCAGGGGCACCCTAAAGTACGTGAGATCGCGTTTTCCGCCGCAGAAACGATCTTTATAGTTACCTGTACAGCCACCACATCGATGTTACCATGTGGGGGAGATTCAACGGTGACAGCAGAGGTGAATGCATCCCAGTCTGCCTTGTTTAAAGGCCATCTGGGTAGGCGTCTGTGGGCCTGGCGCCAGGGCAGTGACGGTAAGCTGGGGAAGTGGGCACTACTGCACTGGTCGTCATGTGCTCTCCAGTGGATAGATGGGAGAAGGCCAGGACTGCAGACCGAGAGATCAATGACCGAATATGTGCTGTGTGCCACAATGATATGTGTGGAGGCAACTGTATTTAAGAGACAGAGGTCGAACTGAGGTTTCAACGTCTCTGCCTCGGCCAGTAAGAATGGTGCCACCTCAAAAGGTGTTTTGAGCATCAAAATTCCCCAAATGTGGGAAAGGTTTATGGAGTTGATCAATCAGTGTACCCAATACGTCCAGGGGTACTGCACGCTCTGGATGAAGATATTCATTGCAGACAGTTATTTCCTGCATTTTCTTTTCCCCTAACACCCAGTGCTTCAAGAGGGTTTGAAGAGCACAGGTTCACTGCATACTGAGTTCAGGACATATACGGAAACTCCATCTGACACTAGATTATAGTCGCTACAGTTCCTGTAATATCCCTTATATACTTGGAGGCCATGGATCCGCATTTCCGGGAACCAGGTTTCCTGAAGGGCAATGCAGAAAGCAGGTGTAAAGCTTAAGAGTTGCCATAGCTCAGCCAAGTCGTGCAAAAAACTGCTGCGGTTCCACTGGAGGATGACGTTATCGTAAGGCTGGGGAGGCATGTAGAATGCAAGGAGGCAGTTTATGTCTCATTGTCACCTGCTGCCACCGATTGAGTATTTGTAGCCATTTCTATGGTGGATGAGATATCAGTGAGAGCTAGGTCCCCAGGGGACGCTAAGGTCTCCACCGCATCCTCAGATGCAGAACTGATAGGGAATGATGGTACTGGGGCCACGAGAGGGGTCCTGTTTCTTAGCAGACGAGTTCTTAGTTTGCTTGCTCTCCCGCTTCTCTTTAGGGGATTGCTGGGAAGATTTCTCTGAAGCAGCATCAGGCACAGAGGAAGACCATGAAGCTCTTTGTCCAGCAGCTTTTGACTCCTTGAGTCATTGGCGAGTGTCCACCGTGGTATTAGTGGAGACCTTAGGAGAGAGGGCCCAAGGGACCCATTCCACATGAGAGGAGCTGCAGGAGGCTCTTGCTTCTCCAGCAGCGGGAGGGGACCGATGTCCCCTGCTTTTGGAAGAGGGGAGGGGGCCATGCTCCCGAAGTAGGTGCTTAGGGAGCAACGGAGGAAGATTTGCTTCCTACCACCAAGGAGGCAGATGTATTCTGTTGGTCCAGAGGATCCACTGTTCGTGGCATAGACTGAGGATCCATTGGCACTTGGGACGGCGATGGAGACGCAGCTGCAGCGTATGTCGAGGTCAACCGAATGGTGTGTAATCTTTCAAATTTACGTTTAGCCTCTGTGTAAGTCAACTGGTCCAGGGTCTTGTACTCCATGATTTTCCGCTCCTTTTCGAGTACTGGGCATTCTGGCGAGTAGGGGGGAGTGGTTTTCTCCACAGTTGATGCAAGGTGGTGGTCTCCACAGCTGATGCAAGAGGGTGGAGGCACACATGTGGTTCCGGGTACAATGGGCATCCACAGTCTCGACGTGTGACGCTGGAAGTGCAGCGGGAAGACATCTGCCCGAACTTCCAGCACACGGAGAGGGACGTATGGTTTTACGTCACAATGGTAAACCATCACCTTGAACTTTTCAGGCAACGAATCGCCCTTAAAGGCCAAGATGAAACCACCGGTAGCTACTCTGTTATCTTTGGGTCCCCTGTGAACATGCCGCATGAAACGATCATCCCGCTATTCTAAATTGGCGCGGAGCTCGTCGTCAGACTGCAAGAGGAGATCGTAATGGAAATCGATCCCCTGGACCATGTTGAGGCTTTTATGGTGAGTGACGGAAACAGGAATATCACCCAGCGCCGTTTCGCATCTTGGGCAGTGCTGTCACTTCTCCCAACTTACCCTCAAGGTGTTCAACGAAAAACTGAGGCTTCGTAAGTACGAAGAAGTCCCTATCAGTTCTGCTACAGACTAAACACCGAGGCGAATATGGCTCTCTCCGTTCTGTAGCCCTAAGTTCCTCCCATGGTGTAGCGAGGGAGGGAAACGATTTAGGGTCATACCTGTCGGCACTGTATTCAATCTTGCCCTTCTTAGAGACTGCTGGTGCCGTACAGTCACCAGTAAGATATTCATTGCGGGTCATCCGCCCTGAGCCACCTACTCCGATCAGGGGCTATCCCCACGGGCGCCACAGCAAAGGCCAACTGCAATTATCTTCGTATATCCATAATTGAAACGGATGAATCGGGACGTCAGCTAGTATAATATATGTTAAAAATGACGAAAGTGCTCCAACTGTATTAAGGTGTTGGTTTGATTGGCAACTAGTTTCGATGTTGTTACAACATCATCTTCAGGCCCATACTTGTTGACAGTAACCGTATGTCTCTAACACCAGTAGTCAGTGGTGAGATAGGCGTGTTCCATACGGAAGGCAGGCAGCAGTTACTACCTGCCTTCCGCATGGAACACGCCTACCTCACTACTGACTACTAGTGTTAGACACATACGGTTACTGTCAACAAGTATGGGCCTGAAGATGATGTAACAACATCAAACTAGTTGCCAATAAAACCAACACCTTATACAGCTGGAGGAATTACGTCATTTTTAACACAACTTGAAATATGGCCGTTCCCGGGAGTCCTGATGCCTCAGGAAGACCGGCATCTACTCCTTGGCATGCGTAGAGAGTTTACAGCTCAGGCATCTTCAGTGCGATCCCTGCGTTGTCAGGGGGCTACCACCAAATGGGTACATGACGGCCCCACCAAAACGGGCTTGCTACCGTGCTGGATAATGATGGCAGAGAAACCCAATATTGTCAGGGGGGGGGGGGGGGGGCAGGAACAACGTAAGAAGATGACATACCCCGGAAAGTGTCCTCGCCCAAATAGTTGAATTACAGGTGGAGATGCAAAGCCATGACGAGAGATTCACGATATCGAACCTAAGGGTAAGAAGATGACATACCCCGGAAAGTGTCCTCGCCCAAATAGTTGAATTACAGGTGGAGATGCAAAGCCATGACGAGAGATTCAGGATATCGAACCTAAGGGCACTATGGATAACTCGTGCACCACGTAAGGCGTCCTCCCCCCATATTGCCCGCACTTCTGCAGAATTTTGAAAGTGGCAAGTCAAACCATAGAATGGGACCTGTACACGTAGGGCCGAAAGGTGTGGGACTCCTTTTAGTCGCCTCTTACTACAGACAGGAATACGTCGGGCCTATTCTAAGCCCCGGAGCCGCGTGGGGGGGGGGGGGGGTCCTCGGTCTTCAGGCTATTACATTATAACGCTATAATGAGGAACAGGTACCATATATTATGGAGAAAAGCTCAAAAGCAAATAACTTGATTTCTTGTCAACAAGAATTCTGAAACTCATTACTTCCCTCACAAAAACGAACACTCAATCGTGGACGTAATTTGGCTTAGCTATGAACTCATTTAACTTCGTTTTAAATGATTCGAATGCATAAAATGTTCATATCCAACGCTGGACAAATGGAACTAGCAAACTCAATATTACTTGTCTTTCAAGTTTAAAGAGTTGCGTATATGATGAGAAGAAGAACCACCAGCTGCTATATATTTTGTCGCCCCTTTCGTAAAGCAAGGGTGACTGCAGGTGTTGACGGTAGCAGAGTTCCACCGATTTCCGGGTACACAGCTCTGAAATGTTGGTATTTCTCTCAAAGTTCACAGTAACAGGCGCAGCGAGATTCTATTAACGTAAGTTGTCTTGTCTGTTTTATGCTGTTATAACGCCGTAAAACAGCATCCTTATACAAACAAGGCCCATCGAATTTATTGCCAAATACGAGGCAGCAAAGAAAGCCGTTAGAGTAATTCAGACCACCGGACGCACAAGATTTCCCAATAGGTCAGATTTATTAGTTTGGCGCAGATATTACCAGACCACGAAGGTCGGAACGTAACGCTTACACGTGTACCGGCGCAGACGTGAAAGGCTTTCCAGTTACACGAGTCCATTTAAAGGCTGGAACACGGTCTCAGCTCTGCGCCAAGCCGTCTCTCTTCTACCTCCATCCGTTACCGCGAACTGTGACATCAACTGCCTTCCTTACACGCTGTACACAGCTAAGCACTCTGTTGCTCGCTATTTTTCGAACGTTCACTATCTAAAGCGTGCCGTTTATCCTATATTCTTCCTCTTGCACTAACTACTAAACGTTACACTGTTGTCACACATATCGCCCTCACATGGAGAAGTGCGCCCTTCCCTGTAGGAAAATGTATACGGAAATGTTCACGATTGTTACTTCTGAAGAATGGACTGTTCTCGACGTTCTAACAAGATATCCTCAGCAATACAAATATACGATTATCTCAGCACCTTACTTTTCATCCCTTCAGGTCGACAGTAGTGTGTAATATAAATACACTGGTTGACAGAAAGTATCCATCTAATGGTAGACTTTAATGTAGGCCGCCTTCAGCCTTCGCCTTTAGGACTGACTGAATTCTGCTGAAGACTATTCCTGTGAGCTGGCTGAATGTCTGTAGAGGAATGCCAGGCTATTTATTTACCCTCAACAGTCGAACCAGAGAACGTAGTGATGCTGGGCGCTGGGGTCTGGAGCAAAGTCGACGCTTTACGTCATTCCCAAAGTGTTCCACAGGGTTCACGTCGGGACTCTGGGCAGGCTAGTTGTTACTGTTCACAGATCATTGTCTTACAGACGCTGCTTTGTGACAGTGTGCTTTGTCAAGTCGATAGCGGTAGTCGTCTTCTCCGAAATCCTCGTCCGACCAATGAATGCTGCTTCTCAGTACGGGACTCATACAGGAAACAGATAAGATCCAAGTAAGAGGAGCGCGTTTCGTTACAGGCTCATTCAGTAAGCGCGAAAGCGTCACGGGTGCCATTTCCAGTGGGAGACGTTGGAAGAGGGGTGTTCTGCAGCACAGTGTGGTTTGTAATAGAGTCAATCATTGTACTGCTTCCCCCTGCGTACATCTCGAAAACAGACCGTGAAGGTAAAACTGGTGAGATTCGAGCTCACGAGGCGGCTTACCTGCAATCGTTTTGCCCGCAAACCATTCGCGACTGGAACAGGAAAGGAGGAAATTTACAGTGGTCGCTTGCGGAGTGTGGATGTAGGGCTTGTCACATGCAGCGTGCCTAGTCAGGACTGGAAGCCACAGCTGTGTTTTGCAGGCAGTGCGTTAGCAACCGAGTCAGCCCAGCATACTTCATGGAGTGACTTGAAGCTTCAACATATCGCTTAAAAAACTCCTGAAATGACGCGCCCACACTTGAGAGAATAAAATCCCAATCAGATCACCGAAAACTCCCGGAAGGCTCCCACTCGACCCTCTCCAAATTTCATGAAATTTTATAATTAAGTTGCCTGAGACTACAAATGCAGGTGTCGAAACTTCCAAGGCTCAGCCTGCTTTGGTTCAAGGCTTATATGCCCATGTTTAATGGGCCATCTGGTTAATGCTCGGTGCAGCAAAATGAGCCAAATTCGACCCTCTGTCGAATCAGTTCTAGTCGCCAGATAAGAGTGAAATTTAACACATTATGACAACTTTTGGTATGGAATGTAGTGCTATAATCAAGAAAGTAGTATGCCTGGCAGATTACCTATTAATCCACGCCAAAATACGGACAAATTTTTTCGCGACAGATTTGGACACGACTTTGAGGGCCAATCACTCATCAACAAAAGATCTATATGGCCTGATATTTTGCAGCTGTATGTAGGGACCACCACAATAGGCTATGCTGAACTGGCAATGCTGTTGTCTCAATATGTCCAGAGACATGCCAAACGAAATTTGTCCAAAAACCTTATGAGCGTGAAACTTCCCAATTTTCTGGGCGAAATGTCTCAACACGTGTCACTTCCAAATTAATTTTAATTGGTACCATTAGAAAGAGGTTTTTCTCGTACAAGAGTATTTTCTATTTACAATGGTATCTGAGTTTCTAGCATGACTGCAGGACTCCAAAGATGAGATAGATTTCTGCGGTATATTAAAAAAAATTAGCGTCTTCCACCTGATTCGTTATCAGCTGACCAGGACTGTGTGCAAAATGTAATCCAAGCTGATGAGTAAAATTGGAAACTTCGTCAGTGATAATACTTTTGAGAGAAATTCAGAATTCATATTCCAGTGAGTAGTCATTATTGCTTAAGTTCTTTGCGTTACATATCTACATCTACATCCATACTCCGCAAGCCACCTGACGGTGTGTGGCGGAGGGTACCCAGAGTACCTCTATCGGTTCTCCCTTCTATTCCAGTCTCGTATTGTACGTGGAAAGAAGGATTGTCAGTATGCTTCTGTGTGGGCTCTAATCTCTCTGATTTTATCCTATGATCTCTTCGCGAGATATACGTAGAAGGGAGCAATATACTGTTTGACTCTTCGGTGAAGGTATGTTCTCGAAACTTTAACAAAAGCCCGTACCGAGCTACTGAGCGTCTCTCCTGCAGAGTCTTCCACTGGAGTTTATCTATCATCTCCGTAACGCTTTCGCGATTACTAAATGATCCTGTAACGAAGCGCGCTGCTCTCCGTTGGATCTTCTCTATCTCTTCTATCAACCCTATCTGGTACGGATCCCACACTCAAGCAGTGGGCGAACAAGCGTACTGTAACCTACTTCCTTTGTTTTCGGATTGCATTTCCTTAGTATTCTTCCAATGAATCTCAGTCTGGCATCTGCTTTACCGACGATCAACTTTATATGATCGTTCCATTTTAAATCACTCCTAATGCGTACTCCTAGATAATTTATGGAATTAACTGCTTCCAGTTGCTGACCTGCTATTTTGTAGCTAAACGATAAGGGATCTTTCTATGTATTCGCAGCACATTACACTTGTCTACATTGACATTAAATTGCCATTCCCTGCACCATGCGCCAATTCGCTGTAGATCCTCCTGCATTTCAGTACAATTTTTCATTGTTGCAACCCCTGCCATTGTGATACTGAAAATACATCATGCTGTTTATTAGTATTATAGGACTGCAAAAATTCACGTTTCACTGATTAGAAATCTTTATGAGAGAATTCAGAGTTCTCATGTTTTCATTATAAATATATATTTCTTTTAAATTAGTGTCATGCGCAACTGTCTGCATCTTTGTGGTATTGTACGCATGGTAAGTAGGTCAGACATGGCTTTATATATATCTATACATGTATACCCCTTTACTAACCTAAGTATTGATGATACATTCCAAGGGACGAGGAAGTCTCCGGCCTGCTCCCACCTGCTGCTGGTGGCCGTCAGCACGGCGGCTCTGACTGCCACCTGGCGACATAAACTTCCAGAAAAGGCTTCGAGTTTTTAAGGAGTACAGTGGAGAACAGCAAAAAGTGACATCGCGAACACCTCTTCATCATGAAGCCTCCCTATTGACCAAATTTGAATTTTTGCAAGGAAGTTGTTGTAATCCCTGCCGAAAGGAGTTGTCATGGAAAAACAAAACATTTGCGACCAATTACAAATGGTGCTGCAATGATGATGCATCTGCTGAGAATTAGTGTTAAGCCTGGCCAGATGTTATGCACTTCTTGCAGAAAAGAATTTGATGTGAAGCAGTTGAACGAGGCTAATTCCACGGGTTCTGATGACCTCGCTGCTGTACTGGAATTCTCTGAAAGTGCGAACACGAAGTAAGTTAGCCTTACGGATCTCACCTGTTAAGTTTCAACGAATAAACACAAGGGACCAGCGTAGCTATGCGAAGCTTAAGGTTAGTCAAACGCAGGAAATCATTGCTGAGCAGATCGCCACAGCTGGCATTATTGATCGTCAAAGCCTGTTGAACCAAAGCAGCAGCCAAGAGTGCACAAATTGTAAAGACCTCTATAAACTCGTCGAAAATATCAAGCAGAAACTGCACGCAGTGAACCGCCTAGAAAAATACCAGTTTTAACAATGGAACATAAAGGAGCAGTTCAGAATTACGAACACACAGTTCGAGAAACAAGGAAGCTGAAAGTGGAACAAGGAATTCCAGTTGTTCCTAAGAGAAAGCAAGGCGAAGCATTTTCTGAATAAATGGAGTCGAAGTTCAGAAGCAGAAATATTTGTTGGTCAGCAGCTTTAAGATGTTTGTTGAATATCATGAGCGAAATGTATCCGAAATTGGTTTCTCCCCATGCTAACAGCCAGTCAAAACCAAGATGACTACAAGTCACTGATCGTAAAAACAGTGCGTAGCCTAGTATCAGAAGCATGAGTCACCTGTGTGAAAGTTGTCCGGGAAGATTAATATTGGCAATTTTATTGGAACAAGTTTTTGGCGAATACGATCATGACAGAGCAGTTGTCTTCAAGCATTGGTTTCTCACGCATCGGCTTGTTCTTGACACAAATCAGTTGACAGTGGATGAACTTTTCAACCTTTCGGTTCAGCAGCACATTGCCAAGCATCAAAGGCTACTCCTGTACCAGCTGAAAGAAAGCCTCAGCAGGAAGTATCGTCATCTATATTCATTTATAGTTCAAGACGCCATTCAAGGCTGTCATTGGGAGAACGCCCAGGCAACATTGCAATCCTTTGTCGTACATTACAAGGGACCAGAATGTTCGAATTCCATCAGTTGTTGCACCATCAGTGGCTGTCTACTGCATGACACAGTGGCAGCACACGTCTTCCTGCATAAACTAATTTATTGGCTGAAGAACTCCAGTCTGGCTAGTGAGTACATTTACTGATTCAGTGATGGTTCGGCAGAACAAACTTTGTCAACATGTACAATCACAAGAAAGATTTTGGAGTCAATTCCGAATGCTTTTTTTTTTCACCAGTAATGGAAAGTCGTCCTGTGGCGGGATTGGTGACACAGTGAAGAAATTAACCACACATGCGAGTCTTCAGCAGCCAGTACATCAGCAAATTTTGACGCCACTCTATTTTTCCCAGTTTTGCAACAACATGTGACTGGAATCAATTTCCTTTTCACTGCAAGCGAAGAAATTGAAGCAATCAGGCCAAGTCCAGAAAGGTGTTTTTCAAATGGACGCACCATTCCCGGAACAGTTATCGAATGGCAAATACACATTAATAGAGTGTCACATCCTCTTTTCTGGCGTCGTTTTAACCATCAGATGAAAGTGTGTGTCTGCATGTTCAGTTTGAGCTCTCCAGTCTGCCCAATATGTTGCCTGCATCTACGAAAATAATTTTTGAATTGGAAGCATTTGTGAAGTCTCAGTCGATGAACAGGGTACTCTCATAAATTTCGTGCATCTTCATGAATTAGACAAGTCATTCCGTTCGTCCATAAGGCAAGGTACCGCTGTAGCGTTCATTTTGGAACTATCATTTTTACAGCTACGTGATTGTCCTAGTAACTCAGATCCCAATGTAAAAAATTATTCTTGTACAAATAAATGTTCTCTTTCTAATGGGACACGTACCGAGATATTTTGTCCAGAAAGTTGGTTAGTTCCAAGCTCATAATTTTTTTGGACTACTTTTGTTTGGCATATCTCTGGATGTATTGAGACAACAGCATTGCCATTTCAGCATAGCTTATCGCTTGCCGCCTCTATACAGCTGCAATATCACGGCGTACAGATGTTTTGCTGGTGAGCGACTGGCCCTCAAAGTTGAGTCCAAATCTGTTGAAAAACAAAGTTGGGGGTAATTTTGGCATGGATTAATAGCTGAACGGCCAGGTTTACAACGTTTTTGATTATAACACTACATTCTACGCTAAAAGTTGTCACACTGTGCCAAATTTCACTCCTATCTGGCAACTAGAACTAATTTGACAGAGGGCCAAAATTGGCCTTTTTTTTTTTTTTTTTTTTTTTTTTGCAACATCGCGTATTAAGTAGATGACAGCCCATTAAACACGGGCTTGTAACTTTAACCAGACAAAATTTAACGATAAAATTTTGTACAATTTCGTTTGTGGTCTGCGGCTAATATGCTGCGAAATATCATGAAATTTAGAGAAGGTCGAGTGGGAGGCCTATGGCGGTTCGAGGTGGAATGACCCGTATATAAGTAGAAAATTATAATCAGTTATTTATAACCCATCAAAACCTGATCAACAGTGCCATGGGAGTTTTTAAATTGCCCATGGGAGTATTCAGATTGCGCGAGACACCAAACATCGTGTAAACCCGACGAGCTCAATATAAAGGGTCAGTGGGTCGAGAAGACGAGGATAAAGGCTTTTAAAACAATTAAAAAAATTAAAAAATAAAGAAATAAAGAAGCAAACTGGGAAGAGTGCATAATAGCACGAATGTGTCTTAAGATTTAAAAACAACACTGATGAAATCTATTTTAAAAAATCTATGCACTCTTGATACACATTGCTCTTACTATCATAGTAACGAACCTGAATTCAAGTACATATCTCACATAAAACTCATATCTCGGTGAAGTGTTCACCGTTGGTTAAACCTCGACGAGGTTAATTTTGCTATGTGTACGCCCTTATATCTTCACAACATTCACATAGCCAATGGGGTTATAACTTCCAAGAAAACATGACCGCGTGGTACCACTACCGGTCGACATCGGAGCGAAAGCATTGCTGCATCAGTAACCTACGCATCATGCAAATGCTGTTTCCCGCGGAGTCCGTCCTTCATTGGATCACGTCCGTTGCTCTTTCTGTTAGGCGGCGAGAACCCCAGCGGATACACGGCTTTGAGTACCTCAACTTTGCTGGACTGTCAGCTCTACCAACAGAGACATGATGTTCCGCCGCGAGGTGTTGTCGATCCGTCGATGACCCCAAATGAGAGAGTCCATACGCTCCAATATTCCAGGAGTCATAGCTGTGTGCGGCCGGCTCCCACGCGAGTGGTTTGAGCGACCTTTCTGCGACGGTGACAGACGCCTGGCCCAATGACTTTTGTTCATTTCCAAGTCTCCGTAAACATTCTGCAAGCGCCTACGAATACCTGCGAACCTCTGGTTTTCCGGCAAAAGAAACTTAATGACAACCTGCCTCCTTCGAACCGACTTTCGTTACCAGACGACATTTTGAAGGGTACTTGAAGCGCCGCCGGCTATCGAAACTTGGCGAAAATGTACGGACTGAAGCGGGAGTATTCCTGGATGATCCACAAGAAATTCCGCATTTTTTGAATCTAAATTGGTCGAGAAAAAAATGTGTTGCATTCCTCACTGAGCGCCCCCTCGTACTTTCTTGCTGCATTGTTATCTCCGATCGTCGTCCTTTATTCGGTTATGATTTCTGCTTCTGCTGTTCCACTAGCAAATGAAAACATCGGTATACTTTCCGTAGAGGTACCCTATGAGAGACCAGAGTTTCTACCGGCGTATACGACGCTGAAAACTTACGCGAATGCAGCCGGAAGACGTCATCGATAACCGCCGATATTAGGACAGGAGCACACTCTGCCATTTTCAAGGTAAAATTGCGGCAAATAGGCGCTGCCCTAGAGAATTTAAAATCTCGGTTTGCAGAGTAATTCCGGAAAGAGATACACAGTGTAAACGTTAGCGCCAACACACAAAGAAAGATGACCGACGTCGGAAGTACCGATAATGAATATTAATAATCAGTGGGTGAAGTAGCATTAACTGTGTGACTCTTTCACGAGGGAGAATGCAGGATTCCTCGCAGAATTTAAACAAAAATCTCCATCTGCATTTATAAGGCTACTTGCTAATTTATTTGCAACTTTCCTTAATACACTATCCGGATGGAAGCGCATGCCACAGACTCCGTTTTGTTGTATTCCATAGGATGACCAGTACCAAAGCAATATTCTGCAGCAGCCGATTCGCTCGACTGTTGTTGTACACTGTCCCTCCACAGTCCTGATCATCAGGCCAATAACTGCAAGGAATACGGTGGACAGCCGCCTTACGCAAAACAAGATCATTCTTTACGGAACCTGGGAGAACATTAATCTTAAATGGTGGTCGGAAAACAGCATTTCCACAAAATACGCCAATACTGTTGGAAATGGTCCCCGCGTAAAGCGAAAGGGTCGTAGACTTTGGTGCCACCTCGATAGCATCATTTCTCACCCGGTGCACGGTTGGTCGACAGCGCAACACATGTCTGATCTGTCTTTACTGTAGCCATTCTGATGACCGGGGCAAATGCAGCTGACAAATTCTCAGGATCTGAGATGACGTGCGCCCTGTTAACCAAGATACGAATTATCCCTTCCCTTGAGCCAGATGGTGACAACTATCAGCCTGCAAAATCAGTCTGAGTAGGCTCCCTGTAAACGCCAATGTACCATCGACCTTCTTCCTGACTGAGGAAGGGATGGCAACCACCCTTTTCCATCTTCATCGTGAACAAATATTCGATCGGATTGAATTTAGGTGATCTAAACAGTCGTTCAAATTCTCACTCTCTTGGGAAACAACAGAAGTATCATTTACACCACTGAAAAAAATACCGCAGGATTAAAAGCTGCCGACTCCAAGGCACTCTCCTCGGAGGCTTTTTAGAGGCTGAATTCAATCCACCCGAATATTTTTTTCGCGAGGGAAGTGGAAAACGATGGGTGTCTTCCCTTCCACGATGTGCTGGTCAGGAGGACGTTTGATGGTACGTTTGGACATGCCGTGTATAGGAAGCCTACTTACACTGACTTGTACCCATGGGCTAACAGTTGTTACTTCGTACTTTGGTTCACAGGGCCCACGTCGTCTCAAAAACATTAAATGGCTCTGAGCACTATGGGAGTTAACTTCTGAGGTCATCAGTCCCCTAGAACTTAGAACTACTTAAACCTAACTAACCCAAGAACATCACACATATCCATGCCCGAGGCAGGATACGAACCTGCGACCGTAGCGATCGCGTGGTTCCCGAGTGTAGCCCCTAGAACCGCTCGGCCACCCCGGCCGGCAACACGGAGATTCTGACATTCACTTCCAGCCATTGGGATAGTGTTATTAAGGAAGCAGTTGCAATTAAATTAACAATTCACTTTATAGATATGCACGTTTTTGTTTAAATTCCGCTTGGAATTCTGCTTGCTCCTCTAAAAGTATCGCCTGTCGTCTAAGATACTTGCTGCATCCCGTCTGCATTCCAATGAGAACAGCAATTATTCTCAAATCGAGACAGACAAGCCACATACACTCGCTACAGTGTACACATTCGAGAAGTAATAACATGCCTTCGTACGTCTTTTACAGGTGGATGGAATATCCAACCGCTGCCCATGCTGTTCCCGTTGAGCTATAGTATTGCCTTCAAACTTATGCTAGATGAAATCGATGAACAGTCTTCATGTTTCATGGCTGTGGTCCAGTTCCAGGATGCCATAAGACTTCTTCTGACGATAACTAAACTTGAAAATGTTTCGTTGTATACAAAAATCGCATGTAAGGACAGTTTCCTTGACGTTCCAGCCAGGAAAATTTGATGGTTACATGAAAATTGATAACAAAGATGGGAAGTATTTTCCTATTGTTAAAATGTTCCAAACGTGACGAGACGCAGCAAGATGGCTTTCAGAACTGAAAGCAGCATGAAAAAAGGTGTATTAAGAGAAATAAAAGTCATGTCAGATATCTACAGCTTGTTTACCAGTGTATTAAAAAGAAAAATTGCCTAGTCACTGTTTCCATCTCAATGTCAGAGGTGAAACTTCCTGTATGCCAGACTGGGACTAAGAATCTGTGCCTTTCGCTTGCGAATCCTCTACGAACTTGCGTGTAATCACATGACTCAAGATCCACCCTCACAGTTTAACCTCCTCCAGTACCCTTCTCTCACCTTCCGAAATTCACAGAAATTCTCCCACATAATCTACTGGATTAACAGTTTTGGAAAAAAGGATATTACGGAAAAAATGGTTTAGTCACAGCCTAGGGGGATTGTTTCTGGAATATGTTTCCGTTGTGTAGTGGTTTGTATGCTGATTTAAAACTTCCCGGCAGATTAGAACTTTGGCTTGATAGCTCAATAGGTAGTGTATTGCCAGCGAATGGCAAAATTTATTCTGGTCCCAAAGTTGCTGCATGTAGTTATTCGAAGAGGAGATAAGATTGAGGTTTAACGCCTCGTCACAAACAGTTCATTAAAGGCGAATCACTAATTCAGTTGGGTAAGGATGATGAATGAAATTAGCTGCGATCGTTTTGAAGGAACCATCTCGGTACGTGCATGCAGATCTTATAAAGCAACCACGGAAAATCTCAGATGACAGATGGTTGGATGCGGATCTGTACTTCGCACCTACCCTGGCCTAGCTACCCACTAAACTTAACTTGGACGTTATGTAAATAGTTTTGATGGCTGGTAGAAATCAAAACTAATGCGAACCAACTGATAAATATACTCTGGTCAGATTGTAACACCGAAAATGCAGGATGCATTGCACCTGCTACCGATATAATTTTTTCTGAATTGTATGTAAATATTTGTAATTTAAATGCTTTCTTTTAATAAGAACATGGCTTTACTGTATGAGAAAATTTAGGTAGAAGTCTGTTGACGTTTCATTGTAGTTATCTGTGTTTTACTGCAAAACGTATAAGCTCTGGGAAATAACCAAAGGAATTGTTATTTGCATCGACTAACAACGATAGTAGCAGTACTTTCCGTGCGTTGTAAAATCTTTGGGTAGGGAGTTTTGCGCGGAGCGCGCAGAGAGAGAGGGAGACGCGTTCCAGCGCTTGTAGTGTGCGGAAGTGTGGTGTTAACGGTCTCACAGTAGAGAGTACCATTTTCGGCGGCATCATGTACGCGCGCCGGCCGGATGTCTAGTAGCAGGAGTACGGACAGTGGCCGGGAGGAAGAGGCTGTATTAATTACGATTGCCCCTTCTGTAATTAGCCGTGACTACACAAGATGCTACCGTCTTCAACAACAGTAGCAGTTCCAGCAACACAGTTTCGTGGTTGGCACAGAGTTTCGCCGTATGCACAACACTGAAGTAAGACTGTTCATTGGTAGAAGGTATCAACGGCTAACCCAGCAGCACACCCGAATGTGATTTTATTGATAAAATGTATTTAAATAATAATCAGTTAAACCCAGGGAGATTGTGTCCTCATTGACCTCAGTCATTGTTACCAGACAGGATCCTTGTTCCTTTTTCTCCTAATATGCTAACTGAGTGTCATAAGAAACAAACTGAATAGTTACAGTCAGTTCATTAATGAATAATTTCACTTCTAAGAATTTTAGCTTTAGTCTACTTTCAATTAATTGTTGTACAACAGAGGTTTCAAAATATGACTAAAGTAAAGGAATTTCATTTTTCAAGTTTGAGAATCAATCACTGGAAAAAATCCAAATCTAAAGAAATGCACGAATTAAGAGTGCAGAAGTTTTATTTATTTTACATAAAGCTCGGAGCACATGGCTATTTGATTTGGTACGTATCCTAGTGTTTAATTCTGTTCAAGTCAGTAAAAATGGCTCAGTTGTTCAGACAATAATATGAAATCCAATTTGCAAAATAAGTAATGGCGAAGTAAAAAGGGCTTGTTTTTTTCTCTAAATTTCTTTGACGACGTTATGTTGAGGCCACTGAAAGTCATTGTTCACGTAACGCAGTTCAATACTAATATACAGTTTAATTACGTATTTTCAAATCATTACTCGATTGCCTTTTTCAAAATTAAATGCCAAACATAACGTAAGAGTGAATTCTCAGTTTTCTTTATCATTACATACTCACACAAAATTAGTGTCAAAATACGTGCCAACCTTCAGTTGCCACGTCAGTGTTTAATAATACATAATTTTCTATCCCATCATCTTTTACAGGATTTTGGATGTAAATTGCCCTAGTGGGCAGGTGACAGTTAATTATTTCCCTTTCGTTCATAAGTCTAACTTTTGGATTCATGATCTGTGGTACCCCTTTTCTGTCCAGTGTTGTTCGTGAGTGAATGCACAAAATAACTTTCATTTTCCAAATTATAGCCCTGTTTGGTTTAATTACCTTTTTATTTTTAGTAGACTTTCCATGAGAAGGGTCGGTTGTACACTTTCCTCCTACTTATCAGTACCACATCTTCGGGAAAGATAGCGTTATATATTTAGAAAAAATCGACTGGACATACACGCGATCCACGGTCATATTTTATATCGTAAGCAGGATAGGCCGATCAGTAACTGGGATGTTACAAGATGATGTGAGTATTTCACTCAATTTGTAAATACATGCATCTGACTGACTGTCCAGTTAAATTTGAAGAATGTGAACATTAAACAGAAATATAAATTCCGCATGTACAGCACTTATTCGACTAGAGTACGAAGACGTGTAGATTGATTGTAGGCTCTGCTGTATATGGCTTCAAACAGATATGGAAACAAAAGTGTGTGTGGCGGTTAAAAAGTTTACTGCATGAAAACCCAATGTTCTCGAGAGGGCCGGCCGCGGTGGTCTCGCGGTTCTAGGCGAGCAGTCCGGAACCGCGCGACTGCTGCGGTCGCAGGTTCGAATCCTGCCTCGGCC
Organism: Schistocerca gregaria; assembly: GCF_023897955.1. Classification (NCBI taxonomy): domain Eukaryota; kingdom Metazoa; phylum Arthropoda; class Insecta; order Orthoptera; family Acrididae; genus Schistocerca; species Schistocerca gregaria. Next base: position 492,114,190 of record NC_064927.1, on the reverse strand, counting down.
ATGGATGTGTGTGATGTCCTTAGGTTAGTTAGGTTTAAGTAGTTCTAAGTTCTAGGGGACTGATGACCAAAGATGTTAAGTCCCACAGTGCTCAGAGCCATTTGAACCATTTTTTTTTTTTCTCGAGAGGTAAGCATGACTGGTGTCCCAACTAACTGCCACTAAACGCAGACACGCACTGCTGCATTTTTTGTGCCTTTGTTTTTTTTTACTAGTGTATTCACCGAGCTGAGTACAAATGTAGTGCAATGCTGCTGCATCGACGTTAAAATCGGTGGATAAGAGCACGTTCTTGTGTCAAGAAGCTACCAGTAAAGTACATTAACACCTGTTTGTGTGAAGTGATTCGACAACCTCCACTGTCTGTTAACAGATGGACGATGAGGAGAAGTTATGGACGCCTTTGTCAGAATAAAAACATCGTTCATTTAAAAAAAGGAGTGGTAACTATAGGAAAAGGAATGGTAGGAATGAAGGGCATATTTGATTGCAAATTCCAGGCTTCCATTGCGCAAGTGGATTATTTCTACGAAACATACTGATGACAGTATGCTCTGACAATATTTATATACAGTTGAAATGCGTGGGATCCGAGTCAGCTTGGCCTATCGAGGGTTTTTACTAACGGAAGAGTTAAACGGAAAAGCTGAAAAATTCCAGCTGCCACAAAGGTAAAAGAAACGTGAACAACAACTCAAGGAAAATTATAAGAACCGCTTCTGGGGATAAAATGTAAGAAAATTCTTCAGCTCCATACCTATCTGTTCCACAGATATCGCCAAGTAAAATCAGACTAATCGCAGCTCCATAAAAGTGGCGTCACTGTCACATTTATCCATGAATATAATGAGACTCATACTATATGATGCTGTAAAATGTACCCTGTGTCATCCACAAAATACTGATACGCAGAGTACAGACGCAGATGAGTATCTACATCTACATCGATACTCTGCAAATCACATTTAAGTGCCTGGCAGAGGGTTCATCGTACCACCTTCACAGTTCTCTATTAGTCCAATCTCGTATAGAGCGCGGAAATAACGAACACCTGTATCTATCCGTACGAGCTCTGATTTCCCTTATTTTATCATGGTGATCGTTTCTACCTATGTAGGTCTGTGTCAGCAAAATATTTTCGCATTCAGAGGAGAAAGTTGGTGATTGGAATTTCGTGAGAATATTCCGTCGCAACGGAAAACTCCTTTCTTTTAACAATTTCCAGCCCAAATCCTATATCATTTCTGTGGCACTCTCTCCCATATTTCGCGATAATACAAAACATGCTGTCTTTCTCTGAACTTTTTCGATGTACTCCTTCAGCCCTACCTGGTAAGGATACCACACCGCGCAACAGTATTCTAGAGGACGGACAAGCGTACTGTAGGCAGTCTTCTAAGTAGGTCTGTTACATTTTCTAAGTGTCCTGCCAATAAAACATAGCCTTTGGGTAGCCTTCCCTCCAACATTTTCTATGTTTTCTTTCCAATTTAAGTTGTTCGTAATTGTAATACCTAGGAATTTAGTTGAATTTACGTCCTTTAGATTTGACTGATTTATTGTGTAACCGAAGTTTAAAGGATCCCTTTTAGCACTCACGTGGATGACATCACGCTTTTCGTTATTTAGGGTCAACTGCCCATTTTCGCAACATTTTACTAAATCGGTTGAAATTTGTTTTGATTTTCTGGTGACTTTACTAGTCGATAAAAGACAGTGTCATCTGCGAACAACCTAAGACGGCTGCTCAGATTGTCTCCCAGATCGTTTATACAGATATGGAACTGCAAATGGCCTTTAACACTACCCCGGGAAATGCCAGAAATCACTTATGTTTTACTCGATGACTTTCCGTCAGTTACTACGAACTGTGAACACTATGACAGGAAATCACGAATCTAGTCACATAACTGAGACGATATTCCATAAACACGCAATTTCACTAAAAGCCACGTATGAGGTACAGTGGCAAAAGCCTTCCGGAAATCCAGAAGTACTGAAATCCCTTGTCAGTAGAACTTAACACTTCATGCGAATAAAGAGCTAGTTGTGTTTCACCAGAACGATCTTTTCTAAATCCATGTCGACTGTGTGTCAATAGATCGTTTTCTTCGAGCTAAGTCATAATTTTCGAGCACAATATATGTTCCAAAATTCTGCTGCATTTCGACCTTAACGATATGGGCCTGTAATTTAGTGGATTACTCCTACTACCTTTCTTGAATATTGGTGTGACCTGTGCAACTTTCCCGTCTTTGGGTATGGGTCTTTCGTCGAGCGAACGGTTGTATATGACTGTTGAGGATGGAGCTAATGCATCAGCATACTCTGAAAGGAGCCTGATTGGTATAGTCTGGACGAGAAGACTTGCTTTTATTAAGTGATTTAAGTTGCTTCAACACTCAGAAGATATTTACTTCTACGTTACTCATGTTGGCAGCTGTACTCGATTCTAATTCTGGAATATTTACTTCGTCTTCTTTTGTGAAGGCATTTCGGAAGGCTGTGTTTAGTAACTCTGCTTTGGCAGCACGGTCTTTGATAGTATCTCCATTGCTATCACACAGAGAAGGCATTGATTGTTTCTTTCTGCTAACTTACTTCACACACGACCAGAATCTCTTTGGATTTTCTGCCAGGTTTCGAAATAAAGTTCCGTTGTGGAAACTGTTATAGGCTTCTCGCATTGAACTTCGCACTAAGTTTCGAGCTTCTGTAAAGGATCGCCAATCTTGGTGATTTTGCGTCTGTTTAAATTTGGCGTGTTTGTTTCGTTGTTTCTGCAACAGTCTTCTAACCCGTTTTGTGTACCAAGGGGGATCAGCTCCGTCGTTTGTTAGTTTATTTGGTATAAACCTCTCAATTGCTGCCGATACTATTTGTTTGAATTTAAGTCACATCTGGTCTACATTTATATTATTAGTTTGGAATGAGTGGAGCTTGTCCCGCAGTCTCGCAGGAAGGCGTCAAGTGAATTTTTATCTCCTTTTTTTGAAAAGGTACATTTTTGATTTAGTGGTTAGTTCAAAACGGGGGGAAGGGATCAAACTGCGAGATCATCGGTCCCTTGTTCCCAGTAGAACAATTACCGAAGCGAAGAAGAAAAAGAAGACGTACGGCAAAATCACAGGTGAAAGGAAGAACCAGAAGTACGACAGAAGGACGACAAACATTACAATGGACAAAACAAGAAAACCACAGAGAGACACAAGAAACAGGGAGAAGAGGTTAATAACAAAAAAGCAGATTACCATGGCTGGCTGACAATGACAATAAAAACGGAGAAGCCAGCTACTCTGCAACACATTAAAACCATAAAAACGGAGAAGCCAGCTACTCTGCAACACATTAAAACCTCCACCCTGAAAATCATAGGATGGAGGATATAAAGGGACAAAGGACATCTGCTAAAACTTAGATCAAATGATAAAACCCACCCTTACGAATAAAACGCAAAACTAAAGTCAGCCGATGAGGCGTTGTAAGATAAAATTATCAGCGACGAGTCCGGTAACCGAAGATTTCGCCGCAGGGCAGTCAAAGTTGGACAGTGCACCAGAGTATCGGCCACTGTCAACGGGCGCCGCATCGACACTGAGGCGGGTCTCCACGACGCAGGAGGCAGCCGTGGGTCGCCCAAGCGTGGAAAATGAGGAGCCGGCAGAGAACCTCAGGGTCCCTGCGAGAGGCTGGCATAGAGGACTGCCACACATTCGTAGTCTCCTTAATGGCACGCAGTTTGTTGTGCGTACTGAAACTATGCCATTCCGTCTCCCAAAGCCGAAAAACCTGGCGGCGTAAAAACGAACGCAGGTCAGTTATTGAAATGCCAATCTCCATAAGCGGTTACCGTGTAGCCTGTTTGGCCAGCCTGTCAACATGTTCGTTGCCTGGGATTCCGACGTGACCTAGGGTCCGCACCAACACCGCTGAGCGACTGGACAGTTCCACGGCATAGATGGACTCCTAGATGGCCGCTACCAAAGGACGACTAGGGTAGCACTGGTCGATAGCTTGTAGGCTGCTCATGGCGTCAGTACACAGAAGAAACCACTCCCCAGGGCATGAACCGATGTGCTCAAGAACACGAGATACAGCCACCAGCACTACAGTGAAAACACTGCAGCCATCGGGGAAGAATTGCTGTTCAATATGTCCACCATGCACATACGCGAAGCCGACGTGACCATCAGCCATCGAACCGTCGGTGTAAACCACTTCATGGCCTCGGTACATGTCAAGAATCGAGAGGAAGTGACAGCGGAGAGGAGCGGGATGAATTGGAACCCTTGGGTCATGTGAAAGGTCCAGGCGATCGGACGCGAACTGCAATCCCTTGACCTGCGCCGCCGATTCCCGTTCGTCGGAAATGGAGACGGTAATTCGGATGCGCAGGAGAACTACGAACGTGTGCATATAACTGGTGCGCTGTTGCGCACGCCTGACCTGCAATGGAGGGACACCAGCCTCCGCCAGAACGCTGGTCACCAGACTCGTTCTAAAAGCTCGCGTCGCTAGTCGAACGCCACAGTGGTGCATTGGGTCGAGTAAACGCAACGCTGAGGGCGCCGCCGAACCATAAAGCAGACTCCCATAGTCAACGCGGGATTGAACAAGGGCTCTGTAGAGCTGCAGCAGCGTAGAGCGATCTGCACTCTAGCTGGTGTTTCTCAGGCAGCGGAGGGCATTGAGGTGCTGCCAGCACTTCAGCTCGAGCTGACGAAGGTGAGGAAGCCAAGTCAACAGGGCGTCGAAAACCAGTCCTAGTAACTGCTACGTCTCCACTACAGTGAGAGAACCGTCATTACGGTAATGTTCAGTTTATGGTGACCGGTACGATCCCAACACATGTGCATGACACACGACTTCGTGGCTGAGAACTGGAAGCCTCAGGTTAGAGCCCAAGACTCCGCCTTGTGAATGGCTTCCTGTAGGCGCCATTCAGCAACACCAGTACTGGAGGAACAATACGAAATGCAGAAGTCATCCGTATGAAGAGAAGGGGAGACCAACGGCCCTACAGGTAGTGCTAGGAAGTTAATGGCCATTAAAAATAGAGACACACTCAATACGGAGCCTTTCTTCTCAATATAGGGGGTGGAATGGGAGGCACCAACTTTGACATGAAAACTATGCAGCGACAGGAAGTTTTGGATAAAAATCGAGATCGGGCCCTGGCAACCCCACTCATACAATGTGGCAAGGATATCGTGTCGCCATGGCGTGTCGTATGATTTATGTAAGTCACAACCAGGAGCTAGCATCTGGAAAAGCCTGTTCGGATGGCAGACTCGAGGGACACAAGATTATCAGTGGTAGAGGAACCCTGGCGGAAGCCGCCCTGACATGGAGCCAATACGCCACGAGACTCGAGGACCCAACCCAACCACCGACACACCATACGTTCCACCAGCCTACAGAGAACATTTGCGAGGCTGATGGGTTGATAGCTATCCACATCAAACGGATTTTTGCCAGGTTTTAGCACCGGAATTACGGTGCTCTCCCGCCATTGCGATGGAAAGGATGACAGAGTGGATGGAGTGATAGGGTGAGATGGAGCTGTAACGTGGTAGGATTTAATGGTAGACTAATGATGCATTCTAGAGAGAGGGGGACATGTTGCTGCCGGTCATTTGACCATTTCTTTTCGTTGCTGTGACATTATATGCGTTCAACTCGCATTCAACTGCGTGCCCTGAGTGTGACGTAGAGCACTGTATACTTGCAGTCGTTAACAGCAAACCTTTCGGTCATCAGAGGACTTCCAAACAGTTTCGACACATTCCTCTACACGAACGGATATTTATGCAACGTACTACATTCCCCTGGCGCATCTTGGGCATAAAATCGAGACTTCGGTTTTACTACTACGGTGATTCTAAATTAGCGACAGGTGTTTGTGTGGTACTACAATCTCTGTGTATACATTTGCTTGACAGATGTCCTGTTTACGGAGCTAGTGGCGAAATTACGTGTAATTTCACATGTCAAACACCGCTGCTATGCGTTTGTTCCTTTCTTTGTAAGAGGCATTCCCCGTTACCACCGACCATTTTATATAAGACTAATGCGAGAATAGTGTAATTTCTGAACCATGATCTGATGTGAATAGTGGGTGCTGTACACCTCCGGAAAGCTATATTCCACATGTATAACTAGTGTAAGTAGGCTGTTTAGGTTTTTATATTGGTAACGCCACGTAGCGCTCTGTATGAAGATCACTGGCTGTGCTGTGTGCAGTCTGTGGCTGGTTTGCATTGTTGTCTGCCATTGTAGTGTTGGGCAGTTGGAGGTGAGCCGCCAGCAGTGGTGAATGTGGAGAGAGAAATGGCGGAGTTTTGAAATTTGTAAGACTGGATGCCATGAACTACTATATATATTATGACTTTTGAACACTATTAAGGTAAATACATTGTTTGTTCTCTATCAAAATATTTCATTTGCTAACTATGCCTATCAGTAGTTAGTGCCTTCAGTAGTTTGAATCTTTTATTTAGCTGGCAGTAGTGGCGCTCGCTGAATTGCAGTAGTTCGAGTAACGAATGTTTTTGTGAGGTAAGTGATTTGTGAAAGGTATAGGTTAATGTTAGTCAGGGCCATTCTTTTGTAGGGATTTTTGAAAGTCAGATTGCGTTGCGCAAAAAATATTGTGTGTCAGTTTAAGCACAGTTATGTATAATTGTTCAAAGGGGACGTTTCACAAGGAATAGATGTTTTAAGGAAGTAGTTTTTCATTTTACAGTGTACCGCCATTGTTGATCATAGAGATACCTGCAAGGAGAATGTATGTTATGCCCTGGAAATACATTTCTTACATTGGGATAGTAACAACGTTGCATTCCACACTACTAATAGGTCAGAAACCGCAACGATCTAACATTATAGCGTGTTTTAAGTGCCAAACATTGTAGCCTTAGGAGTGCATGTGTTCATGTTCTCTCTTACCAATACCTTCTTGGCAATGACTTCAGACACTAGAACAATACTTAATTGTTAGCGCAGTTGATTTACGAAAAACGCAGCAAACTCCGTCCGCCTGGAGCTCCATCATGCATAACAACCACCTCTTTCGTGTTGTTAACCGTCTATTACATCATAACAGCAGTTTCGTATCTACTGTACACCGATAAGGGGTGCTAATCTCCTCGACATTCGCCCATCTGGTGGAATCTTGTGCTCTTAGATGGGTGCGGGACAGAAATTACAGCCTCGGTTCGCACTGTTCCTACACGAAACGTGGGATGTAGCAGTCTACTTCTGGTCAGCTTCAGGGAGCGTTGGTCAAATACAATGCGAGGAGATCTTTCGTTCTCTAACTATCCTAAGAATTCGAGAATGCCCTGTGACTCCCATTCACATAGAGAAATGTCTTAAGTTACGCACTATGATCGAAGTGCTAGAGATATGTAGGTCGATGTCTGATATACTTTGGTGTATATGTTCGAGAATTAACAATGAATGGACATACTACACAGCCGTCTACTTACAGTCGCGATGGTGGTCGCAAAGTAGTGGAGGGGATGTTTAGCGGTGATACAGAAGTTGGTAAGCATGCAGCCGCGTTATTCGTCGGTGTTGAAATTACGATAAAATTGCTGAAATTGGTCGCACTGTCAACTATGATGCTTATTGTTACAGTACACCGACGGTGTCTTTTCTATCCCAAAAGTCCAGGTACGCTGTTAGTTCGTTGCGTGTCCCATTGATCAATCCCACGGTGCGGTAGCCGTTATGATGTGGAACGTGTGAAGCGGATACAAGAAATGCACATATGAAACTTTATATTACACCACAACGGACTGGCTACCGTGCTGGATATGAAGTGCAGAGAAGTCCATGGTCATTTCGGCACAGCGGCACAGGAAGTGACACTGCATAGTGCATGGTGGAAAACGCATCCAGGAAGGTGCCCTCACCCAAGAAATGAAGTATGAAGTGGACTGCAATGCGGCGACGAGAATGTGGGCTAAAGATCTCAATGCACGATGGACACGATGCACCATGTAAGGTGCTCTTCCCCAATTGGATGCTCTTCTGGAAAATTTTGAAAAATGGAGGAATGGGGGTGAAACCGTGCAGGGGAGCAGCACATAAAGGCCGAACGTGTGAGACTCCTTTCCGTTGCCTCTTACGACAGGGAGGAATACTTCGGACCTACTCTAATTCCCGGACCCGCAAGGTGGTGTCCAAGAATTAAATATTTTGTTACTGTGTGACAAAAGTAATTGCACATGACTGTTGTTTATCACTTGACCAGTGTGATAAATTATGTGTAGAATAAGAAACGGAATAGCTGTGACGTATTTCTAGAATAGACCCAAAAGTTTCACTTTTATTAATTCATGCATTCTAGGTACGTGACAGCAGCTTTTCTGATTTTTGTTACGATCCATATCTGATATTAACTGCCTTACAGGGCCAGGGTCATATTTATTTAGAATGTCTGTTTGACACCCTGGGCTTGAGAAGACAGTTCAAATTTTTTTTTCCATTTGTGCGATAAGTGATAAACTAAGTTTTGCACGCATTAGTACACTCGTTCTGCAGATATAAAGGTCGGACATACAACACAACTTATCGAACTGGTTTCCGAAAATCAAATTTTGTGGAATGCGGCTGACGCCGAGTGGGAAAATCAAATGAAAAAATGAGAATTTGGTCAGAAAACTGAAGAAAAATGAATTAAACTACTCGCGAGTGAAACGGGTTGGAGGGATCAGATAGTGGTACCGAAAGTATCCTCTGCTGCACACTATTAGGTGGCTTGCTGAGTATGACGCAGATGTCTTATTGTGTCCAATGCAATACATTTTGCCACTCGGTTACAGGAGTTACTTCTCAGTTTGTCTTCAATTAGCGAAGAAAAATGATGAAACTGCCGGCCGCGGTGGCCGTGCGGTTCTGGCGCTGCAGTCCGGAACCGCGGGGCTGCTACGGTCGCAGGTTCGAATCCTGCCTCGGGCATGGGTGTGTGTGATGTCCTTAGGTTAGTTAGGTTTAAGTAGTTCTAAGTTCTAGGGGACTTATGACCTAAGATGTTGAGTCCCATAGTGCTCAGAGCCATTTGACCCATTTTTTTTTAATGAAACTGGTTGAGTGTGAGTCTGAAAAACGCCATAAACATCTCCGCACCATCGAGCAAATGCTCTGGAACTAAAATTTTATTTGCTACTTGTTCACGATGCAAGAACACTCGTCTCACTGGACTGTGGTTCCTGAGTACTCTTTCCAATAACATACAGTCCTCTTCCTCCTCCTCCCTAACTTCTACACTGTCTCCTCAGCTACTGTCGCGCATCACTGCTCCGGGACCAGCAGATAGCTCCTCGCAGGGCGCAGGAAATAGCATCGCGCCAACGAACCGCACGAAACTGCTCTCGTCTAGGAGAAACTATAGCACCCACCGACTTCCAACAAACTGCAAAAATTATTTCAAACCTTTCCGAAACCTTTTCTCGCCTTAACCCCGCTCCTGTATCACTGGTTTCCCTGGTAGTCACTTAAATGTGGGATCGACGGTGGTGTGCTTTAGGCCCTTATAGACCTCAGCGTCTCATTTGTATTCTAGTCAAGTGACCATGTTGGTAGGCAATACTACTTGAGTTTAACAATTTCCACAAACACCAGTTTGTGTTTGGAGTTGGTTGTTTATTCCGCGGGAATCTGCTTTCGTGTACAGTGTAAACATGAACAGTGTTGAATCTAAGTAAAGCTGTGAGGAGGGCCGTGAGTCATGCTTGGGTAGTACACACAGTAGACTACTTGCCCGTGAAAGGCAAAGTTCCCGAGTTCGAGTCTCGGTCCTGTACACAGCTTTAATCTGCCAGGAAGTGTCATATTACGGCACAATCCACTGCAGAGTCAAAATCTCATTCTGGGAACATAAAAGTAAATTATCAGGTAAAATTAGCCGCAAAGGAACTAGGTCCCTGAGAGCATATCCTTTGATTGATAGAGTGACGAAATCAAATAAGTGTGACTGCAAGTTAACATTTAACAAGAGAAGTGTACAGTTAGCACAAGTTGTGCAGTATAAGAATATCTGATTTTCAGCCCGGAAGTAAATTCGTGAACTAATCCATTTGTTAGGGATCTTTAACTTCGTCCGTAAATTTTTTTAAAAAAGCACGGAAACACCCACCCGCACATGGCTGTGAAATAGCGATTGCGAAAACTTACACACTATTTCGTAATTGCCCTAAACTACACTTAATTATGTACAAAACAACGAAATTCCACAAAACAATTTTTTCGTTTCTCAGATAAGTTACGCATATTATTATTATTACTGCTATTGTTATTATTATCATTGGCAGTGGCTGTAGTCGTATAAACTTGTTGATAAGCATTTCTGTTATACAGCAGAGGCTATTAATTTCACTCCCAAATTTAACTGAATCTAAAAATTTGTGAACACCCAGAATGTACAGTCACGAGCCGCCATTGAGTGTGGAGTGCGGTTGGTTCCGGCGGAGGTTCGAGTCCTCCCTCGGGCATGGGTGTGTGTGTTTGTCCTTAGGATAATTTAGGTTAAGTAGTGTGTAAGCTTAGGGACTGTTGACCTTAGCAGTTAAGTCCCATAAGATTTCACACACATCTGAACATTTTGAATGAATGTGGACAAAAATATCGCTAAAAGATACTCGAGTAAAACTTTAGCGGACTTCTCAAGCCGACGTCTGAAAACTTCCCATACCTAAGCTGAAAATGAGGAAATATGCGAAATAAGGGATAGAATATAGAAACGAGAGATGCTGACTGATTACGTAAGATGGCGGAGCCCATGACAGAAGTCACAGCCTAACCACCTCATCGAAAATCTGCACAGATTCCGAGAGGGGAAAAAATGCATGGCGTGCACCTTTATAATGTCTCACTGCAGGGCATATAAAAAGTTACTGCATTTTGTTAAGAAATATCCCTACAAATTCCATTTAGTTCATATATTTTCCTCAAGAGGCGCTACATCTGCGACAGTTAAAATCTAGTTAGTGGATTATCCAGAACAGGCCCTACATTAATTCTTGTTTATCGTAGCCAACTTCCTTCCCACTAAACGACTCAGTTAATGCAAAACATTCTATAAGCCAACAGCATTAATTTTCAATCCGAAACTTATTACACTTCAGATTTAAGTTACTAATTTCACTCTGTTTAAGAGTTACAGATTGGCTCTACTAAATGAATTGCTAATTAAATATGAAGTCATACACGTAATTACAAATATTTTTCACAGCTGAAAAACTATGTTCAGTTTTGTTATTTAGAATGGAAGAAATCTTAAAATTGTATTCGCGTTCAAATTTTTGTCTGAGTAAGGAGTACTGATGTGTTGTCTATTGAAATTCAATGCTGGAAGTAAGATTTCAAAATGAAAGTATACCAGTTTCTCTAGCAGATTACTTTGACATGAGTATGTATGGTTCAAATGGCTCTGAGCACTATGGGTCTTAACTTCTGAGGTCATCAGTCCCCTAGAACTTAGAACTACTTAAACCTAACTAACCTAAGGACATCACATACATCCAGCCCGAGGCAGGATTCGAATCTGCGACCGAAGCGGTCCCGCGCCTAGAACAGCTCGGCCACTCCTGCCGGCCATGAGTATATACTGTAGTTCGGTTGTGTGGAACAAGTGGTAGATAGTTTGATCAGAGTGGATATTCGTATGAGAGGTACAGCGAAGAGCAGTACATATCAGTTCGACTGAAATTATTGTGACACCACAATTACAATCAGAGAGCAAAACAGGTACGTTCTGCTGTAGCTTTAATAATAATTGCTATGAAAAACAACAATTTAAATCTTGTACTGAATACCCAACAACCACATCAAAGAACCAATGTTTGGTGCGATTATTTCCTCTCCAATAGTACCATAGACCCTGAGGCCTGTGGCGCCTTGTCATGGTTCGGGGTCCCCCCATCGGAGATTCGATTCTTCCCTCGGGCGTGTGTGTGTGTGTGTGTGTGTGTGTGTGTGTGTGTGTGTGTGTGTGTGTGTGTGTGTGTGTGTGTGTGTGTGTGCGTGCGTGCGTGTGCGTGTGCGTGTGTGTGTGTGTGTGTGTGTGTGTTATATATATACGTCAAACGCAACATAAAGGAAAGAGATGGCTTGGTTTCATTGTTTAGCTACTACACATCACAAGTTTCGAATATCGCGGCAAATGAATCGGCGAGTTCAGTTATTTTGTCTACTTAAGTGTGACAGGTACACATCTGCACCACAACAAAACCATACACGCCAGCAAACCTTGGAAACAGCGAAAAGTTCAGAATCACAAAAGTTCAAGAAGGCTCAAAGTATTCTCACTTACACCAAGAATAATGACAAACTATTTCATACGGAGGTTTACATGTCATCATTCTCGCAGTACTTTTCCCGTAATTTACAAGCTACCGCTGAGTTACAGGTCCTCCGCTACAAAGATTTTAAAGAGCTTCAGCAAGAAATAATCGTACGTTAAATGTTGACACTTACACAAAACTACATCCTCAATCACTTCCGAGACAAGGCCGTTAGAAATTCGTTTGTTGTGGTGTTATTCCATTCGCAAGCGCGCGCGAGAGCGAGAGAGGGAGAGAGGGAGGGGGAGGGGGAGGGAGAGAGAGAGAGAGAGAGAGAGAGAGAGAGAGAGAGAGAGAGAGAGAGAGACTCTGAGTACTATGGGACTTAACTGCTGTGGTCATCAGTCCCCTAGAACTTAGAACTACTTAAACGTAACTAACGTAAGGACATCACACATTTCCATGCTCGAGGCAGGATTCGCGCGGTTCCAGATAAAGCACCTAGAACCGCTCGGCCACTCCGGCCGGCAGAGAGAGACAATTGGTTTTAAGCGACAAATGAGATAACTGTTTTGTAGCAGCTAAATTTACACGACTTCACTAAAATAAACAATTAAGTGCCTGGCAGAGGATTCATCGAACCACCTGCAAGCTACTTCTCTACCGTTCCGCTCCCCAATGGCGCGCGTGGAATGAACACACAAATCTTTCTGTGCAAATTCTCATATCTCTTATTTTATGTGATCCTCATTACTCCCTATTTAGGTGGGCACCAAAATTTATTTTAGCATTCGGAGTAGAAAGTTACTGATTGAAATTTCATGAGAAGATCTTATTTTGATAATTGCCACCCCGATTCGTGTATCATATCCGTGGCACTTTCAATTTGTTCAGTGTCGTCCTTCAGTCCTACGTGATGCGGATTCCACACCGCACAGCAATACTCCAGAAGAGGACAGACAAGCGTAGTGTTGGCAGCCCAGAGACCTGTAAAATTTAAGTGTTATGCCAATAAAACGCAGTGTTTGGTTTGCCATCCCACAATATTATCTACGTGATCATCCCAAGTTACGTTATTTATAATTGTAAGATCTACGTATTAAGTAGTTCATAGCATTTATATTTATGTGATTTGACATGTAACCGAAATTTAACGGATTGCTTATCTGGATCTGTTTGGTGTTGTGTTTTAGTCATAAATCCCAGGTCTGCCTCTGTGTTTCAAGATGCAGTAACAAACAGACCAAATGCTTATAACACACCACATACACTCCTGGAAATGGAAAAAAGAACACATTGACACCGGTGTGTCAGACCCACCATACTTGCTCCGGACACTGCGAGAGGGCTGTACAAGCAATGATCACACGCACGGCACAGCGGACACACCAGGAACCGCGGTGTTGGCCGTCGAATGGCGCTAGCTGCGCAGCATTTGTGCACCGCCGCCGTCGGTGTCAGCCATTTTGCCGTGGCATACGGAGCTCCATCGCAGTCTTTAACACTGGTAGCATGCCGCGACAGCGTGGACGTGAACCGTATGTGCAGTTGACGGACTTTGAGCGAGGGCGTATAGTGGGCATGCGGGAGGCCGGGTGGATGTACCGCCGAATTGCTCAACACGTGGGGCGTGAGGTCTCCACAGTACATCGATGTTGTCGCCAGTGGTCGGCGGAAGGTGCACGTGCCCGTCGACCTGGGACCGGACCGCAGCGACGCACGGATGCACGCCAAGACCGTAGGATCCTACGCAGTGCCGTAGGGGACCGCACCGCCACTTCCCAGCAAATTAGGGACACTGTTGCTCCTGGGGTATCGGCGAGGACCATTCGCAACCGTCTCCATGAAGCTGGGCTACGGTCCCGCACACCGTTAGGCCGTCTTCCGCTCACGCCCCAGCATCGTGCAGCCCGCCTCCAGTGGTGTCGCGACAGGCGTGAATGGAGGGACGAATGGAGACGTGTCGTCTTCAGCGATGAGAGTCGCTTCTGCCTTGGTGCCAATGATGGTCGTATGCATGTTTGGCGTCGTGCAGGTGAGCGCCACAATCAGGACTGCATACGACCGAGGCACACAGGGCTAACACCCGGCATCATGGTGTGGGGAGCGATCTCCTACACTGGCCGTACACCTCTGGTGATCGTCGAGGGGACACTGAATAGTGCACGGTACATCCAAACCGTCATCGAACCCATCGTTCTACAATTCCTAGACCGGCAAGGGAACTTGCTGTCCAACAGGACAATGCACGTCCGCATGTATCCCGTGCCACCCAACGTGTTCTATAAGGTGTAAGTTAACTACCCTGGCCAGGAAGATCTCCGGATCTGTCCCCCATTGAGCATGTTTGGGACTGGATGAAGCGTCGTCTCACGCGGTCTGCACGTCCAGCACGAACGCTAGTCCAACTGAGGCGCCAGGTGGAAATGGCATGGCAAGCCGTTCCAAAGGACTACATCCAGCATCTCTACGATTGTCTCCATGGGAGAATAGCAGCCTGCATTGCTGCGAAAGGTGGATATACACTGTACTATTGCCGAAATTGTGCATCCTCTGTTGCCTGTGTCTATTTGCCTGTGGTTCTGTCAGTGTGATCATGTGATGTATCTGACCCCAGGAATGTGTCAATAAAGTTTCCCCTTCCTGGGACAATGAATTCACGGTGTTCTTATTTCAATTTCCATGAGTGTAGGTAACACAGACGTGTGTATAAAATTACCATTATACTCATACAACGGAACGAGATGGCTGAAGTTTAAAACAAAGGACATACATTCTAGAGAGTAGCAAATTCTAGAGAGTAGCACTTCAAAACCATGTCCGGCCATCCAGATTAAGATTTTACGCATTTTTCTTAATTCACTTAATGAAAATGCTGAGACAGTTCCTTAGAAAACAACGCGATTGGTTCGTGCCCGTGTTCTATCTCTTACGGCCTCACAGTCGGTGATACGTGAAGCGTAAGTCTAGCTTCGTTCCTATACACAATACTATTCCAACACCGTACGGCCATGTCTATATCTCTCGCAGAAGTTCGCGTCTCTTCAGTGGCAAATGTGTAACGTATAAATCTATCACTGTGCTAAACTCGCAGTCACGTCTTTATTACATGGCGACAATAGCGCAGCGACTCATAAGTCTGCTTTTTTTCTGCCCCATTCGAACGAACCACGCAGACACAAACAGCAAGCATCGGTCAGCTTCGGGACTCAACGGACCGCCGTCGGGTTACCGATTGCCGTAGAAGCATAGTCTGCAAACAGATCTACAAACGGAAAAATTGGAATGCTCGGTATTTGATTTCCTGCGCCAACAAGATTAAAAATAAATTACAAACACTGCAGTAAATTACGTACAATTACATATGTTGGTTACTTCTGTGGCAGTTCTTCGGTCCGATCGCACATTTCAATTTCCTGAGAAACGATTCGCTTGGCATTATCCCCTAAATCCTGAAGCACTTTGTAGAAGTGTGAAAATTTCAACGTGTTCCCAGATTAGTAACCACAAAGCAAGGTGCTGATTGATATATCTTATTCGTAAAATAGGAGAATGAGGAAGGTATAATGCACACCATTAACTGTACTATACTTGAGGTGAGTGTAAAGTTAAGTTTTAACAAGCACGCGACAATGCAGCACGTTCTATGACGACAAAAGCTAAAAATATTGGATTAAAATAACTGCATGGCAACACTTTTACAAGATCATGCAGATACATGTAACACTGTCATTTCCTATTGCTCGATTACATTCTCTATAGGGAAGTGCGTGTAAGAACAATAATAATAATAAATTATTATCAAAGCTAACCGCCACACATTTAATAATATTTTGATTAAGTGCGCCACTGGTTCGCTTACAGCACATAATGTAAATGTCGCAGCTCGACCTCAAAAGTCGAAAACCATATAACTACGCGAATTACTCAACGGCCACGAACATACCATGAACAAGGTCTACGAAATATTATATGTGGTGGTAGAGAGTACCTTTCGCCGGGATAAGTCTCCGTTGACGATATAGCAACCATGCCGAAAAAGGAAGAAGTGTCGAACGTAATACCGCGCAGAATAGTAGCTCCAAACCGTACACTCCGAACAGAAAGCGTTAACTGCGCCATCTTGAACGTATACGCCAGACCAATAAGCTAGCATCGTTGGCAGTTCCAAAGAAACACTGCAGTAGCCAAGGAAGTATAACAGTTATATTAAACCTCCATGGCAGTAGCGGCATATCCATATCGCTGGAACACTAGGCACCGTAATCACGAGCAATCGGTCGCTTGGTTCTATCCCGCCACACATGAGTTATTTACCATGCGATTTCAACAAGAATTTCGAAAGCTACTGACTCGTGAATTTCTGCTATGGAAAATGAAGTGGTACGTTTAGCAGCGCTCGTAAGAAGTTAAAGTGGTCGTAGTTCAGCCGCCAAGAGCTGCTAATAAATGCTTCATGATTCACAACCAGTTTCCAGCTTCGTCTTAGTGTGTATCTTAATGTCATTCATAACAGCTTACATAGCAATATTAAAACTGTGGCGTCAAATAACATAAAATATATCCGACTTCACTACCGTCAAGTAGTAAAATTTATTACTTTGTCAATAATAAAACGTAGCAACATTGTTAATCTTCGTCTGTATGTCACAGTCAGGTTCCAACATTCCGTGTGCAGGCACTCGACCTACTGACATACTGTTCCACAACAATATTGTGAATAGCAGCGCTACTGCTTTCCGCAGCTCGAGTTGTACGAAGGGCGTTCATTAAGTAATGCAACAAATTTGTTGTGGGACATCGTGGAATATTCCCACTACAGTCCCTATAGTTTCCTCAATTCCCAATACGTGGCAGCACTATACGTAGCCTTCAAAGTGACGTCTCTAACGGAGCTGCATTCCAAGCAGAGCGCTGTCATTGAGTTACTTTTGGCGGAAAACCAGAGCATCACAGATATTTACAGGAGGTTGCAGAACGTCTACGGAGACTTGGCTGTGAATAAAAGCAAGGTGAATAGCTAGGTGAGGCGTCCATCATGGCAATAACGTCGCGCAGACCTGTCAAATCTCCCGCGCGCCGGCCGGCCGCACACACCTGTGACTCTTGCAATATTGTAACGTAGGGTTACTCTCAATCGAGTTGATCGAAGGATCACGAACACCTCGGTGCTCAACTGGACGTCTCTGTCGGTAGTGCTGACATTATCGAAGGTGAGTGCCCGCCAACGGAAGACCGTGAAGAGCAACGAAGGGCGATCTGTGCGGAAGTGGTTGCCCGTGTCCGCGCCCGTTAGCTGAGTGGCTGCACAAACTGTGGACTGCTAGCAACGGAAGAACACGGTTTAGTGTGTGGCGCAGCGAGGAACGTCTGGATGCTGACTCGTCGAATACTGGCCTTCCTTTGGCGCACTAACTGCACAGAAATCACATCGGATGTATTTTTTCTACCGGACAAGACCTTTTTTCCCAAACAAAAGACGTATGCGGTCAATTGGATCGCTGGACATGCGACGAAATATTTGTATTCGTACGATCCGTGGTGGATTATTGGATGTATTTACAAGAACAACACGAGCAGCCGGCCGGGGTGGCAGAGCGGTTCTAGGCGCTACAATCTGGAACCACGTGACCGCTACGGTCGCAGATTCGAATCCTGCCTCGGGCATGGATGCGTGTGATGTCCTTGGGTTAGTTAGGTTTAAGTAGTTCTAAGTTCTAGGGGACTGATGACCTTAGAAGTTAAGTCCGATAGTACTCAGAACCATTTGAACCATTTTTGAACAACACGAGCTCATACGGAGTCATACGAAATACAGGACTTACTTTTCCAATTTTTTAGGAAGTGTTTTTCACAATCCTCCCGACAGCTGGGGTGTCCCAGCAATTAGAAGACTGAAACTTCCTGGCAGATTTAAACTGTATGCCTGACCGAGACTCGAACTCGGGACCTTTGCCTTTCGCGGGCAAGTGCTCTGCCATCTGAGCTGTCGAAGCACGACTCACGCCCGGTACTCACAGCTTTACTTCTGCCAGTATCTCGTCGCCTACCTTCCAAACTTTACAGAAGCTCTCTTGCGAAACTTGCAGAAGTAGCACTCCTGAAAGAAAGGATACTGCGGAGACACGGCTTAGCCACAGCCTGGGGGATGTTTCCAGAATGAGATTTTCACTCTGCATCGGAGTGTGCGATGAGCGAAAGGCAAAGGTCCCGAGTTCGAGTCTCGGTCGGACACACAGTTTTAATCTGCCAGGAAGTTTCATATCAGCGCACACTCCGCTGCAGAGTGAAAATCTCACTCTGGAATGAGAAGGCGCCTGCAGTAGAACGACTAGAGACAGTACGGCGCGGTTCAATTACATTGGCACATGGCACGCTGAGAAGAAAACTGACCCCTACCTGCTGGCGCCAGTTATGATTGGATTATATTAACAAAGAAAAAAAATGCCACCCACAATGGCAGAAATGGTCAAGATTATATGGCTTTCTGCCAGATTTATGATGCGACACCGCGTGCTGCAGGGATTGTGATGCAGATGATAACTTCATTTTCACTCCCGCCCGTGACTGGATTGTCATTTACTTTATTCATGTTAAAAAAAGAAAAAAAACAATAGGGCGGCCATTACTTTGATTTTATGGTTTCCAAATTGTTTTTTCTGTCCCGATACTTTACTTATCCCTAGGACAGCACAATTGTACGAATAAAGACTGTTTGTTTACCTTGCCTTCCTGTTCCCAAAAAGAAAATGGTGTCCGCAAAAAAAAGAAAGAAAAAAAAGTGGTCAGCGCGGCGGCATGCCTGGGTTCGATTCCCGGCTGGGGCAGGAGATTTTTCTCCGCTCAGGGACTTGGGTGTTGTGTTGTCCTCATCATCATTTCATCCCCATCTCCCCCGAATGGGTGACTCCCGGCCCACAATGCCGTACGCTCATTTCCATTTGGTTGCGCTACATGAGGCTGATCGCGACAATTTTTCATCGTCACAGGCAATGAAACTTGGGCTTATCACTTCGAAGTGGAAATACAGTGGCAGTCCACACCACATCATCTCGGAAGAAAAAGTTCAAAGCCGGAGATTCAGTTGGTAAAGTTATGTGCGACGGTCTTCTGGGACTCTAAAGGGCATATTCTGCTTCATGCTCTTCCTCACGCTGCAAAGATCAATTCTGAAGTGTATCTTGCTACCGCCAGGAAATTGAAGAAACGACTTCAGCGTGTTCATCGCTGCAAAAATGCAACCGAACTTCTCCTTCTCCATGACAACGCCTCTCCAAAAGGCTTCACACATGTCAGCACACCCGACAGGAGTTCACAAGACTTCATTGGATCGTTCTTCCTCATCCACCCTACAGCCCGGATCTCGCACCTGCCGATTTCCATGTTTGGCCCAGTGAAGATGCGAGAAGTAGAGATGGGCAAAGTCGCTCATCCTTGGGAACTAGTTCACTGATGATCGCTCTTTTTTGGGAACCGTTCATTTTTATTCGTTCACCGTTCATTTGTGCTTGGTATGCGGTTCTTATGAAAAATTGAAAAGTAGTAGCAGAGGTGACTGAAGATGTAAGATGCCAAGAGGGGCCACTTGCCCCCGCCCTGGAGTACAGAGTTTTTATTCCTAACAGAATTCTCACACACTTGTAGAAGTAATTTTCGTGGTTCTGCAAAACCTCTCGTTACAGTTATGTGGCTGATCGCTCTGAAGTAATGTAAGGTGACGCACGAAAAACCGACCTCGAGTACAGACTGCTCGCCAATTACGCAGAATTTATTGACTTCTATGAGCAGAATAGATAAACATGTAATAATTAGGCAGCGAAGAAATAAAAAATAAACTAATGCAAACAACAACTTCGAAACAATAGATGACGACTGGTGGGCGAGAATGAGCAGTCCAGTACTCGGGGCCGATATTTCGTGCGCCATCCTGCACCACTAAAATAACATTGTAGAAGTTATCGTATTCTCTTTACAAAGTCGGTCTGCCTTCCATTACAATGAACATGTTCTTTTACCTTGGATCAAAAAAAGACAGAAAATGGCCACTCGTCTGTCCCGTGGCGACCTTTTGTTACCTGCAAAGATATTTGTACTACATACCACCCCCGCCCCCTCCCCCATGAACCATGGATCTTGCCGTTGGTGGGGAGGCTTGCGTGCCTCAGCGATACAGATGGCCGTATCGTAGGTGCAACCACAACGGAGGGGTATCTGTTGAGAGGCCAGACAAACGCGTGGTTCCTGAAGAGGGGCAGCAGTGTTTTCAGTAGTTGCAGGGGCAACAGTCTGGATGATTGACTGATCTGGCCTTGCAACATTAACCAAAACGGCCTTGCTGTGCTGGTACTGCGAACGGCTGAGAGCAAGGGGAAACTACAGCTGTAATTTTTCCCGAGGACATGCAGCTTTACTGTATGATTAAATGATGATGGCGTCCTCTTGGGTAAAATATTCCGGAGGTAAAACAGTCCCCCATTCGGATCTCCGGGCGGGGACTACTCAAGAGGATGTCGTTATCAGGAGAAAGAAAACTGGCGTTCTACGGATCGGAGCGTGGAATGTCAGATCCCTTAATCGTGCAGGTAGGTTAGAAAATTTAAAAAGGGAAATGGATAGGTTAAAGTTAGATATAGTATGAATTAGTGAAGTTCGGTGGCAGGAAGAACAAGACTTCTGGTCAGGTGACTACAGTGATACAAACACAAAATCAAATAGGGGTAATGCAGGAGTAGCTTTAACAATGAATAGGAAAATAGGAATGAGGGTAAGCTACTAAAAACAGCATAGTGAACGCATTATTGTGGCCAAGATAGATACGAAGCCCACACCTACTACAGTAGTACAAGTTTATATGCCAACTAGCTCTGCAGATGACGAAGAAATGGAAGAAATGTACGATGAAATAAAAGAAATTATTCAGATAGTGCAGGGAGACGAAAATTTAATAGTAATTGGTGACTGGAATTCGAGTGTAGGAAAAGGGAGAGAAGGAAACGTAGTAGGTGAATATGGATTGGGGCTAAGAAATGAAAGAGGAAGCCGCCTGGTAGAATTTTGCACAGAGCACAACTTAATCATAGCTAACACTTGGTTTAAGAATCATGAAAGAAGGTTGTATACATGGAAAAACCCTGGAGATACTAAAAGGTATCAGATAGATTATATAGTGGTAAGACAGAGATTTAGGAACCAGCTTTTAAGTTGTAAGACATTTCCAGGGGCAGATGTGGACTCTGACTACAGTCTATTGGTTATGACCTGTAGGTTAAAACTGAAGAAACTGCAAAAAGGTGGGCATTTAAGGACATGGGATCTGGATAAACTGAAAGAACCAGAGGTTGTACAGAGCTTCTGGGAGACCATAAGGGAACAATTGACAGGAATAGGGGAAAGAAATACAGTAGAAGAGGAATGGTAGCTCTGAGGTATGAAGTAGTGAAGGCATCAGAGGATAAAGTAGGTAAAAAGACGAGGGCTGCTAGAAATCCTTGGGTAACAGAAGAAATTGATGAAAGGAGAAAATATAAAAACGCAGTAAATGAAGCAGGCAAAAAGGAATACAAACGTCTCAAAAATGAGATCGACAGGAAGTGCAAAATGGCTAAGCAGGGATGGCTAGAGGACAAATGTAAGGATGTAGAAGCTTATCTCACTAGGGGTAAGATAGATACTGCCTACAGGGAAATTAAAGAGACCTTTGGAGAGAAGAGAACCACGTGTATGAATATCAAGAGCTCAGATGGCAACCCAGTTCTAAGCAGAGAAGGGAAGGCAGAAAGGTGGAAGGAGTATATAGAAGGTTTATACAAGGGCGATGTACTTGAGGACAATATTATAGAAATGGAAGAGGATGTAGATGAAGACGAAATGGGAGATACGATACTGCGTGAAGAGTTTGACAGAGCACTAAAAGACCTGAGTCGAAACAAGGCCCCCGGAGTAGACAACACTCCATTAGAACTACTGACGGCCTTGGGAGAGCCAGACATGACAAAACTCTACCAGCTGGTGAGCAAGAAGAATATAATAATTCCAATCCCAAAGAAAGCAGGTGCTGACAGATGTGAAAATTACCGAACTATCAGTTTAATAAGTCACAGCTGCAAAATACTAACGCGAATTCTTTACAGACGAATGGAAAAACTGGTAGATGCGGACCTCGGGGAGGATCAGTTTGGATTCCCTAGAAATGTTGGAACACGTGAGGCAATACTGACCTTACGACTGATCTTAGAAGAAAGATTAAAAAAGGCAAACCTACATTTCTAGCATTTGTAGACTTAGAGAAAGCTTTTGACAATGTTGACTGGAATACTCTCTTTCAAATTCGAAAGGTGGCAGGGGTAAAATACAGGGAGCGAAAGGCTATTTACAATTTGTAGAGAAACCAGATGGGAGTTATTAGAGTCGAGGGGCATGAAAGGGAAGTAGTGGTTGGGAAAGGAGTGAGACAGGGTTGTAGCCTCTCCCCGATGTTATTCAATCTGTATATTGAGCAAGCAGTAAAGGAAACAAAAGAAAAATTGGGAGTAGGTATTAAAATTCATGGAGAAGAAGTAAAAACTTTGAGGTTCGCCGATGACATTGTAATTCTGTCAGAGACGGCAAAGGACTTGGAAGAGCAGTTGAACGGAATGGACAGTGTCTTGAAAGGAGGACATAAGATGTACATCAACAATAGCAAAACGAGGATAATGGAATGTAGTCAACTTAAATCGGGTGATGCTGAGGGAATTAGGTTAGGAAATGAGAGACTTAAAGTAGTTAAGGAGTTTCGCTATTTAGGAAGTAAAATAACTGATGATGGTCGAAGTAGAGAGGATATAAAATGTAGACTGGCAATGGCAAGGAAAGCGTTTCTGAAGAAGAGAAATTTGTTAACATCGAATATAGATTTATGTATCAGGAAGTCGTTTCTGAAAGTATTTGTTTGGAGTGTAGCCATGTATGGAAGTGAAACATGGACGATAACTAGTTTGGACAAGAAGAGAATAGAAGCTTTCGAAATGTGGTGCTACAGAAGAATACTGAAGATAAGGTGGATAGATCACGTAACTAATGAGGAGGTACTGAATAAGATTGGGGAGAAGAGAAGTTTGTGGCACAACTTGACTAGAAGAAGGGATCGGTTGGTAGTACATGTTTTGAGGCATCAAGGGATCACAAATTTAGCATTGGAGGCAGCGTGGAGGGTAAAAATCGTAGAGGGAGACCGACAGATGAGTACACTAAGCAGATTCAGAAGGATGTAGGTTGTAGTAGGTACTGGGAGATGAAGAAGCTTGCACAGGATAGAGTAGTATGGAGAGCTGCATCAAACCAGTCTCAGGACTGAAGACAACAACAACAACATTACATACCACGTAATTTTATGTAATTTAGGTAATTATAAAATACATTTTAATTACCGGTCATAGCCGCTGAATAGAATACGAAAAGAACCAGAAGTACAGAGTTCAAAAAGTGTTTGACACAGATCTAGAATAGACGTGCGCAGCGGACGAAACGAACAACTCGACACTGAACTAAGTAGGAGCCGTCGGCAGTGGAACTGCGACGAGTGGCCTCACGAAGAAGGCCGAGTCCCGCCGAGCGAGACCGAGTCAGACGGGAACGGGACCGAGGCTGGAACGAGACCGGCCGACGTGCCGTTGCGGGAACGAGATCGGCCGTTTCCCGTTCCCGGGAACTACACTACTGGCCATTAAAATTGCTACACCACAAAGATGACGTGCTACAGACGCGAAAGTTAACTGAGAGGAAGAAGATTCTGTGATATGCAAATAATTAGCTTTTCAGAGCATTCACACAAGGTTGGCGCCGCTGGGCGACACCTGCAACGTGCTGACACGAGGAAAGTTTCCAACTGATTTGTCATACACAAACAGTACTTGATCGGCGTTGCCTAGTGAAGCGTTGTTATGATGCCTCGTGTAAGGAGGAGAAATGCGTACCATCACGTTTCCAACTTTGACAAAGGTCGGATTGTAGCCTATCGCGATTGCGGTTCATTGTATCGCGACATTGCTGCTCGCGTTGGTCGAGATCCAATGACTGTTAGCAGAGTATGGAATCGGTGGGTTCAGGAGGGTAATACGGAACGCCGTGCTGGATCCCAACGGCCTTGTATCACTAGCAGTCGAGATGACAGGCATCTTATCCGCATGGCTGTATCAGATGGTGCACGCACATCTCGATCCCTGAGTCAACAGATTGCGACGTTTGCAAGACAACAACCATCTGCACGAACAGTCCGACGGCGTTTGCAGCAGCATGGACTATCCGCCCCCCCCCCCCCCACGCCAGCCAGCGACAGCAGAGTGGACCTTCGGCCCCAGTCTCCTTCGTCATTCTCCGTCCCCTTCTCCTCTGTGTCTCTCGTCGCCCTGCCTGTCTCTCGTTTGCTTCTTTGTCTTGTCCTGTGTTTTTCCTCTTATCATAATGTCAGCCCCCCACCACCTCTTCACCTCTTCTACTGCCAGCACCACTGCCATCATATGCACCTCCCCTCCGCCGCTGCCACCACTATCAAATAGTGTGCCGCTTCACTCCCCCCTCAGTCCATCTCGCCCACTTCTCACTCTCACAACTCCCTCCCTATTTGTCGCCCCATCCACGGCTCCTCCCTCCTGCGCCTCCTCTGATCCCTTCCCTCCACTCCCTCCCTCTGCTCCTTCAGTTTCTGCGGCCCCCGCTACAGTGGTCGCCCGGAGGGCTACGGCCCACGCTCAACTCTCCCATTCACCTTTATCGTCATTGTCCTCACCGTCGCCTTCGCCATCGCCCTCACCATCTCCGGCACCGCCTCCGGCACCAGGACCTGTCACTCCCCGCCACATTCCAGTTGCTCCCATCCCCCACACCTCCTCCGCCGCCTTCCAGCGCCCCAGTGTCACCCCTGCCTCCTCTACTCCCAAAAAGGCTCCACCTCGTCCCCCTTCCCCAACCCGTGATGCCACGGATGTCTCCCCGCCTGTCCCTGCTCCCTCCTCCTCCTCCTACCGCTACCTCCTCTCCTGTCCTGATCCCTCCTTTCTTGAAACCCGGAACCTCACCCTCTTCCTTTGCCAGAATTTTCCTGGTGCCCCCATCTCTCCTCACTCCTCGCCGTGATTTGGTGCTCATCTCCTCCCCCAGCCCTACCCTCCACACAGATCTCCCTTCCTGTATCCCTGTCACCCACTTTGCCCCTAATGTCTCCCTCACCCCTGCTCCTTCCCCGCCTCCGTCCCGCCAACCCGCATCCCCATCTGGAGGTGCATGTGGTTCGCCACATCCATAACTCTGCTGGCCCCACCCACCTTATGCGGCTCTTATCCGAACACGCCCCCTCCATCGACTGTCTCCTGAAGGAGGGTGCCCTTCTCTTTCACTGACGTTACCAAGTTGACCCTTCCCGTTCCCCTCCTCAGTCCCTCCGCTGCCAAAAGTGGTTGCGATATAATGCACACCCAACATCAGAGTGCCTCGAGGCCCCCACCTGCCCGCACTGCAGGCAAGCCCACTTTCTATGGCAGTGCCCCAATCTCCAGTCCCCCCCCTCCTGTAATACCTCTAACCTTCCTCATCCTAATTACTCCCAGAAATGTAAGGCCGAACCCCCTGTCCGCCCTCTGGACGCCCCCACCCCACTGGCAATTCCCTTCGCCCACCCCCCGCTGAGGACATCATCAGATTCCTCACCATCGTCCTTCAGAATGTTCATCCTTTTCAGCGCCCCCACACCCTTCAACAGATATCCCTCGCCGCCCGTTCCATTTTCCACATAAAAATGTACGCCACCTACTCCAACAACCAGGCCCATTTCACCTTCTCCCGTCTTGACACCCCTGTCTAAATCCCGGTCACGGTGCGACAGCACCGTATCCTTTTCAACAACATTCGCTCCCTTCCTGCCAACAAGAACCTTTTCCTGCACACCCTTGCCACCCACTGCGTGGACGCCTTCCTTCTCAAGGAAACCTTCCTCCAACCCTACCACACTGTCCACACGTCGCCCTACCTCCTTCACCGCTCCAATAATCCCCTCCCGATTCTGCGTGGCAGAGTTGCCATTAGTCACCACCGCCAGACCCCATTCGGCTCCAACTTCTCCTTCCCGACCCCACTGAACACCTGATCCTTAGTCTTTTCTTCACTGGCCTTACTGTTACATGCGCCACCATCTATGTCCACCCAAATGCCCCTATTCCCCATCGAGTTCCTCTCCTACATTGACCATGCCTTCTCCTCCTACGTTATCGCCCCCGACCTCAACATCCATAGTCGTTCCGCCGCACAGTAACAGCGGTGGCATCGGTTCCTCTCCTCCCTTCAAGGCGACCTCATCCCCATCCCCCAGCACACCCGTCCCGAATCCAGCTCCACTACCGATGTTATCCTTTCCTCCCCCAACCTTCTTGGCGACATAATGGTGGATGTCCTGGAGCCTATTGGTAGCGACCATCTCCCTGTCCTCCTCACTATTTCTGATGGTCGTCGACCCCGCCCCAACCCTCGTAATGACCCTCGCCCTACGTACGTCCATGACTATTCCCGTGCCAACTGGAATGCCTACCGGGATACCCTCTCCACCCAGGTCGATAGCCACCCCTTCACCTACCGCCACCCTGACGATGTAACCCATGCCACCTCCTTTCTCCAGCAGACATTGTCTGAGGACGTGGAGGCCCACGTCCCTACTGTCTCCATCCATCCCCACCGTCCTACCTTACCCCCACAGGCCATCCTCCTCCTCCGTGAATCCCACCATCGCTATAGCGCCTTCCTCCGCACGTGTGACCCGGACACACTACGAGGACACTGGCAACTTCAGCGACACATCCGTAATTTGTTCGCGGCCAAGTAACGCCGGGACTGGCGACAGACATGCACCCGTTTAACTGCTACCCTACCTATCAACTCGTACAAGTTCTGGTCAGCCTTCCGTCGCCTTACCGGAACTAAACTCTCCACCTACTATCCTCTTCTCCATGATGATCTCCCCTTCCCTTACACCCTTAGTAAGGCCAATCACTTTGCCTCCTAACTATTCGATGTCTTTTCCATCCCCTATGATCCCCAGTGCGGTAACTCCCGCTTCCCGGATGTCCGCGATTGAACTGACACCTCTGTCCCTCCCCTCGAACCTGGTTTCCAGTACAACATTGCACACACGGAACTCAATGCCCCTATCACTACAAAGGATCTCATTGCTACACTCCGCACAAAATGCAACACCACTCCTGGTCACGATCGTGTCACCTACCGTCACCTTCGTGAAGCTCCTGTTCCTTTCCTCTCCACCTTGGCCAGGCTCTACAATGTAGTCCTGTCCACCGGTTACTACCCTGACCTGTGGAAAACCTCCCATATCCTGATGTTCCTTAAACCTGACAAATCGCTGTCCATCATCTCCTCCTACCATCCCATCAGCCTTACCTCGGTCTTTAGCAAGGTCTTGGAATCTATCCTCACCCGACGCATCCACCAGCACCTCCGCCAGCACCGCCTACTTCCTGTTACCCAGCGTGGCTTTCGGCCGTCCTTCTCTTCTGACGACCTTTTCCTTCACCTCACTCATCTCCTTTCTGACCAGCTTAATTCACGTCGCTCCGCTATCTTCCTCTCACTGGACCTTGAACGAGCTTATGACCACATATGGCATTCCGGTCTCCTCTTCAAGCTCCAAACCTTCGCCCTTCCCATCAACTACGTCCATCTGATTGGCTCCTTTCTCTCCCACCGTCCTTCCTACGTCACCATCCATAACATGGATTCCTACACCTTTTTTCCCTCTGCCGGTGTCCCCCAAGGATCTGTCCTCTCCCCCCTTCTGTACCTTTTATATATGGCAGACATGTCGGCGCTGTCACCCCCCGTCCATCTTCTCCAGTTAGCCAATGACACAGCCATTCCTTCCCTTGCCCCACCCTGCTCAAGGTCAATCCCTCCAAAACCCAGGCGATCATTGTAGGCAAAGTCACCCCCTCCTTCCGCCTCCTTAATTTCTATCTCACTGTCTATGGCCATCCTATCGCCCTCACCCCACCCTCAAGTACCTTGGAGTCACCCTTGAGCGTCACCTCTCCGGCACCCCCCATCTCCGGACAGTCCAAGCCAAGGCACGCTCCCGACTCCATCTCCTCAAACTCCTTTTGGGCCGTACGTGGGGTCTGGACCCCACTACCATCCTCCACACCAATAAATCCCTCATCCACCCTATCCTTTGTTACACCCTCCCTACCTTTTATAAATCCTTTCAAATCCTTGAACGCATTGCTCTCCACCTTGCCTATCGCATAAGTCTCCCCTCCCCCACATGGATCCTGTACGATCTCATTCCGTTCCCCCACTTCCTCCTTTTCCTTGAAAGGATAAGGATCCTGTACACCTCCCACAAACTCGATTCTCCTCACCCGCTTGTCTCGCCCATACTCTCCCGCCCCCACCCCCTGCCGCGCCTGTGTATCCACGTCCCACCCGGTCTCCATCTCTCCACTCTCCTTACCCTCTCCCAAGGTGGCTTCCGCCAGCTCCCCCTTCCTGATGATGTCCTCATCCCCTCCATCTACCCCTCCTATCAACTTTGATCCTCCCTGCCCCCACTTCCTGTGTCCTTTCCTTTAGGCACCCTCCCTCTCTTCTCTTTCCTTTTCCCACATCCCCTTCCTCCACCCCTCTTCCCCCAGGCTCCCCCCTTCCTCCCCTCCCCCTATCTCCCCTGCCCATGGCATCTGCTTCTCTCCTCTCCTTCTCCCCCCCCTCCTCCTCTCTTGGGAGGTCCCCAGACTCGTACACGATTAGTGAACATTCGCGCGCCGGAGATCTAAGCCTCGTGATTCTGTGTGTGCCGTCGTTTTGTGCTTAAGTGGTTCAGTGTTATTCGTTTAGTGCACCTACGTTCACATCTGACAATTTTCGTCTATGTATGTGCCCAAGTGTCTGAACATCTTTTATCTTAGACTCTACGCCCGTGAACGGCTGCATATATTTTAAAAAGTGTTTGTTTCCGTTTCTATGTCCACCGTATTTTTATCTCACTTTGTCTTCATTTGTATCTTGTGTGTTTCTCTGAGGCCAAAGAGCGGCGTAGTATGCTGCTGCTGTACACAGGTTTAAAAATAACAATAAAGAACAAAAAAAATCGTCTCGACAGTGTTCTAGCAGTAGTGGACACCAAAAGATCCTGAGGAAGATCCCAGCAAAGGGGTCGAAACGTCGAATATTTGAGAAGAAACATGACGCGACCTAATAACCCAGAGCGTCTTAGCTTCAGTGACAACGGCCACCAAAGCCTGCAGACTTACATAATAGTAAAGACTTTCCCTGAAAACAGCTTAGAACAGGTAGCTCGCAAGCCCACAGATGACAGAAGTACACGCCTGGAAATTAAAATAAGAACACCGTGAATTCATTGTCCCAGGAAGGGGAAACATTATTGACACATTCCTGGGGTCAGATACATCACATGATCACACTGACAGAACCACAGACACATAGACACAGGCAACAGAGCATGCACAATGTCGGCACTAGTACAGTGTATATCCACTTTTCGCAGCAATGCAGGCTGCTATTCTCCCATGGAGACGATCGTAGAGATGCTGGATGTAGTCCTGTGGAACGGCTTGCCATGCCATTTCCACCTGGCGCCTCAGTTGGACCAGCGTTCGTGCTGGACGTGCAGACCGCGTGAGACGACGCTTCATCCAGTCCCAAACATGCTCAATGGGGCACAGATCCGGAGATCTTGCTGGCCAGGGTAGTTGACTAACACCTTTTAGAGCACGTTGGGTGGCACGGGATACATGCGGACGTGCATTGTCCTGTTGGAACAGCAAGTTCCCTTGCCGGTCTAGGAATTGTAGAACGATGGGTTCGATGACGGTTTGGATGTACCGTGCACTATTCAGTGTCCCCTCAACGATCACCAGAGGTGTACGGCCAGTGTAGGAGATCGCTCCCCACACCATGATGCCAGATGTTGGCCCTGTGTGCCTCGGTCGTATACAGTCCTGATTGTGGCGCTCACCTGCACGGCGCTAAACACGCATACGACCATCATTGGCACCAAGGAAGAAGCGACTCTCATTGCTGAAGACGACACGTCTCCATTCGTCCCTCCATTCACGCCTGTCGCGACACCACTGGAGGCGGGCTGCACGATGTTGGGGCGTGAGCGGAAGACGGCCTAACGGTGTGCGAAACCGTAGCCCAGCTTCATGGAGACGGTTGCGAATGGTCCTCGCCGATACCCCAGGAGCAACAGTGTCCCTAATTTGCTGGGAAGTGGCGGTGCGGTCCCCTACGGCACTGCGTAGGATCCTACGGTCTTGGCGTGCATCCGTGCGTCGCTGCGATCCGGTCCCAGGTCGACGGGCACGTGCACCTTCCGCCGACCACTGGCGACAACATCGATGTACTGTGGAGACCTCACGCCCCACGTGTTGAGCAATTCGGCGGTACGTCCACCCGGCCTCCCGCATGCCCACTATACGCCCTCGCTCAAAGTCCGTCAACTGCACATTCGGTTCACGTCCACGCTGTCGCGGCATGCTACCAGTGTTAAAGACTGCGATGGAGCTCCGTATGCCACGGCAAACTGGCTGACACTGACGGCGGCGGTGCACAAATGCTGCGCAGCTAGCGCCATTCGACGGCCAACACCGCGGTTCCTGGTGTGTCCGCTGTGCCGTGCGTGTGATCATTGCTTGTACAGCCCTCTCGCAGTGTCCGGAGCAAGTATGGTGGGTCTGACACACCGGTGTCAATGTGTTCTTTTTCCATTTCCAGGAGTGTACATTACATATAATGGTAAAGTAGTCATCAGGAAAAAGAAAACTGATAGTCTACGATTGGGAGCGTGGAATATTACGGTAGATTGCTTAAACGGGCAGGCTGTTATCTTAGACGGAGCGCCATTGTCAAATGCAGCTGTAGTTTCGGATGTGCCCCAAGAAACTGTGTTGGTACCCCTGCTGTTCACGTCGTATATTAATGACGTCGCGGACAATACCAATACATTGTGTTCAACTTAAAAGATACCCTATCTTTCAGTAATTTCTACTAAATGAATATTGTTGTTGAAATACATGTATTGGTGTGAGATGGGCGGAATAATGTTTACACTGTTGGTACGGCTGCGCTGTTTGTTGCCTGGACACTTAAGTTGTGCAGGTCACTGCAGAGCACTGGCGTCTGAACACAGTTCAGTAATCGTGTCTTGTCGTTTGTTGAAATGCTCTTAGTTGTTGATTGAAACTTATTTTGTGGTGAAACCTCACGATGTATGTCGGAAAAAGTTCAAGGAGAAATTTGAATAGGAAGCACCAGTGAAAAGCGTTATTTAGAAGTTAGTTGCAAAAATTTCGCGCAACAGGAATAGTGTTAGATAAGAAACGTACCATACAAAGGTCGATTTTAACAACAGTGGACATTTGGGATATTAAAGCAACAGTTACGTCTACCCATAAATCTGTGCAGATTAATCCAGGAAAGGAATATTTCACTAGGTTCATTCCAAACTGCTGCGAAAGAATACTGAAATGTTATAGGCACTGCTTACAGGTTTCCCATGAGATGAATAATGCTGGTTATGTCAGAACGGTTCACTACTGTCAACGGTTCAAGACCGCCATCAGACGCAACATTGGGATTTTAGATCAAGTGTTTTCACAGATGAAGTTCGGTTTCTTGTTGGTGGATATACTAATAGCCAGGATTACCGTACATGAGGTACTGACAACAGGCGTGCTTTCACTGAGTTTGCCGCGCGGAGTGGCCGGGCGGTTTCAGGCGCCGTGCCACGGATTGTGCGGCCCCTCCCGCCGGAGGTTCGAGTCCTCCCTCGGGCATGGGTGTGTTTGTTGTTCTTAGCATAAGTTAGTTTAAGTAGTGTGTCAGTCTAGGAACCGATGGCCTCAGCAGGTTGGTCCCTTAGGAATTCACACACATCTGAACATTTTTTTCAGTGAGTTTGCCCTACACATACGAGAAATTCGCGTATGGTGTGCGTTTTCATTGCGACGAATAAGAAGACCTTTGTTTTTATGAAACAGCTGTGGATGCTGCCGTCTACCAATACATTATCCAACAGTTGATACTGCCTTACTGCTAGAGGATGAGAGCGAATGCCGGTAACAATAGGACAGTGCCACGTACCGTGCAGTTCGCTCTACAATGAAGATGATACAGCTTTTTTTTTTTTTTCGTGGAAGAATCGTTTCGACAGGATTGTGGCCACTACGATCCCCTGTTGTTAGTAGTCCAGACTTCTTTCTGAGGGGCTACTTAAAAGATATTGCTTACTGGAGCAATCCACATGCCTCACAGCAGGAACTGATGACAAACATTACGAAAGCCATCAACGAAATAGGCAGTGTAAAGCTGACAAAGTGTAGCCAGGAACCTGGTAAAACGTGCCGACATTTGCATAGAAATGGAAGGCCAATATTTCCAACACTTGCTCTAATTTGTAATAACTTATGCTGTAAGTTTGCCAATAAAATTTTGCTTATAGGATAAACTATGTGTTGGTGCCTCTTCCAAGTTGAACACTCTTTTTTGCAGATGATGCCGTTATGTATAATGGAGCTGCATAAATATTCAGTCATATCTTGTTAAGATTTCAAACTGGTGCAAATATCGGGAACTTGCTTTGAATGCTGAGAAATGCAAAATTGTGCTCTTCACAGAAAGAAAAAATGCAGTATCCGATGACCATAATATCAGTTATTCACAGTTGGAAACGGCAAACTCATGCAAATACTTGGGTGTAAAACTTTGTAAGGATATGAAATGGAATGATAAAATAGGTTCAGTTGTGGGTAAAGCTGATGGTAGGATTTGGTTTATTGGTAGAATACTGCGGAAGTGCAATCAATCTACAAAGGAGATTGTTTACAAGTCACTCGTGCGACACACTGTAGAATATTGCTCAAGTGTATGGAAACCGTAACCAATAGTTGCAACATGGAATACTGAACAAGGACTGCACGAGTGGTCACAGGTTTGTTTGACCCATGCGAGAGGTTCACAGAGATTCTGACGAAACTGAACTGGCAAACTGTTGAAAGTAGATGTAATCTATCCCGACAAAGCCTACTTAACGAAGTTTCAAGAACCGGCTTCAAGTGGCGACTCTCAGAATATACTACAACCCCCTACGTACCGCTTACATAGGGATCTTGAGAAGAAGATTAGAATAATTGCAGAACATACAAACGCATTTACGCAATCGTTCTTCCCTCCCTTCATACGCAAGTGGGGCGGGAAGCAACCCTAATAACTGGTACAATAGGACACACGCTCTGTCATACACTTCACAGTGGTTCACAAAGTATGGACTTAAATGTAAATAGGCTAGAGAACATGAAAAAGTAAATTGATAAATTCTCAAGGTGGCAGGGGTAAAATACAGGGAGCGAAAGGCTATTTACAATTTTTACAAAAAGCAGATGGCAGTAACAGGAGTCGCGGGGTACGAAAGGAAAGCAGTAGTTGAGAAGGGAACGAGACAGGATTGTAGCTATCCCCGATGTTATTCAATCTGTAGACTGAGCAAGGAATAAAGGAAACAAAAGAAAAATTCGGAGTAGGTATTAAAATCCACAGAGAAGAAATAAAAACTTTGAGGTTCGCCGATGACATTGTAATTCTGCCAGAGACAGCAAAGGACTTGGAAGAGCAGTTGAACGGAATGGATAGTGTCTTGAAAGGAGGATATAAAAAGAACATCAACAAAAGCAAAACGAGGATAATGGAATATAGTTGAATTAAATCAGATGATGTTGGGAGAATTGGGTTAGGAAATGAGACACTTAAAGTAGTAGATGAATTTTGCTATTTGGGGTGCAAAAATAACTGATGATGGTCGAAGTAGAGAGGATATGAAATGTAGAATGGCAATGGCAAGAAAAGCTTTTCTGAAGTAGAGAAATTTGTTAACATCGAGTATAGATTTAAGTCCTTTCTGAAAGTATTTTTGCGGAGTGTAGCCATGTATGGAAGTGAAACATGGACGATAAACAGTTTAGACAAGAAGAGAATAGAAGCTTTTGAAATGTGGTGCAACAGAACATTGCTTGAGTAGATCATTTAACTAATTAGATGGGTAGATCACTTGAGTAACGAGGAGGTACTGAATAGAAACGGGGAAAAGAAAAATTTGTGGTACAATCTGACCAAAATAAAGAATCGGTTGGTAGAACACAGTCTGAGGCACCACGGGATCACCAATTTAGTACTGGAGTGAAGCTTGTGGGGTAAAAATAGTAGAGGAAGAGCAAGAGATGAATACACTAAGCAGATTCAAGAGGATGTATGTTGCAGTAGCTACTTGGAGATAAAGAGGCTTGCACAGGATTGAGTTGCATGTGAACTGCATCAAACCAGTCTTTGGACTGAAGACCAGAACAACAACAAATTGATAAGCTGAAGTTAGATATCATATGAATCACTGAAGTGAGAAGGAAATAAGAACAGGAACGGAGGAAGATGAGGATTCAACGTACGCTCGTCGTCGAGCTCATTAGAGACGGAGCAGAAGCTGGGATTAAAGGAGGATAGGGGAGAAAATCTGCCGTGCCTTTCAAAGGAACCATCCCGGCATTTACCTGGGGCAATTTAAGGGAATCACAGAAAAGCTTAACCCTGATGGTCGGAGGCGGGTTTGAACCGTCGTCCTCCCGAATGCGAGACTAGTGTGCTGGACAACGCGTCACCTCGCTCGGTTACAAGAACAGGTGTTTTAGTCAGGTCAGTTCAGGGTTAGCAACACACCATCAGACAGGGGCAATGAATAAGTTCACGGAGATGCGGGTAAGCTACTAGGAACGGAGTGTCGTAGGCAAGACACCTACGAAGCCAAGACCCACTCCAATAGTACAACTTCATACTCAACTAGCTCTGAAAGTGAATCAGAGATCCAAAGAATGTATGATGAGGTAGAGTAAATTATTCCTATAGTCAAGCGAGACCAAAATTCGGCAGCAGGAAGACAAGGAAAGATAGGAAGAAGATATGGACTGTGGGAAGGGAATGAATGACGAAGCTACCTGCTAGAATTTTACATAGAGCGTAATTTAATCGTAGCTGACACTTGGTATGAGACTCATGAAAGGAGGTTTTACACGTGGGAGAGAGCTCGAGACACTGGAAGGTTTGGTTGGTTGGTTGATTAGGGGGGGGGGGGGCAAACAGCGAGGTCATCGGTCCCAGCGGATTAGGGAAGGATGAGGAAGGAAGTCGGCAGTGCCCTTTCATAGGAACCATCCTGGAATGTGCCTAGAGTGATTTAGGGAAATCACGGAAAACCTAAATCTGGAGGCCGGACGTGGGTTCCATCTGTCATCCTCCCGAGTGCGAGTCCAGTGTGCTAAACACTGCGCCACCTCGCTCGTTCTGGAAGGTTTCAGATTGATTGTATAGACATAGAATTAAAAAACAGATTTGAAACTGCAAAACATTTCTAGGAGCAAATCTGGATTGTGATATTGATGTGAACTGCGAATGAAAACTGAAGGAACTGCGGAATTGTGGGAAATTAAAGAGATGGAAGAACTGAAAGAACCAGCTTTTATTTCAGAGGGAGCTTCTGTAAGGTAGACAGTTTTCACCGTCGGCGCCCAACGACCAATCGCTGCGAAGGTGTTTGTTTACATTAGTTTTAAATTTATGATGAAGAAAGTATGAGAAACCAACCACAAAAATAAGAAAATCATTCCAGGATGAATTTTCACTCTACAGCGGAATATGCGTTCATTTAGAACTGTGTGTTGACCTAGAGTCGAACCCAGAACCTTTGCCTTTCTCGGTAAAATGCTGTATCAGTTGGGCTATCCGCGCATGCCGCCCTCGCGGCTTAACGCCGGGAGTAGTTCGTCTCCAGCAAACAAGCTGTGCTGAACACCTTGCTCGACCAGCACTCCAAATCGGTTCAAATGGCTCTGAGCACTATGGGACTTAACATCTGTGGTCATCAGTCTCCTAGAACTTAGAACTACTTAAACCTAGCTAACGTAAGGACGTCACACACATCCATGTCCGAGGCAGGAGTCGAACCTGCGATGTAGTGGTGGCGCGGTTCCAGACTGAAGCGCCTAGAACCGCAAGGCCACTCCGGCCGCCACCAGCACTTCTGGAAGGAAGACTCCGGCTTCCAGTTCCAATCAGGCACGCAGCCTTAATCTGCCAGGAAATTTCGATAAATCCTCTACCGAAAGGTCTAAAATGAAATTGCAGATGAACGTAGTTGGCTGGCAGCTGGATGAACAGGGATGAGACAGAGACTGCCCGGAATGTGAAGCCTTCTGTCCTGAAAGATTACGCTGCGAAGGTGTTTGTTTACATTAGTTTTAAATTTATGATGAAGAAAGTATGAGAAACCAACCACAAAAATAAGAAAATCATTCCAGGATGAATTTTCACTCTACAGCGGAATATGCGTTCATTTAGAACTGTGTGTTGACCTAGAGTCGAACCCAGAACCTTTGCCTTTCTCGGTAAAATGCTGTATCAGTTGGGCTATCCGCGCATGCCGCCCTCGCGGCTTAACGCCGGGAGTAGTTCGTCTCCAGCAAACAAGCTGTGCTGAACACCTTGCTCGACCAGCACTCCAAATCGGTTCAAATGGCTCTGAGCACTATGGGACTTAACATCTGTGGTCATCAGTCTCCTAGAACTTAGAACTACTTAAACCTAGCTAACGTAAGGACGTCACACACATCCATGTCCGAGGCAGGAGTCGAACCTGCGATGTAGTGGTGGCGCGGTTCCAGACTGAAGCGCCTAGAACCGCAAGGCCACTCCGGCCGCCACCAGCACTTCTGGAAGGAAGACTCCGGCTTCCAGTTCCAATCAGGCACGCAGCCTTAATCTGCCAGGAAATTTCGATAAATCCTCTACCGAAAGGTCTAAAATGAAATTGCAGATGAACGTAGTTGGCTGGCAGCTGGATGAACAGGGATGAGACAGAGACTGCCCGGAATGTGAAGCCTTCTGTCCTGAAAGATTACGCTGCGAAGGTGTTTGTTTACATTAGTTTTAAATTTATGATGAAGAAAGTATGAGAAACCAACCACAAAAATAAGAAAATCATTCCAGGATGAATTTTCACTCTACAGCGGAATATGCGTTCATTTAGAACTGTGTGTTGACCTAGAGTCGAACCCAGAACCTTTGCCTTTCTCGGTAAAATGCTGTATCAGTTGGGCTATCCGCGCATGCCGCCCTCGCGGCTTAACGCCGGGAGTAGTTCGTCTCCAGCAAACAAGCTGTGCTGAACACCTTGCTCGACCAGCACTCCAAATCGGTTCAAATGGCTCTGAGCACTATGGGACTTAACATCTGTGGTCATCAGTCTCCTAGAACTTAGAACTACTTAAACCTAGCTAACGTAAGGACGTCACACACATCCATGTCCGAGGCAGGAGTCGAACCTGCGATGTAGTGGTGGCGCGGTTCCAGACTGAAGCGCCTAGAACCGCAAGGCCACTCCGGCCGCCACCAGCACTTCTGGAAGGAAGACTCCGGCTTCCAGTTCCAATCAGGCACGCAGCCTTAATCTGCCAGGAAATTTCGATAAATCCTCTACCGAAAGGTCTAAAATGAAATTGCAGATGAACGTAGTTGGCTGGCAGCTGGATGAACAGGGATGAGACAGAGACTGCCCGGAATGTGAAGCCTTCTGTCCTGAAAGATTACGCTGGTGTCCGGGCAGTCTTAAGACTGCAACATCTACTGGAGAACGTAATGCCCTTCTTGGATTTAGGAGGGAAAGAAAACTACTTATTTCCTTGGTTCATATCTGCGGTGATAACGATCAATCAGGACAGCTTTGTCATTAATGACCTGGTGCTACAAAAACGTGGAAGAGATGTGGCCACGACGTAGCGGGGGGTACGACTGCACGCCGCAAGCGAGGCCGAACCCAGAGGAGCTGCCGTAGGCTTCGTCGAGCTTCACGCCGCGCCTCTAACAGAAGCGAGGCCGAACCCAGAGGAGCTGCCGTAGGCTTCGTTCAGCTTCACGCCGCGCCTCTAACAGAAGCGAGGCCGAACCCAGAGGAGCTGCCGTAGGCTTCGTCCAGCTTCACGCCGCGCCTCTAACAGAAGCGAGGCCGAACCCAGAGGAGCTGCCGTAGGCTTCGTCCAGCTTCACGCCGCGCCTCTAACAGAAGCGAGGCCGAACCCAGAGGAGCTGCCGTAGGTTTCGTCCAGCTTCACGCCGCGCCTCTAACAGAAGCGAGGCCGAACCCAGAGGAGCTGCCGTAGGCTTCGTCCAGCTTCACGCCGCGCCTCTAACAGAAGCGAGGCTGAACCCAGAGGAGCTGCCGTAGGCTTCGTCCAGCTTCACGCCGCGCCTCTAACAGAAGCGAGGCCGAACCCAGAGGAGCTGAAGTAGGCTTCGTCCAGCTTCACGCCGCGCCTCTAACAGAAGCGAGGCCGAACCCAGAGGAGCTGCCGTAGGCTTCGTCCAGCTTCACGCCGCGCCTCTAACAGAAGCGAGGCCGAACCCAGAGGAGCTGCCGTAGGCTTCGTCCAGCTTCACGCCGCACCTCTAACAGAAGCGAGGCCGAACCCAGAGGAGCTACCGTAGGCTTCGTCCAGCTTCACGCCGCGCCTCTAACAGAAGCGAGGCCGAACCCAGAGGAGCTGCCGTAGGCTTCGTCCAGCTTCACGCCGCGCCTCTAACAGAAGCGAGGCCGAACCCAGAGGAGCTGCCGTAGGCTTCGTCCAGCTTCACGCCGCGCCTCTAACAGAAGCGAGGCCGAACCCAGATTAGCTGCCGTAGGTTTCGTCCAGCTTCACGCCGCGCCTCTAACAGAAGCGAGGCCGAACCCAGAGGAGCTGCCGTAGGCTTCGTCCAACTTCACGCCGCGCCTCTAACAGAAGCGAGGCCGAACCCAGAGGAGCTGCCGTAGGCTTCGTCCAGCTTCACGCCGCGCCTCTAACAGAAGCGAGGCCGAACCCAGAGGAGCTGCCGTAGGCTTCGTCCAGCTTCACGCCGCGCCTCTAACAGAAGCGAGGCCGAACCCAGAGGAGCTGCCGTAGGCTTCGTCCAGCTTCACGCCGTGCCTCTAACAGAAGCGAGGCCGAACCCAGAGGAGCTGCCGTAGGCTTCGTCCAGCTTCACGCCGCGCCTGTAACAGAGGCGATGCCGAACCCAGAGGAGCTGCCGTAGGCTTCGTCCAGCTTCACGCCACGCCTGTAACAGAAGCGAGGTCGAACCCAGAGGAGCTGCTGTAGGCTTCGTCGAGCTTCACGCCGCGTCTGTAACAGAAGCGGAATGCCTCGATGTGGTCGAGGGAGGATCGTACATTGTCACATGTGACAGTTACTTAATGTTGTTACCCAAAATCTCGAAATGTTCGTGACCGATTTACTTCAAATTTTTACCTGATGCTCTAACAAAAGTTGGGATGGACGAAGTCTGCATATTTTTTAAACAACAATATACAGTTTCCCTGCGAGAAGGAAAACGCTATTTTGCCTGTGAAAATGTGTGGTTTAGTCTGACAGTAAGTTTTTGGCTACGATACCAGGGCATTTAAACCATTAGACAGACAGCCGGGGTGGCCGAGAGGTTCTAGGCGCTACAGTCTGGAACCGGGCGGCCGCTACGGTCGCATCTTCGAATTCTGCCTCGGGCATCGATGTGTGTGATGTCCTTAGGCTAGTTAGTTTTAGTAGTTCTAAGTTCTAGGAGACTGATGACCTCAGAAGTTAACTTTCATAGTGCTCAGAGCCATTTGAACCAAAATATTAGACAAATTATTTCTCCGGTAGATATTCTTTCTCGTACTTAATTTTAAACAAAAATTGTATACACAGCAATGTGCTATTTGTTTTGTTCCTCATTGTCGGCTTAACGGAAGACAGGGAAGTTGTATTTTTGTCTTATCGACTTATTATTAGAATAGTACTACAGAATCTGAATCGCTCAAAACTTTGTAATCCTACCCGCTCACAGATTAAAAGTATGCGAAATATTGTCATTGAAGCTAATATCCTCACAAATCTAGTAGCTGGAGAAATGTCTGTAGTAACCCGCGTACGAATGATCCCAACTGATGAGTGCATCCATTTTGCGCGCCGCGCGGAGTAGCCGCGCGGTTTAGGGCGCCATGTCACGGATTGCGCGGCTCCTCCCGACGGGGATTCGAGTCCTCCCTCGGGCATGGGTGAGTGTGTTGTTCTTAGCGTAAATCAGTTTAAGCTAGTTTCAGTAGTGTGTAAGTCTAGGGACCGATGACCTGAGCAGTTTGGTCCCTTAGGAATTTACACACATTTCAACATTTTTAGTTATTCAGTTTAAGCTATTTCCTTTCCCAATCAAGGTGTCGTTCGCAATACCAATCAATGAGGGTCAAGGTTAAAGAGGAGTGGGAATAGGAGGTCGATACAGAGGGGGGTGGGAGGAAATGGAGAGGAGAGGTGGGAGGAGGAGGCGGTCAGAGAGGGCTGGGAGATGAGGTTCAGGACGTTCACCCAATTGCCACAGATATTTGTCAACTGTCGGGTTCGCTAGTTAACTACATTTTGGCAGTTTCATTTTGCTCTCTTTGGGCTGCATATCGAGCCGTGAGACATACATCGATAGCCGTCGTTCTTCGGAACGGGGCGAAACATTTGAATACGAAACTCTTCGCTGCTAGCACCCTCGAGGAGAAGACGCGTTGAGGGTCCTGAAAGATAATTGCGCCTCACCAGCGCTTTTATTTGGTGTAATTATCGACGTCACCTTTACAGTACAGCTAAACGTTTAGTCTGAAGCAGTGCACGGTGGGTTGGTTCATAAGGAAACGGATGTTTGAAAATTTTGTGGAGAGGATAATTGTGACTAAGCACTCACTGGTGCTGAAATACAACTTTTATTGCTTACACCAGTACCCGATTCTTAAGGATGTCTGAAACGTCCCCTTAGAACAATTTATACAAGACTGTGCTTAAACTGACACACAATATTTTTAGCGCAACGCAATCTGACTTTCAATAATCCCTACAAAAGAATGGCCCTGACTAACATTTACCTATACCTTTCACAAATCACTTACCTCACAAAAATCTTCATTACTCGAACTACTGCAATACAGCGAGCACCACTACTGCCAGCTAAATAAAAGATTCTAACTACGGAAGGCAC
Organism: Schistocerca gregaria; assembly: GCF_023897955.1. NCBI lineage: Eukaryota > Metazoa > Arthropoda > Insecta > Orthoptera > Acrididae > Schistocerca > Schistocerca gregaria. Next base: position 492,072,776 of record NC_064927.1, on the reverse strand, counting down.
TAACTACTGATAGGTATAGTTAGCAAATGAAAGATTTTAATAGAGAACAAACAGTGTATTTACCTTAATAGTCAAAATATATATGATAGTTCATGACATCCAGTCTTACAAATTACAAAACTCCGCCATCTCTCTCCCCACGTCCACCACTGCTGGCGGCTCACCTCCAACTGCGCAACGCTACGCGCTGTTAGCATCCAGCTGCCGCTGCCCAACACTACAATGGCAGACAACAATGCAAACTAAACACAGACTGCACACGGCACAGCCAGTGATTTTTATACAGAGCGCTATGTGGCGGCGGCGTTACCAATAAAAAAACCTAAACAGCTTACTTACATAGCCCCCATGCTCGACACAAAAAAATTTACAAATTGTTTTGGGCAGTGGCCAGTACAGATTTGAAAAATTTTTTCATAATTACAATGACAAAGAAATGAAATGCACACACTTATCGATACAGTGTTGGTCAAAAGCTAAAATTTTCTCACAGTCCATAAAGACAGTCCTAATCATCCATCAAAGTAAAATTGCAGTGTTTTTCTCAAAGTCTGAGTAGTAAAACAAAATGCACACGGAAGTAGTGGATTTCCATGCAGTCTTGAAGAAGTAGTGTTGTCCCTCCAACGGTAAGACAGTGCTGACTCTTGACATGCAGACAGGTAATGGGCCACAACAGAGCAAACCCACAGCAGAGTCAGTCGAAGTTTTGAAGAATATTGGTACGTAGGTCATCTCAGAGCAGACCCACTGTAGTCCTGGTAGAGATTACAGTATTGGTGGGCCACCAGAGATGCAGACCGACTGTAGTCCTTGTAGAAATAATGGTATTGGTGGGTCATCAAAGGTGTAGACCCACTGTAGTCCTTGTAGAGATGGCCAGCAGCCATCTGTTTGACTGCGCAGGCGCACAATCACCACTGAAGAGTCTTGCGAATAATATAGCAAGTCCATAACAACCACTTGTGCACTCACAATTTTTTTTTTTTTTGAAATGTCCTTAGAACCAGCAATGCTGTTATCCAGTCCCTTGCTGAATTATTAACACACGTGCAAACACTATCAGTCCCTACTTCTCACATATTATCCATATACTATGACCAACAGAAACGTGTGTAGTGGAATGTAATTTACAAGTTACTTAATTTGATGACCTGGTGTCAATTACAATTTTATAACATGAAAATACACTCCTGGAAATTGAAATAAGAACACCGTGAATTCATTGTCCCAGGAAGGGGAAACTTTATTGACACATTCCTGGGGTCAGATACATCACATGATCACACTGACAGAATCACAGGCACATAGACACAGGCAACAGAGCATGCACAATGTTGGCACTAGTACAGTGTGTATCCACCTTTCGCAGCAATGCAGGCTGCTATTCTCCAATGGAGACGATCGTAGAGATGCTGGATGTAGTCTTGTGGAACGGCTTGCCATGCCATTTCCACCTGGCGCCTCAGATGGACCAGCGTTCGTGCTGGACGTGCAGACCGCGTGAGACGATGCTTCATCCAGTCCCAAACATGTTCAATGAGGGACAGATCCGGAGATCTTGCTGGCCAGGGTAGTTGACTTACACCTTCTACAGCACGTTGGGTGGCACGGGATACATGCGGGCGTGCATTGTCCTGTTGGAACAGAAAGTTCCCTTGCCGGTCTAGGAATGGTAGAACGATGGGTTCGATGACGGTTTGGATGTACCGTGCACTATTCAGTGTCCCCTCGACGATCACCAGAGGTGTACGGCCAGTGTAGGAGATCGCTTCCTACACCATGATGCCGGGTGTTGGCCCTGTGTGCCTTGGTCGTATGCAGTCCTGATTGTGGCGCTCACCTGCACGGCACCAAACACGCATACGACCATCATTGGCACCAAGGCAGAAGCGAATCTCATCGCTGAAGACGACACGTCTCAATTCTTCCCTCCATTCACGCCTGTCGCGACACCACTGGAGGCGGGCTGCACGATGTTGGGGCGTGAGCGGAAGACGGCCTAACGGTGTGCGGGACCGTCGCCCAGCTTCATGGAGACGGTTGCGAATGGTCCTCCCCGATACCCCAGGAGCAACAGTGTCCCTAATTTGCTGGGAAGTGGCGGTGCGGTCCCCTATGGCACTGCGTAGGATCCTACGGTTTTGACATGCATCCGTGCGTCGCTACGGTCCGGTCCCAGGTCGACGGGCACGTGCACCTTCCGCCGACCACTGGCGACAACATCGATGTACTGTGGAGACCTCACGCCCCACGTGTTGAGCAATTCGGTGGTACGTCCACCCAGCCTCCCGCATGCCCACTATACGCCCTCACTCAAAGTCCGTCAACTGCACATACGGTTCACGTCCACGCTGTCGCGGCATGCTACCAGTGTTAAAGACTGCGATGGAGCTCCGTATGCCACGGCAAACTGGCTGACACTGACGGCGGCGGTGCACAAATGCTGCGCAGCTAGCGCCATTCGACGGCCAACACCGCGGTTCCTGGTGTGTCCGCTGTGCCGTGCGTGTGATCATTGCTTGTACAGCCCTCTCGCAGTGTCTGGAGCAAGTATGGTGGGTCTGACACACCGGTGTCAATGTGTTCTTTTTTCCATTTCCAGGAGTGTACAATAACAAAATTACAAAATACATCTTTAAATAACATAACAATACAGAGAACATTTGCAGTAGTACAGGCTTTACAAAAGAATCGAAATAACAAATTCATAGGTGTTGCAAAAATTATGACATAAGTACATACATAAAAGATCAGAATAATTATTGAAACATCAACTTCACACATTAGCATTAAAATAAAAGAGAATAAATAATGTCTAAACATCAGAAAAATTCTACAATGTAAATATTATTAGCTAAGCACATAAAGACAGGAAGAACACAAATATACAAGAGTACACAAACACATAGCGGAATAATAGAAAGGGAAAGGACAGGGTTTGTTTTACTGCAGTATATTGCAAACAAAACTTTCTTTACTTCTTGGAGATCTCCATTCGTTCTTCATTATTTCCAAAAAGTCCTATCTATACATGCTTTCTGTACTTTTCTCATATAACCTCTCAGTGCATTTCTTCAAATTCATCGCAACTCATTCTCTTATATAGGCTACCCCCTCTTAAGCTAACTTAAATCTACTGAGCTCAGATGCTTAACTAAGGGACGAGGCAATGCAGCAGCACGAAACAATTAATACAAACAGCAATGACCCAAAAAAAAATGCAAAGCAAGCAGCAGTAAATGTAATAACTTATATCTAAACATGAAAAAACCCACAAGCAGAAAAAATAGTATACTAAAGACAACAATGCAGATAAGGGAAAGTTATAATCACATCTTAATGTCTATGTAACTAAAGTGGTGCACCACAACTTATTCTATTAAATAAATTACCAAGTACTTGAAAAGAAAATTATGTATGCAGTTCCTGTTACTAGTCCCTTCTTATTGTTGTTTCCTTTCCAAGTGCTCCTTTTTTTTTTTTTTTTTTTTTTTTTTTTTGAAGAATGTGGATCATAAAATTATTATTTAACAGATCTGTTGACAGAAAGTTTTCACATTAGCAAATGCATTTAATTTTATTTTGTAAAACCAATGCTGTAACACAGCTGGAAAACAGATATCAAATGAAATAAGCAATTATGCAAGGCAAAGAATAAAAACATCATTCAATAGCTATGTGGCATTTCATAAGTCAGTAGAAGTTCTCTCAACTCTCGTAGAAAGACACTTGTTAATCAGGTGTGCAGATGTAAGAATGTTTCCAAGTAATGAGCATGTCGTATTTGCGAAGCTTTCAACAAAGAAATGTCAATAGCGAGGATAATGGCTTCCCTTTTTTTTTTACCTGTGCCTCTGAAAGGCACACACTAATGGCTTGTTTCCTGGTGGCTGTCGCCCAGCTGGGTGTCCACGACGCATTACGCGCAGGTGGTCTCTTAACTTTCTTACCGAAATATTTACGACACCAGTTTCCGCTACAGTGGCAGTCTCATATAAAAAATTTCACAGGTCAAGAACTTGCGTTACAAATCTGTAGAAACAAAATCCTGTAAATATAACAGTGTCCAAAAAATTTTCGGCGGCATTGTGGTACATTCACGCATTTACATACATATCATCTCTTAAAGTACGATTCTTGGTTTCCAACCACCTTTTTCACAAACCAGAGTCCCTAACCACTACTCATTATTCCTTACCTTATTACACATATACATATTATCCACACTTCTTCAATATTTCATCATAACAAATACGTAGCATAATCAAATTCCTCATATAGCATCAGCTTATTGATCATAAACATGCCACAACAGCATAATACACATCGTCATCGTAATAATAACATCATAACACCTCAGTCAAATTCTCAAAATCGTCGTAGCTTCCTCCAATAATTTCAAAACCTAAAAAAATTCTCTGCTCATGTCAAAAGTGTCATCTACCTCAAACGTACTTTAAAAATCATGATCCCATACCAAATATGTCATTCAAAGCTCTCATAGTATCACAATGGTTCCGAAAAAATGTGAACAGTTCACAAAGTACAGACAAAATACAATTTCGTAAGTGTGAAGTTATCCAACGGTGTAATTACGTAAACATCTGTCACTGATGAAGTAAAATAAATGTTTGTCTCTCTCAGTTAAATGATCAGATAGCTGTGTAATTAATGTGTTAGAGAAATATGGTACCGATGTGTAAAGTTGTATAAGCAAATACCATATTAGCTAGGGCTCCTTGTGCTTGCCATACACATGGTACACAAAGTAGGCGTGTACCCCCATGGCAGGGTCGCCATATGAAACGTCCCCTTAGAACAATTTATACACGACTGTGCTTAAACTGACACACAATATTTTTAGCGCAACGCAATCTGACTTTCAATAATCCCTACAAAAGAATGGCCCTGACTAACATTTACCTATACCTTTCACAAATCACTTACCTCACAAAAATCTTCGTTACTCGAACTACTGCAATACAGCGAGCACCACTACTGCCAGCTAAATAAAAGATTCTAACTACGGAAGGCACTAACTACTGATAGGTATAGTTAGCAAATGAAAGATTTTAATAGAGAACAAACAGTGTATTTACCTTAATAGTCAAAATATATATGATAGTTCATGACATCCAGTCTTACAAATTACAAAACTCCGCCATGCTGTTCTGCTGATCTAGAGAATGGATCGAAGACACTGACGAGACGAGACGTGATGGCCGCCGCCTGCCGCCAAACTGAAAGCCGCGGGCTGGTGTCGAGGGCGCGCGACGCGGCGAGAAAAGTTCTGCACATAAGCGGAGCAGAGGCGAGTAGGAAATCGTCACGGCGAAAACATGCTCCGCAAACGGGGAGGTCTACTGACATCACAGATTATGAGAAACGTCGTCTTGTCATGGTCTGGCGCCTGGGAACGGCCACCTCGGAAACGGTGAGGCTCATCCTCTTACAGTCGTAAGCATCCCTGGAAAGTCTCCGCCCACAAAAATACACGCACCCCGAGTGGGGTGGAAATCAGTAGATTTGATGTACATGTACGGAAAATAAACAAGTGATTACGATTTACTTAAACGTGGGTGATTTATATAAGATTTTGACTGGTACTTAAGATAAGTAAATAAATTAGTGCAATCAGTGTGAAGTGACGTAGAAATTAGAAAATAAATGAAAAACTTTGTTTAGTTTAGGAGAATTACACACTGCCAAACAGCGGGCAGAGCAGCAGTGACAGAAGAGCCAATGACCATGATGTCAGCACGTTGAGGAGGATCCATCGCCCTCCCCACATAGGCGAAAAAAAATGTTTCAAATGGCTCTGAGCACCATGGGACTTAACCGCTGTGGTCATCAGTCCCCTACAACTTAGTATTACTTAAACCTAACTAACCTACGGACATCACACACATCCATGCCCGAGGCAGGATTATAGGCGAAAGCTGTCGTCAGGGCATCGCCCGACCGGCTCACGTGTTTCTCAGTTGTCACATGCGAGCAAAGGCCCTCGCCTACATTCCAAGAGCCAATGACCGACGTTAAGAAGATTCTTCGAGAAGCTTTTCAATGTGACAGAAGAGGCAATGACCGTGAATTCGTTCACCTCCAGTGAACTTAAGTAAATAAATACGCGGGACGCAGTGGGCCTGACAGAGGAGTAGTTTTCAGGTCAGTTTCGGTGCTGAAGACCGTCATGCAGGAAGAGACTACATCGTACACAGAAGCACCAAGTCCGCCGCTGTAATGGAATAGCAAGCAGCAGCCTCGCCGCCAGAAGACAGAAGTCAGAAGGTATTTGAAGACTTATTTTTACGTAGCCGGGTGACTCGTGAGGACGGGAAGGAGACGGCCTCACAACAGCAGTCACCTGTGAACTGGTGATGAAGATCTGACAGCCGAAGACTGGCAAGCTGGAGTCCGATGTTCGAGTCCAGGACACTGGTCTTCTCCCGCCGCCTTGCTCCACTGGCCGACACACAACACACGCGGCCGCATAGAAGGAGAAACACTGGACGCCACATCCAAGGTACCAGTATCTGACTCACAACTTCGCTCTCAATAATTAAACGGGCCACAGGACGGTGCGCGTCTCCAGGCAACTGGGCGAGACGGCGACACGAGATGCACACCGCCAGGCGTAATCAGACGGCGCCGCTCATGCAGCATGAAGGCTTCGCAAACGACATAGCTGCCGTTCTCCCAGCCAGAACAATCCAGTAAGAAAACCGTTGTACAAACTTTAATAAAAGTTATCTTGTGTAAAAATGCTGTTTCATTCTACCTCATACCGGAGCCAAGGAATTACCCACCCTGTCCACATGTTGTTAAGTGTTTTTTCACCCTGACATAATGTTTTAGAATCAAATGCCCTTTACAGTAATGCTCATCCTGACAATTGACTAGCATCAAAAGAGAAACTCCAGTTACAAAGAGGAAGAACTTCACACACTGAGCAAGTCAATAACTAGTTGGTTCAGCTTTGGCCCTTATTTATTTATTGTCAAAATATAGAACTGCGAGTTGATGTTCTGAAACAGGTCGTACATCTTAGAATTTTCGTTTTAGTCTTTTTGCAGTTTTCTTTCCTTTTGTTTTGTCTACAACATTTACAACGAATAATAGTTTTCAAAATAACAATAATTTAACGTTGAAATATAAATAAAATTTTGTTGTGTTTTAAGAAGATTATAAAAAGATGATAGCATAGGGGAGAGATTTGTTAGTACCATCACCGAATGTGACTGACGGTGAATACTTCGGAATGGTTTCTTCGAGCTGTTGACTGCCAGTCACACACACACACACACACACAGGCACACAAATGGTTATTAGTAGAGGAATAGTACTGCTCGTCCTACTTATTAACAATCTGGCTCTTATGCCAGCAATTATTCTGGTTGGCAGTCGTTGTCTGAATTGGTGGATGTCTTCCTGGGCGACATGGTGTCAGATTCTGTCCAATGGCCAAGTTCGATCGGAAAAATCCCCAGCTGGTAGGAAGGCCGCTCCCGTAATTGTGCAAACACTCTGAGTTCGAGAGAGACCCAGCGACCTTTCTAGCCAAAGTAGTGTTTGACTCATTTCGAAGCACGACTCACGACTGAAGAAAATTCTTCTTCACTCAATGAGATTCCAGGTCAAAGATGTGTCTGCAGACGCTCCGCACAGTAGAGTACGCTGACTGTCGGCCCGAGAACCGGGAGTGGTGGTGGAGGGTGCCGCTTCATTTCGGAGCAGCAGCGATTTGTCTGTCATCCGAGGCGGCCTTACGGAGCAGCGGTATGTCTACGACATCCTACTTCCCGCTTTGTTGGGCTTCATGGTAAGCCATCGTGGGCTTGCATTTCAGCAAGATAATGCCCGCCCGCGCGCGGGCCAGAGCTTCTGCTGCTTGTCTTCGTCCTCGCCACACCGTACCTCGGCCGGCAAGGTCGCGGGAGAACGTTTGGACCACTACGGGCAGGGCCCATTGGACAGAATTTGGCACGATATCACTCAGCAGGACATCCGAGAACTCGCTCAACCATTTCCAAGCCATAACTGCTTGCATAAGGACCAGAGGTCACCAACGCGTTACTGACTTGCTCAATTTGTGAAGGTCATTCTCTTGAGTAAATCATCAAATTGTTCTGAATTTTTAACTTTTTTTCTTAGAACGTATCTGAAACAGGGTGTTCGGAAATTTTCGTTACATAATGCTAGGACCTGTATAGAGAATTGAGTATATAATATTTTGAATGGGAGTACATGTACAGGAACGTACCGTTTCTGTTCTACGATGGTTTCAATTCACACGTTCAACCAGTCGACGTCTGCTGCGCGTAAGGTATGTCTCAGAGTTTGTTTCTCCTGGTATGCAAAGGGTAGAGAGGATGACGTATACGATGTCTGCAGCTGCTGTTGTAACTTATTGTAAGTAGACTGTTTAGGTTTTTAGGTTGGTAACTCCACGTAGCGCTCTGTATGAAAATCACTGGCTGCGCTGTGTGCAGTCTGTGGCTGGTTGGCATTGTTGGAATATTCGCTATTGTAGTGTTGGGTAGCTGGATGTGAACAGCGCGTAGTGTTGCCCAGTTGGAGGTGAGCCGCCAGCAGTGGTGGATGTGGGGAGAGAGATGGCGGAGTTTTGAGAGCGGACGATCTGCACGTGTGTCCATCAGAAAAACGAAATTCGTAAGACTGATGTCATGAACTGATATACATATTATGACTTTTGAACACAATTAAGGTAAATACATTGTTTGTTCTCTACTAAAATCTTTCATTTACTAACTACGCCTATCAGTAGTTAATGCCTTCAGTAGTTTGAATCTTCTATTTAGCTGGCAGTAGTGGCGCTCGCTGTATTGCAGTAGTTCGAGTAACGAAGATTTTTGTGAGGTGCGTAATTGATGAAAGGTGCAGGTTATTGTTAGTCAGGGCCATTCTTTTGTACGGATTATTAAAAGTTAGATTACGTTGCGCTAAGAATATTGTGTGTCAGTTTAGTGTTCATCAGAATAAGTAAAGAGGGCATTGTACGTTCAGTTCTGCTCAGCTGTTTCAAAATCAAATAACGTAAGGGGTTTTCCAGCACAGTCATTCATTAATTTTTGAAAGGGGATCTTTTTGTATCAGTACTATTGTGTACGTCCAGTGTGCTGGGTTCTTTTTTGTTTTGAAATAATGTAAACAAGTAATGTTTAAGTGTTAGCAGAAACACATGTGCTTAAGTAAGAAATAGGTGTTCGGCTACGTTCCTCACGAAATGTTACTTAATAAGTGTACTGCGTCACGTCTAACTCAATTCCTCAAGCAGAAGTGAACGACTGACATATGAACTGAAACCGTCGTAGAATGGAGACGGTGCGCTTCCCGGCACGGGTTCATGTGCAAAGTATTATGTACTCGCTCATCAGTACTAGTTCTAGAAGTCTCTAAAGGGAATTTGCGAACACGCTGCAAGCAGTAAGCGTAACATCGCCGACTGTGTTTACTGGTTTTATGCATACGCAACTGGTTTCGTTATTACAGTACACCATCTACAGTGTCCTCTACGACTCTGGGTGATCCAGTTCGTATCGGGAATCAGGTATACGTAGTAAGGTTCTTTAATTTAAGTCTATGGTCACAATATTTTTTGTTTAACAGATTACCGGTTTCTGTCTTCAATGACCATCATCAGATCTGTTTAATAAAAACAAAGTCCTAATGTTTTTATGAAACAGATGTGATGATTGTCATTAAAGACCGAAACCGGTAATCTCTTAAACAAAAAAGGTTGTGGCCATAGACGTAAATTAAAGAAACTTATTACTTATATGGGTCACTGTGTTTTTTCGCAACGATGTCGCAGCTTGTGAAATCACGTATACCATCTGTTGAAGGTCGAAAACATCGGCGTTCGCTAAACTGAAGCTTCTTACCACCTATGGTGTGCGCGAATGCCATAAATCAGCGCAGCTATGCAAAGTGGTTGACGGACGGTGGAACCAAAACAGGCGATCAACTATGCAAAGTGGTTGACGGATGGTGGAACCAATACAGGCGATCAACTATGGAAAGTGGTTGACGGACAGTGGAACCAAAACAGGCGATCAACTATGCAAAGTGGTTGACGAATGGTGGAAGCAATACAGGCGATCAACTATGCAAAGTGGTTGACGGACGGTGGAATCAAAACAGGCGATAAACTATGCAAAGTGGTTGACGGACGGTGGAACCAAAACAGGCGATCAACTATGCAAAGTGTTTGACGGACGGTGGAACCAAAACAGGCGATCAACTATACAAAGTGGTTGACGGACGGTGGAACCAGAACAGGATATCAACTAAACAAAGTGGTTGACGGATTGTGAAACCAATACAGGAGATCCACTATACAATGTGTTTGACGGATGGTGGAACCAAAACAGACGACTAGACGACAGAGTACAGTGTCGGTGAAGGCCAGAGTGCTTTAGAGCACACCGTGGAATGCACGTTGTCGAATATGAGGTTCTGTGGCAAACGACCCCTGCGTCTTCACAAGTTGACGTTACGACGTAGTCAATTGCGACAGCAGTGGACAAGGTATCACCGAGATTGGACCGTGGGCCATTGTAAATGTGTCGCCTGGCCGGATGACTCGTGTTTCTTGTCACGCCAGGTCGTTGGTCGTTACGGAACACGCCGTCAACCAGGCCGACAACTTCTCAAACGGTGCACCGCGTGTTGGATGTTGTGAGAACATTCAGCCGAATCTTGATGCAAGGCAATGCGACAGCTGTGGACTGAGAGAGCATTACTGCGAACCGCTTGCATCGCTTTACGCATGATGCCTCCCGGACGCCGATGGAATCCTACAGAGGTTTGAGTTTCAGGAGCCTGACAGCGAACTCACGTTGACGTCTTGGCCACCAGATTCGCCTGATCTGAACCTGACGGAACCTACCTGGGATGGTACCGGACCCTAGCTCCGCGCCCACATGCGACTGCCTCACAACTGACGGGAACTGCGAACGCTGTACGTAGACGTCTTGCGTCACGAACTTCCGGAAATTTACCGTGCACTTGTGGAATCCATACCATGCAGGATCACGTCCATATTGCGTCCCCAAGATGGACCAACGAGATTCTTAGTAGATGGCCATAATGGTTTGGATGTCCGACGTACGTGGGCGACTCTATGGGATCGGGCTAGTGGAACAAAACTGAGAAAAGTCTACATCATTTTGGTCTGTAAATACACTACTGGCCATTAAAATTGTTACACCAAGAAGAAATGTAGATGATAAACCGGTATTCATTGGACAAATATATTATACTAGAACTGACATGTGATTATATTTTCACACAATTTGGGTGTATAGATCCTGAGAAATCAGTACCCAGAAGAAGCAGCTCTGGCCGTAATAACGGCCTCGATACTCCTGCGCATTGAGTCAAACAGAGCTTGGATGGCGTGTACAGGTACAGCTGCTCATGCAGCTCCGACACGATACCACAGTTCATCAAGAGCAGTGACTGGCGTATTGTGACGAGCCAGTTGCTCGGCCACCGTTAACCAGACGTTTTCAGTTGATGAGAGATCTGGAGAATGAGCTGGCCAGGGCAGCAGTCGAACTTTTTCTGTATCCAGAAAGGCCTGTACAGGACCTGAAACATGCGGTTTTGCATTATCCTGCTGAAATGTAAGGTTTCGCAGGGATCGAATGAAGGGTAGAGTCACGGGTCGTAACACATCTGAAATGTAACGTCCACTGTTCAAAGTGCTATCGATTCGAACAAGAGGTGACTGAGCCGTGTAACCAATGGCACCTCATACCATCACCCCGGGTGATACGCCAGTATGGCCATGACGAATACACGCTTCCACTGTGCGTTCACCGCGATGTCGCAAAACACGGATGCGACCATCATGATGCTGTAAACAGAACCTGGATTCATCCGAGAAAATGACGTTTTGCCATTCGTGCTCCCATGTTCGTCGTTGAGTACACCATCGCAGGCGCTCCTGTCTGTGATGCAGCATCAAGGGTAACCGCAGCCACGGTCTCCGAGCTGACAGTCCATGCTGCTGCAAACGTCGTCGAACTATTCGTGCAGATGATTGTTGTCTTGCAAACGTCCCCATCTGTCGACCCAGGGATCGAGACGAGGCTGCACTATCCGTTACAGCCTTGCGGATTAGATTCCTGTCATCTCGACTGCTAGTGATACGAGGCCGTTGGGATCCAGCACGGCGTTCCGTATTACCCTCCTGAACCCATCGATTCCATATTCTGCTAACAGTCATTCGATCTCGACCAACGCGAGTAGCAATGTCGCGATACGATAAACCGCAATCGCGATAGGCTACAATCCTACCTTTATCAGACTCGGAAACGTGATGGTACGCATTTCTCCTCCTTACACGAGGCATCACAACAACGTTTCACCAGGCAACGCCGGTCAACTGCTGTTTGTGTATGAGAAATCGGTTCGAAACTTTTTAATTTTAGCACGTTGTATGTGCTGTGAATACCCTGAAAAACTAATCATTTGCATATCACAGCATTTTCTTCCTGTCGGTTAAATTTCACGTCTGTAGCACATCTTCATGGTGTAGCAATTTAATGACCAGTAGTGTATTTAGATTACAAGAGACGTCGGGCTTCGTGCCAACTGTTACGCTAACCAAACTTACAGGACGTTCGAGCGTTTCCCACTGAATACATGGCTGGTGCAGTTTGTCACCGGATATACTCGATGGATACTATGGCGCCCCTACATTGTGTGTGCCAGGGCGCATCTTTATGCCCTAAGTGTTTTCACTGGAAATGTGTCAGCAAACATAAACACATTGAACTTTTTCCCCCTGGTATATGTTAACATGACAGTTTACGTAAAAGCTATGACAATTTCGCGAGTTGTGGAAACACATCATGTCAGTTGGAGGATTATGCCTAAAGTGGTTGGAATACTTACGACAAACGGAAGAAAGCTTCATATTTACTCCTTCTTCCGTTTCTTTATATTACGTTGTCATAACTGAAATTTTAATTGGGAAACATTACTAGTCTAATGCTCAGATTTGTGCCAGCAAAAACGGCTTGTGGGTGTGTCAGTACGTCGTGGACGACATCGAGGCCAGCGAACATACTGTCCTCCTAAGACAGCCATTCTAAATGACGAGCTCTCAGCCCCTCAAATACAGAACAATTTGCTATCGTTTCTCTGTACTACAACGATTAAAAACGCCACCGTAATGAACTGGCAACGGAGAAGATGGAGCATGTACAGAAAAGGGCAGTAGGTACGGTAATATACGAGTATTTAACCGCTACACGGGAGGGATTCACCAAATACTTGATAAGAGACTCTTTAAGTGCAATTAGGAATTTCTACGGAGATCTCGAAAGAATGTTGCAACGCTCAAAATATTGCTCCGCCAGGTGTCGTGATCCCGAGAAGACATGTTAACAGGTCACCCAGAGATATCTCATTAGTCATTCGCCGTAAATTACGTATAATTTGAAAGCGATGTTCAGGCGGTGTGTGGAGCAATCCTTGTCCTTTCACAGACCGAGTCGGAAATATTTTGCTCAACTTACCGGGTTGCGGCTGCCAATAGGGAATGCTAACCGTAAATCAATGCCACGTAGTCGATAAAAAAATAACAGAGCAGCCAAAAACCAACAGTCGTTTGAGTCCTTCAAAATTAATTAAAATTCAAGGCTGAAAGAAAGAACGACGCAAATGTTAATTATGTCGCGCAGAGCTAATGTTAATTACTTTGAATATACTACAGAAAACCGGTATGTAATCGATGCTTGGGCACCATCGAAAGGAAAAACGTGAAAAAATATAGAAACTAAGAAAAACCACGCCGACGTGTGCTGTAATGCGTCATTATGGCTGACTTGTTAGGCTCACTAGCTCACACTCACCTGCGACCGTAGCTAATGTTGGTGTTGAGCATGCGTAGACACAAGGACATCGGGAAAGCCAACAGCAGGCACACCTAAAACCTCGCGGCACAGGCGGGGTCCAAACCCGCGCCTTCAGCAAGACCGTCTCTAGGCACTTCTCTTTTGCGCAATCAGCTAACACAAGCAGCAGTTCAAAGTAACAAGATCTCACATACCACACCTCTTAAATGTGTTACTGTTATATATTTCTGAGTTCTCAGTGATAAAATGACACATAAACTTGACTATTACACGAAGTTGGAGATTACATTTAGCCGAATTACAACACTCATCTTTCGTGTCGAAATATGACAGACGTTTACGACACAGTTATGTTGGTAGTTCTCGTTAGATCTGCTGATGAGAATTGGAAGTTTCAGTTATCTTCGTCTGGTCACCAAAAGTCATTCGCAGACATCTGACTTCTCGGCGTCTGCCTTACAAGGATGACAAACGATTGCGAGTTAGAGAAATACTATGCATCCCCTTGAGTGGAATTTTTAGATTTTAGAATGAGGAAAAATTTATATTTTACACGAGCAAATTGTAATGTACTAAAAGCAAAATATGAGACATAATTTTAAAGTGTTAATACGAAATGTATAACAATCAAAACACACACTGCCTGACGAAAAAAAATGAAGTACGCAGGAGACGTGGTCGAACGTCGGTATGAGTGCGTGTACGCACGCACCTCCGGCGGGTCTGTAAGTGATCAGAACTGTGATGCTCTGCGGCAAGCATGGCGACCACCAGAGTTGTTTGTGTTCAGTGTTGTTGCCAGCCCCGGTAGCACGAACAGCTTCAGATGTCGAGCGCTCACTGTGAGGAATACAGAGCTGCCGTGTGCCCCTGAGGAAGCAGCGATCTCCGCACCTTACGGGTGGGTGTCAGCTTGGCCGGTTGGTCGAATCGTCGAATGGGCACATTTTAGGCCACTCGTATGTGACAGCGGCCCGGTGTTGCACTGCACCAGAATGTGAAGACAGACGCAGTCGTCGTCAAGGTTTCGGTCGACTGGACTTGACGACCAGAGAGAGGATCACGGTATCACAAAGCATGTCGTAACAACTTCACACCTCCGCCAGCCATTCGAAAACAACTAATAGAATCCCTGCAACGTTCTGTGTCATAACGCACCATTGGCCGGTATCTAACAGGTGCCAGACTAGAGAATTACCGCCCTACCCATAGGATAAAGCACGATACAACGTTTCGGGCTATACCGTGATCAGGGAGTGTGGACTTCTGACGAACGGCGCCGCACCGTATACGGCGATGAGTCGCTGTTCTCCACTATCCCGGACAACCGTTGTCAGCGAGTGCAGCGCCGACCTGTAGAGTCTTGTACAGCAAGGAAGCAAGGGAGAGGATGTCATTATGGGTGGCCGTATCCTCGTTCTTCAACACAAACGCACACGTGGATTAATACGGTTCTTTATTTATATGAATCGGGTTCTGAGGCATCAAGGGATCACCAATTTAGTATTGGAGGGCAGCGTGGAGGGTAAAAATCGTAGAGGGAGACCAAGAGATGAATATACCAAGCAGATTCAGAAGGATGTAGGTTGCAGTAGGTACTGGGAGATGAAGAAGCTTGCACAGTATAGAGTAGCATGGAGAGCTGCATCAAAGCAGTCTCAGGACTGAAGATCACAACAACAACAACAACAACAACTTAACTTGGTTCAGATGACTCTAAGCACTATCGGACTTAACATCTGAGGTCATCAGTCCCCTAGACTTAGAACTACTGAAACCTAACTAACCTAAGGACATCACACACATCCATGCCCCAGGCAGGATTTGAAGCTGCGACCGTTGCAGCAGCGCAGTTCCGGACTGAAGCGCCTAGAACCGCTCAGCCACATTGGCCGGTGATACTTAACTTGAATAGAATCCATGTTCTGTGGTACAAGCTCATCAGCAACAGTCTTCTTGCATACAACATCGGCAATCTTGCTATTCAAACTTTACTATCATTGCTACTCACTGCTATGTACTCTCATAGCCTGTGACGTGAATTGAGCCCGCTCTGTGAATGGATGACGGACTCCAAACTGGAAGTGAGTCAGTGAGTTCACCCGGTCAGCGGCAGCGGCCTAAATACGTGCTGTCGAGAAGGCGTTGGCGGCGTGTTGCTTGTCGGTGTGTCGCTGGCCTCTCTCGTGATGGGTGCACCTGATCCGGCACCTACTATCGATCTTCACATTACATCCTTGCTGACAGGTGTGCTGGCGACAGCTTACACCAGCTCAGATGCCACACTTCCAGTGTTTTGGGGAGGCACATCGGTGTTAATCCTGAGAGCACACTGTGGGAAGCCACCGGTTACTTCTTGATGTCGCAGCTGGCAGTGACTGAGGAGAATCTTACTGCTGCATCATCGTGGACATGCTGCTCCTCTTGCGTTTCCTCTCATTGGCAGTACTGTGGTGCCATTTTTCAACAGGACAAAGGTCATTCACACGTGGCACATATATGTACGAACCATCTGCGTGATGTTGAGGTGCTCCCACGGCCTGAAAGATCCTCCTGTCTGTGCTCTAAGAACACGTGAGGGACCAGCTCGGTCGTCAGCTCCGTCCCAGTGCCAATACACGGGACGTAGTGGATCAGTTGCTGTGATTGTGGGTCAGGCTGCCTCAGGAGAAGATACAGTGGCTTTATATGACAGCCTTCCATACAGAACAGGTGCATGCGCTGAGGACAGAGGGGGTGCAACGTCATCCTGACAAGCGGGCTCCTACTACCACGTGCTATGTAACTTTCACTCGATTTCGTAATAATTGAAATGACACCACGTACCCTTGCAACCCATGAAGTTTCATTTCGTGTCGTTCTGTTCTCCAGCGTCCTCCACTTTTTTTTTCCCAGACGCTTCATGGTTGTTCTTTTTCGTCATCAGTCTTCTGACTTGTCTGATGCTACCTTCCACAGATTACTATTTTGTGGAAACCTCTTCATCTCAGCCTAGCACTCACACGTAACTTCCTAAATTACTTTGTGCTGACATAAGCTGGCGCCAGCACACCATGTGGCAAAGAGGTCGAGTTATGATAGGTGGAGGCCAATGGCAGACTCGCAGGAAACGTGCCGCCAACGCCCTCTCGGCCGCCAGTACGTGGGACCGCAGCCGCAGACCGAAGGGCGAGTCTGTCGCAGCGTGCCCCACCGAGTGAGTTCCAGTGTCATCAGTGGCACCCCAGAGGGAGTCGCAGTAGCAATTGGCTCCGCCGCTAACTCAGAGACACTCAGCACATCAGCACATGGCAATGGTACAGGGTACATAGCAGACTTTGAACTTCACCGCCTGCCGGTGTGGCCGAGCGGTTATAGGCGCTGCAGTCTGGATCCGCGGGACCATTACGGTTGCAGGTTCGAATCCTGCCTCGGGCATGGATGTGTGTGATGTCCTTAGGTTAGTTAGGTTTAAGTAGTTCTAAGTTCTAGGGGACTGATGACCTCAGATGTTAAGTACCATAGAGCTCAGAGCCATTTGAACCATTTTTGTTGTACTTCGCCAGGAGTGAGGCTAATGTGGACTATTACAGAAAGTTTGTACCACAATGACTATCTTGAAATAAGTTAATTTTCCACTCTTATGAATAAAGAACCCAGTTAATATATGTGTGTAGTTTGTGTTATAGAAAGAGGATACTGGCCACCAAACAACGTCCTATCCTTGACTCCCATGGTACAGCTATACAGAGACAACCAGACGACATAAAATACTAGTATTTGTCACATAATTTTCAATGTCTGTCTTCACCTACAGATTTTTCCCTCTACAGATCTCGCAATTCCAACGTCACTTATACGCCGATATCGTAAAACATGTCGTGTCGTACTACCGCTTCTTCTTGCCAAAATTTTCCAAACGTTCGCCTCCTCGCCAAGCAATCCCTCATTTCTTACCTAATCACACAATTTGCAGCATCCTTCTGTAGCACCTTATCGCAGCGCATCGATTCTTCTCTTTTTCGGTTTTCCTACATTCCGTGATTCAGCTACTACAATGTTGTGCTCCAAACGTACATTCTCAAAACGTTCTTCCTGCAAGTAAGGCCGATGTTTGCTACTGGTAGACTTGTTTTGGCCAGGAATACCCTCTTTGCCTGTGTTAGTCTAATTTTCGTGTTCTGCTTGCTTTGTCCATCGTATCTTGTCTTCCTTCAAAGGTTGCGGTATTCCTTCATTTTGTCTGCTTCGTGGTCCCCAGTTCTCATGTTAAGTTTCTCTCCGTCGTCATTTACGCTACTTCTCTTTACTTCCGTCTTTCTGCGGTTTGCTCTCATTCCATATTCTATATTCGTTAGCCTGTTCCTTCTCTTCAACAGGTCTTGCACTTCATCCTGATTTTAATTGAGGACAGCAATGTCATCAGCAAATCTTTCATATCTTTTCACTCTGAATTTTAATTACACTCCTTACCTTTCTTTTATTTCCGTCAGTGCTTCTCCGATGTAAAGTTTGCACAAAAGGAGCGAAAGATTGCACACCTGTCTCACAAACTTGTTAATCAGGGTACTGCGTCCTTGGTCTTGATACAGAAATACTGAACAAAATTTTTGATTAGTAACAAGATGATCACTGTTTTTACGGTAGCTTCAAGTCTCACTGAGGTTTATAAAACTCTGGACGGTGTTAAGAAAAATTTAACGTTTTTTCGTGGTTGATGTCACTTGGAGCAGTTTTATTGCTTAAAGAAATACCTTTTGTCATTGTTCTTAACGTCAGGTTCTCTGATAATACCCAAGGGCTATAATTACCTAATTGCTAAAGAAATAAAAAACAGCCTGACGCAGAAAAGCGACTACGTTCAGAAACTTGCTGCGATCGTGAGCTAAGCATTTTAAGCATTTTATCCCTTAACTCGCGAGGTGACTTTTCTGTAACGTATAGCACGAGGTGGGGTCTCTGAGACCCCTATGTTTAAACCGAGATTTAAGGCAAAAATCATCTAAAATTTTTAATTTATGCTATATAACACTTATTTTTACAATTATTTAAGTGTTGTTTAAATGCTTCTAGTTTATTTTATTGCACTAAACAAAGCCTGCAGCATTTTACTATTTATCACACAAAAGCACATAATTTTGTGTGGTTCTTTTAAATAGCACACATAAATAGACTGTTAAAGTAATGAATTTTACATTCTGAAAAATTATGCAATCTCTGTAGCAAATAAATTTCCAAATGAAACTAAATACCAGGGTTTAAATTTTCCACCCGATAGGTACATAAAGAAAGTCTGTCAAATTGACATTCATTGCAGCGAACTACATTTTTCTTATCACCACTTAGAATACATTCCATTTTAACAGACATTTTAAATATTTCATTGAAGAAACAGACAGATCCCCATCACAACTTTCCTGAAGTTCTTCCTCTGAATGGTACTCTCGTTCGATAGCAGACCTGTGATCACTTGCTAATGTAAACTCGACGTCTTTTTCGTTTATTTCTTGATCTATATCACTGGCACCTTCCTGCATAGACCGACTAACAATTTAATCAAAGTCGGGAAAGTTAAAAATAGCGCATTCACGCCAACACATTTTGAGCTGTACGGTACCGTGCTGAAGAAAACAGGCACGTAGTTCGCGAGGCGCGGTCTAGGAGACACCAACACCCATCAGTAACACGTGTCAACAACAAACACAGCAGGCGGTAACGCAACCGACAGCAAAACATCGTAGGCTTGGCAATTTAAGGAGTGTAGGGGGAGCGTAGAAGCATTGCACCACAACTAGCCTTGGAGAGCGAGTTCGAACATTTCCGCGCGGGCTGAGAGACCGAACCTCGTGAGTTAAGGGTTAATTCAGATTTGTACCCAAATTTTTATCTTGAGCTACAACGAATGAATAATACTGAGATCAATGATTGTGTTATCTTTCAGACCATGAGTGGGCAGCTCTGATTTTCTGTGTTGACGTGGTGTCACTCAAAACTCTTCATTCTTTGAAGTGACGGTGTATACTACCGCGGACATTGACCCTTAATACAATCAGTGATCACAGAGTAATGCGCGTGTCAGTAAGAAGAATGTCATCATTCGAACATTGGTCAGGAAATACAGACAATCAAAGTGATTGCACCGCGACTAATGAGGCAGCACTGTACGGTCGCTGCCAGCCCTTAGTATATACTATCCCTGAAGTCTATGCGTCGCACACTCGCTGTTATGCTTTACTATAGCCGCAGCCATCTGATCAGCAACTGCTCACATGGTGACGTCAGCAAATAAACTCTCGTGATTCATTGAGACTGGAAGTGTGTGTTCACTCCACACCGCGTGTAGGAGTCCGCGTAATGGGCTCGACAGCTTAAAGTTACGCATCCGTCCAGCACAGGGCCCACATTTCAAATGTGCTATTGTGATGATGCAGGCCATAACTATAGAACAGCAACCTGCAATTACGTGGGCCTCTGATGCCTGTTGAAGAATGGATGACACAAGTTGGGTGGCAATACCTCCTTGCACCCCGCAATATAAGACTTTACGCAAGCCATGGTATCATTGTAGAAAGTAATTCACGTATGCACTGCGCTCATTGTTGGACAACACAGCTCGAGCTGCTGTCATAATATTGAGTAACCTTCAAATTAAACCAGTCTCACTGACATCAATCATTTGAGGAATCGTGGATTTGTTCAGACGATACCCTCACCTGTAGTGATATTCAAGGTATTAGCTGTATAAATGCAGATATTTTTGTTGATGACTGATGACGGTGTACTGGTCAACATTATGTCAGTACCAACTTCATTTGCAAAGTAATAATTGTAGCTTTTATGAGTGGTATGTTTTTAGGTTGGTTAGTCCCTCCATGTAGACGAGGCACAGTTAAGCATAGACGTCTACTTTCCCCGAGGCAGCAGGTCAGGTACTGGTACTGCAGCGTAGACACGTGGTTGCAAAACGGTAGCCTAAACAAACAGGCGCTGTGCACTTTGTGAGGCAGTTACGACTGTGAAGAAAGCGTCAGGTAGTAAAATATGTGACGTGTTTCTGGAAAGGCTGTCCGGGAAAAAACAACAAATACACCAAAGTCAGTACATAGGACACACACACATTTCTGCCTATACCCCTAAAACTGTGCATCTGTAGTGTGTCCCAGCAGGCATCATTCAGGGACATGACAGGAACGATCATTCGAAGCAATAAAACCTAGTAAACATGGGCTCTGCAGCGCTTACCTTAATAGCTATAAGCATTTCTTCACCTTCGATACTGTGAAAAAAATCTCTTCTACTTGAGCCTCATTGCTTTCCATAATTAGGGAGGAGGTAACGTGGACCAAAGTAAGAACAAATGTGGGCTCTAAAACTGATAGTTAAAAGCTCTAAACTCTTTTTCAATAGAGCAGATGAGTTTCATGGTACCGAAGATGAACTAGCGCTCACAGATATCAAAATACGCGTTTTAGAGCCCATGTTAAGAAGGTAGTAGAGCAGGGATGCAACATTTGTCTTATTGGTCGACCCGTGCATCGAAAATCAAAGGCGAAAAAAGGGGAAGATGGGGTAAAAATTTAAGGAAGGAAGCATCCCATCACAAGATCGCTGATGACATTGCTATCCTCAGAAAGGTACACCACGTGCTCAATGGAATACACATTATGCTGAGCGTACAATATGTTTCGAGGTTAACCGAAAGAAGGACGGAAGTATTAAGAAGGGGCAGAAATGAGAAACTTAATATCAAAGTTGAGGACCTCACGGCACACTTAGTCAAGGAAGCCAAACATTGCTTGATGGTGGAGGAAGACAGGTTATAATAAACAGAACACATGCGAAAATTCGTTCTCGTGCTCACAAAACCAGTCATAGATGATGCGAGCTGTGTGAGCACGGATGCTGTAGCCGTGGAAGACGTGACCGCCACTGGGGAACAAATTTTGTACCATGGGGTGGACGTGATGAGCCAAAACGGTCACATAGTGATGGCAGTAATGCGACTTTGCGCAGTAAGCATGGTACCCGTGGAATAGCACAGTATGGCTCCCCAAACCGTCACTGAACCCCCGCCATGTTTCCCTCTTGGGACGTAAACTCAGCCAGAAGTTGGAAACAGTGTGAAACAAGAATCGACCGACCACATGACTTTCTTCCAATGGTCCACAGTCCAGGTTTTACGGTTTCGGCCCCACGCTTTCCCGTTACGGGCACTTTCCCCACCGACGGTTGATCCTGAAGTCCCAGCTCGCCCTGCAGTTTCCTGCTTATGGAGCTCCCTTCGTGTTGTTTTGTCGCTGACAGTGTTCGCGAGTGTAAAAGTCAGTTCTGCAGTGACTGTTGCACCTGTAGTCCTCTTATTTCCTCACAGGCCTCCCCAATCACCCTCCTCCCCCCCCCCCCCCCCCCGTCACAGTCATCACACCCTTTCGTCCGCATTGTGACTTAGCAAATCTTCCGCTTTTCCCACATGCTGTGTAAATCTCCGATACGGTGGCTCTCGAAACACCAAACACATCGGCTCTCTCGGTTACGGAAGAACCCACCAACAGTCTGCCGAGGTGCGAATTCACTTCGCTCCGACACAATGCACTAACGACCATATAGAGCGTTGTTCTGAGAACGATTCGCGCTTGCAATGTATTGACGACATTACTCAGCTGCCGTCCGTGGTCAAATACAGCGTTGCAACCTGTCGTATGCTGAAGACATAATGACTTGTCCGTTGTTACGCTTAAGGTTATTTGCAGCCATCAAGGGCACTCCAAGGTAGGAAATCAGAGACGTAATATAGCAGCGCGGGATTAGCCGAGCGGTGTCAGGCGCTGCAGTCATGGACTTTGCGGCTGGTCCCGGCGGAGGTTCGACTCCTCCCTCGGGCATGGGTGTGTGTGTGTAGGTCCTTTGGATACTTTAGGTTAAGTAGTGTGTAAGCTTAGTGAGTGATGACCTTAGCAGTTAAGTCCCATAGGATTTCACACACATTTCACATTCTCGAGACGTAATACAGAGAGCAGGCAAAAGTGGTAGCGTTTATCTTACCGGAGATAAATACTATTACTGGAGCTGTGCAAATTGCAGACGCTCTGTCCAATTTCCCAGGGGAGAAGTTTCACTTCAGGGGATTAACTGGTAACTCCATCCACCGCCTAGATGTGTCGTATGTCGTCGCTGTGGAAGATGGCCACGAAAAGAGACGTCTTAGCAGAAGGAGCAAGCTTGATACTTGCTCTCGAAATATGTACATCTGATAAAATTAAAACAATTTGGAATATTGTTAAAAGGGAAACAGGGCAACCGAGAGCACAGGAAGATTGTATTTCTATCAAACTCGATGAAAACTTTGTTAACAAGTAGCAAGAAGTAGAAAACATTTTTAATAATCACTTTTAAGTGCTGAAGAGAAAATAGGATCCAGCTATTCATTAGAAAATGCAAGGCAGTTTTTGTTAGAGGTAATACCTATGCAGTTTGGTAAAACTGAAGTTCAACCCACGTGTTCTACTGTCTCCGATAGTCATGGGACACTTCCCAACATCGTGTCCGACCTCCTTCTGCCTCCCGTAGTGCAGCAATCTCCAGCAGGGGACTGCCAAGAAGGAGGTGACCGCGATAAAAAGACTGAATAACCAACGAAAGCGTAACGTTCTACGAAACGGGATGGGGAATGTCAGAAGCCTGAACGTGGTGGGGAAACTAGAAAATATGAAAAGGGAAATGCAAAGGCTCAATCTTGATAGAGTGCGCATCTGTGAAGTGAAATGGAAACAAGACAAGGATTTCTGGTCAGACGAGTATAGCGTAATATCTACAGCAGCAGAAAATGGTATAAAGGGTGTAGGATTGGTTATGAATAGGAAGTAGGACAGGGACAGTGTTACTGTGAACAGTTAAGCGCTAGGGTCCTTCTTATCAGAATCAACAGCAAACCAACACTGACAACGATAGTTAAGGTATTCATGACGACGTCGCAAACAGAAGATAAAGAGATACAGAAAGTGTATCAGGATAGTGAGAGGGTAATACAGTACATAGAGGGAGAAGAAAATCTAATAGTCATGGGAGACTGGAGTGCAATTATAGGGGAAGGAGTAGAAGAAAAGGTTACACGAGAATATGCGGTTGGTATCAGGAATTAGAGAGGAGAAACAAGATGTGAGTCCTGTAATAAATTTCAGCCAGTAATACTGAATACTCTGTTCAAGAATCACAAGAGCAAGAAGTATACTTGGAAAAGGCCGGAAGATTTCAGTTAGATTACATCATAGTCAGACAGTGATTCCGAAATCAGATATTGGACTGTAAGGTGTGCCCAGGAGCGGATATATACTCAGATCACAATTTAGTCTTGATTAACAGTAGGCTAAATTTTAAGAGATTTGTCAGGAAGAATCAATACGCAAAGAAGTGAGATATGGAACTACTAAGGAATGGAGAGATCCCTTAAAGTTCTCTAAGGCTATGTTGTTGTTGTTGTGGTCTTCAGTCCTGAGACTGGTTTGATGCAGCTCTCCATGCTACTCTATCCTGTGCAAGCTTCTTCATCTCCCAGTACCTACTGCAACCAACATCCTTCTGAACCTGCTTGGTGTATTCATCTCTTGGTCTCCCTCTACGATTTTTACCCTCCACGCTGCCCTCCAATACTAAATTGGTGATCCCTTGATGCCTCAGGACATGTCCTACCTACCGATCCCTTCTTCTGGTCAAGTTGTGCCACAAACTTCTCTTCTTCCCAATCCTATTCAATACTTCCTCATTAGTTATGCGATCTACCCATCTAATTCTAAGGCTATAGATACTACAATAAGGAATAGCTCAATAGGCAGTACGGATGAAGAGGAATGGACATGTCTAAAAAGGGCAATCATAAAATATGGAAAGATAAACATAGGTAGAAAGAAGGTAACTGCGAAGAAACCATGGGTAACAGAAGAAGTACTTGATCTGATCCATGAAAGAAGGAAGTACAAAAATGTTCAGGGAAATTCAGAAATACGGAAGTCACTTAGGAGAGAAATAAAAACGAAGTGCAGAAAGCTGAAGCGAAATGGCTGCATGGAACATGTGAAGAGATCGAAAAAGAAATGATTCGCGGAAAGACTGACTTAGTATATAGGAAACACAAAACAACCTTCTGTAAAATAAAAGGAAGGATAATAACATTAAGAGTGCAATTGGAATTACACTGTTAAATGCAAAGGAGAGAGCGGATGGGTGAAAAGAGTTCACCGAAGGCCTCTATGAGGGAGAAGATTTGTCTGTCGTCATAGAAGAAGAAACAAGAGTAGCTTCAAAAGAGATAGGGGATCCAGTATTATTATCAGTTTTTAAAAGAGTAATGGAAGACTTAAGAGCGAATAACGTAGAAGAGCTAGATCAGGATTTCTGATGGCATTGGAGAAAGTGGCATCAAATGTGTATATACGTTGGTGTGTAGAATGTATGAATCTGGTGATATATCTGACTTTTGGAAAAATATTATCCACACAATTCCGAAAACTGCAAGAGTTGACAAGACCGAGAATTATCGCACAGTCAGCTTAATAGCTGATGCATCCAAGTTGGTGACAAGAATAATATACAGAAGAATGGAAAAGAAAACTGACGATGTGTTAGATGACCATCAGTTTGTTTTTAGGAAGTGTAAAGGTACCAGAGAGGCAACTCTGAGGGTGCTGTTGATAATGGAAGGAAGACTGAAGAAAAATTGAGACACGTTCATAGGATTTGCAGACGTGGAAAAAGCGTTCGACAGTGTAAAATGGTGCAAGGTGTTAAGAATGCTGAGAAAAGCAGAAGTAAGTTATAGGAAAAGACGAGTAATATACAACATGTACAACAACCAAGAGCGATCAATATGACTGGAAGACCAAGAACGAACTGCTCGTATTGAAAAGGGCACAATACAAGACTGCAGTCCTCTGCCGCTGCTGTTCAATCTGTACGTCGATGAAGTAATGACGAAAGGTGCAAGAGTGGGATTGAAATTCAGGGCGAAAGGACTAGATTCCTCACTGAAGGTGAAGAAGAATTATTAGATTTGTTGAATGGAATGAACAGTCTAATGAGTACTGAGTTGGGTTGAGAGTAAACCAAAGAAAGATGAAAGTAATGAGAAATAGGAGGAACGAGAATAGGCAGAAACTTAACATCGAAATGTGTGATCACAAAGTAGACGAAGCTAATGACCCCTGTTGACTTGGAAGCGAAATAACTCAACTCGGACGGAGCAAGGACACAGAAAGCAGACCAGCACAACAAAGAGAGCTTTCCTGACCTCAACCTGCGGAATAATTATGTGAGAGTGTACGTTTCGAGTACAACATCGTATGATAGTAAAACATGGATTGTGGGAAAACCGGAACAGAAGAGAATCGAAGCATTTGAGATGTGCTGCTACAGACTAATGTTGAAAATTAGGTGGAATGTTAAGGTAAGGAATGAAGAGATTCTGCGCAGAATCGGAGAGGAGAGGAATAAAGACTGACAAGAAGCAGGGTCAGGATGATAGGACATCTGTTAAGACATCAGGGAATAACTCACCGTGGCATAGGCTTAACAAGTCGTCGAAAGTCCCCTGCAGAAAAACTGAGCCGTGCGGTCTCTATAGCTGACCATAGTTGCGGAAGTGCTGCCGGTACAGGATTTTGTTGGCGAACTAAGTTACGGAATATGTGCGTAAAACTTCGATGGGAGATCTGGGGGGGCGAAGTCAGTCGCTCGATCGTCCAGAATGTTCTTCAAATCAGTCACGAACAGTTGTGGCTGCAAAGGGCGTCCAAGTTGTAGAATATAACCAATTACAATGAATGATAGGTTCAGTTGGACCACAAGACCCAGTCGGTTCCATGTAAACACAAGCGACAGCATTATGGACTCACCAAAATGGCTCTGAGCACTATGGGAGAACTGCTGTGGTCATCAGTCCCCTAGAACTTAGAACTGCTTAAACCTAACTAACCTAAGGACATCACACACATCCATGCCCGAGGCAGGGTTCGAACCTGCGACCGTAGTGGTCGCGCGGTTCCAGACTGAAGCGCCTAGAACCGCTCGGCCACATTGGCCGGCTATGGACCCGCCGCAGCTTGCACAGTGCCTTGGGTCTGTGGCTTCGTGGGGACTGCGCCATACTAGAACCCAGCCATCAACACTTACCAGATGAAAGAAGGTCCCATCTGGCCAGGCCACAGTTAGCTACTTGTCTAGAGCCCAACCGATATGGTTAAGAGTCGAGGACAGGCGCTGCAGGCGATGCTATGCTGTTAGCGAAGGCTCTTGCGTCGGTCGTCCGCTGCCATAGCCCATTAACGACAAATTTCGCCGCAACGTCCTAACGGATTCGTCACACGTTAGTTTCTCCGGCTATTTCAGGCAGTGTTGCTTGTCTGTTAGCACTGACAACTCTAGGCAAACGCCGATACTCTCGGGCGTTATGTTAGGGCCGTCGGCCACAGCATAGCACGTGCTGAGAGTTAATGCCTGAAATCTGGCATTCGCGGCACACTTCTAACACTGTGGATCCCACAATATTGAATTACAAAGCGATTCTTGAAATGGAATGTCCCGCGCGTCTAGCTTCAAGTAACACTCCGCGTTCAAAGTCTGTTAATCCCCGTCGTGCGGCCATAATGAATCGGAAACTTTTTCACGTGAATCACCTGAGTACAAATGACAGCTCCACCAATGCCCTGACGTTGTGTAAGCGATACTTTCGCCATCTGTAGTTGCGCCCATCGCTATCACGTGACTTTTGTCACCTCGGCGTACGACACTTTTCCAAACCGAATTGGTGGATGCGTCGAGGCGAGAGGGGCTGCAATGTCATAGTGGTAAGAGCGCTCGCACTAACAAGTACTTTGTAGTTTAGAGTCAGTTTTCTAATGACTGAAATAAGATCGTGTACCCTTTCGACTTGTGCAGTTTTATTTGATTTCCTCCTCCGCTACGGGGTGGTTCAGTTGTTTTGTCAGCCACTGTATTTGGGAAAGGGTTTTCACTTGTTATTTTTAGCTAAATCCTGTAGCAGTACGATTCCCAGAGAAGAAAAATGTAAACCCACTGCGTGTGGAAAGGTATTCGATCGTGAGTAGACGCTGGATAACTGTGTGCTGTGCGCCTGTGCCGTTACACACGAGCCCGCGCGGCGCGGCTCCTGCAGGGCTGCCTTAATACAGCGGCGGACACTGCAGCAGCCGCCCACCGCAGGCATAGCCAGGACTGGGCACACGCGTGGGACGGCGCGCTGCGTCCCTCCCGCTTTGGGTCGGCACCGCCGCGACCACTTTCCCGGGCCAACGAACCGGCGGCCCGCTGCTTCCTGTGGGCAGAGGCGCAAGACGTGGCGTGCAGAAGTCCTAAAGGGTCCACTCAGCCTGGGTGCGCCGCAATTAATCCGTCCCGCGCCGATCGCCGGTAGAGCCTGCGGTGGGCGCTCGCAGCGCCGCCGTAATTTACCGGCCGTGTCCGCGTCTTCTGCACAAAAGGGGCGACCGGGGGACTGCTGAGTGGCCGGCTGCACTCCGCCCACCACCGGCAGCCGCGCGACGTCCGCCAGCACTTCATGTAGCGTCCACCAGCAGCTACCCACAAGGACATGTGCCGTCGCATCGAAAGTATGCCGAACTTATGCGTAATTGACCACTAGGTGTCAAGAGACGCTATGACACTTCCGTCCGCTACTGCTGTACCATAACCTTAAAGTTGGAGGCAGGTCGTGAAATAAACCTATCTTATTAATGCAATTATGGTATAAAGCAACAGAGCAGTGTTACCCTCTGAGAGGAATTTTGCTATGTTGACCGTGTTGTACCTAACGGAGGTGCCTTATCGCAAGTGAAAGTCAGAATTACGTAAATATTTAAACAGTAACAAACAATCTTGTACCTATCTACACTGTTCAAAGAATAAAGTAAAACGGTCGCCAGTCTAATTAGGCAAGAGAATGATTCACATTCTTGTTCAAGAAAATAGGTATGAGTAACTTTAACGGACAAACAAAACCTATACTTTTGTCACTCGAGAGTGCAATGAACTCTGACACCTGAGTACAGTATGTTCACGTTAAGGTTGGACCTAACAGATCAGAACAAACTCGATCCGCGCGACCGCTACGGTCGCTGGTTCGAATCCTGCCTCGGGCATGGATGTGTGTGATATCCTTAGGTTAGTTGGGTTTAAGTAGTTCTAAGTCTAGGGGACTGATGACCCCAGAAGTTAAGTCGCACAGTGCTCAGAGCCATTTGAATCAAACTATTTGCATAAATGTAACAGATAATGTAACACACTATTACTTTGAGTACTTAGTCAAACTGAATGGTCTCAATAACGGTACTATTAATATTCACTGTAGAATCGTAAATTGGACATAGGTTTAGTATTACTTTTCAAACAAATTCCTGTCTGACGTGAAATATGGATATGGTTCACAGCAAATTCACCTTTCTACTTAGAATGAAAATTAAATGGAGCACACTAACAAATTACTTCTCACTGTCCTTTTAATAAAGAAGCTACTGTTTTCATAGATAATGGTTTGTCTGTTACTTGTTACCTAGCATAAGCACAATAGACAAACTGTTTATCCTGTTACAACATTAATACGCACTTTTAATAGACAAGACGAACCCAATATTGTACAGAATTTGACTTGAATAGCAAGAGTAATTGAAACTTTCTATAATTAAGTAACTTGGTGCATTTGAACTACTTTCAAGCAGGGGGCCCTTAATCTTGACTACTGTAGCAAACTAAACACTCTTTCAGTACACTAGGGAAACAAGTACTTAGCAAGCATGAACATATAACTCTCAACAGTTGCAGTTCTGAACTTTTACTGCAGTAAAACACAAATTTGAGATATTTGTAAGATTCTTTCAACAAACTATATTAATTTTAGCACACTCCACTGCACATATTAATTTTAATATGCCTTCAATAAAGACACTCGGCAAACACTTTAGCGTGGGAGGGACCCTAAGTGGATATATGACTAAGCTTAAATCACGGTAGGTACAAAAGTTATGTCAAATTAATCTTATATTTGGGTTCACTATAACATCCTATGACCTGATTCTTCACTGTACATTACTATAGTTCTTCTGTTCCATTACAGTGATAGCGCAATGTGGTGGCGATTGCATGTTGGTAGGTAGATTTGCAGGAAGAATTGCTGGACTCTGTCATTTCTTGGTGGCGATGATAGATACAAATTGCGGAATAGTTCCAGCTCTTTATCCATCCATCCGAGGCGTTGGAAAGGGTCAGGAAAAGCCTCTCTCGGAACCAGCACAATACACAACTTTTACATGAGCAGTTGATAGTTTGGTAGCTTGTCCCCGACTGACGTTTGTTCCACCTTTTCTACTAAGGCCAACCACAATTTGCGCGAGCTGCTAAGTTCGTTCCGGAGGGAAACGACACTACCTTTTACATACGAAATAACTAAGAACCCTAAGTGAAGGTCAGCAGTTTACATAACAGCAACCAAACATATTAAATAAAACATAACATTTTCACATATTGACATTTCTACCAAAAAATTATTGAGCTAAGTTATTTACTTTTAAAGATAACCAAATAGATTATATGTCAAAGACAAAACATATAATTTGCTCGTATTGTACACATTACAGAGATTACATTTCCTACACTCTAAAAGGCATCAAAGTTTTTACCAAGAAAGGAGTATACAATTTTGTGTCATCGATTCAATCAAACAACATTTACAGAAACACAACGATGTAACATCAAATAAAACAAAAGGCAAAATAAATCAGTAGAGCATTAGAGCTATGGTGTTACAACGCGAACTTGCGAGTATAAAAGAGAAGGGGAGGCGGGTATTGTTTTCTCAGTACAGATGCAGAAACAGTAGAACGGGTGGGTCAGGACAGCTCAGTCACTGCGGACGTGACCTCGTCGTTGGACGTCACCCAAGTAACAAAGCCGTGCAGGACACAACTACCCTCCTAAGTCTCCCCAACTCGACTGTCGGTAATGTGACTGAAGGGACGAACACAAGGAAACCGAGACCAGGCAGGTCTCACGTGCCGTTGGACAGCGATTGCCTAGTGCTGCGCACGGTGTTTGAAGCACATCGCAGTAAACCAGCGGAAGGAACCACTGGGCAATTCCCCAATGGTACCAGCAGTCCATCCTGCACAAGGGCTGGCGGTGTGTTTGTGAATTCCTAAGGGACCAAACTGCTGAGGTCATCGGTGCCTAGACTTACTCACTACTTAAACCAACTTATGCTAAGAACAACACACACATCCATGCCAGAGGGAGGACTCGAACCTCCGCGCAATCAGTGACATGGCGTCTCTAACCGCGCGGCGAACAAGGGCTGCCCGTACAGAGTTAATAAGGACGGCGTACAACGTTCCAGTAGCTTTTGAAAAGCTACAGATTTCTGTCGGCAGTGCACAGCGAAGATGAAGGTGGCGTAAAGAACGTCTCAAAAGCGGATCACTGTGTAACGCCGAAGATGCAGGATGCATGTCACCTGCTACCGATATGTATGTAAATATTTGTAATTTAAATGCATTCTTTTAATAAGTAAGGACATTGCTTCACTATTTGTGTAAATTTAGGTAGAAGTCTGTTGACGTTTCACTGTACGAGGGTCACTCCAAAAGAAATATTCACTATTTTTGTAAAAATACAGTTTTCATTTTGCATGTCTGAAAGTTTTACAGTGTGCAGACATATCCTTCCCGCTTGTTTCCAAACTGAGTTCAACCTGTTTCCGAGAGTGGTGCCGTCACAGCATGTGTCCAAGATGGCTGCTACACTTGACGTTCGTCAGAAGCAACGTGCTGTCATAGAATTCCTGTGCTGTGAAAACGAAACAGTGGAAAATATCCACAAGTGGTTGAAAAAGGTGTATGGAGATGCTGCTGTCGATCGCAGTACAGTTAGTGAGTTCTAGGTGCTTAAGTCTGGAACCGCACGACCGCTACGATCGCAGATTCGAATCCTGCCTCGGGCTTGGATGTATGTGTTGTCCTTACGTTAGTTGGGTTTAAGTAGTTCTAAGTTCTAGGGGACTGATGACCTCAGCAGTTAACTCCCATAGTGCTTAGAGCCATTTGAACCATTTTTGAAGTTAGTCGGTGGGCAAGCAGGTTACGTGATGAAAGCGGGCACGGCAATATTGAGGATTGTCCTCGCAGCGCCAGGCCTCGTACTGCACACACTCCAGACAATGTGAAGACAGTTAACGAATTGGTGACTGAGGACAGACGCTTCACAGTGAACGAATTGTCACGCTACGGTGGGATAGGGGAAGGAACTGTTTGCAGAATACTGAAAGTGTTGACGTTAAAAAAGGTTTGTGCCAGGTGGGTTCCCAGGATGTTGAAAGTGGCTCACAAAGAAAAAAAAAAGCGGTATGCAGCGAACTTTTGCAACAGTACGAGAATGGTGGAGATGAATTTCTTGGAAGAATTGTGACAGATGATGAAACATGGCTCCATCATTTTTTACCAGAGACGCAGAGGCAATCAGTGGAGTGGCATCATGCAAATTCACCCAAGAAAAAAAATTCAAAACCACACCTTCTGCTGGAAAAGTTATGGCTAAGGTGTTTTTCGATTCCGAAGGACTCTTGCTTGTGGACATCATGCCAAGTGGAACCACCATAAATTCTGATGCATATGTGATGCCACTGAAGAAACTTCAAGCTCGGCTCAGTCGTGTTCGACCACACCGGCAAAAGCAGGATGTTTTGCTGTTGCACGACAATGCACGGCCACATGTCAGTCAAAAAACGATGGAAGCGATAACAAAACTCGGATGGACAACACTGAAACACCCGCCTTACAGTCCTGACCTGACTCCATGTGACTATCATCTCTTTGGGAAACTGAAAGACTCTCTTGGTGCAACAAGGTTTGAAGATGATCACTCACTTGTGCACGCTGCCAAACTGTGGCTCTAACTGGTCGGTCCAGAATTTTACTGTGCGGGCATACAGACGCTGGTTATAAGATGGCGAAAGACAGTTGAGAGGGATGGAAATTATGTGGAGAAACGAAAATATTCTTCCTAAAGGATGTATCTACACGCAGTAAAACTTTCAAACATGTAGAATAAAGAATGGATATATAAAAAACAATAGTGTGCATTTCTTTTGGAGTGACCCTCGTAAACCGACCGGATTAGCCGTGCGGTTCTACTCGCTACAGTCTGGAACCGAGCGACCGCTCCGGTCGCAGGTTCGATTCCTGCCTCGGGCATGGATGTGTGTGATGTCCTTAGGTTAGTTAGGTTTAATTACTTCTAAGTTCTAGGGGATTGATGACCTCAGAAGTTAAGTCCCATAGTGCTCAGAGCCATTTGAACCATTTTTTTGACCCTCGTATTTATCTGTGTTTTACTGCGAAACCTATAAGCTCTGGGAAATAGCCAGAGGAATTGTTATTTGCATCGACCAACAACGATAGTAGCAGTACTTTTTGTGCGCTGTATACTCTTTGGGTAGGGGGTTGTTGCGCAGAGCGCGCGGAGAGAGCGGGAGACGTGTTCCAGCGCTTGTAGTGTACGGATGTGTGGTGTTAACGCTCTCGTAGTGGAGAGTACCATTGTCGGCGGCATCATGTACGCGCGCCGGCCGGATGTCTAGAGCAGGAGTACGGACAGTGGCAGGGAGGAAGAGGCTGTATTAATTACGATTGTCCCTCCTGTAATTAGCCGTGGCTCCACAAGATGCTACCGTCCTCAACAACAGCAGCAGTTCCAGCAACACAGTTCCGTCGTCGGCTCCGAGTTTCGTCGTATGCACAGCACTGAAGTAAGACTGTACATTGGTAGAAGGTATCAACGGCTAACCCAGCAGCACAACTGAATGTGATTTGAGTGATAAGATTTATTTAATAATAATCAGCTAAACTCAGGGCGATTGTGTCCTCATCGCCCCCAGACATTGTTACCAAGCAGGATCCTCGTTCCCTGTTTTCGTTATATGCTAACTGAGTGTCATAAGAAACAAACGGAATACTTACAGCCAGTTTATTAATTAATAATTTCACTTTTAATAATTTTAGCCTCAGTCTACTTTCAATTCACTGTCGCACAACAGAGGCTTCAGCATATAACTAAAGTAAAGCAATTTCATTTTTCACGTTTGAGAATCAATTACTGGAAAAAAAATCCAAATCTAAAGAAGTGCACAAATTAAGTGTGCAGAAGTTTTATTTATATTACATGTAGCTTGGAGCACATGGCTGTTTGATTTGGTACGTATCCTAGTGTTTAATTCTGTTCAAGTCAGTAAAAAAAGGCTCAGTTGTTCAGACAATAATATGAAATCCAGTTTGTAAAATAAGTAACGGCAAAGTAAAAAGTGCTTGCTCTTTTTTTTTAAGTTTTTTTGACGACGTTATGCTGAGGTCACTGAACGTCATTGTTCACATAACGAAGTTCAGTACTAACATACAGTCTAATTGCATATTTTCAAATTATTACTCGATAGCCTTTTTCAAAATATAATTCCAAACATAACGTAAGAGTGAATTCTTAGTTTTCTTTATCATTACATACTCTCTCAAGATTAGTGTCAAAAAACGTGACAACTTTCAGTTGGCACGTCAGTGTTTAATAATACATGTTTTTCTTTCCCACCATATTGTACAGGATTTTCGATGTAAATTGCCCTAGTGGGCTGGAGACCGTTAATTGTTTTCCTTTCGTTCATTAGTGTAACTTTTGGATTCATGATCAGTGATACCCCTTTTCTATCCAGTGTTGTTCGTGAGTGAATGTACAAAATAGCTTTCATTTTCCAAACTATAGCCCTGTTTGGTTTAATTACCTTTTTATTTTTAGTACACTTTCCATAATAAGGGTCGGTTGTACACTTTCCTCCTACTTATCAGTATTACTTCTTCGGGAAAGATAGCCTTATCCAACTAGAAAAAGTCCATTAGGCATACACGCGATCCACGGTCATACACTCCTGGAAATTGATATAAGAACACCGTGAATTCATTGTCCCAGGAAGGGGAAACTTTATTGACACATTCCTGGGGTCAGATACATCACATGATCACACTGTCAGAACCACAGGCACATAGACACAGGCAACAGAGCATGCACAATGTCGGCACTACTACAGTGTATATCCACCTTTCGCAGCAATGCAGGCTGCTATTCTCCCATGGAGACGATCGTAGAGATGCTGGATGTAGTCCTGTGGAACGGGTTGCCATGCCTTTTCCACCTGGCGCCTCAGTTGGACCAGCGTTCGCGCTGGACGTGCAGACCGCGTGAGATGACGCTTCATCCAGTCGCAAACATGCTCAATGGGAGACAGATCCGGAGATCTTGCTGGCCAGGGTAGTTGGCTTACACCTTCTAGAGCACGTTGGGTGGCACGGGATACATGCGGACGTGCATTGTCCTGTTGGAACAGCAAGTTCCCTTGCAGGTCTAGGAATGGTAGAACGATGGGTTCGATGACGGTTTGGATGTACCGTGCACTATTCAGTGTCCCCTCTACGATCACCAGAGGTGTACGGCCAGTGTAGGAGATCGCTCCCCACACCATGATGCCGGGTGTTGTCCCTGTGTGCCTCGGTCGTATGCAGTCCTGATTGTGGCGCTCACCTGCACGGCGCCAAACACGCATACGACCATCATTGGCACCAAGGCAGAAGCGACTCTCATCGCTGAAGACGACACGTCTCCATTCGTTCCTCCATTCACGCCTGTCGCGACACCACTGGAGGCGGGCTGCACGATATTGGGGCGTGAGCGTAAGACGGCCTAACGGTGTGCGGGACTGTAGCCCAGCTTCATGGAGACGGTTGCGAATGGTCCTCGCCGATACCCCAGGAGCAACAGTGTCCCTAATTTGCTGGCAAGTGGCGGTGCGGTCCCCTACGGCACTGCGTAGGATCCTACGGTCTTGGCGTGCATCCGTGCGTCTCTGCGGTCCGGTCCCAGGTCGACGGGCACGTGCACCTTCCGCCGACCACTGGCGACAACATCGATGTACTGTGGAGACCTCACGCCCCACGTGTTGAGCAATTCGGCGGTACGTCCACCCGGCCTCCCGCATGCCCACTATACGCTCTCGCTCAAAGTCCGTCAACTGCACATACGGTTCACGTCCAAGCTGTCGCGGCATGCTACCAGTGTTAAAGACTGCGATGGAGCTCCGTATGCCACGGCAAACTGGCTGACACTGACGGCGGCGGTGCACAAATGCTGCGCAGCTAGCGCCATTCGACGGCCAACACCTCGGTTCCTGGTGTGTCCGCTGTGCCGTGCGTGTGATCATTGCTTGTACAGCCCTCTCGCAGTGTCCGGAGCAAGTATGGTGGGTCTGACACACCGGTGTCAATGTGTTCTTTTTTCCATTTCCAGGAGTGTATTTTGTATCGCAGGCAGGATAGGCGGATTAGTAAGAGGAAGGTTACAACTGGCAACCAGTGATATGGAGTAGTGAACCACGCTACCCTCTGTGACAGTTGGTTGGGACGGTTTGGGTTTGGCGAGTGCCTCGAGAACGTTCCAGCCATGATGTGTAGGTACGGCCAACAGCGAAGTGCGGTGCAGCTGGTGTTACGGTAGGAGCGTGTCGGTTTTCCTGGTTAGCGTGTGGTGGCCTTATTGTTCTAGAAGAATCGCTAAATGCGGAAGGATACGATCACCCTGTACAGCGTTACGTATTGCATACAGTAGTGGAACATTTCGGAGAGGATCATTGTATCAGCGAGACAGTGTACCCTGTCATAAAGTAGCGTCTTTGAGGCAATGGCCTGTGGTAAACAACATTTTTGAAATGGACTGTTCTGCCCACGATACCGGACTGAACCCAATAAAGTAACTTCGGGATGAGTCACGATGTCGACGTCGCTCCAGACACAATTGCCCAACACGACTACCTACTTAGGTTTCGGCTCCTGAGGAAGAACGGGCTGCATCCCTCTATACAGACAATCAGGTGTCTGACTGAAGGTGTCCCCAGCAGAGTTCTACCGTCGTAAGTGCGAAGGCTGGGCACAGCCCCTATTAATGTCTGCTAATGCGTAAGCTGGTGTTATTATCTCGCTTGATGATGTTTCGTCCAGCTGTGGTGTCCCAAGGGGGAGCGAGACTGACGCGAATTGTATTCAGGGGTCTTACCTCGTTCGCTCTTCTCGAAGAGCAGAAGTAGGTGCTGGCAGCTTCTGCAGCTCCGACAGCTAGAAGGAGCAACTAAGGTCCATGGTACGGAACTCGGTGAGCAGTGGTTACTGCTGCAGGGTAGAATTCATAAGATCCCTTATAGTTTGACAACTGAGAATCCCTACAGGCACTATCTTGCACTACTTTCCGTCAGTAGAAGCTCTTACTCTGGAATCTATCTCCCTGGTTGTTGCGGAGCCGAGGATAGCGAATCGTACCACGTCCCCCACGTCTGCCGTAGAACGGCGCACGTTCTGTGTCGGTATACTCAGATCTCGACTGTCTATAGGGGCTTCCTGACCCCCTATTTATACTAACATCGTGCGTCACAGACAGCTTCTAGAATGTTCTATACTTCCTCCTTGTAGACTGACCACGTACTTGCTACATGTATATCATCATGTGATTTGAGAAAGCTACACTACTGCCCATTAAAATTGCTACATCAAGAAGAAATGCAGATGATAAACGGGTATTCATTGGACAAATATATTATACTAGAACTGACATGTGATTACATTTGCATGCAATTTGGGTGCATAGATCCTGAGAAATCAGTACCCAGAACAACCACCTCCGGCCGTAATAACGGCCTTGATACGCCTGGGCATTGAGCCAAACAGAGGTTGAATTGCGTGTACAGATACAGCTGCCCATACAGCTTCAACACGATACCAGAGTTGATCAAGAGTAGTGACTGGCGTATTGTGACGAGCCAGTTGCTCGGCCACCATTGACCAGACGTTTTCAGTTGGTGCGTGATCTGGAGAAAGTGCTGGCCAGGGCAGCAGTCGAACATTTCTGTATCCAGAAAGGCCGGTACAGGGCCTGCAACATGCGGTCGTGCATTATCCTGCTGAAATGTAGGCTTTCCCAGGGATCGAATGAAGCGTAGAGCCACGGGTGGTAACACTTCTGAAATGTAACGTCCACAAGTTCGAAGTGCCGTCCATGCGAACAAGAGGTGACCGAGACGTGTAACCAATGGCACCCCATACCATCACGCCTGGTGATACGCCGGTATGTCGATGATGAACACGCTTCCAATGTGCGATCACCGCGATGTCGCCAAACACGGATGCGACCATCATGATGCTGTAAACAAAACCTGGATTCATCCGAAAAAATTTTGTTTTGCCATTCGTGCACCCAGGTTCGTCGTTGAGTACAACATCGCAGGCGCTCCTGGCAGTTATGCAGCGTCAAGGGTAATCGCAGCCACGGTCTCCGAGCTGATAGTCCATGTTGCTGCAAACGCCGTCGAACTGTTTGTGCAGATGGTTGTTGTCTTACAAGCGTCCCCATCTATTGACTCAGGAATCGCGAAGTGGCTGCACGATCTGTTACAGCCATGCCGATAAGATGCCTGTCATCTCGTCTGCTAGTGATACGAGGCCGTTGGGATCCAGGACGGCGTTCCGTATTACCCTTCTGAACCCATCGATTCCATATTCTGCTAACAGTCATTGGATCTCGACCAACGCGAGCAGCAATGTGGCGATACGATAAACCGCAATTGCGATAGGCTACAATCCGACCTTTATCAAAGTCGGAAACGTGATGGTACGCATTTCTCCTCCCTACACGAGGCATGACAACAACGTTTCACCAGGCAACGCCGTTCAACTGCTGTTTGTGTATGAGAAATCGGTTAGAAATTTTTCTCGTGTCAGTTCGTTGTAGGTGTCGCCACCGGCACCAACCTTGTGTGAATGCTCTGAAAAGCCAATCAGTTGCATATCACAGCATCTTCTTCCTGTCGGTTAAATTTCGCGTCTGTAGCACGTCATCTTTGTGGTGTAGCAATTTTAATGGCCAGTAGTGTACTGTGATCCGTGTTACGCAGTTGGCTAGTGTCCAGCTGGTCACGTAACACTATTCGTCCCCTGGCGCCGATTCCTCGACGCTGGCCCGTATCATCGACAAATACTGTCGCAATGCTTCCGTCCCGGAGCTTACGACCACCTGCTTTTCCCGCTGTATAAGTCCTAATACATTTAATTTGTACTCGTCGCTGATTGAGATTCGCAACACAGCGTTTGCTTACAAAACAGTCATATGACGCCTCCTAGAATCCTGTTCAAGTGCTTGGGACTCTTGAGAAATGCGGCTAACACGCTATATTGAATGTATACAAGGGAGGACAACAGGAATGGTCATACGTTTTTTCACCAACGAGAGTGTGTTATGCATATGCCACACAGCCTTAACTAGCTGACGCTTGAAAATAGACGTCGACTTTGCTGCAAAAGGCTGCTGATTATGTTTAAAGAAAAAAATAGCAAAATGAAAACGCTACGAATATATTACAACACCCAATATAGCGCTTCCACAGGAAGGACTAAATGTAGATTAATCCAATTATAGCGCTCACAGAGGTGTCGAAAAAACTATTCTTCCTGCGCTCATACGAGAATACAACGGGTAAAAACATCAATAACTTGTGTAATGGGAAATACCCTCTGCCAAGAATTCCCTAGTGGTCGGTACATTAGACGTATGGCTTTTACTACTTCTGTTTTTAAGAACCTCCAAAGGCCTACGACTCGTGGCAGTTTCAGAGAATTGATTTCTTTCGAAATGAATTAACGCTTCCAATGTTAAGTTATAAGGAAGAATTAGCGCAAGAGGACTGCAAGATTTTGGTGTCTCAGAAGGACGTGGCTCTGATCTTCAAGAGGATTTCAGTTTTGTACTGACTTTTCAATCAACCAATAGTTTTATTCGCAGGAGAAGTCCGTTTCGCACAAAAGTACCGTCACAGGTGCCACACCTTTTCTACTCCACGGCTATTGGCTGTAATTCACTCTTTACCGTCCTTTCTGTTCGTTTCCCTCGGAAAAGGCCTGTGAGGACCCGAAGCGCAGACCAAACAGCCGATATTTTCTTACTCTGCACAAAATTCTCGTTCATTTCGTGATCCATGTGTACGGAATTATATGTGAAACTGTGAAGAATCAGAAAGTATCTGAGAACAAAGTCATTCCGCGCTAAGGGTGACAATCTTTGAGGGCAGATGCCTCTGCCCTCCTGGACAAGGTGGTGTGTTAGTTTGCCGTCGCCTTCCTCCCGCGTTTTATGTCACGTGTTTACCTGCGCCGCGTGGATAGCTGCAGTGAGCGCACGTACCGTGCTGTGTTGTGTTTGTGTTTTGTTTTGGAGTGGGTCGAGGGAAGGGCACACAGAACCAGGGGGGGCTGCAGAGGCTAACTTCCCAATTCCGCTGTCGGACCGGGAACTGAACCCAGTACACGGCCCACCAGCGATCAGAACCTCTACGCAACCTCTTCTCCTCCCTTTGTCGACCAGGTACTGACGACAAATGTTTCTCCCACCAGGAGGATACGAACAGGTTTCCCCGGGTGGAGCGCCACCGCGCAGGCCTTGCTTCAGCGACTTGCTTGTCTGCTCCTCGGTGGTGGTGTGTCTGCTAAATTATATTTACTGCGCTACCCAACAACACCTGCTAAAGCGACTACTATTTATCAGTGTGTCAAACCTGGGTGGGGTGGCACTGATACACTGAGATGACAAGTGTATTAAAAAGCATAGCGACACCATAGAGTTCCGCAACGCCGTCTACTGTATTAGCTATCTGCAAGTAGTTGTGAGGATGGAAGGTTTAACCAAATGCTTACCACACGCACAATAGCTACCGCCGAAGGTGCAACTGGACCACCACTAGCAAAAACGGGTTCTGGTTTTATCGGCTAGTTTTAGCTCCCGATTGAAAATTTTAGTTAACGCATCTGACTATCACAAGATTTTACAGGTTCGACCAGCAAGCTAACACCAAAAGTAATCTACTAGTCGATGGAATCAAGCAGAAACTACAAGTCAATCTCTTAGTGTGTATCAGAACGAGTTACTCTTTTAAAGCAAACTCCACATATCATCGCACGTCCCACTACCGACTGCGAACAGTACACCTCGCACAATAATTACATATAACTTCCCATATAGGCCATAACCCCATGACGGGTTCAACCAATGACTTTAGAAGCCCAAATCCGACATTAAATCATTCGAGCGCAAACTCCAAATAGGCTTACACTTTCCGAGTGTCACGAACTGACTGACGTTACCGCGTAACCTCAATGGTGACTAAATACCCGATGTCTCAAATGTGACACTCTACACGAGATCTCAACGGGAACTCCTCTTGAAACAAGGGACAAAACCAAGAACCAGAATTTTTGAACAAGCAAACATGTCAGGTTAATTGTCTCTTTTTCACAACTTTCAGTATTAGATGCTTTCGTCGTTCCTCTTCAATAGCGGCCACCTGCGTATCAGTCGATATCTTTGCCGCGCCCCACGCTGCCGCTATCGTCGCGGTTGTGTGACATCTTTGGCCGCGACAGGCTCCGCTGCATATGCTCTTTCTACAACATAGTTTTGACAACATTTTAAGAAGCAAATACAAATAAAATTAACTACCCCTTTTTTATATCGAAATTTACACTTTGATAATAAGTTGAGGCTACTCAGGTACGTAATGCCACATACGTATACCACTCACACTACTTTTAAATTTTGGGGCATTACATGCTTTTCTTTCATTTCAGCCTCCACCCTCTCCTCTCCAGCCAGGCCTTACGCTCGTCATTTTGGCCCTATTGACACCAGCTGTTGTAGATATGGAAAATCGTGTTAGTCATCAAAGGTTCCAAAAGAAAATTGTACGTGGTTCTGTTTACAGTCCACAATTTTGTGGACAGCGAATTCTTCCACGATCCACCTCGGCTGGCGCTTAATGGGGGTCTGATAATGCGCGTCACGTACGCCTATTAATCTTGCTTTTCCGCCGAGAACAGCGGTTGGAGCGACCTAATTAATTACGGTTGGTGTGGAGTGGCGTGGAAGTATTGCGTAGCAAGCGAGGCCCCCAGCCGTCCGGCTGCGTTCCGATTCCAGCTCTCACACCGACCACCAGCTCCGTCCCTGCTTTCCGTTCCCTACACACTGGCGAACAGCGACAGCAGACGCTCATTTCTGAAAAGCTGGCGTCAACATCTGGCGTGGAAAGCGACATGGCATAGCGGTAGGGAGGACTGTATTTGAAAATTTGGTGACAGACATTTATGAGTATAAGTGGACACTTTTTTAAGTTCCTCATGTAGGTGTGAGCATTATTGATTTGAGGTTACTGTTGTTGTTGTCTTCAGTCCAAGGACCGGTTTGATACAGGACTACAAGCTACTCTATCCTGTGCAAGCCTCTTCAACTCCGAGTACCTACTGCAACCTACATCCGTCTGACTCTCCGTACAGTATTCATCTCTTGGTCTCCCTCTACGATTTTTACCCCCAACAAGCCACCCCCCCCCCCCCCCGCCTCCAACGTTTACGCCCAATTGGTGGTCCTCTGATGCCTCAGAACAGTGGTTCCCAACAGGTGAT
Source organism: Schistocerca gregaria (assembly GCF_023897955.1). NCBI lineage: Eukaryota > Metazoa > Arthropoda > Insecta > Orthoptera > Acrididae > Schistocerca > Schistocerca gregaria. Next base: position 492,030,325 of record NC_064927.1, on the reverse strand, counting down.
CCGCGGACCCCCAGAGGCCCGCGAGCTATGCCAGTGGGATCCACAAAATGTCATTAGAATAAAAAATATATTAAATATATTTCGTATGATACTCAGTTGTTATTTTTTCAAGGAGTCTGTTATACTAAACACCCAGATTTGAAGACAAAGATTTTGAGCAAAAATCAAAAATTTAACAACAACAATGATGGCTAAATTGAAAAAGTTTTACGCTCAATATTTTTTCAATAATGAATACCTCAATTTTTTATATGTACCAAAAATAGAAAACGAATAAAAAGTCTCTTAATTTGGCCTTTTTAGGTACTTGGTACTGTGATATGACAAGGTACCAATCATGCTCGATGAGGGGGTCCTCAGGAAAATTTTGTTGGGAACGCCTACCTCAGAACATGTCCTACCAAGTGGTCCCTTCTTACAGTCAAGTTGTGCCACAACTTTCTCTCCTCCCCAATTCTATTCAGTTCCTCCTAATTAATTACGTGATATACCTATCTAATCTTCAGCATTCTTCTGTAGCACCACATTTCGAATGCTTCTATTCTCACCTTGTCTCAATTGTTTATCGTCCATATTTCACTTCCAAACATGGCTACGCTCCTTACAAATATATTCAGAAAAGATTTCCTTCCACTTAAATCTATACTCGTTCTTAATAAATTTCTCTTCTTCAGAAACGCCATTCTTGACATAGCCAGTTGACATTTTGTATCCTCTCTATTTCGACCATCATCAGTTATTTTGCTCCCCAAATAGCAAAACTCGTCTACTACTTCAAGTGTTTCATTTCCTAATTTAATTCTCTTAGCATCGCCTGATTTAATTCTACTACATTTCGTTATCTTCGTTTTGCTTTTGCTGATGTTCATCTTACATCCTCCTTTCAAGACCATGTCCGATCTGTTCAGGTGCTCTTCGAAGCCCTTTGCTGTCTCTGACAGAAAGTCAGTGCTATGGCCGAACCTCAAAGTTTTTATTTCTTCTCCCTGGACTTTATTTCCTCCTCCAAAGCTTTCTTTTCTTTCCTTTGCTTCTTTCTTAATGTACAGATTGAATAACATAGGGGGTAGGCCACAACCCTGTCTCACTCCCTTCTCAACCACTGCTTCCCTTTCGTGCCCCTCCACTCTGGTTACTGCCATCTGCTTTCTGCACACTTATAAGTATCCTTTCGCTCCGTATATTTTATCCCTGCCACAAGTAGAATTTGAGAAAGAGTATTCCACTCAATATTGCTAAAAGCTTCCTGTGAGTCTAGAAATGCTATAAACGTAGGTTTGCCTTTCCTTAACCTCTCTTCTACGAGGATAAGTCGTAGGATCAGTAGTGCATCCAGTCTTCTGTAAAGGACTGGTGTTAGTATTAGCTTTGAGATAGTCCACGCTTTTGAAAACTGAAGTAGGTGTTCATCTAATACCGTCGCGCTGAATGAGACATAAAAGCGGTAGCCGAGGCAGCGCTAACACACTTGACTTGGGTACGCGATGGCGTCCACTCCAATTCCCATCTGGTGACTCCCATTTAGCTCTTCCATGTCTTCTCTGAATCGCTTAAGGCTCATGGCCGCATGATTCCGTCGAAGGGACGTGAAACCTTAATCTCCCTTGCTTATACCAAAAAAGGAAAAAAGACCACTTTGACAATATGGCATATTACTTGCCACTTTTCTTCTGTCGCGTCATATAAAATAAATACAAAAAGTGTGGACGTTGTGACCTGTCTACATATTCAAATTTACCTCGACAAATTTTGTTTCCCGATGATATCGAACACTTCAGAGATATATCATTAGATACGTTGAATAAGGAATACATCGGAATGACGGGACAAAGTCTTAAAACCCGCCCGTAGCGATAGTACCCTCACGTCCTTTTCATAGTGCCACCTTAGTTCGTCGGCTTAGTTCCCGGCAGCGTGCTCTCCTTACCCTTCTTGGGTGGTGAAGGGTTGCAGACAAATAAGTGATTTGTGTTATATTTGCTAACACATGCAAGTAAATCAAGGAAGGAAAAAAAACACGTACTTGTAGAGTGCGGACTGGTTATCTTAGCTTATAATGCCTGGGTAACGTTCAACGCCTTAAAGACGACTCTGAAAAACTTAATGCTTTCTGTAGTTAGATGTAGAGAACTCATATGTTTATTCATATTGCAACCATTTCATTCGAACCACGACAACAATTTTGTATACATTGCTGAACGATTTTCTAACCAATGATACGAAACATGTTTAGAATCTGAATCTCACAAGAACCCAAAAAATGGATCATTTACGAAGATCGTTCAGCAAAAACAACTTCATACCGTTAAAATATGTAGTCGAAACTTTAAAAGACATTTTTACCAATCTCACCCAAAACATTGTTTGTTGTGTATTTGGCATATGACCTAAAACTGCTCATATAACATATACGTTACGCAAAACTCTCGACAGAAATAAAATTAAAAACATAAGTTTTACTCTGGCAGCCGTCAAATAATTAACCTTTTTTTCAGAAATGAAAATCATTTTGTTTCTTTGTTCTTAACTGTTATTTTCACAGTAAATTAAGTAAATAATCAGCTAGTAGACACTTCATTTGTACAATTTTTTTCTGCCGTCACACTAACGTTTAATTTTTGTGTTCTTTTCTGGAATATTTATTATCGCAGAGAAATTGATTTCAAATATTGTAATTCTTTCATTAGCGTACATTTTCTATAAGAAATTCAAACACAAGCCGCTTATAACGAAATCCCCTACCAATAATTCTTGCCAAGTTAGAATAATTTCGTCCGCCCAAGAGTAGCTTGCCTTTAGTTCACGTTCTCCCATGCTAGACTTTCGTGGGAAGTCATAATATTGTGCTTGTCTGCGTGACTATCGTTGTGAATTCGAATTTTCCTCACGTGAAGTTAATAAATGTGCAGATTCATTTACTGTTTGCAGATATGGCCTTTAACGACACATTCACCAACATCAAGTCTACGGTTAAAGTAACAATTCGTTTTTTGCTAAATGGCTAAAACACGGTGCTAAAGCGTTACATTCAAATGAAATTAATCTGTTACTTCATTTGTTGTTGTTGTCGTTGTTGTGGTCTTCAGTCCTGAGACTGGTTTGATGCAGCTCTCTATGCTACTCTATCCTGTGCAAGCTTCTTCATCTCCCAGTACCTCCTGCAACCTACATCCTTCTGCATCTGCTTAGTGTAGTCATCTCTTGGTCTCCCTCTACGATTTTTACCCTCCACGCTGCCCTCCAATACTAAATTGGTGATCCCTTGATGCCTCAGAACATGTCCTACCAACCGATCCCTTCTTCTGGTCAAGTTGTGCCACAAACTTCTCTTCTCCCCAATCCTATTCAATATTTCCTAATTAGTTATGTGATCTACTCATCTAATCTTCAGCATTCTTCTGTAGCACCACATTTCAAAGGCTTCTATTCTCTTCTTGTACAAACTATTTATCATTCATGTTTCATTTCCACACATGGCTACACTCCATACAAATACTTTCAGAAATGACTTCCTGACACTTAAATCTATACTCGATGTTAACAAATTTCTCTTCTTCAGAAACGCTTTCCTTGCCATTGCCAGTCTACATTTTATATCCTCTCTACTTCGACCATCGTCAGTTATTTTGCTCCCCAAATAGCAAAACTCCTTTACTACTTTAAGTGTCTCATTTCCTAATCTAATCCCCTCAGCATCACTCGATTTAATTCGACTACATTCCATTATCCTCGTTTTGCTTTTGTTGATGTTCATCTTATATCCTTCTTTCAAGACACTATCCATTCCGTTCAACTGCTCTTCCACTTACTTCATTTATAAGAAACATAATTTCCGGAAGACGAAAATCGAATGTAGGAAACCGATTTTCACTAACGAGTTTACACGTCAAGGCCTGAACTGCTTATTGTTCGATCATTCTAATATCGTTTTTCCAACTGTAAATTATCTTATACTGAGGGTCTTTGGGATCCAGGTGTTCAGGTTCTCTATTTACTCAGAAATTAACTATAACAGTAGCATAATTTCTAGCTTTTCTTCACCTTTGCTACTCAAAAAGTCAATTAACAATGCCACGATTCGTGTACTTTCCGGATTTTTTCGGTAAAAGTACGCCAACGTCTTCATCTCGGAGCAACACTTGCACGGCACGTTCTCAGTTATTTGCTTGGATGTATTCTGGACTACGTCTTCCTCTACAGTTTTTACCCTCTGCAATTGCCTTTAGTACAGTGCAAGTGATTCGCTGATGGCTTAACATATGTCCTATCATAATGCCTCTCCTGTTTACAGTGTTTTCGATATTCTCCTTTCTTCCACCTAATTTTAAACATTCTTCTGTAGCACCACGTCTCAAGCGCTTCGATTCTCTTCTGCTCTGGTTCTCCCACAGTCCCAGATTCGGTACCATGAAATGCTGTGCTCCAGATGTAGAGTATCAGAAATTTCTTCCTCAGATTTAGGCCGATGTTTGGCACTATCAGAATCACTTTCGCCAGGAACGGCCCCTGTGCCTGTGCTCGTGTGCTTCTTATATTCTCCTTGCTTCGATCGTCCCCGTCGGTGGCAGAATTCCTTAAGTTCGTCCACTTTGTGATCACCACTTCTGACGCTACGTTTCTCACCATCCGCATTCCTGCTACTTGCCATTACTTCGAGTTACTCTCAGTCTATATTCTGTATTTAATAGATTGTTCATTCCATTCATCAGGTCTTATACTTGTTCTTCACTTTCACCGAGTACAGCAATGTGATCAGCGTATCTTATCACTGATATCCTTTCGCCTTCAATTTTAATTCCACTCCTGAACCTTTCTTTTGTAAGTTGGCTGTTTAGATTTTTTTATTGGTAATGCCACGTAGCGCTCTGTATGAAAATCACTGGCTGTACTGTGTGCAGTCTGTGGCTGGTTTGCATTGTTGTCTGCCATTGTAGTGTTGGGCAGCTGGATGCTAACAGCGCGTAGCGTTGCGCAGTTGGAGGTGAGCCGCCAGCAGTGGTGGATTTGGGGAGAGATATGGCGGATTTTTGAAATTTGTAAGACTGGATGTCATGAACTGCTATATACACTATGACTTTTGAACACTAGTAAGGTAAATACATTGTTTGTACTCTATCAAAATCTTTCATTTGCTAACTATGCCTATCAGCAGTTAGTGCCTTCAGTAGTTTGAATCTTTTATTTAGCTGGCAGTAGTGGCGCTCGCTGTATTGCAGTAGCTTGAGTAACGAAGATTTTTGCGAGGTAAGTGATTTGTGAAACGTATAGGATAATGTTAGTCAGGGCCATTTTTTGTAGGGATTTTTGAAAGAATATTGTGTGTCAGTTTAAGCACAGTCTTGTATAATTTTTCTAAGGGGACGTTTCACTTTTATTTCCGTCGTTGTATCTTCGATGTATAGACTTAACAGGACGGGCGAAAGACTGCGTCTCTGTCTGACACCCTTTTTTTATCCGAGCACTTCGTTCTTAGCCTTCCACTCTTATTATTTCCTCTCAGCTGTCCCTACAGATTACCCATATTTTTCTCACAATTTCGAACATTTCCCACCATTTTACATTTTCAAGAAATCCTTGCTTTCTCTTTAGTCTTGCTTCCATTATCAACTGCAACGTCATAATTGCCTCTCTGGTGCCTTTACTAGAACAGTTCCAGAAAGAGCGTGTAACGTATTACTGTCTCTACGACGTTTCTCATCGAGCCGTATACGTTATCTCGCATTTCTAGCTGCTTCTCTCACACAAATAATGAAAAAAATTCAGAAATTCAGGGTCGCACCAGCCCAAGCCCTTCGTAACCATGTAGAGAAAAACTGAGCTGGAATATTATTAGTTTAATTACTTTAATAATTTAATTACAAGAATACAAATTTCTTTAAGTAGCCAGATAAATAGCGTTCCATGTCGTGCATGAAGCAACTTGATTAATTCAGGATTGGAAATCGGAGTAAGTCGGTATGATCAACACCGCAGAATTTATATTTCACGTAGATTATTTATTGTATCTAACTATTTGGTTGCGCATCCTAATTACACATAACTGGCGCCAGACTAGAAATATTTCAGTAAGAATTACGTGAGAATGTAACAGAGCACAATTTAACTACAGCAAGAAGAAACACAGAAAACGGTTCAAAAAATGGTTCAAATGGCTCTGAGCACTATGGGGCTTAACATCTATGGTTATCAGTCACCTAGAACTTAGAACTACTTAAATCTAACTAACCTAAGGACATCACAGAACACCCAGCCATCACGAGGCAGAGAAAATCCCTGACTTCACCGGGAATCGAATCCGGGAACCCGGGGGTGGGAAGCGAGAACGCTACCGCACGACCACGAGATGCGGGCCCACAGAAAACGGGGGTGCCAGACAATGATCCTATTATCTCTATTCATACCATAAAAATATCTCAGTGAGATTCTCATTACGATTCTACGCATGCTTTATTCTGGGCAGAGGTTTAACCTATGCACGAAGATTGTGAGACAATTATTCAAGATACTAACTGCGTCTGATGCTTGCAAACGGCCGAACTAGAGCACGTAGTGCATTCCGGATCAAATTGTTGTGCTGCTTTGTAGAGAGCGCACGAAAGAACAGGTATTCTTGCAGAAATTGTAGCTCATTAAACAAGCAAACTGTTAAAATAAAGCCTATTGCGGTGCCGTGGTTGACCAGAACGGTCATTGATTACCAAACACGTGGCACAAAATTGACATACAAAGACAAAAGCAACTCCCACAAAATATAAGATTAAAAATCATTAGAAATCATACTCGCTTCGACCCAGTATTACACTCACGTACGGTTGAAGTGATCCTAACCAGCTTTTCCTAATCAGATTTACCGTTTGAAATTCTACTTCATCGTTGTTCAAAATGCACAAAGTAAGGTCCACACTTTTAACTCAACCACCCAAAAATAGCCTATTTAAAGCAATGTAATTATGATACATCCGTAAAAATAACTCGCTTCATACGCTTCAGTTAAACTGAAGTTCTCAAGTATTTCAACAGTTAAACATAACGAATTCCTAACTCAACCTGCTTCCTATCACCTCAAACCCCCTTAAGAGCTGCGTTCACCGAAGAGTGCCCCTTTTTCTTTCGAGATTACCTAGCTCTCCGTGCAGCGGTAGTTACCAGAGGGGTAGCCCTCCGTCACCAACCACACACACAAAAATAGCCTTCGACACAGCCTTCGACTGAGATGGGTAAACATCTCTGTTCAGGTATTGGAAACCTAAGTTGGTCATCCTGTGCTCTCCTTCGAACGAAAAGCAACATCGTCTGCTCCCAGCAGACGATGACCAACTCAGCGTTTTCCACAAAATAAAACGGAAACACCACATTAAAATACACATATAATATTCATATAGGCCTTATTTGAGTGCTCAGTCTTTCTGGAAGAGTTCATGAATTGAGCTAAAATCAGGTAGTAAAGCGAATATGTTGTACCGAATTCGACAAGCGTCTTATGGAACAGCTTCACAGAGACGTTTCACGTGAAAAAAGACAGAACTTTGGCTTGTACGAAAGAACAGCTTAACCTGATAACTGGTGTAACTGTCATGGTATGAGGTGTCGCAATGGCTGACTGTAGACGGTAATAGAAGAAAATAGGAGCACTAATGACTAAACATTATTTTGACTTTTTCCCTAGGTGTACTCTCTACAAGTAGACCAAAGTACAGCTTTCTACCACTAACGGAAATTATTTGATATGTGATTGCTTATTCATCATCGCAACCCAGTGAGGCCCTCAATTTAAATGTTTCCGTCGCTAAAGTTAAGAAACCTGTTCAAGGGAATCGTCGTCGTCCCGAAAGAATGAATTAGCATGTGTGACACATTCTCGGACAGCCTTGCATCAGAAAACGACCCGCTCACGTCTCACACCTAGTACGAAAGGCTCAGCGCGAGAAACGCCGTCGAATTATCGCGTCAGGTGTGGGATCTAAATTACGCGAAAAACGCACCCGCCGCAGGCGCCTGTAGGGGGACAGCAGGGGACGCCTAACGCATTCGCCGCCAATAAAATACGCCAATACTGCGGCTGCGGCGTCCCTGGAGCTGTTTACGGGTTGACAGTTCTCGGAAAGCAGCCTTCACCGCCCCGGCTGAAATACCGCCACGGGCGACGAGCACGCGATTTGTACATACGGCGGAAGAGCAACGCAGGAGGAGAGGCGTTACGAAAACGGTCACGGACGGGAAAGAGCAACAGGTGGCGCGGTTTCAAAATGCTCCGGACGCCAGATCAGAAACCAGTTTAAATAGAACGCGGCTTAAGGCGTCCGCACATGTGCGATCACCACCAGATCATTACATGGCCCAAATAAGAGCGAAGGTCTCAGTACGAATGACACCGTAGAAAGTGCGGCCGGCGGCATTCCAAGGAGCTCGTTGCATTTGGCTCGAGCCGCTGCAGCGCAGCAGATAAAAAAAAAAACTTCTCCTCCCAGTGAGTTAACAGATGTCCCAACCAGCGCGGAAAGTTTCAAATCTCTCCTCACAGTTGTTATGGACGGGCGAAAACAGCATTCCGACACTTAGGAACTGAGTATCCCGTCTTTTTGGAAATAATAATTATTATTAATATCATTGTCTACAGTTGCCACACTTCCCAACATCAACGTGAAAGCAACACTTTCCAGTGTCACTTTTATTGCCGGCGGGTGTGGCCGAGCGGTTCTGGGCGCTCCAGTCAGGAAGGGCGCGACCGCTACGGTCGCAGGTTCAAATCCTGCCTCGGGCATGGATGTGTGTGATGTCCTTAGGTTAGTTTAAGTAGTTCTAACTTTAGGGGACTGATGACCTCAGATGTTAAGTCCCATAGCGCTCAGAGCCATCTAAACCATCTGTCATTTTTATACACACTACGAACTCCAGGAGGGTATCCGTGGTAACAAAAAATAGAAAACAAGTGTATATATAAAGTGCGGCCTAAAACGCTCTCTTTCCCTGGATGTGCTTGAAACATGCAGTATCCATGCTTCCGAGTTCGCCATTTTAAAGCATTTATTTTAAATACAATTCGCACAAGCTTTGTACAGATTCTCCATTGACATGTTCCGGTCACATCACGGGTCTTCTCAAATGCTCTCCACTGAGGTGTCAAAAGTCTTAAGACACTTCCTAATGCCGCGCGAGATTAGCCGAGCGGTCTTAGGCGCTGCAGTCATGGGCTGTGCGGCTGGTTCCGGAGGAGGTTCGAGTCCTCCCTAGGATAATTTAGGTTCAGTAGTGTGTAAGCTTAGGGGACTGTTGACCTTAGCAGTTAAGTCCCATAAGATTTCACACACATTTGAACATTTTTTGAACGCTTCCTAATATCGTGTTTCACCTGCTTTTGCGCGGCCTATTGCAGCAACTCGAAGTAGCACGGACTCAGCAAGTAGTTGGAAGTTGCCTGCAGAACTGTTCACGCATGCTGCCTCTATAACCGTCCATAATTACGAAAGTGTTCCCCGTACAGAATTTTGTGCACGAACTGACTCCCCGATTATTTCCCATAATTCTTAGACGTGATTGACGTCGGACGTTCTGGGTTACCAAATAATTCGCTCTAGTAGTCCAGAATTTTCTTCCAATCAATCGGGAACAGCTGTGTGCCGGTGACAAGGCGCACGGCAGTCCATAGAAATGCCATCGTTGTTTGTGAACAAGGACGGCTGCAGACCATGCCAGCTGATTCTGCTGGACCAGAGGGCGCAGTCCGTTCCACATAAACGCAGCCCACACTGTTATGGAGCCAGCATCGGCTTGCACAGTGCCTTGTTGACAACTTGGGTCCATGCGTTCTTGGGGTCTGTGCCACACTCGAACCCTACCATCAGCTCTTACCAACTGAAATCGGGGCTCATCTGACCAGGCCACGGTTTTCCAGTAGTCTGGAGTCCAACCGATATGGCCGCGGGCGCAGGAGAGGTGCTGCAGGCGTTGTCGTTGGCGTTAGTCAGCCAGTCCGGCAACAGCAACCGGCCGAGACTCGTGCACCAACGGGGAAGTAACCGATTTTGTGACTTTCACGAGTTCCTGACCAGGAGCGAATTGTATAATTTCATCTGTGTGATTTGATAGTCTAGTTTCATGAGTTTCTGTGTCTTAATTTAACGTCTAATAGATACAGTTCTCGCTTTTTCGCAAAGTAAATCGATTTTGTGACACATTACAAGTTTCTAATCAGAGGCGATTTATTTAGTCTCACCTTAGTGCTTTGGAAGTTATGGTTTCTAATCTCTGTGTATTAAATCTAATTTATTAGACACAGTTCGTGTGTTTTCGTCACTTTCTACAGTAGAGTTCCGCAGCACGTGTCGATTGTCCTTGTTATTTTGTGTAGTGCAGTTTTCCACGGTCTTTACTATGGATAGATACTGTGATTGTTGTGTGCGGACGCGACCCGAGTCCGTGACACTTTGCCCTCAACTCCAGGCGATGATGGCTTCGCTTACACAGCTTGAGGCTGCAGTGGATGGGTACCACGGTCGTTGCCGACCCTGAGGATCCAACGGACGTCCAGCACGTCCGAGTCCTCTGATCGGCCCGCACCGGTGGCCAGCCCAGTTACTATTCGCACTGAGATAGACATCTCACCTGTGGTCGAGTGGGAGGTCACCCTGGGGCGTTCCTGGTGACGCAAGACTTCACAGGGGGCCGCAAGTAGGACCTCCCCGGTTTTTCTGACGGACGGGTTCCAGGGCTGTCTGTGGCTGACACTGTCGCCTGTCCTGTTTCAGAGGAAACCACTCAGCGTGCAAGATCCGGGCAATCGCAGAAGATGGGACTCTTGGTAGTTGGGAGCTCCAAAGTTAGGCACGTTATGGGGCCCCTCTGGGACACGGCTGCCAAGAAGGGAAAGAAAAACAATGTGCACTCCGTGTGCATACCGGCTGCAGTCATTACAGACATGGAATGGGTCCTCCTGGATGCCATGAAGAGCACAGCGTGCAGCCAACTGCGGGTGGTGGCTCACGTCGGTACCAGTGATGTGTGTCGCTTTGAATCAGAAGAGATTCTCTCTGGTTTCGAGCGGTTAACAGAAGTGTTAAAGGCTGCCAGTTTTACTCTGCGGGATCAAAGCAGAGCTGACCATCTGCAACATAGTCGACAGGACCGATTGTGGACCTCTGGTACAGAGCCGAGTGGAGGGTCTGAAGCAGAGGCTCAGACGGTTCTGCGACCGTGTAGGCTGCAGGTTCCTCGACTTGCGCCAAAGGGTAGTTGGTTTTCGGGTTCCGCTAAATAGGTCAGGAGTCCACTACACGCAGGAGAGGGCTACACGGGTAGCAGGGGCTGTGTGACGTAGACTGGGAGATTTTTTAGGTCAGACGGTCTCGGGAAAACACAAGAAGGGCTTCAATCACAAAGGGTGCAGGCGGAACACAGGAAGAACGTAGATACAGGAACCATCTGGTGCTCTGTTTGGAAAGTACCAGAGCTTAAAGTGCTAATAGAGAGCACTGATGCTCAAATCGTTATAGGCACTGAAAGCCGGCTAAAACCAGATATAAGCTCAACCGAAATTTTTGCGAAGAACCTAACGGTGTTCCGAAAGCATAGGCTAAACACAGTTGGCGGTGGCGTGTTCGTTGCTATTAGAAGTAGTTTATCTTGTCGCGAAATTGAAGTAGATAGCTCCTGTGAGTATAGTCAAAGGTTACTCTTCGCAACCGGGATAAAATAATAATTGGATCCTTTTACCGACCTCCCAATTCAGGTGATACAATTGTGGAAAGGTTCAAACAAAACTTCAGTTTAATTTTAAACACGTACCCGACTAATACAATTATAGTGGGCACTGACTTTAATTTATCATCTGTATGGTGGAGAAAATAAAAGTACGGAGGTACGCATAAAACATCATCCGAAATTGTGCTAAATGCATTCTTTGAAAATTATCTCGAGCAGTTAGTTGATGAGACTACGCGAATAGTAAACGGTTGTGAAAATACACTTGATCCCTTAGCAACAAATCATCCTGAGCTAATTACAAGCATCAAAGTGGATACAGGGATTATTGAACACAGGGCTGCCGTAGCGAGACTAAATATTATAATCCCCAAATCCTATCAAAATAAACGGAAAATATACCTATTCAAAAAAGCAGAGAAAATTCACTTGATGCCTTCCTGAGAGACAATCTCCACTCATTCCAAATTAAGAATGTAAGTCTAGATTAGATGTGGCTTGAATCCAAAGAAATTATATCGGCAGAAATTGAGAGATTTGTACCAAATAAATTAACAAGCGACAGAGCTGATCCTCCTTGCTACACAAAACGAGTCAAAACACTGTTGCAGAAACAACGAAACAAACATGCCAAATTTAAACGGACATAAAATCTCCAAGATTGCCGATATTTTTCAGAACCTCGAAATTTAGCACATACTTCAGAGCGAGATGCTTATAATAGTTTCCACAGCGAAATATGGTCTAGAAACCTGCCAGAAAATCAAAAGAATTTCTGATCAAATGTCGAGTATGCTAGTGGCAAGACATAATCAATGCCTTCTGTACGCGATGGCACTGGAAATACTATCGAAGACAGTGCTGCCAAAGCAGAATTACTAAACACAGCCTTCCGCAATTTCTTCATCAAAGAAGACGAAGTAAATATTCCAGAATTCGAAACATGAACAGCTGCCAACATGAGTAACATAGAAGCAGATATCCTCGGAGTAGAGAAGCGACTTAATTCACTTAACAAATGCAAGTCTTCCCGTCAAGACTCTATACCAGTTACGTTCCTTTCAGAGTATGCTGATACAATAGCTCCTAACCTAACAATCATTTACAACCGTTCGCTCGACGAAAGATCCGTACCAAAAGATTGGAAACTTGCACAGCTCACATCAACATTGACGAAAGATAATAGGAGTAATTCACTAAATTACAGGCCAATATCATTAACGTCGATATGGAGCAGGATTTTGGAACATGTGTTGGAACATTATGAATACCTCGAAGAGAATGGTCTATTGACACACAGTCAACACGGATTTAGAAAACATCGTTCTTGTGAAACTCAACTAGCTTATTATTCACATGAAGATCTTAGTGCTATTGACAAGGGACTTCAGATCGATTCCGTATTTCTGGATTTCGATAAGGCTTTTGACACTGTAACACACGAGCGGCTTGTAGTGAAATTGCGTGCTTTAGGAATATCGACTCAGTTATGTGACTGGATTTGTGATTTCCTGTCAGAGAGGCCACAGTTCGTAGAAATTGACGGAAAGTCATCGAGCAAAAGAGAAGTGATTTCTGACGTTCTCCAAGGTAGTGTTACAGGCCCTTTGCTGTTCCTTATCTGTATAAACGATTTAGGAGACAATCTGAGCAGCCGTCTTAGGTTGTTTGAAGATGACGCTGACGTTTATCGTCTAGTGAACTCATCAGAAGATCAAAACAAAATGCAAAATTATTTAGAAAAGATATCCGTATGGTGTGAAAATTGGCAGTTGACCCTGTTGTTGTTACTGTGGTCTTCAATCCTGAGACTGGTTTGATGCAGCTCTCCATGATACTCTATCCTGTGCAAGCTTCTTCATCTCCCAGTACTTACTGCAACCTACATCCTTCTGAATCTACTTAGTGTATTCATCTCTTGGTCTCCAACTACGATTTTTACCCTTCATGCTGCCCTCCAATGCTAAATTTGTGATCCCTTGATGCCTCAGAACATATCCTACCAACCAGTCCCTTCTTCTTGTCAAGTTGTGCCACAAACTCCTCTTCTCTTCAATTCTCATTAGTTATGTGATCTACCCATTTAATCTTCAGCATTCGTCTGTAGCACAATATTTCGAAAGCATCTATTCTCTTCTTGTCCAAACTATTAATCGTCCACGTTTCACTTCCATACATGGCTACACTCCATACAAATACTTTCAGATTCGACTTCCTGACATTTAATCTATACTCTATGTTAACAAATTTCTCTTCTTCAGAAACGCTTTCCTTGCCATTGCCAGTCTACAAATTATATCCTCTCTACTTCGACCATCATCAGTTATTATGCTCCCCAAATAGCATAACTCCTTTACTACTTTAATTGTCTCATTTCCTAATCTAATTCCCGCAGCATCACCCGACTTAATTCTACTACATTCCGTTATCCTAGTTTTGCTTTTGTTGATGTTCATCTTATATCCTCCTTTCAAGACACTGTCCATTCCCTTCAACTGCTCTCCCAAGTCCTTTGCTGTCTCTTACAGTCAACGGCGAACCTCTTCTCCATGGATTTTAATTCCTACTACGAATTTTTGTTTTTGTTTCCTTTACTGCTTGGTCAATATACAGATTGAAAAACCTCGGGGATAGGCTACAACCCTGTCTCACTCCCTTCCCAACGACTGCTTCCCATTCATGCCCCTCGACTCATAACTGACATGTTGTTTCTGTACAAATTGTAAATAGCCTTTCGCTCCCTGTGTTTTACCCCTGCCACCTTTAGAATTTGAAAGAGAGTATTCCAGTCAACATTGTCAAAAGCTTTCTCTAAGTCTACAAATGCAGGAAACGTAGGTTTGCCTTTCCTTAATCTAGCTTCTAAGATAAGTCGTTGCCTCAAGTGTTGTAACATTTCTACAGAATCCAAATTGATCTTCCCTGAGTTCAGCTTCTACCAGTTTTTCCATTCGTCTGTAAAGAATTCGCGTTAGTATTGTGCAGCCGTGACTTATTAAACTGATAGTTCGGTAATTTTCACAGCTGTCAACACCTGCTTTCTTTGGGATTGGAATTATTATATTCTTCTTGAAGTCTGAGGGTATATTGCCTGCCTCATACATCTTGCTCACCAGATGGTAGAGTTTTGTCAGGACTGGATCTTCCAAGGCCGTCAGTAGTTCCAATGGAATGTTGTCTAATCCCTCAGCCTTGTTTCGACTCCGGTCTTTCAGTGTTCTGTCAAACTCTTCACGCAGTATCGTGTCTCCCATTTCATCTTCATCTAAATCCTCTTCCATTTCCATAGTATTCTCCTCAAGTACATCGCCCTTGTTTCCATCTGAGCTCTTGATATTCATATAAGTGGTTCTCTTTTCTCCAATGGTCTCTTTAAATTTCCTGTAGGCAGTATCTATCTCACCCCTAGTGAGATAAGCCTCCACACCCTTACATTTGTCCTCTAGCCTTCCCTACTTAGCCATATTGCTCTTCCTGTCGATTTCGTTTTTCAGACGTTCCTTTTTGCCTGCTTGATTTACTGCATTTTTATATTTTCTCCTTTCATCAATTAAATTCAATATTTCTTCTGTTACCCAAGGATTTTTACTAGCCCTCGTCTTTTTATGTACTTGATCCTTTGCTGCCTTCACTATTTCATCTCTGAGCTACCCATTATTCTTCTACTGTATTTCTTTCCCCTGTTCTTGTCAATCGTTCCCTAATGCTCTCCCTGAAGCTCTCTACAACCTCTGATCTTTCAGTTTATCCAGGTCCCATCTCCTCAATTTCCCACCTGTTTGCAGTTTCTTCAGTTTTAATCTACAGTTCATAACCAGTAGACTGTGGTCAGAGTCCACATCTGCCCCTGGAAATGTCTTACAATTTAAAACCTGGTTCCTAAATCTCTGTCTTACCATTATATAATCTATCTGAAACCTGTCAGTATCTCCAGGATTCTTCCATGTATACAACCTTCTTTTATGACTCTTGAACCAAGTGTTGGCTATGAATAAGTTATGCTCTGTGCAAAATTGTACCAGACGGCTTCCTCTTTCATTTCTTATCCCCAATCCATATTCACCTACTATGTTTCCTTCTCTCCCTTTTCCTATTCTCGAATTCCAGTCACCCATGACTATTAAATTTTCGTCTCCCTTCACTACCTAAATAATTTCATTTATCTCATCATACATTTCATCAATTTCTTCATCATCTGCAGAGGTAGTTGAGCCTTAATAATGAAAAGTGTGAGGTCAACCACATAAGTGCTAAAAGGAATCCATTAAACTTCCGTTACGCGATAAATCGATCAAATGTAAATGCCATAAATTCATCTAAGTGCCTAGGAATTATTATTATGAGCAGCCTAGATTGGAAGGAACACAGAGAAGATTTTGTGGGAAAGGAAAACCAAAGACTTCGTTCTATCGGCAGGACACTTAGAAAATGTAACAGATTATTAAAGAGACTGCCTACACTAGGCTTGTCCGATCTGTTTTAGAATACTGCCCCGCAGTGTGGCATCCTTACTAGATGGAACTGACGGAGTACATCGAAAAGAAGGGCAGCACGTTTTGTTTTATCGCGAAACAGGGGAGAGAGTGCACTGAAATGGTGCAGGATTTCGTGTGGACATCATTAAAGCAAAGGCATTTTTCGTTGCGGCGGAATCTTCTCAATAAATTTTAATCAGGGACTTTCTCGTCGCTAGAGCGGTTCTAGGCGTTTCAGTCCCGAACCACGTGGCTGCTACGGTCGCAGGTTCGAATCCTGCCTCGGGCATAGATTGGTGTGATGTCCTTAGGTTAGTTAGCTTTAAGTAGTTCTAAGCTTAGGGGACTGATGGCCTCAGATGTTAAGTCTCATAGTGCTTAGAGCCATTTCAACCATTTTTGAACTTTCTCCTCCGAAGGCGATATTGTTTTGTTGATGCCGACCTACATAGGGAGAAACGATCACCATAATAAAATAACGGAAATCGGGGCTCTCACCGAAAGATATAGGTGTTCGTTTATTTCAGCGCGCTGTTCGAGATTGGAGTAATAGAGATTTATTGTGAAGGTGGTTCGATAAACCCTCTGCCAGGCACTTAAATGTCATTTGCAGAGTATCCATGCAGATTTGGATGTTATCAAAGCCGCTGACGTCGGTCGTCTGCTGCCATAGCCCACTGACGCCAGCTTTCGCCGCACTCTCGTAAAGCATACGTTCGTCGTACGTCCCACATTCATTGCATCGGTTATTTCACACAGTGTTGCTTGTCTGCTAGCACTTACAACCCAAAGCAAACATCGATGCTCTCGGTCGTTAAATGAAGACAGTCGGCCACGGCGTTGTCCGTGGGGATAGGTTATGCCTGAAATTTGGCATTCGCAGCTCACTCTTGACACTGTAAATCTTGTAACATCGAATTCCGAAGTGGACTGTCCCATGAATATCGGAAACTAGCCTTTACAAACAGCTTCAGGTACATGAATATGTCACTCACTTCACCAAAAGAAATAACTTCCATAATAAAATCTTTAAAAACAAAGCATTCTAGTGGTTACGATGAAATATCAACAAAGTTAATTAAGGCATGTTCTTGTGAGTTTAGTACAATTCTAAGTTACTTGTGTAACCAGTCGATTATAACTGGGACATTTCCTGAATGCCTAAAATATGCAGGTGTTAAGCATCTATTCATGAAACTTGATAAAGAGATACTATCAAACTACAGGCCGATTTCACTTTTGCCAGAGTTCTCATAAATTTTAGAAAAAGTATTGTACAAGCAGTTTCTCAACCATCTGACCACAAATAACATATTATCAAGAACACAGTTTGGATTTCTGAATGGTTCTCATATCGAGAATGCTATTTACACCTACAGTGAAAATGTATTTAATTCATTAAATAACAAATTGCAAGCAGCAGGTATTTTCTGTGATTTGTCAAAGGCATTTGATTGTGTGAACCACAACATCCTTTTAAATAAATTAGAATTCTATGGTGTCATGGGAAGTGCTGCAAAATGGTTCGAGTCATACCTCGCTAACTGGAAACAAAGGGCGTCAGTGCAAGGGAGTAGTGAATTAAGTCATCAGTCATCATCAGAATGGGAAGAAATTACATGTGGTGTCCCACAAGGATCTGTGTTAGGGCCATTGCTTTTTCTTGTGTACATTAATGATCTTTTATCAGTTACACTGCCAGAAGCAGAGTTCGTTTTGTTTGCAGATGACACAAGTCTTGCAATAAATAGTATGACGAGTGTAGTTCTAGAAAGATCTGCTAATGATGTTTTCATGGATATTAATAAATGGTTTAAAGCCAACTCACTGACATTAAACTTCGAAAAGACTCACTATATGCAATTCAGAACCTGTAAGAGGTTTGCACCCAGCATATGCGTAAAGTATTAAGAAGAGCAGATAGAAGAGGTTGACAGTCTTAAATTCCTGGGATTACAACTTGATAATAAATTCAGGTAGGAGGAGCACACCACAGAACTGCAGAAACGCCTTAAGAAATCTGTATTTGCAATTTGAGTGTTAGCTGACATAGGCGACATAAAAATGAAAAAGCTTGCATACTTTGCCTACTTTCATTCCATAATGTCATATGGTATAATATTTTGGGGTAACTACTGAAGTCAAACAAAAGTTTTCAGAGTCCAAAAGCTTGTAATACGTATTACTTGTAGAGTAAATTCACAGACGTCCTGTAGAAACCTAAACAAAGAACTGGGTATACTAACTACTGCCTCTCAGTATATTTACTCCCTAATGAAATTTGCCCTAAATAATATATCTCTTTTTTCCAACAAACAGCTCAGTTCATACATACAATACCAGGAACAACAATGATCTGCACAAGGAATTGAAAGCACTTACTTTAGTTCAAAAAGGGGTCCACTACTCATGAACACTCATCAACAATAATTTGCCAGAAAACATAAAAAAATTAGTTACAAATAAAGATAAGTTTAAAAGGAGCCTGAAAGACTTACTAATGGCCAACTCCTTCTACTCCATTGACGAATTTTTTAATAGAAACAAATGATGTATTGTATATACTCATACTATTAGTATTGTTATTTCAGCTAAAAAAAATTACATGTTCCACATCCATGAGAATCTCCTCAGCACGGATCTATGGAACGAAAAACTAATCTAATCTAATCTAATCACGTGTCCACTTCCAACTACCACTCCACGTTCAGTCTCTTAATTCCTGTCGTGGGCCATAATCACTTCGGAAATCCTACCATATTAATCATACGAGTACAAATGACAGCTCCGCCAATGCAGTGCCCTTTAGTACCTTGTGTACGGTACAGTACTGTCATTCATATGTCGTGCACACTGGTGTGTCCTGTCACCTCAGTGCAGATCGGCGCAACCAGACGTCCTGCATGATCGTTTTATTTAACTCGATGACTGATGTGTAGTTTATCTTCGCCGGAATTCAGACGTCATCCGTGTTTACGTGGGTGATGGGAAGGCAGTGAGGGATGCTAGCTTAGTGGCGCAGTACTATTCGTAAGTACTTGACAATTCAGAATGTAGGTCGTTTCCGTTTATCTCTGTTACTGAGGGATAATCCGCGGCACGATCCCATTTGCTGGTTGCCTGTGTAGCGGCTACCAGTGACCACAAAAATTTGGTTTTCAGTATTTCACATACTTACTGAGACAATTTCAAAATTTAAAATCCACTCATATTCTACTCATTAGGTGGTGGAATCTTACGTTAAAGGTTTAACATAATAAGTCAAGTATTTCAATTAGAAACTGCGTACATATAACTCGAGACGGTAAACTCAAAGCGCGCAAACTACGCAGACTATATTCGTCCAGTATTTGAGAACGAGACCACTTAACTACTTTCAAGAAGCTTCACACACAATTTAACATCTCTATGAAACTTTTCCTCGCTGTCATTTCTCACAAAATGTTGAAAAAACTTTAAAGCTTACTACATTTTCGCTGCTCATGCAACAAAACTTCAGCATCAGACATGATGTGTTAAATTATTACATCGTTACTATTTACTCTATTCGCAACACACTACTGAGACAGTATCTACTTATGTTACTGAACGTAGGTGCAAAATTATATCATCGTGTGATACATACTTCGGCAGATGTGACGACGTAAACATTGAGATACTTATGTAATGTTTGATAATGACACCAGTAGCGACTGTCTCAAACCTTAAACGTAATTTCGAACCTTTACGAAACAACTTCTCGCTTACATGGTACAGGTAAAATTTTTAAAACATTAGCCGCACTGAGTGGCCGCGGAGGTTCGAGTCATCCCTCGGGCATGGATGTCTGTGTTGTTCTTAGCATAAGTTAGTTTAAGTAGTGTGTAAGACTAGGGACCGATCACCTCAGCAGTTTGGTCCCTTAGGAATTCACACACATTTGAACACTTTTTTCCTAAACATTAATTCATCCGTAAAGGAATCAGCCTTTTGAAGCTATTTTGTATACATCGGAGTCTGATTCTTTAAAGAACTGGGAGTGCCGCTTTAACTGTTTCATGAAGAAAACACAACTGGCCGTCGCACTTTAGCTCGGTTAGATTAAAGCCGCAAAGGGAGGCAGGGTTGAGCGCTGGATGTTAGACGCCTGCGATGTGGCAGTCAGGGAGGCAGCGAGCGCGAGTTCCTAGTTGGAAAGGATCCGGAAGGAGTTCGGTCACGGCCTTCTCACGGGATGCGGCCCGGCATTTGCCTTCGTCGTTTCAGGAAGCCACGGACGACCCCAGTCCGGGTAGTCCAGAATTTGAAACACGAACAGCCGCTGGCATGAGTTTCTAGATACCTTAGGGATTGCGAAGCAACTCAAATCGCTTGATAAGGGCAAGGGTTCAGGTCCAGATTGTATACCGATTAGGTTACTTTCAGATTACGCGGATGCAATAGATCCCCACTTAGCTATCATATACAACCGCTCGCTCACCGATAGATCTGTACCTACAGATTGGAAAATTGTGCAGGTCGCACCAGTGTTTAAGAAGGGTAGTAGGAGCAATCCATCGAATTACAGACCTATATCGAAAAAAATATGATTGTCGGAAGGACAGACTCAGCATACAGGAAAGTCAAAACAACCTTTGGTGATATTATAAGCAACGGTGGTATCATTAAGAGTACAACGGCAATTCCACTGTTAAATGCAGAGGAGAGAGCAGATAGGTGGAAAGAATACATTGAAAGCCTCTATGAGGGTGAAGATTTGTCTGATGTGATAGAAGAAGAAACAGGAGTCGATTTAGAAGAGATAGGGGATGCAGTATTAGAATCGGAATTTAAAAGCGCTTTGGAGGACTTACGGTCAAATAAGGCAGAAGGGATAGATAACATTCCATCAGAATTTCTAAAATCATTGGGAGAAGTGGCAACAAAACGACTATTCACGTTGGTGTGTAGAATATATGAGTCTGGCGACATACTATCTGACTTTCGGAAAAGCATCATCCACACAATTCCGAAGACGGCAAGAGCTGACAAGTGCGAGAATTATCGCACAATCAGCTAAACAGCTCGTGCATCGAAGCTGCTTACAAGAATAATATACAGAAGAATGGAAAAGAAAATTGAGAATGCGCTAGGTGACGATCAGTTTGGCTTTAGGAAAAGTAAAGGCACGAGAGAGGCAATTCTGACGTTACGGCTAATAATGGAAGCATGGCTTAAGAAAAATCAAGACACGTTCATAGGGTTTGTCGACCTGGAAAAAGCGTTCGACAATATAAATTCGTGCAAGCTGTTCGAGATTCTGAAAAAAGTTGAGGTAAGATATAGGGAGAGACGGGTCATATACAATATGTACAACAACCAAGAGGGAATAATAAGGGTGGACGATCGAGAACGAAGTGCTCGTATTAAGAAAGGGTGTAAGACAAGGCTGTAACCTTTCGCCCCTACTCTTCAATCTGTACATCGAGGAAGCAATGATGGAAATAAAAGAAGGTTCAGGAGTGGAATTAAAATACAAGGTGAAAGGATATCAATGATACGATTCGCTGATGACATTGCTATCCTGAGTGAAAGTGGACAAGAATTAAATGATCTGCTGAACGGAATGAACAGTCTAATGAGTACACAGTATGGTTTGAGAGTAAATCGGAGAAAGACGAAGGTAATGAAAAGTAGTAGAAATGAGAACAGCGAGAAACTTAACATCAGGATTGATGGTCACGAAGTCAATGAAGTTAAGGAATTCTGCTACCTAGGCAGTAAATTAACCAATGACGGACGGAGCAAGGAGAACATCAAAAGCAGACTCGCTATGGCAAAAAAGGCATTTCTGGCCAAGAGAAGTCTACTAATATCAAATACCGGCCTTAATTTGAGGAAGAAATTTCTGAGGATGTACGTCTGGAGTACAGCATTGTGTGGTAGTGAAACATGGACTGTGGGAAAACCGGAACAGAAGAGAATAGAGGCATTTGAGATGTGGTGCTATAGACGAATGCTGAAAATTAGGTGGACTGATAAGATAAGAAATGAGGAGGTTCTACGCAGAATTGGAGAGGAAAGGAATATGTGGAAAACACTGGTATGGAGAAGGGACAGGGTGATAGGACATCTGCTAAGTCATGAGGGAATGACTTCCATGGTACTAGAGGGAACTGTAGAGGGCAAAAACTGTAGAGCAAGACAGAGATTGGAATACGTCAAGCAAATAATTGAGGACGTAGGTTGCAAGTGCAACTCTGAGATGAAGAGGTCAGCACAGGACACAAAAAAAAAAAAAAAAAAAAAAAAAAAAAAAAAAAAAAAAAAAAAAAAACATTGACGTCGGTTTGGAGTAGGCTTTTGGAGCATATACTGTATTCAAACATTATGAATCACCTCTAAGGGAACGATCTATTGACACGTAATCAGCATGGCTTCAGAAAACATCGCTCTTGTGCAACGCAGCTAGCTCTTTATTCGCACGAAGTAATGGCCGCTATCGACAGGGGATCTCAAGTTGATTCCGTATTTCTAGATTTCTAGATTTCCGGAAAGCTTTTGACACCGTTCCTCACAAGCGACTTCTAATCAAGCTGCGGAGCTATGGGGTATCGTCTCAGTTGTGCGACTGGATTCGTGATTTCCTGTCAGGCAGGTCGCAGTTCGTAGTAATAGGCGGCAAATCATCGAGTAAAACTGAAGTGATATCAAGTGTTCCCCAGGGAAGCGTCCTGGGACCTCTGCTGTTCCCGACCTATATAAATGACCTGGGTGACAATCTGAGCAGTTCTCTTAGGTTGTTCGTAGATGATGCTGTAATTTACCGTCTAGTAAGGTCATCCGAAGACCAGTATCAGTTGCTAAGCGATGTAGAAAAGATTGCTGTATGGTGTGGCAGGTGGCCGTTGACGATAAATAACGAAAATTGTGAGGTGATCCACATGAGTTCCAAAAGAAATCCCTTGGAATTCGATTACTCGACAAATAGTACAATTCTGGAGGCTGTCAATTCAACTAAGTACTTGGGTGTGAAAATTACGAACAACTTCAGGTGGAAAGACCACATAGATAATATTGTCGGGAAGGCGAGCCAAAGGTTGCGTTTCATTTGCAGGACACTTAGAAGATGCAACAAGTCCACTAAAGAGACAGCTTACACTACACTCGTTCGTCCTCTGTTAGAATATTGCTGCGCGGTGTGGGATCCTTACCAGGTGGGATTGACGGAGGACATCGAAAGGTTGCAAAAAAAGGGCAACTCGTTTTGTATTATCACGTAATAGGGGAGAGAGTGTGGCAGATAAGATACGCGAGTTGGGATGGAAGTCATTAAAGCAAAGACGTTTTTCGTCGCGATGAGATCTATTTACGAAATTTCAGTCACCACCTTTCTCTTCCGAATGCGAAAATATTTTGTTGAGCCCAACCTACATAGGTAGGAATGATCATCAAAATAAAATAAGAGAAATTAGAGCTCGAACAGAGAGGTTTAGGTGTTCGTTTCTCCCGCTCGCTGTTCGAGAGTGGAATGGTAGAAAGTACTTAAATGTAAATTGCAGAGTAATCGTGTAGATGTAGATGTAGATGTGACGATCTGAACCTTCTACGCTACGGCTCACACGGTGATGCAGCCGCCGTCTCTGAACAGACACTTTTTAGGACATGCGTTTATGTAGACATTTCTTCCGCTCGGCCTAGGAACACCATCCCCAAAAATTGTACTTGCCAGACTGAGTAAACTCAGTCACTCCACCTACTGAAGTATAATTCAGGTAAAATGTAACAGATACTGATTCTGTCAAGTTTCCGTCCTCACAGAGCTGCCTCACACTCTTTAAGGGAAGAGCTACTGTCGACAAGAAATTAGACTCATATTTTTATCGCTTTGTTTTAAAGAAACCAAAGTGTAGAGCGTTGTGGAGCCTCGGTTGGAGACAAGGAATCCACCATTTCTCTGCACCATCTTCCGTTTCAAATGCACAGTTGTCCCACAGCTTTCCTACTGGTTCCCAGAGTTGGTGAAAGTCTCGCGCTTCTCTTTCGCATTCTTCGTGTACCACTCGGGAACTGTTCCAGAGCGCGTGCCCTGTGGTACATCCTGACCGCACAAGTGAAACTGGAGCTCCAGTGCCCCGCTGCTCTGCGTGACAGGACGGTCTGTCAGAGAGCGGGCCGTCCACACTCCTCTCCACTGTTCCTCTGGCGTCGCTGCGGCACGTTTGTCTGCTCAGTGAGCACATCTAAAGGCTGTAACAGCTTCCGAGGATTTTCTCTTGCTGTCAAGAGGAAACTCATTTCTAAAACTGATCCTATTCGACGAGATTTTGTTCCTCTCCTAATTTCTTTACCCTACCTATGTATTTCGAAAAGAAAAAAGTCTGCCTTACTCTGCGGTAATTCTAGACATAATCAATGTATTGTATTTCAGTTAATTCCTAACAACTACATAATTCTTCTCTAAGGTTATCAAAAAAATGTTCAAATGTGTCTGAAATCTCATGGGACTTAAGTGCTAAGGTCATCAGTCCCTAAGCTTACGCACTACTAAAGGTAAATTATCCTAAGGATAAACACACACACCCATGCCCGAGGGAGGACTCGAACCCCCGCCTGGACCAGCCGCACAGTCCATGACTGCAGCGCCTGAGACCACTCGGCTAATCCGACGCGGCACTACTGATATCGATTTTCATCTCCGTTTCACTGATCAGGAGTCCCACTCGCTTGACCTGTCCATTAGACAAGCTTTTCGCGGCATTGTGACTTCAGGTCAGAGACTACTGAATAATGTTCGGCTATTATTACTGGCGCTGAATTTTTCATCCAGATCCATTTCTCGGACCATATTCTCAAATAGGAAGACGAAAACCCTAATTATATAAACAAAGGTTCTTAATATTAGCAAAAAATTAAAAAAACAGCTGTTTCAGTGTTTTAGTAGGACATTAAGGGAGACTGAATCACCGATCCATTCATAACCGCCGGTCGGAGTGGCCGAGCGGTTCTAGGCGCTACAGTCTAGAACCGAGAGGCCGCTACGGTCGCAGGTGCGAATCCTGCCTCGTGCATGGATGTGTGTGATGTCCTTAGGTTAGTTAGGTTTAAGTAGCTCTAAGTTCTAGGGAACTGATGACCTCAGAAGTTGAGTCCCATAGTGCTCAGAGCCGTTTGAACCATCATTCATAGCCAGTTACATTTTCTACGAAGCGCGTTTTCCCCGTCATAGAAAATACTATCCTCGATACACGGAGTTCAGAGCAGTTTTTATGTAGAGCTCTCAAGTGAAAGTATTTTTTGTAGTCGAAATTCCACAGAATTAGCCATTTACAGTAAACCTGTTTCTATTTCACGCTCCTTCAGCCTTGAGTTCTGGAACTGTGTGATATGCACGGCAAACATTTTTGTTTTAACTTTACTTCTAGGCCTACAGTTCTAGGCATTTCGCAATGATAGTAAATCGGCTTTAGTTACAGCAAACAGTAGATAGTATAATGGCTGTTCGCTCGTACACGGACTGCTCATATTAGGAGAAGTATCAGTGAATAAAACGTTTTGCTGCCTACTAACCTAAAAGAGACCATACTTATCGGCACTTAAGTTACTTAGGCCGAAAAAATGTTTTCTAAAGTCGTTATTAAAGTAACAAAGCAAAACAAAGGAACTAAATAAAGATTACGACCTAAGGTCTAAGATTCTAGGTTACAACGAATTTGATGATGTGTTACACTACTGTTTTTTTAGTCATCTTCAGTCTTCTGACTGGTTTGATGCGGCCCGCCACGAATTCGACTTCTGTGCCAGCCTCTTCATCTCAGAGAACCACTTACACCTTATTTCCTCAGTTATTTGCTCGATGTATTCCAATCTCTGTCTTTCTATGCAGTTTTTGCCCTCTACAGCTCCCTCCAGTACCGTGGAAGTGATTCCCCCATGTCTTAACGGATGTCCTATCATCCTGTCTCTTCTCCTTGTTAACCTTTTTCCATATATTCGTTTCCTATCCGATTCTGCGCAGAACTTCCTTATTCCTTACCTTATCAGTCCACCTAATTTTCAACATTTGTCTGTAGCACCACATCTCAAATGCTTCGACTCTCTTCTGTTCCGGTTTCCCCGCCCTTTTTGCCATTGCTGGTCTGCTGTTGATGTACTCCTTGCTCCGTTCGTCATTGGTTATTTTACTGCCTTAAATTCATCTCCGATTTACTCTCAAATCATACTGTGTACTCATTAGACTTCATTCCGTTCAGCAGATCATTTAATCCTTCTTCACTTTCATTCTGGATAGCAATGTCATCAGCGAATCGTATCATTGATATCCTTTCATCGTGAATTTTAATTCCACTCCTGAATCTTTCTTTTATTTCCATCATTGCTTCCTTGATGTACAGATTGAACAGTAGGTGCAAAAGGCTGCATCCTTGTCTTACACCCTTTTTAATATGAGCACTTCGTTCTTGGTCGTCCACTCTTGTTATTCACTCTAGGCTGTTGTATATATTGTATAAGACCCATCTCTCCCTACAGCTTTTATTTCGGAATTTCGAAACTCTTGCACCATTTTACATTGTCGAACACTTTTTCCAGGTCGAAAAATTCTTTGAACGTGTCTTGATTTTTCTTCAGTCTTGCTTCCATTTTTAACCACAACGTCAGTTGCCTCTCTCGTGTCTTTACTTTTCCTAAAGCCAAACTGATCGTCATCTAGCGCATTCTCAATTTTCTTTTCCATTCTTCTGTATATTATTCTTGTAAGCAGCTTCGATGCATGAGCTGTTAAGCTAATTGTGCGATAATTCTCGCACTTGTCAGCTCTTGCCGTGTTCGGAATTGTGTGGATGATGCCTTTCCGAAAGTCAGATGGTATGTCGCCAGACTCATACATTCTACACACCAACGTGAATAGTGGTTTTGTGATCTTAAGGGCTCCAAAACTCTTTAAATTCTGATTCTATTACTGGATCCCTTATCTCTTCTAAATCGACTTCTGTTTCTTCTTCTATCACATAGAGACTTTCAAGGAATTCTTTCTACCTATCCGCTCTATCCTCTGCATTTAATAGTGGAATTCCCGTTTCACTCTTAATGTTATCACCCTTGCTTTTAATGTCACCAAAGGTTGTTTTGACTTTTCTGTATTCTGAATCTATCCTTTCGACAATCATTACTTTTTAAATGTCTTCATATTTTTCCTGCAGCCATTTCGTCTTAGCTTCCCTGCACTTCCTATTTATTTATTTCCTCAGCGACTTGAATTTCTGTATTCGTGAGTTTCGCGGAACATTTTTATAGTTCCTCCATTCATCGATCAATTGAAGTATTTCTTCAATTACCCTTGGTTTCTTCGCAGTTACCTTCCCAACTTCTGTGATGGCCATTTTTAGAGATGTCCAGTCCTCTTCAACTGTACTGCCTACTGAGCTATTCCTTATTGCTGTATCTATAGCCGTAGAGAACATAAACCGTATCTCGTCATTCCTTAGTACTTCCGTATCCCACTTCTTTGCGTATTGATTCTTCCTGACTAATGTCTTGAACTTCAGCCTACTCTTCATCACTACTATATTGTGATCTGAGTCTGTACCTGCTCCTGGGCACTCCTTATAATTCAGTATCTGATTCCAGAATCTCTGTCTGGCCGTGATGTAATCTAACTGAAATCTTCCCTTCTCACTCGGCCTTTTCCAAGTATACCTCCTCCTCTTGTGAGTCTTGAGCAGAGTATTCGCTATAACTAGTTGAAACGTGTTACAGAACTCAATTAGTATTTCTCTTCTCTCATTCCTTGTCCCAAGCCCATATTCTCCTGTAACATTTTCTTCTACTTCTTCCCCTACAACTGCATCCCAGACTGCCATGACTATTAGATTTTCATCCCCCTTTACATACTGTATTACTCTTTCAGTATCCTCATACACTTTCTCTATGTGTTAATCTTCAGCTTGCGATTTCGGCATGTATACCTGAACTATAGCTGTCGGCGCTGGTTTGCTCTCGATTCTGATAAGAGCAACACTATCACTGAAGTGTTCACAGTAACACACTCTCTGCCCTACCTTCGTATTCATAACGAATCCTAATTCTGTTATGCCATTTTCTGCTGCTGCTGATATTACCCTATACTCATCTGACCAGAAATCCTTGTCTTTTTTCCACTTTACTTCACTGACCCCTAGTACATCTATATCGAGCCTTTGCATTTCCCTCTTCAGATTGTCTAGTTTCCCTACCACGTTCAAGCTTCTGACACTCCACGCTCCGACTCGTAGAGCATTATATTTTCGTTGATTATTCAATCTTCTTCTCATGGTAACCTCCCTCTTGGCAGTCCCCTCCCGGAGATCTGGATGGGGGACTAATCTGGAATCTTTTGCTGAAGGAGAGATCATCATGACACTGCTCAATTACAGGTCACATATCCTGTGGATACACGTTACGTGTCTTTAATGCGGTGGTTTCCATTGCCTTCTCCATCCTCATGCTATTGATCACTGCTGATTCTTCCGCCTTTAGGTTCAGTTTACCACCCCTAGGACAAATGAGTGCCATGAACCTCTATCCGCTCCTCCGCCCTTTTTGACAAGGCCGTTGGCAGAACGAGGGTGCCTTGTTATGACGAAAGTCTTCGACCGCGAATGCTGATTTGCAATCAAGATTTAAGCAGCAGCGGGTTTCGAACCTGGGACCGAAGACGTTTCAGCTGTGAATCAAAGACGCTAGCCCTAGACCATGGGTCTAGTGCCCAAAAAATATTACAAATTGAGTGGGCTGATGGTATACGAAAGGATGATATGGTACGAAGAGCAAGATACAAGCGACCCAGATGGAAGGGTAAAAGGGAATGTCTCTGGTGCTGCTATTCTTTTACAGTCTCTTCCCTGTTTGTTTGTGGCTCGAAGGGAATGAGTGCTATCCTACCAGTAAAAGTAGCACAGTTCTGGTAACATGAGCTTCATTCTGAGGATTCTTCTTTCACAGGACTGCACTGTTCACATAATAGTCTTACATAAAGCGGAAAACACTTTCAGAGCTAAGTGATACAAGTTTATAGTTCGCTTTTCGCGAGGGTTGTCAAATTCTTCCTATTGCGGTAATCACTTAATTAGTTTCTGGATATCACAATGATACGTTCGCGGCTAGCTTACAATACGCTGTACGGCATATCCATAGTTGGTTCTTATGTGCAGTTAATTATCCACGTACGTGCAGCGCAGGGCGCAAGACGTACATGTAAATAAGTTGTAACACGTGCGAATTGTGTTAAAGTGTACAGAGAAATGTATCGTTGCTTTATCAAGTGGTAAGTGTAGAGACTAGATTAATAAAATTAGAGAAATGTTAAGATGGTGATTTTAATGCTTCAGGTCATGATTTTTTTCCAGAAAAGAACCGTCCGGAGAATGTCTTGAAAACTTGATTTCATGATTTCGCTGTATTGCAATTTGTGACACAAAAAGTTTTTACACTCTGGGTGCACGTTCACTACTAGACAGTGCTGCGTTCAAGCTGCCGCCACAGTTGACCGTGCTAACGTCGCTTATACGCCAGGAATAAAAAAATCAGTCTCGGAGCGTTTTGGACGGACGATTTGTATATGCGCACGACCGAATGATTGCATTTTAACGGCCAGATACATTTTTAACAGCACGTTCCGTTGCGTGATTCGACAGAGTGATCCAAGCTTCTCCATCTCTGTATCTTTAGCGATCCCAGCACACACTGGAGTTGCGCGACAACGCCACCGATCGCGCCCCAAAGGAAAGAACGCGACACTAACGGCCAACTGTCGATGGCTGAGTGCCACGATGTGCTGTTTACAAATAGACAGGAAAGATACCGATATTACACACTCAACAAAAGAAGGACAGACGGGTGATGCTAAGAATATTTAAGTAGCCAATGGAGGCAGCTGTAGACGGGACGAGGTGTAGAGGCAGAGAAAGAGGGGAATATCTAGGAGAAGACGCTGAGCGTTAGTAGCTTTGGAAAGACAAAGATTATCAAAAGGAAGGATGAGATGGAGCACGGCATCCCACGAGCCGAAAGACCGACAACTGGAAAAGACAAGCTTAATTACGCGTCTGTGGTGACGTTGCCACACTCGTGGCCAGGCTGAAAACTGGACAATACACATGCTATTCCTCGTACTGTCAGACGTGTATTTTCATCCCATCGTTACCTTCAGAAACAAAACGAACAAAAATAGTACTTCTTGCATGCCCTTTGCCACTCGTGTCTTCACTTCCTTTACATTTTTTTCTGTACGTGTATAAAGAGAAATGTTTGTGGGTGACAGTGGCAGTTGGAGGCATTGTACAGTCGGTACACAGTGTCGGAGATGCGTTGAAATATTCTGGGAGGCGTTTCTGTCAATTAACAACATCGTTTCTTTCGCGATGCGTGCTTATTGATGTTCGCAGCGAACGCCAATTACCGACGTGGGCTCGGCTGTGCAGGTGCAGTGCGCGCTTCGGTTGTGGGTTTGTGGAGGGCAAACAAATTGCTCGTTGTTCGTAGAGCAATAAATCACACAACGCTTGCTGAACAAAACCGCGAGGCCGTAGAAAGGAATGTCTGACCGTTAGAGGCCGACTGCGGCCCTCCTCGGTTCGCGTGTTTCTGCCGGCAAGCGCCGTCTCGACACCCCCTCCGCCGATCGTACCAGTGGCCACGTGCCGCTACTACACACTAGCCAGGACTCCACCTGCAGACTCAAATACCCCCATGCATGATTTTTCACTCTGCAGCTGAGTGTGCGCTGATTTCAAACTTCCTGGCGGATTAAAACTGTGCAACCGACAGAGACTGGAACCTGGAACGTTAGCCTTCTGCGGGCCAGTGCTGTACCGACTGCGATATACTGGCGCGGCTCACGAACCGCCCTCACAGTATTACACTCGAGCACCTGCCCGCGAAAAGCAAATTTTCCAGGTTCGAGTCACGGCCCATCGCACAGCTTTAATATGCCAGGAAATTCAGAAACATCCGTAGTTCACATCCCGGTAACGATAAAGGCATTTAAAAACTGCAGTAGAACCGTATTATGTACGAGGCCTTGCGGCAAGGTGTGGATCAGTGCACACTACGTCCGATTACCGATATGCAGCGCTGTGCAAAATTCTTCTGTTTGTATAACAACGATATATATATATATATATATATATAAGAGAATAAACCGCTTCCAGTACAGAATTACACAAAAGAAAAATACAAGTAGTTTTTGCAAATTAGTTCAGAGTTGAATAAAGAAGAGACGGCCGCCTAGACTGTGCAGGTATCGCTCGTTGGGAGAATGTTACCGGCTTGTGGTCGACGTTCGCCGTACACGATGACAATGCATAGCCCTACAATGCGAGCGGTACTTGACTGCGACGACGAAAGATGTTAGCGGTATCGTAACCGTTCCCTAAATAAATAAAGTCATCTTTGCTGCTTCTCGGAAGTCTTGTGCTCTTCTCTCGAGTATTTAGAAGCTGTGGAGAAGCGCAAACTACAATATACAGTTCAGAGTTATTCCTGAAATTGCAATTTTGTCCCTGCAGGAGATGCTACGTGTTGATGAAACGACGTAACAAATTAAAAGTATTTGTAAGAAGATTTTTAAATAGTCTACTTTCACGATTTATTTTATTTGCTGACCGGTTTCGGTTGTATAAGCATCCTAGGGACGTAATAGCCACAGTAAGGCGGCAGCACCGACGAAGTAACAACTTTTCATATAGGGTGTCTATAAAATCCCTCTATCACTTCAAAAAATCGTAACTTTGAAACTATTATAGACAGAGCATTGTGGTTTTGTTGCGAAACGTTTAACAGCTCTCAAGGTTCTATCTGTTATCCCGTAATTTCAATGTGTGGCCCATTCGTGACTAGTACACTACTGGCCATTAAAGTTGCTACACCAGGAAGATGACGTGCCACAGACGCGAAATTTAACCGACAGGAATAAGATGCTGTGATATGCAAATGATTAGCTTTTCAGAGCATTCACACAACGTGCCGACATGAGGAAAGTTTCCAACCGATGTCTCATACACAACCAGCAGTTGACCGGCGTTGCCTGGTGAAACGTCGTTGTGATGCCTCGTGTAAGGAGGAGAAATGCGTACCATCACGTTTCCGACTTTCATAAAGGTCGGATTGTAGCCTATCGCGATTGTGGTTTGTCGTATCGCGACGTTGCTGCTCGCGTTGGTCCAGATCCAATGACTGTTAACAGTATATGGAATTGGTGGGTTCAGGAGAGTAATAGGGAACGCCGTGATGGATCCCAACGGCCTCGTATCACTAGCGGTCGAGATGACAGGCATCTTATCCGCATGACTGTAACGGATCGTGCAGCCACGTCTCGATCCCTGAGTCAACAGATGGGGACGTTTGCAAGACAACAACCATCTGCACGAACAGTTCGACGACGTTTGCAGCAGCATGGACTATCACCTCGGAGACCATGGCTGCGGCTACCCTTGACGCTGCATCACAGACAGGAGCGCCTGCGATGGTGTACTCAACGATGAACCTGGGTGCACGAATGGCAAAACGCCAGTTTTTCGGATGAATCCAGGTTCTTTTTACATCATCATGATGGTCTCATCCGTGTTTGGCGACATCGCGGTGAACGCACATTGGAAGCGTGTATTCGTCATCGCCATAGTGGCGTAACCCCTGGCGTGATGGTACGGGGTGCCATTTGTTAGAAGTAGCGGTCACCTCTTGTTCGCATTGACGGCACTTTGAACAGTGGACGTTACATTTCAGACGTGTTACGACCCGTGGATTCGATTTCTGCGAAACCTTACATTTCAACAGAATAATGCACGACCGCATGTTGCAGGTTCTGTACGAGGTTTTCTGGATGCAAAAAATGTTCGACTGCTGCCCTGGCCAGCACATTCTCCAGATCTCTCACCAATTGAAAAAGTCTGGTCAATGTCGGCCGAGCAACTGACTCGTCAAAATACTCCAGTCACTACTCTTGATGAGCTGCGGTATCGTGTTGAAGCTGCATGGGCAGCTGTACCTGTACACGCCATTAAAGCTCTGTTTGACACAATGCCCAGGCGTATCAAGGCCGTTATTACGGCCCGAGTTGGTTGTTCTGGGTACTGAGTTCTCAGAATCAATGCACCCAAATTGCGTGAAAAGTAATCAAATGTCAGTTCTAGTATAACATATTTCTCCAATGAATACCCGTTTATCATCTGCATTTCTTCTCGGTGTAGCAATTTTCATGGCCAGTAGTGTATAAAATCAAGATGATATCCGACTGCTGCGCATGTACGGTTCAGCATTGTAGCATCAGTAGTTCTCATTGCTTAATTGAGCAGCTATGTCAGTGGCCGGTGTCGTGTCCACACGGCCCTTGTTGTAACTCCATAAAAATAAATCTAACGGCGTGACGTCCGGAGAGTGTGGGGGGGCCTTGCGGTGGAGCCGTCTCGGCCGCTTCCACCTCTCAGAAAGCGTGTCGTCCCGCGAGGCTTTCCTGTGGGCTGCACTGAGACGCAGCTCGCACCCTTCCTACACGTGCTTGGGAGACAGGACAGGGCGGCGTCACTTCGAGAAACATCTGAACCACGTCGTTATGCTTGTTTCTGCTGGCCGTGGCCTTCCATATTGGCGTCGATAAATTCTCAGTACCGTCGTCACAGATCTGCGTACTTTGATGCACCTCATCTGCACCAAATCTGCAACAAGGAGCAAACAGAAAAAAAGCAACTTTGAGAGCTGCTAAACGTTCTAAGAGAAACCACGATTCTCTATCTCCAATCATTTTCAAGTTACGATTTTTTGACATGATAGCGCGAAATCATGGACGGCCTGTACATACAAGTCAGTTGTGTTGCTGGGACGTTGCCGGCATCTGCACGTGAGGTCGAAGATTATCTTCCAACGTGGTGTTGGTAACTTTCATTTATTCCGTTGTATACACACATCCACAGTTAAGCAATTACTCGGCAGCAGTACGATTCTCGAGACTCGTATGCAGGAGGTCCAGAGACTGGCAGTTCCCGTGGGAACCTCCTCGGCTGCCTCCAGCGCGCTCACTCTACGTTAGTTTCAACGTCTTCTGCGGCTGTCTTTCTCGCGGACTCTGAGAGCAGGTATCTGGCCTCTGCAATCTCCCCACCGTCTGCGGCGGGGTTGGTCTGCTTTGTAACACTGACACTCTTTGACGGCGCACCACGCACGTGCTACGGCCACAGCGGCTCTGCACACCAGTCCGTAACACTGGGAAGGAGAACCGAGTGAAACTAATCTAGTAATCAAACACAAATTCGGTTTCCCTGCAAAATTCCGAGGTCATTGGTAGTAAACCGGATAGGACGTTAAGTAAAAAGTCGTAAACCTAAATCAGTCAGTTTATACCGTTGTATCAATTTTCTGCAGCTAACGGATGCCATCGATGGCTCACCTGCGTGGAGGAGATCGATTGGAAGGACAGAGTAATTTCTGCATTCACTATTTAATTAAGTTAGGAAGTACACAGGATGGCGAAATTCTGTGAAGTTCGAGGACCGTCACGTACAAAATTGTAAGCTGAAGCCACGCTATGGCAGAGGTACACTAGTTGCTTCCTTGTTGGGAGAAGTGGCTCCCAGATGTGTGTTCCAACCTGAGGGCCAAAAGACTGATCTGCGCCGAAGGGCCGAGGCTGCAGCCCCACAGTTCTGCCTGCGCCAGCTGTCACGTTGGAAACGGCCACCTTTTGCTAACAGCGGACGCACACTACACTGTGGCGTCTGAGTTGACAAACAGTACGGAGAGTCGCTCTCCGGACGCATTCAGTTGCTGCTTCTGCACGCCTTTACTTCGCACGGTTAGTACTGGTGTGGAAGTTACCGCCACTCCGATAGTCAGGCGTTGTCTTCCGCCAGCTTGGGAGCTGCCCTGTACTAAGACCATCCTCGTCTGTCAGCACGATCCGTGATGTGGAGCTCAGAGCAACGCCGTGGTTAGCCGCCACTCGATTACCACCGCTATTATCCAGTTGGTAAGGTTTGTAGTATGGTCCATATCTCCGCATTTGTAATACGGAACTCATCATCATCCTGATTCATCTCGATTTCGTCGGTCTCTCCTGGGAGCGGGAGTATTCTCTTTTAGTTTTCACCTTGTTTCGCTGCAGGCCCACTTCATATTTCATTCCTCGTCCTACAGCACAGCCGGCCGTATTGGCCAAGCGGTTCTAGGCGCTACGGTCGGGAACCGCGCGACCACCACGGTCGCAGGTTCGAATCCTGCCTCGGGGATGGATGTGTGTGATGTCCATAGATTAGTTAGGTTTAAGCAGTTCTAAGTTCTAGGGGACTGATGACCATAGATGTTAAGTCCCATAGTGCTCCGAGCCATTTGAACCATTTGAAGGGTAGAGAAGCGGGTCATAACATATTTAAATGTAACATCCACTGTTCAAAGTGCCGTCAATGCGAACGAGAGGTGACCGAGACGTGTAACCAATGGCACCCCTATAACATAACGCCGGGTGGTACGCCAGAATGGCAATGACGAATACACGCTTACACTGAGCGTTCATCGCGATGTCGCCAAACACGGATGCAACCACCATGATGCTGTAAACAGAATCTGGTATTCATCCGAAAAAATGACGGTTTGCCATTCGTGCACCCAGGTCGTCGTCGAGTACACCATCGCAGGCGCTCCTGTCTGTGATGCAACGTCAAAGGTAACCGCAGCCACGGTCTCTGAGCTGATAGTCCATGCTGCTGCAAACGTCGTCGAACTGTTCGTGCAGATGGTTGTTGTCTTGCAAACTTCCTCATCTGTTGACTCAGGGATCGAGACGTGGCTGCACGATCCGTTACAGCCATGCGGTTAGATGCCTGTCATCTCGACCGCTAGTGATACGAGGCCGTTGAAATCCAGCAGGGCGTTTCGTACGTATTACCCTCCTGAACGCACCGATTCCATATTCTGCCAACAGTTATTGGGTCTCCACCAACGCGAGCAGCAATGTCGCGATACGATGAACCGCAATCGCGATAGGCTACAATCCGACCGTTATCAAAGTCGGAAACGTGATGGTACGCATTTCTCCTTCTTACACGAGGCATCTCAACAACGTTTCACCAGGCAACGCCGGTCAACTGCTGTTTGTGTATGAGAAATCGGTTGGAAACTTTGCTCATGTCAGCACGTTGTAGGTGTCGCCACCGGCGCCAGCCTTGTGTGAATGCTCTGAAAAGCTAATCATTTGCATTTCACAGCATTTCCCTTCTGTCGGTTAAATTTCGCGTCTGTGGCACGTCATCTTCGTGGTGTAGCGATTTTAACGGCCAGTAGTGTAAGAGAGAACAAGTTTCACGAAGCACGACCTTAGGAGCCGGAAGATGCGGAGCCAGCTGAGACGTCCGGTCGTGAAGGTCGGCGCCTGCCTGCGCCAGGAGCCTCACATCAGACCTCTGTGTGCCGGGCGGTGTGGCGCCGGGACTGACACCGTGGCCTCGCATTCCAGAGGACGCCACTTCGAGTTCCCGTACGGCCGTCAACACGTAGCTATTCCGTGGTTTCCCAAAGCGCCAGAAGACAAATGCCAGGGTGGTCCCCTCGAAAAGCACACGGCCCGTCCCGCTACACGCCGACCGTGTGCTCCGCCCACAGAGTGACCTCACCAGGTCCCTGGAGGGGCTTTAGACCCCGGCAGTCCTCGTCTCACGTGGCCCACGTAGCTCGGCACAGCACGCAGATAGATAGTTACGTGATCCATTGATCAATAGCACGGAAAAACTGTTATGATGTGGAACGTGTCAAATGCACAAGAAATGCGCACAGGAAACAAGGTTTTTTTTTACATTACAGTGTTACACCTAAATATTTCTATTATCTATCCCATTCCCTTAAATGACACAAAATGCTTATATTACATCTCCAGATTTATTTACTCATATTCAAGAATTCATCTATAGTATATAAGGAGTTGTCAAGGAGGTATGATTTCAATTTGTTTTTGAAGCTATTGCTGTTTTCTGTCAGACGTTTCATTTCATCTGGTAATTTATCAAAAAGTTTTATAGCAGCATATTTTACCCCTTCTGTGCCAAAGATAGGTTAAGTAAAGGATAGTGTAGGTTTCTCTTTTTTCTGGTTTTGGAATCATGAAAGTCGCTGTTGATTTTAAACTGGTCCATGTTGTTGAGCAAAAATTTCATTACTGAGTAAATGTACTGTGAAGCAGTAGTAAGAATTCCTAACCTTTTAAACAAATGCCTACAAGATGTGTGACTATGAACCCCACACATTATTCTAACTACTTTCTTTTTAGCAGTGAATACCTCTTGCCTAAGTGTTGAGTTGCCCCAGAATATTACTCCGTATGACATCAGAGAGTGGAAGTATGCAAAGTATGTTAACTTACTAATTTCTACATCCTCAAAATTGGCAAATTATTCTGATTGAAAAAGTTGCTGAACCTAGTCGCTTTAGTAGATCCAAAATATGACTTTTCCAATTGCGATTCTCATATATATATACACCAAAAAAATTGGTATGCTCTACCCTGGCTACTGACTTCTTTTGATGTGTTATGTTTATTGTAGGAATTATACTTTTTGCAGCAGAAAATTGGATGTACTGTGTTTCTTCAAAGTTTAGAGCAAGCCCATTCGCAGATAACCAATTGATAACTTTTCCAAAGACCTTATTTGTACCATTTTCTATTCGACTTTCTTTTACTGGATTAATAATTATGCTTGTATCATCAGCAAACACTATCAGTTCAGCATATTGCTTCACATAAGAAGGGAGGTCATTCACATATATCAAGAACAGGAGGGGACGCATAATCGAAGCTTGTGGAATACCTAATGAATTTCATCCCAGTTAGATGAAGTGGCAAACTCCTTTGAATCACTTGAAGCATATAAAGAGACTTTTTGCTTCCTGTTCTGTAGATATGACTTAAACTACTCATATGCTGTTCCATTTATACCACAGAATTGTAATTTTTCTAACATAATGTCATGGTTCACACAATCAAATGCTTTGGATAAGCCACAGAATGTTCCTAATTTTACCATTTAAAGACTCTATTATGTGGACAGTGAAATTGTATATTGCTATCTCAGTGGAACAGCATTTCTGAAATCCGTCCTGTGATTTACTAAGTTTCTCATTACTGTTGAGATGCTAACCACTCATGAGTACATTACTTTCTCAAATATTTTGGAAAATGCTGTAAGCAACGATACTGGCCGGTAATTTTTGACATCTGCGGTTTCCCCCTTGTTGTAGAGAGGCCTGACAATGGCATATTTTAACCTGTCTGGAAAAATACTCTAAGTAAGTGATCCATTACACATGTGACTCAAAACACCAGCTGTAATTGCTCCACATTGTTTTAATAACTTTTTAGCGATGTTATCTACTCCAACAGAACATTTATTTTCCAAAGATTTAATTGTTGTTGTCGTGGTCTTCAGTCCTGAGACTGGTTTTATGCAACTCTCCATGCTACTCTATCCTGTGCAAGCTTATTCATCTCCCAGTACCTACTGCAACCTACATCCTTCTGAATCAGCTTGGTGTATTCATCTCTTGGTCTCCCTCTACGATTTTTACCCCCCCCCCCCCCCCCACGTTGCCTTCCAATGCTAAATTGGTGATCCCTTGATGCCTCAGAACGTGTCCTACCAATCGATCCTTTCTTCTAGTCAAGTTGTGCCACAAGCTCCTCTTCTCCTCAGTTCTATTCAATACCTCCTCATTAGTTATGTGATCTACCCATCTAATCTTCAGCATTCTTCTGTCGCACCACATTTCGAAAGCTTCTATTCTCTTCTTGTCCAAACTATTTATCGTTCACTTCCATACATGGCTACGCTCCATACAAATACTTTTAGAAATTACTTCGTGACACATAACTCTATACTCGACGTTAAAAAAATGCTTTTCTTCAGAAACGCTTTCCTTGCTATTGCCAGTCTACATTTTATATCCCCTGTACTTTGACTATCATCAGTTATTTTGCTCCCCAAATAGCAAAACTCCTTTACTACTTTAAGTGTCTCATTTCCTAATCTAATACCCTCAGCATCTCCCGGCTTAGTTCGACTAAATTCCGCGCGGGCCGAAGTGGCCGTGCGGTTCTAGGCGCTACAGTCCGGAACCGCGAGAGCGCTACGGTCGCAGGTTCGAATCCTGCCTCGGGCATGGATGTGTGTGAAGTCCTTAGGTTAGTTAGGTTTAAGTAG
The DNA here is from genome assembly GCF_023897955.1 of Schistocerca gregaria. Lineage (NCBI taxonomy): Eukaryota > Metazoa > Arthropoda > Insecta > Orthoptera > Acrididae > Schistocerca > Schistocerca gregaria. The sequence goes on along the minus strand of NC_064927.1, from coordinate 491,990,982 downwards.
TTCTAAGTTCTAGGGGACTGATGGCCTCAGAAGTTGAGTCCCATAGTGGTTACAGCCATTTTTTTCGACTACATTCCATTATCCTCGTTTTGCCCTTGTTGATGTTCATCTTATATCCCCCTTTGAAGACGCTATCCATTCCGTTCAACTGCTCTTGCAACTCCTTTGCTGTCTCTGACAGAATTACAATGTCATCGGCGAACGAAAAGGTATTTATTTCTTCTCCAAGGATTTTAATACATACTCCAAATTTTTCTTTTGTTTCCTTCACTGCTTGCTCAATATACAGATTGAATAACGTCGGGGAGAGGCTAGAACCCTGTCTCACTCCCTTCCCAACCACTGCTTCCCTTTCATGCCCCTCAACTCTTATAACTGCCGTTTGGTTTCTGTACAAATTGTAAATAGCCTTTCGCTCTCTGTATTTTACCCCCGCCACATTCAGAATTTGAAATAGAGTATTCCAGTCAACATTGTCAAAAGCTTTCTCTAAGTCTACAAATGCTAGAAACGTAGGTTTGCCATTCCTTAATCTAGCTTCTAAGATAAGTTGTAAGGTCAGTATTGCCTCACGTGGATCAATATTTCTACGGAATCCAAACTGATCTTCCCCGAGGTCGGCTTCTACTATTTTTTCCATTCGTCTGTAAAGAATTCGCGTTAGTATTTTGTAGCCGTGACTTATTAAACTGACACTTCGGCACTTTTCACATCTGTCAACGTTTGCTTTCTTTGGGATTGGAATTATTATATTCTTCTTGAAGTGTGCGGGTATTTCGCCTGTCTCATAAATCTTGTTAACCAGATGGTAGAGTTTTGTCAGGACTGGCTCCCCCAAGGCTGTCATTAGTTCTAATGGAATGTTGTCTACTCCCGGGGCCTTGTTTCCACTTAGGTATTTCAGTGCTCTGTCAAACTCTTCACGCAGTATCATATTTCCCACGTCATCTTCATCTACATCCTCTTCCATTTCTATAATATTGTCCTCAAGTACATCGTCCTTGTATAGACCCTCTATATTCTCCTTCCACCTTTCTGCTTTCCCTTCTTTGCTTAGAACTGGGTTTCCGTCTGAGCTCTTGATATTCATGCAAGTGGTTCTCTTTTCTCGAAAGGTCTCTTTAATTTTCCTGTAAGCGGTATCTATCTTACTCCTAGTGAGATAAGCCTCTACATCCTTACATTTGTCCTCTAGCCATTCCTGCTTAGGCATTTTGCACTTCCTGTGGGTCTCATTTTTGAGACGTTTGTATTGCTTTTTGCCTGCTTCATTTACTGCATTTTTATATTTTCTCCTTTCATCAATTAAATTCATTATTTTTTCTTTTACCCAAGGATTTCTACTAGCCTTCGTCTTTTTACCTACTTGATGTAATAATTTTACTTATTCCACAAGAGGCTGTTAGGTGAAACTTAATCTGACTGAAATGTTTCAAAACTGGCTCTTCCATGTACTGCCTGGCTTTTTCTTTTGAACTATTCCCATCAATTTTTTCTCCTACACTTAAGAAGTGATACATTGGCTACCTGTGTGCTGTTGGTTAGGGGGGTCTCATTCTCTTTAACAGTAATACTACCTACCCCAGTGGTTACCTTACTGCCTCCCTTCTAACAACAGCTGTCAGCGTCTGCGCACGTGCCTGCTTCAGCAAGCGCCACTCTAGCCGTCTTGGTAAACTTGATGATGAACGACATTTTCGCTTTTGGCTTTATTTTACTAACGTCGAAACAGTTTCCATCTGGAACGATGTTTTAACAGCAATATTTCGTTCTTACATATATGTCAAAAAATTCGATCATCTGCCATAATCAACAAAGCGAAATCTACACTATTTTTGTACCATATTCACAATGTTGGTGCACTCCTTCGTTTGAAGTGTGTTGCCGATGTATAATATATTTATGTATGCCAGAGGATGTTTAAATGATTAACTTCTCACGGTTGGGATTCACAGTCATGTAATATTTCTTAAGAGACATCACAGTCGCCGTTGACTGTATGAAATATTTATTATTACGATTGCAATTTCCGCCATAGGTCATTTTCTAGTAACACTGCAAAAGTTACCTAAACACAAAAAATACAAAAGTGAAGCACAGGGTGTATATACATAATTAAACACACGTTTCATTAAGGTAGTAGCGTAATTCTAAAAATTGGTGAGAAATGTACGTAACTTACATTCCATCAAAATATAAGAGTATCTGACATGAATACATGTCGTCGTCAAAATGCAGCCTTTTGACTGCGAGAATCCCACAAGTACGACACTTATTACACCGTAAAATGTTGTTAAATATGCATTGAATTGTCAATGTTAACATCGTTCTAATAATCTATCACACATACAAGCTCAGATGCACTGACAACATGTGGAGCTAAGACTGTTGGCGTGAAAATATACTTACTAAAGATGCTGCCTGTGCACGTAGCAAACATAGTGCACACCAAGGATACAACTTGTAAGCTTTATATCGTAAAGTCTTTTCACCTGTCGACATCATACACAGTGCTATGATTGTAAGGGGCAGTAGGATTGGATGGAAATATTTATTTATAACATAATAGAGGATAATACATGTGTGTTGTCACCGCCAGACACCACACTTGCTAGGTGGTAGCCTTTAAATCGGCCGCGGTCCGGTAGTATACGTCGGACCCGCGTGTCGCCACTATCAATGATTGCAGACCTAGCGCCGCCACACGGCAGGTCTAGAGAAACTTCCCAGCACTCGCCCCATTTGTACAACCGACTTTACTAGCGATGGTTCACTGACTTCTACGCTCTTATTTGCCGAGACGATAGTTAGCATAGCCTTCAGCTACGTTATTTGCTATGACCTAGCAATGCTCCATTATCCGTACTATTGATATTGTAAACCATGTATCGTCAAGAGCGACGTTCTTCAGTAATGGATTAAAGTTAAGTATTCCACCAGCAACGTCCGTTTTTCTCAATTCTAATTCCCTTGTCATGTTCCAGACCTCACGCCAGCCTGCGTCAGCTAAAACGCGTGCATTTCGGCCTCCTTTAGTAACCCTGTGTTGGCTCTCCTGCCAATCACAACAACATGTCCTCTCCAAACAACTCGACTCCCCCTTCTTTACCTTCTTTACATGGCAGACATGCCGCCACCTTCACCTCCCTTACACCTTCTCCAGTACGCCGATGACACCGCCTTCCTTGCCCTCTCTCCCACCCTGCAATGCTCCCGGCACTTTCTCCAATCCCATCTTGATCGGTAACCAGTGACTGCTCAAGGTCAGCCCTTCCAAGACCCAGGCGATCATTGTAGGCAGAACCATCCCTTCCTTCAGTCTCCTCAGTTTCTGTCTCACTGTCTACGGCCATCCTATCAACCTCATCCCCACCCTCAAGTACCATGGCGCCACCCTTGACCTGGATCCCCAATCTGCAGACGATCCAAGTCAAGGCATGCTCCCAACTCCGCCTCCTGAAGCTGCTTTCTGGCTGCAGATGGGGTCTGGACCCCTCCACTGTCCTCCACAGCTATAAATTCCACATCCACCCTATCCTCTGCTATGCCCATACCACCTGGATCTCCGCCCCTCTTACCTTCTACAAGTTCCTTCAAATCCTGGAATGCCATGCGCTCCGCCTCGCCTATTGCATCTGCCTCCCCTCCCCCACACAGATCCTGTATGACTTAATTCCTTTCCGGCACCTCCTCCTTTTCCTCAAACAGATACGGATTCTTTACACCTCCCACAAACTTGATCCCCCTCACCCGCTTGTCTCTCCCACCCTTTCCACCCCCATCCACTGCCATGCCGTTACTCCCACGTCACACCCACTCTCCATCTCTCCACTCTCCATACCCTTGCCCAAGGTGGCTTCCGCCAACTCCCCCTCCCTGATGAAGCCCTCGTCATCTACCCCTCCTACCAAATATGATCCTCCCCTTTCCACCCCTGTGTTTTTCTTCCAGGCCACCCTCTCTCCCTTATCTTCCTCCCTCCCTCCCCTCTCCCTGGGCTTCCACAACCCCCTACTCTCTCCCCTCCCCCTCCCTTCTCCTCTCCCACTGGCATCAACACTCCCCTCTCCCTCCTACCCGCACCTCTTCCCTTTGGCAGGTCTCCGGCTTTGTGGGTGAACAGTGCAACTTCGGGCGCCAGAGACCGTCGCCAGTGCTCATGTGTGTCTCCGCATCAGTGCTTCAGTGTTTATCCGTTTGAACTCCTCCGTTCACGTGTGTAAACTCGTTCTTCCCCGTTGTGTTTTGTGATGAACGTTTTTTATTCAAACAGTGGGCCCGTGAACGGCATCCTTTATTTTATTATGTCTGTCTCCCGTTTTTGTCCACCATGTTTGTTTGTTTTTCTGTCTTTCTGTTTCCTGTATGTGTTCATTATGGCCTAAGAGCGGCATACATAGGCCGCTGCCGGCCTACCTTCATTGTAAAAGTGTTAAAATAACAATAAAGAAAAAAAGAAAAGACGACACGTACTAATGTCAGATAGTCTTCTATTCTGACAGAATGTAAGTTATGTACATTTCTCACCAATTTTTAGAATTACGCTACTATCTTAATGAAATGTTTGTTTAATTATTTATATACACCCTGTGCTTCACTTTTGTATTTTTTGTGTTTGGGTAACTTTTGCAATGTTACTTGAAAATGTTCCTAAGGCCGAAATTGCAAACGTAATAATAAATATTTCATACAGTCAACGGCGGCTATGCTGTTTTTAAGAGATGTTTAAATGTTTTGACACGCAATTTTCTACTTGGAAAATGGTCGAAATGTCAGTCGTGGTGATTAAAATAGGGGTGGCAATCAAAGTCCAAAAAAATGCCTTTTAAAAAGTTCTAATTGATTGTAAACCTTGTGCAAAATACGGTAATTATGATTCATCGTTTCCCTAAGTTCCTCGGTGCCCATCACAAACCGCTCTACTGTCTATAATTGCAAACTTTCTTGGTCCATCTACCATGTATTCGCTCGCATTTGCCGCACACCTACATTTGATCTTCGTTACGTCTACCACTGCAGTATCTCACCTTGTTCACAAGCTTGTTTTTCTTTCTCTCCTACTATCCCCCACATGAGTATAAACATTGTTCACTTATCATACCTCACTTTTTGAATGGTTTCACATTGACAGCCCAAATTTCAGCCACACGAAATAAAAGTAGTAATACACACTGATCGTAAATTTTCTTTCCGAGCCTCGTTGTAATCTTACTTCTGGAATTCTGTTTAGCTTATTGATATCAGTCGAGGTCACTCTTACCTTTTTTATCTCTTTTGCTGTCCATCCAGTCATTATCTTCAAGTACCCTGAATACAAAACTTATCACGTGAAACGATCTGTTCGTCGTTAATTTGATCTATTTTTTATGTATGAAGTTGATACCTTATGTGCACTAGAGGTAAGCAGCAAAACAAAGTTGTCTCAGACATTTTTCGTTAAGAAGAATCCACCTGTTTACTTTCCTATCTTCTACAGCTGTTGTGAAAAGTTTTGGTGTAATGGGATCTTCTTGCCTGGCTGCTTATTCGCCTCTGAATTTCTCAGTACCGTGATAAAGTCCAACGGAAGGTGCAGTAACGGCATATGTTGTTCATTATACTAACACAGGTTTAACTAGTTTCTCTTTTTTCCCAGGTGCTGTTAGTTTTTTTATTGAAAATGGCTTGCTAGCCTTCTAAGGATGTATGAGTACCAGGCAAAGCGGTAAAACTTACTCACCGCTCTATTTTATAATTTAGTACGCGACTTTTAAATGGTCCGTTGTGCTATATGCTCTTCTGAAATCAACACATTCGTTTACCTGCTTAAACGGTAATGTTCTCTCTGTTTGGTTAGTTGATCATTTCAGTGGATGTCTTATGAAGACAGTGATAGGCCTGTAGTTTTCCCAAATCTTCCCCATCTACCTTGTTGTGAAGTAGAAGAATAACAGCGTTTGAGAATTGTCCTAGTTTACTTCTCGCACCATTGCAGTCACTGATATAGATATTGTCAGTGGAGTTGAGAGACAGCAGAAATGGCTAAAACTGAACAAAGCTGCAGGGCCATATGGCATCCCTATCAGATTGTGTATAGAATCTGCAGCTGAGTTAACCCCACTTTTTATCATAATATAAAGGAAAACATACAAGCCACACCCGTCTACAAGAGCGGCAGAAGATGTCATCCAGAAAAGTAACATTCAATCTCATTGACATCCATTTGTTGGAGAACCTTAGAACATATTCTTAGCTCAAACCTGATGACGTATCTCGAATAACGTCGTCCTCGTTGCCAGCCAACATGGATTTCTAATACACTCTAAGACAAAAAATAAAGCTGTGTACCACGAAGGAGTTATGTGGATGGTAAGGAAATCAGGAGATGTCACGTACGTGTACGAATAAACAAATGATTATTATGTTAGAAAAACTGGATGATTGGCTCGAGAAATCAGCTTTACAAATTGGACAAGTCCAACTCTGGCTCTTATGCAAGGAGTTATCCGGCTTGACATTGGCGATAGAGTCGCTGGATGTCCTCTTTGAGGGATAATGATGCCAAAGTCTGTCCAGTTGGCGCGTTAGATCAACAAAATTCCGTGGTGCTTCCAGGATCCTGCCCATAAAACTCCAAAGGTTCTCAGTTGTGGGGAGGTTCAGAAGCCTTTCTGGCCAAGGTAGCATTTGGCCAGCACGAAGACAAGCAGTACAAACACTCTCCGAGTCCAGGCGGGCATTGTCTTGCTGAAATGTAAGCCCAGGATGGCCTGCCACGAAGGGCAGTGAAACGGGACGGACGTAGAATATCGTCGACGTACCGCTCTGCTGTAAGGGCGATGCGGTGAGGGCTGTAAGGGCTCCTTCTACGAAAAGAACTGGCACCGCATTTCATTATATACGACTACAGTTGGTGAAGATGGACAGAACACTAAAGTTTATTATTTATTGTGCACAACAAATTTCTGGTCTGTTTGTTTCACTGCTCTTGTTGGCTGAATCAATAATATCATTTATTTCCGACTCGTAGTAAGCAGCGAGTAACCTGGGGCAATGTGTTGTATTATCTGCGCTGTGTTTTCTTGCTGACTATTTGTATACTATTATTTGGGGAGGGAGGTGGGGGGGGGGGGAGGGGGAGGGATCAGCTCCTACAAGGGTATTTCTTGTATATTGATTCCAGGGGTAATATCTTAATGTTATGAGTCTGTCAGTCTCCTATAGCTAGCATAATTGTTTATGGCGTTTTGTTTCCTGCCCTCCTTTCTGTAACATTACAGATATTATTAACGGTGGAAAATATTATTGTTTGTTATATTAAAAACGTGCAGTTTGGGGAGGGGTAGTTTAGAACACCAATAGATTCAGAAATCAAGTATGAATTTATTAGTTTAACAGGGGAAATCCACTTTTCTACTTGTCATGATTAGGCATTCATAGAGTGCAGAAGGAACATCATGATAATTAATGTTCAGGACTGTGCAATTAAGCTTCTCATAAACGATACCGTACATGAACACTTACAGGACAAATGTGAGCTCCTGTCACAGTCTGACTTTGTAAGTAGACTGTTTAGGTTTTCTTGTTGGTAACGCCACGTAGCAGTAGTTGGAGTAACGAAGATTTTTGGTGAGGTAAGTGATTTGTATAAGGTATAGGTTAATGTTAGTCAGGGCCATTCTTTCGTAGGGATTTTTAAAAGTCAGATTGCGTTGCGCTAAAAAAATATTGTGAATCAGTTTAAGCACAGTCGTGTAATAGTTGTTTAAAGGGGACGTTTCAACTTTTGGAGAATAAGGAGCTATGATAAGGGAAAGGGAGGAAGCAGTCAAACAACCGGTGTGTATTCCCACGCAGAAAACTTAACAATGCCTACTTTGCACTCTGTTGCTGTTCCAGAGACCGGAGTGCAATCGGTAATGTCAGAGACAGGCGTCAGGTCTGCGGGGGTATTTCCACACTCAGTATCCAAAGGGGCACAAGAAGCGTTAAATCGGCACCAACAAAAATTTCGCCTAGAACTAGGTAATCAGTTTTGTCAGTATGATACATCTGTTAAAGTAACTGAGTGCACACGTTTGAAATGTTTGAAGTCGCGACAGGTAGTGGGTTGAAGGACGGAAAAAAGGCACGATCTGAAATAAATAAAAAATTCGGCAATTACGATAAACACAGCGATATTGCAGTTCCTTTGTTATGAAGTATGATGCAATGTTCATTAGGACATCCGAAGGAACATTGCAACACACTTCTCACCCTCAGAGGTACTACAATTTCATATTTATTGGCCGATACCCAGCCTGCGGCTTAAAAACAAAATGTCTGCCCTATACGGGAATGACATGAATGGGGTGTTCGAGTACAAGTACGATACATGGACGACGACACATGCAAGTTCGCATCTGCCCTTGAGTCGCGCTCGGATAGCCAGAGTGGTTCAGGCAGCCGCTGGCATAAAGCGAGAAATCCGGTTTCTAGTTCCGATCCGGCACGAATTTTCATTGTCATCGTCCCAATATACAGCTGGAGGTGGTTCATATTCGCAATTGCGAAAACATTCAATGTATACATTGGAATCTTATGTTTCAGCAACCCACATTTACTCTAGCAACCAACATCTGAATACATGATGAAGTTAACAGTCACGTGGTACCGCAAAGAACGCTAAAACAACTCGTTAAGATATCGGAAAATTACGGTTCACGAATCAACAGCTTGGTCTTCAGCTAATGCATTGTGGATACTTCGACATTGTGTACCAAACTAACGTATCTGGCGGAGCTGGTACTGGGACAAAGGATCCCACCTCAAGTTCACACAACCATGTGAAATGAAGTAAAAAATTAGGTCAAATGGCAAATACAAATCAGGTCGTGAAGTGACTGCCTCAACGTTATAGATTTACCTTGCTCCAAAATCAAGTTAACTAACACCAACATCATTACCTGTCAAATAGCGGATTGTTAATAGGAACAACCAAACTTACAAGCCGGACATCAACAACAAAGTGCGAGGTGAGACACGAGCTCTGAGCATCCACCCAGTGACCAGTGATGGGGGAACCTTCGGTGAACACACGAAAGGACTGCCTTCCAGAGGAGCACTGACCTGACTCCCGCCCTGTCACCGACAGACAGGCACTCTGGACTCCACGACTCCCTACAACCAACTTCAGTAGGCACTGCAAACCGTCGACTCTGTGAACTCTGCCTGTTCGGTGGCCACTTCAAAATATCATCATGCATGCGTTCATCCACCCGCGGACACGAACAAAGAAAATGAGAACAAAACGGGCTGTGTACTGGTGAATAGACTTTTCCAAGGGCTCCATGTAGTTGCAGCAGAGTTCAGTCGGCAAATGAACTAAGCACTGCTCAACGCAGGAGGTGGTGATCCCAGCCGTTACATATCCGAAGAATATCACATTAGCGCCTTGAGCTGCTGGTGCAATATTTTATTGATACAGTCGGTCTCACTCATCTGACCATCATCAGGCTGCTCAGACGACTGAAACGAGTTGTACAAATAAAGTATTTCACCCAAGGCGGTGATCTCACATTCTTCAAATTTCTAAATACCGCTCGCATGCCAAGGCGCGAAATGCTCTTAACATTCATGAAATGGATTCTAGTCGCACGTTTCTCTCTGTGCAGGCAAATTAGCAGTAGCCACCTCAGTAGTCAAATCACAACAAAAGTGATGTAAAAGTAAACTGGATGATTTATTCAGGGCAACTCAGTAACTCGTTGATCCACCTGTGTCTATTATGCAAGCAGTTATTCGACTTAGCATTGATTTGTAGAGTTGTTGTTGGATGTCCCCCTGAGGGTTACCTTGGCAGATTCTATCCAGATGGCGCACTCGATAGTGAAAATCCCTAGATAGTTGCAGGGCTTTACACATTATGTTGGAAATGTTATGAAAGGGGATCCGTACCAGATCGGGTTGACGGAGGAGATAGAGAAGATCCAAAGAAGAGCGGCGCGTTTCGTCACAGGGTTATTTGGTACCCGTGATAGCGTTACGGAGATGTTTAGCAAACTCAAATGGCAGACTCTGCAAGAGAGGCACTCTGCATCGCGGTATAACTTGCTCGCCAGGTTTCGAGAGGGTACGTTTCTGGATGAGGTATCGAAATATTGCTTCCCCCTATTTATACCTCCCGAAGAGATCACGAATGTAAAATTAGAGATATTCGAGCGCGCACGGAGGCTTCCAGACAGTCGTTCTTCCCGTGAACCACACGCGACTGGAACAGGAAAGGGAGGTAATGACAGTGGCACGTAAAGTACCCTCCGCCACACACCGTTGTGTGGCTTGCGGAGTATAAACGTAGATGTAGATGTAGATGAGAGAGGATTTTCCAAACACGAAGAAAAGCAGTAAAGACTCTCGATTTGTGTAGGTGAGCGTTACCTTACTGAAATGTACACCAAGGAAGGCTCTCCATGAAGAGCACCAAAATAGGGCGTAGGACGTCGTCAACGTACCGCTGTGGTGTAAAGGTGCCGCGGATGACAACCGAAGTGGTGCTGCTTGGAAAATAAATGCCACCCGAGACCTTCACTCCTGGCTGTCGAGTCGTATGTCGGGCTACAGTCTGATCGTTATACCTCCATTGGCTGGGGCGTCTGTAGACACGTCTTCACTGGTCGTTGGTGCTCAGTGGGCCTCATCATTGAAGACTATTCTACTGCACTCGATGAGGCCCTATGTACCGATGACCACCGAACACGTGTCTGGGAACGCCCCAGACTGTCGCCCGCCTGGGTTTCCATTCCAGCAAGACAATGCCCTCCAGCAAACGGGGAAAGTCTCCACTGCTCGTCTTCGTGCTTGCGAAACCCTACCTTGGCCAGCAAGATCGCCGGATCTCTCGCCAATCGAGAACATTTGGAGCATTATGGGCAGAGCCCACCAACCAGCTCCGGATTTTGACGACCTAACGCGCCAATTGGACAGTATTTGGTACGATGTCCCTCAGGGGGATAACCAAAGATCATATCAGTTCATGCCAATCTGGAAAACTGCTTGCATAATGACCAGAGGTGGAGCAACGCGTTATTGACTTGCTTTCAATTTTCGAAGCTCTTTCTCTTGAACAAATCACAGAATTTTTGTAATGTTGTAATCATTTGTATCTCTGCTTATGTACGTCAAATCTACCAACTTTCGCCCCATTCCTATAATTCCTTCGTGGTGCGTCATTTTTCTTTTGTCTGATGTGTATCATATTGTCATAATTACACTGAACAGCTAAAGAAACTGCTACAGCTACCTAATATCGTGTAGGGCCCCTCCGAGCACGCAGAACTGCAGCAACACGACGTGCCAGGGACTCGACTAATGGCTGCAGTAGTGCTGGAGGGAGCTGACGCCGTGAATCCTGCACCGAGCGAGGCGGCGCAGTGGTTAGACACTGGACTCGCATTCGGGAGGACGACCGTTCAGTCTCGCGTCCGGCCACGCTGCTTTCGGTTTTCCGTGATTTCCCTAAATCACTCCAGGCAAATGCCGGGATGGTTCCTCTGAAAGGGCACGGCTGACTTCCTTCCCCATCCTTCCCTAATCCGATGAGACCGATGATCTCGCTGCCTGGTCTCCTTCCCAAACAACCCAACCCATTATGAATCCTGCAGGGCTCTCCATAAATCCGTAAGAGCATTAGGGGATGGAGATCTCTTCCTAACAGCACGTTGCAAGGCATCCTGCATATGCTCAATAATGTTCATGTCTGGGGAGTTTGGTGGCCAGCTGGAGTGTATAGATTCGGCCTCTCTGTAGCAATTCTAGACGTATGGGCTGACGCATGTTCCTGCTGAAACTTCCGAAGTCCGTCTGAAAGCACAGTGGACACGAATGGATGACGATGATCAGACAGGATGCTTACGTATGTGTCACCTATCAGAGACGTATCTAGTGGTATCAGGGGTCCCATATCACTCCAGCTGCACACATCGCACACCATTACAGAGACTCCACCATCTCGAACAGTCCCCTGCTGAGATGCAGGGTCAACGGATTCAAAAGGTTGTCTCCATACCCGTACACATCCATCCGCTCGATACAATTTAAAGACTCGTCCGACGAGGCAAGATTTTTCCAGTCATCAACCGCAAATGTCAGTGTTGATGGACGCAGGCGAGCCGTAAAGCTTTGTGTCGTGCTGTCATCAAGATTAAACGAGTGGGCCTTCGGCTTCGAAAGCCCATATCGATGACGTTTCGTTGAACGGTTCACACGCTGACACTTGTTGATGGCCCAGCATTGAAAACTGCAACAATTTGCGGAAGGGTTGCATTTCTGTCACGTTGAACGATTCTGTTCACTCGACGTTGGTTCCGTTCTTGGGGCATCTTTTTCCGGCCACAGTGATGTCGGAGATCTGAGGTTTTGCCGGATTCCTGATTTTCACTGTACGCTCGTGGAATGGTCGTACGGGAAAATCCCCACTTCATCGCTACCTCGGGGATGCTGTGTCCGATCACTGGTGCGCCGACTATAATACCACGTTCAAACTGAGGTAAATCTTGATAACCTGCGATTGTGGCAGTAATAACCGATCTAACAAGTGCCCCAGACACTTGTCTCACATAGGCGTTTCCGACCGCCTCACCGGAGGCTGCCCGTTTACACACCTCTGTATTTGAATACGCATGCCTATACCAGTTACTTTGGCGCTTCAGTGTATTATATCATTATACTGGGTTGTCCCAAACGATGGACCCATTTTCAAAAATTCATATGTATTAAAGTACAAATCCACAATGAACAAGCTTTGTACCAACGAAAAGAGGAAGTTTCAAAGGTTTCGGCGGGCGGCGGCGGATGGACGCGCGGTGATGGCTTCAGAAGCGGCCGGTAGAGTTCGCGCGGCAGAAGGGCCGTCATTCCGTTTCACTGTTAGTTGTGTCAGATCACTGCTGACGTGAACTCAGGAGATACGCTTTAGCGTCTGTGGGACGAGTTTGGCTACCTTGTCGATGTTTGCCGTGCAGCCAAGGGTGGCCACATTGAACATTTATGACATTTATCACAATTATAGTTACTAAATAATTATTAAAAAGTAATTGATTACAAATTATTAAATTTAGTAAATTGATATCGAACATTATGAAAAAAAACTTTGAAACTTCCTCTTTTCATTGGTGTAAAGCTTGTTAATTTTGGATTTGTACTTGAATAAATACGAATGTTTTGAAAATCGGTCCATCATTTAGTATAACCCTGTAATACGAGGCGTGTTTTTTAAGTAAGTACCGTTTCGAAATTAAAAAAAGACGTGCTAAGATATGTCAATAATTTAATTTTTACATGAAACCCTGTACCTTAATCTACGCAATGACGCCATTACAGTCTGATTCTTCCATGTTTACGTTGTGTACTGAGTGTTTAAAATACCTCCGATAATCGTGAGTTCCGCCGACTGTGAAGTACGGGATGTTATAAGATTTCTTAGTGCTAAAGGACTAAAAGCGATCGATATTCATCGGGAGATGTGTGCAGTTTACGGAGAAAACATTAAGAGTGATGGAATGGTAAGAAAGTGGGTGAGGCATTTAATGGCTGCACAGATGTGTATGATGAACAACTGAGTGGGGGTGAGAGAAAACAGACGCTTTACGATTTCCTCCTTGCGGGATGACTTTCCTAATGCTCCTAATGTTTCTCGTAGTGTTTTGTATGGCATTGTGACCAAGCACTTGAATTACCGAAAATCGTGCGCATGTTGGGTACCGAAAATGTTGACGGATGTCCACAAAACCAAACGTTTAGACAGTGCATTTAGTTTCCTTGAGCGGTACCACAACAATGGTGATGATTTCTTAAGCCAAAATTGTTACGGGTGATGAAGGATGGGTGGCCTACGTCACAGCAGAATCAAAGCAACAGTCCATGGAAGTTGAGCAAAGACATCGTTTTGCTGCAAGACAATGCCCGTCCGCATGTTTCGAATCAGACGAAAGACCTCATCACATCATTTCGATGGGAAACTCCAGATCATCCTCCGTACAGCCCCGATCTTGCGCCCAGTGAGTACCATCTGTTCCTGAACTTGAAGAAACACCTGGGCGGTCTGCGTCTTCAAGACGATGACGAAGTCAAAGCAGTGGTCATGCAGTGGTTAACAAGTCAGGCGGCAGACTTCTATGAGGAGGATGTTCAAAAACTGGTACAAAGTCATGACAAGTGCTTCAATATTGACGGACATTATGAGGAAAGTAGATTAAGGTGCAGGCTTTCATGTAAAAATAAAACTATTGAGATATCTTAGTAACTCTTTTTTTAATTTCAAAACAGTACTTACTTAAAAAAACACGCCTCGTCTATCTGCTCTGATTCGTTACAAGGTTCCTTGTATATATAGTTGTTGTATCTTACGAGCTATCGTTAACATATGGCCGCTTCTGCATGTTCTTAGCACTGTGGCTACATACCCATACCTTGAATGCAACGCACTTCGTGATTTCCTGGAGCCTGTTGCATTACCGGGCTGCCCTAAGCCAATAACATACAAAGTCAGACACTGTGTCAAACACAAGAGCTGGGAGCAGACGGTAAGGGTGACTCGGGGCGGATGCCGCTTCACCGCCTCACCGCAGAGCCGTGTGTCTACCCGCCTGGCCGCGTCCTCTTCTTGTAATTTACTCAAAGCGGAAACGCGCGCGGCGCTAATAACACGGCTGCCGCTGGACCCGGCGACCCGCGCCTCTCCATTACGCGGTCCGTCCTTCATTAGAGAGGCGTTCCGCGGATTAACCCGTCACACTGGGCGGCTGCCCATTTGCATACGCCGGTGTGCACGCCTCCGGCCACTAACGAGAAAATTTTATCGGCATCTTAACCGACCGCGACGCCGGTCTCACCTAACTGCCCGGTACCGAAAATTCGAGATGCGTCCTGATCGTTATCCAAATGTATTTTCTTACAGAAGTCCACAACCATCTGCGATAAATAATCCTTTTTAATCCCTACAACGACCTTTGCGCCGAGCGCAAATAAATCTGTTGACGTTAATCCTTACAGTTTGTCTCAAAGGAAAACGATACTCATTAAGTTGGTTGGTGTCTAGCAGGTTGTTGGAAACTGCTAGAGGCACTGCTGCTACCGCTGTGAACTGTGACTGTGTGTCTTTTTAATTTTTTAAACGTGCGATTACATTTACAGGGTTAATACGCCCTAAGAACTGTATGTCACTCCTTCTGAATTCAGACTTTGACAAGTTCATTGTAACATTATCCTTTTTTGGAATAATTCTAACACTTTCCCCGAAACCTTTTAATGCTCTTGCCAGTCGCTGGCAGCAATTAAAGTTTCGTCAACATAAGCTGCAGTGTTAGCGAAGAACTCTTATCCTCACAGGGATAAGACACTCACATGAATGCAGACGCTTGTCTGTTCTGAATGGCAGTACCTTGCAGTGGTAACACCCACCTCTGCAAATAAAAGCTGTGTGTTGCGAGCAACTTTCCAATAACAGAACCTGCCTATAGCCATCCGTTAGATCAATGCTGGACAATGTACTAGCTCCTTAAAAGTTTTGTAATAACCCATCAAGATCTTCTGGTCTGAGGTTCTGTTATTTTGTTTATAACCATAGAGTCTATCTGCAACGCTACTGAACCATCATACACCAACAGGTTACACTATTGTCATCTTTTTTTAAAGTGCACTTGAGAAACAGAGGTAACCGAAATTATGTTCCAGTGGTACGTAGTGAATTATTCACTACTTCATGCCAAAAGGAGTGGAGGCATATGAAAAGAGCTGGATGTTCACAGCATCACTGTTTTCTTTGACTCATTTGTCACCTGTCTGGTTTGAAGCTGTCCACCACATTTTCCTCTTATGAGCCCCTTTATACTGGGACTTATACCTAACACCCTCAATTATTATTGGATATATTGCAATCTCTTTCTTCCCATACAATCTGCAGTTCCCTCCAGTACCATTGAAACTACTGCCTCATGCGTATTTTTACCTTCCGCAGTTTCCTCCAGTACCGCTGAAACTTTTGCCTCATGCCTTAACACATATCCCATCATTCCCATCACCGTGTTCCTTCTTATAGTCAGTTTTTCCCACTTACTGCTTTACTCTCTGGTTCTGTAGCATTCTTCTCTACCGCCACATACCAAACAGTTCCATTTTCTCCTTTTTTGGTTTCCCCTGTCTCAATGATTCTGTTTGCACAGTGCTCTGCTCTGAACCTACCAGAAATATACTTTTCAAACACTGACATAATAACGAAACTTAGAAACAACTGCTTAGAACACCTTTAGCGCACGGTTGCGTCTAGAACAGCCAAAACAGCTTGCCCATTGAAAGCAGTAGCTGAACAAACATAGCTACGTCTCTGGCAAATGTAAGAGGACCGAAAAACGTGACGTAATGGGGCTATAAATCTACGCATCTAAATGTGAAGAAAGTCTTGTAACTGGGAACAGAGTGGACTGTTTGTCTGATCCTGTGCAAAGACCAAAAGATAGTATTTACAGTTTGCGCTAATCACTTCGATGTAGTATCAATTAGCGAATAACGTATGGAACAGCTGCTTGTACTGTTTAGCAGTGTGCTTCTGCACCACAAGTCATCGCGCAGTTGTAATTTTTTTTGGAGGAGCGGTGATAACCACAAACCAAATTCTTCGTCGGTTGGTCCCATCTTCCTCCCTAGTAGCTGAGTAATGCTTAGGACTTTGGAGGAATTTATGTTGACACTTTACGATACGACAGCAGACTGATCAGCTACGGTCTAAAGAACCCAGACGTTGGCACGCTGGCGAGTTGCCAGTGCACAGCAGTCGTAACGTAAGATATTCGCTAATTGGTGATAGAGGGAGGTGATCGGCACTGGGTACAGTGGAGCACGCTGTAAATAACGTTTGCTGGTGTCTAACACACGTACACTGTTGCACAGGCTCAAACAAGTCATCCATTCTACTTCCAGCTCCAAGATTTTGTTGTGTGATAAACTGGTACACATCCTAACCCAGAAAAAGTCGTAGGCTCAAAATGCTTCAAATGGCTCTGATCACTATGGGACTTAACATCTTATGAGTCCCCTAGAACTTAGAACTACTTAAACCTAACTAACCTAAAGACATCACACACATCCATGCCCGAGGCAGGATTCGAACCTGTGACCGTAGCAGTCCCGCGGTTTCGGACTGCAGCGCCTACAACCGCACGGCCACCAAAGGCTGGCAAAGTGGTAGGGAGTTTCCTATTTGAAAAACTTCTGCGTGCATGTATTTAGAATGGGAGAAGTGGGTAGATGGGTGGCCTTGGAAAGTAGATGAAACTAGACAGTTGAAGGGAATGCAACCCTTGTTTCGAACGTTTATGAGTTGTATTAGTGTGATGTATCTTTCTGCATGTAAACAGTCTTTTTTTATTAATTGAAAAATGTATTGTTAATCATAATAAGTTAATTTTTTGTATCAGCGTTATTCTTTACATAACACCATAACCATTTCAAAATGAAATTTTTGACTGGAAGCAAATAAGAACACCTTATTTTGTAGAACGGTACTTTTATTTACACAAGTGCACTGGAGCGACAGAACTCAATGGACAGCGAAACGCACACGTACAGATGGGGGTGGTGTCGCGCACACAGCCTTAAAAGTGCAATGTTCTGGCGGAGCTGTTATCAGCACTCAGGTGATTCATGTGAAACGGTTTCCGACGTGATTACGGCCGCACGACAAGAGTTAACAGACCCTCAGAGCGCAGTGGTAATTGGAGCCACACATATGGGATATTACATTTCGGAAATCGTCAGGGGATTCAACATTTGGACATCCACAGTGTCAACAGTGTGCTGAGAATACCAAATTTGAGGCATTACCTCTCACCACGCACAACGCAGTGGCCGACGGTCTTCACTTAACGACCGGGAGCAGCGACGTTTGCATAGAGTTGCCAGTGTTAAGAGACAAGCAACACTCCTTGAAATAGCCGCAGAAATCAATGTCGAATGTACGACGAACGAATCGGTTAGGACAGGGCGAGGATATTTGGCGTTAAAGAGCTAAGGCAGCAGACGGCCGACGCGAGTGCCTTTGGACATCGCCTGCAGCGCCTCTCCTGGGCTCGTGACCGTATCGACTGGACCCTAGAGGCTCGGAAAACCGTGAACTTGTCAGATGAGCCCCGGTTTCAGTTGGTAAAATCTGGTGGTACGGTTCGAGTGTGTTGCAAACCTCACGAATCCATGGAAAAGACACTGTGCAAGGAGATGGTGGCTCTACAGTGGTGAGGACTGTGTTCACATGGATTGTAGTGTGTACTCTGGTCCAGCGGAACCGATCATTGACCGGAAATGGTTATGTTCGGCTACTTGGAGAGCATTTGCAACAATTCTTGGACCTCATGTTCCCAAACAACGATGGAATTTTTATAGATCACAATGAGCCATGTACCGCACCACAATTGTCTGCGATTGGTTTGAATAACATTGTGGACAATTCAGGCGGATCACATGGCCGCCAAGATTTTCCAATATCGGAGGTAATCAAAAGATCAGTGTCTGGACAACATCCTGCACCGGCAACACGTGGAGGAGACACAGACAGACAGGAACTGTCGATGACATGCCTCGCTCAGGTCGCCCAAGGGCTACTACTGCAGTGGATGGGCGCCACCTACGGATTATGGCTCCGACGAAGCCTGACAGCAACGCCACCTTGTTGAATAATGTTTTTCGTGCAGCCACAGACGTCGTGTTACGACTCAAACTGTGCATAATAGGCTGCATGATGCGCATCTTCACTCCCGACGCCCATGGCGAGGTCCATCTTCGCAACCACGACACCATGCAGCGCGGTGCAGATGGGCCCAACAACACGCCGAATGGACCGCTCAGGATTGGGATCACGTTCTCTTCACCGATGAGTGTCGCATGTGCCTTCAATCAGACAATCGTCGGAGACGTGTTTGGAGGCAACACGGTCAGGCTGAACGCCTTAGACACACTGACCAGCGAGTGCAGCAGGGTGGAGGTTTCCTGCTGTTTTGGGGTGGCATTATGTGGGGCCGACGTACGCCGCTGGTGGTCATGGAAGGTGCTGTAACGGCTGTACGATTCCTGAACGCCATCCTCCGCCCGATAGTGCAACCGTGTCCGTAGCATATTGGCGAGGCATTCGTCTTCATGGACGGCAATTTGTGCCCCCATTGTGCACATCTTTTGAATGACTTCCTTCAGGATGACATCGCTCGACTAGAGTGGCCAGCATGTTCTCCAGACATGAACTCTATCGAACATGCCTGGGATGGATTGAAAAGGGCTGTTTATAGACGACGTGACCCACCAAGCAATCTGAAGGATCTATGCCGAATCGCCGTTGAAGAGCGGGACAATCTGATCCAACAGTGCCTTGATGAACTTGTGGATAGTATGCCACGACGAACAGAGGCACGCATCAACGCAAGAGGACATGCTACTGGGTATTAGAGGTATGGTGTGTACAGCAATCTGGACCACCATCTCTGAAGATCTCGCAGTATGGTGGTACAACATGCAATGTGTGGTTTTCATGAGCAATAAAACGGGCGGAAATGATGTTTATGTTGATCTTTATTCCAGTTTTCTGTACAGCTTCCGGAACTCTCGGAACCGACGTGATGCAAAATTTTTTTGATGTGCGTGTGTGTATAGTAATTCGCTTGCAAATTCTTTGTGATACGTTCCTTCGCAAGTAAATGTTCTATCAGCTAAATGTGTTGACAACTTTCAATGTATACATCCCCTGTACTTTTTCATTTAGTTCTATTTGAATGACACACGGTGTATGACGGGTGACTGATCTGCTTGAGTTCGTGGATACATGTATCCATAAACTATTGACAACCATGTGTCGTCAAATTAAAACGCACTTGGGTTACCTGCGGGTAGCAATGGCGCATTACTACAGCTACACCTATACTCTGCAAACCGCTGTGAAGTGCATGGCAGGGGGTACGTCCCACTGTACCATTTATTAGGGTTTCTTCCGATCCGTTCACGTATGGAGCACAGGGAGAACGATGGTTTAAATGCCTCCGTGCGTGCTGCAGATATTTTAATCTTGTCTTCAGGATCCCAGTGGGAGCAATATGATGTGTCTTGTAGTATATTCCTACAGTCATCATTTAAGGGCAGTTCTTTTAAACTTTGTAAGTAGGCTCTCTTCCTCTCTTGGCACAGTTTACGTCTATCTTCAAAAGTCTGGCTGTTCAGTTTCTTCAGCATGTCTCTGATACTCTTCCGCAGATCAGAAGGACCTGTTACCACTCGAGCTGTCCTCCTCTGTATAACCTGTAGTCCTGTTTGCTATTTGGTACAGGTCCCGCACACTTGGCCAACATTATAGGATGGGATACATGAGTGATTTGTAAGCAATCACTTCTGTAGACTTATTACACCTCTGCAGTACTCTACCAATAAACCGAAGTCTACCGCCTGCTTTACCCACGACTGGTTCTATGTCATCGTTCCATTTCATATCCCTACTAAGTGTTAGTCCCAGGTATTTGTATGAGTTAGTCTATTCTAGCTATTACTCACTGATATTAAAAACAAAGGATACCAAGTTTTTTTTGGTTTTGTGAAATGGACAACTCTACATTTCTGAATATTTAAAACAAGTTGCCAATCTTTCCAACACTTTCAAATCTGATCAAGAACTGACTGAATATTTTTTCAACTTCTTTCAGAAAGGACTTCATCATAGATAACTGCATTCTCAGCAAATGGTCTCACAATAGTATTAATTTTGTCCGCAAGGCCATTAGTGTACAACATGAACAGCAAGGGTCCCAACACACTTCTCTGAGGCACGTTCGTAGTTGGCCTCCGCGCCTGTCGATGGCCCTCAGCCCAAGATAACTTGCTGCGTCCTCCCTGCAAAAAAAAAAAAAAAAAAAAAAAAGTTTAGCACAAATTTCACTTGGTATCCCATACGATCGTACTTTTGATAATTAGCGTAAGAGCAGATACTGAGTCAAATGCTTCTCGGAAACAGAGAAATACTGCATTTACTTGACAGTCTTGCTCAAAAGCTTTCAGTATGTCATGTGAGGAAATTGTGAGCTGAGTTTCAAAGGACACTGTATTTGGAATCCATGCTGATTGGCATGGGAAAGGACATTCTGGGGTCCTGCGATAAAAAAGATCCATGAATATGTTCTTCTCGCGCCATAAAGTTTGAAGCTTCAAATGCAGTAATTTTCCAAACAGTGAAATCTGCAGAAACGTTGTACTCATCCAGCAATTTTTCTGCATGCGAATAAGTAGATTTGATGGCAACTTAATACGGACATTAGTCTCCATATAGAGCAGGTGTACACGTGTTGGATAAATTATAGCTTAACTTGCCATTCACTCACTGCACACTAATGTGGAAAACAGTATAAAACAGCGACTTACATCTCAGCAGATTTTATCGGTGCATTCTTGGCGTAGCGAAACATACACGATACTGAAAAATGCCGCCGTAAAGATTTCATCGGAATGCAAAGCGATAGCATCTCTCCTCCACTCACGTCTCTGTAGTTGCTAGAGCTCGTGCGACCATTCTCTCTCTCCCTCCCTCCCTCTCTCTCTCTCTCTCTCTCTCTCTCTCTCTCTCTCTCTCTCACACACACACACACACACACACACACACACACACACACCGTCAAGGGCGTGTAATATAATTAATTTTATTTTAAGCCATAAGGTCAGCTGTTTGCAGCACCGATTTATTGAATTCTTGTGAAATAATTTTTTGTTTGGTCTGATAATGCGATCTTCTGCGTTCATCGCACCTTTCGTGTCAGAGGCAAATGAAGCTAAACTCTGCTCAACGGCGGATAACAAGGGGGTTATGTGTCTTTTAACTAAACTTCCTTTTACAAAAAAATTTAATGTTCGTGTAACCTCAGAAGATTTGCCATGTCTGTTATTTTTTATCGTTGTCTCCCAAATCGCAGTGGTACACCATCTGTAAATCAAGAGTCCAAGACATTCTCCAGAATATATTGAGAAACAGGAAAGTGTGTGAACAGTTTGTCCCGGACACACTATCTCCCTAAGAAAAGCAAAGACTTGTGGACGCCTGCCGCAACTTGATTGAAACACAAACGGTGGACAATTGTTGTTGTTGTGGTCTTCAGTCCTGAGACTGGTTTGATGCAGCTCTCCATGCTACTCTATCCTGTGCAAGCTTCTTCATCTCCCAATACGTACTGCAGCCTACATCCTTCTTAATCTGTTTAGTGTATTCATCTCTTGGTCTCCCTCTACGAGTTTTACCTTCCACACTGCCCTCCAATACTAAATTGGTGATCCCTTGATGCCTCAGAACATGTCCTACCAACCGATCCCTTCTTCTAGTCACGTTATGCTACAAACTTCTCTTCTCCCCAATCCTATTCAATACTTCCTCATTAGTTACAGTATCTACCCATCTAATCTTCAGCATTCTTCTGTAGCACCACATTTCAAAGGCTTCTATTCTCTTATTGTACAAACTAATTATCGTCCATGCTTCACTTCTATACATGGCTACACTCCATTCAAATACTTTCAGAAACGACTTCCTGACATTTAAATCTATACTCGATGTTAACAAATTTCTCTTCTTCAGAAACGCTTTCCTTGGAATTGCCAGTCTACATTTTATATCCTCTCTACTTCGACCATCATCAGTTACTCTGCTCCCCAAATAGCAAAACTCCTTTACTACTTTAAGTGTCTCATTTCCAAATCTAATTCCCTCAGCATCGCCAGACTTAATTCGACTACATCCCATTATCCTCGTTTTGCTTTGGTTGGTGTTCATCTTATATCCCCCCTTCAAGACACTGTTCATTCCGTTCAACTACTCTTCCAAGTCCTTTGCTGTCTCTGACAGAATTACAATGTCATCGGCGAACCTTAAAGTTTTTATTTCTTCTCCATGGATTTTAATATCTACTCCAAATTTTTCTTTTGTTTCCTTGCTTGCTCAATACACAGATTGAATAACACCGGGGAAAGGCTACAACCCTGTCTCACTCCCTTCCCAACCACTGCTTCCCTCTTCCCTTTCATGTCCCTCGACTCTTATAACTGCCATCTGGTTTCCATACAAATTGTAAATAGCCTATCCCTCCCTGTATTTTACCCCTGCCACCTTCAGAATTTGAAAGAGATTATTTCAGTCAACATTGTCAAAAGCTTTCTCCAAGTATACAAATGCTAGAAACGTAGGTTTGCCTTTCCTTAATATAGTTTCTAAGATAAGTCGTAGGGTCAGTATTGCCTCACGTGTTCCCATATTTCTATGGAATCCAAACTGATCTTCCCCGAGGTCAACTTCTACCAGTTTTTCCATTCGTCTATACAGAATTCGCGTTAGTATTTTGCAGCCGTGACATACTCAACTGATAGTTCGGTAATTTTCACATCTGTCTACGCGTGCTTTCTTTGGGATTGGAATTATTATATTCTTCTTGAAGTCTGAGGGTATTTCGCCTGTCTCATACATTTTGCTCACCACATGGAAGAGTTTTGTCAGGACTGGCTCTCCCAAGGCTGTCAGTAGTTCTAATGGAATGTTGTCTACTCCCAGGGCCTTGTTTCGACTCAGGTCTTTCAGTGCTCTATCAAATTCTTCACGCAGTATAATATTTCCCATGTCATCTTCATTAAATCCTCTTCCATTTCCATAATATTGTCCTCAAGTACATCGCCCTTGTATAGACCCTCTATATACTCCTTCCACCTTTCTGGTTTCCCTTCTTTGCTTAGAACTAGGTTTCCATCTGAGCCCTTGATATTCATACAAGTGGTTCTCTTTTCTCCAAAGGTCTCTTTAATTTTCCTGTAGGCAGTATCTAACTTACTCCTCGTGAAATAACCGTCTAGATCCTTACATTTGTCCTCTAGCCATTCCTGCTTAGCCATTTTGCACTTCCTGTCGATCTCATTTTTGAAACGTTTATGTTCCTTTTTGCCTGCTTCATTTACTGCATTTTTATATTTTCTCCTTTCATCAATTAAATTCAATGTTTCTTACCATTATATAATCTATCTGAAACCTGTCAGTATCTCCAGGCTTATTCCACGTATACAACCTCCTTTTATGATTCTTGAATTAAGTGTTAGCTAAGTTGTGCTCTGTGGAAAATTCTACCAGGCGGCTTCGTCTTTCATTTCCTAGCCCCAATCCCTATTCACCTACTACGTTTCCTTCTCTTCCTTTTCCTACACTCGAATTCCAGTCACCCATGACTATGAAATTTTCGTCTCCCTTCACTATCTGAATAATTTCTTTTATCTCCTCATAAATTTCTTCAATTTCTTCGTCATCTGCAGAGCTAGTTGGCATATAGACTTGTACTATTGTGTCAGGCGTGGGCTTCGTGTCTATCTTGGCCACAATAATGCGTTCACTATGTTGTTTTTAGTAGCTTACCCGAACTCCTATTTTTTTATTCATTATTATACCTACTTCTGCATTACCCCTATTTGATTTTGTATTTATAACCCTGTATTCACCTGACCAAAAGTCTTGTTCCTCCTGCCACCGAACTTCGCTAATTCCCACTATATCTAACTTCAACCTATCCATTTCCCTTTTTTAAATTTTTTAATCTACCTGCCGGATTAAGGGATCTGATATTCCACGCTGCGATCCGTAGAACGCCAGTTTTCTTTCTCCTGATAACGACGTCCTCCTGAGTAGTCCCCGCCCGGAGATCCGAATGGGCGACTATTTTACCTCCGGAATATTTTACCCAAGAGGACGCCATCATCATTTATCCCTACAGTAAAGCTGCAAGCCCTCGGGAAAAATTACGGCCGTAGTTTCCCCTTGCTTTCAGCCGTTCGCAGTACCAGCACAGCAAGGCCGTGTTGGTTAGCGTTACAAGGCCAGATCAGTCAATAATCCAGACTATTGCCCCTGCAACTACTGAAAAGGCTGCTGCCCCTCTTCAGGAACCACACGTTTGTCTGGCCTCTCAACAGATACCCCTCCGTTGTGGTTGCACCTACGGTACGGCTATCTGTGTCGCCGAGGCACGCAAGCCTCCCCACCAACGGCAAGGTCTGTGGTTCATGGAGGGGGGGACAGTTATTTTGGGGAAAAATCGTCACGGGTGACGAGAGCTGACGTTACCAATATGAACCTACGATCAAGTACAGCAGTGCCTTTCAACTTTTTTGAATACGCGACCCTTTTCCAAGTAAAAATATTCTGGCGTCCTCCAGGACCATAATAAAATAACATCAGCGATTTCAAAGGCAACGTATGTAATTTTCTTGCTATTGAAACTATACTGATCGAGAAATGAAGTCTGCGGGCAGAGATATAATCATATTCTTTGCCGCGGTAGAGGGGTGGGGGTGAGAAGGGGTCAGGGGGGGGGCATAGTCGTGCGTTTTCGGTCACTACAATTAGTTGTCCGAGTACGCCAGCATGTACGGACGTGATTATTGTCTTCGCGCTTCGCTCTGAGCGAGAATAAAATGGACAAGTTTCTTTAAAGATCTGTGCAGCCCTCCACGTCTGGTACAAATGGCAGTGGCGGAAGCTAAACAAAATCGAAAAAATAGACTTTATGGTGACAGTTATCTGAAATATGGTTCTACTGTCATGAACAATAAACCTCAATGTGTAATTTGCGGTGAAGTATTGTTACATGGGATTATGAAAGGTTCTGCTTCAACTCTCAACTAAGCATTCCAGTGAAGCTGATAAACCGTTGGATTTCTTCGAAACAAAACTGAAAACACTTAACCAGCAGCAAACTGCTATGATCCAGGTAATAAATTAGTAATGTTATTTGTTGATTTAAAATAGTATTAATGTTTCTGATTTTTATTCGTTTTTTATTTAACAATATTTTTATCTGATTTTAGGAATCCAGTGTCAACGAGAAAGCGTTACTAGCTAGTTCCTGAGTCGCATGCCAAGACGCTAAAGCAGGGAAGCCGCATACAGATGCAGACAATCTTAATTTGCCAGCAGCCCTGGATATGGTTGAAATTATGTTAGGTAAGCAAGAGGCAAACAAGCTAAAAAGCATACCACTTTCTGATAATACCACTGAACGCAGAATAAACGATATGGCCGATGACATTCGGGAGCAGTTAGTCGAAAAATTAAAGAGGAGTCCACATTTTGCTTTGCAGTTTCATGAATCTACTGTTGTTTCAGATTTTGTTCAATTTATAGTATTTGTGCGCTTTGAAGCAGATGAAAGTATCATGGAAGACATTTTAGTTTGCTAAGCACTCTCTGCGAACACAACTGGCCACTTTTTATATGACATGTTTTTAGAAAGCACTCGCAACTACGAGAGTGACTGGAAAAAATGTATCGCCATTTGTAGTGGTGGTGCTACAGCTTACAAGGGGAGGCCGCCAATTATGAAATTCAGATTGGATTCATACTGCGCATAATAAAAGCTCATGGCCAGAGATGTAATGTGGCAAAGCACCAAGATGCACTTCTCAGCCGTTGTCGAGAAAATCGACAGTTTAAAGAAACCGTTGCGGTGAAATACTCTCTGCGATCAAGTCTTTTCTACAGCGTCATGGCGCAGCGGTAAGCGCTCAGGTTAGTAATCCGAAGGTCGCCGCATCAAATCTCGCGCCATGCAACCTTTTTTTTTTTTAGTATTTGTTTTTTGTAATTCAAATGTGTATATATATATACACACACACACACACACACACACACACACACACACAGAGAGAGAGAGAGAGAGATATATATATATATAATTCCCGGCAATCTGTTGCAACAATAATGCATATAATAAGTTGTTGAAAGTCGTTTGTCGTGGAAAAACTGGCGACTTCGAACATCATCATGTTTTCCGCAAACAAAGTTGTATTTTACAAATGTTATTAATTGTCTTCATAATGTTAACCACGTATAGTTAACGGAAGACGTAGAAACGATATTCTGAAACGAATACGTATAGCGAAAGTCAAACGTTCGAATTAGAATAGGGACCCCACGAACACAAATTTACTGTGGCAGGTATGCAATATAAACTCCGTTACTCGCTCGTTACACTTGAAGGACAGATGTTGAATGGGCCGAAACGAGCCGCCGCATAACAGCGTAGTTAGCTGCTAACTTCGAAAGAAGGTAGATGCGGCCCCTAGCGCAACTTATAACATCGTCGAAAATCAGTGCGGGCGTGAGAGCTTTGGTACATCCTGTTAAACAAACGGAAAAATGGAGGCGGTACAATTGAAGAACGACCCGCCTTACCAACATGCATAAGCAATTCATTAATAGTATATATATATATATACGCTGTAGAAAGTTATTAATCGTATCGTAGACAGTATTTCACCGCAACGGTTTCTTTTAACTGTCGATTTTCTCAACAACGGCTGAGAAGTGCATCTTGGTGCTTTGCCACATTACATCTCTGGCCATGAGCTTTTATTATGCGCAGTATGAATCCAATCGGAATTTCATAATTGGCAGCCTCCCCTTGTTAGACTGACAGTAAAAGTGGGATCGTCGCGAAATTAAAATCAATAATGCCAAATTTTTCGCGGACACACTGCTGTCTTCATCGACAAGCTCTTGCAGCCACGATTTTAACTTCTGATTTAAATAATGTACTTAAAGAGGTTATCATAGTTGTAAACTCTATTAAAGGTAAAGCGTTGCTAACTCGACTGTTTAGGATCATTTGTGAAGACATGGGTTCGCTCCATTAAAATCTCCTTTATCATACACAGGTCAGGTGGTTTTGCAAAGGAAAGGTAATGGCACGAGTTCAAAGGTGAATTTTTAATGTTCTCACAAGATTCTAAATCTGGATATGAGAATTACTTTTGTGACTCTGTTTGGCTATTAAAATTACCATTTATAGCGGATCTTTTTAACCACCTAAATCAAAGTATTCCTCGCAAAACTTAGTTTGTGGTCAACGCTTTTACAAAAGATGATGTTTACAGTCTTTACCATGTATTCAGACGATTGTCAAGGAAATTGCAATGGACCAGTCGGTTGTACTAAGTTCTCACATTCCTTGCATTATACAGAGCTTGCATAATTTGGAAGAGAGACTGTTAAGTTTCTTTCCAGAGCTGAACTCTGACGCTGACAACGGTCATAGACGGATACTAAATCCTTTTTTAGATAAGTCAGTACAGCTAGCTGATCTCAGCACGATGGCAAAAGAAACAATTATAGCAGCTGACGGGATGCTTAAAACGTAATTTAATTCGCAAAAGGTTGACGTCTACTGGATGAAGAGAAAAGAAGAGTACCCACAGATGGCAAAGGAAGCTTTGAAGTTATTAGTGCCATTCGCCACTTCCTACCTTTGTGAATTAGCGTTCTCGTCAATGGTGAAAATAAAAACTAAGAAGAAAAGTAGACTTTAACTAGAAAATGATTTGGTGATTTGTATTTCAAAAATAGAACCACGATTCGACAAATTATTAATAAATAAACAGGCTCAGCCTTCTCATTGAAACTGTTGTATTTTTATTGTAGTCTAGGACCTATAGCCCTTGCTTAACTTTCATCTGGCTAAGTGGCACACGTGGCAGCTATCGCCAGTGTCGCCCTATGAATAAAAGCTGTTCAAAACAATAAAATCTTAATAAGTGTCAAGTATGCTTTTTAATTTAAAGAAATTAAAAAACGTGAGGCATCAAATTGCAGTTGTGCCGATAAAACGCTGTGCATTTGCGTATAATCGCTGGATCGTACCATTATTGTTATTGACTTTACCATTGACGGTATGGCTTATGCTCCACGGGAAAGAAATGACAACGAAATAACAGAAAACGCGGAGGAAAAAAGAGCGTAATGTTTTACATCAATGTCATTCTTCTTCTTGTTGTTGTCATTATTATCATTACGACAAAGACAGCGCCGCCGGCAATGCAGTATTCCGCTGAACTGTTAGGGACACTCCTAGCGTTGCAATTATTGTAACCGATACCTCCGCTCGCGTGTCCTCGACGATGTTGCCAAATTCTCTGTGACGGTGTTGGAGGCAAGACTCACGTAACTTCATGGCCTTGAAATACCTCTATATGAATTCTGTTTTAGATATGTCGTCGCTAACCAACACGAATCCAAAAAAGCTGCGCATTAAGCGATACGTAGGTAGAAAAATGGTTCAAATGGTTCTGAGCACTATGGAACTCAAAATCTGTGGTCATCAGTCCCCTAGAACTTAGAACTACTTAAACCTAACTAACCTAAGGACATCACACACATCCATGCCCGCGGCTGGATTCGAACCTGCGACCGTAGCAGTCGCGCGGTTCCGGACTGATCGCCTAGAACCGCTAGACCACCGCGGCCGGCTGCGTAGGTAGATGTTTCATTCACCTAGCCGTCTTCTGTGATGACTCATTTTGAAGAGAAGGTAAAAACAAATGTCTTTAGACGACTTCTTGTAAAAAAGAATGTACATTTTATAAACTGTTTCAGTATTTTTACGGAGTGGAATGCATTATCCTTTTTTTACGTGAATTCCATCAGAAAAATGTGTTCCACATAACGAGTGTTTCGCAATGCAGGTAAGACTCAGAAGTGAATTATCCTCATTAAACGAGGTCCCACTGTGTAGTCAACTTGTAAACAAGGACATCTTTCTCGAATTTCTCACAGTTACTTATTGGATCTACTTCATTCAGTTATCGATCGGTTCCTGAAAACAGTTTTCCAGTTTTGCGTTTATTTATCGTTCACACGTTATATTTATTATAAAACAATTTACATTATGCTCAATTCGGAATTAATGTTGAACAAGGAATAACGCAGTTTTAATAAAATGTAAATACCATTTTCCATAGGCCTATGTTTTTGTATTGCAGAACCCCTAGTTTTAAGACATGAAGCAGAATGCTTATTTACTGTCATTCAGTTGTAAAAGAAGACAACATGTCTTTTTAATGAATTACGAGAATATGTAGTCAACATTTTTACAAGTGATGGTACCAGTTTTTTATAACATATTTTCAACTCTTTTTATAAAGTACTATAAAATAAACAATGATTCACTTCACAGCAATCACCACAATTAACTATACGAAAGAAATGAGAAATTAACCAGGTGACAAGCAACGACGGTTTTGTGGGAATCCCGATGAAGCTACAGTACTAGGAAAATAGAAACAACGTCAGCATGCAGTGTGTGAATTAAAGTCTGAGTTGAGCTCCGGCAGCCTAGATCCGGTCGGTAGAAATTACTGTATTTCGTGCCTTGCCTCATGACTGCCAATCCTATCGATCTGTTGTTTGGTTCGAAGTTTGTTACTAAAATGCATTTTAGTAACCGTGGTGCCCAATCTTGCACGTGAGCTGTGTGTATGATGTTACAGCCGTTTTGTATCACATTTGAAAGTGAGCATCTTTTAAATGCGGTTTCATAAACTGTTCTCGTTCCGTGTGATATTTTTATCACAGCAGATGATTGGCACGTAAACTAAGTTGTCAGTAATAACACAAGACGCTGCCACTGCACTGCCGTTCCAGCCCGGAGGTTGATGTGGTCCTTTCCCTCTTCCTGCAAACCTCTCAGAGGTAAATACTATCTGTACAAGACTTAGTCACTCTCGCCCTCCTAGTTCCAATCCACAGAAGTGGGAAGAGATCAATAGACATCGTGCTGCTTCTCAGTGCTGCAAGCGTTTGCGTATTTGAATTCTTCAATAGGTTTAAATTAAATTCGTATTCATTATTATAAATAAATACCAGACTATAGCAGATGATCGACATGAAACATACGTTACCGGCCATGCTGCAACTGCTTTCTCCTGACCCACAGGTTGAAAAACACTGAAATACAGAAATTCACATGAAGGGTTATCGCTGTGACGACGTAACCGACCTCCAAGCCAACGTGACGAGCGAGTTCTATAAAACCTCGAAGACGTTTCGCTTAGTTGTATGAACGTTATGTGCGTTGTACTGCAGTCGGAGGATAATACACTCCTGACAATTGAGATAAGAACACCGTGAATTCATTGTCCCAGGAAGGGGAAACTTTATTGACACATTCCTGGGGTCAGATACATCACATGATCACACTGACAGAACCACAGGCACATAGACACAGGCAACAGATCATGCACAATGTCGGCACTAGTACAGTGTATATCCACCTTTCGCAGCAATGCAGGCTGCTATCCTCCCATGGAGACGATCGTAGAGATGCTGCATGTAGTCCTGTGGAACGGCTTGCCATGCCATTTCCACCTGGCGCCTCAGTTGGACCAGCGTTCGTGCTGGACGTGCAGACCGCGTGAGACGACGCTTCATCCAGTCTCAAACATGCTCAATGGGGGACAGGTCCGGAGATCTTGCTGGCCAGGGTAGTTGACTTACACCTTCTAGAGCACGTTGGGTGGCACGGGATACATGCGGACGTGCATTGTCCTGTTGGAACAGCAAGTTCCCTTGCCCGTCTAGGAATGGTAGAACGATGGGTTCGATGACGGTTTGGATGTACCGTGCACTATTCAGTGTCCCCTCGACGATCACCAGAGGTGTACGGCTAGTGTAGGAGATCGCTCCCCACACCATGATGCCGGGT
Source organism: Schistocerca gregaria (assembly GCF_023897955.1). NCBI lineage: Eukaryota > Metazoa > Arthropoda > Insecta > Orthoptera > Acrididae > Schistocerca > Schistocerca gregaria. Next base: position 491,959,459 of record NC_064927.1, on the reverse strand, counting down.
GTTGGCCCTGTGTGCCTCGGTCGTATGCAGTCCTGATTGTGGCGCTCACCTGCACGGCGCCAAACACGCATACGACCATCATTGGCAACAAGGCAGAAGCGACTCTCATCGCTGAAGACGACACATCTCCATTCGTCCCTCCATTCACGCCTGTCGCGACACCACTGGAGGCGGGCTGCACGATGTTGGGGCGTGAGCGGAAGACGGCCTAACGGTGTGCGGGACCGTAGCCCAGCTTCATGGAGACGGTTGCGAAGGGTCCTCGCCGATACCCCAGGAGCAACAGTGTCCCTAATTTGCTGGGAGGTGGCGGTGCGGTCCCCTACGGCACTGCGTAGGATCCTACGGTCTTGGCGTGCATCCGTACGTCGCTGCGGTCCGGTCCCAGGTCGACGGGCACGTGCACCTTCCGCCGACCACTGGCGACAACATCGATGTACTGTGCAGACCTCACGCCCCACGTGTTGAGCAATTCGGCGGTACGTCCACCCGGCCTCCCGCATGCCCACTATACGCCCTCGCTCAAAGTCCGTCAACTGCACATACGGTTCACGTCCACGCTGTCGCGGCATGCTACCAGTGTTAAAGACTGCGATGGAGCTCCGTATGCCACGGCAAACTGGCTGACACTGACGGCGGCGGTGCACAAATGCTGCGCAGCTAGCGCCATTCGACGGCCAACACCGCGGTTCCTGGTGTGTCCGCTGTGCCGTGCGTGTGATCATTGCTTGTACAGCCCTCTCGCAGTGTCCGGAGCAAGTATGGTGGGTCTGACACACCGGTGTCAATGTGTTCTTTTTTCCATTTCCAGGAGTGTATGAAAAGCACCTGAAGCATTGCAACCACTGTCTTAATTAACGTTTCTCTGTTTTTTTTATTAATTCAGTCTCTAAACGTTTTGGACCGAGGCAGTAAAACCCTTGTACCTTGATAACTGGACTATGGTGTCTAAATTGACTCCATTGCTAAGTTCATTTAGTAGTAAACTTTTCGTCAGATGACAGGGAAGTTGTAATCAGTTCTAACGCTGCCTTCCTCCTATTCTATCCGTTTGTCTCACGAAAACTGCTGAATCAGCTGATGCACTCGTAAACAGACCAGTGCCGATTCACGCAATCCGGAAAAATGTCGCCAACGGTTTTTCTCTCCAAGAAGTCAGTGGCAAAAATATAAACCAATTAATGTAACGGCATCGAAATGAGTAAGCAACAGCCAAGAAATGTCGAAAGTTCACAGAAGAAACCTATCATCAGTCTAAGGACAAAGTTTTGCGACCTTACGAAGGAATAAAACCGCTTCTGTGCGTTATTGATTCGTGGGGTGGGCGAAACGATCCTTCCTTTTGCGATGACCTGTCTGTAGGTGAAAGCGGCATACCGAGATGTGCATTAAAGTAATTCTGCCAAAATGAAGACTTCTCTGTCACCCCTGCAGGTGAAGAATTACATTCGCCGATTAAAAAAATGGTCCTGCTGTCATCACAAAGCGCACACATACGACAAGTAGAAGAAAGGCAATTAAAATACACGCCTCGATCCATCAACTGCAGGCTCCAGCTATCGATAAAATGCTTCAGAATGTGCTGGTTTAGCGCGAAATTATCGCCATTGCGGGGTATTTAACAACGTTAACGACGTTGCTTCTCCTCCTGATTCATACCAAAAAATGTGATTCTGGCATATATGCCCTCGTACATTGCTCAAAGTTCTCCGAATTTTTATGCTTTGAATGTTTTTCTTATAAATATCACCTTGCGGAATGCACTGGTTCTCTTGAAGTATAAAAGTAAAAATAAAAGCAAACATTGAGATACTAGAATTTATATATTCTCTGGTCGTTCAATTCAATTACCGTTAACCACAGAAAATTTTACAAGATCTGTGATGAGACAAACTGTTTTTAATAACATTTGACAGACATATTTCTTCTGTGAACAGTTCCATTGTGTATCACGGTGTCACAAATTACACTCCTGGAAATGGAAAAAAGAACACATTGACACCGGTGTGTCAGACCCACCATACTTGCTCCGGACACTGCGAGAGGGCTGTACAAGCAACGATTACACGCACGGCACAGCGGACACACCAGGAACCGCGGTGTTGGCCGTCGAATGGCGCTAGCTGCGCAGCATTTGTGCACCGCCGCCGTCAGTGTCAGCCAGTTTGCCGTGGCATACGGAGCTCCATGGCAGTCTTTAACACTGGTAGCATGCCGCAACAGCGTGGACGTATAGTGGGCATGCGGGAGGCAGGGTGGACGTACCGCCGAATTGCTCAACACGTGGGGCGTGAGGTCTCCACAGTACATCGATGTTGTCGCCAGTGGTCAGCGGAAGGTGCACGTGCCCGTCGACCTGGGACCGGACCGCAGCGATGCACGGATGCACGCCGAGACCGTAGGATCCTACGCAGTGCCGTAGGGGACCGCACCGCCACTTCCCAGCAAATTAGGGACACTGTTGCTCCTGGGGTATCGCGAGGACCCTTCGCAACCGTCTCCATGAAGCTGGGCTACGGTCCCGCACACCGTTAGGCCGTCTTCCGCTCACGCCCCAACATCGTGCAGCCCGCCTCCAGTGGTGTCGCGACAGGCGTGAATGGAGGGACGAATGGAGACGTGTCGTCTTCAGCGATGAGAGTCGCTTCTGCCTTGGTGCCAATGATGGTCGTATGCGTGTTTGGCGCCGTGCAGGTGAGCGCCACAATCAGGACTGCATACGACCGAGGCACACAGGGCCAACACCCGGCATCATGGTGTGGGGAGCGATCTCCTACACTGGCCGTACACCTCTGGTGATTCGTCGAGGGGACAGTGAATAGTGCACGGTACATCCAAACCGTCATCGAACCCATCGTTCTACCATTCCTAGACCGGCAAGGGAACTTGCTGTTCCAACAGGACAATGCACGTCCGCATGTATCCCGTGCCACCCAACGTGCTCTAGAAGGTGTAAGTCAACTACCCTGGCCAGCAAGATCTCTGGATCTGTCCCCCATTGAGCATGTTTGGGACTGGATGAAGCGTCGTCTCACGCGGTCTGCACGTCCAGCACGAATGCTGGTCCAACTGAGGCGCCAGGTGGAAATGGCATGACAAGCCGTTCCACAGGACTACGTTCAGCATCTCTACGATCGTCTCCATGGGAGAATAGCGGCCTGCATTGCTGCAAAAGGTGGATATACACTGTACTAGTGCCGACATTGTGCATGCTCTGTTGCCTGTGTCTATGTGCCTGTGGTTCTGTCAGTGTGATCATGTGATGTATCTGACCCCAGGAATGTGTCAATAAAGTTTCCCCTTCCTGGGACAATGAATTCACGGTGTTCTTATTTCAATTTCCAGGAGTGTACATATTGATTTCACGTACTTACGTAACTGTGCCAGGCAGAAAGGTATGGGGAGAGGGAGGGGGGGGTTCTCCTTGTGAGTTATCGCGAATTGCCCGAAGCACGCAAATGGTTCAAATGGCTCTAAGCACTATGGGACTTAACTGCTGAGTTCATCAGTCTCCTAGAACTTAGAACTACTTAAACCTAACTAACCTAAGGACATCACACACATCCATGCCCGAGGCAGGATTCGAATCTGCGACCGTAACGGTCGAGCGGTTCCAGACTGGAGCGCCTAGAACCGCTCGGTCACATCGGCCGGCGAATCACGCAAATGGTTTGTGGCAATGCTATGTTGTTACTATTTGATCAACTTCCAGACATGAGATACCACTGATTCTACAGGAAAAGTAAATAGTTCGACTGTTGGAGAAAGCTGCGGCCCTACCGAAAACCCCCTGTGACGTAGCCCAGCCTAACACGGCCGACACGCACTTTCCGACTGTCAAATACGTCACGTGTTGAGTCACACCTGTCTTTAAAATGTTCCGGCGTTTAGCCGCATCTGGCTCTTGCCTCAAAGGCCAACAATAAAGTTAGAAGAGTGATGAAAATAAGATAAAAAGGCTAATGTTGTAGAGTTCAGATACTGGCTTAACTAGACCTCACCTCGACATATAAAAAGCAATGTGATCCCAAAAATATTCGAATAACGCTTCAGTCTATGCTCTTTACAGCATTTTATCCATTGTTCATAAAGAAAACTGTCCGATACGGGTGATTGTGAACTCGCAGAAGAACCCAGCGAAAAACTTAACGAGATTCTTATTAAGGCTTATACATTTGAAGGTCATTTTTGTGTAAACAATATCCACGAGCTCTCAGAAAGCTTCTCATACCAAACAGAGCCAGATTCGCATTCTTTGATACAGTTGATTTGTATATAATCAAACTGGTAAGAGAAACAATTTCATAACTAAAATTAACTTGGTTAAATAAAAAAAATACTCTAGCTGCGCTTTAAGAAGTTCCTGAAATTCTTACCTTACTACTATCGCCTAATAAGTCAGCTTCAATAAGTAATTTTATGAACAGGAAGATAGCTTTGCAACGGGTAGTTGCATGCTAGCCAAGATTTACATAAATGATTTACAAATGTCTTTTTCTCAAGGTGAATATGGCAATCAAGAAAAAAATACTCATCACAAATGCTATCTGGATGATCCGGTTACCTTGTTTGACGGGACAGTGCAAGAAACTGAGGAGTTGACAATAGAACTTAAGAAACGGTACCAAAACATAAAACCTACTCTTCAGCATGAAAGTGATAACGGGTGCTTTTTGCTTGGATTAAAAATAGTAAACACAGTGGTAAAAATAAATTTAAAACACGCAGAAAACCTCCTACAACTGAAGTAAAAATCAACATCTAATCATTTGTCAGTCCGAGGAACATAACATGGTATATTGTAGGGAAATGCTCTATAGAATGGAATAATCTCGTTGCACATTGAAGATAAACTACAATAACTAAAAACAATCAAACTAATATCTCAGAATAATGGCTACAGTTCTGACACCATGTATAATCTTAAGAGAATTAAAAACAAATAGAGTAAGAAAGAGAGTTCTACCTCCACATCAGGCAGCACTTTAGGACAAATAGCTCCTCGAAAGTCTTTGAAGTACAATCTAAGACAAAAAAAGGAACTACGCACCATGAAGCAATTATCCGAACGGGACGAAAATCGGTAAATGTAATGAATATGTACAGACAAACAAACCATTACAATTTTAGAGAAACTAGATGATCTATCCAAGAAAAAGAGCTTCACGAATTGAGCAAGTCAGTAACGCGTTAGTCCACCTCTAGCCCTTAAGCAAGCCGTTAGTCGCCTCGGCATTGATGGAGAGAGTCCTTGGATGTCCCCCTGAGGGATATCGTGCCACATTCGGTCGTTTTTGAGCGTGATATCGTCAAAATTCCGAGTCTGTTGGAGGGTTCTGCCCGTAATGCTGCAAGCGTTCTCAAATGTGGAGATCCAGTGTCCACGTTGGCCAAGCCAGGGTTTGGCAAGTAGGTAGACAAGCACGTGAAACCCTCTCCTTGCGCGGGCATCGGCGTTATCTTGCTGGAAACTAAGCCCAGAAGGCTTGCCATGAAGGGCAACAAAACATTGCATCGAATACCCAGTTTTCAAGAAGGGACGTCGAGCAGATGTGCAGAACTATAGAACTATATCTCTAACGTCAATCAGTTGTAGAAATTTGGAACACGTAATATGTTCGAGTATAATGACTTTTCTAGAGACTAGAAATCTAGTCTGTATGAATCAGCATGCGTTTCGAAAAAGACGGTCGTATGAAACCCAGCTCGCGCTATTCGTCCACAAGACTCAGAGGGCTATAGACACGGGTTCCCAGGTAGATGCCGTGTTTCTCGACTTCCTCAAGGCGTTCGATACAGTTTCCCCACAGTCGTTTAATGAACAAAGAAAGTGCATATGGACTATCAGACCAATTGTGTGATTGGATTGAAGAGTTCCTAGATAACACAACGCATCATGTCATTCTCAGTGGAGAGAAGTCTTCCGAAGTATGAGTGATTTCAGGTATGCCGCAGGGGAGTGTCGTAGACAGTTGCTATTCACAATATACATAAATGACTTTGTGGAAAACATCGGAAGTTCACTGAGGCTTTTTGCGGATGATGCTGTAGTATATCGAGAGGTTGTAACAATGGAAAATTGTACTGAAATGCAGGAGGATCTGCAAGGAATTGACTATGGTGCAGGGAATGGCAATTGAATCTAAATGTAGACAAGTGTAATGTGCTGCGAATACATAGAAAGAAAGATCCCTTATCATTTACCTACAATATAGCAGGTCAGCAACTGGAAGCAGTTAATTCCATAAATTATCTGGGAGTACGCATTAGGAGTGATTTAAAATGGAATGCTCATGTAAAGTTGATCGTCGGTAAAGCAGATGCCAGACTGAGATTCATTGGAAGAATGCTAAGGAAGTGCAGTCCGAAAACAAAGTAAGTAGGTTACAGTACTGCTTGAATACGGCTCAGCAGCGTGGGATCCGTACCAGACAGGGTTGATAGAAGAGATAGAGAAGATCTAACGGAGCGCAGCGCGCTTCGCTGCAGGATCATTTGGTGATCGCGAAAGCGTTACGGAGATGATAGTGGAAGACTCTGCAGGAGAGACGCTCAGTAACTCGATACGGGCTTTTGTTGGAGTTTCGAAAACATACCTTCACCGAGGAGTCAAGCAATATATTGCTCCCTCCTACGTATATCCCGCGAAGAGACCATGAGGATAAAATCAGAGAGATTAAAGCCCACATAGAGGCACACCGACAATCTTTCTTTCCACGAACAATACGAGACTGGAATAGTAGGGAGAACCGATAGAGGTACTGAAGATACCCTCCGCCACACACCGTCGGGTGGCTTGCGGAGTATGGATGTGGATGTAGATGTAGATGTACGGCTGTGCTGCGGGGGTACCGCGGATGACAACCAGAGGCGCCCTGCTACGAAAAGAAACGGCACACCGGAGCATCACTCCTGTTTGTCGGGCCGTATGGCGGGAGACGGTCACGTTGGTGTTTCACACTCTCCAGGGCGTCCCCAGAGGAGTTTGCTGGCCATCGGGGCTCAGTTCGATGTGGGACTCAAAACTTAAGACAATTCTACTCCAGTCGACGAGATTCCAGGCCAAAGACGTGCCTGGAGAGGCCCCGGACAGCTACGGGACAGTAGCGAGTCTAGTGGAGCGCGCGCACAGCCAGGCCACACTCGTCGCCGTGGCAGCGGGCGCTTCGCCTCCCTCACACGGCAGCCGGCGCCCCTCCTGCGGCTTCTGCCCACGGCCCTGATTTACGGCCAACCGCACGTCAGCTCCACGCGCAGCGGCGCAGCTGCCGGGACCTCGGGCCGCCCCGAGACGGAAGGGGCCTCGGGAGATTCGGCTCTTACCTGCGTGCCTCGCCGCCGCCTCCCGCTTGTAAACTTCTCTCAGACTCCTTCGCAAGCAGCGGCGGAGGCCATCGCTGATCGCCCTTCATAAAGAAAAACCACTTTCTCTTTTTTTTTTCGATACCGTGCGCCGGTCGTAATTGTTGCTGTAACAATCAGGCCCGTCTCGTACATTCGACCGTGTACGCATCCTCTTCCTCGACAGGCCGGTATTAATCACGTCGCTCGTGCGATGGCTCCGGCAGCAAACGCTTCGCAGCCAAATTATCTGTCGATTGCTACACTTCCTACAGAAGACCAGCCACACTGAATGTGGACCTGCACCGCACAACCGTGCTTCTCTTTATCGAAATAAATTACTGGTCATTAAAATTGCTACACCAAGATAAATGCAGATGATAAACGGGTATTCATTGCGCAAATATAATATACTAGAACTGACATCTGATTACATTTTCACGGAATTTGGGTGCATAGATCTGAGAAATCAGACCACCCCTGGCCGTAATAACAGCCTTGATACGCCTGGGCATTGAGTCAAACAGAGCTTGGATGGCGTGTACAGGTACTGCTGCCCATGCAGCTTCAACACGATACCACAGTTCATCAAGAGTAGTGGCTGGCGTATTGTAACGAGCCAGTTGCTTGGCCACAATTGACCAGACGTTTTCAATTGGTGAGAGATCAGGAGTACCTGCTGGCCAGGGCAGCAGTCGAACATTTTCTCTATCCAGAAAGGCCCGTACAGGACCTGCAACATGCGGTCGAGCATTATCCTGCTGGAATGTAGGGTTTCGCAGGGATCGAATGAAGGGAAGAGCCACGGGTCGTAGCACATCTGAAATGTAACGTCCGCTGTTCAAAGTGCCGTTAATTCGAACAAGAGTTGTCCGAGACGTGTAACCAATGGCATCCCACACCATCAAGCCGGGTGATACGCCAGTATGGTGATGACGAATACACGCTTCCAATGTGCGTTCACTGCGATGTCGCCAAACACGGATGCAACCATCATGATGCTGTAAACAGAATGTGGATTCATCCAAAAAATGACTTTTTGCCATTCGTGCACCCAGGTTCGTCGTCGAGTACACCATCACAGGCGCTCCTGTCTGTAATGCAGCGTCAAAGGTAACCGCATCCATGGTCTCCGAGCTGGTAGTCCGTGCTGCTGCAAACGTCGTCGAACTGTTCGTGCAGATAGTTGTTGTCTTGCAAACGTCCCCATCTGATGACTCAGAGATCGAGACGTGGCTGCACGATCCGTTACAGCCATGCGGATAAGATGCCTGTCATCTCGACTGCTAATGATACGAGGCCGTTGGGATCCAGCACGGCGTTCCGTATTACCCTCCTGAACCCGCCTATTCCATATTCTGCTAACAGTCACTGGATCTCGACCAACGCGAGCAGCAGTGTCGCGATACGATAAACCGCAATCGCGATAGGCTACAATCCGACCTTTATCAACGTCGGAAACGTGGTGGTACGCATTTCTCCTCCTTACACGAGGCATCACAACAACGTTTCACCAGGCAACGCCGGTCAACTGCTGTTTGTGTATCAGAAATCGGTTGGAAACTTTCCCCGTGTCAGCACGTCATAGGTGTCGCCACCGGCGCCAACCTTGTGTGAATGCTCTGAAAAGTTAATCATTTGTATATGACAGCATCTTCTTCCTGTCGATTAAATTTCGCGTCTGTAATACGTCATCTTCGTGGTGCAGCAATTTGAATGGCCAGCAGTGCACCAAAACGCGAGGAGCCACAGAACGAAATCCATGCGTCCATGCACAAAAAGCTTTGCGGGCGTTCTGCTCCAGTCTAGAAGAAAAAAAATGCTGCACATACGTCTCTATATATGGCCCAAATACCCATAAATTGCGGGGCACTGAGTTTGTTATGACAACAAGATTTATTTTCTCCCGTTCCGTTTACGGACAGAGAACTCTTCAAGAGCTGTTGTTATTCACTTACCTTTCTGAATATCTGAACAATGAGGCCCGATAATTGGTTATTGAAATTTCTGAATTGATTTCCGCTAGATACTGGCCGTATTTCTTATAGTCATTTTTATTCCATATTACGCAGCATGTCTGCTACACTTCCACTCTCGCAGTCGGAAGGACGACAGTTCAATCCCGCCTCCGGCCATACTGATTTAGGTTTTGCGTGATTTCCCTAAATCGCTCCACGCAAATGCCGAGATGGTTCCTCTGGAAGGGCATCGCCGCTTTCTTCCCAGTTTTTCCCTAAACGCCGGCCTGAGTGGCCGTGCGGTTCTAGGCGCTATAGTCTGTAGACACACGACCGCTACGGTCGCAGGTTCGAATCCTGCCTCGGGCATGGATGTGTGTGATGCCCTTAGGTTAGTTAGGTTTAAGTAGTTATAAGTTCTAGGGGACTGATGACCTCATCTACATCTACATGACTACTCTGCAATTCACATTTAAGTGCTTGGCAGAGGGTTCATCGAACCACAATCATACTATCTCTCTACTATTCCACTCCAGAACAGCGAGCGGGAAAAATGAACACCTAAACCTTTCTGTTCGAGCTTTGATTTCTCTTATTTTATTTTGATGATCATTCCTACCTATGTAGGTTGGGCTCAACAAAATATTTTCGCATTCGGAAGAGAAAGTTGGTGACTGAAATTTCGTGAAAAGATCTCGCCGCCACGAAAAACGTCTATGCTGGAATGACTTCCATCCCAACTCGTGTATCATATCTGCCACACTCTCTCCCCTATAACGTGATAATACAAAACGAGCTGCCCTTTTTTGCACCCTTTCGATGTCCTCCGTCAAACCCACCTGGTAAGGATCCCACACCGCGCAGCAATATTCTAACGGAGGACGAACGAGTGTAGTGTAAGCTGTCTCTTTAGTGGACTTGTTGCATCTTCTAAGTGTCCTGCCAATGAAACGCAACCTTTGGCTCGCCTTCCCGACAATATTATCTATGTGGTCCTTCCAACTGAAGTTGTTCGTAATTTTAACACCCAGGTACTTAGTTGAATTGACAGCCTTGAGAATTGTACTATTTGTCGAGTAATCGAATTCCAACGGATTTCTTTTGGAACTCATGTGGATCATCTCATACTTTTCGTTATTTAGCGTCAACTGCCACCTGACACACCATACAGCAATCTTTTCTAAATCGCTTTGCAACTGATACTGGTCTTCGGATGACCTTACTGGACGGTAAATTACAGCATCATCTGCGAACAATCTAAGAGAACTGCTCAGATTGTCACCCAGGTCATTTATATAGATCAGGAACAGCAGAGGTCCCAGGACGCTTCCCTGGTGAACATCTGATATCACTTCAGTTTTACTCGATGATTTGCCGTCTATTACTACGAACTGTGACCTTCCTGACAGGAAATCACGAATCCAGTCGCACAACTGAGACGATACCCCATAGCTCCGCAGCTTGATTAGAAGTCGCTTGTGAGGAATGGTGTCAAAAGCTTTCCGTAAATCTAGAAATACGGAATCAACTTGAGATCCCCTGTCGATAGCGGCCATTACCTCAGAAGTTAAGTCCCATTGTGCTCAGAGCCATTTGAACCATTTTTCCCTAAACCGATGAAACCGATGACCTCGCTGTCTGGTCTCCACCCCCAGACAACCCCGACCCAACACTTCCCCTGTTTGTAAGCTATATGCGTAACGCCCCTTATGAACTAGAATTGTACTACGTCTTTAGTTAATCGCACCTTTAGGGAGGTAGTCTTAACTCTAGAAGGTCACGCGGATTGTGCCCACAAGTTGGATCTACATAATATTATCAATTGTACTGATCTTATCAAATATTTATTTATCAAAACTCTGGTACTGTTTGGAAGGGAAATGCTGATGTAAGCTGATGTACCTCCAATACAGTTGCCTCGAAACTAAGCTACGAGAACGATTAACTGCAACACTTGAAAAAAAATATTGCTTTTCCCCCGCAGATAGATGTGATTCACTGTTCGCTTTTTCTGTTCTTCATAGTATAGCTGACCCAGGAAATAATTACTGCTCTTCTGCAGAAAAGGAAGACTTGATAAGTGCTCGAAGACTCCGACTGAGCCTGTTTAAGTTTGAAGGTTAACGAAGTACTGTTTATAATCTCTGAGGATGTGTCCAGCATTATGCAGTGAAACTTTAGGTATAGGAACATACTTCGGACCACGGCCTAAAGCGCACAAAACACAAACCGCTAAAAACGTAAATATCTTTCTGCACTGGGTGAAAAAACGTGTTTTCCCCGCTTGCTCCTCTTAAACACATCAAAAACTAATTTTATGAAAAACCTCACAAAGAAATATTACATCAATCTGGATATGTTAAGAGCTTGTTAGCCATCAGAATTTGACTAAAAAGAGGGAACTGGTTGATAGCGCTCCTGAGACATCAAGGAGTTGGTACTGGAGGGATGTATGGAGGGTAAAAATTGCAGAGTGAGACTCACAAACGCGTCATCTTTATCAGTAAATATCAGTTAATGACGAATCAATAATATAAGCATTCAAGAGACAGTATGGTCCGCAAAACAGAAGACTCAAACTGTATGACAACGGTGGAGCGTAATGAGCAGCTCTGTGGCTTACAGTGCCGAAGGGAACAGCGTCCCGCTTTTTGATAGAATTCTTTTTTCACTTCAGCTTGATGTTGTCGACACATTCTGGGACTTTATTATGAATTTAGTACAGGTAAGGCTTTGGCCACTTCCCCACTTATGACCACTTTAATGTAATAAATGAATCTAAAAACTTCTATTGAAGAGCAGTCCAATAGTCTGTTATAAACAACATAAAATATTCTATTCAGCTAGATATAGAAATAATTTTTTCTTTGTTCTTGTTTGGAGTCCTAAGATTGCGAAAAGGCCTTTGTTGTTCCACAGATTTTTTTCTTTAAGGAACGTATAATCGGTTGTTCATATTCTGCACGTTTAAATAAAACATCAGAAGAAAGTTAATCTGTTAGGAGGTAAGGTTCTGTATTACAGCCTCATTTCATACAAGTTAAGTATGGTACAAACCAAGAACATGCGAGTAAACTTCTTTGACCATTAAAGGACTCAGATTTAGTCTTGGTTCCCTGTTAAGGCCATGCTTGTGACCACTTTTAAAAAATTATACAAAACATCTAGAATACAGATTTGGTCTCCATTCTAACTAGTCTAATTTAATTTCGGTAGGCTTACTTATAATATTTCTGGTATTTTTATATCAAGATAAACCTAATTAAAAGTCTTGCCTGAGCATATATTAATTTTTCTATACTTCTAACACAGTAAAATATGGAATACAATTATGAAAATATAACATTTTTTAACTCAAGGTTTTTGAGTCAACTGAAGAATAAGAGATTTCAGTATTCTCCTAGGAAGGATAGAAATGCACTGGAGGTTATTTTTGAGGGAATTAGTGTTGCTACTGCAAGTAATTTTGACAATGCTCCAAGAACATTAAGAACTAAAATTTCTGGCCCACCTCCACAAAAATCTATTTCGCACCGTGGCCCACATTCGGTGTCATGGGAAGAAAACTTCTTTCCAAGCTGTTCCAGCCAGGGTTTTCAGTTACTAAGGGAAATCTCTACGTGCAAAAAGGTATGGAAAAGGCAGATTTGTGATTTTCTGAGGATGTATTGCAGACAATCAATTGGAAAAAAGTGACACCATGGCTTTCTTGAGAGATACAAAGTTTTGTCACAAAAAGGCGCTGAATGTGGATTTACATGTTCTATTACAGAGCACAATTCCATCCCCGCGAAGGGGGATTAGTCTTATATTTGCTCATCTGAAAAACTGCTGTACTGATCGCGAAGGACCACCAACTTCCGCATTAAGGTAAAAACTTTAAAACCTCACATCTGCCGCAAAGTACTCGAGACCTGTTCTCACAGCTCGAGGTCCGTCGGTCGGCTTTCCCGACTTCGCACGCGCTCCACGAAAACTCTTTCAACATTCACGCCTTCCGTCCAGCCAGTTCCAGTAGCTGCCCACAGGAAATTTCACTGGCCACTTCTTGCTCGCGCAGATAACTTTTCCGCTGGACAACCCATCACCTCCAGCTTTGAGAAATTCTCCTCATCCCGGTCAATAGAAACCGGGTTTCAGTACACACGCTATCTAGGGACACACACACAGGCGCGGCCAGTAAACTATTACATCCTCATAATTATTTACAGTTACCCTTGATTCAGGTTGTGAAATGTAAGAATTTACTTTGCACGCAATTTGTAAGCAGTAATTTCAGAATTATTCCTCAACTCACTTTGAGGATGGGGTTTGAATGTTTAGTAGTTTATGTTTTTGAAACCACTGTTCCAGTTAGCACTAAGTTTACTTCATGTTATTACCCCACCTAGCGGTGTTGGCTACTTACAGCCGCGCACATATCCACCAAATATCGTAATTTCACTTTAAGACGCAGTTACTCACATTTGCTTGAATTCCCATCTTAATCTACCTTCCAACGTATTTACAGCGTGAACACCAATAAACAACGCGGTCTGCTCGTTACTCCTGCTCCTGGGTGACTTCGCACACACCCGCTCTCAGGGCCGCACCGGACAATGTCCATATCTGTAACGACGTTTACAGTAATCCTTGTTCACAGTGCCGCTTGGCACTTCACCAGCCACTGTATCACTGCCTGCTTTGTGGGACGGTCTACTTTCTGGCGTCCGCCTTGGGTGGAGCAAATTTCAGCGGTTCGCCCTGACTGCATTACCGCCGGCGTTCCATATGGGGCAAATAGTGATTATCATAATAACACGTAAATTAGGTTATTACTCTTGCTTGTTTATAATTGACTGCCAGCACTTCATAACAGTGACAATATTGCTAGAAATAAATTATTTCATCTATCGAACCTTTCACCTGAATTCATCTCAGTTTGCACGCTTGACTTCAGGATAAACCCACACACATCGAAATGAGTTGATTATGCGCCACGAGTTTTGAGGTACATCTTTTGCGTTGGTACAGTAAATACATTTATTTTAAAAACTACATAGCAGCAGATATACGAAGAGCATGCTGACAACATACCGTTGCTAGTTTGTTCTGAAGTGTGCTCATCGGTATAAGGTCTGCATATGCGTCTTCATCCATTCCATGCAAACGAAAGTGAAGTGCATGTCAGAGGGTGTATCTTATTGCAACATATACACGAGTTTCTCCCATCTGGCTTTAGGAAATTGCTTATTAATGATAGTGATGCTGTAACTGTTGTTTGGTAATATTTACTGGCAAAATGCAACCTAACGCCAGACTGCGTACTTACGGCTATCCTGTGTGACCGTTTTTTAGTACGACTTTAAAAGAAAGAGAGATTATTAATTGATCACCGATGCGTCGCTTCTCGATTGTGTTCAGGAGACGCACGGATTGACTTTTGACCCAGATTACCTTCACACAATCAGAATCTTCGACGAAAATACCTAAGGGACCTATTTTAATATAAAAATGGAAATGAAAGCAAATTAGTGGAATTTTGTAAGAGAAAGATTAACAGATCGGAAGTTGAACACATTAGTGATCTCCCAAATACAATCGAGACACTGCGATAAAGAGCGAACCTGTAACAAAGCTCACACACAATTTGAACATTATTTTTGATTAGTGGAAGAAAAGAAGAAGAAGAAAATTACTGCATTGTAAAATATTAATATATTTCGAACAAATTGGCGTTAAACTTCTAGACATTGAGAAATACACAATAAATGCATGACTTACATCTGATCCAATAATCGCTGCTTTGTCAGTCAGTTCCTTCTTCAAATTGAACGTCCTTGCGTGTGCGTGAGTACATTGTATCCACACCCGAGTTACCGAAACGTTTGTTCGTCGTTTCACATAGTTTTTACACAAAATAAAAATACAATTTGTAGCAATGGTATGTAGTACCCTTTAACATGTTGGTGACCAAAAGTACAAGGGATAATAAAGTCTCTAGAATATTTCTTAACAAGAAATAAATTGTTCTTTCTTCTGTTTCGCAGCTTCTTGCTATCAAGCGCTGCGGCAATGATTTTAAATATCTGCGCCCAGCGGGTCAAAGTGTTTATTTAGAGTATTTAAACGCTGGACGCGCGTCTTGGTATAGGCACACATTAAAAAAAAGTTTCGTCTCTTTACTCTCGCGCTTTGATACTTAGCACCTATACGAACTAAAGCTCGTTGGCTGTCCTTTTCGTTTGTGACAAATACCTCATATGCAAAGTATCTGAAATCCAATAATATGACATTGTTTCCCGCGTGAGGAGCGATGACTACGTCAGGACCATCGCGACTCATGCGTTGTCGTAATATTATTGCTTTCATGAATCAAGTTAGTATTACTTGCCAAAAAATTTTTATAGTCGATTTCATATATGAAATTAGACAAAGGAGTTGACGTAAAAAATAACAGGTAAATATATTCGTAAGCCTGAAATAGATGGTAACTTGTTCATAGGGTAATTACGTGACAATTGAGCCGTACTTCTGCTAATTCATTACACAAGATAACAAAAGTTCATTTCTCGGTAAGAGACAATGAAATTGGGATAAAGATACACATATATAGATACATTATACATGGCATAATAAATATTAAAAAATAACAAAGAAATAAATTATTTGACTTCGCAAGAAGTGGGGGTGCAGTGTGCACTCTTGGAAATATATATTACAAAGGACTGACATTATTGTTTTTCAAGGACATATTACAGAAAAATGTTTTGACCCTGCTTTCGACGAAGATTTCTTGTAGTAAACACGTAGCACTTTACCGATTTGTGGCTTTCATAACCTGCAAAAAAAAAGTATAAACGGTAGCAGTGTACTTGAGTGAGGGAAATTGATTGCACTTTCACAGTGGAGGAAAAGTAGGGCATCGCTTTCACTGTGGAGGTTGAAGTTGTTGACTGGATGTGATGCTGCGTTGGAAATGCGTCGTGGATCAGGAACTGGAAGACTGGTTCTACAACGTGTTGAGCCGTTTGGTGGCGGTCTCTATTTCACTTGACACATGTTCGAGCTTCCATTCGTGTTCTCGTACATAAGAAATGCAGAGAAAATCTGTATTAGACTGTGCTTACTTACTAATAACTTAGTCTAAAAGAAAAGTGGATTAGGTAAGGATAACAGTTGTTTATGTACATAAGGTCTCATTCTCTTAGGAGTGCTTAGTTCTCGAATTTATTTATTTTTCTGGTTTTATTTGGATCGACACATTTTCGTCATTACTTGGCCTGGTCTATAAATTCGGTAGAAATTGTCAAAGTCGAGTTTAAGACTTTTCAGATTAGTGTCTTGGTGATTTTTATAAGGTTCATAAGTGCTTAACTCATGGTTTTATCAGGTTTTATATTGAAAGTATTTCGGACATATTTGGCGCCCGAGCTCGTTGTGCAAAGTATTGTGGATTGTTGAGCACGCAGCGTATGCAGTGTTAGGTCCGTTAGTCATAGTCACGTGATAATAACTTGACGGTTCGACAACGCTGGCTGTAGTATTCTGCGAGAAGCAGAGCATTTGGTTACTACTAGCTGTGTTGTGAGTTTTTAGTTTTTCGTCGACTCGGAATTATGGAAGCAGCCGGACACGGTGACTCCCGCAGCTGCGTCGGAAGAACTGTGTCCGTGGAAAGGAGTACAGTTCCGGTTGCGGTAACTACAACACTTATTCACTTGCACAATTCGGATTTCTACAACGTGGTTTCGTGATACAAGTACTTATAACATTACTTCACACGTGTCCATAGAGTTATCACCTTTTCAGTTCACACGTTATGATTATTTCGTGTCCACACGTATTTGGTCGTCATGTTAAAGTTCACATGCACCACCTTTATACGCGTCCGTCAATTGCTTGTCTATAGTCGGTTCACACGCTGTAGCATATACATGTCCATAAATTGATGACTGCATTATTACTACAAAGTACAGTTAACATTCGGTATACATATTATGTCTAAAAAATTATTTACAAAGAAAAATTAGTCTCTGTAACTACAAGGCCTGACGAAGAAACGTGTCTCTTATTCATAGTTTGTGCTTCCAAAGTACTTTAGGTTTACACCTTGTTCGAAATCTTGTTATTCTTTTGTAAATAGCGCAGTCGAATAATCGGTTTGATTGCCACCTTGCAATTCTATAACTTGCCTTTTCAGCTGATCTATGTCATTTGTCAGCCGTTGCTTCCATCCCGGAAGATCGTGGCCGAAGGCTCCTTTGATTTCGCCTAATTCACTGGTTAAAGTGTCACCAGAAGTACCGGGAAAGGTTAGGATTTCTACTGTGGAGGATTAAAGTGCACCTTTTAGATCAGAGTGTTCCTTACTTTCAATGTACTGTTCCTCGCATTGTATCCACTTTTCAAATTCCCTATTAAGTGTGGTGCTTGTTCCTGCGGTGACATCTTCGATCCTTTTGTCAATATTGACATCGGATATTCGATGAGCAAGGTTTTCTACTCGCTCGCCAATGTGGCTGACACCTTCTGTCAATTGGTATACTCTTTTTGGAACATCAATGTAACGTTTCAAAGAGTCACTCGCTGTTGGTTTACACAAATCGACTTGGGTCTGCAAATCTGTAAACTTTCTACCAATGTTGGTATCGGCCGAATCCACCGTGGAAAGAACACTGTCTATTTTTGCATGTACACTTGCGTTTAACTGTCTTACGTAAGCAGTGGTAATGACTTTAATTTTTTTACATGGTGTTTTCGAACTTTTGATTTATGTTTGGATGACGGTAATAATAGAATTTATATTGGTCATTCACATTTGAGTGTCCTATATCCTCAATTATAAACTGTTAAACCTGCTGTCTGCAGCTCTGTCCTATTCCTGTAATCTGGCATCAACATCGGCTATTTGGCTTCTAAGATTACCATGTGACCTTCAATATTGTCACTTTTGTTTGTTAACTGACTGATCTGCATTTCAATATTGTCACTTTTGTTTGTTTCGTGTCCCACGTGGGCTTCAAACCGGGTTTTCATACCAGCAAACAATTCCAGCACATCTGACAACGAGCACTCACGCGGTTGCGACGCGGACTCTGGAGCCGACACCTCGCGTGTCGCTTCGTCGTCTGTTGTCCCTTCACTACGAGATCCAAGTTTGTTTACACCTGCGCGCGGTCTAAGTTGTCTGGCTTGCTCATCGGCCATCTTAAATTTAGCGCAGTTACACCACACGAGACAGGAAAGATAATTTATAATAATGACTTTCACTTGTCAGGCGCACCAATGATTTCGCGTCCTGATTTCACAGATGTTGCTTGCGCGTTATGAACAATTGAAACTCTAGCTCACGAAGATGCCAATATGGCAACTAGAGAGATAAAATAAATGAAAAACAGTTATACACCACTGAAACTTGTATAGATAGCGGCCATTTTGATAAACTAAAATATACAACAATGGAAAGTTTGATTAACTATTTTAAGCGAAATGATGTGAAAGAGACTGTGCTAACTGGAAAAAGGAAACGGAAATTTGGAATTTAGAGAGCGAAAGGAAAAGGGATAAAGCGTAGAGAACGAATTCTCATTAGCCGATTGAATACTTGGTAGGCAAAGCTTCAAACGTAATGAAAAGTCGTACTCACTTTTCGTTGTATTGAGCGCTGCAACTTATGGCTGTTGTGGTTTCGTACTGCGATTTTTTTTCTGATTTTTCTGCGACTCGCTTCCAAATCTCCCCCAGTTGGGTGCGTGAACAGATTAGTTCTAGTCAATTCTCTGTTCGGGCGCCACATCTGGCGTTAGGAACTTGCGTATTAATAATTGTGATGCTGTAACTATTGGCTGGTAATATTTACTGGCAAAATGCAACCTAACACCAGATTGCGTACATTCGGCTATCCTGTGTGGCCGTTTTTTAGTACGACTTTAAAAGAAAGAGAGATTAGTAATTGATCACCAATGCGTCGCTTCTCGATTGTGTTCAGGAGACGTACGGATTGATTGCGCGAATAATTGACCTTTTGATCCAGATTGCCTTCGCGCAATCAGAATCTTCGACGAAAATACCTAAGGGACCTATTTGAATAGAAAAATGGAAATGAAAGCAAATTAGTGGAATTTTGTAAGAGAAAGATTAACAGATCGGAAGTTGAACACATTAGTGGTCTTTCAAATACAATCGAGACACTGCGATAAATAGCGAACCTGTTACAAAGCTCACACGCAATTTGAAGATCATTTTTGGTTAGTGAAAGAAAAGAATAAGAAGAAACTTACTGCATCGTAAAATATCAATATATTTTGAACAAATTGGCATTAAACTTCTAGACATTGACAAATACACAACAAATGCATGACTTACATCTGATATTTCTTTTGTACATGTCGAAGTCCAATAACCGCTGCTGCATCAGACCGGCCCTTCTTAAAATTAAACGTCCTTGCGTGTGCGTAAGTACATTGTATCCACACCCGAGTAATCGAAACGTTTTTTCGTCGTTTCACATAATTTTTTTTTACACAAAATAAAAGTACAACTTGTAGCAATGGTATGTAGTACGTCTTAACATGTTGGCGACCAAAAGTACAAGGGATAATGAAGTGTTTGAATATTTCTTAACAAAAGATAGATTGTTCTTTTTCTGTTTCGCAGCTTCTTGCTATCGAGCGCTGCGGCAATGATTTTAAGCATGTGCGCCCAGCGGGTCAAAGTGTTTATTAAGAGTATTTAAACGCTGGACGCGCGTCTTGGTATATGTGCACATTTAAAAAAAAAATTCGTTCTTTACTCTCGCGCTATGATATTTAGCTCCTTTACGAACTACAGCTCGTTGGCTGTCCTTCTCTTTTATGACAAATGTCTCATATGCAAAGTATCTGAAATCCAATCATATTACACCCATTACATGTACTATCATGATCAGAAGTATCCGAACGACCTGAATTGCGCTCCACCTGAGCATGCAGCCCGCATTATGTATGTTCCTGGCAGGTCGCCAGCCGCGGTGGTCTCGCGGTTCTAGGCGCGCAGTCCGGAACCGTGAGACTGCTACGGTCGCAGGTTCGAATCCTGCCTCGGGCTTGGATGTGTGTGATGTCCTTAGGTTAGTTAGGTTTAAGTAGTTCTAAGTTCTAGGGGACTAATAACCACAGCAGTTGAGTCCCATAGTGCTCAGAGCCATTTGAACCATTTGAACCTTGCAGGTCCCCTAATCACTGTACGGCCTTTTGACTGTAGAAAATAGTTACCGCAACAGACAACTAGAGAATGCTGATCTGTAAGGCAATATCGCATTATTGCAAACATCAGGAAGCACATTAACAGAGATGAGACAGGCCTTAACACTTGTAAACTCAAATTTAGTAGAAGTGACACCTGAAAAAAGTTACCTCACTCATTAGTATCTGGAAACTAACACCCCTAGTTGTATCACATAAATCATTCAGCTCTCCTTTGACAAAATTTAACATTTATGTGAATAACAGCTTTCACAGGAATATCTTGACTCCCAAACTTGTGTGATAAATCGAAGTACTTTTCTCTCCTCCATCCACTCACTAACTAATTAGCCACGACCATCAGCGTCAAGTACTCCGTGGAAACCTCACCATCGACAGTGCATCACTAGTAATATCGCACCCGTGGACATTAAACATCTAAGGCAGGTTGTTGTGACCGTGTTTGAACTATACATGACACTGACGGTTTTATTATGGATCTGGATTCAAACTCTGAACCTCTAGCCACGGCGGACTAAGCAGTGTATTAGTGTTCGACCGAGACTCGAACACAGCACCGACTAGGCGTAGAGACACGTCAAATATGCAAGTTCTCACCATTATCAGTAAATCTGAACTTTAATTTTCATACCGAAAATTTTTGTACTGCATCGAGAATCCTGTCCAGCACTTGTTGTCCCCGTTAACTGACCAGGACAGATGATGAATTTAATTTCGTAAGTAAAAAAGTAGCAAAAGTAACAAAGTGTGCGTGTGTCTAAGCCTGAAACGACGGGAAATAACGTTTTGTGATGGATGAGAATTCGAACCCAGCACCCAGTCGGTTAACTAAGGACTACCAGATGGATACTGAGTATTTTCACCGGTAGCCAGATGTTCGAACCGTAAAAGACGTTACGAAAATTTCCTTGCGTTACTGTGATACGCACTGGCCACCGGCAGTCGCCGTTGTAGCCACGGATGTACGCTAAATGGTTAGTAGGAGTCCAACCCGGCACATATCGTGGTTTTGAATACACCCAAAGAGACGTTAACTGTCGAATTCTATTTCATCAGTATCTAGGAGTGGTATGTTTGAATTTGAAATGATGTGACGAAACGTTCTGTGTCTGACTGGAAGTCGAAATCGGCACCTACCGTCATTGATGACAAGAACACAAAAGGACTTTAAAAATCAAAATTATTTTTCACCAGGAGTTAGTTGTGTTCATGCTATAGCTGGAAATTACATGATGAAGATGTTTGTGCCGGGCCAGGATTCCAACACAGATAAACGCCTTTCGCAGAGAATTGGAAAACTTGGAAACCTAGGAAACAAAGATTTGATGGAAGTGTTCGAATCCTAGTACAGCATCAAGATTTTCATCATATCAGGTGCAAATAAGAAATAAATGTCCAGCGGCCTTACATGACGGTATGTTCATTGAATAAAATAAATTATCCTGTACGCGAAAGCTTTCTGATGAAACAGCTTCAATTTGCGACGACTTCCGTCTCCGTCGTGGACCAACCGAAAGCGATTCTGCCGCAGTAGGTAGCAAAGGGTCATCATGTTTAATGTGCATTCCGAACCACGGTGCAAACTGCCGTCCTCCACTTGTTGTTACCAGAGGTGAAAGAGCATCTGCCCACCTCTGTTAAAAATGGTCGCCTGACGCAGACACCGGACCCACACACTGAGCGTAGTGGGGCAGCATCATTCACGCCAGACCGCTGAAGTCACACCTGGTTCGGCCAGTATTCTATTGCAACGGAAGTTGCGCCACATTGTATGAGAATTCGACTCCCTGGGGGTGGATTCTATCCTGTTCAAATACATTCATGGGCTGGGTATGTTGTAATCCTGGTCGATCGCATCACCAGCTATCTAGGTTACTTAATGCGTACTTTCTACTTTGTTTGTAATCACTTGAATAAAATCAAATAACGGTCCAGAATGAAATTTTCACTCTGCAGCTGAGTGTGCGCTGATATGAAACTTCCAGCCAGATTAAAATTGTGTTCCGGACCGAGACTCGAACTCGGGACCTTTGCCTTCAGATGATAGAGCACTTGCCCGCAAAGGCGAAGGTCCCGCGTTCGAGTCTCGGTCCGGCACACAGTTTTAATCTGCCAGCAAGTTTCAAACAACGGTCCTCTGCACGAACTGGCAACGCTTTAGGATGCGAAATTTTCTACAGGAAGAGTTTGGTCTCGCTCAGGCAGTTCCCTATACATTCGTCCTCGAGTGGCAAACACGAAGCTGGGGGAGTGAGCCCACTCCTGACAATATTTTTAAGAAAAGTCAGACACTTGCAACTTTTCGTTAGGTTCGCATTTAACAGAGGACTGAAGACAGTGGAGACAACTCGAATTTTCTTTTTTGCAGTTGTGTCTTTCGTTAAGGCATATTCAATATCAACTGTTTTTCTGATGGAGGGTGGGGAGGAGCATATTTAAAACCTTTCTCAAGCACTTTTTGTTCGTTTGGGGACAGAACCAAGTTCGATAAGTTAATTATACGTTGCGAAAAATTTTGTTTACAGTTTGAGGTTAAAGGTTCACTCACCTTCCTAATCATAGATAATGTTTTGTTCTGCCGCAAAAAATTTTGCGGCAGAACAAGAAATTATCAATGATTAGGAATGTGAGTGAACCTCTAACCTTAAACTGCAAACAAAATATTTTGCAACGTGTAATTAAAATATTGTACAACTCGAAATGTTTCTGGCGAGTGCAATCAATAAATTGTGTCATAAAATGGTTTTCTCTATCAAGTAGGCGTTTTGACACCAATTATTCTCCACATTCAGGAAGACCCAAAGGCTTTCATGAAGGACGTTTTGCAGTTTATGACTATCGTCCACGTAACTGTACCAGGTAATTGGCAAATACACTCCTGGCAATGGAAAAAAGAACACATTGACACCGGTGTGTCAGACCTACCATACTTGCTCCGGACATTTCGAGAGCGCTGTACAAGCAATGATCACACGCACGGCACAGCGGACACACCAGGAACCGCGGTGTTGGCCGTCGAATGGCGCTAGCTGCCCAGCATTTGTGCACCGCCGCCGTCAGTGTCAGCCACTTTGCCGTGGCATACGGAGCTCCATCGCAGTCTTTAACACTGGTAGCATGCCGCGACAGCGTGGACGTGAACCGTATGTGCAGTTGACGGACTTTGAGCGAGGACGTATAGTGGGCATGCGGGAGGCCGGGTGGACGTACCGCCGAATTGCTCAACACGTGGGGCGTGAGGTCTCCACAGTACATCGATGTTGTCGCCAGTGGTCGGCGGAAGGTGCACGTGTCCGTCGACCTGCGACCGGACCGCAGCGACGCACGGATGCACGCCAAGACCGTAGGATCCTACGCAGTGCCGTAGGGGACCGCACCGCCACTTCCCAGCAAATTAGGGACACTGTTGCTCCTGGGGTATCGGCGAGGACCATTCGCAACCGTCTCCATGAAGCTGGGCTACGGTCCCGCACACCGTTAGGCCGTCTTCCGCTCACGCCCCAACATCGTACAGCCCGCCTCCAGTGGTGTCGCGACAGGCGTGAATGGAGGGACGAATGGAGACGTGTCGTCTTCAGCGATGAGAGTCGCTTCTGCCTTGGTGCCAATGATGGTCGTATGCGTGTTTGGCGCCGTGCAGGTGAGCGCCACAATCAGGACTGCATACGACCGAGGAACACAGGGCCAACACCCGGCATCATGGTGTGGGGAGCGATCTCCTACACTGGCCGTACACCTCTGGTGATCGTCGAGGGGACACTGAATAGTGCACGGTACATGCAAACAGTCATCGAACCCATCGTTCTACCATTGCTAGACCGGCAAGGGAACTTGCTGTTCCAACAGGACAATGCACGTCCGCATGTATCCCGTGCCACCCAACGTGCTCTAGAAGGTGTAAGTCAACTACCCTGGCCAGCAAGATCTCCGGATCTGTCCCCCATTGAGCATGTTTGGGACTGGATGAAGCGTCGTCTCACGCGGTCTGCACGTCCAGCACGAACGCTGGTCCAACTGAGGCGCCAGGTGGAAATGGCATGGCAAGCCGTTCCACAGGACTACATCCAGCATCTCTACGATCGTCTCCATGGGAGAATAGCAGCCTGCATTGCTGCGAAAGGTGGATATACACTGTACTAGTGCCGACATTGTGCATGCTCTGCTGCCTGTGTCTATGCGCCTGTGGTTCTGTCAGTGTGATCATGTGATGTATCTGACCCCGGGAATGTGTCAATAAAGTTTCTCCTTCCTGGGACAATGAATTCACGGTGTTCTTATTTCAATTTCCAGGAGTGTATGAGGAACTGCGACGGTTCAGAGTTTGTGTGTAACATGGTTTCAGTGGGTAAGATTAGGAAACAAAGGAAGGAGAACCATTCCTTGCGGACAAAAACGTGCTTTAAACGTGGCATGACATTTTCAGAAATGGTTCAAATGGCTCTGAGCACTATGGGACTTAACTTCCGTGGTCATCTGTCCCCTAGAACTTAGAACTGCTTAAAGCTAACTAACCTACGGACATCACATACATCTATGCCCGAGACAGGATTCGAACCTGCGAGCGTAGCGGCCGCGCGGTTCCAGACTGTAGCGCCTAGAACCACTCGGCCACTCGAGCCGGCATGACATTTTCGAACCAGTAAGTTTCTACAAGCGTTGAATTCAAAATCCGCCTCAGCATTGTCAGACTTGTTTAGACAAGGTGAGAGAATAGACCTCTGATGATTATTTTCTCTCTTATTTTGTCTGTAGTGTCCAATAAACTAAGGAGAGAGCGCGTAAAACCTGGATTAGACTAAAACCAATGACTCAAATTTGTTATCCTAACTTGAAGATGAAAAACTATCCTAATTAAACATGAAGTATGTGTAACAGAACAATTCCGAATTGTTACAAATTAATAATATATTGATAACTCTTGACTTCAAAATGATCTGAGCAGTCCTGTTCTCTCACAATCAAGTAGCATTACCGGACTAACATAGAAGCATAGAAGTGTGACAATGGAAGTAAACATGTGAAGAAGGCCATCTCAAAAGTTATTCAGTGTCACAATTTCATGAATAAAATTGTGTATTTACAAACTGCTGCATATTATGTCGACGGAAGTTGAAAACTGGAAGTATTACAAAGTCAGTAATTCTCCATTATCACAGGTTCTCCCGTGAGATTGAAACGATAACTAACATAGTTTTT
This sequence comes from Schistocerca gregaria, assembly GCF_023897955.1. Classification (NCBI taxonomy): domain Eukaryota; kingdom Metazoa; phylum Arthropoda; class Insecta; order Orthoptera; family Acrididae; genus Schistocerca; species Schistocerca gregaria. Next base: position 491,933,739 of record NC_064927.1, on the reverse strand, counting down.
TATTTACAGCATGACTAAATTATCACAGAGCTATCAAACAACTGCCACATTTCAAGCTCGCTCATTGCCCTAGTGAGAGCTAAAACAGATAATTCACAGCGTACAAGAGGAAATTACTTTTATTTACTGTGTGGGACGATCTTCTTGGACGAAAAAACAGAAAATTTCTAACTGAATGACACACCATAACCGAAAATAGTTAAAAATATTTGACTGAAATGCAAAGAAATGTGAATTTAGCGGCATGATTTTGTACCACTTCAGGAAGTAACTCACAGAGTTGCCAGACGTATTCTGTGATGTTGCCACGTCACAATTACGCTAGCAACAGGAAGAGTACATCTTCACAGCTAATGTGTTTCTTGAGTGAGCTTGAAATTCAGGAACAACGCTTGCATTTAAAGGTGTGCAACAGGCTACCACCAAATTGATCTACAGCTGAAATAGTAAGGGCTTGGGTTGGGTTGTTTGGGGGAAGAGACCAAACAGCGAGGTCATCGGTCGCATCGGATTAGGGAAGGAAGTCGACCGTGCCCTTTCAAAGGAACCATCCCAGCATTTTCCTGAAGCGATGAAGGGAAATCACGGAAAACCTAAATCAGGATGGCCGGACGCGGGATTGAACCGTCGTCCTCCCGAATGCGAGTCCAGTGTGCTTCCAGTGCAAATAGTAAAGGTATAGGCCAAAGTGCTCTAATCCTACATGTGTAACTTGGATCTGGGACTAAGGTATGGATACCAATAATATTCAGATGCACCGGTAGGAATCAGCGCACCGTAAACTAAGATTGGGAGGGGGGGAGGGTTAATTGGGTGGTGCTCCTCTTCAATAGCTGTCACAATTTTTTTCCGTGTAAAGTGTACCGCAAAATGAAAATCTCATTCACCTGATTTTCAGTTCAGCGCTTTACAGTCGGTACTGTTCTCTCGTAGTCTGTTTCCTGATGGTTTCATGCTAAAGACAGCTCCAGGTTACGAAAGTATTATTGTTCGAACAGACTGCTGTGTTAAGTGCAAACAGTGAAATAACTTCAGGACTCAGTGACAGGAAATCCTCAAACAGAAAACTTAAATATATGTAGCTGGGAATGGCGTTTGCACGCTATGATCCACAGCAACATCTGGGGGACGAATGCGACGGTTCAGATGGGCACAGGGGTGTGCAGGCCATCCAGATGCTGCTGATGCATTGTGCCGGGCTACCACGATTCTTTCAGAGGGGTCGTCGACAGCCAAACTGTGCCAGAAACTGAACTCCTGCCAGTGAAAGAATTACTCACCTATGTGTGAGCAGCGTCACTACACACAATGCACCCTCCTCACACGCTGTTTAATAGCAGCGATATGCCCTATGCTTACATTATGCCGACAATTTAAGCGAAAATCTTTGGTCGCATAGGATGTTTCCTCTCAATGTTTTCATAGTTCTGTTTGTTAACAACGTACACGCTGACAATTATTGAACTATAAGAAATAAAATCGTTATGATTCCTGAGCGGAATGCGTTAGGACCTTCAAACTGCACGGTTTGCCGCGGGGCATGACGGGAATTGTATGGTTTGATTTAGCCACAAAGCTCACTTTCATGTAGATGGGTTCGTCGATAAGGAAAACTGGCGTAATTAGGGGACTGAGAAACCGCATTTCGCGATCGAGAAGTCTCTTCACCCTCAACGGGAGATGGGTGGTGTGCAATGTCCAGTCACGGAATAATCGGTGCATATTCCTGGATGGCATGATGACTACCGAACGGTACGTGAAGGTTTTGGAATATTATTTCGTCCCTATTATCCAGGGTGACCCTAATTTCGACAAGATGTGGTTCATGCAAGACGGAGCTCGACACATTCATTTCAAATACCTAAAATATTTGGGCGACGTGACAGGAAAGTGACTATTCAAGGGAGTGTGTAAAATCTAAGTCTATAAAGATACCATAAGACTTTCGGAAAATTATGGCCGACACAACTCCGAAGATAGCTAGGGCGGATAAGAGCTAGGGCTATCGCACAATCAGCTTAAAGACTCACGTATCCAAGCTGGTACAGGAAAAACGTGCAGAAGTATGAAAAATAAAACTGGCTGTCTGTTCGATCGGGATCATTTCGGCTTTGGAAACGCAAAGGCATCGTGGAGGCAGTGCTGACGTCACGACTGATAATTAAAACAAGACTTGACTAAAATCACCATCACAAGATCTGTCGACCCGGAAAAAGCATTCGACAGTGTAATACGTTCTCCGCAGAATCAGTGAAGGAAGGAACATACGGAAAACATTGAGGAGAAGAAAGTACAGAACGATAGAATATGCGTTAGGGAATCAGGGTATAGCGTCCACGGTTCTAGAAAGACCTGTAGAGGGTAAAAACAGTAGGAGAAGCAGAAATTCGAATACACACATCGAGGGTGCAAGTTCTACTATGAGCACAGGAGGGGAATTCTTGGCTGGCCGCATTGAACTAGTTGAGTCTGATGCACTAAAAAAATTAATATTAAAATTAAAAACCAGGAAATAGAAGAGGAAAAGGAAGGCAAGACAACCTTCCTGGGGCGTACCTGCTTCGCTGGATTATGATGAAGACTCTCGAAGGAATCTTGGAAACCCTGACGATGGAGCGTTCCCTCCGAAATACTAATCGGGAATAGAAAGGTAAAATTGGCGATTTATCTGGTAATAAATATGTAGCCGGTCTCTTTTTTACGATTTATTCAACCATCAACATGTTTTCGAGACACTGCGGGCTCATCATCAGCTGGGGGTGTTACAAAAACATTATGCTGTGGACCAAGTGTAGCTAGACGCAGTACTGGTGCTACCGGCGGAAGTGACGGAAATTTAATAGTCACTAGCTACATCAAGCTGCACAGCATGATGTTCATTTAACACCTCCAGCTAATAACCAGCCCGCAGTGGCTCGAAAACATGTTGTTGTCTGAATAAATCGTTAAAAAAAACCGACTCGTTGCATATTTATTACCAGATAAGTCGCCAATTTAAATCACAGTCGCAGTTCATCTACAATCGATATACTGAAAAATTAAAAAATAAACGTAGAAAATCGGAATATAGTCGACGGACTGTTATTCTCAAATGGACTGAAGATGTGATCTTTCAGGTTTTTCTCGGTGCGTTTAATTAGTAGTGTGCTTCATAGTGTTGTCGTCGAGCAGATGCGCAAAACTATAGACCTATATCTCTGACGTCGATCCGTTGTAGAATTTTAGAACATGTTTTTTGCTAGCGTATCATGTCGTTTCTGGAAACCCAGAATCTACTCTGTAGGAATCAACATGGATTCCGGAAACAGCGATCGTGTGAGACCCAACTCGCTTTATTTGTTCGTGAGACGCAGAAAATATTAGATACAGGCTCCCAGGTAGATGCTATTTTCCTTGACGTCCGGAAGGCCTTCGATACAGTTGCGCACTGTCGCCTGATAAACAAAGTAAGAGCCTACGGAATATCTGACCAGCTGTGTGGCTGGATTGAAGAGTTTTTAGCAAACAGAACACATGTTGATTTCAATGGAGAGACGTCTACGGACGTTAAAGTAACCTCTGGCGTGCTACAGGGGAGTGTCATGGGACCATTGCTTTTCACAATATATATAAATGACCTAATAGATAGTGTCGGAAGTTCCATGCGGCTTTTCGCGGATAATGCTATAGTATACAGAGAAGTTGCAGCATTAGAAAATTGTAGCGAAATGCAAGAAGATCTGCAGCGGATAGGCACTTGGTGCAGGGAGTGGCAACTGACCCTTAACGTGCACAAATGTAATGTATTGCGAATACATACAAGGAAGGATCCTTTATTGTATGATTATATGATAGCAGAAGAAACACTGGTAGCAGTTACTTCTGTAAAATATCTGGGAGTATGCATGCGGAACGATTTGAAGTGGAATGATCATATAAAATTAATTCTTGGTAAGGAGGGTACCAGGATGCAATTCATTGGGAAAGTCCTTAGAAAATGTAGTCCATCAACAAAGGAGGTGGCTTACAAAAGACTAGGTCGACCTATACTTGAGTATTGTTCATCAGTGTGGGATCCGTACCAGATCGGGTTGACGGAGGAGATAGAGAAGTTCCAAAGAAGAGCGGCGCGTTTCGTCACAGGGTTATTTGGTAAGTGTGATAGCGTTACGGAGATGTTTAGCAACCTGAAGTGGCAGACTCTGCAAGAGAGGCGCTCTGCATCGCAGTGTAGCTTGCTCGCCAGGTTTCGAGAGGGTACGTTTCAAGATGACGTATCGAATATATTGCTTCCCCCTACTTATACCTCCCGAGAAGATCACGAATTCAAAATTAGAGAGATTCGAGAGCGCACGGAAGCTTTCCGCCAGTGGTTCTTCCCGCGAACCATACGCGACTGGAACAGGAAAGGTAGGTTATGACAGTGGCACGTAAAGTGCCCTCCGTCACACACCGTTGGGTGGCTTGCGGAGTATAAATGTAGATGCACCCACCTGCTCTTTTCATTTTATAAACTTTTATGAAGTAGACTGAAGATGTCAAGGACGTTTTTGAAAAGCACCGGCCACCTGGTTTCTAAATATCTCTACTGAGATCGGCGAAAGCCGGCGGTGAGCGCGTGCGTGCTCGACACAGCACCGTACCGCCCGAACCGATCCGCTGCTCCAGGGCCGCCGCGCCGTTGCGAAAGCCGACCGCGTAAATCAGACGGCGCGCTGAGCACACCCGGGGTCCCAAATGTCACCAATTAGGCCAAAGGCGGGCGATTATCGGCCGCGCCCTCGCGCTCGCCATCGGATCGTCGCTATCGATTCTTCGCGGAAGGGCTGGCGGGGTCGACTCTCGCCACGGCCTCGCCGGCCACCGTCATTACCCGCCATAAAAGTTAACCGGCGGGGGAGCCGCGAATTCCGCTCTGCGGCGTTTCCACCTTCCACGTCATCCTCGGGGCCTGCCGGCGGCTGCTTGTCCTCCACATTCCTGGCAGGTGAGCGGCCGTTACTCTGATTTGCTGCGGGCCCGTCTGCTGCCGCTGCTACCATTACGACGCCACTTGCCCTCTCTCACTCTGGCAGGCTGTGTTAAATGTTACTGCGGCCGGCCACACGTCCTTCCCGTAATCGCCATTAATACTACTCGTCAATCACTGCGAGCGCAATTTTCACACCCATCACCACACCGACGCGACGTAACAAAAAGTCGACCCATTATACCGACCGTGCTTCATCTGTATTTAAAACAACCGTGCAGGCTTTCACGGTTGTTGCCGATTTTTCTTTTGCTCTGAGGCACATTTCTCTGCCTGACGTTTCGTCTTCCAGTGATGGTATCATCGTCAGAGGCTACAACTACTCACAAAGCTGTTCCGATCTCAAACAAACTACTCAAGCCGAACTGTTTATACGTATCCGCGCAACGGTCTGTTTGTGACGTCACCAGACTTCTGCCAAAGATTGCGGAGAAGCGCCGGCGCGTGTTAAAGGGTTAAAGGAGCTTATAGTGGGAAACTTTAGTTTATTTAACACTAAGGACAATAAATTGCCTAATTTCATTCCTTTTTTTTCTACGATCTCTCTTTACAACCTTGCGCAGTAATTATTACATCTTGATAAGACCGTAGCATCGGAGGAACGAATTTGGTGCTCCCGTAGTCCCAGCGCATTAGCTGCTACTGATGATTTATCCATATTGCCCAGTCGACAATTGTTCTTGTGTTCCTTAAGGCGCGTGTTAATACTTCTTTTCCTATGTAGGCTTTATCGCAAGTGCAAGAGATTTTCTACACTCCTGCTGTGGCGTGAGTCGTGCATAAGTCCTTTCCTGACTTCAAACACCTTTCTTGTTTGTTGGCTAGTTTGTTAGTTACTTACATGTTCCATAGATCATCTGAACGAAATTACGTGGAACGAGACAGGACATGTATTCACGACTGATGTTATCATTAATGAACACATTATTACTTTTAGTTCCTCTTATGGTTTAAGTAATGTGTCAATTCCCTGTCTTCTGAGTACTTAGCTGATGCGATGTGTGACATATTTTACGAATCTGAAGAAAATTTTCCATTTAGATGGTTCTTTTTCATTAGGATCTCCAGATATAGTGCTCTATCTTATGGAGCAGTCTTACCACTTCACGCACCCGACGTTGCACGGATACGCGTAAACAGTTGGGCTTTGGAGCTTGTCTGCGATGTAGTCGCTTTCTGGATAGTTAAAGCCTATGATTATGTCCAGCACTGGGCGACAGAATGTTAGGCAAACAAATGTACCTTTGACCACGGGCTACTACCCATAAAAGAAATATCGTCAACAACTGTTAAATAAGTTTCAAAATATCTTTCTCCAGAATAAATGTGTCACACTATATGTGTTATAATGAAATTTCTTAAGAGATTAAAATTCTGCGCCACACCAAGCCTTTGGTGCCCAAATTTTCCGATGATGATGGTGTTGTCTGTTGTAATAGTATACTAATAGCTGTAGTAGTGGTACTGGTAAGTAGGAATATAATTGGCATTCTGTATAAAATTTGACCTTAAATGACCTTCAAAAGTGCAAGTGTTGTGCAGGTTCCATACATTCAGTGACAAACATACGTTCAGTGGCAAACTCGATTGATTTATGACCCCCTTTTCCCCCCACCCTTAACCTACTGTTATGCTAATTGATTTGTGAATCACTGGCGGTTGATTTATTATCTCTTGGGGATAATCCGTCCTCCTCGGAAACCCACCACCCTCCCACTCCCCCCTCCTCCTCCACTATGCCTCTGGGCAGTCCCCAACCCTTCCCCCTCCCCCTCTCCAATACAAGCACACTTTTGACATCAAATTAATTGACTTGAGCCCACTTCTGGGAAATCCACCAGCCCTCTCCTGCCACTCCCCACTTGCTCCCTCCCCACCCAAAAGAAAAGAGGGGGGAAAGTCGCTCAGTCTGTGCAGAGCTGTTGGTGTGGCAAGTGCAAGTATTAACTTGTCCATTAACTACATGTCCTAATTACGTAACTGCACTGCTGCTGATTGGAGGCATCTTGTTGAAAAATGTTCATGTGTGTGCTCGCCTTGACATGCAGGGAGCGACTGAGCTGGTGCACATTGCCACCACCAAGGGAAGTGCCACCCCACCCTACCCTATCTCTCACCCCCTTCCTCCCCACTCACCCCAGAAAAAATTGGCAGGAAGAAGACTCAGTCGACACTGAAGAGGAAGGATCTCACGACATGAAATTCAAATCAGTGTCAGTAATATACTGATGGATATTCTTTATTTAATCAGTTTACAGGAGGTAAGGCTCCCCCCTCATGGGTAGAGGTCACACCTGCACCCCTGACCACCGCTTCCCATGATGTAATAACTGTAATCACAAGGGAACAGAATGAAGTGCAATATAGTAGCCACTGTTTGGGGTCTCCTGCTCATGTGTCTGTTGTCCTGGTGCCGCCACAGATGTCAAAAACCGCCAAATGTCCTAATTACAAATCGCGATACTAAATATCACTGGCTACTGGCCAGATGTGAGCAGCCTCTGATCTTGCGGCCCCAAACAAACTATGAAGTGGTGGTATTCTCTTGATCGGGAAGTTCCAGACTCTCATCCTGGCTCTGTTTCTCTCTCAAGAGACTACTTCGTTTTTGTGTGTGTGAGAACCAACTTCTCCAAACATGCAGATGGAGGTTTTCATCTCTGCTCAGAATACCGTTCCTATTGGCTAATGCTGGGAACAAAGAAAGAACTGACACAATTTCGATATGAAAAATAGAGGAGAATAGTCCATTTGCACTACTACTTCTTCTCCTTTTGCTACTGCCTTTATCCCACATTGTGCGCAGGGTCGGCAGGGTTAAGTACGGATTTAGCATGGTTAATTGTAAGGGGTGGCCGGATGCCCTTCCTGCCGCCACCCCGTACCCCCCCAGGACAGAATTAGTCTACCCCAACTGTGTGCATCTAGTGTAAATCGTGTAATAGTGGGAATGTGTTTCAAATGTCTGTGAGCCGTGTAACTTAGACGGGACATGGGGTCCAACCCAGTTTTCACCTAGTAGGATGTGGAAAACCGCCTAAAAACCACATCCAGGCCGGGCATCACACCGGCGCTCGTCGTTAATACGCCGGGCAGATTCGATCCGGGGCTGGCGAGCCTCCCTAAGTCAGGAAGCAGCGCGTTAGCACTCTCAGCTATCCTGGCAGGTAGTCCATTTGCACTACCCTATCGTATTAATTGTTTAACAACTTATAGGAGTCGAAAAGCTCGCTTACAACACTCACCACCATCTCATGATGATATTTATTCATAATAAAAACATATTATCCACGTTTGAAAATTACACACAAACATCTTGCAAATCAACTAATTAAATTTCTGCTCCAATAGATAATAGTCACACCATCAGCCAACTGCTGAGAGCACTGCATCATCATGCAGGCTCCAGTAGGGAGACACCCAAGCATGCGTCGGCATTTACACGCCCATCCTCTGGCATCCACACACTGGCCCTAACGAACACTCAGTTCGGAGAGACTTCACCAAGCACTCAACTGATCAATTTACATGGGGGAATAATCATCCAGTGCAAGCACTTATCATATTGAAACTTCTCACGCAATTTCTGTCGCACTTAAAAACCATGCAGCAACTGTTCTGTAACGAATTTGTTATATGACATCTGATGGTTGTGAACAGTAAAGAGCACAGAGAAGTATGTTGAAACCACTGCCTGTTAGAGTTTAAAACACGTAAACAATCTTGAATAAGATCAAACATGAGATCCCTTCTGTAGTTGTATATTGCACCCCCGAGATGGTAATACAGTGGTCTTTAGCTAAGGACCCTTTATAAAAATCTATGAGGTGTTCGCCGATAACTGTGGGGTCACACCTGGGTTGTGATCCAATATATATAAATTTATTACACTATATTTGGTGATCATCCACATTAAACAATCAGTTCCAGCTGCCTTATCACAGTCCGCAAAAAATTACTGTTGCCCTCGTCCCTGTTGCTCCCATGTCAACATTTTCTCCTATTCATCTTGCTTTCACATTTTTCCCATGTAGTAACAACAACCATGTGTCGTCAACTAACAAATACCTTACAGAACAGTTGCTGCATAGCTTTAAACACCATTCTGCTGTATCTCTATTGAGATTATAGGGATACATACAAGTTGATTGCTGTTTTGATGCTTTGCTGGAAAAGAAAATCGTCTTCCTCTAAACTGACATAGGCCTGCATTAAAGGACGATAAAAAGTAGATAGGGTAATTGGTTGAGATGGGTTGCAACAAGGTATGTTATAATGCTAGGCTCATGATCCATTCCAGAGTGAGGGAGATGTTGCAACATGTCATTTATCACATATTTAACCATTTGTCATGTGATGTACACAGTGTAAGATGGTTCACAATCTCCCTACATATATATGACCCTCACAAAGTTATGGAGGGCATGGTTTAGTTATGATACTGAAATTCAGAACCATGCTGCAATGTCATTGGCTGATTGCATCACAAGATCGACGTGATGTTTCATTGACATGACAGCTCATCAAGAGTGGTGGTTTGGACCTCGAGTAATTGAGTCAAACGCGTTGAAATTACAGAAAACATGGTAAGATAATGAAAATTAATGTAAAATATGTGAAACTGATGAGAATACGACAAAAAATGTGGAGGGATGAGAGTACTCACATGCTCGCCTGGGTGTATGAAAATCATTCCATTTCTCCAATGGTCAGGTTGACAACTGATTGTGCATACTCTCTCTCTCTCTCTCTCTCTCTCTCTCTCTCTCTCTCTCTCTCTCTGTGCTCTATGGGTTTAAGTCCTGCATAATACCCCCTTGTCCCATATGTGATTATGCATTGTAAGTCATAAAAATGAAAGACACAATGTCCAATGACTACAACCTATGACACTGAAACAGTGATCACTACCTGGGTGCAATATGCCCAACTAATATGAGGAATCAATGCTCTGGCTCTCTTCAAAAACAGAATTCTGAGAAATCTGCTACTGCATCACTGTGGACGAAGGGATTTAATGTAATGGTCATCACCTGCAGATAGCTGTTTGAAAGTGTTCCACAATGCCGCAAAGTCTTCCAGTTTCCATCCATTGACATGTCTTACACATTTTTGTAAGTCTCTGTCTTTTATCTCAACCATCCTGTGTGTTGTGGGAGCAGATTATACCATGTGATGCCCAGCTTTCTGTGAGAACCGATGTATCGAAATGTGTTAAAGCCAGTTCAGCACTTGACACAGACATCACAGTCATGATAGGAGAACAAAACGTGTGGTGGTGTAAGAAGTTGTAGTCCTGCACTGCTTATATGTGTTACAACAGAAAAACAATGTACCAGACTGCTTATGAAAGAACAACACTCTTTGTACAGTATGGGCGACGAAACGTTCGACAAGTCTGTGCAAGTGACTTCGATCACTGGCCCCTGCTCCAATGCACCAATAAGTGTATATTTAACATGCTCTATGTCAACTCACAAATGGTATTTGTTTTCGATATATGGGAAGACAGAGATCCAGTAATACCTTACTGATTTCTCTATCAGGTGACATTAGCGAAGTTCTTATAGTTCATAGTTTTACTTCTTTGGATGTTACAAAAATAACAACAGGAGTTGCGAGACAAGAGATAGGAAACCATGCTGAAACTCTACAGCACGATCATCAGGCCAGTACTGCTATATGAGATCAAAGCATGGAATATGACCAAAAATGAAGAGAACCATCTGTCTGTCTTCTAAAACAAAGTGTACAGGAAAATATTTGGGCCAAAATTTTACCAAGTAATGCAAAGATGTGTTTGGATATCCAATGAAGAACTAGTTAAGCTAGCTGGCCAATGCTCGGTAGTGAACATCGCCAAAGCCAGATGTTTGCAATGGGCAAGCCATGTTATCCGATTGGACCATGGTAGAATAGTTCATCAGATATATGATTAGAAGGTGGAAGGCCCAAGGCCCCCTTGAAGACCAAGAAGCAGATGACATAAGACCAGGTGACCTCAGACTGCAGAGTGCTGGATAATATCACTGTTGGGCTGAAGTGGTGTGCGATGGGAAGACAGCAAGGAAGGTGCTGAATCGTCATGTCACAAAGAAGCCAATGATGTGACTGGGTGTGACTACTGTATTACAGTATTATAGTAATTTACTGTGAAAAATACATAGATTTACTTACAAAGGGCAGTCATTAAATTATAATTATCACCTTGAAACAAATGAAGTTACATACATTTTTTGTTTGTTTGTTTGTTAGCAGATACATGGGTGCATTAGTAGTACACATAGAAATTCACACCCCACAGTACCGCAGCACGGCGCTAGATGAGGTGGGGCAAAATGGCGCAGCTTTAGCCTGTACCAGCACTGCAGACTACAACTATATCTTGATGCGATAATTATAACTTTATGACTAAATCTCATATAATACATTTCACCACACATCTTCCTTTGAAGAACTTATTTTAGCACTTTGCTATCTACTCGAAAACAAGTAAAATAAAGAAAAAACTTGCAGCATAAACATTTGTATATAAAAATACTTATAAACATTGTAAGCATAAGCATCTAATTTAGTGATAATGTGCTTATGCAGTTTACATTCAAGTCTAATAAATAGTTTCTAAGTGTTATATATATATATATATATATATATATATATATATATATATATATATATATATATATATATGAGATTGGTAGAGATTAAGTTAGTAGTTAGTTGTTTATCAAACCATATGTTAATTCACATTGATGTTAGACATGTCAGTTGAATACAATGACAAAAATTGAGTAACAGTTAAAAATAAACAAATTTATACATGCTGGTATACAATTAGCGGAAAGTCAGGTTTCACAAGGATTTGTGCATCGTGTGAAGTCCTCATTTGTACATAACTGCAAACAAATTAGCAGACACTGACGAATTAATTTCACTCAATTCTGTCATATGTAAAGATTAGGCAATGCATAACAAGAAGCACTGCGCACATTACATGAAGTAGTTTCGTAATTTATTTTTAAAAATATCAGTTTCTCCTAGACTTTTCCGCATGTCATCTTGATGCACAGATAGGATCTGATATTTGTGACACGACATATCCATCATCATAATTCTACAGTGGTATCTTTATAGTGCACGAGAAACATTAGAGGATGGTCATTTGATCAGCCATGGCTCTAGTTTGCAACAGGTATACTGACTTCGAAATGGGCTGTGAAGCATGCTTCGATGATTCAGTTCATTACATTACATTTATACTAGTTCCATAGATCATGAATACGACACCTCATAATGATTTGGAACGTGTTGGTTTAACAGATGTTTTTTTTTACTTGATACAATCTGTTTTTCACAATTACTACTTCATATCTAAAAATTAATCTATTGAGTAGAAGGAGTTGTCATTTAGAAATACTTTTAATTCCTTATTAAATGCTGGTTTGCTATCTCCCAGACTTTTAAAGCTATTTGGTAAGTGACAAAAGATTTTTGTGACAGTATGATTCATCCATTTCTGTGCCGAAGTCAGATTTGACCAAGAACAGTGATAATTCTTTCTTTTAGTGTTGTATCCATGCACTTTACTATTATTTTTGAATTGGGATGTGTTATTAACAACAAATTCCATTAGTGAATGTATATATTGCGAAGGTACTGTGAATATTCTGAGTTCGTTAAATCAATGTCTGGGTGGCTTCTGCTATTATTCTCATTACACTCTTTTCAACAATGAATACTTTTTCTCTTAATGATGAATTATTATAAAATATGATGCCATATGAAAGCGGCGAATAAAAATAGGCACAGTAGACTAATTTACTGATATTTTTATCATCAACATTTGCAGTAAATCTAATAGCACAAATAGCTGAACTTAAACATTTCAACAGATCATGAATGTGTTTCTTTCAATTCAATTTCTCAACAATGCAAACACCCAGAAAATTTGAATATTCTGCCTTAGCAACAGACTTCTGTTCAAAATTTATATTTATGAGTTGGGTTACGCCATTTACCATGTAGAACTGCGTAAACTTCGTTTTCTCAAAATTTTGTTAGAGTCCATTTACAGAGAACCACTTAATAACTTTCTGAAACACACTGTTTACCACTTCCTCAGTTAATTTCTATTTGTTGGGTGTGATTACTTTTATCATCAGCAAAAAGAACTAGTTTTGCAACTTTATGAATATAGAATTGCAAGTAATTAATATATATTAAGAACACTAAGAAAATCCAATACTGAACCCTGTGGGACACCATTCTTGACATCTCCCCTGTTAGAGGACTCTGCTGATTTTTGAGAGTGCCTATAGTGTTAGTATCAACCTTCTGCATTCTTCCAGTTAAATATGAATTAAATCACTTGTGCACTGTGCCACTCGTATCGTAATACATCAGTTTATGTAGAAGAATTTCATGATTCACTCGTCAAAAGCCTTTGAGAGATCACAAAACTCCCAATGGATGACGTTCAGTTATTCAGAGCATTTAATATTTGATCAGTGAAAGGATATATAATTTTTCTGTTGGAGAGTCTGTCTGAAAACCAAACTGACATTTAGTTAGTACTTCATTTTTACAAATATGTGAAGCTACTCTTGAATACATTACTTCAAGAATTTTGGATAAAGCTGTCAGAAGCGAGGTTAGGCAGTAGCTGTTAACATTAGACATATCCCACTTTTCATGCAATGGCTTAACAATAGCATATTTCAGTTGTGACGAAGCAAGCTGGGATATTTTTACTTCCTAGTTAGCGTAGGATGAAATCAGTCATTGTTTCATAACTTAAATTCTATTATTGACTTATAAACAAATATAAATTCTGTACTAATTGTAAACATTTGGAGGAACAACTAATAGTATTCTTAAAGTATTTATTAGCCTCTATTCGAAAACTTGTTAGCAATACTGGCTATTAATTAATTTCATAGTAATTAACAGTTTTGACAAAAATATTGTTTGCATAATAATATTTGTCAGTTTCATGATTTAGACAAATAATTTTCCTTAACTCTTGTAGTAGAAGAAACTGTTAAAATGACGGAATCTTTCGATATATTCAGTTAATTTAATGAGTTAAGTTTTAATTGTAATTTCTGTAAATTTAACTTTGACAAATCTGTAGTTTCAGTACCTATTATTGTGGAGATATATAAAGGGTCCGATGTTTTTTTCCAAGACAGTCAGTCGACGACCGAGTTTTCAGTCAAGCAACCTGTGTTGGTCAGAAAAACAACAATGCTTCAACTTAACTGTGAATCCTCCAAGAACTATGTGATTTTTTTTACTGTTCATATATGTTCAACAGTAAACTATTGTAGCAGTATGTGGACGTTCACCCGCAACCTATTATCGAGGCTTATCGAAAGTTAATATGACTGTAACATTGGGGTGATGTGAACAGTGAAAGTAAATGACTGTGAAACGCAACTGTGCATCTGTTGGCTACATCATTTACAGTAGACAGTAGTTGCATTTCCATCTCCTATTTTTTCAGCCAATACGTCGACACTGAGAACAACAAAAGAAGAAAACAAACAGGGAACATCGTCACACAGATTATCTGGAAAATGCCCTATTTCAATGAACTACTAGGTATGAAGAGCTTATTTCAATAGTAGTACAAGTCCATTACCTCCACTTTTCTGTCTATAATGCTTCTGAAATTAATGAGCCAAACAAACAGAAAGAAAGGTTCATCTCTAGCTATAAGCCATATGCTTGAATATTTCGGGTATCTCAACTGCAGATTTTTCAGCGGTCATTTAACTTTAGGACTCTGTATCCCACTATGAACAAAAATGGACTTGTACCACTATTGAAATAAGCCCTTCATATGTGGCTAAGAATCCTGCTTATATGACAGGAACAAGATTTAGTACTGTGTAGGAAATTGCTTTAATTCCATGTGTGCTTTTCCTTTTGAGTGAAGTTATATTTTTATAATTTCGGTAGGAGAGGTGGGTAGAATTTCAATTTTATCAGATTGTATGGGTATTGTTTCCTATGCAGCCTTGCATTTTCTAATGAACAACTGCATCCTGTTTTCTGTACAATACGTAAAAATTATTATTAAAATATTTTCTACTTCTGTCTTTTTCTTAATACTCTTTTCATTGAGTCTGCTAGAAATAGCCTTCCTGTGCTCTCTTTTGCCATGTTTTCCTTTCAACAATATTCCAAATTGTTTTAATTTTATTATCAGAGGTGTCAATCTCAGACGTGATGTTTCTTAATACAGTGAAGTAGTTTTTATAATGTTTGACTGTTTCTGGGTCATTACTCCTTCTAGCTATAAGATACATTTGCCTTTCCTGTTTACAAGATATTTTTATCCATTTAGTAAGCTGTGGTATTCTACACTCCTGGAAATGGAAAAAAGAACACATTGACACCGGTGTGTCAGACCCACCATACTTGCTCCGGACACTGCGAGAGGGCTGTACAAGCAATGATCACACGCACGGCACAGCGGACACACCAGGAACCGCGGTGTTGGCCGTCGAATGGCGCTAGTTGCGCAGCATTTGTTCACCGCCGCCGTCAGTGTCAGCCAGTTTGCCGTGGCATACGGAGCTCCATCGCAATCTTTAACACTGGTAGCATGCCGCGACAGCGTGGACGTGAACCGTATGTGCAGTTGACGGACTTTGAGCGAGGGCGTATAGTGGGCATGCGGGAGGCCGGGTGGAAGTACCGCCGAATTGCTCAACACGTGGGGCGCGAGGTCTCCACAGTACATCGATGTTGGCGCCAGTGGTCGGCGGCAGGTGCACGTGCCCGTCGACCTGGGACCGGACCGCAGCGACACACGGATGCACGCCAAGACCGTAGGATCCTACGCAGTGCCGTAGGGGACCGCACCGCCACTTCCCAGCAAATTAGGGACACTGTTGCTCCTGGGGTATCGGCGAGGACCATTCGCAACCGTCTCCATGAAGCTGGGCTACGGTCCCGCACACAGTTAGGCCGTCTTCCGCTCACGCCCCAACATCGTGCAGCCCGCCTCCAGTGGTGTCGCGACAGGCGTGAATGGAGGGACGAATGGAGACGTGTCGTCTTCAGCGATGAGAGTCGCTTCTGCCTTGGTGCCAATGATGGTCGTATGCGTGTTTGGCGCCGTGCAGGTGAGCGCCACAATCAGGACTGCATACGACCGAGGAACACAGGGCCAACACTCGGCATCATGGTGTGGGGAGCGATCTCCTACACTGGCCGTACACCTCTGGTGATCGTCGAGGGGACACTGAATAGTGCACGGTACATCCAAACCGTCATCGAACCCATCGTTCTACCATTCCTAGACCGGCAAGGGAACCTGCTGTTCCAACAGGACAATGCACGTCCGCATGTATCCCGTGCCACCCAACGTGATCTAGAAGGTGTAAGTCAACTACCCTGGCCAGCAAGATCTCCGGATCTGTCCCCCATTGAGCATGTTTGGGACTGGATGAAGCGTCGTCTCACGCGGTCTGCACGTCCAGCACGAACCCTGGTCCAACTGAGGCGCCAGGTGGAAATGGCATGGCAAGCCGTTCCACAGGACTACATCCAGCATCTCTACGATCGTCTCCATGGGAGAATAGCAGCCTGCATTGCTGCGAAAGGTGGATATACACTATACTAGTGCCGACATTGTGCATGCTCTGTTGCCTGTGTCTATGTGCCTGTGGTTCTGTCAGTGTGATCATGTGATGTATCTGACCCCAGGAATGTGTCAATAAAGTTTCCCCTTCCTGGGACAATGAATTCACGGTGTTCTTATTTCAATTTCCAGGAGTGTATATGGTTTATTACGATTATGTTTCACTGTTTTCTTAGGGAAATAGTTTTCAAATATACTCACGAAAGTATCACGAAGTAGCTTAAATTTTTGCTGATGCCAGCTTTCCCTAAAATTTTGAACTGTTAAATCGTTGATTGAATGCACTATTTTGGAGGCCTGCTTTGTATTACTATACGGAGTTATATCATGTACTGTACCTAATGGTACATCATGATAAGAATGACCGTTATTAACAGGAAAAGTTCCTATTTGATTAAATTTATCGTGGTCTATAAAAATATTATCTATCAATGTGCTGCTTTCCTGTACTAGCTCAGTAGGAAATTGAATAACTTATGTCAAATTGAAAGAACCATGTCATACTTCAGGATCATTCTTTATATCAGATTTTTTTCGGAATATCTACACTGGACTCCCCATAAACGATAATTTTCTGTGTCTGCCTCACAAACAGCACAACAAAGAATCCCAGTTTTTCAGAAATAGCTGAGAATTTCCCAGAGGGTATCTGTATACAGCTACAATTATAAAACTACCACTATTTAGTTTAAGCTCACAGGCACATGCTTCTATATGTTGCTCATCACAAAATTTTCTATTTCCTAAAGTTTTCAAACTGTGATAAATTTTAACATGTATGGCAGCTCTTCCTCTCTCCATATTATCTCTATCCACATGTGCTGAAAGCTTATATCCACCTACATTTACCTTTTCTATATCTTTGAGTGTGTGATGTTCAGACAGTCATAGTGCATCTATTCCACTCTCAGTTTCTAAATCTTCTAAACAAACAAGAATTTCGTCTACTTTGTTTCTTAATCCCCTGATATTCTGATGCAATGTACCAAAGTTATTTTTCACTGCATTTTTATGAGAATTTTGTGATATGCTAACATTATGTTTCGCTGTACTGTTATGAGAATCTTGTGGTCATCTCCAGTACCTGTCTGTCTCACCTTCTCATTAAGCTAAATTTAATTCAGTGTTGAATCATTGGACACTGATCATAGCCTAAAAAAGAGGTACTCGCAAGAGTTTCTGTGCCTCTCCCTTAAATATTTTGCTATCATCCTGGCCAGCTGATCCCTCTCTTTCTTACTGAGATGCAGGCCATGGCTTGTGAAGTACTACCTATCTATAGCATCAACAGGAACCAAGCCTATGCCTGACAAAATAGTTGACCGAAGCAGCTGATCTAACTCCATATTGACCCTCCTGACACAGCTGTTCAACTATGAACGATCATACTGTGTGAAAGCAGGAACCAAGCCAACATCTGTATGGTTTGTTGCAGATGCTATTTCTAATGGATCAGCTCAATATTCTAGCGCTAATTCCTATCAATACTGTTTCCTGCACAGCCCACTATCATAACATGGTCTTGCCTTGTAAAACTCTTGCACAGTGATCCTACATACTCTATCACTTGGCTAAGACATGCACTTGGCTTGAAAAAACTGGTGACCTAGTACCTGTCACCTTATTTTTCCCACAAGGTCCGGCCCACACCTCTTCCATGGCTACTACCTAACAACATAACTTCCATCATCCTACTTTCAACTTTTTCTGCAACTGTTGGTTTCCTGGTAAAAAATCTGTTGAGTACTAATACACTTACATCTGCCTGAGCATCTTCCTTAGTTAACTGAGGCATCAAGGCAAGTCTGTTCTCTGAGCAATGATGAAACTGCCAGACACTGTTCTCTTTCTGTAGCCACTGTTCCTTGCTACCACTTCCCACCTGTCTTCATCCTTCCGCCCCTTTAACCTCATCAATTCCTCCAAAGCATTATCCAGTTCCACTTTAAGGGCTTTAATCTTCCTTTCCTGTGCATCCACCATTCCCCTTCCCTGCTCCAACAGTAAGTTTCAACTTTACCTTTCGCCATTGTCAGGACATGTTTCAAGAGGGGTTCCGTGCTAGGATGCCTCATTTTCCTGGGAGACGATGCAGGGGGGTCACATCAAACAAGTCAACATCAGTCTATTCCAAGTCACTGTGAAGAATATTAGGGACACATATCTGGTTTCATTCGAATCAGAACACAAGGCTGTCACTCTTTTCCAAGGGACTATTCCAAGGTGCACCTTAATCCACTTGGGGAAACCAAGGACAAACTAAATCTGGACACAGAGACCTTATTCTCTAATAACCAACACAAGGTTTCTTCTCTGTTGCCCTCAATCGTACCTCTCCCTTCTTTTCGTAGCAGTTATCTGTTCCGTGAAACCTTTTTCTGTTAAATTTTTCTCTGTTACGTTATTTAGCAAATTGTTTAGCATCCTCCTGTAGCAACATACTTCACTGCTTCCAGTTTATTCCTCTTCTGTTTGCCCAAAAACCACGTTTTATCTCTGTTCAGTGCAGTACTCCAGTCACACACTCTCGGGGACATCTTTTACAGCTTTGTGCCGATATATGAATTTTTGTCACACATTCCTTGTGAATATATCTACCTTGGCCAGATTATAAATATGAAGGGAGATGTAAGACCAGAAATCTGTCGGCACATCAAGCTTGGCGGGCAAGCATCTGGGAGGAATTCAGCAGCATTCAGATCAAAAATTCCAGTAAATCTGAAGAAAGTAGTATTTGATCAGTGCATTCTTCCTGTGCTGACGTATGGTTGTGAGACATGGACACTGAACTAATTTACAAAAGGGAAACTTAGGACAGCACAGAGAGCCAGGGGAAGATCAATGCTGGGCTATACAAGAAAGGATAGGAAAAGGGCAGATGACATCCGGTCTGTGATCAAGGTTAAGGACATCTTAGAGACAATAGGGTCTTTGAAATGGCAGTGGGCTGGCCACGTCGCGAGAAGAAAGTCAATCAGATGGACGAAGCTAGTACTGGAGTAAAGTCCGAGAGAGCATCGGAGGCCTAGAGGAAGACCACCGAACAGATGGAACATAGATATCAAGAAGATAGCTGGTAGCGCCTGGCAGAGAACTGCCCAAGACCGTTCCACTTGGAGAGGACTGCTGAAAGCCTACCTGAATCGACGACTCGAAGAGGCCACATAATTTAATGACTGAATTGGCTGAAGATGATGATGATTCCTTGTTACGGTCATCTTTTTAAGTGGTTCTAAGCCAACATACACATTTCATTATACTACTGAGTCCTCTTTATTCATAAAGAATTATTATGTCTTCTCTAATTTTTATGTTAAACTCATCACTTTTTGTACTAGCGTTAATGATGTTCGTGTCTGTCGCATATATCTTTAGACAAAATCTGTATAGACTACACTGTACTTGCACTAACAATTTCGCCTTACTCTTCACTAATTTTGGTAGAATTATTATATGGTATTTATTTCCTTGCACATTTCTTACTGAAACTTGCTGGCATATTAAAATAGTATGGACGCCTCCGTCTATTCCGTAGAAGGTGGTCGGTAGGAATTACTAACCCACATCTGCATATTTTTTTCTTTTTGAATAAAAAATAAAAATACTTAGAAATGTTTAAAATGCAGCCGTCTGTACAAATTAATTTGCGATATGAAAGTACAACGAGTCCTTCCACATCAATTACAGTGCAAACGATCCATGGAACATGTAACTAACTAACTAATTAACTGTGATTCTTGAGTTTCTCCCGGCGTATTTGATAATCAAAATATCCACGGGTGTACTGCCGGTCTATAGTGTCCAACGGGCACAATATTTCGGCGATCCAACATGTCGCTATCATCAGGTGAACTGACGGACTGAGCTCCTGTGAACGCGCCGGCACGGAGATCCGTACGCTATGGCTGCTCAGGGGGAACTGGGTTCGGTTGCGGCGGCGGCCGATTTAAATACCCTCCGCCCGCGGCGCGCTCCCTCCGCCGTACGCGCCCCGCGCCACGGTAGCGCGGTGGAACAGATTGCGACGGCGTCTGAGATGACGTCGGTGTGATGGCTCTGTCCGCCGTGGTCGTCACAACTATGCGTTTGCTCGATTTACTGCTTCAGGGACAGCATAAGGGAACAATTGACAGGAATGGAGGAAAGAAATACAGTAGAAGACGAATGGGTAGCTCTGAGGGGTGAAGTAGTGAAGGCAGCAGAGGATCAAGTAGATAAAAAGACTAGGGCTAGTAGAAATCCTTGGGTAACAGAAGAAATATTGAATTTAATTGATGAAAGGAGAAAATATAAAAATGCAGTAAATGAAGCAGGCAAAAAGGAATACAAACGTCTCAAAAATGAGATCGACAGGAAGTGCAAAATGGCTAAGCAGGGATGGCTAGAGGACAAATGTAAGGATCTAGAGGCTTATCTCACTAGGGGTAAGATACATACTGCCTACAGGAAAATTAAAGAGACCTTTGGAGATAAGAGAACCACTTGCATGAACATCAAGAGCTCAGATGGAAACCAGTTCTAAGCAAAGAAGGGAAAGCAGAAAGGTGGAAGGAGTATATAGAGGCTCTATACAAGGGCGATGTACTTGAGGACAATATTATGGAAATGGAAGAGGATTTAGATGGAGACGAAATGGGAGATACGATACTGCGTGAAGAGTTTGACAGAGCACTGAAAGACCTGAGTCGAAACAAGGCCCCGGGAGTAGACAACATTCCATTGGAACTACTGACGGCCTTGGGAACGCCAGTCATGACAAAACTCTACCTTCGGGTGAGCAAGATGTACGAGACAGGCGAAATACCCTCAGACGTCAAGAAGAATATAATAATTCCAATCCCAAAGAAAGCAGGTGCTGACAGATGTGAAAATTACCGAACTATTAGTTTAATAAGTCACAGCTGCAAAATACGAACGCGAATTATTTACAGACTAATGGAAAACTTGTAGAAGCAGACCTCAGGGAAGATCAGTTTGGATTCCGTAGAAATGTTGGAACACGTGAGACAATACTGACCTTACGACTTATCTTAGAAGAAAGATTAAGGAAAGGCAAACCTACGTTTCTGGCATTTGTAGAGTTAGAGAACGCTTTTGACAATGTTGACTGGAATACTCTCTTTCAAATTTTAAAGGTGGTAGGGGGAAAATACAGGTAGCGAAAGGCTATTTACAATTTGTACAGAAACCAGATGGGAGTTATAAGAGTTGAGAAGCATAAAAGGGAAGCAGTGGTTGGGAAGGGAGTGAGACAGGGTTGTAGCCTCTCCCCGATGCTATTCAATCTGTATATTGAGGAAGCAGTAAAGGAAACAAAACAAAAATTTGGAGTAGGTATTAAATCCAGGGAGAAGAAATAAAAGCTTTGAGGTTCGCCATTGACATTGTAATTCTGTCAGAGACAGCAAAGGACTTGGAAGAGCAGTTGAACGGAATGGACAGTGTCTTGAAAGAAGGATATAAGATGAATATCAACAAAAGCAAAACGAGGATAATGGAATGTAGTCGAATTAAGTCGGGTGATGCTGAGGGAATTAGATACGGAAATGAGACAATTAAAGTGGTAAAGGTGTTTAGCTATTTGGGGAGCAAAATAACTAATGATAGCAGAAGTAGGGAGGATATGAAATGTAGACTGGCAATGGCGAGGATAGCGTTTCTGAAGAAGAGAAATTTGTTAACATCGAGTATAGATTTAAGTGTCAGAAAGAGTATAGATTTAAGTGTCAGGAAGTCGTTTCTGAAAGTATTTGTATAGAGTGTAGCCATGTATGGAAGTGAAACATGGACAATAAATAGTTTGGACAAGAATAGAAACCTTTGAAATGTGGTGCTACAGAAGAATGCTGAAGATTAGATGGGTAGATCATATAACTAATGAGGAGGTATTGAATAGGATTGGGGAGAAGTTTGTGGCACACCTTGACTAGAAGAAGGGATCGGTTGGTAGGACATGTCCTGAGGCATCAAGGTGCCACAAATTTAGCATTGGAGGGCAGCGTGGAGGGTAAAAATCGTAGAGGGAGACCAAGAGATGAATACACTAAGCAGATTCAGAAGGATGTAGGTTGCAGTAGGTACTGGGAGATGAAGGAGCTTGCACAGGATAGAGTAGCATAGAGAGCTGCATCAAACCAGTCTCAGGACTGAAGACAACAACAACAACAACAACAACCCTCAACTGCAGGATTCAGAAATGTAGGAATGAATTCTTCCAATTCGTTTTCAGCTTCGTTGGCAAACACCTTATTGTGGCCAACAATTTTTATATCCCCATTTGTATTTTTGTTTTTATTTCCAGCCTGCCTCTTAGTCGTTGGCTTGATACATTTTATATGAGGCACATTTACGTAATCCACGATCCCCATTTAGATATACTGTCATAGTTTAAAGCTATTCATATGTACTCCACTTTCCATAGCACATTCCTGTTGCCATACTATAATACAAAACTATTGTTTAATTAATAAGTGGGAGTAAAGAACGCATTAGAAAATTCAACAATCCTTTCTGTACATTATGTTGGACCAATAACGCTTAGCGACTTTTTTAAAGCTCACTATATGAAGAAGTTTCTTACATTCTGTCAGTACAATATCGAAAACTTACGGAAGTACATTACATTTTCAGTTTGTCAGTTTTCTAGAAACGAATCTCAACGAGTAGAGATTCACGACTGCCTGAATACTAACGCTATTTAATGTATACATGCCCCCAAGTAAAAAATATTATGTCATCACTTTTAACAGTAATTCTCTTCGGCACGTGCTCAAAAAGTTAGACAAAAACTACAGCAAAATCTGTAGTAGCTTCAGACGATTTGTTCCCCAACATACAGAACTCTGACACTCAAGAGCCAAAGAAACTGGTACACCTGCCTAATACCATGCAGGGCCGCCGCGAGCACCTAGAAGTGCTGCAACACGACGTGGCATGGAGTGAACTAATGTTTGAAGTAGAGCTGAAGCGAATCGACACCATGAAACCTGCAGGCCTGTCCTTAAATCCGTAGGAGTACGAGGGGGTGGAGATCTCTTATGAACAGCACGTTGCAAGGCTCCCAGATACGCTCAATAATGTTCATGTCTGGAGAGTTTGGTGGCCAGCGGAAATGTTTAAACTCAGAAGAATGTTCCTGGAGCCACTCTGTAGCAATTCTGGACGTGTGGGGTGTCGTATTGTCCTACTGGAATTGCCCAAGTCCGTCGGAATGCACAATGGACATGAATGGATGCAGGTGATCAGACGTGATGCTTACGTACGTGTCAGCTGTCAGAGTCTTGTCTAGACGTATCAGGCGTCCCATATCACTCCAACTGCACACGCCCCACGCCAGTACAGAGAGCCTCCACCAGCTTGAACAGTCCCCTGCTGACATGCAGGGTCTATGGATTCGTGAGGTTGTCTCCACGCCTGTGCATGTCCGTCCGCTCGACACAGTTTGAAACGAGACTCGTCCGACCAGGCAACATGTTTCCAATTATCAACAGCCCAATGTCTGTGTTGACAGGCCTAGGCGAAGCTTAAAGATTTGTGTCATGCAGTCATCAAGGGTACACGAGTGGGCCTTCGGTTGCGAAAGCCCATATCGATTATGTTTCGTTGAATGGTTTGCACGCTGCCACTTGTTGATGGCCCAGCATTGAAATCTGCAGCAGGTTGCGGAACGGTTGCACATCTGCCGCGTTGAACGATTCTCTTCAGTCGTCGTTGGTCCCGTTCTTGCAGGATCTTTTCCCGGCAGCAGCGATGTCGGAGATTTGATGTTTTATCGGATTCCTGATTTTCACGGTACACTACTGAAATTGTCGTACGGGAAAATCCCCACTTCATCGCTACCTCGGAAATGCTGTGTCTCGCTGCCACTGTAGCAGCAGTAGCTAATCTAACAACTGCGCGAGGCACTTGTCTTATATAGGCGTTGCCAACTGTACCGCCGTATTCAGGCTGTTTGCATATCTCTCTATTTGAATACGCGTGACTACACCAGTTTCTTTGGCGCTTCAGTGTATGAGGCTGTGGGGCTCCAAGAAGCACATAGTTTAGGCTGATCTTACTAAATGTATAATATTACAAGAGTCACGAATTTTATAGGGTTGGTACAAATTAGGAGTCTGTGAACTATAGGCAACTTTCTCCTATTTCCATCTCACCTCCTGCGTTTCGACCTTCGAAGGAGCTCTGCTGTGTATCTTGCAGAACCAGCACTCGTGGAAGTAAGGATATCACTGAGAAATGACTTAGCCACAGCCTATGAAATTGTTTCCAGAATGAATTTTCATTTTGTAGCGGAGTGTACGTGATTTCACACTTGCTGGGAGATTAAAACTGTGAGACGGAGCAGGACACGAACCAGGGACCTTCGCGGGTCGTGATCCGTTTTGGATGGCTCAGTCGGTACAGTACTTGCCCGCGAAAGGCAAAGGTCCCGAGTTCGAGTCTCGGTCCGTCACACAGTTTTCATCTGCCAGGAACTCTCACACCAGCGCACACCCCGCAGGAGAGAAAAATTCATCCTGGCGCACTTGTTACAGTTCAGTCCTCTCACCTATGAAACACTTTCAATGTGCGGTGCTCCACAGTTGTAATGTGTTTTAGGAATTTCAGGAGGGCACGTCACTGCCAAGTTCCTGATTCTGCTATCAATTAAAATATGTATAGACAGATTAGCTTCTGAGTTCACAACTTTGAAATATCAGCTGTAAACAAAGTTACAGTTTGGATGCCTGTAAATATGTATGCCCGCTACTGTTTGCGACAACTGTAACAGAGGAGACCTGCAATTCCAATAAAATGTGTTTATCGGGTTAGTACAGAACTGTACATGCGCTGAGACCGTGAGAATTCAGTACGGTGTGCAGGCGCCACACTCTGCAATCAGAGCCTCTAGAGGTCGGCATCGAATCGAAGAGGGCCTGGGAGAAACGCTGCTTCGCGGCTTGTAGCTGCGTCCACAAGGCACCCACAGTGGTTGCAGGGGAACGAAGCGAACAAGCTACGACAGTCCACATACCAGACATGCTGGGTGACCAGGGAAGCAGCAGTACCCGTCATTCTTTGAAGAACGCTTGCACATTCCTCATCACATGTGGCAGTGCATTGCCCTGCTGAAATATGGCAACTGGGCGTGGGTGTAGGAGAGGCGGTCCCTTGGGGTCTAATACGTTCCTGATGTAGCTTTTGCTGTTCACATTACCCTCAATACGAAGGAGTTCTAAAGTTATTTTAATAAATAAAGAGAAAACTGTACGATTACGTAAAATGAATGTATGAACCGTGGAATGGATACAGAACTCGAATTGTCGTGTGGCGTGCGGCAGCAGCAAGTGATGTGCATACTTTGTGTTGTCGTTAGCAAAACTTTACACGAATCGATTGGGCAATGCAACTCCCGATACCAATAAAGAAATACAGTCACTCCAAAATACATTCAGCCCCTTACTCACAGAATCATCTGACTCTGTTCAAAACTGACAACTTTGGTCCCTGTGCACATAGGAAAAAAATTAAATTGTGTTACTTCTTAAAGCAGCAACGGTGGAACTCGATATATTCTGGTCTCTCAAAAAAATATAAATATGCTAGCTACAGGCTCAGCAGTGTGCAATGCAGGCCATAATGATTTGAAATGCACATGAAATTCATTTGAATGATAAACAAGAACATTTAAGAAAGTTCAACTTCTTTAAAATATATATGACCTGGACTCAGTTTCTTAGTAAAATTATATTCAAGGTTAACTTTGGCGTTTCAAAAACATCTCACAATTTAAGTTACATTACTCAAAATTGATTCACAAACAATGAGATTTATACAACAAGTATTATCTAACTTCATTAATCCAACATAAATGCAAATCTTCAAATTAAACATAGCTCTGTCAACAAATCTTAGGAACATCACAAAGTGAAATACCTACCTAGGCTTTTTATCAAAATAGCTTACGTACATTCTAGTGTTACTCAACAATTACAAATTATCAGCCAACTCATACATACTAACGCGCTGACAAAATCAGAAATCTTAGTTATTTAACATCTTTACCTTGCTTGACTGAAGACTTCTGCTTCCATGTTCAACAATATTGGCTCATCTAAATTAATCTATCTCTTGGTGGCTTCAAATAGCACACCACAAAAACTGCCTACTCTATCCTCTTGCCCTCACCTGAAACTGTATGCCCAGGGCTCTATTACTCCAACATTATAATAATCTCGGATCAGAGATCTTTGGCTCTGCGGTCGCGCACAGTCAGTGATACGCATTATCTAGCCTATCAGAGGCTTTCATCGTTTAAAGTATACTAGTTTCGTTTTAATTTATTAATATTCCTATCTTATTCTGATGCCACGTACAAGTGCGCCCCGGTATAGTGCTTTCACCGTCTTATACAGACATGGCGTTTGTCCGTTATGCCGTTCAACAGTGCAGTCTGACCAATGGCGTTCACCATGTTGGCGTCTAACACTTATTTAACAATCACTGTAGGTCAAGTTGAACCAGAACTCGCACGCAAACACAGATCAGCGTGTGAGCATTAAAAAGGCGTTTTTCGTTGCGACGGGGTCTTCTCGTGAAATTTCAGTTTTCTCCTCCGAATGCGAAAACATTCTCTTGGCATCCGCCAAAGTCGGGAGAAATGATCATCACGATAAAATAAGAGAAATCAGAGCTCGCACATAAAAATTTAAGTGCTCGTTTTCCCGCTCGCCGTTCGAGAGTAGAACGGTGGAGAGAGACAGCTTGAAGGTGGTTTGTGAACAGCAGAGTAATCATGTAGATTTAGATGTCAATGTACACGTGTAGATTGCAGCGTGAGGTACTGGTGATTTCTGGTCAGTGGAGGCCGATGCCACCAGTCCAGCCCACAGCAGACAAGTCCACGCCCGCTGCAGTGATCCAACGTCGAGCCAAAAACACCGTGGATGGACTTGTTTAGTCGGTTACAACAGTGCGGGCGAGATGTTGGCCGTACCGCGGTGTGGGCTTATTGGATGGTCCGGTACCCGGTCCTCGCTGTGTGGGACCTCCTTCTAACCACTAGTTACAAATACGCATCACTGTCGCTGCAGCGTGCCTTGTACGAGCCGCAATGTCTCGGTAGGACAAACTCGTTTTCTGCACACTAATCGTTCTGTCCCGTTCGAAGTCAAACGCTGATAGTCAATTCTGTGATGTCGACGAGACATACGGACACTTTCCTGCACGTTTCCACTTCGTTTCATGGCTCTACACTGATTGAGTGTGGCGTCACAGAGACCTGTAGAGCGACACAAAACTGGACACTGATTGTCCACCTCTCTACAATCGTAATCACTTATTAAGCTTCCTCTGTTGCACAGATTTTCGAGTGATTCAGACGATTCATTCTGGGTGCTGTACATTTTCAAAGGCAGTAGCGTATTTTATGGCATTTGACCGCGGTCTTTTAAAATTAAGCTGCTTAGTAACGTCAGTGATATACATTCATAACGTAATTTTATTCATTTCTAAAGTTCCATTGGTTGATTTAGGGGTAGGGACCAAGCAGCGAGGTCATTGGTTCCATCGGATAATGGAAGAACGCGGAACGAAATCGGCCGTGCCCTGTCAAAGGAACCACGCCGAAATTTGCCTGAAGCTATTTAGGGAAATCACGGAAAACCTAAATAAGAACGGCCGGACACGGGTTTGAACCGTCGTCCTCCCGAATACGAGTCTAGTATGCTAACCGCTGCGCCACCTCGCTCGGTTATAATATCACAGAGATGGAGATATACAATGACGGACAAAATCGCAACACTAAAAAATAGTTAATGTAGAGTGACGAAATTGTAGGAATAAATTTGTGTAGGTAATATATTGAAGTGCTTACGACTGCGCCGGCCGGGTTGGCAGAGCGGTTCTAGGCGCTACAGTCTGGAACCGCGCGACCGCTACGGTCCTGCCTCGGGCATGGATGTGTGTGATGTCCTTAGGTTAGTTAGGTTTAAGTAATACTAAGTTGTAGGGGACTTCCCTCGGGTATGGGTGTGTGTGTTTATCCTCAGGATAATTTAGGTTAAGTAGTGTGTAAGCTTAGGGACTGATGACCTAAGGAGTTAAGTCCCATAAGGTTTCACACACATTTGAACTTTTTTTTTCTAGGGGACTGATGACCTCAGCAGTTAAGTTCCATAGTGCTCATAGCCATTTGAACCATTTTGATTAGCACTGCAAGATCGCAGGTTAACCTAAAGGACAGATAAGCCATTGGAAATTTAAAATGCTGGTACATCAACAAATGGCGCAACCGCCAGATTGTTGAAAGCAAGTATTCAGACGTGCATGCGTTGTGTCGTACAGGTGCCTGATGTTAGTTTGTCGGACCTGATGCAGCTGGCTTGTCAGTACAGGGACGGTTAATGCCCGTTGTGGATAACACTGGAGTTCTCTTCCGATGACGTCACATATGTGCTCGATTTGAGACAGACCCGGTCATCGAGTAGGCCGGGGCAACGTGTCGACACTCTGTGGAGCATGTTGGGGCACAGCAGCGGTATGTGTGAGAGCGTTATCGTGTTGGAAAACATCTGGAATTCTGTTCACGAATGGCAGCACAGCAGGTCCAACCACGAGGGGGGCGTGCAGACTTGCAGTCAGGGTGCGTGGGATTACCACGGGAGTGCTCCTGCTGACATGCCAAATCGGACCACTGACCATAAGTCCAGGTGTAGGTCCAGTTTGGGTACAGGTCCTCAGCTGGCCTCCTAGCCATCGCACGGCAACCACTGGCACCGAGGTAAATCAGCTTTCATCAGAAAAGAAGGAAAACCTCCACGCTGCCCTCTAATGAGCTCTCGCTTGACACTAAAGAAGTCGCAAGTGGCTCTGGTTTGGGGTCAGTGGAATGGACGCTGACAGAGCTGTCCTTTAAGTAACCGATTTGTCACAGTCTGTGGTATCACAGTGGTGCCAACTGCTGCTCAGACTGCTGTTGCCGATGCAGTACGATGCGCCAGAGTCATAGGCCGCACACGATGGCCTTCCCTTTTGGCAGTGCCAGGGGCCGTCCGGAGCCCGGTCTTCTTGCTACCGTAGACTCCCGTGACCACCGCTGCCAGCAGTCACGTACAGTGGCTACATCCCTGCCAAGCCTTTCTGCTGTATTGTAGAAGGAACATCCAGCTTCTCGTAGCCCTATTACACGACCTCTTTCAGACTCAGTGAGGTGTTGACGGTGGCGTGTTTACCTCAAAGGTACTCTTGACTAACATCAACTCACCACTTCCAGTTTCAAAGGCAACTAACGCTTACGACCGTTGTAGCTTGGGTAGCCAGGCGCGCTAATGCGCTGCTTCCTGTACTCGGCTAGGCACGCCAGCCCCGGATGAAATCCGCCCGGCGGATTAACGACGAGGGCCAGTGTGCTGGCCAGCCTAGATGTGGTTTTAGGCGGTTTTCCACATCCCGCTAGGTGAATACCGGGCTGGTCCCCACGTTCCGCCTCAGTTACACCCGTCGCAGACATTTGAAACACGTCCGCACTATTTCACGATTTACACTAGACGCAGACACCTGGGGTACACTGATTCCATCCCTGGGGGTAGGGGGTGGGGGCAGGAAGGGTACCCGGCCTCCCCTAAAACAAGCTTTGCCAAATCCGTTCTAACCACGCCGACACTGCGTTCGCTGTGAAACTATGGCGTAAGTGAAAGAAAGAAAGAAAGTGAGGGTACTGATGCCACTCTTATGCGGCTGGCGCGAAATTTGAACAGACATCGTCTTTCAGTCATGATGACACGTCTACCAACTTTAGTTTACGTCGCACAGCTCCTCCTTGGTGTTGCGATTTTTTTTTGCATTGTATATACACAGATTTGATACTACTTCTTCGTGACAGATTTGCGATTGCCGAAATATGTTCTGTGGCCTAATGATCTTACAGATGGAATAAATACTACCACATTCTCACTCACAAGATAAAAAATACTGGCGATAACGTGGCCCGTCTATTTTCGGCTTCTACTTTTGTAATTTTCTACTTTTGCTACTCCCACAACCCGTCTCTAATTAGGCGGTGCCGACAAGGGTGTGGTAAGTGCGGTTCGAATCCCCTTTCCGACATCCTGACCTAAGTTCACTGCGATACCCTTAAGGCCATGTCCTGACCCATTCTCGTCCACTATGACCTATAAATGACCTGCATGTCGACGAGACGTTGAGCCCTTACCTTGCTTCTCTTCTCGAATAGCTTGGGGTAGACATATAGCCGAACATTTTCTGTTCCATATTCAAACAGTTTTACAGCAAGAAAGTCGTTCTAGGCTATGGTCGTTTTGTCGCTCCTCGTACCCGTAAACAGGATAATTTTTTTTGTAACTATGGCACGTATACGTTCCAGATGTCTTTCAAATTTTGACGTATGCAGAAGCGTGTTCTGTGAGTAACCTGTCTGTTTATAAAGTAATTGTAATTTGCAGTCGGACGCTGTGGCCGAGCGGTTCTACGCGCTACAGTCTAGAACCGCGCGACGGCTACGGTCGCAGGTTCGAATCCTGCCACGGGCCGGCCGCGGTGGCCGTGCGGTTCTAGGCGTCCAGTCCGGAGCCGCGTGACTGCTACGGTCGCAGGTTCGAATCCTGCCTCGGGCATGGATGTGTGTGATGTCCTTAGGTTAACTAGTTTTAAGTAGTTCTAAGTTCTAGGGGACTGATGACCACAGCTGTTAAGACCCATAGCGCTCAGAACCATTTGAACCATTTGAACCAGTCCTGCCTCGGGCATGGATGTGTGTGATGTCCTTAGGTTAGTTAGGTCTAAGTAGTTCTAAGTTCTAAGGGACTTATGACCTCAGAAGTTAAGTCCCATAGTGCTCAGAGCCATTTTTTTGGAATTTGTATGGCAGTATGTTAGGGAAGTGATACAGCTCTGGCCGGCTACTGTGGCCGAGCGGTTCTAGACGCTTCGGTCTGGAACCGCACGACCGCTACGATCGCAGGTTCGAATCCTGGCTCGGGCTTGGATGTGAGTGATGTCCTTAGGTTAGTTAGGGGACTGATGACCTCAGATGTTAAGTCACATAGTGCTCAGAACCTTTTTAACCATTTTATACAGCTCTACTTCTATAATCTGTTTAGGCAGTTTCGCCGTATTGCACCTGAGAAAGGCTAAGGTCGAAATTAGAGTCATGGACTTTATGAGTAAAGCATTTCAACAGTCGGAGGGGAGAAATGTTGTCTTTTAAAAATTTTGGCATGGACTATGCAGAATGAAGAACTCAGGGTGCTGAAACGCAACTGTATCTACTGAAATTCCGTGTAACTGCAGATTCTCACGGAATTCATTTCAGGTTCTACGTTGGAATGCCACAGAGCTAGGAAGAAAAACAGCTACGTAAACAACCGTATTAGAAGGAAGTGTATGGAAAGAGGACTAAGAAGAGTTTTGCGGGTTCATCATCTCTACTTCTACCACATTTTTGTGTAGCGTGTGTAATCATTTCCTTTAGCGGGGATCAAACTGAAACACCGACATATTTCTCTTACGTAATGAATTTATTCAATATCTGACTGCGATTGCGTTTGATTCATTATAAATGAATCTAAGGGCATAACGGCTCAAAAACAGCAATCATTTTCTTTCTCCCTTCCAAGCTTCCGCAATCGATCTTCAGTACTTGCTAGTCAAGTTAGTCGCTCGGAAACGACGCCGATCTCGACACGTAAGATGTGTCCTTGCTGCGTAATAAGATTCAACCAACGGTTTCGCTGAACTAGTAAATCGACGAAACTGCGTTTTAAGAAATCGTTACAACTGTATTAAGCTGTTTAATGCCCAGTAATATCTGGGTTCGCAATGACAACCTTGTGGGCTGGCCACTGCTATTAATTGCTGCTGCGGTCCTGAGCTCGTGGATAATTGTGAGTAGACGTTTCTTTTCTTTCTTTGTAAACGCCACCCTTTTCTGTTAAGTTGGGTAATATCACACGCAGCTGCTCCGCTATCAGAGTTTCCTGACTCCTCTGACATTTCTCTCGCCTACAGTGCAGGTGACGTCATTACGAGCGTCCCTGCCTCTTGCACTGAATGTCATCACCGTGAACAGTTTTAATGTCGAGACTGAATGTTGACTCTAAGGCGGGGGATGTATGCTGGTCTCAAACTGCCTGCCAGATTACAACTGTGATCCGGACCGGGGCTCGACCCCTAGACCTTTGTCTTCCTAGACGTCACAGCTTCGAAGCCTGGTGCTGCACACACTTTTGATCTGCCAGGAACTTTCATTTCTGCTTTACTTTCTCTCCATTCTAGTCTCGTCTTTGGATGACTACGGATCTCGATGTAATTTTCACCTTTCTACAGTAAACCTGCCAAAATGGAGGTTTGATTTGAACACAAAATTTTTTTGCCAGACATGCTTCTATTCGAAACCTGCATCTACCCCTATGTAAACACACCATAAGCCACCACACCGTGCATGATGTAGGATGCGCTGTGATGCTGATAGTTGAAACACCCCCGTTTCGTCCTTTATTGGGTTATGTGTAATTTATCGAAGCCGCCAGACAGTTAATTATTATGAATATATAACCGTGTGTTTAATGGATGTAAGGCTATCGGTTGTTTTGCTGTGGCTTCTGGGATATTTCAACCGAGTGCGGCTGTTTGAATAGAGGAATGATTGAAAGTTTGTCTATTATTAAAGACCATAAAGTTTGCTATATACTAACTGATATGCATTTTCTACTAACACACCAATTCTGAGGCAGTTGCTACCTTCGCCTTACACGTCTAATTACGTTTATATCTTTTATTGGTTGCTGATTGTAAGTACTTCGTCACACGCAATGATTATGGTAAAGATTCACAACAACCCTCACTGCAATCCATGGTTGTTGCTGGCCGACGCGGTTGACGTGAAACACGTAATTCGGTACTTGTCACCTTTGGTTTCATATCACTCGCGAATCGGTATCGGCGAGGGTCCACCCCCACGACGATCAGGGGGACGCGCTCATTCGTCATACTCCAGTGAATTTACTGTTTACTACTCACTCGGCCACCATTCTTGCCCGTCTCTCCAGTACCACTTCTCACTCGACAATCGTCTCTCTGCCTCCTGCAGCGCTCGACAATCGACTCCTGTTTGCTATCGACCTGGGTGTTGGATATTAATATCTATGATCGTGGGACCATGGATCCCTTACATACTCATTACCTTTCCTGTTCCACTCGGAGATGGAAAAGAGAAAAACGATTGTACACATACTTCCGTACGAGCTCTGATTTGTCCTGTCTTGTCTTCGCAGTGCTTGTGCAACAAGTAGGTTGGCGCCAGTAGACTCGTTCTGCTCTGTCGCAAATACCCATCCTCTGATCTTTCTCAACAGTGTTTCGAAAAGAGAACGTCTTTTTGCCTCCAGGGAATCCCATTTGAGATCACGGAGCATTTCGGCAAGACTCGCGTGTCAAACTACTGGTAACGTGTTTAGCAGCAGCCCTCTGGACTGCTTCGATGTCTGCCTGGTGGGAACCCTAAAGATCCGATCAATACTCATAACTAGTTCACAAAAGTGTTCTGCACGTGTTTGCTTTTTTTTGATGAGCTACACATTCTCCTAGTCGACCTTTCGCCTTTCCTACAACCTACCGTAAGTAATGGTTCCATTTCATGTTGCTTTACAACGTTTCACCAATATATTTAAAGGACGTGTGTCAAGCAGCACATTGTGAGTTAACGAGCCAGACTGAGCGGAGCCTGCCGCCATCTTAAATAACGCAAAATATTGGGAGACTACTGTTTACGATTGCTTCTTGTTCACTATTTCTGTCGTGTGCACGCAAGAACTGTTTTAAATAAAACAAATTATAGAGCTTACATGAATAACAGTGTCAGGAAGGCAATTTCAAAAGTTTCTGTTCTGGAGTGCGTATTTCCTGTAATGATACGACAAGTTTGGCGTCGTTTAAGTATTATACGGATTATTATTACGTTACAATTATCGTATTATCGTAGCAGTTTTAGATGGGGAGTGTTTTGAACTACAGTTGCGTAAGATACCAGTAGAGGTCAGGTCCGAACTGCCACTGACAACCGCAGCTGTAGCCACAACCAAATGCTTTCTGTACTTCAGTTTGCATTGTGTTGTGGATTGTTTGTTTTCTTTTTCTTATTTTGGAGCACGTTAAGAGACTAATCCTGGCGTATAAAGGGATTCGAAAGCGACTCTCACCACAACAAAAAGAATCAACGATCCCTGTGACCGTTATACCAGTTCTGCTTTCGCGGAGGCACAGAACGCGGACGTAGGGTGGCAGCCCTTCGAGAGGGAGGCGGGGCTTGCTCGGCTGCACTGCCCTCGCCGCTTTGAGTGGCACGATATACTTCCTCATAATAACTTGTTTTTTGTTGATATATTTCGAATAACCAAAAGGAGAAGGAAGTGACGTGAAAAGGATGCTTTCATAATCCATTTAATTCGACTTTTACTCGATTTGTATCGATAACAAATGAAGCTGGAACACTGAAAGCAATGTTTCTTTGCTTACTGGTACTGCTTCATTTGGTTACATTTTCAGCTTTCAACTCGTGTGCACAACATTTATAATGTTCACGTTTGTAAAAACTTACGTTCATGTTCTTACCTAGCCGATAATTGTGAGCCATGAGGAATGAAGCAAGGCACGCTATCGCATCTTGTGTATGACAGAAAGTGAACGATTTTTGAAATGTCAAAGAAATAGAGCTCCCGTTTTATTATATTGTCAGTGCCTTAGTTTCACTGCAGTTTACACATCTTCTCACTTTGAAATCTTACCTATGATGGGTCATTTATTGTGTGGCGAATAACAACAATTTACAGGGTTAAAAACGATATAATTTTTTAAACATTTTCCTGTGTAGTTCAGTACGATAAATTTAGCTAAGCGAAAAATCTCAAACACTTAGGCCCATAGAATGGATATTTTGTTTTAACAGCACGTAAGTCATTTTTAGCAATGTGTAGCATACAGCCTACCTTTCCAACGGCAGCCTATTTTCTTCATTTACCAGAATTATTTACGGCCAGTAATTCTGTTAGTTTTCCCGGAAAAACCAAACACATCACAATTAGAATGTACGTCTACTTTGATCATCTGCATCATTTTACTTATGAATTTCATTTTGAGGTTTCCAAAGCGTGTAAGTATATACCATGCTTTGTGATGTGTGAGTAGTTAGTTTCATGTTCCGTGTCTCAGTTGTGATAAATCGTAATGATTTGGAATGAGTCATTTTATATCAACATCAATTTCTGTCTAAATATGTCTCCACGTTCATTATTTACTAGGTTTTTTTTAAATTAAAGACAGACAGGTGTTAATAATTCGTACCCATCACGATTTACACATTACAGTAAAAGCTGATATTCTGCAGAATAGGGGGAGCTGTCAAAGAGAAATGTTATCATTCAGTTTCAAATTTTACTTTGCCCTCTATCAGGCATTTTATAGCAGTGGGTAAGTGATCAAAAGTTTTGGTTGTCACATCGTGAACCCCTGTTCACCTTAACGTGGCGTAATTAATGTTTTTTCTCTTCTGGTATTGTAATTATGAACATCATTGTTCCTGTTGAAGAACAGTGGATCATTTGTAACGAACTTCACGACGGAATAACAATACTTGAAGCGGACAGATTGCCACACACACACACACACACACACACACACACACACACACAGCGATAAAAATACACCGTTTGTTGCAATATGCTTGGGACAACAGTACATTTTCAGGCGGACAAACTTTCGAAATTACAGTAGTTACAATTTTCAACAACAGATGGCGCTGCAAGTGATGTGAAAGAGATAGAAGACAACGCAGTCTGTGGGTGCGCCATTCTGTACGTCGTCTTTCTGCTGTAAGCGTGTGCTGTTCACAACGTGCAAGTGTGCTGTGGACAACATGGTTTATTCCTTAGAACAGAGGATTTTTCTGGTGTTGGAATTCCACCGCCTAGGACACAGTGTTGTTGCAACAAGACGAAGTTTTCAACGGAGGTTTAATGTAACCAAAGGACCGAAAAGCGATACAATAAAGGATCTGTTTGAAAAATTTCAACGGACTGGGAACGTGACGGATGAACGTGCTAGAAAGGTAGGGCGACCGTGTACGGCAACCACAGAGGGCAACGCGCAGCTAGTGTAGCAGGTGATCCAACAGTGGCCTCGGGTTTCCGTTCGCCGTGTTGCAGCTGCGGTCCAAATGACGCCAACGTCCACGTATCGTCTCATGCGCCAGAGTTTACACCTCTCTCTATCCATACAAAATTCAAACGCGGCAACCCCTCAGCGCCGCTACCATTGCTGCACGAGAGACATTCGCTAACGATATAGTGCACAGGATTGATAACGGCGATATGCATGTGAGCAGCATTTGGTTTACTGACGAAGCTTATTTTTACCTGGACGGCTTCGTCAATAAACAGAACTGGCGCATACGGGGAACCGAAAAGCCCCATGTTGCAGTCTCATCGTCCCTGCATCCTCAAAAAGTACTGGTCTGGGCCGCCATTTCTTCCAAAGGAATCATTGGCCCATTTTTCAGATCCGAAACGATTACTGCATCACGCTATCTGGACATTCTTCGTGAATTTGTGGCGGTACAAACTGCCTTAGACGACACTGCGAACACCTCGCGGTTTATGCAAGATGGTGCCCGGCCACATCGCACGGCCGACGTCTTTAATTTCCTGAATGAATATTTCGATGATCGTGTGATTGCTTTGGGCTATCCGAAACATACAGGAGGCGGCGTGGATTGGCCTTCCTATTCGCCAGACATGAACCCCTGTGACTTCTTTCTGTGGGGACACTTGAAAGACCAGGTGTACCGCCAGAATCCAGAAACAATTGAACAGCTGAAGCAGTACATCAATTGTAACTACTGTAATTTCGAAAGTTTGTCTGCCTAAAAATGTACTGTTGTTCCAAGCATATTGCAACAAACGGTGAATTTCTATCGCTGCTCGTTTAGTTTGTATTGCCGTTTCAAATATACCGGTCATTTTTGAAACACCCTATATATATATATATATATATATATATATATATATATATATATATATATATATAGTCGCTCTAATGCAGGAAAGAATAAAAGAAAACAGAGCAACTGCAATTCATGTATACAAAGGAAAATATTGCTTGAACGGCTCCACTTATGAAACGTGATTTCTTTAAGCTTCAGGTTACGATCGGATAGATTCGTACACCCGCAAACAACGCAACCTGGTATTTTTGTTGAAATGACTACGTCTCCACACAATAAAAGCACTAGATGCGACCACAAAAGTGGACGGATATCCCCAACGTTCGAAACTGGGCACGGCCACGTCACCGTGACGCGATGAGAATGCGCTGAACCTAAGGTTTTCGGCTACGTAAGATGGTGGACGTGGGCTTCAAGTTTGTGACGTAATAACAGCTCTTTTTTTTTTATCTCCATGCTGTTTTCAACTATCGAAACTGAACAATCGAATGGTAGGATCGGTGACGAGAAAAAGCGGATTGTTGACCTGACTCCATGGCTGGTGGGTCTGTTTCCCGTGCGTTAGGGCACTGGTAAAACATTTAAATTAATCTGTGTACCTAATCAGCATGAAATGTAGAAAGATACTGAGTGCTACTGAGTAAACAGTCAACCGAGCGGCGTGCTTTGGTTCCTGGATGAATTAGGACAGATCTCGCGTGTGCAAGGGACGCTAATCGGTGGGTCTCTGATGAAACAACGCTTGTGCACTATATCTGAATATTGCGAGGACTGTGCTTTGATGTGAATAAGCCTTGGACTGTGTCGTGCCTCTCAATGAGCTAAAATTGTCTCGACGGTGCCACAGAGTAGAACTTTGTATATAGACCTACAAATATACTCTATAAGTAGGAGTGTAGCGTGTTTCAGATTGTGCACACTCTGGAACTGCAATCCCACGACATCAAGCTCCCGACGATAGCTACGAAAACTGTGTCGTAACCTGTAGCAGACATTTAACGGAACTGGAGCCATCATTTTCAACAGAGAGCTGTCGTCGTCACACTGCTTTGAATCCATCAACGAGGTAAGGTCCAGTCAAAGCGGAGATTTTTGAAACCGACTGCTGAACAGTATCAGATTCTCAATGTTTGATCTTTGAAATAAAATGTTCCATTTGTAAAAGTGCCTTAGATCGACAGCACTGTCGGATATTGCCTCAGAATAAATGTAGCGTTTGCTCCACATACCACCAAAAATTTTGTCTGTTACATCGTAAAACAGTACTGACTCACGCTTCCATTCATTCAGCGCATTTATCACGTTCCACATATTCCGATTTACCACGCAGTAAATAATTAAAATTCTCAAGCGAGCAGATTCATAAAGCGACATTGTACAAGATTCATAAAGCGACATTGTACAAGATTCATAAAGCGACATTGTACAGCGTGCACACAAACCAATCATAAATCTGCTTTGTTCTGATTGATCGGGAACCGCATAAAGCGCTATTAATACATTCAAATATAGCTGGTGTATTGTGTGTGTAAGGCTGATGTGCAAATATAATAATAAGAAGAAAGGGAACCTGAATAGAAAGATTAATAGAAATCAATTATTTTCAATTAATGCACAAATTTTAGTTCTTCACAGTTACTCTCCTATGCGTCCGTTTTAACGTGAACTTACTTTCTTGTAGTGGAGAGATCTACACACTACATTTTAGGTGCTTCTTCCTCTGACGCCGCAAAACTTTCCATTCCTCGTGACCGTGTCGGTAAATCTAATTCTCATTTATCGGACTTCTTCACTATTTGCAGGCAGCAGAAGTTGACAAGAACTTTTCGTGGTGTTCTGAAGAAAATAAAAAGGCCACATATTTTTGCACTGAGAAAAATTATTATTCAGATACCGTGAAAGCTACTACAGGCATCTCATATCTAAACACATCCTCTCTCCACGAGAACTCAAGACATAAGGTGACAAAAAATTGAATGAGATCTTTAACATTTGTTCTCGCCTTCCGGCGTAGCAAAATACATCTTTTGCGAGCGTTACAGCGGTTATCCTTGGCTTTTCCTACGTACCAATACACTGGGTTGTTTACATTATTACGCTTGTTGCATGGGCTGCACACGTCAGTGTATTTACTGAGTACATTTCTGGATCCACGAATACTTATTGTTCTACAACATTGATACTACCTGCTAGTGGGCACTAGCCCTATACCTGTATTTCCTGTCAGAGAATGATGTTTACTTAATTTTCTTGACCTTCATTGTTTCATGTCTGAGTAAAGGTACAGGGCGACTTTATGAATATAGCTGTACTGTTTTGAGTTAGACACTAAATTTAATTTCTTTCTTTTTACCTCGACGTCCCACACATGGAATTATCGCTTTTGGCTAACACACTTAAAAGTTAATGCAGTGTAACATAACGAGATTAGATCAGCACCTGATTGCAAGGTCATTTACGCTATTTAAATTTAGATAGATTATCCCACAGTGTTATGACTGAAAGCAAGTGACTACTTTCACATTCAGTACCTCTTTCAAATACTCATTGCTACTAGACTCACTATAACTATACTCACAACTGCTTCTGGCAATGAAACGCGAACTTTATTTTCTTTCGATGGAGTCTTTATAATACCCTATAGCAACATATTTAAAGGCAACTCTGTACGTTCAGAAAAA
This sequence comes from Schistocerca gregaria, assembly GCF_023897955.1. Classification (NCBI taxonomy): domain Eukaryota; kingdom Metazoa; phylum Arthropoda; class Insecta; order Orthoptera; family Acrididae; genus Schistocerca; species Schistocerca gregaria. Next base: position 491,893,405 of record NC_064927.1, on the reverse strand, counting down.
AATGCACTGAAGCAAGAAAGGATGGTCAGGAGGATACACTGCTTGAGATCAGGTCGTTGCTCAAGTGTTTGTGATATTTCGCTCCACTGCCCCTGTACATAGATGTAAATGCATACTCTCCCGTAAAATTCGTGATTAACAACACGACTCATTGGAAAAAATTTGCAGAATGCATTTAATGGACACTAGAAGACGATGTTATTCAATCTGTATATAGACCAAGCAATAAATAAAACAAAAGAAAAATACGGAGTAGGAATTAATATCCATGGAGAAGAAACAAAAACGTTGAGGTTTGCCGATGACATTGTAATTCTGTCAGAGACAGCAAAGGACCTGGAAGAGCAGCTGAACGGAATGGACAGTGTCTTGAAAGGAGGATATAAGATGAACATCAACAAAAGCAAAACGATCATAATGGAATGCAGCCGAAATTAATCGGGTGATGCTGAGGGAATTAGATTAGGAAATGAGACACTTAAAGCAGTAAATGAGTTTTGCTATTTGGGGAGCAAAGTAACTGATGATGGTCGAAGTAGAGAGGATATAAAATATAGGCTGGCAATGGCGAGGAAAGCGTTTCTGAAGAAGAGAATTTGTTAACATCGAGTATAGATTTAAGTGTCAGGAAGTCGCTTCTGAAAGTATTTGTATAGAGTATTTTGAAATGTGGTGCTACAGAAGAATGCTGAATATTAGATGGGTAGATCACGTAACTAATGAGGGGGTATTGAATAGAATTGGGGAGAAGAGGAGTTTGTGACACAACTTGACTAGAAGAAGGGGTCGGTTGGTAGGGCGTATTTGAGGCATCGATGGATCACCAATTTAGTATTGGAGGGCAGCGTGGAGGGTAAAAATCGTAGAGGGAGCCCAAGAGATGAATACACTAAACAGATTCAGAAGGATGTAAGTTGCAGCAGGTACTGGGAGATGAAGCAGCCTGCACAGGATAAAGTAGCATGGAGAGCTTCATCACACCAGTCTGAGGACCGAAGACCACAACAACAGAAGAAATAAATTTGCGCTTGGATAACACACCCTTAAACGTTCTGCAGATAAGGCTCCCACTACTTCTCTGCAGATTCCAGTTTCAGTAGGCGCCTAGCAGAACTGAATAAAGCGGGTAATAAACCCCAGATGTTGAAATCAGCGCGTAATTCTTCTTTGTGCCACACTCCTTTTACTTCGCACAGGGTTTTCCCCGCAGTA